>NC_140030.1:3291523-4491523 GCF_963513975.1 Fringilla coelebs
GCCCAGAGAAGCTGTGGGTGCCCCTGGATCCCTGGAAGTGTCCAAGGCCAGGCTGGATGGGGCTTGAGCAGCCTGGGATAGTGGAAGGGTGTCCCCCTGGCCATGGCAGGGGGTGGAACTGGATGGATTTAAAGGTCCCTTTCAACTCCAAAGCATTCCATGATTCCATGATCCTATGGATCAAGTTTTAATGCTATGTAACTACTCAACAGGAAATACTGTGATAATCAAACGGAATCTGGGTATCTTCAAATTCTGTCCTAACCAATTATCCTATGCACCCTCCTGGGAAACAATCAGTTAACTCATGAAACTATCAAGGCAGTATTCCTTATTGTCTGCCAGAAAAGAAATTGCTTGATATTATCCCAATTCTTGAGGACCAAAACTTATTTTCCTGCAAAGATAAGGAACAGCTAATTCAGGTTTTGCAGAGCACGTGCACCGTTATCGTCAGGAAGGAGCTTAACCAACCTGAAAGCAATGCTAAATGATCCAGATCTTGGTCTTATTAAGCTTGTGTGTGTTTTTTCCTACCACTTAAGAGCCTGAGGATCCGGGTAAATGAGATTTTCTGGAAGGCAAAGCTTTCAAGTTTACCTCCCTCTCCTTTTCAAGCACGGAGGGCGATGCCTCTGTTTACGCGGAGCTCCAACGGAGCGAGCGCATCCCTGCTGCAGCGTTTCATGGAACATCCTTTGTTTATTCACACTGTGCCACTTTTAAACTTCAGATGTAAACAACAAAGACTTCTTTGTATTTCACACTATCTCATACTCACTACCTTCTGAAGTCCAAAGCCAAACACTGTGGAATTTTACCCTCCTCACACTTTTTTCCTGGCTTGTTGGATGGGTTCTTCCAGCCTTTTCTATTTATAGTGGCTGGAAAACTACTTGTCTTCTGATTAAAGCATGCTCTGTTCATTTTTCTCTTGACTTTTCAGTCCTTGGAATGGGCTAAAAATTGTATTGCCTGGTAGCCATTTCAAATATAATTTTAGTAGTAATTATGCATATATTAGATAACAGAAATAATTTGTCATCCTGAAGGATCCAAAATTGCTTTAAAGTATTCTCTCTGATCTGCTACGTGGATTAAAATCCAGCAAATATTCCATGAAATCAGCTGGACAGAAAGGTCAGAAGGCCCTAGGCTGGAAATGCAGCAGCTGCCTGACAACCCACATTGGCAGAGGGCAGAAGAATTTGGGTTCTGTTTTAAACCAAAGTGGGATTTTTTGGTTGAAAATTTCACAGAGCTGCAGCTGCACTGATCCCTTGAGATCCAGCACTGAGATGTGCCCCCTGTTTTACATCCATGGAGGAAGGACCTTGATTTTCAGATCCATTTGATGTGCAGTGTTGTGGTGTTTAGATCAGTCTCGTGCTGGATCCATCTCCTCTCTGTTTGATGATGTTTGGAGAGGGCAGCCATGGAGGAATTTAAGATGTTTGGAGAAGGCATCTCCATGGGGAAAAGAAAAGGACAATATCCAAAAAAACCAGAAAAATATATTGTTCATTTTCCCTTTCCAGGACCTTTAGGCTGCATTAGAGCACAGGCAATATCTGGTGGGCCATAGATAAGTGGTGGCCTTGGCAGTGCTGAGGATGGTTGGACTTCAGAGTCTGAAGAGGGCTTTTCAGCCAAAAAGATTCTGTGATTTTATGATTCTGTTTTGCTGGGACATTCAATGTGTAACATAAGTAGTTTTGCTGTAAATTGTTTGGAATATTAGACCAAGCTGGATCCTTTTGAGAGATTTCCTTCTATAAGAAACCACCAATACAGACTGAAAATAAAGGTGACAGCATCGAGTTTAGCAGGTGAGGCTCATGGTGGGTGTTCAGGGTGAGTTGTTCACCTCTCCAGAGAGTGGTCAGCAAAATACAAACCATCTCCCACCTTTTTAGGGGGATTAAATGGTTTAGGGTTATAAACCAATGGTCATGGGAGGCTGAAGAGTAAATCCCACTGTGTTATTAGAGGCAAAATAAGTACCAGGGGTGACAGGTTTCCCAACAATTTCCAGTGCAAGGATATTTAAGGTATTCCAGTATAGCAAATTTTATGATTTTAGTGGTAAGTATTTGTGCATGGTCTCTTGTCTGGAAGTTTTTCCTTCCAATCACAACATAAATAATTTCTGTTTTTTTCAGGTTGATAAAGATAAATTGTTTCTCTGGAAAACTCATATGTGTTCCTGAGAAACTGTCATGCTTATATATCATGGAGGAAATACTTGATGGAAATCCAGTGAGGAAAATAAAATGATGGCAGTGTAACAGCAGAGCTGACCTGAGCCCTCTGGGCTTGATATGGCAAATGAACACTTTTACTTCTTCATTGCTGCTCCCCTGAATAAAAAACAATTGCAGAGCCTTACACTCAATGCCAAGGGCTCACACCCAAGGGAGCACCACAAGCTGCTCTGCACTTGGAACAAAACGTGATCCAGAGATAACTGAGCTAATGGAGGTGGGGAAATCTTGTCAACACAGTATTTACATGTGGAGGGTTTTATTCTGTCCACAGGCAGCTGGGGCTGCCTGATCTCAGAGTATTTTTGGACCTGAGCTGGCTTCTCAGAGTCATCCAGGGCCAAACCACTTGTGGTCTCCAGCGTGGAAGGTTCTGCTCTGAGCTTTGTTGCTCTGTGTGTGGGTCATTTCCCCCATCCCAGCTTGGCCCTGGCTATTGTTATTTCAAGAATATGAGAGTAATGGAAGAGTGATTAGGGGAGGAGACTCTGCTGTCTCCAGCCACGGAGGAGATTCGAGCTCTGAATCACTGGAAGTCGGGATGGGGCAGGAGTTTTCTTAGGCATCATCAATTATCCATGCAGGATGTGCAGTAAGAGGCTGTTTGGCTGCCTTCAAATTGGCCAGACAAACAGAATTTCCATCTCTCTCAATGGCTCCTTCAACACCTAATTAGCTCCCAGATGCTACTGGAGCAAGATATCTTTTATCTTTGCTAATGTTATCTCCCTCTACCTCCTAAATGTCCGCCCGTGCCATTCCCCACTTTCATCTCTCTTCCCTCAGGAGAAAACAGGATGGGTGTTCAGGAAGCTCCACACTGAAGGTCAAGCTTGTAAAGACTCTGGGTCAAGCTGATCCTGTTAAACCAGGCAGTATCTGGAGCTAAAAAGCTTTGAATCCAGAATTAGATGGATATGATGGAGAGCAGGATACAACTTCCTTCCTATGCACGTTCACAGGATCAGCATCCAACAGGAAAACATAGACTTGCAGATTTTATTTCACTGTCAGTGTTGCATTTAAGATGATTTAGGACAAATTCAAAGCTCCTCTTTTCCTGTTGTGGGAGAAGGTACCATGAAATCTGGGTGGATAAATGTGATATTTCAGCTGGCAGAGCTCATTGTTGTGGGCAACACTCAGGTTTTACACTCAGAGGTAAAATAGGAGGAAATATCAGGCTAACTGCACTCCTGGTCCTCCTTAGACCCTCTGAGCACAACCACGTGGGCTGTGTTAATATCAGGCTATCATCCAGCTGTGATTTACCTTGGCAGGACTGATGGATATCCAAGCCCAGCAATTCCTTCCCCTCTGGCAGGGAGGAGTGACCAAACAACCTGCTCCAAGCTAAGTGGTTAAGAGGGAAACATTTCAGAGAGAGCAGATCTTCAAAACACACTTTATACACACACCCAGCTTTCCCTAAGGCTCCTGGAGATGTGTCTCCAGCCAGGATCAGTTTCTCCATTTCAGTGATGCATTCTGTTGTGTGGGAGATTTGTCAACAGGGAAAAGCTTGGACAAAGTCAATGTGTCAGTTTTATGGATGAAAATCAGGATTCTTCAGCTTAGATTTTTTGCCATCTTCTTTTTCTATCCTATTTCCTTCTTACCTGCATTTTCTCTCTGCTGCACTGGAAGGATACGTTCCTAGGAAAAATTCCTGCAGATTCCTGCAGCAGCACTGCTCCTCTTTGGCCAGGGAATGGGTAACCCCTACAGGATGTATCCCGGGCTGCTTCTAAAGCTGTGTGATGAGGTCAAGGGAGCTGATTCCACTCTGGTGGACCCCACCTGGAGCTCTGTGTCCAGCTCTGGGGGTCCCAACATGAGAGGGACGTGGAGCTGCTGGAGAGAGTCCAGAGGAGGCCAAGGAGATGTTCCAAGGGCTGGAGCCCCTCTGCTCTGGAGCCAGGCTGGGAGAGCTGGGGTTGTTCACCTGGAGAAGAGAAGGATCTAGGGAGAGCTCAGAGCCCCTTCCAGTGGCTAAAGGGGCTCCAGGAGAGCTGGAGAGGGACTGGGGACAAGGGATGGAGGGACAGGACACAGGGAATGGCTTCCCACTGCCAGAGGGCAGGGATGGATGGGATATTGGGAAGGAATTGTTGGCTGTGAGGGTGGTGAGGCTGCCCATAGAAGCTGTGTCTGCCCCTGGATCCCTGGAAGTGTCCAAGGCCAGGCTGGACAGGGCTTGGATCAACCTGGGATAGTGGAAAGACTGTCCATGGTCTGGATGGTCTTTAAGGTCTCTCCCAACCCAAACCATTCCATGATTCTATGACATTTTTCTTCAAATTTAGTCCCACAGCAGCTGCTTTTCTCTCCCAGCATAGAGTCTGTGGATTTCACCATTTCTGCCCTTAGATCCATGTGCCCATTCTGTGAAAATGAAGAATTTATACCCCCATGATTCCATCATTCCCAATCTTGGTCTTGCCTGATATGCCAGAGATAAGGAGAGTTCTGAGACCAGACAGCTTCCCTGCAAAGGTATTAACAATACTCAGGAATTACACAGCTCTCCAAAGCCTGTGTGAGCATTAGCTAATTATGCAGCACTCCACAGCCCCGTGAAAAGCACTTGCTAATCACTCCCAGCACCACCTATCAAATGCATCAATACCAGGGAATCCACTGGGCAGAGGCAGCTGGAAACAGGGGAATGTGGAGATCTGGTCCCAGTCCATGTGGACTTCAGCACTCGCCAGCCACTGCTCCCACATTTCCCTTGGCAGGATCCTTCTTCCTGTCATAAACACATGATTTCCAGAAGCAGGTCACCTACAGGCTGGGAATGCAGGTTTTAGCAGATAATCAGGATTTCAGCCCATTCCAGCACTTGTAGAGGTTGCTGGCATCAATTACTTTGGAAAAGCCAACATCAGTAAGTGACAGAGAGGAGACTGGACCCAGTGTGACAAACTGAGCCAGCCAACTGAAGGCTGCACAAAGAAAACAATTTCAGATCATATATCATTGATGACACAGCAGAGTGGGTTGAACTGCCAGAAAGGAGAGGGAAGGGAAGGAGAAAATAAATGAAGGAGAAAATAAAACATTGGTAATTGCTCATTCCTCTGGACCAAAGTTTGTTTCTCTGGTTCAAGCAAGGCTGTAGGGCTGGATTTCTGCCCCCAAACCTGCCAGCAACTAATCCATAAACCTGGCAAAGTCAGTTAAGTTGTTTTCCAGTTAAAAATATCACAGGGATCAAGTGTCAAGGATTCCCACAGCCTCCCATCCTAAAGAGTTCACAGAACTAATTCCTGCAGTTCTTCTCCATAGTGCAGCTCCTTTAATTCTTAGAACTTTTAGAAAAAGAGCCAAAATTCAGGATTGATGCTGCTGCTGGTGTGAAATTTTGAGTAGATGCTGCAATGAAGGCAGAGCCCAGCAGATTTTACTTGGTGGGATTGTTGTTAGAGTTTGACATCAGGAGTGATGGTACAGGAGCTGTCACACGTGTCAGGATGCTCTGTGGTGTTTCCAACATCAGTGATTTTTCAAGGAGGTTTTAGAAATGCAGCAGCTTCGTGCAACTCACTGGGACACGAGACAAAGTGGATGGATGTTGGTATGAGCTGGTTTATAAAGTGTCTATTGAATCAAACACAGGATGATGCCATTTTTATTAAAAGCCACAAAATGCTTGAAGCCAATTAATACTCCCCTGCTTTACTAATGCCTCTGCTCATAAAATTAAATGGTTTCATTTAGCAAAACCAATTTTGAAGCCTTTTTGTCAAATTTATAATGACTTTAGCATGAGGAGACTCATGTCTTGCACACATAATACAGGTTTTTTTCTGAAGAGAGAGGGTGCACAACGAGGTGCCACATGTGGAATAAGAGGAAAGTTGCTCTTCTGAGTGAAGAACTGGTTACAAATAGGAAATAAAAGGTACAAATAACTGTGCAGTTTCTGCAGTGAAGAGAGATTAACCTGTCTTGGGAAGCTGTGCAGTTCAATATCCTCACAAAAGGGCTGAAAAAAAGAGGATGGTGACGCACCAAAACCCGCTGAGGGTTTGGAGTTATTCCAGGTGAGCCAAAGCAGACACAGCTACAAAAAAGTTGCAGAAGAATCTGACAATAATACAGAAAATAGCTGCTGAAATTCCATGTCAATAAAAGTCAAGTGCAGGCACAATGAGAGGGTTTAAATTAGCCCGGGAAAGAGGTTCTGGCGTCATTGCAGATGGTGCTTTGGAAACATCTGCTCCGTGCTCAGCAGAGGTCAGGAAGGCAAGTGGAATGCAAAGAATTGCTGGGAAAGGGATGGGGAATGAAAGAGGAAATGTCAGTGCAGGGCTGAATAAATCCCTGGGGCTCTTGAGCACAGTGGAATTCCAGTCACCCTGGTGACTGCAGTGGGGAAGGAGAGCTGGAGAGATGCAGGAAAGGGTGAGAAGGCTGCCCTGGCTTGTGGATTGGGAGTGAAAGGCTCTGGGTCTGGCTGAAGACATGAATGGGCAGGGTTAAGGTCTAAAATCCAGATTTCTGTGGGGAGAGGGGAGAAGGAATTGTATTAGGAGGCATCAGGATGATCAGAGGGATGGAGCATCTCTGCTGTGAGGAAAGGCTGAGCAAATTGGGGTTGTTCACCCTGGGGAAGAGAAGGATTTGGGGTGAATTTTGGACCTTCCAGTGCCTGCAGGAGCCTACAGGAAATGTAGAGAAAGACTATTTATGACAGCGTGGAGTGGCAAGACAAAGGGGAATAGCTTCAAATTGAAAGAAAGGTTTGGATTGGATGTTGGGAAGAAATTCTTCCTTGTGAGGGTGGGGAGGCCCTGGCACAGGGTGCCCAGAGAAGCTGTGGCTGCCCCTGGATCCCTGGAAGTGTCCAAGGCCAGGTTGGATGGGGCTTGGAGCAACCTGGGATAGTGGAAGGTGTCCCTGCCTATGGCAGGGGGTAGCACTGGATGAGCTTTAAGGTCCCTTCCAGCCCCAAACTGTTTGGGATTCTGAGATCCAGTGTTTTGTGACAGAGGATGTGATGACAAATCTGGTCATCAGTGGTCAGGCAGAGGTTTAAAGCAAACAACAGGAAATAAACTTTCACAGTCTGCAAAGAATTAGGAAAATCATCAAACACATCTTTTACATGCTGGAAGTACAGGTTGGCTGGCAAACTTGTGATGCTGAGGTTCCTAGTGCTGACTTTGACACCTCCGTGATCCTGGAGGTCTTTTCCAACCTTACTGATTCTGTGATTCCTTGTTCTTGTTCCAGTGTCCCCTCTGCAGCTGGGTGAGATTTGAGATCTGGTTTGGTTTGGCCCCTCCCTGGTGGAATCTGACAGGATTTTTTGGGCTGCATTATAAGCAGTTAAAGAGTCTCTTGTGACGTTGCAGTGACTTGGCAGTGCTGGGTTAACAATTGGAGTCGATGATCTTTCAGGGCTTTGATCTCTCCTACGACAAAAGCCACAGAAATCCTCTGAAGCAATAAATTCTCTTTGAATTTCAGTGGAATATTGGAGGGGAAAATGATCCAATGGTCCCTTAAAAATTTCTTGCACTGAGTGAAAAATCCCAAGGGTTAATTGCAGCATGGTAATGAGAAGTCTCATTGGATGGCTCAGGAATTTTGAGACAGAGAGGACTAAAAATTCTTCTAGAACAGGATTACCATCAAATTATATCAGCCTCAGTGGCAGGAAATCAATCCAGAGTGGACTGATTTACACTTGCCAGAGCCAGCACATCCTGAACTTCCCCATGTCTCCAGTGATGTTTTTATCTTCACATCAACATTGTCAGTGCGAGGAAAATAATTTTCCCTTTAAAATCCAAACATCTAAGGTGGGATTTGGCAGAGTGTAAGGGCCAGGGGTTCCCATGGACAGCAACACCAAAGTGCAATATAAGGACTCATCTTGGGTTCTGCTTTATTCAGGTTTTAACAGGCTGGGAAGGGATAAATGATGTTTATGCCCTCTTGTGGTGCCACATCGAACAGAATGGATTCCCTAACTGACAAAATGAAGCCAACGATGGAAGAGTCCCAGGTTAAAAATCTGCAACAAACACTGTGGAAAACACAGTGGAAAAATTTCTCTCCCTCCAGCATCATCTTCATGAGTCAGGGAAGGGGGAGAGGCCAATTTTGACTGCATTTGCCGCAGCAGGTAAATGAGTAATGCCCAGGATGGCAGAGTTTGTGCCATCTTTCAGCAGTGAAGATCGTTCCAAAGTGTTTTCTCTGTGCTGGGAAGGTTAGAAAGTGAAACAGCGCTTTGTAAAAGGAGCTGTGTTGACACCTCTTGGTGTTTGGTGCTGCTGATGTGTTGTAGTGGAAACATTCACATGTTTTATCTTCTTTA
Organism: Fringilla coelebs; assembly: GCF_963513975.1. Lineage (NCBI taxonomy): Eukaryota > Metazoa > Chordata > Aves > Passeriformes > Fringillidae > Fringilla > Fringilla coelebs. The sequence goes on from NC_140030.1 coordinate 3,300,122, forward strand.
CTCACATGTCTGACAGGTGAATAACCTGATTCCCTTGGGACAAAACCTGTCCCAAAGATGGAAAAAAGCTGGTTGGTGATTTTACACGGGGAAAGAAGGCCAGGTTCCTGTGAAATGGAGCTTGTGATCCCAATTCCTTGTGTGGGAGCACAAGGAATTAATGAGTCAACACCTTCCTAGGCTGTGCTGATAAATCAGGGTGGGAACTCAGGGCTCTCCAGACTGGTCTAACATGGATTTTGTATCCATCTTATCACTCCATTCCTGACTGAAGACCCAACACAGCAGGATGTGTCCTTTAGACAGTGAAATTGTGGGAGTACATCAGAGTAGTACTCTAGTACTCTCCAAAGCCCAGCAGCTGCTGTCAGGCTGTGCTGGGGCAGGATCTGGGAAACTCCAGTGGGGGAAATCTGGAAACTTTTCGTCTCAAATATCACCTGTTGTTTAAGTGAAGTATTTCCATTGCATGTCATCCTTGCCTCTCGCCAGCCATGTAGGAGATGAAAGAGGAAGGGAATGATTTCCTTTCCACTTCCAGGATGAGTAAACCTGCAGTACTGGGTTTAAATGAAAGTACTGGGCTAGGCTTAGGAGGGATTCTCTAACAGGATGGAAAATATTGGAATGAGGATCTCCATCTTCAAATATCTTCCATAACCAATTTTTTTGGGGATCAAGGCTGCTACCATTCAGTCTATCATGATGAAAGAGGATGGACTTGATGACTGATGGCAGATTCACAATTTTGTGATTGCATGAGATGATTTCCCTTTATTTATATTTTATATATTTAATAGTATGATGAGAGAACAAATATTTTTCTGGGAATCCTAAATGCTGACCCTTCAATCAATTCTATCTACAGCCAGTATTTATAACTACAATTTGCAACAGGATTCTGACATTAATTAAAGTGCTTATTAGGTTTTAGCACGGACTTCAGAGCACAAGTTATCACCACACTGAGAAGAGAATTGGCTCCAAAATGTTGGTGTTTACCAGTTTCCTTAGGAAGGGACAATGTAATGGGAAAAATGTCACGGCAATTCATCTTAAAAAGAAATTCCCTCTGTCAGAAACCTCTCAGGAGTTTCAAATTCAGCTAGGGGACATCAGAAAGCAATTAAAGTCTAATTTAAAATCCCCGCCCACATTCCGTCTTCTCTTCCTGCCAAGTGGTTATTGCTCCTGGTCCACGTATTGGCAAATCTTTCCAAAATGAGCCATAATTTGCCTTAAAACTTAAAACTTTCTGGTCGAGATGGAACTTTTCTCTTTGAAAAATGAGTTTGCAGTGACTCTGCGGGGAAAAAAAAAACAACCAAATGCTCTGATTTCCCAAGGACATCCTTGGGGTTGAAATTTCACCCAGAAATTCTTCTTGGACAAGGACACTGGGGGTGGATTTTGAAGCCGAGGCACTTTCCAGGGAAGGTTCCTGGACACTGCAGCTTCCCGGGGTGGATCCCAGTGTGTTCTCCCTTTGTTTTCCACTTTCATTGACGGCTCCACATCACTGCCTGGGTTAATAAGGAGAATAAAAGCGTGGCTGTGGCAGATTAAACAAATGAGCCATTAAAAGGGGATGGCTCCCTCCCTCTCTGTGCCCACAGTGCCTCCGGGCAAAGCAAAACACCACGAGAGCAGGGAGGAAAAGCTTTCAGGGATGAGCTGGGAATGTGAGCGCTGAGAGAAGCCTGTGGCTCCTTCAGGGGGGAATCCTAAGGTCATTCACAGCAAACCACTAATGGATTTCCATGGTCTTTCCTGACAGGTGCTGAAGGAGGAAGGCTTTGGCCCCATCACCACGGAGATCCGGGAGGCTCCTGAGTTTTATTATGCTGAGGAATATCACCAGCAGTACCTCAGCAAGAACCCTGGAGGGTACTGTGGCCTGGGAGGGACGGGGGTTTCCTGCCCCATGGGCATCAGGAATTAGCCTGTGCTTGCTCCACCACCTCCTCTTCATTGTAAGGAGCTTGGGAAGAAAAAGACCAGGAACCTTGGTGGATGTTCCTGCAGCATCCGTGGATAAGGGTTTGGGAATCTGCTGGGGAGGCTTTCCACAGTCATCAGTTTTCTGTTTGTGGACATCAAAAGCCAAAGTCAAGGCAGGAATTGCTCCCATTCTTGCTCTGTGCAGCTCCTGGGCTTTCCTTGTCATCTGGAGAGGTGGAAAGAGATCCAAACTTCTGAAGTTTGGTTTGAAATGCTGTTAAAAGGGTGAATTAGGAGGTGGTTGCACCAGCAGCTGCTTTGCATTTCCAATGCCTTTGGACTTTTTGATTTTCTTGGGTTAATTAATTTCCTGGCTTTCCCAGAGCATTGATTTCTGTAGGTGTGGTTGGGTTCCTTACCTGTCACAACCCTGGAATTTGATGTCTTTAGGAATGATGAATTGATCAGGTCAGTGATTCTCCTACCACAACTCCACTTTCGCAGCATTTAGTGCCTATTTTCTGAAATTATTTTAGCCATAAAAAATAAAATTGTAATGTGATCCTTCTTTTTGGCAGTTCCAAGAAGTGAATAAACACAAAAAGAAATCAGTTTTGTTTCCTGCACTGCAATAAATGACAGAATAAGAAAAGAACAATGTTCTCTGTGATGTGCTTCAAGTGGATATCTGGGTAGATCTAAAAAAAAATTATCAAATATTACAAAATGCTGCAGTTTTCTAATTAAACACCAGAGCATTTAAATCTCTATCATCAGGCACGACAGTACAGAGGAGTGGAATTATCCCTATGATTAATTATTTGTACTTTAATAACTTGGGGAGCCCCCACCAAGAGCAGACTCATGGAAAACGTAACATGGGGAAGTCTCCAGTGAGTGTGCAGTCAAAATAGCAGCCAGAAAGGGGAAAAAAATCTATTTTGGGTTTATTCAAGGGAATCTCAGAGTGCAGACTCAAAGCTGCAGACAAAGGATGCAGGGATGCAGTTTATCCCATATGGAAATGGGATCCCGTGGGTCCAGAGCTCAAGGAGTGAGCCAGTTTTGGGGGACAGATGGTGGCACTCAGAGACACAAATCCACAGCACCTCCTTCTCCATGGCACTGCCCTCCACAGCTTGGTTTGATGTTTCCTGCTCACCAGCTCAGCTTTGAAGCTCAGAAAGGCCCAAACCAGCTCCCTGAACATCTCCTGTACCTACACAGCAGAGCAGGTCTTGCTCCAAGCTTGGAGAGACTGAAAATGTTCCCCACAAACTCAGTGTTTGGGGTTGTAAACCCAGGGCTGCAGTTTCCAAAACTGCCTGCTGTTTCCAAACATGGGCAGTAAGTCCGTGCCAGAAAAACCAGCTCCCCATCTTCCCTCGTGCTCCTCAGCTGATGCTGAGCTCATCCCAGTCTCAAAATCCAGAGGAAATCTGTCCTCTTGGCAGATTGCACCTGGGTCAGGCTTACAGGAGCTGCCTGAGGCAGGATTGCCCCATTAGGCTCTTTCTGGAGATGCCCCAAAATGTGCCCACAGCACACTCAGAATTTTGGTCTCTGTGGTGACTGATCCTGTCCCAAACTCCTGCCATGGAGTTTTTTCAGTGCTCACAGACAAGTAAACCAGCACTTGTGTCTCGTTTCCTTGGCATGAAGTGACAGAGAAGCAAAAAAGAGAGGGAAATAAAGTCTTACCCTCATCCCATGCATTGACAGCCTCTGTGAAATCCAGACTCCAGTGGGATAATTCCTGATGTGCTCCAAGGCAAAGCATTTCAGGTGCTGAATCATCTGGGGGCCCGTAAAATGTCTCCTGGTTCCCTTCCTTTCCTCTCCCTCCCCTCCCACTCCCTGCTGTAGTTATTGTTTTGAAACAAGCTTGAAAGTCTCTGGGAAAAACTCTTATTATAGATATCCTCAAGTCTGAGCCTGGCTGAGGATTTTTTTAAGTCCTGATGGAAATGATGTCTTGGCCTAAAAATCAGCATAATAGCTCCATTGATACTACAGTGGGCCCACACCAAAATATTTTGGTACCACAGAATTATTTACTGACATCTTTGATTTGATTTCGATTTGAGAGTTTTGATTGGGCACTCTTTGAAAATTGTCCTTTGACAGAGCTGACAATTTTTCCTACAAACACAGAATCCCAGGATGGTTTGGGTGGGGAGGGACCTTAAAGCTCATCCAGTCCCACCTCCTGCCATGGGCAGGGACACCTTCCATTATCCCAGGTTGCTCCAAGCCCTGTCCAACCTGGCCTGGAACATTTTCAGGGATGGAGCAACTCTCTTGTTTAAGTACATTCAAGTCAATACACCAGGCACGGTCTAACTGGAGAGAAAATTACCAGGAAATGAGAAAATGATTGTGATGAGAGGCTTTGGAGATGAAGATGAAAGCTGATACAGCTCCTGAGGTCTTCAAAGATGGTTCAAGATCCAGCAAGGGCTACAGCACCCAGCTCATGAAATCCTCCATCGCCACATCCTGTGAGGTTAGCCCGGGATACAAACAGGAATTCCACTTTGCCCTGTCCCTGTGAGAGCCAGAGGGAACCACAAACCTTTTGGAAATCCCTGAGCTTTCCCTCAGTGCCCCTTTTGCCCTGGGAAGGAGCACCCAAGGGCTGCGCCCGCAGGAAGGAGCGGGTGCTGTGATGTCACCCGGGTTGTGTTGACATGGAATGCGGGCCATGTCCCGAGGCATCTGCAGAGGCACCACTGCTCCCAGAGCTCTGGGGGAGTGTTGGCCCAGGCTGGATTGAGATGCTGCTCCTCACCCTCTCCTGTTTAGCTTCTCTGACTGGCAGTGTCCAGGCAGGTTTTGTTTCTCAGCACTCTCAGCACAGAAGAGCTGCAGAATATTTACATGTGGGTAAGTGAAACGGGTCTGGGCTCATTCCTTCTGTTGGGGGAATAAAGGTGGGGCCTGTGCTGCAGCCTGATGCACCTTCCACCCCCTAAACAAGGATTTTATCCCACCTGCCTGTGGGACATGGTCAGTGGTCCCTCCCACCCCAAGTTCCTGGGCAGTGTTGGCAGAGTTTGTGTTTGGGGAGGTGACAGGGATGTCACTTTGGGAGGGATCAAATAAGAGATCCAGGGAGGGCATTCTCACCCTTTACTCTGCTGAGACTCCACCTGCAGAGCTGCCTCCAGCCCTGGGGCCAACAGCAGAAGGATGTGGAGCTGCTGGAGAGAGTCCAGAGAGACCACAGGGCTGCTCCAAGGGCTGGAGCCCCTCTGCTCTGGAGCCAGGCTGGGAGAGCTGGGGGTGCTCACATGGGGAAGAGAAGGATCCAGGGAGAGCTCAGAGCCCCTTCCGGAGTCTAAAGGGGCTCCAGGAGAGCTGGAGAGGGACTGGGGACAAGGGATGGAGGGACAGGACACAGGGAATGGCTTCCCACTGCCAGAGGACAGGGATGGGTGGGATTTTGGGATGGAATATTGGGCTGTGAGGGTGGTGAGGCCCTGGCACAGGGTGCCCGAGCAGCTGTGGCTTCCCCTCGATCCCTGGATTTATCCAGAGCCAGGTTGGACATGGCTTGGAGCAACCTGGTCTGGTGAAAGTTTGAGTTGGAATGGAGTTGGAAAAATTAATTTTAAATCCCTTCCAACCCCAACAATTCTGTGATTCCCTGTTTCTCTGATTCCTTGGATATTTCTGTTTCAGTGCTCAGGGATGTCCTGCTCCTGTCCAGCACAGGCTGTGACACTGCTGAATGTGTCCAAAATGTCCCTTTTTGTACCCAGGCTGTGGCCTCCGACCATCCTACGAGTCCTTCCAGAGCACTGGCAAGAGGATTGGGACAGGGACAGACGTCACACCTGGGGAATTCCCGTGGCACGTGAGCATCCAGAGCCACGGGAAGCACATCTGTGGAGGCACCATCATCAGTGCACTGTGGATTTTAACTGCAGCCCACTGCTTTGCAGATGAGCTGTGAGTGCTCCAGGGGTGGGAGGGCAGCCCAGGCATGGAGGGGGGGATGACATTCCTCCTGGTGGGTGCAGGGTGTGCATCCCCTCCTGTCCCACCATTTGTGTGGGTGACATTCCTCCTGGTGGGTGCAGGGTGTGCATCCCCTCCTGTGCCACCATTTGTGTCACTGAGCCCTGAATACAGGGGTTGTCTCCTCTGGGGGAGACAGGCCCACATTTGAACACAGAAATGTGCAGAAATCTGCATAACCATTTCCAATGCCTTTGGACTTTTTGATTTTCTAGGGTTAATTAATTTCCTGGTGTTCCCAGAGCTTTGACTTCTGGAGATGTGGTTGGGTTCAAGCAGAAGGGGAATACTTTGAGGGGTGGCCTCAAAGAATACTTTGGGTTCATCCCTCAATACTTTGAGGGATGGCCTGAGCAGCCTTGGAAAAACGCCCCTGATGCTATTCTGATGGCCCCAAGCATTTCTTGTGCATCCACACCTGTTCCAACACCTTGTAAAAGGTGATGTATTCCATTCTAGCTTGTTGTATCCCCCAAATTACCTTTGCTTTCACACAGCAAACACCTTTACCTCATGGAGACTCTGAATTTAAACCACTTTTAACCAAGTTCTGGATAAATCAACTCCGTGCAGTGTCCAGGGGCAGAGTCCAGCCCTCTGTGAGTCCCCTCCAACATGTGGCAGGTCCAAAAGCCAAGACTGCTCAGTGACAAATGACCTGTGGCAGCACAGCCTGCAGCAGCTGGCTGGGGGCAGCAGGGTCTGAGCAGCCAGCCCAGGGCACAGAGATCCAAAAGATCCAGACCATTCCATCTGTTTGGCAGTGACTGGGTTATTCATAACCTGCATTCACGTTCTACCTCTGCACCCCTCTGCCCTGGAAATCATCCTTTCCTAGGAGTGAGGGTAAATTCCTTGGATATTTCCAGCTGAACTGCCTGAGCCACCATCATGCCCTGCTCTGGGGACGAGGCACCAACCTTCACGACCCAAATCCTTCATGTTTACCATGCCCTGTTCTGCTTTTAAGGCCACCAGATCTGACGGTGGTGGTGGGGGGAGTTAACCTCAGCCTCCCTCTGGAAGAGTGCAGCCCAGACAGCCTGATCCTGCACGAGGAGTTCAACAGAACCAGCCTGCAAAATGACATTGCCCTGATCCTGCTCAGCAGCCCCATCGAGTTCAGCACAGAGAAGGTTCCCGTCTGCCTGCCCTTCATGTGTGACAGGGACACGTGGCAGCACTGCTGGGCTGCTGGCTGGGAGAGCACAAGTGCAGGTGAGGTGCTGGGGGAGATGCTTTTGCTGATGGAAGGTGGGTTTTGTGGCTGTCCTCTCCTATTAGGGGTTTCCCAGACAAAGTTCCACTCCCCACCTTCCTGGTTGATACATCCAGACCCCTCCAGCCTCTCCACATCCACCAGTTCTCTGTTCAGGGCAAGAACCAGACACCAACAGACCCCCAGAGCAAAATCTGGGGCCTATTTTGGCACCACATCCAAACTTTGGACCTCGTTTTGGCAGCCAGATTGAGACAAGCTCCACCCTGGTGGGTAAATTAGCACAGAACCATGGAATTATTAGGGCTGGAAGGGACCTTAAAGCTCATCTTATTCCAACCCCCTGGCAGGGGCAGGGACACCTTCCACTATCCCAGGTTGCTCAGAGCCCCATCCAGACAGGTCTTGAACATTTGTCATTTTGTGGGATCCTTGTGGGTAACTTCAGCTTGGGATATTCTGTGAATCACCCAGTTAGGCTGGGTCTAAAATGGTCTGGACTAAAGGAAATGAAGGTCTGGGGCTGTTTTTGGCTTAATGCCTCTATGAGCTGGATTGACTCATTGGTTCTGGCCACTCCTTCCTTCGCTCATTTAGAACTGCAGATTGCTGTTGCTAATTGATCTCGTTTAAGCCCTAATGAAAGCAGTTCCAGTACTGATTGTGACCCAAAATGTCTGTCCTGAACAAAAGTCACTAATGAGCCAATGAGCCATTTCATTATTGGAAAGAATTAATCAGGACTGGGAGGGCAGGGGGTGCCTTGGAGCTTGAGTGGTCCTTCCCAGGATGCAGTAAGTGAACATCCCATTGAATCCCTATTCTGCTCCAATTGCTGGTTTGTTTTTTTTTTTCCATGAAACACTGCATTTGCCTTCTCAGGCTTCATTTTCCTCCCTCAACACTCTCACAGTTGTGAACTCTCCCACTTCACCAAGGTAACATGTTCCTAGAACGGAGGGGCTGCTGCAGAGTCCCTCTGGAGGATTTCCTTTGAGCTCCTCTGTGCAAAATCCATGGAGCAGCTCTGGGGATGGCCCCTGTGCTGCTGTATGGGCTCAGCTGGCACAGATTCCGCTTCCAAAAATTGGGGTCAGTGTGCTCAGCCCTGGCACCCCCCACCCTCTGTCTGATAGAGGCTTCAAAGAAATCCAGCAGCAGCTCAGTGTGGGGGTGTGAGGGTGTGAAAGGGGCAAAGCCAGAAGGTAAAGGATCAGGGAATGGTTTGGGTTGGAGGGACCTTAAAACTCATCCCATTCCACCCCTGCCATGGGCAGGGACACCTTCCACTATCCCAGGCTGCTCCAAGCCCGTCCAGCCTGACCTTGGACACTTCCAGGGATGCAAGGGCAGCCACAGCTTCTCTAGGCACCCTGTGCCAGGGCCTCCCCACCCTCACAGCCAGCAATTCCTTCCCAATATCCCATCCATCCCTGCCCTCTGCCAGTGGGAAGCCATTCCCTGTGTCCTGTCCTTCCATCCCATGTCCCAAAACCTTTCCCAGCTCTCCTGGACCTCCTTTAGGCTCTGGAAAGGGCTCTAAAGTCTTTCCAGAGCTTTCTCTTCTCCAGGTGAACACCCCCAGCTTCTCTCCAGAGCAGAGGGCTTCACCCTCCTGGAGATTCCTTCACCAAAGCATTTTCATCTTTGGGCACTTTCACCTTAGCTGGAAAAGGGATGTGACAACTTTCCATCTTTTAGATCTTGTCATTGAGTGTCAGTTTCCTGAAGGTTCTGGGAGGATTTAGCACAGTGAAATATGAAACAAGGAGAGAGTTTCAAACCATCTGAAGGTCTCAGTTTTGTCCTTTAGACTCAGGTTCACTTTAGAGAGATACGTGGGTGAAATAATTGGGGTTTCCAAATGGCCCAGCACACTTTTCAGTCTTTTTGTCACTTGCAGGTGCCAGCTGTGATTTCTGCATCCCCAATCCAAGGGAAGAATATTTCCCAGCAGATATTTCCTTTGTGTCACTTTGTGAAGATACAGCTGGTCCCCTGGGCGAGACCTCCCTGGGGAGAACAATGTTTGGATTGGATATTAGGAAAAAAATTCTTCCCTGGAAGAGTTGTTGGGCATTGGAACAGCTGCCCTGGGCAGTGGGGGAGCCCCCACCCCTGGAGAAATATAAAAGCCCCGTGGATGTGGCATTTGGGGACACGGGGCAGAGGTGGCCTTGGCAGTGCTGGGGGAACGGTTGGACTGGATAATCTCAAAGGCTGTTTCCAATGTAAATTATTCCATGATTCTATAATTCTTAAGATTAGAATTCTGGGGAAAGCTCAGTGGACTTTGATCTGCAGGGGCTTGCACAGGATCCCACAGAAAGCCCTTTAGGCTGAGTTCCCAAAAAATCATGAGTGAGAAACCACAGGTGTGCAGGGCAGCTCATCTCAGGTGATCACAGAGACCACCAGCAGGAAAATCCATCCCTTTGGGGGCTTCCCAGTATCTGGCATCCCTGACAGTGTCCAAAGCCAGGTTGGACAGGGCTTGGAGCACCCTGGGGTAGTGGAAAGTGTCCCTGCCCATGGCAGGGGTGGCACTGGATCATCTTTAAGCTCCTTTCCTCCCAAACCAGTCTGGGATTCTTTGATAAACTCAGGAGCACAAACTCATCATTGCCAACACTTGGGGATCCCCTGGATGCCCTTGTGACCCCAAAACCCTACAGTTCTGCCCAGAGACCCCCACTGCCCTGAGCTGCTTTAGAAAACCAGCTGAGATTCTTCCCAAGGGAAATCTCCAGTACCTTTGTTGATCTTTCTCTTTTCATTTGCTGCAGCATCCCCTGTGCTGCAGAAAACCAGGATGAAGCTGATCAGCAGGGAGAAATGCCTGAAGCACATCCCACACCTCGTGGAAGGCATGATGTGTGCTGAGACAGAGCAAGGAGAAGGAGGAGGAGGAGGAAGAGGAGGAGGAGGAGGAGGCTGCCAGGTAAAGGGACCATCCTGGTCTGTTTCACAGCCAGGTTACACCCTGAAAGGAGACAGGAATGGTTGTCCAGGAGCTCCAAGGCAAAAGAATTGGGAGGGAAGTTTAATCTAGGGGTGTTTAATTTAAATATTCGAACCATTTCTCAGGTGAGGCCTTGGCTCTGACCCCAATGTGCTTGGTTGGTCTGCGGGTGCCAGAATGAGTCACATCTTGTGGCAGCGTGTTGGTGACAGAGAATGAGGGACTTTTCAAGCTAAATTACAGTCTGAGCAGTATTTGATATCAGGGAGCTGACACAAACACCCAAATGAGGCAAAACTCACTCGCAACTTGTGCCCTCACAACACATTCCACCCCCAGGATCGCTGTCCTGGTGTCAAATGAAGTCTGGAAGGCAAAAATTCACCTTATCTTTCATAGCTTCCAAATTCCAACCCCTCCCCTGAGAGACTGACAAGGACTGGGCTCCCCTGCAGCCTCTGGTTCCAGACTGAGATTTCCCTCCTCCACTTGGAAAGGGTTTTTCTAGGAATCACAGAGGGGTTTGGGTAGGACAGGGCTTTAATCTCACCCAGTTCCAACCCTCTGCCACGGGCAGGGACACCTTCCACTATCCCAGGTTTCTCCAAGCCCCATCCAGGTGTATTTTATACATGTCCATGGGTTTGGAGGGGTCTGGATGGGGAGACACATGGATGGACAGCTCCATCCTGTAGGAATTACTCATGGGAGGGACTAAATCAGCACCCAGGACAGAGAAAGATCTTCTGACCTTTAGGGAAAGGCAGGGGCACCAGGACACTGAGGGAAAGTTTGCTTTGCAAAATGATTTTGTGATTAGCCAGAGAGCATCTGCCTCTGAAACCATCCAAGGAGTGACTTTCACCTCCATTAAATTAAATCAAAAAAATCTTAAAAAGAAACCTGCCATAGGATAACATTAACATGATTAAAGGGTGCACTGCCCAGCCCAGCCTAGCCTGAAGTTCTGTGGGTGAATGATGCTGGTGAAATAGCAGGAGCACTTGTTCCCAGCAAAATGAATCTCATGGACTCAGAAAGCTGAAGAAGAAGCTATTTAGATCCACAATAATGTCAGAGTTGTCTAAGGAATGAAGTAGGAATGTGAGATTTCCAAGCAGTGGAAGCACATGCCCTTTGCATGGATGATAAAACTCAGAATTCAGCATCTCTCTGATTTTAGTGGGATCTTGACCAGGCAGGAATGCTTTGTAAACTGGAATAAAGGGAACAGGATAACACCAGAGCTGAGGATAGAAGCTGTACTTTTCAGAGATGAAACAATGATAGGACTTGCCACCAGATTTTGCTGATTTGCTGGAGAGGAAGTGTTTTGCTGCTGGATGGTTTCCTGGATTTCTGAGAAGTCCCAATTAAAGCCATGGGGGACACATTTTGACCTCACTAGGCTGGGTCAGCAGCCTGGTGGCTTGTCCTGGTCATGGCCTGGGACAGGACAAGGCTGAACCTGATGCTTCTTCTGCAGCAGGAACCACTGGGCAGAATCCCAGAATTCTTTAGGCTGGAAAAGCCCTCCAAGATCACTGAGTCCATCCTGTGACCAATCCCCACCTTGTCCCCAGCCCAGAGCACCGAGTGCCACATCCAGCCCTTCCTTGGACACCTCCAGGGTTGGGGACTCCAAACCTCCCTGGGCAGCCCCTCCAATCCTGACCACCCTTGCAGGGAAGAAATTTTTTCCAATATCCAATGTAAACCTCCCCTGGCACAGCTTGAAGCTGGTTTCCTTTACCTTGTCTTGGAGCAGAGCCTGACCCCCCTGGGTGTCCCCTCCTGTCAGGAGTTGTGCAGAGCCACAAGGTCCCCCCTGAGCCTCCTTTTCTCCAGGCTGAGCCCCTTCCCCAGCTCCCTCAGCCCCTCCTGGTGCTCCAGCCCCTTTCCCAGCTCCATTCCCTTCCCTGGACACGCTCCAGCCCCTCAGGGTCCCTCTTGGAGTGAGGGACAGATAAAACTGGACAATCCATATGCACTGTGGGCAGTGTAAGGATTGCCTGTAAGGATTGCAGGGTTTGAGAGTGAGGCCAGATTTCAAAATGCCCAAATCCTTCACAGCCTCATCTCTGCCATGGAGACAGAGCAGCCCTGGGCATGGCATTGGTCTGCTCCATCCAGCTGTGTCCTGGGGGACTGCCAGGCTCCAGGAGCCACCCACGAGTCCCTGGGGAGAGGCAGGGAGGATTAGAAGCTTGGGCAAGGCAGAGATTCCTGGTCAAGGAACAGACCCTGGAGATGCTGAGTTTGCTCCAGTAGCTGCAGCCCAAGGAAGTCCGGACACAGAGGAGATAAAAGCCTGATATTAGCCTTTCCTGGGATTTGGTGAGGGTCAGGATCCATGCTTTCATGTCCAGAGCCAGGCTAAGGCAAGAAAGCTGCTGGACTAGAGGTTGTAATCCACATGATCCACATCAGGATCCAAATCTGTGAACTGTGATGGAGGGAACAACTTTTCACATGGGGAGACAGTGACAGGACAAAGAAGAATGGTTTTAATCCAGAAGAAGAGATAATTAGATGGGATATAAGGAAGGAATTCTTCCCTGTGAGGGTGGTGAGGCCCTGGCACAGGTGAAGCTTTGGCTGCCCCATCCCTGGAAGTGTCCAAGGCCAGGGTGGACAGGGCCTGGAGCAGCCTGGGATAGTGGAAGAAATTCCTCCTGATGTCCAACCTGAACCTCCCCTGGTGCAGCTTGAGGCCACGCCATGAATAGAAAAGCCAAGAATAAAAAGCCTCAGACATTTCACCAGCTGCCCTCATACCAGACCAGCCTAATTTGTGGATAACTGACCATGTTCCTCTAATAACTCAAGGAGATTGAATAGCAGAGCTCCCAAGTATTTGTACCTAAAAAAAAAATAATCCATTCCCTTAAAAAGAAAAATCTATTCTATCCCAATTCCCTGGCAGTTCTGCAGACAAATATATGGATTGGCTGGGAATTAACACTACCAGGAGCTGTAATTGACTTATAGTTCTATTTAGTCATAAACATTAACATTAATGGATGTTCAGGGGGTACAAGTGCTAAAGAACAGACACTGGAGATGGCCTATGTATTATTTTTCTGTGTGCTACATTTCTTCCATGACCCCATGAACCACAATTGATGTCTCATTCCTTGCCTTCTTAAGCATCTTTTGTTAGGCTCTGATGCAATGGTAACTTGAACAATAATTAGAGTATAAGGGGCTCACAAAGCAAATGCCTCCTTCAGTGCCTTCCCTGCCCAGGCAAAATTCAGTAAATGGCCCAATTATAGTTCAGAGGGGCTGTGGGGGGAGCTCTGATGTGGTGATTAGGACAAAGTATGTTCAGCTGGAGTCACAGGTCACCTACAGTTCAGCAGCACATGAAGGGGGGCCAGGCCCTGCTCTGATTCCAGGGGAAGGAATTGCTGTGTGACCCCCAGGAGCAGTGGGGTGGTTCCAGCTCAGGTGAGTCCTGGGCTGCAGGTATCCACCCCTTCCTACAGCCTGCAGGAGGGGGGATTTCAGCCATAAATCACACAGTGGTTGGGGTTTAAAGGGCCCTTAAAAATCATCTGGTTCCAACCTCCCACCAGCCCAGGTTGATCCAAGCCCTGTCCAGCCTGGCCTTGGATGTTTCCAGGGATGCAGGGGCAGCCACAGCTTCCCTGGGCACCCTGTGCCAGGGCCTCCCCACCCTCACAGGGAACAATTCCTTCCCAATATCCCATCTAACCCTGCTTTCTTTCTGGTTAAAGCCATTCCCCCTTGTCCCATCTCTGAAAATGCCCTTCACAGCCTCTGGGATGCTCAAAGCTCTCAGCCCACAGAGCTGGAGCAAAAGCAGCAGTTTTTGTGCAGACCTGGTTGGGGTTTCCCAGCCATTTCACAAATGTCTGTTTTATAACCATCAGTATCTACAGAACCATCTTTCCATCAAGAGGGAGCAAAAACCATCCCCTGGTGATGGGAGTCACTGAGGTTGATTTAAGCATCTGTGTTAAAATGACATCAAGCCCTTTGTGTGTGTTTATTGCTCCCTATGAACTGAAATCCAGCTGAAGGGGTTTAGCTTGCAGAGGGGCACTTGGCTCCAAGGCAGGACAGTTGTTTACATTCAATTCTCTATTAGATAGCCCAGGATATCCCCTGGTATCCCACTGCTCCCACCTCAAACTTTGCCCCAGTGACTGCAATGAGAGCCTGACACTGTCACTGGAAAAGCTCTGGCATCCTTTCACAGGTCTTGCCTCCTTTTGCTGGTCCAAACATGGCCCCAGAACTGCCAAGAAAGATTTGTGAAATATAATTTTCTAAAGGAGAGAATCCTGCAAATGAAAACTGTGTTTTCATAGGCAGTTGTCGTGGATTCAAGGAGAAAAGCACAAACCAGGACAGTGTGGTCAGTCCCTGTGAAGATGCTCAAAACACCTGAACAAAGGTGGCTAAATTATTATGGTCTGGCTGCAGTCTGTAGGGATGGGGGAGCATCCACAGGAGCTCTGAGGTCCTTCTGCTATCTTGGTTTGGAAAGACAGGTTTACTAAGGAAGGCAGGAGCCTCCCCTGAAATGGAGAATGTGAACCCTCCCCCTCTCCTAATTGCTATAAATTTTAAATTAAGGGGCTCTCAGGGAAAAAATATGGGAGCAGGAAATAACAGTTCTTTAATAGGGAAGAAAATAAAAAGATAAAATAAGCAATGCAGTAAACCAAAACAACATTGGAAGAGTCAGAACCCAACCTGACATGCTGTGGGTCAGGGTGCTGGTAGCAGTCCCATTGGAATTGTGGCTGCAGCCCTCCTGGAGTGTCAGGGGTGGCTCTGTTGGAGCAGGGATCCTGGAGAAGGGTGCAGTCTTCCTCTGAAGATCCAGTGGAAGAAGAGAGCAGCTGTTCCTCTGGGGAATCCAGGGGAGAAGCTGTACTGGTATTTCAAAATCTCCAGATTATATCCGGGTAGGAATGCTTGGCTCCTCCCTCTGGGCTCACATCTCCCAGTGGGATGCTGTGGTTCTTATCAGCCATGCAGTGACATTCAATAGCCTGTTATCAGCAGATGTCCTCTCCAGAGGGAGGAATGATTGTGGAAGAGATACAGAAAACTGCCTACTTGACAAAAGACAACTGCCATACAGATGTTCCAGCTTGCCTCGCAAGCTGGAACATCTGCCTATCAGCCAAATGTTCCCTGGGGCCAGGAGTCAAAACTTTCCACATTTCAGTCCAAAGTTATTACACACTGCACAAAAATATTTTATTATTGTATCTTACCTTAAAAATAGAATCACAGAGTTACTGAGATTGGAAAAGCCCTCTGAGATCATTGAGTCCAACCACGCCCCCAGCATGCCAAGGCCACAACAAAACCATGTACCCAGGTGCCACATCCACCTGTTTCCTGAACATTTCCAGGGTTGGTGACTCCACCACTGCCCTGGGCAGCTGTGCCAGGGCTGGACAACCCTTTCACTGAAGGAATTTTTCCTAATATTCAATGTAAACCTCCTGTGGTGCAATTTGAGGCTGTTTCCTATTGAAGAGAGTGATCCACTCCCCACCCTTGTCATGGATTTCCCATCACTGAACTATTGCTACCACCATGAGGTGTTTCTTTTCCCTGAGGGACAGATTGCTTTAAGCAGGAAGGTGTCCTAGGAAGCCCCAGAACAAAGAAGTGGAGAGGTGTTTCTGCATTTGCAGCCTCTTCAAATTTCTTCTGAAGGGTCCTTTGATGTGCAGCTCACAAGAATCAGAACACTTTTCCATGAGTTTTTAGGGCTTTCATCACTTTATCATTTTATGGTGTGGGCAGACAAATGAGCATGTGCAGGCTCTGATGGCTTCATTCTTTAATCTGTGAGAAATTAATTCCCAATGCAAGACCCTGGGATGATGATGAGGATGATGTTGGGCGTCTCTTCTTTCTTCCTCTGGTTTTTTACTGATTTTACTCCCTCAGACTGAAGCTGTTTGGGAGTCCAGCTTGGCTTTGTGTGCCTGGTGGGGAGCAGAACACCTCTGGATCCAGCTGAACACAAAATCCCAGCTTGCCCTGGGAGTGGGAAATGTCTGTGATGACTCAGAGGAGCAATTTCTCATTCAGTGACAGCTCTGAGGGGAAGGTGTGACTCACAGGCACATTCAAATTCTTTAAAGGAATTGCCAACCCTGTCGAAGAGGGTGGCTCAACCATCTAACATGTTCTGAGATTCCCAAAACTCTTGCAAGGAGATTCCTCACCAAGGGTTCATGGAGAAACTGGGCTGTCATGAAGCGGAGGGGATTTGAACAGAGAAAGAACTTAGGGTGATAGTTTTGTTGGCATCCATGCGAGGAATTTGGCATTCCAGGAGGGCAAATGCCAAGATGACCAAGTTGGCCAATGCCACAGTGCTATTCAAAGGGGTCAAAGTGAAAGGTGGCTGTGCAGAGGTGCAGCAGGTCCCATTATTCTGAGTGACTGGGGGTTAGAACAGCAGCTGCAGCTCATTATTGATAAAGAAAAATAATGGATACACGGAGAAGCAATTCCAGCTGTACACTGGCCATAATAGGCTCTAATTTAGCTATTACCATGTCAGAAGAACTATGGCTAGTCCTTCAAAAACATCAGCTTGAGGCTCTGGGGAGGTCAAAAGGGCAACGAGAGCATTAGGAATTATTAGGACAGGAATAAGTGGCAAAGCAAATGTGTTGTGCCAGGGCACTACTCCTGGGAGCCTCCCTGTGTGTGATTCCCGTCCATTCCATCTGAGAAAGGAGTGGTAATTTCAGAAAAGGAGGGAGGTGGAACAGGAAGGATGAACAGGGACATGGAAGAGCTCCTGGCAGCACAGGGAATAGCAGAGCAAGACTCTGAGACTTGCAGGAGAGATGTATGATGGGGATTTGACACGTTTCCAGCCTCATGGGCAGCATGGAGAGCAGTCAAGAGCTGTCCTGGTGTCACTGCTGCCCCAAGCACATGAAGGAGGGGTGTCAGATGGCCTTATCAGGCAGCAGACCTAAAACAAAGAGAAGGAAGTGTTTTTTCTTCCATCAGATAATTAAACTATGGGAGTCGCTGACCAGGATGTTGTGGGTATTTATCCTAAGGGATAAATGGATTCAAAAAGCAATTAGGCAATTTCCTGGATGAAGATCTCTCTGAGGCCATTAACCACTGGGATGTAAATACAACTCTGTAAATACTTGTCCTGTTCCTCCTCCTCCTCCCCTGAGCACTTGCTGCAGATGACAGCCAGAGACAGGAGTCTGGGCCACAGGGCTTTGGCCAGAGGCATCTGCACTGTCTGTCCCACTGCAGCCACTAATGGCCCTGCTGACATCCCACTGGGTGAATTTGGGTCATCTTCTCCCATTTTCCAGCCAGGGGATGGAGGGACAGAGGAGCTGAAGGTTCTCAAAGGGTTTGTGTGAGAGGAGCCCAGCTGCCCTGTATTACCTGGTGCCTTTGTGATACCTGCACATTAACGTGGCCACAACCTCCTTCCACCCACTTCAGAGACAGCTGGAAACAACTGGCCAAATGATGTTTGCCAAAGCCTCTGCCTCCAGCAGCCAGGGCAGCTCTGATGGGCACTGCTGTTATTCCCAGTGTTGTTATTCCCTTGCTGATTGTCTCCAATTTGCACCGAGCTCACCAACATGAAAATGAAGCCAGCAATGACTTGCAGGGATTGTGCATCCACCTAATGAGGATCAGATGAGTTGTTCTCCCACCCCCAGAGCTTCTCCCACCTCGGAAGATTTATGTGGCTGAACATGTTTGTTCTGATCAATGACTGTGCTGCAGACACGAATACAAATGTAAAAGAGAGATTACACTTTTGATCCAAAGCTCACTAAAGGCAGCAGAAAAGCTCCTGATGCTCACAAAAAAAAAAAAAAAAAAAGGTTTTGGCCATAGTGAAAAAGATGAAATTTTTGGTCAGCTTCAGTGAACAAAGCACCTTGTTAGGCAGTGACAGATTTTATACAACCCACAGCTATTTATCAGTGAATGTATCATTGCTTTCACCTCTCCTAATGGGAGGATTAACATGCTTAAGGCAGGAATTCAGCACCAGATCTGATTTGTTGCTTTTACTTTTCACTCATCTTCGAGATGACAAGAAACATGAAACAGAAGCAAAGCTGCTATTTTTAGTTTGGTTTTTCCCATCCAGAAACTTGGCACTTAGAGAGAAAAGCAGGAGCAGGTATCTGGTGTGTGTTGCTGACCAAGATTGTTTCAGCACCAGGATACAGGAGCCTGGAAAAGCAGCCTTTAATAATTCTTCGATCCTCAGAGTCATTAACCTGAGCGTTCATTAAATTAGCGTTACTGGAAGCATCGCAGAGCTGAGATAATTGTCCTGGCACTCAAAAACTTGCTCCTCCCACACCCTTTCCTACACAAGGATGGAAAACCTTGGGCCGGCATTCCTGAAGGCTTAAGGTGGATACAGGAATATCCAGAAGTGCCCGGGGACTGAGTTTATTTTCTCCATCTTTAGTCCTATAAAAACCAGGCTCCTGATTCATGCGGGCTGCTGCTGTAATTATGTGAGATTATCACACGGAGAGGATGATTTGGCCCATTTTGTGATAAAAACCTCATGTTAAATCGCTGAAGTTAAGTGAAATGTCATGGAAAAAGGAGTGGAAGCAGAGCAGCTCAGCCCGTGTGGAAAGAGATCAAGATTTGGGTCCCAGGGCTCGTGGATTAGGGAAATGGATTTGCAGCTGCTGCCTGGGCTCTTCAGAGCACTCCTGAACTCCCTCTCTGCCCAAGTTTTAAATCGCCGATCCCCCAAACATCCCCATTTTCCCACCAATCGGGCAGGGAACCGAACGGACGTGGTTAAACAGGAAAAGAGGGGAAGAGCAGATCTGGTTTGAGAGGGAAGCAGGGTTTAAATGGGGATCTCTGGCTCTGCCGTCGCCTCGGTCGAGTCGCATCCCTGACCGCGATGCGACAATTCCCGCGGGGACAGTCACGGGGCGTCAGGAATTCACTGCTGATCTGGGAAGGAAGATCCTTTACAGGTGTGAACAGCCTCCAAATTAGAGCTGAAACTGATCTGTGCAGGAGCTCGACCGGTGCTGAAAAACTTTTTTTTTTTTTTTTTTTTTTTTTTTTTTTTTTTTTTTTTTCCTGCTGGGAAAAGCTGGAGCGGAGCATCCCGGGCTCCCGCCGCTCTCCAGACTCCGCTGGTTATCCCGGTGTGGGGAGGCTCCCAGCACCTTCCTCGCCTATAGGATAATGCCTTTGGCCATTCCTGCCCCGAGGGGACCCGCAGTGAAATCCCCGGGAATAGAATCGTGCGCGGATGCTCATTCATCCCAACGGGATGCCGCCGCCAAGGACGCCGGCAAGGCGCGGCTCCAAAGTCACCTCTGTGGTTTTCACGGGAATTCTTGGCTGAAATGGGGTCGGGAGACCTCTTTTAGATGCTGAGTCTGAAGAGGGTCCGGCAGCACGCGATGCAAGGATGTGGCTATAATAACAACTGACAGTGATGATTTTATGCTTGGACTCAATTATCTGAAAGGTCTTTTCCAGCCTAAATCTCTGGTCTTTGTTGGTCCCTTCCAGCTCAGGACATTCTGTGATTCTACAAACATTTCCTCTGCATTTATCTTAATTTTAAACTCCTGAATGAATACTGAACTGAAAAAAAAAAAAAAAGAAAAAAAAAGAATATTAATGACCAGAGCCCTCCAGCTACTGGAGTGGGAATTCAGCCATAAACTTCAGCGAGTGCTGATGAGCTGCACAGGGAACTTCAGCCCCTTCCTTGCTCGTTAATTAATGTGTGTTAGCTCAGGGTAGCTGCTGGCAGAAGGGGTTTCATCCATTAATGACAAAGATGTTTCCCAAAGTAGTGTGCAAAGAGGGAAGGACAACATTTCCCAGTAAAGTTTGCTGTCTTGGGAAATGGATTTGTATTGAGTTTGTTTACCACAAGTGCTGGTCAGGAAAAGGTGGAAAAAAGATTCAAAACCATTGTGGAAGGAAATTTCTTTGTAGCAGGGACTGCACAGCACTGAAGATGTCCTGGAATCCCAGACTGGATTGGAAGGATCTTAAAAATCCTCTAGTACCTTCCACCATCCCAGGTTGCTCCAAGCCTCGTCCATCCTGGCCTTGGACACTTCCAGGGATCCAGGGGCAGACACAGCTTCTCCTGGCACCCTGTGCCAGGGCCTCATCACCCTCACAGGGAACAATTCCTTCCCAATATCCCATCCATCCCTGACCTCTGGCAGTGGGAAGCCATTCCCTGTGTCCTGTCCCTCCATCCCTTGTCCCCAGTCCCTCTCCAGCTCTCCTGGAGCCCCTTTAGGCTCTGGAAGGGGCTCTGAGCTCTCCCTGGATCCTTCTCCTCTCCAGGTGAGCACCCCCAGCTCTCAGCCTTTTCTCAGAAAAGTGTTGCACCTGCCTTGGGTGGATTTTGTGCTGCTTTCTCTTGTCCCTGGGTTTGTGTTCAGAGATTCCAGAGCTGGATGTGTTCTGAGTGCTCCAGCTACAGCAGCCAACAGGAGAACATTCCTCTTTTTGAGGTGGCTGCAACCTGCATTTGAAGCCTTGCCCACACTGGGTCAGTGGTCCTTGCAGCAGCAGGAAAGTTTTCAGGGAGGTGCCTGTGGCTTCAAGAAGGATTTGTCAGGATTGTTGTTCATCTGCTACCCAGTTTCTGGCTGCCAGCCCCCAAAATTCACAGTGGCAGGTACCCAGCACCTCCAGCAGCAGCTTTGCAGAGGAGACAGGGACGGAGGGAGCAGTCACAGCAAATGTTCCTTTTCTCTCTGGGATGGTGCCTCTTGCTGACAGGTCTCAGGTGTCCTCCTGGGGCCACAGGAGCATGTGGAAAAGGCTGGGAATGACAGGGACTCAGTGCAGTGAGCCAGAGCTTGGGACTGATCTCCTCCTCTTGCCTCCTGTGTCTATTTATTCTGCCAGATCTCAGGGCTGAGCTGCGAAATTTCGAATCCAAATTCCTTTTTTTCCCCTCCCCAGATCCTCAGGAGCCTGAGACAGAGATTGATTTTCCCTCTCAGGCTGCTCTGAGGGACCTGAGGTTGGATCCAGCTGTCACATTCCTGCTTCTGCCACAGGTGGACCGCGGGGGACCTCTGGTCTGCAGCTACTGGGACACCATGAAGTGGTTCCAGGTTGGCATCATCAGCGGAGGAAACCCAAACCACAGGATTTTAACACCTGTTTTCAGCTACCAGGAGTGGATTGAGAAGGAAACAGCCATAAGAGGAAAACCTTTCTTCACTGAGGGCGTGGACAGTGGAACACACCTCAGGATTGCTCGTTCCAGGGCTGGAACATAGGTGGTGTTTTTGGGGTATTGTCCCCTTTTATTAATCTTTTTAATAGCAATTAAATTACCCTGAGAGAAGGTTTTTTAAAATAAAAGTCAGAACTGCCACTTCACTCTTTTTTTCTGAGACCAACCCGTTCAATGTCACTGACACGGACACAGGGACCAACAGGAGATGTCACAATGAGACAGGGAGGGAGGCAGGGGGTAGAGAAATGAAATGAAGGAGGCAGGATTTAGGCAAGAAGGGCCATAATCCTCTGGAAAACACAGATATTCCACACTGATGGGTCATATTGGATTCAGTTGTTTGCCAAGTGACGATGTGGCACCTGAAGGTGCTGATCCCCTTGGAAAATTGAAACCCAGAGGAAGAGATCCACTCACTCATTATCATTAGTTGCTGTAGGATAGCTCTGGGCTTTTGAATCTTACAGATTAGCTGGACTAATCTATTTTACTCTAATTTGAACTAATTTTATTTTTACTAAGAGCACCCACAGAGAGCTCAGCCCTTCCTCAGGTGCTGTCAAACTTCTGGGACAGATCCACTGAGGCACTGGAAGAGGTTGCCCAGAGAAGCTGTGGCTGCCCCTGGATCTGCTGGAAGTGTCCAAGGCCAGGCTGGATGGGGCTTGGAGGAATCTGGGATAGTGGAAGCTGTCCCTGCCCATGGCAGTGGTTGGGATGGGATTTAAGGTTCATTCCAATCCATTTTAGGATTTTGTGATGAGAAACGTGTTTGGGGACTATCCAGAAAATGCTGCCTACAAAAACCCCTCAGTCTTATAAATAATCAAAATTAATCCCTTGCAAGTCAATGGCAAAGCAAATGGAAAGAGATTTTTTTTTTCCACTCTATTAGAAGTGTTTTTTTCCTGAATTGCTGAGATCTTCACATCCCAGCTCCACATCTCAGAGCTGGTCCTTCACATTCTTCCATCCTACCATGGTCCTTTATTGATCTCCAGCATTCCAAACATGTTCTGCTGTTCACAGGGAGGTTCCAGCTTTTCTTGGGAGTGATGTGGAAGGAGAGAGGCAGCAAAGTCCCCTTCATGTCCCACCTTTGCATAAAAGCACCTGCAATTTGCAGCAATGATAAAACCCAGTGAATGTGCAATGGGACAGAACCTCACAAATTGGTTTTAATTACCTTGATATTTTCTGGCTAGCTGGCAGAAAAGCCTTGTAAATGAGAATTAATTCATTTACCTTAAGCTAATGCAAACCCATCTTGGCATAAAAGTCAGGCTTTATTTTCTGTGTTATCTGAGCAGAAAATAATGCTTAATTATTATTAGTTCTGAGTAATGCTTATGAAAATTGCTCCACATTAATTTCACATGGATGACTGGCTAATGGATGCATAAGGGTCTTGTAACCCTTTGCAAAAAGACTAATAAGAGCTAAAAACAAGGGGAATATATTACTTTAACAGCTATTAGTAGCAGACAGTGTCTGCTGGCATTAATACCTATATTTATTTTCCTTTCTATTAATAATATATCAACAGATTCTGGAAGCCATGGACATCAGGAAATATTTCCTAATGTTGCAATCTCTTCAGTTGCAGAATTGTTTCCCCCAGAGGAAATGAGAGAAGTCCTCCTGCTTGAATTATTTTAATGTAGGGGTTGTATAAAGCACTTTTGTCTCCAGCACATGGCAGGGAAAAAGCCTGGGCTTACAGAGGCCTGCAAAATGACCCAGTAAGTCTTTTCCATCAGAAGCATTTGCAAATTGATCATGGTCTGTGCTAAATGAAGGCAGGGCACTGCTGCTCTGGGCTTTGATTCATCCTGCTCTTTATTTATTCAATGGATTTGGGGATAAGTTTGTGCTCGGTGCCTCAATTTCCCTGCTGGCAAATTGAGAGCATGAAAGAGGCTCGCTTTCCTGTGTGGAGCATCACTTCTGCAAGCTCAGACCAGCAAAGAAATAAGCAGGGAAAACCTTTCCCTCTTTATTTAAAGCATCGTAAAACTCAGTAAAGTGAATTCATCTCTGTTACTTCTTCCACTGTTCAATAATTAGGGTAGGAAAGGACATGTCTGTTTAACCTTCCAGGCTGCAGTTAGGTCTGATGAAAACATCATCTTTTCTGAGAGTATTTGGGTTTTCAGGGAGAGTTTTGATTGTGGATTCGACAGGAATGTTTTGGAGTCACTCAAAATCAAAATGCAGCTGTTCAGTGGGCCATGTGAAGGTTTTTAGCTTTCCAGCATTGGTGTAAATGTTCATTCTGTTATAGTATTCTGTTTTTGTAGAATCTCAGAATGGTTTGGGTTGAAAGGGACCTTAAAGATCATCCCATTCCAGCCCCTGCCATGGGCAGGGACACCTTCACTATCCCAGGTTGCTCCAAACCCTGTCCAGCCTGGCCTGGGACACTTCCAGGGATCCAGGGGCAGCCACAGCTTCCCTTTTGGGTTTAAAACATGAAAATGAAACATTTCCAGGCTGAAGGACCACAATGTTTATGCTTCAGTCCATAGCTGGCAAAGTTCACTTTTTGTCCCAACTTACAGCTCATTTCTTATTGCCCCACCCTTCTTTCCAGAGACAGATTTTGTTTGCAGCACTACACCTTTAGCAGCAAATAAACAGGATATGGAAATGCTTAGAGACCTGGGAAAACATCTGTAAGAAGATTCAGGGGGGAAAAAATAGGAGGATATGAGTACTCAAGCAGAGAAAAGAGGTGGTCAGGAGCTGCTTGCACGTTTTGCTGAGGAGATAAGAAGAAAAGCCCCCTGAGCACTGAAGGCAGCAATTTAAAAGCCAATACATCAAAGTAATTTTGGCTTAGTTCTGCAGAGATTAAGGGCTTTGTGTAACCACTTTGTGTTTCCCTGTCTGCCCAATCCCAGCTGGAGCAGGGAGCTGGGAGAGTTGAAGATGATGATGTTTGTGCAAATTTGGCAGCAGGAGCTGGTGGAGGTGAGAGGTGGGGAGGGCTCCAAGCACATTTCTGTGGCTCCTCCCCAGAGAAGGAAGGTGGGAAAAGCAGCAATCCCCGGTCACAGGTAAGTGCTGCTGGAGAATTCCAACCTTTACTCATCCTCCAGGTGGAAGGTGCCCCTGCCCATGGGATGAGCCTTAGGGTCCCTCCCAACCCCAAATGTTCCATGATTCTGTGATTCAAGGGGATGATCCCATACCTGTCACCCAGCTCCTTCTCAGTACATGTCACCTGGGGGATCTGAAGACAAAGCAGCTTGTAGGGGACTGAGGATTCCCATTTTCTCCTTTCCCAGCCTGGATTTCTTCCTAGGGGTGAAACACAATGAAAAGCCCAGGTTTGTCTTCTCCTGCTCCTCTCAGCACCCCTGTGGTATTTTCTGGGGTCCCCTGGGGCAGGAAGGAATGAATCTGACTCCATGTTCTTAGAAGGCCATATTATATTGTATTAATTATATTACATTACATTGTATTACATTATGTTATGTTATGTTATGTTATGTTATGTTATGTTATGTTATGTTATGTTATGTTACGTTACATTACATTACATTACATTACATTACATCATGTCATATCATATCATACTATACTATACTATACTATACTATACTATACTATACTATACTATACTATACTATACTAAAACTATACTAAAGAATAGAGAAAGGATACAGACAGAAGGCTAAAAGATAATAACTAAAAACTCATGACTCTCTCCTCAGAGTCCAACACAGCCTCACCCTGATTGGTCATTAAATCAAAACAATTCACATGAAGCTAATGAAACAATGACAAGTTGGTAAACAATGTCCAAACCACTTCCCAAAGCAGCAAAACACAGGAGAAGCAAATCAGATAATTATTGTTTTCATTTTTCTCTGAGGCTTCTCAGCTTCCCAGGAGCTGGGAAATCCTGGTGAAGGGATTTTTCAGAAAATATGATGGTGATACACCCCGAGCACCTCTTTGTCCCTCTGAGGAGGAGGCAGAGAGCACATGTGGCTCTGACTGTGACCACTGCCATCCATTTGTCACTCCTTATGCACTATATGGAGGGAAATGTGATTTTTATTGATAATAATGTAGGATTTGAGGTGGAGACTGGAGGCTGCACGGGATCAGAACCTATTCCCACAGTTCCCAGCACTTTCCCTTATGGCTTTCATGGCATTTTTCAGAGTGAGGGCTCTGTTTATCTTTCTGTAAGCATGGGAATAATTAAAGAGCAGGGATGTCCCTTGGGATGCACCAATGGTGAGAGTGATTAATCACTGATGTTAATTGAAGGTGGCTCTGGGACAGAAAACACCACTGACAATACTGAACTCCTTGATTTGTTGGAAAAAAAACCTGGTGAACATTTCTGGTGTCAGGCTGAAGACACTGAGGTGTTGTAGTGTTGTGAGGGTCCCCAGGATGAGGTGAGAGATGAGAATTGACTCCAAGTTCTCAGAGGGCTGATTTATTATTTTATGATATTATATTACATTAAAAGAAAATTATATACTAAAACTGTACTAAAGAAAGAGAAAGGAGACACCAGAAGGCTAGAAAAGAAATGATAATAAAAACTCATGACTGGCCAGAGTCCTGACACTGCTGGGCTGGGATTGGTCATTAAGTTAAAACAATTCACATACCAGGTAAACAATTTTCCAAATCACATTCCAGAGGAGCAAAACATGGAGAAGCTGAGGCTTCTCATCTTCCCAAGAGAAGAAATCCTGGCGAAGGGATTTTTCATAAAATATCAGAGTGACACTCAGGGACACTTTCCACCATCCCAGGTGGCTCCAAGCCCTGTGCAAACTGGCCTGGAACACTTCCAGGGATGGGGCAGCCACAGCTTCTCTGGGCAACAAGAGGAGCAGCTTGGCCACCCCTGGGCAGACCCTCCCTCCTTCACTGTCCTGTCACTGGTCACTGCTCCTGGTGGGTTATAGGGTTTGTAAAATGCCAGCAGCTGAGCTTACAACACCCTGCAGCACCAGGAAACATCCTCTTTTTGGGTGTTTCCAACTCTCTGCCTCCCATGTCCTTTTCTGGGGGGTGTCCTGTGCTCTCTAACAATTCTTGTATTCACAGCTGTCCCATGGTGACTCATTGCTCCAAGGGCTTTTCCATATGGAATTCCCTTTGTTCCCACAGACCAAACCTAAAATGATTTGCCAAAGTGCCTTTGGCTCCTCTGCTGCAAAGTTTGGGCTTCAACACAATGCTGGAATATAAAATTTCCTCTTGCTTAAGGCTTTTGAACTTATGTGTCTCCATACCACCTCTGCAGGCACTGACAGCAATGTGAACAACTCCAGAGCTGCCCCTGTGCTTTGGACAACAAAGTGGGGGAAAGGATGATTTAGGCACTGAGTGCAGACACAGGAGGGTAGCTCTGCAGCAACACTTTGAGAGCCTAGAAAAAAAATCAGGGAGTCACCTTGGTCTGAACAGAACCATGGGAAAGGCCAAGGGGAAAATAGGGAGTCATCTGTTATCTGTGAGCACGAGTTTACAAACACTCCCTGAAACCCAGAAATGCTGGGCCAGTGCTCCATGTATTCCTCCATTCCAAGCTACACTAATAGTTTGTCCTGCTGTACAACTTTTGGGCACAGATTCAAGGTGAAAGTGATGCTCTACAGAGCAGAGGGCTTTGCTAGGATGGGAGGGGACCCAAGAATGGGAATGGTGACATTCCCAAGGCTGCCAGAGCTCCAGGAGTGTTTGGACAATGCTCTCAGGGATGCACAGGGTGGGATTCTGGGAATTGTCTTTTGCAGGGTGAGGATTTGGACTTGATGGTCCTTGTGGGTCCCTTCTAATTTAGGACATTCTGATTCTAGGACTGGTGTAGGAGCTTAAGGGACACTTTGGGAAACTCCAGTTTTTTGAGTGCCACTGTCCCTGCTCAGCTCTGCTCAGGGAGGAGGAGCAGGAGTGGAAACATGGAGCTGGATGTGTAGGGGAGCCTGAAGATTCCCAAAGTGTTAATTCAGGGTGGGTCCAGTGGATGGTGCCTTGTGACAAGGGAGTTGTTTTGTGGATGGTTGAGCTGCTGTGGCTGAGTTTGCACGGTTGGAATATCAGGATGAAGACTCTGGTGCAGAAGGACCTGCCAGCACATCCCAGTTATCACATCCAAGGGACCTGGGCTGTGGGCTCAGGGTGTGCTGCCATTGCAGATCTTTCCAGTGCCCCACATTTGAACTCGTTTCCCAGAGGATCCTGGCACTTCCCATTCCTCAGGGGAATTTAATTCTCTCCAAAATGCTCTGTCAACTTGGAGATCTCTGGATGTGACCTTGTCCTGTTCTCTTTTGGCTGTTCCTCCTCTGTCAGGAGGAGTCAGATCTTGGCCAGGAACTTCTTGCCCCTGACTCTGCTGGGATGGAATTCACATTATGCCAACACACTTGGTGCTCTGTCTTAGACTTGTCCCCAGATCTGTGTCAGTGACTTTGCTGTTGCTGGGCAGGTCTCACACAGCATCAAAACTTTCCCTGTTTCCCACCCCACCAGTGAGGAGGCTGGGAGGGCAAAAGGAACTGGGAGGGGACACAGGTGACCCCAAATGACCACAGGGATATTCTACACCCCATAGTGTCATGCTCAGCAGTGGAATCTTGGAGAAGGAAGGAGAAAGGGGGTGTGTTTCTGCCTTTGCATAAGGTTTTAAAATAAAAGAGGAGATATTTCGATGGAATACTGGGAAGGAATACTTGCTTGTGAGGATGGTGAGGCCCTGGCACAGGGTGCCCAGAGAAGCTGTGGCTGCCCCTGGATCCCTGGAAGGGTCCAAGACCAGATTGGATGGGTCTTGGAGGAACCAGGGATAGTGGAAGGTGTCCCTGCCCATGGCAGGGGTTGAGATGGGCTAAATTTTACAGCCCCTTCCCCCCCAACCCATTCTGTAATTCCATTATTCTCGTGCCTCTTTGCTTGCACACAGCTTTGCTTCACTTATTAAACTGCCTTTAGCTTACCCTGTAGGATTTTTTGCCTTTACACTGGACCCTGCACTTCCATTTTCCTGGTATTTTAAATCCTAAACTCATGCACCTCCAAAGACTCACTTAAAAACCACCTCTGCAGGTTGGTCCTTACATAAGCTTGAGGTGGCTCTATTCTATTTTCCTGGCTACCAGCACAGAGGTGTTGATATTTCACATCTCCCATAAACTAAATGGTACCAAAACCTCTTTTCCACCCCAAGAACCAGCCAGCCCTGTCCTGCCTGACCCATATGGTGACATTCTCTGTTTTAGGGTGGCTGATCCAAACTGCCTCCTGGCAAAGGGCCCTGGCCTGTGTTTGGGTTGGTGTTTGGGTTGGTTTCAGCCATCTCTGCTCTGTGTTGGTAGAAAAATCCTGTACCCACTCATCCCTATTTGATTTCCCAGCACAGAGCTCCCTCCTCCAAACCCTGCTTCTTTCCCAGCTCTTCTGCCAATGATTCCTGCTCTGCAGCCATCCCAAACATCCTCCTACAGCCTGACAGGCTCACTGGAGTCATGAAACCATTATTGAAATCCTCCAATGGCTTTAAAAGATGCATTTTGGTGTTCTGTTCCCCCCACTGTGTTTGGGGGCACCCTGAGTCACTGCTGAAAAGGGCTTGGGCCAACCTGCTGCCAGCGGATTTGGGAAGGGGCTGCATCCCAAACTTCTCAATGCCACCCACGCCCCTGCTCGGCTGCCAGGGTTTCAAAGCAATCCACGGCACAATTACAGGCTAACAATACAAAAAAGGGAAGGCAACGGTGCCATCCCACTGTGATCTCATGGAGAAAGGCAGAACTGTTCTGTAATAAAGGTAAATCGGTTTCTGCTTCGCTGCATAATGAGCCTCAGATGATTTCAGCAGGAGAAATCCCAATTAGACACGGGTGGAAAAGGAGCATCCCATCTCAGGAGCATGTTGGGGAGGATGAGGATTTTTTCTGTTGCGCTTTGTGGTTAAACTGAAGCTTTTGTATTTTGAGAAAAGCATCCTGAAATGTCCAGGTACGGCACTGTAAAGCAGAATCCCAGCCTTCTTACCCCCTTCCTGTCACCTGCTGCAGTCTGGTGGGAGGAAAATCCCCTTCCACCCCGGTGTGATCCAGGACACAAATCCATGGGCTGTTGGTGAGAGTCACCGTGGGAGCTGCTCTGCATCTTATAAATGAGTACTTGCAAGGATAAACGGGTAAGAGACAAAGAATCACAGAATAATTTGGATTGGAAAAGACCTCCAAGACATCGAGTCCAACCTGTGACTGATCCCCACCTTGTCATGAGCCCAGAGCACTGACTGCCACATCCAATCATTTCTTGGACACCTCCCAGGATAGGGACTCCATGAGAAGCCCCTTCCAATGCCTGAGCACCCTTTCCATGGAGAAATTCCTCCTGATGTCCAACCTGAGCCTGCCCTAGCACAGTTTGAAGCCATTCCCTCTCCTCCTGTCCCTGTTCCCTGGGAGCAGAGCAGACCCCCCTGCCTGTCCCCTCCTGTCAGGAGTTGTGCAGAGCCACAAGGTCCCCCCTGAGTCTCCTTTTCTCCAGGCTGAGCCCCTTTCCCAGCTCCCTCAGCCCCTCCTGCTGCTCCAGCCCCTTCCCCAGCCCCATTCCCTTCCCTGGACACGCTCCAGCCCCTCAGGGTCCTGTCACTGTTCTGGTAGTGAGGGGCTGTAAAACTGTAAAACAATTTTTGAAGAATTCTGAGAAGTCCCAAAGGGGAAGCAAAGGCACCTCCTGGTCCAATCCTGATGCAGAACCCAGACAGGGCTGTAGGAATCCCAAATGTGCCACTTGTAGGTCAATAAACAATGGTGCCAACAATGATGGCAACCTCACAAAGCCAAGTGACCCAGTTTGGCCATCTCCAGGCTTTTAAAAGCTCTCCCTTCTCCATATGGCTGCCTCAATCCAGCTGCCTCTTGGAAAATCCTGGATTGGCGGAAGTGTGGTGTCCTACAACACTAAACCCAAGGATTTCATCAGCTGAGTCTGACTCCCAGCTAGGGATGCTCCAATGGCTCAGCTATCAGTAAAATATTATTTTATCCTTATCATCTCTTAAAATTTTCCCCTGGGCATTGTCCACTTGCAAAGTCTGGAGACCTAAAACTGGGCCAAACAGCCAGAGTTTGGATCTGACTCAGGGCACTCCTTCCTTCAGCTGTCCCTTTGGGGGAAAAATGAAATGTTATGAAAACAAGACAAATTTTTTCAGCTGCTTACTAAATTTTGGATCTTTATCAGCCAGGTAAGATGGCAAAGTTTGGGAAACATGAGATGGAAATGGGGAAACTGTGACCAGCCATAAACTGAGGATGTTGGATTTCCATGGAATTGTAAAATCCCATGGGACAGGAATGGGAAATTCATGGAATTGTGAAATTCCATGGGACATGACACCTTCCATTGTCCCAGGTTGATCCAAGCCCTGTCCAACCTGGCCTTGGACACTTCCAGGGATCCAGGGGCAGCTTCTGTGCCAGGGTCTGTCCACCCTCACAGGGAAGATTTCCTCCCCAACATCCCATCTATTCCTCTGGCAGTAGGAGGCCATTCCTCCTTGTCCTGGCACTCCAGGCCATCACCCAAAAAAAGAAACTCATCACATAATTTTGCCATCTGTGTAGCCCAGAAATGAAATATTAAATATTAAAATATTATTATGTTATTAGCTTATTAAGACTTTAAATCCTTCAGCAAAATGCCTGAGCAGTGAAGAGTGGGGCACACTTCAAATATCAAGTCCCTCTTTTACTTTTTTAAGCGTAAATTGAATTCTTTTTTAGGCTGAACTTAGCTGTGAGTGCTAAGCATAAAAATATGTGATGCTAATGATGCTACTGGATATGTTACAAAAAATGAGGTTTTAAAGCAAAAAAGAAAAAAAAAGTCTCTTGCTTTTCTCTCTCCTCTTTTGTGGATTTTTCTAAAAACTTTCCTCCCAGGTGGGAAATGGAAAATAAACTGTGTTTTCTCATTTGCTTTATCCAGCACATTTCTAACAAAAACAATGCTGAGATGTTGAAGTAGAACAGAAATTAAATGGGGTTTCTTTCTGCAAATCCACAGAAAAAGAGGGAGTTTCTCAACTTCTTCCATTTTAAAACTTGCTTTTGGAAAGAGTGTATATTCATTTTTTATGTACTGACATATTTACGTGCATAGATTCAAGAGAGGTGAAATCAGAGTTTTCCTTCTTCAGTCCTGATTGTAATTGAAAAACACAACCCCTAGATGGCAGAAAGTCCCTCTTTTGGGGTGTTTTGGTTTCTTTTAGTCCCTGCATAGGATGATCTCGAGTGTCAGTATTTATGATACTCAGCCTTATCCAACATCTCATTCCATGACATGACATCAGTGGATTTTAAACCTCACCAAAATTGCTTTTGCTGATCAAACTGCAAATCTTATGCCAAAATGCATCTCCCAGTCCTCTTATCAGACAGATCCCAGGGCTTTTTGGTGTCCAGTCCTTCAGTGTAAATCTTAATGAGCTCAGTGTATAAATATTGGATTATTTGGATGCATTGATGCAGAGATGGAGAGGAGATTAGAGAGGGGGCATTAGAGAATTGTTGGCCCAGTCCAGCTGATTCACTTATCAGGTTAGGGGGTAAAAATTGGTTCCTAAAAGCTCAGAATCCAGGCTGAGGAAGTCTCATGGTTGGTTTTTGCTACCCATGGAGTGAGACAAGTGGATAATTTCCCCTACTTGGGACATCCAATTTGTGAAAGGACCACTGCTGTTGCACTCCTGTAAGCTCATGCCCTTCTTTGCAGAAATTTATGGATTCCCAGTCCCAGCTGGGGCTGCACAGGCTGGGAAGTGATGGCATGGATGGCAAACAGGGTGATCACGTTACTGAAAAAAGGCTTGGGCCACTGAGAGGGAAAAAGGGATTTTATTTATCCACCTGCCCATGGTGTCACAGTCAAAATACACCTTGTCCATCCTCTCTTCTGGCTCTGGGCAACAGACAGGGCTTTTCTTTGCTCATTTCTTCCTCTTTGTGTTTTTAATTCTCTTTTCCCACCTCTGTTCTCAGCCAAGGGTTTCTTGACCTTGGCCCAAAATGTGTTCTTCTAATGCTGATGTAAATTTTCAAGATTTATGGCCATCCTGTAGCCTCTGCCAGCATGTCTTACACCCACAGGTTGCATTAAATTCATTAAATCCACCTGCCTCCAGCCATGGGGAAATCTGAAGGATATGAGGCAAAATAAAAAGGAGTCTGACAGTAAAATGGAGCACATGAATGAAGCACCAAAACCTTGATTATGGCTTATCACTGACCAAAGGACCTAGGCTAATGCTTGATATTAATTAGTGAGAAGTCTGTGATCAAGCAAGGATTGGAGAGGTGAATAAATAATGGGAAAAGCTCATAAGGCAGGATATAAAGCAAGAACATCATGACTGAATAACTTCAGTGATGAGTCCATCCAGTCTCTTCCAGTGGAGAGTGTGGTCCTTTGTAAAGGCTGGATTGTTTGTTATTCCTTGAAATACCAATAAACCCCTACCTTTGATGGCCAGAAAGGATCTAAAATCATGTGTTTGAGTTCCTCTGTAGGTCCAGCTCTGGGGTTTGGTGCCCAGCTCTCTCCTTCTCTGCAAGCCAGCCTGGGGAAAAAGGATCAGGCTCACTTCAGCACAACCCCAGCTCCAGCACTGGGCAGGAATTCCCTGGGTTCCCTCCTGGGAAGGTGCATTTCCCAAGGTGGATGCCCTAAATGCCACAACTCATCTGCCTGCCTCCGAGTGTTTATGGCTTATCAGCTCATGTTTTTAGCCTTTTACACTGCCTATGGATCTCTGGCAAATATTCCCAGGCAGTGATTCACCTCCCCATAAATCAGAGACCTCCCTGTGGTCTGCTGAGTCACTTCATGGGCTGTCTGGTTGGGTTTCTGTGGGATAAACGCCCTCCTGGGATGTGGATGTCTGTGCCACGGGTGTGTGATTCAGCTGCCCACACAGGATGTGGGCACTCGGTGACATTTGAAGTACCTGAGACACCTGTACCCCCTGAAAAATCAGCTTTCCAGTGCTGAATTCCCAGAAGATTGGTTGTACAAGCTACTTAGGATGCTTTCCTTGTTGCACTGATGTTTCTCAGCCAGGAAACTCCATCGCCATCTGCAAGTTGCTGGGAATGAGGGGAAGAAGCCAGGACGAGGTTTTTGGGATAAGGTTTCAACTTGTCCCCAGTGAGAATCTGTGACATTGTGCTAATAAAATCCAGAAGTCATTCAGAAATTAAAATACGATCCTGAAGGAATCAAAATGCCTTAAGCTGAAGGGAAAAAGAAGTGAGGTGAAGGGATAGAGGGAAGCATCCATGAATATGGCAAATCTCAGTGCAGGGGCTGAATTCCATGTGGAACCAAGGGTACCCCAAGGGATGCCCCTAGAGGGGTCCGAATTTGGGAAACATTTCACTCTTTCTCTTCATCCTAGAGATGTAAAAATCTCTATGAATTGTGACAAGGAGGGAAAAATGTCATTTCAAACCCAACATAATCCTCTGCCCTTCTCCCTGAGGGTTTTTGTGATGCTCAAACCAGTAAGGACCATTTCATGCCCTCAGCAATCTTGTTAATCCTCAAACCTGGATCTTCATATCTCTGCAAAGTCAAATACCCCAAAAACTGCTGAGTTCTTGGCTGGGGAGCAGTGGGGATCACCAGGGGCCAATTAAAAGGTAAAATAAACCATAACCAGGACTTGCACCAAAATATCTCCGTGCAGCTGGCCCCAAGAGCAGGTGGTTTGCTGCAAAGTTGGGTCCTTCAGAGAGGGCTTCAGTTCAGCTCCCAAAAACTGCAGGGCTGTAAGCAACCATGCTGGATGTTGCTATTCCCTGGGAATAATGTCCCTGTATGTGGCAGCAGTGGCCACGCTGATGAATCCATCCAGGGGCAAAATGGGATCCATCACAGGGTGATGGCAAAAGGTTTGTTGTGTCCTATTTTTCCCCCTGGAAAGGGTCACAGTGAGCCCTGTGAGGACAGGTGTCACCCCCTGGGAAAGGATTTTGGGAAGGAAAGAGGTCAGGAGCAGCAGGATAAGGCCCTGCATCTCGCCTATAGCTCCGTGGTTTGGCACTTTCATCCCGCAGGCTCCTGCCTGGGGATTTGGAGAATACGGCGGAGATGGGGAAAGGAAGGAATAGAGTTTCACCTTTTATTCTTTTATCACGGCAACAATGCTTGGTGGGGAAAAAAAATTTAAAGAAAAAAAAAGAAGAAGAAGTTGTAAATGGCAGAATTAACAATAATACAACCCCCCCTCCCCTCCCCATCCCTCCCCCCTCTCCCTGTGCCGTCCATTCAGGAGACCGACAATAAACAAGGTCATTTGATTCATTCAGCTCGGGGTGTAAACAAAGCCTTACAATAAACCCCCCCCAACCAGGGCCCCCCTTTTTCTCCAAGAATAGATGTCCCCCCCTCCAGGCCGGGGCCCCCCCTGCTTGGCTTCTCCTCTCCCATCATCCCTGGACCAGCCCTGCTGCCACTTCCGCAGTCCCCATCCCGCTCCGTGAGGCCCCGCTTCCTACCCGGTGTGGGAACCTCGGCTTCCCCGGGCAACATCTGCACGGACAGCCCCCACTTTCTCATGCTGGCCTCATCCCGGGATCCTGATCCAGGGAGACAGAGAGAAAAGAGGGAAAAAAATGTTCATGACAAACCAAACCCGACCCAACGCTAACGGGATTCGCATCCCCTTCCCAGGTCCGTGGTGGGCGGCTTCCTTTTTTCAGAGGCTTTGCTGGGATCCCTGTGGCCGATGGAAAAATAGGTCTGAGTGTGTGTGTGCACAAGCAATGGGAAGAGGATGGGTTGTGCAAGATGTCCTGTGGTGGGATAAAGCCGGGGATGGGGTCCCAGGAGGGTGACATGGGGCTCCACAGCCAGCAGGGAAGGTGATCGGAGAATCATGGAATGGTCTGGATGGGAAGGGACATTTAAAGGTCATCCAGTCCCACCCCCTGCCTTGGGCAGGGATGTCACCTACCAGATCTGATTGCTCAAAGCCCTGTCCAAGCTGGCCTTGAATGCTTCCAGAGATGGGACAATCACCAGCACTCCAGGCTTGGGAAGTTCTGAGACTTTCTCCACCTCATACCTTGCTTAAAATAATTCCAGTGGAGCATTCAGTGGGTGCCAATCACCCACCCACCTGAGGATTTATCCCACCTGGAATGTCCACCCTGCCACCTGCGCAAGATGGGTGACACTTGTGGGTCCTGCCTGAGGGTTGTTGTCCAAATAGGGATATTTTGTGTCACAGGGTTCACCAGAGCCTTCCCTAAACTTTGGGATTCCTTCCAGGGCTTTGCAATGGCTCCGGGATCTGGTGGGATGCAGGGAGGAAGATCTCAGTGTGCCCACACCACACAGGGGACCCTATGCAGGCTGGATGGGCTTGGAGCCACCTGGGATGGTGGAAGGTGTCCCTGCCCATGGCAAAGGTTGGGATGAACTTTAAGACCCCTTCCAACCCAAGCCATTCCCTGATTCCATGTTTTCATGCTTTGATCAAGACAGATGGACATGAGCAATAATGCTCCTGACAGTTTTGCTCCCTGTGTTCCAGCCAACATGGATTCACTGCTGGATTTAAGCACTGGGAAATCTGGCTCAGCTTTCACCTCTTGAGCTCACCATAAACTTTCTCTGTGTGACTTCAAACAGCCTAAATCCTCTGAATCTCTTCAGTTTCCCACTCAGAAGCACTGAAAGAACACTGGGGGCAAAACACCTTCCTGTGCCTCAGTTTCCTCCTTGTTTTTGCCCAGTGCTCAGTTATTTAAATTGCAAATTTGCAGCATCAGGGGTTGTCTCATGATATTTCCACATCACTTGATACAAGAGAAAACTGCTCATCTTTGATAACTGATCTGATACCACGGGGCTTTCACAATGGTGTCTTGGGCACTGTAATAATAATAAAAATAATAAAAAGGGATGAGTTATTTCTTCTCAGAGGAAAAGGTTTGTTTTCGGAGATGCTCAAGAGATGGATAATAGCAAACAATTCTAATAAAAAACCTGTTTCTTTGCAATCTAATATTTTGCAAAACCACAAATCTGGCTGTATTTGTACTTTTTACTTTGTCTACTGGACCCCTTCCACAATTACTTGCAGGGATAAGAAGTTTATTTTCCTTCTGGGGAGAGAATTCTTCAAAATAAAAAATGGTGAGAGACTGAGCTGCAAGAGGGAGGAAAATCATGGCCAAACCATCATTTGATACAGCAAGAAACCCCAACCAGTGGTAATGAACTTTTCTCCTTCAATTTTCCCCTGCAGAACACAGATGTGTCTTCAAGGCAAGGAAAGTGCCTCTGTTCCTCCCTCTCCCACACCCCTGCTCAAAGACAATTTTAAAATTTCTCATTTCATCTGCATCCTGCATTGCTCTGTCCCCTCTTCCCAGGAGCAGATCCAGACCTAGGTGTTCATTTCTGGTAAAATGGGGGTGGGTTGTCTGGCAGGGAAGTGGTGGATGCCCATCCCTGGAGAGGTTAATTTATGGATGTGGCACTTGGGGACATGGATAAGAGGTGGCCTTGGCACTGCTGGAGGAAAGGTTGGACTTGATGAATTTGGTGGGATTTTCCAGCCTCAGTGATTCCAGGATTCTGAGTTTGTGCTGCACAACATTCAAGCATATTTAATCTTCAGAAATCACCAGTTTTTGAAGTCCAGCATGGCCAAGTTTCATCCTGTCAGAGGTCAGGAGACTCATGGATTAGCAGACTCTTGGATTAGTGTCCCTGTGCAGACACCTGGGCTGCACCTGCAGAAAAGCCACGGGATAGGCCTGGGGTGTGTCACTGGGATTTTCCTGGTCCAAAAACAACCAAACCTCTGAGCTGGGAAATGATGAAAAGTACAAAAAATGGAATCTTCTAGATTGTAAAAGTCCTTTAAGAGCATTGAGTCCAGCCACTCTCCAGCAGAGCCAAGGGCACCACTAACCCACATCCCCAGGTGCCACATCCACATGACTGAAATCTCTCAATGTATGATGATTCCAACACTTCCCTGGATTACTCCTAACACCAGTCTAAGCCTCCTCTGGCTTTTCTTGTTCTGTTTTTTCTTGTCCTGTCATTTGTTCCTTGGGACAAGACACCAACCCTCACCTGTCTCCACCCTCCTGTCAGGGAGTTTTGGAGAACCTGCCATACTTTTCCTCCAGTGGGTTTCTCTGAACTGGGTTAGGATCACTGTAGCTCTGATTTTTGGGTTTTCATCCCAGTTTTTCCCTGGGCTTGGCACCTGCCCTTGGGGAATGATGTGGCTCCTCAGCAGGGCAATGAAAAGAGAGGGAAATTCTCATTTTGAAGCTGTTTGAGAGGATGCATTGGAAGGGTGAAGGAAAACTTCAGCTCAGTCCCTGGGAATTCTTCTCCTGCCAAGAAATCTGCATTGTTGGAAAGAGTCTCCCAGAGGAAGTGATTGAAATATCATTGTGTGAATCATATCTGTAACAAGGTTGCAAGAAGCTTTGCTGAACCCTGGGAATAGGTTAAATGACCTAAAAAGACTTTGTTTTTCATGCAGGAACAGCCTCTAGCAGCACATTTTAAGGGAAGGCTTCTGTTTTTGGAGGTCCACCAAGGCTGGGATATCCCCCAGCATCACCTGTCCTCAGCTGTGCTGCACAAGGTCTGGAATGCATCTCTGGGGTCGATTTTCTGCTGTTTAAGGGGGGCTGAGATACTTTAAATGATGACTCTTGTGTGATAAATTCTGCCTGGGGTGTGTTCTGGTGGTGTTTGCTGAGACTCAGAGCAGTTGTGCTCAGACTGGCACCCCTGGGGCAATGATGGGGACAAGGGACATGGGAGGGTGCGGTTGGCTGGTGAGTTTGGAGTCCTGCTCTGGGGACAGTGGCTGGTGCAGAGATGGGAAATGATGTTTGGAAGGAGACATAAGGTCTGGGGAGGTGAATTTTATGCTGGGATGAAGAGGCTGGATTGAACCACAGAAACACAGAATCATCACCCAGTTCCACCCCCTGCCACTGGCAGGGACACCTTCCATTATGCCAGGGTGCCCCAAGTGCCATCCAGCCTGGCCTTGGACACTTCCAGGGATCCAGGGGCAGCCACAGCTGCTCTGGGCACCCTGTGCCAGGGCCTCGCACCTTCACAGCCAACAATTCTTTCCCACTATCCCATCCATCCATGTCCTCTGGCAGTGGGAAGCCATTCCCTGTGTCCTGTCACTCCATCCCTTGTCCCCAGTCCCTCTCCAGCTCTCCTGGAGCCCCTTTAGGCTCTGCAAGGGGCTCTGAGCTCTCCCTGGATCCTTCTCCAGGTGAGCACCCCCAGCTCTCCCAGCCTGGCTCCAGAGCAGAGGGGCTCCAGCCCTTGGAGCATCTCTGTGGCCTCCTCTGGACTCATTGCAGCAGCTCCACATCCCCATCCCCATCCCCATCCCCATCCCCATCCCCATCCCCATCCCCATCCCCATCCCCATCCCCATCCCCATCCCCATCCCCACACACTGTTCCAGGACAGAGCTGCAGATTGTTTCAGTCCCTCTGGTCAGCAGCTCCCAGCTCCTGTAATCCCTTGTTATTCCAACCTTGGCCATGCCCTCCACACATCCCTCATCCTTCTGCTCAGATCTTTCTCAGAAGATCTGTCTGTCATCCCCTGCTTGAAGTTCAAATTCATCATCCTGTGCCTTCAGAGCCCTGCAGGACACTGCCCCTTTCCTGCTCATTCTTCCTCTTCCTTCCTTCCATACAAGTGGAAAATGCCCTCTCTGAGCTCAGAGCTGCTGACAACATCTTTTTTGAGGGAAAGAGGCCTCAAGTCTAGGAAACAACCACCAGCCTCTGCAGGCCCCTCATGTACAATTTGGACAGTGGTGTTGGCTTGAGTGAGAGCTGAGCAAAACAAAACCAAAACAAAAAAAAACCAACAAAAAACAAAGTTTATTTGTCCCATTGTTCACAGGAATTATTAAACGCACAGAGCATGGAACAGAGCGAATCCCTGGGCAAATGCAGTCACTGACAGGTGTTGCATGCCATTGTTACCAGGGCTGGTATAAATCTGTGCCAGGTTATGAACGTTAAATATAGGGAATGGGATGAGCTGTTTGTGTTTTCCTCGGTGGGAGTGAGCTGGAACAGGCAGTGAGGATGTTGGCAAGACAAAGCAACTACAGAAAATAATATATATTCGTTAAAGACACCTAAAAACCAGCAGTTCTGACAGTTCGTGCAGAATGGTTTGGGTTGGAAGGGACCCTAAAGATCCTCTTATTCCAACCCCTCCTTCCTTTAGGCAGACAAGAAGGTTTGTAATGTATTGTGATATATTGTCAGATGTTCAGTATTTTCCTCATGGAAGAGTCAACTGTTTCGGCAGTTTCAGGAAAGGCAAATTCAGATTTTCAGCCCCTTGGAGCAAACTGCCTTTTTCTGTCTGTGCACATAGCAAGATGAGCTGTAAGCTCCCTTCCCAACCCAACCCACTCCAGGATTCCATGAATGGAGTTTGTGGTGCTGTCTCTGGTTGGGAGAAGGGCTTGGGAGGGAAGCCAGGCTGTGTTTGACAGGCAGAAGTTGGGTTTTTCTGGTGTTGACCAGGGAGATGTTGAAAGCTGAAGGGTCTGGACAATGCAGGCCTTCACATGCTGTGCAATTTAATCCTCTGGTTAAAGGCTTTATAGCCATCAATCAGTGCTCAATATCTCTGTTTTTCCCCCAGAAATGAGCCTGGGGAGGCTGAGGAGCTGCATTCCCCTGCTGGTGTCTCGCTGTGGGTGGGCAAGCATGGGTGTCTCACCAGGAATGATGGGATGGTCTATTTCAAATGGAAATTTGGGGCCTTCCAGCCTTGGATTCTTGAGGAAACCTCCTGACCTGGGGCAGCATCTTTCTACCTGTCAGGTCTGGAGGGAGACCCACCCCAAAAGCTTGGAGAAGCTTTGCCACTGACCTTGTGAGCCCATGAGCTTGACAGTGGCCAAGAAGAC
Organism: Fringilla coelebs; assembly: GCF_963513975.1. Classification (NCBI taxonomy): domain Eukaryota; kingdom Metazoa; phylum Chordata; class Aves; order Passeriformes; family Fringillidae; genus Fringilla; species Fringilla coelebs. The sequence goes on from NC_140030.1 coordinate 3,340,551, forward strand.
AAATTCACCTTCATTCAGATCAACTGAGTGCTGTGTTTACAAAAAGTTTAAAAAAAAAATAAAAATTGGCAGGCTGTGTCTGCCCAAAGTCTGAATGAATAGAAACTCCAAAGGAAGCACCTGCTGCTAAAGGAAATCCAGGACAAGTTTTATTATCCTTTTTCACAGGTCTATTCAGGACTACATTAGGGGTTTCCTCTTTCCTTTTCTGGTACTTCACACTCATTCACAACAAAAAAACATATTGTGCTTATGAATTATATTCCAGAGAATATGGCTAGAGCTTATAAAGGCCCTGGCCAAAGAACTTTATTTTTAACCTTGCTCCCTTGTGGATTAATTTCTCAAATGAAAGCTTTGCAATTGTTTGGGGTTATTTTTCTCTCTTTTCCTTGGATGGGGCACAAGGGCAAATCCTGCCTGCTCTGTGCTGACAAAAAATGCCTCTCAAGGAACAAGGAGCAAAGGAGGTGAGTGAGGCTCTCCATGGAGCTCAGCTAGGAAGAAAAAAGATGTAAAAAATTGCTGTAATCCCTCCTAAACCTGTGTTACCCACCTATAAATGATGCAGTGGCCACTTTGGCGCACACAGAAGCCGAGGGAAGTTTTTTTTTTCCCATTTCTAATGGAAAGGGAGAGGGAAAGTCCCTTTGGTGGGTGGAAGAGCAGCTTTTGGGGTTGATCCTGAGACCATTTGAGGCAGTGATGAGGGACCAGGAGGCAGTGGGGAGTTTGCTGGTCAAACACAGCTGCTCAGCTCAACATCCCCCAGGTACAGAGCACATAAAAGCTGAAGGGTTTGCAAACAACCCAAGTGCAACACATGAGCCACTCGTGCACCAGAATGTTTGCTTTAGGGTCATTTTGCACCTGTGAAATAAGGATATGACCCAATCCCTGAGTGGCCTGGGAAGGTTTTACACCCTCCTGCTCCAGGATGGGTGCCTGGGAGGCAGCACTGGCTGCTCTCTAAAAAATTCACCGTGCTCTGTGAGACCAAGGACCTTCCTGTGCATGCACACAGGATTCTCCTTCTGATCTCTCCTTAAAAGTCTCATTTTTGGCTTGAAAAGCCCTTTCCCACCCCCTCAGAAGATCACAGGGGTGGGAGTTGTCACTGCAGCCACCTTCCCCTGCCCCTGTGGGTGCTGGCTCTCCTCCTCACAGGTTATATTTTGATTTGCAGACCCTCTGAAGAGCAGAAATGGCCTGCTCTGCTTTTGAGCAGCACCCAGCACAAACATTGTGCTGCAGCTCCTTGCTGTTCCTGCAGTGGAAATAGTGAATTATGGCCATTAACAGTGGCATAAATCAGATACCGTGACCAAAGGAGGTCAGGGAGGGCTCAAGGGCTGCATCCCACCAGTAAATTACCCCAGACAGGAATTCCTTCATCCTCACCACTGGATTGTTTGAGCATTCCTTGGCAGGGGTTTGGCCCAGCCCAGGGACAGCTCAGGCATCAGCATTGAGCAGTGACCACCTGGGATTCTTGTCCCATGGCTTAGAGGGCAAATTCCACAGGGGCACAGCTAGGAGCAAGTCCTGGCACTGGCTGGTAGAGATAGAGCCCGTTTTTAATGAGCATGAGCCCATTTTCATGAGTGTGCCTGCATGGCAGTGACATTTCCCCAGGAGGAAAACGTGCTCCGGTTCCCAGATCCCCAGTGCAGCTCTCACTGCCCTCGATGCTCTTCACATTTCTTCCCCTGCAAGGTTTCAGCCAAGGGAGCTTTCAAGTGCTGCCCCAGGGTCAAGATGTTGGTCCTTGTGATTTCCAAGTGGTGCCAGACACGGTGTCACCATGACCTGAGGTAGCACAGCTCCTTCCCTCGCAGTCTCAGCCACACAAGAAGACTTTGCTGCCCAGCAGGGCTTCTCTGAGCAGATGGGTTTGATTTCTCTCTTTGTCTCCTTGGCTTTCAGGATGGTTTTTCTGAGTGTTCTTGACTGATCTTGATAGGTGACACAAATGCTTCCAGATGTCACCTAATGCTTTGTAGTATGGGTTGAATTCACAGCTATTTTCTAGACTGGACTGGACTACAATATCCTGAGTTGCAAGAAACCCACAGGGATCATCAAATCCAGCTCCTGGCCCTGCACAGGACACCCCAACAATCCCACCCTGTGCCTGAGAGCATTGTTCAAACACTCCTGGAGCTCTGGCAGCCTCGGGAATGTGACCATTCCCTGAGGATCTGTTCCTGACCACCCTCTGGGGGAAGAATCTTTTCCTGATACCCATCAAAAACCTCCCCAGGACTGGTGGTTTGACCACCACATGTCCTTTTTTCATGGGTGGGGTGGTGCACAAAGGAATTAAGGCCTTGTGACTGAGGGAAAAGCTGGTGCCTGTTCCCTGAGTGAGACCTGAGCCAGCAGTCAGGTGTGTCAGAGTGGCAGAAGGATGACCCAGGAGAGCCCTGCTTACAAAGAATTATGCCCTGGTGTCAGGGCCCACCTCTCCAGGCACTGGCCTCGTGGTGAAGTGACAAAGGTGCTTCAGCATCTTCATGGAAACAACACCCTGCTGAACAAGTGCCTCCTCCAGCTGTGCTTTCAAAGGGAGCCACAGTCCTTGCTTCCCTTGGGAGGCAGGCACAGGCTCCAGAGCTCAAGGGAGGTGAAGGTTGTGCACCCCCATCTCAGAGGGATTCCTCAGATGTCTGGGAGCACCAGAACAAGCTCTTGGACTTGTCCCCAGGTCACCAGCAAGACCAGCCTGAGGAGGCTTCTTGTAACAAAGCCTGGCAGAAAGATTTCAAATACCTTTAAAATGAATAAATTCTGTACTAAATCATAAATGCTGCCTCTGGCCAGCTGTTGGATGTGGGACACAGTCTTCCTGTGCCCAGTTTGCATGGGATGATGCCCAGCCTCATTCCCACCTCCTGCTGGATGGGAATGCTGGCTTCAAAGGAAGCTTCAAAGGAAGATTCTTTGTGAGTGAGCAGCAGAATCAGGGGCCAGTGGGACTGATTTTTGCCTCCAAGGAGTGCTTCAAAAATTTCCATGTTACAGATCATATCCTCCCCTCCACAAAGGCTCCTGCCAGCCAGGGAGACATTGTCCTTTCTTTGAGAGCAAAAGATGAGGATTAGGCTGGGTCCCTCCTGTTTCTGCTGCCTGGGAGGTACCCAAAGGCTCTTAGTACACAGCAGCTGACTCCTCATTATTTTCCTGTAGGATGTAGAAAAGGAATTGCAGTCTGTGGGCGAGAGTTGGGGGATGCTCCACTAAACCTCACTGGAGTTTGTGGAGGGGCTGGAAAATGGCCAAAGACCTTTTAAAATAGATATAGGACTCATAGAATTCCAGAATGTTTTGGGTTGGAAAGGATCTGAAAGCTCATTCAGTTCCCACCCCCTGCCAAAGGCAGGGACACCTCCCACTATCCCAGGCTGCTCCAAGCCCCAGTGTCCAACGTGGCCTTGGACCCTTCCAGGGATGGGGCAGCCACAGCTTCTCTGGGCAGCCCAGGAGCTGAGCAGCAGTGAAGGAGAGAGATCCTCTTCTTTTATTGTGCAGTGACTTTCAGATGGAGGAAAAGTTCATCCAACATTTACTTGGTGGGAAATTAATACTAACTGATATTTCTTCTGCAGCCTTAGCAGAGAAACGCAGAGCATCACTGTGCTGGATGCCATAGGGAATCAGGGAGGTAAAAAAGGCAGCTCCAGCATCCATTTCCAGGGTCACTGAAGGGGGAAGAGGTTCCCACTATTTTTTATTTTGCTTCTGGGATTTAATTCAGATCGAGGAGGTGACTCTGGGGACAAGCCAGAGGACTCCAGCAGCTGTGGCATTGAAATGCAGGGATCATGAATTGCAGGAGGAAGGGAAACCCAGTAAACAGTTTTCAGATCTCAACCCATTCCCTCTGAACTACAAAGACCTGCGAGAAAGTGGTGTCAAACACCCAGCTCCCACTTTGACCCCTGCCTGAGGGGAAATGAATCAATGTTGGGAAAATACGGAAAGCAGGATGAGATTATCTACTGTATAAAAGAAGCTGGAAGAGATGGCTTGGGATATTTGTGTATTGAGGCTGTGTCCACGTCCTATTCCTTTATGGGGGGTGCTATTGTACCTATTGTGGCAGATCTTTATCAGCCCTGTTTATCACGTTGGGTGCAGGGAATGTCAGACCGCTGAATGTCAGGTTGTTGACTGTTTTCATAACAGGAAGCTGCCTGCTGTCTTGCTGTGTTAAGGAACTCCCCTATGCACAATATTTTCCTCAAAAAAAAAAAAAAAAAAATCCAAACACTCTGCTGTGGTTGGGCAACTGCATGGGTTTGAGTTTCCATTGTTCCTTGTAAGGCAAAATCCTGTGTAGATAAATCCACTCGATACACATTTGCCTGTTATTTCTTTTGTGTACAGATACAGGAAATATGGCTGTTGTTTTGTCAAGATGAAATATTTCCCAAATCCAGAAGTAAATCTCCATGCTTTCATCAGGGCTTGGGAGCCTGGAGTGCTGCCACATCTGGGTGCAGGTGGGATGAGGGAGAGAGAGGGACAGGAGTGGGTTTGGCACCACCGTGGAACATCGTGGGACACAGCTTGGAAATGCCTTCATCCCTGGGAGCTGCAGGAGGCATCCAGCTACCCCTGGGAGTGGGGGGCACATTCAGATTCCTTACTGGAAAACTCTGTGTGCCTCCTCTCACTGGGGAAATAAAAACCAAACTACCCTGGCTTTCCTGAAAATCAAACCCACAAGGGTGGGGTCTGGGAGCTGTAAGTCACCTGTGTGAGCTGGCTGGGGGTGTAAAACAGAGGACACCTTTGGCAGGGGGGACACAGCTGGGCAGGGTGGGCACAAGGTATTGAAATTTGAGTGAGAAGATGTCCTGAACAGAATTTGGGTGGGAAGAGGTCCTAAGCAGCTGAGAATCCTGAATAAAATCCTACTCTTTACAGGTACCTTGACTGTTTGCTGGAGCAAGCCACTAACAAAGCTCCTACACAGGTGCTCCCATGTGAGAGTGGCTCTGAAAGGTTCTTTACTTTGTGGAGTAAAGAACCTCTGAACACAGCCTGTCTCATCCCAAGGTCCATTACACCTTGATGCAATTAACAGGTGCTGGTCTGAAGCACCCCTAGGAAGAGGAACTTGAACCTAAGCCTTCCCTAATCCTCCTGATTGTGTTTATCAACAGACAGGTGAGGATGAAGTTTTTCTGCTACACAAAAATGATTCAAAGTGGGTACCTAAACTTTGGACACTGGGTCATTGATTCCCTGAGGATTTTTCTTGGACACCAAGGGGTTGAAACAGGGTCACTGTGCCTTCAAAAAACAGCCAGAGCACAGTCCGGATGCTGTTTGTGACTCCAGGACTCCAGAAATCAGTTCACAATGTGTGTGTTCCTATGGGACCCCACAAGGCTCTTTCTCTCAGGTTGCTCCCTGGGCTGCAGGATCACAGCACAGTTGGAGAGAAAGAGGGATTGAATTGACAAAGGGATTTCTTAAAAGTTCCAATTAAAAAATCTTGATAGCAGTAGAAAATGCAGGGTGTTTTCTGTCTGCATAGGTCACCAAACATATTTCAGCCTGGATAAAATCCCTCTGGCACAGCCACAATTATTAAATCAGGTAATTCTAAGCCTTTGCCCAAAGCAAAATACACCTATTAAAGAGCATCTTCTCCCTCTCCAGTGATCAGGTGATCTCAGGAGACTGACAGGACAGTGTAGAGATTTTGTCAGAAAAGGTGGGCAGGTCAATGACAATGGAGAGGTTTTGGAAGAAGATTCAACCTGTAAGGTCAGGTCTGTGTCCACAACTTTAGCTGTGCCATCCAGGAGTAGAGAAAGTCATGATCCTGGCAGACAAAGCTGAGCCAGACTTTCCAAAATTTCAACAACTCTGTGAGATGTTGGGGTGATGGTTGTGGGGACGTCAATCACAGAATCCTAGAAAGGTTTGGATTAGAAGGGAATTTAAGACTCATCCCATTCCATTCCCCTGCAATGGGCAGGGACACCTTCCACTACCCCAGACTGCTCCAAGCCCCATCCAACCCAGCCTTGGATACTTCCAGGGTTGGGGCAGCCACAGCTTTCCTGGGCAAAGAGAAATTTTGGATGAGCTGCTGAGGAATTCAGAGACAATGGCTGCATTTGTACTGCTGGGATGTAGCACTGGAGGTCAACTGGATGTGCTGTTAAACTGGTGGAGGAGCAGAATGGAGCAGAGGAAAAATATAATTTGAAAGGAGGTTTAAGAAGAAGATGGAAAAAGTTGCAACAATCAGAATCCAAGCAAAAATGATTTTGTTTTGGGGGGTAGGGCATGGCCTACTGGGCCCTTCCATCCCATAGTGTTGTTATTATTATATGCTCGTGTAAAAATAGAGCCATCCATGACAGGGGCTTGGAATGAGATGATTTTTAAGGTCCCTTTCAACCCAAACCATTCTGTCATTCTGTTATTCCATGATTCCGTGACTCTGTGATTCTGCGAATCTGTGGTTCTATGATTCTATGATTCTGTGATTACATAATTCCATGATTCTGTGACTCCATGATTCTGTGATGTCATGGTTCTATGATTCTATGATGTCATGGCTCTATGATTCCATGATTCCACGATTCCATTATTCCATGATATCATGGTTCTATGATTCTATGATGTCATGATTCTGTGATTCTATGATGTCATGGCTCTATGATTCTATGACATCATGGCTCTGATTCTATGATTCTATGGTACTGTGAATCCATGCTTCTAAGATTCCATGATTCTGTGACGTCATGGCTCTATGATTTTATGATTCCATGATTCCATGATTTTATAATTCCATGATATCATGGTTCTATGATTCTGTGATGTTCTGGCTCTGTGATTTTATGATTTTATTATTTTTATGATTCCATGATTCCATGGTTTTATGATTCCATGATCCCATGACATCATGGTTCTATGATTCCATGATGTCATAGCTCTGTGATTCTGTGATGTCACGGCCGTATGGTTCCATGGTTTTATGATTCCATGATTCCATGATTTCATGGTTCTATGATTCTGTGATGTCATGGCTCTGTGATTTTATGATTTTATGATTTTTATGATTCCATGATTCCATGATTTTATGATTCCATGATTTTATGATTCCATGATTCCATGACATCGTGGTTAGATGATTCTGTGATGTTCTGGCTATATGATTCCATGATTCCATTATAGTATGATTCCATGATTCCTTGATATCATGGTTCTATGATTCTATGATGTCATGACTCTGTGATTCTGTGATGTCATGGCCATATTGTTCCATAGTTTTATGATTCCATGATTCCATGATATCATGGTTCTATGATTCTGTGATGTCATGGCTCTATGATTTTATGATTTTATGATTTTTATGATTCCATGATTCCATGATATCATGGTTCCATTATTCTATGATGTCATGGCTCTATGATTGTATGGTTCTATGATTCCATAATGTCATGGCTCTGTGATTCTGTGATGTCATGGCCGTATGGTTCCATGGCTTTATGATTCCATGATCCCATTATATCATGGTTCTATGATTCCATAATGTCATAGCTCTGTGATTCTGTGATGTCACAGCTGTATGGTTCCATGGTTTTATGATTCCATGATTTCATGGTTCTATGATTCTGTGATGGCCTGGCTCTGTGATTCCATGATTCCATTATATTTTGGTTCTATGACTCTGTGATGTCGTGGCTCTGTGACTTTATGATTTTATGATTCCATGACATTATGGTTCAATGATTCTCTGATGTCCTGGCTCTATGATTCCATGATTCCATGTTTCTCTCTATGATTCTGCTGCTCTATGACTCCACGATCCCACGTTTCTGCGATTCTATGACCCCATATTTCTACGACTCTGCGACTCCATGACCTTGGGTGGGTCTGGCCTGGAACTCCATCCCTGAAGAGAAACGCGATAACCTCACATTTATCAGCAGCAGAGGGCGTCCAACGCACGCGTGTCCCGAAATCCCGAGCTCCAGCAGCAAATCCGACGGCGGCCAAAATCACTGGGAGCGCGGCCGATGCTTCCCCGCCAATTGTGCCCCTGCCCCAGGTTTCCTTCCCCGCTCCGTGCTCGCTGCCGTTCGGGAGCTGCAGAGCCGATTGTTCGCCCTGTGGCCCCCGCAGACAGGATGCGAGCCCAGTGCCAGGTGTGGAATTATTTTCCTGCGTGGTGCTGGAGCATGGGAATTGTTGATAACGCTAACAATGCGGCAAAGGAAAAGTGGGAGAGGAGCAGGACAATTCAGCAGGGCTTGAAAGCCCTGGGGACATGGAAAAAACCCTCCCCCTATTCATGTGTCTCCAAATCCAAGTTCTTAAGGATGGGAATGAGGGTGTTTTTACTGGGTGAATCCCTCTTACAGCCTGGAACTCCTCAGTGAGCCTGGTGCTGTGGTTATCAGTCACCCCCCTGGTGTAGTGGGGATAATTTTGATTTATCCCAGGGGCCTGTGAGGATGGATCAGTTTCCCAGGGAACAGCTCCCTATCCCTGCTATGTTTTGCTGGTGCTGGGGGCTGAGCCAGGGCTGGGGGCACAGCCTGCTCTCGGTGAAAAGCAGGCAGGGGAGAGTGGCTGAAACAAAGTGGTGGGGACTGTGGTGCAGGAGGAGTTTTGTGGGAAAGCAGGGTCAGGCCCTGGATCCAGACTCCCTTTGGGATGTTGACAAAGTCACTGATTCTTGTCGCTTGTGAACAACTGTAGAAATAATCAGATTTTTAGGGTTGAAACCACACACAGCGATGCAGCGCCATAAGGCACCAAAGAATGTTTCCCCATCCTGCATGGCAGCATCCTGTGGGTCTTCCAAGAGAGGATTAAGGGCTGACTTGCAGAAAAAGGGGCTGATGACCTTTCTCCTGAACTCCTGAGCTCTCCAGGACTCAGGGTGAAGCTTTAGCTGGGTTTCCATGTTTGCAGAGCTCTTGCCAAGCTGGTGCCACCAACCTTTGTCACAGCTCTGAGCCCTTGCAGCAGCCAGGAGGCCACTCTGTCCCAGCCAGCTGAGACCCCTCGGGCTCACTGCCACAGTGACACCTCCCTGTTGTCACAAATCCCAGAACTTCTGATTAGGAACTGTTTTGTCAGCATTTGGCACGGTCCCAGCAAAAGTGACACCAATTATTTGTGTCAGCTCCCCTCTGAAAGCAGGAGATGTATGAAATCTCACCCCAGGACAATCCATCACGGCTTGCAGTGGGATTTGGGACCTGTCATTCTGAGGGGGTATTGACTGAGCGTGGCTTCTTCCAGGCCACAGAGGTTATGGGGAGCTTTAGATCATCCCCAGCAAGAAAAATGAAACTGAAAAATGAGCCTCAGAGTCTCTCAGCTTGGGCAAGTGGTTCAACTGAAAGTTAATTCAGGCTGCTACTCATTTATGTAATTAATTTAAATAACTGAAGCATGTTTTAATGGCAAATGTTTGCTTTAAATTAAGCAGGGACCATGTATTATTTCTGTTTTAATATCAGTTTATGTTTAAGCCTTACCACCAGGGTATGTGGAGACCTCTTGCTTTGCTCAAGGACCACTGGATTTTTCAGATGGTCCTTAATTAATCCTTTTTTTCCAGACTGGCAGTAGCTGGGTTTTTGGGCTGATATGAGGCTCTGCTTGCAGCTAGGATAGGAAATGCTGGGAATGCAGCTTGGAGGACAAGAACTGATTTGTGCCTGGGGTGGTTTCAGGAAAGTCACATCACATCCATGATCCCCTAATGCCTCCTTGCAGTTTAATGAAAATAATGAACATTTTGAATTATTGGGGGTTCTGCTCATCCCATGTCAGCTCTGTCTTGAGCTTTATTCCTCACATTTTGCGGTCTGTACCTCACTTTCCTGCTGAAAGATCACTGTGGATGAGTCTGGGACACCTGGGACATCCCTTTTCCTCTTTCTCATAGCTTCATCCTGGGACAGTCCAGTGTGAGGATTTGCAGGTCATATCCCACTGGTGCAGGAGTGATGAGAACAAACCATGTCCTGAGCACTAAATCTACAAAATCAAACAAGAAACAGGGGTCTTCCATGCCTGGAAGTGATCAAGGCCAGGTTGGAGAAACCTGGGATAGTGGAAGGCATCCCTGCCCACGGGGGGTAGAGTGAGATGAGCTGTAAGGTCCTTTCCAACCCAAACCATTCCAGGATTTTTTTATTCTACCTCTGTTAGAAACTTGCCATCACCACCATAAGACAACCACAGATAAATCACCTCCTGACCTCCCCAGCACCCAATTCCCACCCACCCAAAACCCAGGCAGGTGGAATTAAGGAGCATGGGTGTCCCTGGGCAGGAACATGCCCATTGCAAGTGCTCTTGGTGTTTATTGAATGAACACCCCCATCCTCAGTCCCATGTTGAAGCTATCAACCAACAAAAGCACTCAGTGAGGCATTGAAGAAGAATCAGGCCAGGAGCAGGATAAAAAATTCCCTCTATTCAGAATAGTTATTCTGATTGTTTTATTATTTTTCTTCTCTAAAACACCAGGAATAGGTGCTCTGGTCATAGAGGAGAACAGGAATGTAATAAAACAGCTTTTGATGTCTCCTTCTCCTCAATGCCATGGCTACACCCTACCTGCAAATTTGGAGCCTTCTCCTGCCCAAAAGGCAAGTTCAGCCTGGTGCAGTGCTTATGAGATTTCTCAGTGTGTGCAGAGAACCAAGGGAGCCAGAAAAATCTGTTTTCTCAATAACATAGCGTCAAAATTCACCCCAGAATTCACCCCAGATCTCAGTGTCAGGCAGAGCTGGAGTGATCCAGGCACTCTCCATCCTGGAGCTTTGGGAGGAGCACTTCACATCCACCTCCTCTGCACTGACCTTCACCCTTGGGTGTGCCTGCACTGAGCTGCTCTTCTCTGACAGTTCACTCACCCCATTCCTTGCCACCCATCACCTTTCCTCTCTGCCCTTGTAATTTTGGGCTGACTCACTGCCAGGTTATGCCATGCCCAGAAAAATCCCTTTGGACCCTCAGAGAGGATGCCCACAGTCTGCAGGGTGACCTTTGAGGACAGGAGACAGGAGCCAAGAGGGATTTAGGCTTCTGAAAGGGCACTGTCAGACATCTGGGACCAGCTCAGGGCTGCAGGAGAGGAGAGGAGAGGAGAGGAGAGGAGAGGAGAGGAGAGGAGAGGAGAGGAGAGGAGAGGAGAGGAGAGGAGAGGAGAGGAGAGGAGAGGAGAGGAGAGGAGAGGAGAGGAGAAGGATTTCCAGGGGAAAACGCTAAGATGCTGCTGAGGACACAGAAAACTGTGAGTTATCTGCAGTTCTGCCTGTGCATAGCAAGTGAGGATGTTGGCTGAGTTGGATATGCAGCTCCTGCCTTTCCCCAGCCTCAAATGATGATTCTGGACCCAAATCACAGGCATTTTCTCCCAAATGCAGAGTACCTGCTGCAGAGATTCCCACTCAGAATGCAGCTAATACCCACTGCTTTCCTGGCTAACTTCTCTAAAGGAAGGGCTTTAAGCAATACTTCTAGTCCAGTTGGGTTTCCCTGGGTTATTCATTATTTTCAGAGGAAAATAAATCCTTTGACCTGTGAAAATGATGTGATGACTTTCAACAGACCTGTTCATTCATGGTCAAATGGGGTATTTTAAGCCAGGGGGGAAAGTGTTTTTCTTTTCTTTAAGTACACCACAAACTCTTCCTCTGTGCCAGGAGTGCAGAATTAAATCCTAATTAAAGGCTGTAAAAACACTGTGAATCTGAGAGGCCAGGAACAGGTACATATTATGGCCCTTTTCATAGATCATATGAGCTCTATAGTGACATAATAAATAACCCCCCCCCAAGTTTTTAAAGGTAAAACCCAGCAAATCATTAATAATGTCTCTGGCACCATATATCAAACTGAAGCCCTCCTCTTACAGCTGATCCCCAGCTATTCCCAGCTGCCTTTTTGCATTGCTGTTTCCTCTCTTTGCCCTGTTCATTCTTCCCATCTTTCCTGCTGCAGTTTTCCTGTGTTTTGTCCACCTGTGTGCAGTTCACTTGTCTGGACAAGAAGAGACAGGCAGCAACTCTTTTCAGGGTAGAGAGAGGAACTGGATGATGATGTGGTAGTTTCACTTATTTCTGGCACACCTGAACTATTTACACTGCTGTCTGTAGTGGTGGAGCACTTCCCTCCATGTCAATTTTGCTGTCTTGTCACCCTCTCTTTTTTGATCTTTTTACATTTTCCTATAACTCATTTTTCTATTTTTCTTTGGCTTAACCTATTTCCCTGTCAGTCTGTCTCTCTGTGATTCCATTTCTGAAGGGTTGGGATACAATCTGTTCATGCTTAGTGTACTCAGTTCTTTCAAGATCACAGAATCATGGATTGGTTTGGTTTGAAAGAACCTTCAAGACCATCCAGTTCCCACCCCTGCCATGGGCAGGGACACCTCCACTATCCCAGGTTGCTCCAAGCCCTGTCCAACCTGGCCTTGGATACTTCCAGGGATCCAGGGGCAGCCACAGCTTCTCTGGGCAACCTGTGCAAGGGCCTCCCCACCCTCACAGGGAGCAATTCCTTCCCAATATCCCATCTAACCCTGCCCTATGTCAGCTTAAAATCATTCTCCCTTGTCCTGTCACTGCATGATCTTGCAAGAAGTCCCACTCCAACCTTTTTTAATTGCTGGGCTTCTTGGTATTGCCATCATTAATATATCTCCATATGACCATTATATACGATCACAGGGATTGTTCCAGGGGTGTCTCAGTTCAGTTGCCTGATTTCTCCTCTGTCCCATGATGTGGGGTTTTACCTTTCCTCTCTTTAGGCATTGAGGGAAGACTCCACAGAGATCTCACAGAGGAGGAAGGGACTGTGAGATCCAAACATAGAGACAGGGTGGTCTTTTGCTAGGTTCCCCCACCTGGAAGATGCAGATCCTACCGCAACACCTTTTTTTCTGGAAAAAATAAAAGCAGCAGGGAACTCACTTCAGTGGCTGAAATTCATATTTTATGTTTGGATTATATTTTTTTTCCCCCAGATTTGGGAGTTACTGCAGTTGTAATGCCATTCCTGAAAAAATATAACTCTCTGCCAGTTGGGATGAGCTACTGGGATGCACTAATGGGATGCACTACTCAGTAAAGGGGAAATTTCTCCCTCAGTGAGTCTCTGACTCATTTTGTGAGTACCTGCTCAGAGAAACTGTGGCTTCCCCATCCCTGGAAGAGTCCAAGGCCAGGCTGGATGAAACTTGGAGTAACCTGTGGTAGTGGAAGGGTTCCCTGCCCATGGCAGTGGGTGGAACTGGATAATCTTTAAGGTCCCTTCCCACCCAAACCATTAAAGGATTTTATTACTTTATCCTTTCTCTTGATGCTCAGGGCAGTGTTCACTTCACTTTACAGACAGCTCCAGTTTTATGGGCACGGGCAGCCAGGGCACCTGCAAGTGTCCCCAGGTGAACCTCCTGTTAAATACCAGTTAGAGGGAGCAGGGGTGACTCACCTGTCCTTACACAGGCAGCAAGTGCCACTTGAGGTGGACTCTGGCTCCTGAGCTGCCCCATGCAGAGGGCAAACCCCTCCTGTCAGTGGAGTTTGGGCAAATACTCAGGAGAGTCGGCTGGGCATGACAAAACAGCTGCCACCTGTACACGTGGCACCAATTTAACCCAAATCCATTCATCCCTGCTGAAGTGAATTGCAGCTTTTGCTGCTGAGGGGAGTCCAGAATGGAAGGGAGGTGGGAGGGCTGCAGGTGTTTATGGATGCAAGGAAGTGATGGAATGTTGGCACAGATATCCAAGGGTTGCAGGGATTTGTATAGACCTGAGGTTACACGTGCCCTTACATCTGGTAAGGATGAGGATTGCTTTGCTCTTCCCCTGCTGTGTCCACCTGTGATTGGGTGACTCCAGCAGGGTGACACAAAGGTATGGTGGAGCTTCAGTTCATCACCCATTAACATTCACCCAGCATTCCCCAAACTGGGAGACAATTCCTTAGTCTTTAGATGAGACTTCCACTGTCTTTGTAGTGGCCTTTCTCTCCTCCACTTCGTTGCCACAGGGAATTGTACAATCACAGAATATCCTGAGCTGGAAGGGACCCACAAGGACCATCCAGTCAACTCCTGGCCTCCCAACTCCAACAATCCCACCCTGTGCATCCCTGAGAGCATTGTCCAAATGCTCCTGGAGCTCTGGCAGCTTTAGGAATGTCACCATTCCCTGGGGAGCTGTTCCAGTGCCTGACACCCTCTGGGGGAAGAAGCTTTCCCTGATATCCAGCCTGACCCTCCCTGGCACAGCTGCAGCCATCCCCTGTGTCCTGTCCCTGGTCACCAAAGAGCAGAGAACAGTGTCCAGTTCTGCTGAGTGAATTGCTTCTTCTTCATCAGGGATGAAGAAAATTAGTGAGTCTGACTCTTCAAAAAATTTGTGTTCTGGATTCCCTGAGCTTAACAAAGGCCCTGTGCTATTCATCTCTGCTGGGATCTCAGTGCTGCACACCTTTAGAGCAGTTAATTCCCCAAAGGAACAGTTTGCCACCACCTACCCCTAGATGCACTGGCTGGCTCTTTATTCCCATCAGTCCAGTCCTCACCACTTACAAATTTCTCCATTTCAGGACATGTTTGGAGCTGCCTGATTCTCAGCAGTGATGATCAGTGAGGAGCTTACTCACCCCTAAACCCTGCTGGGATTCACCAGCTGAGCGTGTCCCTACCTGCTTAGCCTTGGGGATTGATCCAGAGGGTGCCAGCAGAAGGTGCCAGCTTGTTCCTTGCACAAATTTGTGCAGCAGGAGGAAGGAATCTCTTGCCTTTTGAGCAGTTAAACCCTCTCTCCTCACTGCCAGGATGCCCTTGTTAAAATAGCTCCATTTGGAGCTTCAACCTATGTTTTCTGTGTCATAGCAAAGGGCACTAGTCCATAGGTACTCTGCACTGGTTCTCTGTCATCAAATTATCCAGTGGTGCATGGCAAGGATTGGATATTCCAGAAGTTAGGGCATTGCCATGGAAGATCATGTTCTCCCCATGGGTAAGTTATGCCAAGCAAAACACCTTCCAGGTGGGACATCTTGAGACCACTCAAGAGTTCAGCTCCCTGCTTATACCCTGACTGAAAGACACTGGTGGGACTTGAGAAAACATTCCTGTGTCTGTTTTTGCTGGCTGTGCATAGCATAGCCTGCTCTGAAAATACCGACCAGATCTTTAGAGGGGATATTGGGGAAAAAAATCTTCCCTCTGAGGGCAGTGAGAAACTTGGGGTGCCCAGAGAAGCTGTGGCTGATCCATCCCTGGAAATGTCCAAGGCCAGGCTGGACACATGTGAGAAACCTGGAGCAGTGGAAGGTGTCCCTTCTCATGGAACAAGATGAGCTTTAAGGTTCCTTCACACCCAAACCATTCCCTGATTCTATGATGCTCAAGACCTATGGATATGTTAACTGGAGAAATACCAGCCTGTAGGTGTCCCTGATAACATGTAGGCAGTGGTGTTGTTTCAAATTCCTCTCCAGGTTTGTATATCCATGCCAGAACAAAATGGATCTTTCTCTCTCTGTGGATCATCCCCACAAATCAATGAGACTCTTTTAGGACACCCAGCTCATGGAGCTGTCTCTTGAGATCCTGAGGGTCAGGAAACTGTAAAAGGCTTCCCATCTTAGCACCAACTGCAGATGTAATTAGCAGAGATCTGAATTCCAATTCATGACTGTTAATGAAACAAATACAAATCCCCCCTTTCATTCTCCCTGAGCTGGTCAGCTCCAAAAACTGTGGCAAAAACCAAGACCAGGATTGTTCAAACCACTCCTGATTTGGAAAAGAGACTCAGACTCCTGTGCTTGCTCATGTTTCCAGAACTCTGTTTGAGGATGGATGCTCTGCTCCTCTCCTTTCCTCCCATGGCTGTGGGCTGTGGGCTCTCCCAGCTCCCCTTGGTGCCTTCCCTGCCTCTTTGGCAGGGAACAGCCCTGAGCCCAAGAGGGATGCTGGATTCCTGTCATATTCCTGGGAAAAGGTCAGTGTCTGCCAGGATCACCAGACAGGAAGAGACAGGGAGGAGTGACAGGAAAGTGAGAGAAGGGAGGGGGACAGTGGGCTCATTTTTTTCCCCATTTTCTGTCCTTCCCCTCCAGCAGAGCCCTCCCACACGTGATGCGAATCCAGGGTGTGGCCAGAGAGGCACAATCCTCTTCCCTCGCTCAGGGATGTCACAGGAAGGTGAAACCTGATGAGATTAGATGTGGTCCCTTGCTGGGACAGGCTGACAGCTCCAAAAGACATCTGATGTAACCAAATCCGTGCAGCGTGGGCAGTGGTGAGCTAAGAAACATCTCTCACATGTGAGAGGTGCAATTTGCTCCTCAGTCCTCCTTCCCTCCCAGCACACCTTGCTGGGGTGGGCTGATATGGCCAGAGCCCTCACTAGCTTGGTCTCATTCCTTAAGTTTTCTTATTTATGAGGTGTCTCCTCAGGGCTCAAAACTAAGTTACTACATCACTGCTCAGAAAGCTAAATTACTACACTAGTAACGTCCAAAATTTTACTCTTGATGTGAATTTGTGTTCTTGGGATGGAATTTTCAGCTGTGCAATATGGTGCCAGGCCTAATGAAACATTTCTTACCTCTGGGACAAGGATTATGGCTCTGTCCCCAGGTTACTCCTTAGTGTCCTTCTATTCCCTGCCCATGGCAGGGGGTCAGAACTGGATGATCTTTAAGATCCCTTCCAATAATTCTATGATCCTATGGATCTATTTTTACTCTCCAGGTTTCTTGGGAAGCCAAGTGAAATAAAGCATGTTAGGAGTGATGGGTGTTTGCCTTCAAGGTTAGGTTTGGGACAAGGTGGGGGAGACTGGGAAGAGATCAAGGCTTCTGCCATAAAATATAAATTGGGTTATCAGAAACACAGGACTATTTTTTATTAACAGCAAACCCTACATTCTTCAAATCATTGCAGATTTTATTGTGAAATCCGTGTTCCCTTTCTGCTCCATCATGTGACTGGGCTTACCAGCCCAAACCAACTGACATGTCTGGTGTCACCTTAAAGATCAAGACAAGATTAAAACTCCCCAAATACACCTTAGCTGGTGCATGGGGTCAGCGAGGTGCATGTGCAGCCCACAAGGTGAGAGAACAGAAGGGCTGTGTCTTCCTCAAGGACAACTTGATGCATTATCCTACCCAGAGCAGAGCATTATCCTGCCCCATCCCTGGAAGTGTCCAAGGCCAGGATGAATGGGATTTGGAGCAACCTGGGATAGAGGAAAGTGTCCCTGGCCATGGCAGGGGGTGGCACTGAGCTTTAAGGTTCCTCCCAGCACAAAGCATTCTGTGACTCTGTGAATTCCTGCAGGGATTGCAGCACTGGGCTGTGCCTGCCCTCCCTGAGGTTTGATGAATCAGGTGTCTGATGCAAGGAGGAACAGCCAGGGAGGGACTGCAGCCCAGGACAGACTGAGGGAGAGCCAAACCTGGCTGCATTCTTTGCCTGCTCCTGACTCCTTGAGGAGGGGGAATCCTGCTGCTCAAGAGCAGAAGTTGTTTCCTTGTACTTCAGTAGAGTTCTTGCTCTGGATAACGTGGGAAGAAACTGACACTCGAAAAGGAAACCCACAAATCATTCTTCAAATGTTTTAGTGCACAACAAAGAGTTTTTTTGCAGAGACTTACCTATGCCACTCATGAAACTTAACATGGAATTAGCCTTGAGTGGCTGAGGTTGCTGTGATGGAGAGGATGCTTTGGGATAGCAGTGGGAAGGATGGTGTTTGCTGGGTGAGCCTGAGTCCTACAGCTTTCTCTGCAAGGGGAGCAGGAGTACCAGAACAGGAGCCAAAGTAAGCACTGCCCCAAGGCTGGACTGCCCCTGGGCCCAGGGAGAGCTCCCAGGTCGAGCCTGGTGCAGGGGGAGGATTTCTGTGCTGGAATAGACTAATGAGGCACCGCAGGGAAGCGTTTCCATCCGCTTAGGAGGCACTGCCCTGACCTTGCTCCTACGCCCACTCCCTCTCTGTCACAGGCCTGAAAGAGCCTGGCTCAGCTCTTTTAGAACTGGAAAATGAGCCCCAGCACCATCCTTTATGCAAGAGCTGAAAGGTTAATACATGTCACGTCTGTCGGCCAGGACTCTGCAATAAGCAGGGCTCTTTTTACTGAGAAAAAAAACCAAAACACCAGCCTGTCACAGCCTGACCTTTCCACCCTCACACTCCAGCCCCACTTTCACACCACAGGGCTGAGAATAAACACATCCTTTTCCAAGCAGGGCTGGATCCTCTCAGCTGCAGCAAAATGTGATTCCTTGCGAACGGTGCAGGTGGCTCTTAGGTAGGGGTTTTCCTGTGGATTGCAGGGATAAGCAAGCATCAAGCTTCTGGAATTAGAAAGGTCAGCAGGGATGTTTCCTGTTGGAGCTGCACAAACCCTGGTGCTCAGATCAGAGGGCAGGGAGTTAAAATTAGAAGTGGCCACGGGGTTACGGAGGTTGCTCCTTGAGCCTGACAAGGTCATGGGGTCTGTGGCTGAGGGGCATGAGAAAATAAACATCTCCAGGCTTCATATTTTCTAGAGGATCACAGAAAATACCTCCTCTTCTGCCTTTAGCAGGAGGTTTGGAATATCAGGAATTCATCCCTAAATAATCCCTCCCTCTCCCTGGCATGTAGAGAGTGTGTATACACACCTAGCTGGCCACAACAAAAAGGTAAGGACTGGAATAATTAGGGAATCCCCAGCTGAGTCATTTCCTGGAAAGGCTGTGTTAGATGGACACAGCTCAGGAGATGTCTTGGCATTTTTCTGGGATGTTAAAGACTGGGTCATTCCCCATTTAGAAGGGCAGAATGAGCCCCTCTCTCTGCTGAGTGTATCCTGCAGCTCTAGGAAAATTTTTCACCAAAAGCTGGGCAGCTTCAACAGAAGAGATGGCGAGAGTTCCAACAGCCCCAGGCAGCCTGTGTTTGTTTTAAGCCTTCTTTAGACACCTTTTCCCAACTGTTTGGCTCAAGGTATCCCAGCTGGAGCAGGGCAAACTGCAGGGACTGAGTGTGGCCAAGGATGTAATGCACGGTCAGAGTTTAAACCAGTTTTGTGTATTTTTTATCCCATGTCCTAATCACTCTTCCTGCATCCTTGAGGAAGTGCCTCTCTGGAGGAGCAGTGAGACTGATGGATTTACCCCCAGGAAAGGAGTGTCACATTTTTGGAGCAAAACACTGCACCTCCCAAATGCTTGGAGCTTGATGTGTGCATGGATTTGAGTGCTCCCATCCCATCCAGGAGGAGCACTGATTCCTGCACTTTGCCAAGGAGACATCAAGCCCTGCAGTGCAAGTCCTCCACCTTCCAATTAAAAAAAGAGGGAGCTTGCAGGGCACATCCACAACCAGCTTGGAAACTATCTCTGCCTTCCAGAGCAAAACCTCCTGGAGGAGCCTGAGGTCCAGAAATAACCACAAACCACCCTTTCCTGTCAGGCAGCTGGGATTTCAAGTGGCTGGAGCTAAATATGGCACTATGTCAACAAGGAGCCACCAGGAAAGGGGGATTATTGCCCTCCATTAGTGAGAGGAGTCTGCTCACACACATCTGCAAAGACCTCAGCTTTGGAAAGCACATTTCCTTCATTTCCGTGGTTTGCACTTGAATCCTCACCACGCTCCTCCTCATCTTTCACTGGATATTTCCCATTCCAAAAACCAAGCAGGCAAACAAAACCGAGGCAGATCAAGAAGCAATTTCTCTGGCTGGTAAAGTAACAAAAACAGCCACCCCAAAGCCAGGCAGAGGATCACAGGAAAGCACGAAGTACAGCTGTGCAAGTCTCACGTCGCCTCTGCTCCCTCCTCCTCCTCCTCAGCCCTGCTGAAAGACAGCAGCTGTAATCTCTTCCAGGTGGTGACAGGAGTGATCTACCCAGCCCCTCTGAACGTGACAGCCCTGGAGCTGGCTGGGAACATGTGTTCCAGTGCTGTCAGAGGGAGAGGGGAAGCTGCAAGACCCAACAGGCGCCTGAGTCACAGCAGCCAAGGGGAAATGCAAACGCTGGGAGCCGAGCAAGCACCAGGGATGTGGCTGTGAGGGATCCTTTCCAGCTGCTTGCTTCCTTCTCTGGGCCATCCTGGGTGAGACTAGTGGAGGAAGGAGACAGCTCCTTCAGCAACATCTGTCTCAGGATCCCCACTGGCTGCCCCCCAGCCCCTCTGAGTGGGGATTTTGGTGAGCAGAGCTCACTCTGCCCTGGCTGTGGCTGCCATATGTGTGAGTCACTGCCCAGACACGGTGACAAACACAGATATGAGTGGGACAGGTCTCCTGGGCAGGAACTTGGGGTGATTTCAGTTTTCATGGTTTGACAGCTGCATTTTTGCGTCCCTTTTAGTTTCTTACTCCTTGCCCGTGCTGCAGGTGAGGAACTGACTGATTCAACGTGAGTAGGGCGTGGCATTGACTGTGTAAGCAGCTTTAAAGTGATCAAAGTCAGCAGCTGCAGGAGAAATCCTGGGAAATGTTTGTCCTTTCCCTAACCTGTTAAGTTCCAACAGTGGCTTTTAGCAATAGCACAGAAAGGCAATCATAGAAACGCAGAATGGTTTAGGCTGGAATGGACATTAAAGATCACCCAGTTCCACTCCCTGCCATCGGCCAGGACTCCTTCCACTATCCTGGCTTGCTCCAAGCCCTGTTGGCTTTGGACACTTCCAGGGATCCAGGGGCAGCCACAGCTTTTCTGGGCAACCTGTGCCAGGGCCTCCCCACCCTCACAGGCAGAATTTTTTTCTAACATCCTACCTAAACTCTTTCAGTTTGAAGCCATTCCCTTTGTGATCTTGGAGCCAAAAAAACCCCAAACTTTTAAAACTTCCATGGAATGACTGGCTTGAGCCGTTGCCTGACAGCCTGAAAGTCATGAAGATAAGATGGTTTAGAGTAGCTACAGTGAGATCAGCTCTTTCCATATGGGACATTTTGGAAGGGGCTGTCCAGGGAATTGGTGGGGTCCCCACTCCTGGAGGTGTCCAAAGAATGACTGGACGTGGCACTCAGTGCTCTGGTCTGGGTGACAAGGTAGAGGTCAGTCACAAGTTGGACTTGATTGTCTTGGAGGTCTTTTAGAACCTAATAATTCTGTGATGGTGTGATTTTCATCTGAGGAAGTTGTCTAGGCTCCCTGTGCACTCTGCAGGTAGAAATGCGCCTGCTGGCAGTGTAGCCCCCCTCCTCCTAAGGGAGATGCAGATGAATCACAGGCTTTGCCCCTCTCTCCCTGCTGGTCATGATGGGAGTCTGGATGTCTCAGGGGGAGATATTTCACCAGGAATGTTTAGAGTTCACTCAACACGTACCACTCCCAGTCTATTCCTCATGTCAGGATCAGAGCTGTGACTACCAGGCTCAGTTCTTTTTGGAATCCTGCATTGGACTGATGTGTCACAAAGCTGATTATGAAACCAAAAGGGTTCTCTGCATGATGTAGAACCTGGGGACGTGGTTTAGTGGTGGGTTTGGCAGTGCTGGGTTAACAGTTGGCTTGCTTGATGTTCTTTATGTGTAAAAATTGAAAGAGGGGAGATTTAAGTTGGATGTTGGGAAGAATTCCTTCCCTGTGAGGGTGGTGAGCCCCTGGCACAGGTTGCCCAGAGAAGCTGTGGCTGCCCCACCCCTGGGAGTGTCCAGGGTTGGACAGGACTTGGAGAAATCTGGGATAGTAGAAGATGTCCCTGTCCACAGCAGGGGGCTGGAACTGGATGGTGCTTGAGGTCCTTCCAACCCAAACCATTCTGTGGTTCCATGAGGGTCAGAGATAGGGTTGTCCTCCTTTTGCTGTTGTCCCTGGATACTCTCCCTGGAGGCACTGTCAGCCTTTGTGGAAACAGCTCAGCTGAGATCCAGCTCTCCACTGGCTTCTCCAAAACTCCCCTATTCCTCAGAGACCCAAAATTAGGTGTTTGCCTCTGGAGCTGAACCCAGTTCTTCATTTGAGTGAAATGAATTTTATCTCTGGCTGTAAGTTTAAGAAATGGATTCTAGAAATGAAAACCACAGGAATGATTTAATTTGGAATACTGATTATTTAAGCATGTTTGCATACATCTTCACAAACCCAACACAACACTACACACATACTTTTTCTCCATACAATTTAAGGCATTTTGTTTTCAAGCCCTCTCTTTTATTCTCCCTGCAAATTTTTGATAAAATGAACTGTGTCCCTAAAAGCTTTACACAAATATTCACCTGAGGTATGGTCAAACTTCTCCTGGCATTAGTTGGGCATTTATTCAGAAATGTTTATATCTCCCCAGAGGAAGGGGAAAAGAAAAAAAAAAAGGTGCAGTCTGGTAAAAAACATTTGCTAAATGAGGTTTGCATTTCTATTGTGGTTTGCAAAGTCCAAGCTCTTCAATAAATGCTTCAGCCTCTTCCAGCTGTTTGCTGCAGCACAAATGCCCAAAGCTTTTCCATGTTAAAGGGAAAATTAGTTTAAATTTTGTGTGCAAGGATGGGGCACTGAGCCATTGCAAATCCCGTTAGCTCCAGAACAGGGTCTCGTGCAAAATTCTCTGAGGGATCCCAGCTGGTTGTAAAGTGCTTCAATACCATCATTGGCATAGAAAAGGACATCACAAGGGATTGGATCTATCCCTAATTGGGTCAATATTGAGTTCAGAGACTTGACAGGGTGAATTAACTAATCTTTTTTATCTACCACTACTTGATGAGCACAGTACAAAGAGATGGGGTCTGGAAGAGGATCTACTGGAAAGACCTTTCTCCATGTTGAGGCTTCCAGTGAAATGAGCAATGAGCTCAACATCTACTAAAGGAAAAAAAAAAGGAGAAAATGGGGAAAATCTTTGATATCTCAGAGCCTTTTTTCTGGGTACAGAGGAGGCGGGGTAGGTGAGGACAAGATAAATACACAGGGTTTAGGGGAGGTAGGGTAGGGAGGAAGATAAATGTACATCAATGTACATCTCTGTGGACTCTGACCAGACTTTGGCAATGAATCCTGATTTTGTCATGTTTCTGTGGATTGGCAATCTCTCCAGGAAAATGGTGTGCAGCAGGTGAAAGGCATTCCAAAGTCACACAGAGACAATGCCCAGCAGAGCCACAGATCACTCCAGCAGCAAACAGCATGGCTTAAAGGGTGGGAGCTAGAAGGTATCCCAAACAAAACAGCCTTCCCTTTCCCCAAACCACCTATCTATTGAGACCACAGGATATTAATGAGCTACTAGCCCTCTAGAAATGAGGGCAGGTAATTGCAACATTACTCAGAGGATTCAAGATTGAGTTTACCACATTTAGCTCAGAAGAAAAGCCGATTACGAGGGCTCAACACACCGGAGATACTGAAATATGTAATGAAAATATACTTTTAAAAAAGAAAGAAAGGAAGAAAGAAAGAAAAAGTCAGTTTTTAGTCAGAAGTTCTAGAAGTCCAGGTCATCCTGGTCAATCTCATCAGAGTTTTCTTTCTTTTTAGCAGCCTGAACTTCCTCAGTGTTTTCAGCCTCCTTTGGATCTGCACCTTCAGCGTCTGGCTGCTCCTCATCTCCCACAGGATCAGAACCTGAAGATTCTTTGTCCTCTTCTTCTTCCTCACTGTCAGGATACATCTGAGAGGGTTTGGAGCTCTCATCACTTCGAACCTCTCCATTTGGGTGGTCACTAGTGGGGTTATCATCACCTTTGCATTCCTCTTCAACTACTTCCTCTTCAACTATTCCTTCCTCTTCGACTGCTCCTTCCTCTTCATCTACTCTCTCCTCTTCATCATCAGATCCCTTCTGGGATTGCTGTGAGAAGTTTCCAACAGAAGAATAACAAGAAAAGGCTGTGGATTTTTTCAGAGTCTCTAACCTTTTGTTGGTTCTCTTGCCTTTGGTCTTTGGGGCTTTCTCAGAAACTTTGTTGTGGCCTTGGTCTTCGTGTTTTTCATGTGCATTGTCAGGGTCATCACCGGTGGGTTCCTCCTCAGGATTCTCACCTCTTTCACTGCTTTTCTCCTCAGCCTCATCTCCTGACTCTGGTTTTGCATCTTCTTCTGCCTTAGCTTCATCTTGCTCAGCTTCTTCATTTCCTTCCACAGCATCTCCGTCAGGATTGTTGTCAGTTCCAGAGCCCTCAGCATCTCCTCTGCATTCTGACGTCTCTGCCTCATCATCAGCCACAACTTCCTCATCCTCTGGCTCCTCTGTTTCTTCAGCTTCATTTTCACCTTCATCTTCACCTTCTGACTTTTCTTCAGCTTCTTGCTCTTCATTTTGAGCTGCTTCTTCTTGTTCTTCCTCTTTTTCTTCCTCCTCCTCCTTTGTTTCTTCCTCCTCTTTTTCTCCCTCTTCTTCCTCATTTGCTTCTTCTTCCTCCTCCTCTTTTTGGTTTTCTTCCTCTTCCACTTCCTGCTCCTCTTTTGTTTGACCCTCATCTTCCTTTTCTTCCTCATCTTCCTTTGTTCCTTCTTCCTCTTCCTCCTTCCCTTCCTCCTCTTTTGTTTCTTCTTCCTCTTTTTGCTCTTCTTCCTCTTCTGCTTCCTCCTCTTTTGCTTCTTTCTCCATTCCTTCCTCCTCTTCCTCTTCTTTTGCTTCTTCCTCTTCCTCCTTTACTTCTTCTTCCTCCTCTTTGACTTCTTCCTCTTCCTCCTTTCCTTCCTCCTCCTCTTCTTTTGCTTCTTCTGCCTCCTCATCTTTGGCTTCTTCCTCCTTTCCTTCCTCCTCTTCCTCTCCCTCCTTTACTTCTTCTTCTTCCTCTTTGGCTTCTTCCTCTTCCTCCTTCCCTTCCTCTTCCTCTTTGACTTCTTCCTCTTCCTCCTTTCCTTCCTCCTCCTCTTCTTTTGCTTCTTCCTCCTCCTCCTTCCCTTCTTCTTCCTCCTCCTCTTTGGCTGCTTCCTCTTCCTCCTTTCCTTCTTCCTCCTCTTCTTTTGCTTCTTCCTCTTCCTCCTTCCCTTCTTCCTCCTCTTTGGCTTCTTCCTCTTCCTCTTTTGCTTCTTCTTCCTCCTCTTCTTCTTCCTCTTCTTTTGCTTCTTCCTCCTCTTCTTTTGCTTCTTCTTCTTCCTCCTTCCCTTCCTCCTCCTCCTCTTTAGCTTCTTCCTCTCCCTCTTTGGCTTCTTCCTCTTCCTTGGTTTCTTCATCTCCCTCCTCTACTTCTTCTTCCTCCTCCCCTTCTGCCTTTTCTTTCACTTCTTCTTCTTCCTCCTTACCTTCCTCTTCCTCTTCTTTTGCTTCCTCCTCCTCTTCCTCTTTTGCTTCTTCCCCCTCCTCTTTGGCTTCTTCCTCTTCTTCCTTCCCTTCTTCCTCCTCTTTTGTTTCCTCTTCTTCCTCCTTCCCTTCTTCCTCCTCGTCCTCTTTGGCTTCTTCCTCTTCTTCTTTTGCTTCCTCCTCCTCCTCTTTGGCCTCTTCCTCGTCCTCTTTGGCTTCTTCCTCTTCTTCTTTTGCTTCCTCCTCCTCCTCTTTGGCCTCTTCCTCCTCCTCTTTGGCTTCTTCCTCTTCTTCTTTTGCTTCCTCCTCCTCCTCTTTGGCCTCTTCCTCCTCCTCTTTGGCTTCCTCATCTTCCTTTGCTTCCTCCTCTTTGGCCTCTTCCTCCTCCTCTTTGGTTTCTTCTTCCTCCTCTTTGGCTTCCTCCTCCTCTTTTGCTTCTTCCTCTCCTTCCTTCCCTTCCTCTTCCTCTTCTTCTTCTTCCTTTCCTTCTTCCTCTTCCTCCTTCCCTTCCTCCTCCTTTGCTTCTTCCTCCTCCTTCACTCCCTCTACTTCAGCTTCCTTCTCTTCCTCCTCATTTAGTTCCTCTTCCTCCTTACTTTCCTCTGCTTCTTCATCTTTTACTTCCTCATCTTCTTCTTTAGTTTCACCCTCCTCCTCTTTTATTTCCTCCTCCTCTTCAGCCTTAGCCATTTCTTCTTCCTCTTTCTCTTCCTCCTCCTTTTTTGCTTCCTCTTCTTCTTCTCCTTCTTTTGTTTCTTCCCCTCCTCCTTCTGCTTCTTCTTCTTTGGTTTCTTCAGTTTTGGCCTCATCCTCCATCTCAGTGTTTTGACTCTCTGCTACTTCAGGTTCTTCTCCATCTCCATTCAATGTTGCACCATCATCTTCATTTAATTCTGGCTCTTTTCCTTCTTCTTCCTCTGCCTCTGTTTCACCTGCCTGAGGTTGTTCCTCTTCCTTCTCCTCATTTTCTGCCCCTTCTTCCACAGAACCATTGGGAAGTGTTTTGGTGTCCTGGGCTGCTTCTGCAACAATGGCTTCCTCATTGCCATCTTTCTTCAGCCTCAGGATTTTCTGCAAATCAAAGGCTTTCATGACTGGGGCATTGGTGGCCACCACAGGGGCTCTGGCAGGCCTAGAAGCCAGTTTTTTCCTCACACAGGAGTCACATGGACAGTATTCCTCCTCACTGGATTGTTTGCTAATGCTGTCCTCCAAAGCTGCACTAAGGTTAAAGTCATTATCTACGTCGAATGATAAGTCTGATGTCTCCTCCAGCCTCATCTGGGCACCATTCTTGTCCCCAAAGAGGGACTTTTTATGCATAGTTTGCAGTCTCCATCTCCTCTGCTCGGTTTGGAGTTTGGACTCGCGCGTGGGTGGCCCCTCTGGAGGTCTCGGCATCCTCCTTCCAGCCCTGCTTTTGATCTTCCTCAGCTCCTTCTCTATGCTCTTTTGTATCCTTTTACTCACTTCCTCCTTCAGCTCCAGTATCATTGCATCCATCTGCTGGTTGTCCTGCAGGTTCCACCTGACTTTAAACTCATTCATGGCATTGACATAGTGAGCCATGAACTCCTTCTCGATTTTCTTGAGTAGTCTCAGGACCCAGGTTGGGTCTGGATCTACAGAGTTTTGCTGGACAAGGGATGTGCCCACACTGGTGGATGTATTGACTGTGGGCTCGGGGTCATTTGGTGACTCTTCTTGGGGCTGCTCTTCCAACTCCTCTTTCAGTTCCGTCCCAACATCAGCATCACCAACATTGGCATCACCAGTGGTCTCTGGCTGCTCAGCTTCTTCTTCAGGGTTTTCTTGTGGGACTTCATCATTTACAGCTTCAGCTTCTTCTTGTTCTCCAGTTTCAGCTAATTTTTTTTCCTCTTCATTTTCATTTTCTCCCCCTTCCTCTTGACCATGCTCACAGTTACTGCCCTGATCCTCCTTATTCCCTTCTTCCTCCTGGATTACAGACTCCTCTCTAGCAGACTCTGCCTTTTCCTCACCTTTTGCCTCTGAGCAGGCTGTGGAAGGGCGGGATGGCTGCTCTTCCTCTTTACTTTGCTCCTCAACCTCAGTCAGTTCTGTGCCAGTCTCTGCATTTTCCATTTGCTCAGCCATGGTTTTCTGTGCCACCAACGTGGCACCAGCTGTGCACTCTTCTCCTGAGCCACCAGAGCAACTGCAAACATCAACCCCAGAGGAGGACATGGGAGTGAAGGCATGATCCATGGATTTTGGGGCTTTAGACCCAGACACTGGCTTTGCCACCTTGCTTGCCTCTTGTCCTGAACTTGGGCCGCTCCTTTCAGCAGTGCACCCAAACCACAGGGCTTGAAAAATATTCAGCAGCTCCGTGTACCTTGACTTATTCAAATGTTTTGAGTTTTCTGATGGATCCTCTGACTCTTCATCAAGGAGCTGGAGGCTGGCAAGACAAGTAATCAAAATGTTGGCGGAGTTACTCAGTTTTCTCCCCATTGTGGGGGACACTTCAGGCAAACTGTTTGATCGGTCAAATTTGGTCTCATGCTTTGAACTGAGCAAGGCCTTCATGATCTGGACAGACGTTTGGACAGAGGTTGGAAGGTCTCTCTTGTTGTTATTTTGGCTGGATGTAACTGACTTCTTGCATTCTGCCTGCTCAGCTTCAGCAGCTTCAGGTGCAACCTCAGAGATTTCTTCCTGGTTCACGCATTCTTCAGTCTCTTCAACAACAGTTGTGTCTTCTGCTTTCTCTTCTTCCATTTCATCCTTTTCTTCATCCTTTTGTTCATCCTTTTCTTCATCCTTTTCTTCATCCTTTGCTTCATCCTTTTCAGCCTCCTCCACCTCCTCATTCTTTTCCTCAGCTTTTTCCTCCTCTGGGGCTTCCTCAGCATTTGTACAGTGTGATACCTCAGTGGTCGACTCTGCATGCTCCTCTTCTCCATCATCCTCCATTTCATATTTCATAAGCAATGTTTCCGAAGGGATTTTCCTGAGCCACTCTTGCACAACTTCTTCTGGAGATGTATTTGGTAGAGCTGATGGCATTAAATCACCTCCTTCCTCCTGAACACCTGCATCTTCTACCTCTTCCTCTGTTTTTTTGTTGCAAGAATCATCAATCTCTTTATTATTCTGACCATTTCCTTCAGTTACAGCGGATTTAGAGCCATAGGAAGTTGCTTTGGAGGAATCCACAATTTCTTTCTGCTCTCTTCCTGCGGTCAGCACGGACTCGGTGCCGATGCTGCTGATGGAGGAATTCTTCAACATGGTCGAACGCATATTTTTTCTCTTTGGCTTCCCTTTTGGTGGGGCAGGGCATTGCAGACTGCACACTGACATAGTCTCCGACACCGATGCCCGGCTGGAGTTTGACACCTTCACACGAAGATTTTTCGTGTTTGTCTGTCTTGATTTTGAAGACAGAGACATGTTTGATTGTGAACACCTATCATCCGTTTCCTGGGATATCTGGGTCAACACGCATTTATCTCTTATTTCTGACTTTGAAGAGACTCTTGAGGAGCTGCTTGTGGGTTTTCCATTCCTAATCCCATCCTCAACTTTTGAACATACACTCCCACTCATGCTTCCCTGTTTTGAAGAAGAGGGTTCAGAACTAATCCTGGCATGACCCTTTCCAGATTTTCCATTAGGACTTGAAACACTTGAGCAGAGGGATGATGGCTTGCTGTTTTCTTCTTTATGGCTTCTCTTCTTTGAGCTTTTTGAACATTCACTGTAGCCATTGGCAGTACTTTTTGAGCTCTCTTCCTCAGCGGGACCTGCAGTTGCCTCTGGTTCACTGGTAGACGAAATGTTTGAGTGAAGAGATCCTGACTTATGAGACACGGTGTCTCCAGCAGATTTTTTCTTGATTTCACATGAGCTTTTGGAGTAAACGGATGCCCTGCTGCCCGATCTTACATCATCTGCATGTAGGGAATTCTTTTTATTCGGAGTGGATTCAAGCGAAGACACAGATATTTCAGATTGTGCGTCCAAATGAACGTGGCTGCGTTTGCTCTTTTTGGACCCTCTGGAAGAGCAAGAGACACTGCATGGGACGTTCTCATCACTGCCACTTTTCTTGCTGTTCCTGTCACTAGCCTTGGAACGGTGGGTTCCTTGTGTAGAGCATCGTTCCCCTTCACTGCTCTCACCCCTGATTGATTGGCTTGGCTTTGTTTTTGCTGACACTGAGCTGACTTCATTGACTTCACTTTCTTCCTGCTCTGCTTCCTCCTCTTCAGCCTCTTTCTTGGGGCAGGACTCACTGGAGAAAGAGGACACCACTGGGTTGTCATCAGAGGCGTCACCCTGCTCAGCCTTTTCTTTTGGTGTGGTGCAGTTACTGGACTTGCTGTGCACGCTGTTGGCAGGTGTGGAGCACTGGCTGTTGTCTCCCTGGTTTGCCTTCTGAAGGCTTGAGGAGGACATGCTCCTGCCCACACTGCTCACTTCCTCACACACGTTCTTCTTGCTCTGCCTGGACTGCAGGGATGACCTGGACATGACACTCCCAACTCTGCTGCTTTCAACCTCTTCTGGGTCATCCTTCAAGCACTTCACAGAGGAAGCTTCAAAACAATTTGCATCCTCATTTTGTGAAATGATTTTGGTGATCTCCTGGTCTTCAGGGCTGTCTTGAGTATCCAGGTTGTTTTCACAGCTTGAATGTGACATCAAGCCCAAGGATGAAGGCCTCTGGCTGTTTCCTGTGCTTGTCCTAGTGTATTCCTGCTGTTCTTCTCCATTGGAAGCACCGGTGGATAAATCACTTCGGCACATACACTTTTTAACGGACCGATATGCCACCCTGTTCTTTATAGTCTCTGAGTAGGATGAGGACTCTCGCACAATGTGCTCAGAGAATTCCTCACTGGATGTGGTGTGGATGCTATCCACAGATGTCATTTTTTTGTGGACTACTCTCCTCCGGGAAGATGTGCTGGAGCACGATGACCGTGTGTGCCAGGTGCTTCGCACGCCGGGCTCTTCCTTCTGGGACATGTGCATGGGGTTCTTCCAAATGTCATAGTCCTGGTGTTTCTTTCCACAGCTGTGACAGTGGGCCTCGTCATATTCTGATTCCTCAAGTTTGGACATGTAGGAATCGATATCACAGGGATATAAGGAATCATCTGCCTCCGAGCTGGCTTCTGGGTTCATTTTCTGTAGGGGATCTGCTCCGCTGTCCTCCTCCACTCCTGACTCTTCACAAGGCAGCTGGTTCATCAGGTTGGACTTTTTGATCTGGGTAGACCACTGCAAAGTCTCGTCATTGAGCAAGCGGAAGCGAACCTTCATCTCCACGGACAAGCTCCCATCCTTGTTCACATGGACCCGCTTCTCGATGTCATCGTTGACCAGGGACTGGACCAGGTCCCCAGCTTTTGGGTGAGAGCAGCCATTGGAGAAGGGGCCCCCGTTGTCTGGAGAGGCTGCGAGGCCATTGGGGTATGACTTCTCTGATGACAAAGAAAATCTCATTGACCTGTTGCTGGATGCTGACCGTGGATGGATAACGCTTTTTTTGGCTTTCAGTCCGAAGTTCACTGGAGTAAAGAAAAGAAAGATGGAGAAAGGTATTCACTCACATAAAGATGACAGAAAATATGCAAGTCAAACTCTCAAACTAGTGAATCCTGATGTTATTCTATTAAAGCCAAGCCTATGCCAATTTACATAATTTGAAAATTTCTCTTTGACTAAGTCATGTCCATTAATCATATAATAGTTAAGGTCGGAAGGGACCTCTGGAGATAATCTAGTCCAACTTCTTTGTTAAATGTTAAGTTTTCAATTAATAATTTGTAAAAAAATCTTTTACACCTTAACTTTATTTTAAAAAATAAATTGAAACACAAAGAGTTTGTTTTATTAAGTGCATGTCAGGAAGTAAAATTAAGAAAAATAAAAAAATATATATGGAGCAATTTAGTCTCTGAGTTTGGGGCATTTTTTCATGTTGCAAATATTCCTTATTTAACTGTGAAAGTTTTCATTCTTCTTATTTAACCAGGGAAAAGTACCTGGAGAAGTGACCCTCTTCCTTAGCTGGTCACACATTTATTGTGTGACATTCACTTCTCCACTCATATTCCAGGAAATGTGTGGCCATGTACATCAGAGTAACACTCAGACCCTGCAGGGATGTGCCACTAAGAGTAGTTATAATTCTTATTAAAACATAAAGAACAATTAGAA
This sequence comes from Fringilla coelebs, assembly GCF_963513975.1. Lineage (NCBI taxonomy): Eukaryota > Metazoa > Chordata > Aves > Passeriformes > Fringillidae > Fringilla > Fringilla coelebs. The sequence goes on from NC_140030.1 coordinate 3,371,971, forward strand.
AAGGAATTGCAATCTGGTGATAATTACAAAGAGAAATGGTGGGACTTGTAGAAGAAATCAGTAAGAATAAGGGAATTTAGGAATTGCAATTGGAAGAACATCTTTATGGCCTGTGCAGTGATTGGCATAGGTTTGTTTAGGGCCCTTCATTTCAAGCAGAATATGTTGCTATTAGGCTGACTTACAAGACATTAATCTATCTTATTTTGAATATGTGTTTGTCCAAAATTTCCTTGTACATTTATCCAGACAATCCTGTGCCTCCGTGGGCATATGGATATGGAGCTGATTGGAGGGCATTTTAGGAAGGAAGTGCTGAACAGGAGCACATCCAAATCACAGTAAATAGCTCTTCCCTGACCATCCCAATGATTGAACTGATGGATTGGCTCAGTCTCTTGATGGGCAAAGCTCCAGTTTGTTCCCATGTTTCCCTCCAATTTTTTATGTCTTGGACAGTGAGCACAGGATGCCTCTGTCCTTGAGTTTCTACAATTTGTTGGCAACACACAAATGAATCTTTCCAAGCTCCTGGTACTGACAATGGAGAGAAACAAACACACCTCCAGGGCACACTTAATTTCATCCTACAATAAATCCTTAATACAGGTGAGATTAATTGCCCTTTGGAATTGGGAAGTTTCTTTTCCCAGGCTACTGAGGGTGGCTGGTTTAATTACCTGTGACCTTAGATAACTCATAATAGGGTGCCAAAAAAAAATAATCCTGAATAATCCATAACATACTCCTTCCTGAATATAATCTTTCCATAAAAACACACTTTGTTTCCAAAAGGCCAGCTGTAACCTGCAGAAGAAACTGAGTCTCCTGCTGGCAGAACCTGGGCATCCTCTGGTCCTGGTGCAGGAAAATGCAGGAGGGAAGGTATGATAGGACAGACAATGATGGGATAGAGGATTCGTGGGAAATCTTCAGAATCTGGGTGGACAGACACAGGAAAGAAGGGAGTTCTGGAAGGAAAAGGAGACCCAGAGATATGAAAGAGGAAGGGAAGTCAGCCAGACATGGGGACCATGTAAAAGAAAGACTAGGGGGTGTAGGGAGGAAATCCTAGAAGGAAACCAGAGAAAAAGAAGGGGAGGATGGAAAGGCCTGGGAGGCAGGGAGAGGGAAGTGCATTTTCCACATGAAATCTGTGTGTTGGGGCAGCACAATAGGGACCCGCAGTCCCCAGGCTGTGGGACGCAGCCCTGGGTAGGACTGCGCGACACAGCCCCGAAGTTTTCTTACTTTCATTGTTCTCATTGACATTGTTGCCATTGTTGGAGCGGGGAGGCAGGTTGGGCAGCTTCTCCACCGAGTGTTTCCTCAAATTCTCCATGGACACAGGCTTGAAGGGCTCCCGGCCGACGCACACCAGCACGTTGGGGCAGTGGAGCAGAGCCTGCATGCTGTCGATCTGCAAAGGGAGCAGCAAGGGGAGCACCATGAGCCCAGACACAAGAATTTGGTGCCTTCACCTGCAGTCAACTGACAATGAGTTGTCACCTAAATAAAAGAGCATTTGGATGATGGTCTCAAGCATGCAATGTTGTTTTTGGGGGGCTTTCCTGTGCAGGGCCAGGAGTTGGACTTGATGGCCCTTGTTGGTCCTTTCCAGCTCAGGATATTCTGTGATTCAATGAAAATAAATGTGGTGCTGGAAAACTTTGGGGTCTACCAAGCCTGTTGGAGAATTCCTCCATTGAAACAGAAGCTTTGCTATGTTTTGATCAGATTTCCTAAGACAGGGAAGGTCTGGAAGAGATTGCCTAATGAAGGATATATCTCATTTATTATATATTATACAGGATTTCACATATTCTGGAAAAATTTGGGCATATTTCATTTGGTAGTGAGGAAGAGGGTGAAACTGGAGGTGTTTCAGTTTGTTTTACAGAGAATTATAACCTTTAAATTCTTCTAATTCCTGTAAAGGGCAGCTTTTATTACCTGAAAAATGCTGCATTTCATTTTGTCCCTTAGTTGATCCATTTCAGGAAAAGGGACAAAAATTGTGACTTCCCTTAATATTCCCTCAAATACTGCTTCAGTTATAACCCCAAGTATTGCCTCTGAGTTGGACAATGAGGGACATTGTCCCCAGCCTGGGAAGTGTCTCTGAAGGAACCTTTGTTCCTCCAGGAGAACTCAGGTTTGCACCCTTGGTCCTCACCACATGACCTGTTCCTGGATCACCTACCAAGTCCTTCACAAGTCACTTCTCATGGAACTGTATAATCCTAGAAAAGTTTGAGTTGGAAAGGACTTTTTAAAATGCCATCCAGTCCAAGCCCCTTCAATGACCAGGGACATCGTCAGCTTAATGAAGTTTCTCAGATCCAGCTTTTACCCAAATACATTTGTCTCTCTCAAAGAGCAGGAATCAGTCCTGTGGGAAGCACTGGGCAGACACATCCTGGACCTATTTTCCATCTTGTTTCTGCAACCTCTCATTTGGAAGAAGGAAGTTGAGCTCTCAGGTAAAGTACGTGATGTCTTTCAAAAGAAGGAGAAGTCTCTCTTGCTGTCTGAGAGTGTCACAGACACATTTTATGAAAAATCCTTTCCTTAGGTCTTTTTCTCCTGAGAAGCCGAGAGGCCTCAAAACCAAAATGCAAACAATAATTATCTGCTGCTGTGGAATGCAACAGGTGGATTTTTGACTGGTCCTTGTTGGTTGTTTCTAATTAATGGCCAATCACAGTCCAGCTGTCCAGACTGTCTGAGAGTCACAAGCTTTTGTTATCATTCCATTCTTTTTCCTTCCTTTGCAAGCCTTCAGATGAAACCCTTTATTCTATTGTTTTAGTATAGTTTTAATATCATATATATAATGAAATAATAAATCAAGCCTTCTGAAACATGGAGTCAGATCCTCATCTCTTCTCTCATCCTGGGACCCCTGTGAACACCACCACATGAGAGGACTTTGGAGTGGCCAAATTCTGGCAGCTTTGTGCATCTCCACAACATGGGATGTCCCTTCCTCCTCAGCCTGCTACCTCAGGAGAACATCTCTAGAGCCTAGGGAAGACTTCAACAGGAGGTGACCACACCATGGCTTACCAAGACAGCACTGGTGTTGGGCTTATCAAGATGCACCCTGACCTCACCCTGTCACCTAATCATCATCCCCCTAATGAGAACCAAGATAAGGAATCTCAGAGGGGCAGCGATGACAGCTCTGCAGTTGCCACATGTACCTGAAATAACAGTGTGTAAAGGAAAGACCTCAGCCTCTAAATATTGTTACAGCCAAGGAATGAAGAACCAGGGCCCCTTCAGAGCCCAAGCTCTCAGCTTGTGAAATGCTCCTGGGGCTTTCCAAGATGTCCCATCAGGACTGTGGGAGGCACAAAGGGATTGGCGTTGGATCTGGTGCAAATTAATGTGTGGAGGGTGGAAGAGCAAGACAGAGATAACTGGAAGAACATCCTGGATCCAGTTAATCCCTTCTGAAAACATTTCTTACAGTAAAACATATGGCACCAACTTTTTAGTGGGAATACAGTAAAAACCCCTTTGTCTTCCCATTAATTTTTATTTTCTGCTTGTCTTATAACAATGCTTGTGTTTTAGGCCCATCCAGTTTGCTATGAAACCTAAAATAAGAGAGCTTTTCTTACTGAAACTTTCATTAAATTCTGCAAAGCAACGATTTGCAGAATTCATATGATTCATATGATAGGTACCATGGCACAGAAAAATAGCTCACAAATCTCAGTTTGCCTCTGTTCACTCCACTTCTGGTCTATCTATTACTAAAAAAAAAAAATCTTTATACAGTCTTAATGAAAATAGCTTTCTAGCTCACTTTAAAAGTTTACAGAAAGCCTAGAATTTAATAAATCAAATATTTTGAGTATATTTTTGCCATCTGTTAATGGTAATTCGGTTAATTTCTTTCTTTATTAATTTAAAGGAAATTCTGTTAATTTCCTTCCTTACTTTTCTATTCTCATTCCCCCTGATCTTATACAAGTAGAAAAAAAAAGTGAGGATAAAAAAGAAGAAAGAGAAAAGGAAAAAGAGGGAGAGGAAAAAAAAGAAAAAGACAGGAAACATGTTCTGTCTAAAGTAAAAGGATCTGTCTTTCAAGCCCCACTAAGTTTACGAACTGTTCTATTTGTAAAGGACATTTTTTTCAGTGAAAGCTATTTTTGCCCACATTTTCTCACGTGGTTCCATGTCTGGGTGCAGATATTTCAATCACACTCATCACTGCTGTGCTGTGTGTGCAGAAAATAGATGGTGCCAGTGACAGAGAGTCAGGGATCCATGGAGCTCAGCCAGCTGAGTTAGGGAATTTATACATTCTTTTATATGGAATACACTTGTGTTATGTCACTTCAAATACTCTGCATTTGTAGTATGGGGTGTTTCTGACATCAGCAGCACTTTAGCTGTGTTTGTGTCTATAATGTAAATTTTCTTCCTAATGTCTCGCAAGATTAATCTCTTTGAATTAATAATTCCAGAGATTCATCTTTGTCATGCTTCACTGCTAAAAGCATTTTGGTAGTTTGAAATACAACTGAATGTTTTCTGAGGGTTAAATAAATCCCATTTCTCACATTGATTTAGTGCAGCATTCCCTGTTTCAGGGCAGTGCAGGGCTGGGATAGCAGTTCATTCCATCTGCTCCATACAGAGCCTTCCCACGCTGCTGCAGGAATCCCATCCTCTCAACACACTGCCTGGGATTCCCAGAGAGCATCTGCTTTCAGAGCCATCAATATGACATCTTTTACTAGTGCTTAATCACCACTGAACAGCACATCCCCTCCGGTTTGTTTAACAACTTGCAGCTCACTCGGTGTGTCCTGGGTGAGGCCCATGTAAGTCTATGATTTTAAAGCAATAATAAAACTTCAGATTCTCCTGGTAAACAGATTCCCCACTTCCCTCAGGCTGCCACAGCGAGATTCCTGAGCAGCCATGCTAGGACATTCAGAGAAAACAGTATTAAATCCCTCCACAATTTAGCTCAAATGCACCCAAAGGCAAAGGATTGTAAATCCTCAAAATCTGGTGGTCACCTGAAGGAGATGTGATGGAAAGAGAATGCCCTGCTCTAATATTTCTCCATTAATTCATCACACAGGATTGTAATTCATCATTTACAGTCAAGGCTTCTTGGGGGAGAGCAGCCAATATTTTTGGGAGACAGGTAATTTCACCTGATCTAGGTCAGCATTCCCCCTCGGACATGCCTGATTCTCACTGATGACATGGTCAATCATCTTAGGGTCTAAATGTAGATTCATGGAACAATTTGAGATGTTCTAGAGTATCCAATATGTGCCTGAGGACGGCTGACAGGATAAAAGATAAATATGAGACTGGGAAGCTCAGCAGGAAACATCATCAACGTTCATAAAGTTAGAAAATTAGGTGTCTTTGGAAGCTGAGTCCCAGAATATGGGAACTTCAAGAATATTTTAATTCATAAGAGAATAATTAGGAATGAAATGGAAGAGAAATAATGGCTTATGATAAAGGTGTTTGATGGGTTAGCAAAGAGTTCCTTTGGGTCACTCAGGATCCATTCAAGCCTTTCTAGAGCTCCCTCAATATAACTCAGTCACAGTTAAGGCTGTGGATTTTCAGAGGCAAAAATCCACCAAAATTCATGGGATCAGTCTCTAGCAGTTGACACACCAGTTGGGCTGGAATAAACTCCCATAAAAGTTTTATTGTGTAATATCTGAAAATTAAATCAAGTTTCTCAATCTGACTGTAAAACCTGAACCAAGTCCCACTGTAATAGATGGAGAGAAAACTTGGTCACTTCCACAGACTCTGGATCAAGATCCAGGAGGATTATGGATGCTGTGAGTGAAGGTCTGGACAAGAGCCCAGGTTGGAGGAGTCTAAGAGCAGCCTGGTTTAGTGGAAGGTGTCCCTGCCCATGGCAGGGGGTAGGAACAAGATGATTTTCAAGGTCCCTTCCAACTCAAACCATCCAATGGTTTATGATTCATTATCCCCCACCAGAGGAACTCCCTGCCCCAGTGGGACATGGCATTTATGGATTGGTTCAAAAAAGCTCGATGTTCTTTCCAATAAAAATGATTTACAGACATTTATCTCCATTGGGAAGGTCACCACAAGTGAAGTGTAAATGAAAACACATCCTCTCTTCTGAAATACCCCTTTTTTTTGCAGCTGGCTGCTATCCATTAAGGATGGATTGTCTCCATGAATTTTGGTGTAAAGGACCCACCAACTGCTGTGATCTCAGCAAGGACCTCTAGGTGCTACTGCAACACAATTAATGATAAAATGTCATCAATGCCTGTACAGAAGCAAGGCAAACATAACACCTCTAAGAAACAGAAGCAGCTGGTTGTTGTGGAGAACATGCCACCCTCTGGCCCTTCCCAGGGAAAGACCCACTCAGCCTTGCTCACCTCAGAAGCTGAACACAGCTTTCAGTTTCTGATAAGGGCAGGCTGAAGGAGACACCCCTGCTCTGCCTCTGCTGGCTGCCAGCCAGCCAAAGACATCTGAGACTTAGACAGAATGTGGAAATAATGCAAGACATGGTTCAGAGGACAAATCTATAAACTAACCCACCTTCCAAAGGAGTGCAGAGGTGCATGGGAGAAACAGGAAAAGCTGGAAACAGAGGAACAGACTAATGGGCTGAGTCCATGCCCTGTGCTGTCTCACTGCCTCCTTCCCTAGAGCTCTCCCATCTGCTCCATTTTGTCTTCCATTCCCATTTACACCTCCTTGGAGTGTGAACAGCCCACTTGTTTTGTGGATGTGCCACATCCAGTCTGGAGGCATCCAGGCTCTGAACTGATGTATCGTGGTTTAATGATAATGAATTTTGCACTTTATTCATGCAGAGAACCCATGTGCCCTTCCCTTCCCCAAACTTTGCACCAGAGGAATTAGAGAGTGGCTCTTCTGGGGAGTGGCTGGGTAATCCGTGGTCAGAAGGTGAATCACGGGGTGTTGCCACTCCATGCCCACATACAAATTAGTAAAGTAGTGGAAGAAAAGGAGGAGGAAGAGATCAGGAAGTGCATGACTTGTTCTCCCTTTCTCTAACTTCAGCAGGGGTCAGAAGGCTCTTCCCCATCATCAGGAGGAACGCGGAGCAAGAGGCAATACTAAACTTGGAGCGAGGAAATACTGCATGGAAATGCCTCTAATCCTCTGGAAATGGTGGCATCCAAATTGTTGGTCAAGAAGAGAGCACACAGCATCCCATGCATCTCCCAGATCAAAGCTCACATGGTTTCCTAAACTTAATTAGATATCAGGTCCCCAGACCCACACAGAATCATGGTATGGTTTGGGTGGGAAGGGGCTTCACAGATCATTCAGTTCTACCCCTGCTATGGGCAGGAACACCTTCCACCATCTATGTTTGCTCCAAGCCCCATCCCACCTGGCCTTGGACACTTCCAAGGATCCAGGAGCAGGACAGCTTCTCTGGGTAACCTGTGCCAGGGCCTCCCCACCCTCCCAGGGAAATATTCCTTCCCAATATCCCATCTATCCCTGCCCTCTGTCAGTCTGAGCCCATTCCCCCTTGTCCTGTCACTCCATGCCCTTTTCCAAAGTCTCTCTCCATCTTTCTTGCACACTCCCTTCAGGTACTGGAAGGTTCATCCTAAAACCTTCTTTTACCAAAGAAAGATGCATAAATCAGGACAGATTCCAGTGTCCAAGGCTCTTGCAATTACAAACTGCCACCTTTATTTGATGCATATTTAATGAGAATATGGGTAAGTCCAGTGCTCCACATGCTGAAATGCACGTGCTGAAATGCACCAATTTGCCATTCCAACATTTCTCCAAACATCAGCATCTTCTAGATTTTTACAGACATGACCTGTTCAGGTTTCAGGTTTGCCTACAACATAGAGATGCATGAAAAAATGAGAGTTTTGGAAGGCCATGAAGCACTCGATGAGCCAAGTAAAACGTGTGAAAGAGAGAGGAAAAATTCAATAATTCCCTGCTCTGCTTTCTCAGTCAAGCACAGGCAAAGATCATTGCTCTGCTGGCAGCTTTTCTTGGAGTACTCATGGATGCTTTTTCCCTGCCTGTGACACTTTGCACATATATCAAATAAACATTCTGGGTTTTGCCCTGAAAATACTTTGGATGAGCAACTCTTTCATCATTCCAAGAGAAATACTGCAATCAGAAAATCAGTGGCTGTTGGAAGTCACTTGGGTAGCAGCAGAAGAGAAACACTTCATGGGAAAAGGGAAAAGGGGAAGGGAAGAGGATTGATAGGAAAATTAAAGGCATGGAGAAAGCTTGTTTTTAAGAAAGAGGTGAAGAGGATATAAATGGGATGAAAAGTGATTTCTAGCCTGGTTCAGTTTGGAAGTTTTGATTGTGTGAGGGGTGCCACCAGTCCTGCCCTTGTCCACATTGCACTGGCCTTATATGCAAGTTTTGATGGCCTTTTCTGTCCCCACCCACCCTGTCAGCTCAAAATTAGGTTTGACAGTGTTCAAGCTGTGAAGCAGCCAGAGAAAGAGCAAACTGCTGTTAAAGGTGCAAATTTCAACTGAGAAGAGAGGACAGCCTCTCTAGAAAAGTTTCACTGCTGATATTTCACCTTCTGACTGAAATCAGTGTCCCCCACCTGCCCCTTTGGCATTGGGTTCATTAAATCTGGTCCATCCAACATCAGCCTTTGAAAATGATGAGTCAGAGTAACATCCACTCCACCCCAACAGCCCGCCCTGATCCTCTCCTGGGGCAGGATTAGCTTAAAAATTGATGTGCCTTGAAAAATGTGAAACATTTGGTTCTTGTGCTCAGCCTTGTGGTGGCTGAGTCAGTGGGAAGGTTCCAGTTTGGGAGTTAAAGCTTTTCCCCATGACCAGAAGTTGTCAAAACTCACTCCTTGCATATGGAGAATATTTACATCGTGGATGAGCAGGTATTCCAGTTGGAAATTGTGGGGGAAGGAGGGAAGGACAATGTAGTTGTGCTCCAATTATCTCTAGGAGCTGGGTTTGAGGATATAAACCCTCCTGGATCAAGTTCACACATCCATAGGGAATTGTTCCATGGTCTTGCCATCCTGGATGTCTCTTAGCACAAACACTGTGGGTAAAATCTGTGGGCTCCAGAAGCTCTGGGCACAAAGGGAGACACATTCTGAAAATTTTGGTTTATTTGAGTATTTTTCTGTTATTGAGTCCAGGTTTCACTCTCATTTTGCTAAGTCCATGGTACAAATGGGAAAAGTGGGAAGGTTTTTACTTCTCCTTCCAGGCTTTGCTAAGACTTGCCCAGAATCCTTTGAATTCCACGTTCAAGGCCCAAAAGAAAGAAGAAAATTGATGGAAACGTAAAAATCCTATATTTTCCTCTCCTTTAACTGGCTAAAGACTCCCAAGTCTGCATTTGTAAAACCTAATTTCCCTATGAAAAAAACCCACAGTCTTTCCTGTGAAAATTCTTTGAAGAAAGTGATTTCTACTGAAAGTACTTACAGAAAATTCACAGTTTTTCCAGGAGAGGGTGGAATTCTGCTATTTTTTGTACTCTCAGCAAACGAATAAATAGAGAGATCATGCTGACAAATCTTAACTCTCCTGAAGTTCACTTTTATTTCGTGCTCCTTTTCTGGACTATAAAGAGAGACATCAACAGGAAAAGCTTCACATTTCCCATAAATATTTTGTAACACAACTTTTTCTGATCAACCCTGCTTTTTCCCAGCAATTTACCTGTTACTGACATAGAGCTGGTTTTATTGGCTCAATACAATTTTTTCATAAATAAAACCTCTATACAGGATTTTTATATCTACTTTAAATTACTGTTTGTGCCCTTTGTTGCATTGACCAATCTGCCTTTTTTAAGTGTGGGGTATTTTGTTTCTTCTTTAACTGTCTGTAATCTTTCCAGTGTTCCAAGCTTCTTTATGTTGGTAAGTATAGAAGTAATTTTCCTCTAAGTACTCTCTAAAATGAAAAGTACTTTTAAGATGGAAAAAAACCTAAATGTGAAAAAATTGTACCTACAAAAAATTAAATTCCTTTTTTTTCAAAACCACTTGCGTTTAAAAACAAAATCATTTGTTCTGGGGAAAACCCAGAAATGCCAAAAATAGTTGTAGGAGGTACCCATAGCATGGCAGAAACTTTTGGCTGTATAATTGAAGTCCATAAGGACAAGTTAAACGAGTGGTAGAATTTTCTAAATTGCTATTAGGAAAAATTGGGAAATATTAGTGGTCATATCACCAAGGCTGCCAGGGCTCCAGGAGGGTTTGGACAACACTCTCAGGCTTACTGTGGGATTTTTGGGATGTCCTGTGCAGGGCCAGGAGTTGGACTGCATGATCCTTGGGAGTCCCTTCCAGCTCAGGATACTCCATGATTCCATGAGTATTGCATATACTCAATAACATTATTTGATATGTATTTGCCCTGGATTAAATTCAAAAGGATTAGAAAGCAATTACACTTTACTCCATTATTACTGAAAGAACAAAACCTCCTCAGGCTAAAGGAATCATCTGCATTTGGTGTATGGTAGATAAGAAAGTATCAGATCTGCTGCACGTTAGATAAGAAAGTCGCTAAACACGGGGTCCCTTTAACTCTACCTTGTAAGGCACCTGGCCAGATGATCTCAGGGCATCTCAAAGGTTCACAGAACACACCTGGATATGAATCTTCTTGTGGATGAGGTTCATGGAAAGTTTTGCTGAGGTTTACAGATCGCTTGTGTAAATCTCGTTGGAGTCATTGTGGTTTTGGCATGGAATCAGAGAATATCGAACCTGAAACCTGCGGTTTGTTTTTAGACCATGAGTCACACACGTGGTGGGTGGAAAAGTGGCACAGCTCACTTGATAACAACAGTTTGCTCCAGATCAGGGGCTGGAATTCACTGCAATCCTTCATACCTGAGCACAGAAACCGAGTGTCACAGCGAGTACGTCAACGTGCAACCAGAAAATTAACGATCCCGCAGAGGCAAATTATCACCTCTCTTCTCCCAGTGTTTATATACACACACCACATTTTAAACCAGCTTATCTGCCTTCATGTATCCCGTTTTCCTCCTGCACTTCCATCAGCATCTTGATGACACCTGTCATTAAGACAGATGATCTTGGTAGAAAGCCACATGAGTGGCCGAGAGGATGCCTGCGGGCAGCCTACAGATGTCCTAGGAATGGTTCTATGGATGTGTAAATCTGAGTCAGGAAATATGTCAGACAAGCCTGTTTCCTGGCCTTGCACCCCTAGGTCGCTGTAAATACAGTCATTATCAAGAACTACTCAGCAATAATGGTTAGGCCACCAGCTTGGCTAGTAACATCTAAAAATAAAAGTTCTGTCTTTACTGCTAAATTAAATCAGTTCTGGATCCAGGGCACTGGAACAGAGTTGCCTCTACCACGCTTTTTACAGTGGTCTTTAGAGCATTTAAAGCCTGGAACAACTGGCACTCTCCCAAGAAATTCCTGGGCAGATCTGGGAGTTAACACACGCCAGGGAGCTTTTCTAAGAAGTGGCTTGAACGTGGCCTCCCCTGTGGGAATCAGACCCAGGTTTTTGTGTTACAAAGTGTGATTATCCACAGGTGGTGCCATTTGGAGCCAGGTTCTGTGCTCTGGTACTCTCCTGGCTACTGGAATAGCTGTAAGGGCTCATTGTGCTGCTTTGGGCTGAAGGTCTTATCCTACAGGTTGCTGGAGACTGGGAAGATACATCAGGGAAGGACTCATTTCATTTGGGCCATTCTGTCTTTCTCCAAGACTGGGACATGGTCAAAGCTGTCTTGATTTGCCCCAGAATGTCTCATCTTGCCTAAGTGCAACCCATGCAAAATTCCACCAAAGCACAAGAGAAAACTGAGGGTTCTTACCCCAAGGAGTTTCTAATAACTAATTCTTTACAGTCCCCAGTTTGTGGTGCCTGAGGAAATATTCCTTAACTTGTGATTGCTCCCCTGATTAACCCGTACAGCAATCCTCTGATCCCTCAAGGAAATTCAGTGGCACACAGTGCTCTTCCTGCAACGTTCTCACTTGCAGAATCTGAGGCAAAATCGAGTCTTTCTGGTCTTCCACTCGACCTTTCCACACAACAAAACCGGATCAGATTCACTCATTAAATGTAACAACTTACGGTCAGCCTTGAGTGCGCCCAAACAAAAAAAACATCTCAGCCTTGGCCTCACTCCAACAAACATAAAACTGGCCACATCCCCTAGAAAACTCTTCTGAGGGCTGATAAATCCCATTTGAGCTGCTCTTGGTAATTGCCACCAGCAGCCATAAACTATGTGGAGTATTTGCCATCTCACAGTGTGGTTTCAAACGCCATGTGGGGAGGAACGTTGGGTTTTAAGGAAGAGATTGGTTTGGTTTTTGTTTTAATTCAGGACAGCCAGTAAAAGGAAGGCCTAGTGATTCAGGAATCAGGACATCTGTGCCTGGACACAGTCATGGTGCTGGGTTCCTGTGACTTAACCAAGTCTTAATGACTGTTCAGCTGGTGGGCCCTGGATAATTGCCATTTGTAAGGGAAATCCTCTGTCGCTGCCTCATTATCCTACACGTCATTTCTTACAGCCTGGGAGGATTTCTGCCCTTTCTGTGATCCCTGTCTCTTTGCCCCCAGAGACATCCTTCCCTCTCCAGAGGCGGGTGGTGGGGATCTGGAGAGAGGTGCATTCCTGTGGTTTAGACCATGAGGAAGAAAACCCATTATGTGGTGTAAAAACTTCCCAGAATGGAGTCAAAAGGTCATTTGATGAAGAAGATAACCTACAATTATTCTTTTTAGTGAGATATCTCTACACCTGGTTCTTTTTTTAGTGGAGCACTGATGTTCTCAGTAAAAACTAGGAAATGTGTGATTTCCAACCATCTCATCAGCTAATGGATGTAAAGTCCCATACTTGTGTTTGCCAATATCTAAATATCTGTTGTACTTTGCAACAAGTATATGAAAACTTAGGCCTAGCTTAAATTACTCAGCCTGTCTTCCTTTGTTCTATAATTAATAAAGAGGGTCCAAAAGGCAAAATATCCCCCCCATACCAAATGCCTTATAAGACAATCAGATTTAGATGAATTAATGAATTACATCCAGGATTGTCTATATTTTAGTGGGAAAATGTGCACAGAGTTTCGCTGGACAGTTGATTGCATGTCAATGTTAACCTATATAACAAATTTCTCTATTTGGACAGGTAATCCAATTATTTCCAGGTAATCACCTGGAAAACACCAAAGAGTGGCTTGACTTGAAAAAAACTTTATGATTTACACTTCTTTCCTTGCTGAAAATTTAACTGATTTTGCTTACCTAAAATGGAACTAAATTTTTCTCCAGTCCCATAATCATCAAATTTCTAGTCAAGAAAAATCTTGGTTAATTTGGGAAAATGGACTATTTGCCCTGATTAAATGAGTGTTCAGACACTTTACACCTACTTTCTTCAGTGGCACTAGGATTTCCTAGTAGGAAATCTACTTGGTATTTTGGATTTAAGATACTGTTTTCCCCTCACTCAAGCGTTCAGGAGTTAGAATGAAAATACAAACATACAAATACCAATAGAACCAAACTGGATGTACTTCTGCGGGAATCAGGGCTTTAAAATTCTCAGATTCTATGATTTAACTTTGAGTTATGATTGAATTAAACTTAGAGGTGCACTGGAAAAATTTGTGGACTACAAAAGGAAGAAATCCCTTTTCTCTGCTTTCTCAAATCAATACTCCCTGAAAGGAACACAAAACAAGCCTGTTCCATGTGTGTCTAAGTTTATACCCACAAAAGCATTTGTAATTTCAAAGTGTCCTAAATTTACTCTACAAAATGGGAAGAATATCAAAATGGAGCAGATCAAAACAGAGCCACTGGACAGAGGTGATTTAACTCATTTTGTATTTAAGTTTAGATCTGGAATTACAGTAGTAGAAGAAACAAAATGAGATTGAAGAGCAAACACTCTGAGATCTATGAACATCTTCCACTGACGGAAAATTGATTAACAGGTAGGACAAGAGATTTTTCCCTTTTTTTGTGTTTGGTTTTCAAGAATTCATGGAAAAACTGGCTGAAAAAGAGACATTGTGAACCTGCTATTAAATGCTGTGAATTTTGTTATTCTGAGCCAGTCAAATATGAAGTCAATCCATCAGTAGTCCAGATGTATTGTTTAGGAATTATTCTGCTAATCTGTCAAAATATGGGAATAAATATCAAAAGTTCTGTTCCACTCAATCCCAGCCCTCTTTCCCAGAAAGATCTCTGTGCTAAATCATGGGGGAAAAAAATACATAGATAATTGGGATAAATAAATTTTACACAATTATTTAAAGAGAATTTGATTTATTCTTCAAAGAGAATAATGCAATAAAAAAGGAAATACCCAAGAAATATGAAACATCTAGATACCTTTAATTGATCATGGAAGAATGGAAGCTTCTTTCCATTGCCTTTAAAAGAAAATGCAAATTTAAGTATGAAGACAAGATGTGCAGCTAAAAGTAAACTCCAGCACCAGTGGAAGGAGGTTATTTCTGCAAAGATCAAAACTGTGCTTTGTGAGTTGAAAATTCACGATTTTCACTCCTCAATGAAACAATTATATCTGGTGAAAACTCAGACACAACCAACTGTGTATCAGAAACAGAGGTCTTGAAGCTGAGATGTGACCAAAAATAAACTTAGAAGAAGAACAGAGAATCCATGTGAAAGTAAAAAGATTGGAAAATCCAAGACAGAGTGATTTTTTTGTGGTTTAAATGCTTTGCACCCAAGCCTAGAGTAACAGGAAGCCCTAATGGAAATGGATGTTAAATGAACAGTAGTGAACAGTTTGAAAGCTAGAGGTAAATTGCTAAAATTAATAATGGCCAAAAAACTCACTGCAAAAGATTCCCAGGAAAGGTACTAATAATCACATATCTCCTAATTATGTGGAAGATGATGATGTTGCTGAGGTTGGACCCTTTGTCACCTATCACTGTGATATTCTGCACAGGAATTAAAGGTGTGAAAATAGAATTATTGAGGTATAAAAATCAACTCCTTATTGACAAAACAGTAATGAAAATGTTCATATTAAAAAAATAGAATCTGAAGGGACTGTGGAGAGATTAAGTGATGGTGTTTGACCCATACCCACATTTCTGCTGATGGAAAACATGGGAAGGTTGAAAAAGACCTCCAAGATCACTGAGTTGAAGATATTGTGTTTAGAGAGTGCATGTTTAACACATATCCCACCTAAAATATTGGTGTTTGTAATAACTAGAAGGAAAATTGTGGAGAATTCATTTAGGAATTACAAGAGGAACATTAAGACTGTACTTAGAAGTAGAAAGCAAAACATTTCTTTAGAGAAATCAGTGAAAATTCTCAAAAAGTGAAAAAGAGAAAGTTGCTATCCGTTCACAAGATTATTATGTTCATCTGGACTGAGCTGGAGTCCAAGTCTTGAAAACTAGAGAAATCAGTGGCAAAATAAGTTAGTTTTTCATAAATTATAAAATATCTAGGCAGCAGGATTTGGTTTGGTTGGAAACAATTTCCAGACTGGTGAGAAGAGCAGAAAGCTCTGTGGTAAGACACAGGGCTTCCACCAGGAAGGATGGCTTAAATTATCCCCTCCCTCTCTCCTTCCTACTGCACATTCCTCTCCCTGTGCCAAGTAAAAATGAATTTATTGCAAAATATTACTGCATTTTTCCCCTCCTGGATAATGGGCCATTTGAACCCAGGTCATTTCAGTCACCTGGCTCAGAAAGTGACCCCACAACTGGTTGTGTTTTTACCACTGAGGAGCTGGCACTCAGCCCTGTGAAGGTGGGAAAAGTGGCAAAGGATCTGGGAATCTCCATGCACTGCAGGGACAGGGACAAGTCAGGATAACTCATGAGATCCCTCCCAAACAATGGAGGTAAAGATTAGTTAGCTAAAAAGAGATGGAGAAGAAGTCAAGAGAATCTCAGATTTGTCCAGAAATTCCTTTGGGAACAGAAAAATGAAGGGATTGCCACACCTTGAATTTATTATAAGAATTTCTCCCACAGAAGATTCACTAATTCATCAATTGAAAAGTGTGTCTTGATCCCACTCAAACATTAATTTTTTATGCATTAGTTGGTTATCTTATCATCTGTCATGGTTATGTTCTGCCCAGTTTTGAACTGAAACCACCACATCATCTTATCATATTTATCTTATCATCACTGGTTATCTTACCTTGTCTCTGTTGAGGATCCCACATCATGAGCAGGACCCTGCTCTGTGGGGAACTGTGCAAGCACAAGGTGCTACCTAAGGGCCACCTTATTCTGTTGAATTCCCAGTGGTCAGGTATGGAAAAGCTGAACCTGGCCTCCCAAAAAAAGGTGAGAAACACTATAACTATAACTAGAAGGGATTTTATGTCTGACTGCAAAACATTAAACCTCCTATTGACCCCAAACAATATTTGGCATGAAGTTCTTGAGTGGCTGAACAAGATTCTTCTACGTCAAACTATTGTGTAATTAATGGGCAAGTGATTAATGCGACAAAGCCCGAAGGATTAAGGTAAGGTGGATAAACTTTTGGACCCATGAGCTAAAGGATTTACATCAGAAGGAACGTGATGACTCCTGTTTGAGCAATTGACAAGCACCAGAGATATTTACCTTCTTCCCATCAACAGTGTAGAGCTTCTTCACCGGGAACTGCAGGATCTCTGTGATCTCATCCAGGAGCGTCTTGAAACTCCGGGCATTTCTGCGGTTCAGGATGATGGAGCGCCGAAATCCACTTTCCCCATTCTTAACCAGAGTGATTTTCTTGGGTATTCTGGGGCCATGGTGGGTGAAAGGTGTGGAATAATCTTCCAGCTTGCCCTCCTGAGCCGCTCTCCTCATGGTGCTGGAGGGGCGACTGTTCCGCGGCGGGGCCGGCCTGTGTCCCCCAGAGGTGATGCTGATGGGCTTCACGTACTTCTTGTCGGAGCACAGGTAGCAGCCTCCATCCTCCAGCTGGTCCAGCTCACTGATGCAGTGTATTCCTCGTGGGGTGGTGATGGTCCGGACCCCAAAGGGCAGCGGGACCCGATGGGAGAGGTCGTCCATGAGCGCGTTGAAGCTCTTGAAGCTCCGCTGGTTGATGGCCATCTTGACTCCTGCAAACTGAGGGTCTCCACTCTTGAAGAAGGTTATTTTCTTGGCTGGAGGGACTTTGGTGAGGGTGCTGGCCCGAGCCACGGAGGGGAGGGGTGGCTCATAGTTGTAGGAGCTGGTGGTTGACAGGAAGTCAGCAGGCACCTGAGTCATCCCTCTTGCTTAAAGGTAACTACAAAGAGAAGGAAAAACAGAGTGGGGTTTGTTTGAGTTAGGAAGGATGAGGGCCTGATTGATGTGGGAGCAAGGTTTGTGCTCCTCACAACAGCTCCATCATGAGCAGATTGTACCAAGGACTCTTAGGAATTCATGGATCAGGCAGGTACAGGGAAGCACAGCAGGGAGAGCATCCATAACCCTGCTCCTCACAGTCAAACCCTCCTGGTCCTGCAGATTCCAGTGGGAATCCAGTCAGTGTCAGTCACCCTGGAGGCACAAAAATCATGAGTCAGACCCCAAGCAAAAGCCACAAAAAGTGCATTGTTGTGCTTTGGAGTTTTGTGTCTTCCTTGCTTATATTTTTGAGGTTTTGTCTGAAATTATCAGAGCTAGCGATTACTTTGAATTTATTTTTATAAGCACAGCACTGAGATTCTCATGTAACTCTTTAACCCCGTGGACTGGACCATAACAAAAACCAAAACAAAGCTGAATTTCTTCATGTTGTGATTATACTTTGTAGCACACAATCAGTCCTGAGCTCACTGAGGGGCAGAGCAGTCTGGTTTTAGAACAGGCCATGCCATAACGTGCTGAGTTATGCAAACAAATAACAAGTAGCACAAGACATCAAATAGAACAACAAAACTTGGTTTGTCTAAAAGGTGGAAAAACTGGAGATTGGTTGGGATCATCTTCCCAATTTTTTAAAATTGAGTTTGATGTTTCAGTCTGGTGGTTGCATGCCACATTTTGTAAACAACTGGTTTTAATGTCACTGTCCTGATGAAGACAAGATTCCTTACTACTTGCCCTTATTAAATTCATTGCCATGGAAGCCAGTAGCTAAAAAATTCATACCTCACATGAAATGAAATTATTATGTCCAAAAAAGAAGACAACTTGATTTTGACATTTAAAAAAAACCCCACTATTTTTACAACTGGTAAAATATCGGCTGCAAAGAGCACAATACATTTATTTCATGAAACAAGCAGTGATTCTCCAGTTTACTCTGAGATAATTACTCAGACTTCAATGGAGACTCTAAAAATGGCAGTTAGATATGTCATCTTCAGGTCATTTATTTGCTCACAGATAGGAAATAATTTGAATTGTTAGTGAGGACTCAGTAGAATTGCAACTTGCAGAAGAGGGTTTTGGCCACAAATACCTACATTAAATTTATTTTCCAAATTCTGTTCTTAACTGGTATCAGTTTTCTATGGTAACTTTCAGAAAATATCTTACAAGAAAGGAAATTTTTTAGTGCTCACAAATTAATTAGAAAACAGTAAATGTATTTATAATTGAATGGCTCATTCAGTTTGCTCCTGGGTACCTCTCTTGCAGCAGCTGAATGAAGTTCTAGTTTGAATAATTGTGATAATCACAATTTATCGTTTGGAGAACCAATTTGGTGCCCACTCCCATTAATGGAATTTTGTCACTGTTGGAGCATTCAAAAACCTGTAAATGTTGAATTTCTCTGCATTTTAGAACAAAACCATTATATTCTTGCCACAGTGCCCTCAAGTAAAATATTTGTGCACGTTGTACTATGGCAAATGCTGCAATAAATGGAAGTTTGAGCTCAGCAAGGTGAGAAAAGACATTAGGCAGCATTTGAAAAACCATTATTGTGACAAATCCCTGCTTTTTTTTACATTCAGGCACACCCCAAAGATTTCAGTATGATTTATTCTTTCCATGTACACATTTCACCAAGCAATTACTCACTTATTTATTTCCCAGTTAAAGGTCAATCCATTACTCCAACTCATCATTTCCTGGGAAAACAAAATCTCATTTCTCTATTTTCCAACAGCTTCCAGAAAGGTGGGTTCAAATTTTCTCCACAAGCCCCACATTGGAGCTTTCAAACAGTGACAGCATCATTTCCAAACAAAGGCATTATCCAAATTGTAGCCACTGGACAAATGGTGATCCACAATATGCTGACTGCATTCCCAGAAATCTAAACTGCTTTTATTGTACATTTTTCAAATTTTTAAATCATACTGTAAGAAGTACAGAAAAAAAATTAAATACAGGACAAACCATAACATGCTTTTCCAGTACTACTTTTCGTGGGGAATAATTTCATAGGATTGTTATGGGGTGACTAATTTAAAGGAATATTATTCCTTGAGTTTTTGGTGATAGAGCTGATTTCCCACCCCAGCCTAGAGGGTCTGTCAGATCTGCTCTTACAAAGCCATATATCCACCAAAAAAAAGGGAAAAATAAACAGTTCCCATACAGAGAAGTCTAATATTATCAATTTGAAGGGTCAGAGTTGGAAGGGAATGCTACTGTTAATCTGCAAAGGAAAATGCTCATCTTGCCCAAATACACCTTTTTAGAGAAATAACAGAAGTTTCAATCCATAATTTTGTACTTACATTGAAATACTTCATCCCTCTGGCTCAAGGTGACTTTTTCTTACAGAATATCCAAGGGATTAAAAATAAAATCAACCAAATAATAATATTTTAGAAAAGCAACACATCCAACCAGCCACCTGCAGGATCAAACTCACTGGAAAAGGCAGGGAAAAATGTTAACAGGTTACCTGCTGTCAATCAAACTGGCCTCAAATTGACTGACCACAGCTTGGAGGGTTAAGCAGGGCTGTGTTGCTAAGGATAGAAAGAAAAGCTACCTAAGCTGCTGGAGAAGGCTCTCAAATCCACTGAGGCTTTAGCCACAGTTTGTCCAATCCCTCTTTTGCTTGTGGCCATGTAACTCCAGCATAAATCTGACTCTGCTCTGAAATCACACCAGCACAACTGGAAATGCAATTCCTCTCTTAAATAAAGGCCTGCAGAGACCTGGAAAAACTTTCCTGATCCAATCCACTCATTAAAATGCTTTGGAATCTTGTTTCTCTTTTGGACTCCAGGGGAATCGGTGGGACTGGAGTGAGGATGATGGCTCTGAAGGATTTGTGTGGATCTGTCACTTCTCACCTGGCTGATAGTCCCTCACTCAGGACAGAGATAGGTGAGATCCATAAAAACTTTTTCAGGGGAATATTAACAGGAATGTCTGGAGACCCCTAACCCCAAAATTTTCAAGTTCATGGCAGATGTCAAAGCCACAGTCTCAGAATGGTGCTTGACAGCTGGACCACTGAGATTTGAGCATGAAATACAGACAGACAAGCACGTGAATGACAAATAATGGGAAATTACTTGTTCTGCCATAATTCACCTGTAAGAGCCTTCCTGTTTTGTCTCAGTTCCTACTTGCAAAAAAAGACATGAAAACAACAACAACAAAAAAAATCAGTTTGATTCAGTTTGATTTTGG
Source organism: Fringilla coelebs (assembly GCF_963513975.1). Classification (NCBI taxonomy): domain Eukaryota; kingdom Metazoa; phylum Chordata; class Aves; order Passeriformes; family Fringillidae; genus Fringilla; species Fringilla coelebs. Next base: position 3,392,597 of record NC_140030.1, read on the forward strand.
TGCAAAATCAGTGAGAAGTCTCACTCCTGCATGGACTGGAATTCTTTAAGATTGGACCTGATGATCTTTGAGGTCTTTTCCACCCTTAGTGACTGTGATTCTGTGATTCCACTATTTACACAGCCTGTGCACCTCTCTCACTCCCAGCACTGAGCACACTCTTTTATAGAAACAAATTACATGCAGAGAGACATGCAGGGTCATAAAGGGTTTCTATTACAAGGGCAGGGACTTGGGGATCCTGCAAGAATAAATCCAGCAAGGTTTACGTCTCAGATCCTTAACAGGAATCTTCTAAATGTAATGTCAGTGTAGGAGCTGTCACAGTCCTCTTTGTACAGCACTGCTTTTCCAGCTGTGGACACATCTTTGAGGGTCCAGAGGCCATTCCTGTGGGATCCTTCACCCAGAGGACCAAGGTCATTTCTTTGTAGGCTTGCATTGGGTATAAGAGGTCACAGCTCTACAGGAAAATTTGTAGGAGTTCATCCATGGGAAGGACTGACCCCTCCATGGAGGCCTTTCTATACACTCAGGGCTGTGCCGGGGAGCTAATCCCTGTTTTTCAATTTCCCTTCACAGTTCAAAATGAAATCTCAAGAAGACTAAAGTATAACAGGCAGGGAAGTCCTGGACTTCTCAACCTTATCAACCCTCTGTCGTTGGAATTCACACAGAGGAAGCTGTGGGGCCCCTTAGCCAAAACCCAATGGAATGGTTTGGGTTGGAAGGGGCATTAATGATCCTCTCATTCCACCCCCTGCCATGGACAGAAACACCTTCCACTCTGCCAGGTTTCTCCAACCTGGCCTTGGACGCTTCCAGGGATCCAAGGGCAGACACAGCTTCTCTGGGCACCCTGTGCCAGGGCCTCCCCACCTTCACAGCCAACAATTCTTCCCAATATCCCATCTATTCCTGCCCTCTGGCAGTGGGAAGCCATTCCCCGTGTCCTCTCCCTCCTGTTCCTTGTTTAAAGTCCCCCCACCACTCACAGCATTAACATCTGTTCACATCAGCCTTCACCTTTGGTCTCTTTCACTGCTCTTATCTTGGAAAGATTTTTTTTTCCCTCCTCTCTGCTGGGGATGTAGAAGAAGTAGAGGAATCCAGGTGTCACCAGAAGGTGCCTGAGCCAAGGCAGGAGAGCTGTCAGGGAATATGACTCCATGAATTGAGCACCATATCTATAACCACAGTTCAAGACCTTTATGAGGAGCTTCCAGACTTGACTTAAATACTTTAAATTATCAAGAATCCACTCCATCCAGCAGTGACAGCTCATTAATCTCACTTAATACTAAAATCTGTGTCTTTCCTCTCACCTGAACTGTCCCAGTGTCAATTTTTTATTACTTTTTTCAATTTTTCAGGGTGCAGAATTTGACTGGAAATTTCTCTTCCCATACAAGCTATTGCAGCTTCTACTTCTGCAAAGTCATTTCTTTCAGACAGAAAAAAAACTTACAGACCACCAAAACATTTGGAATGCAGCTGGTGAAAACTCCAGCTTTGTCTTCCAGAGAAATCATAAACAAAATTTTTTCATGTGGAATTTTTCCCAGAGCAGGTGAGAGTTTCTAGCTAGGAAGATGAATCAGTTTGAAGATTTAACCATGTTTTTTTCTAAAAAAAGCTAATTTCAATTTGCTTTGTGTTCTTTTTGATAAAGAAAAATATTTTTTATATATCAAAGCGATCTTAATTAACAAGGAGTATTTATGGTCTGAATAAAGACAAAGTAATGTATGGAAAATTACAAACTTTGAGAAATTTGAGTCATAAAAAGATAAAAGCATTGAATTGGAAAGCAGATTACCCATTTCCCTATGAATATTTAATAATTATTTGAAAAAAAGGAGACCAAAATGGATAGAATGCATGTTTTCTCCTCAAATAATTTTTAACTTAAATTACTTGGAAAGGATTATCAAAAGAGCCTTAAGTTTTTCATTGTTTAGGAAAGAGATTTCTGATAGCTAACATGTCATTCTATTCCATGGATGGATGAGCCTAAACCATTCCTCACTTTTCCTCACCCAGGTCCTTGTCAGAGCTGGTCTTAAACCCATGGAAAATCACCTCCAGGTAAGAACAGTGTTGGAGATTCCAGGGATTGACACCATTCCTTAAACCTCACTGCTGGATCAGAAAAGAAGCTGGAGATGCAAACTCTGTCTTCTACGTGAAAAAATCTCCTCTGTTTGACAGCACCTACAGCTTAGAACATATCCATCAACTATTTCCTAGGAGGGTTTGGATTCACTGCATCTAAAATCATTAATTTATTTTCCTTCTCTTCTGGGATTTTGTCAGGAATTTGCAGGGTAGATGGATGAGCAAAGGCTCCTCCTCTGGAAACATTCATGGACAGGTTGGATGGAGCTCTGAGCAACCTGGTCTGGTGGAAAGTTCCCTCCCCGTGGCAGAGGGGTGGAATTAAGAGGTCTTTAAGGTCCCATCTATGATTCTAGGAGTGAATGATGTGATAGAGATGATAAGAGCACTGGAATTGTTGAGACTGGAGAAGGACTTGAAACATCCCCATCCTTGTCTATAACTGCCCAGGGCATGGTGCAGGTATGGGATAGAGACTCTTCCCAGAAGAGCAAAGCATTAAGACATGGCAGACACAAGTGGCAACAGGAAAAAGGTTATTTTGGTAGGACAAAGAAATGATTTGTGATGGTGATCAGAGACTGGGGCCTCAGAGGTAGAGCCGAGTCTGAGGATACTCAAAACTCATCTGATCTACTGAGACTGTGAGTGTAGAACCTCCGAAATCTCTTCCTGCCTAATTTATTCTGTGATTTAGCAAAGGCAAGGCAGCTTCTACAAAGGTTGCCTGCACTGGGTCAGGCTCCTGTGGCAGTTGGAATCCACCTAAATGCCAGTTTAATGTGATCCATCTTTTGCTGCCCCCTGAACTGTTCTGGGATCTGATGGAATATTCCACCTCAAATTTCCTTAGCTCTTATTTGCTCTTTCCTTTTGTGATCACTGGATTTCCTTCTAAAAATTCAAATATTCATTTACACATGTGACTTTTTTGTTGTTCTGGGTTTTGGTGGAGGAGGGGTGAATTGGTGTAATTTTTTAACAGAGTTGGTAGGATTTTTTGTTAATTTGAGGTTTTTTTTAAATAATGTACTTATTTTTCTTTACTTGGGTCCATATCATTTTGAAACAAGTCAAACCTCAAAGCACAGCAATCCAAGTTGCATTTCCAAGTACAACCTCCAATGCAAAGGATTACAGTGCACTTAACCCAGGTAATAAAGAACCCCAGCCTTCTGGAGGATAAGAATTAGTCTCAGGGATCAGATTCATCTACAGAAAATCTCCCTGCTGTTCTAGATGTATTATCTAATTCATTTTCCAGCCATCAGCCACAGGTGCAAAGAAAGAAAATCCACTGAAACTGCTGAAAATCAGCAATGGTGTTTTTTCCCAAAGTTCCTCATTTTTAAAGCATTTATTCTGTTTCAAGATCTCTACAGCTGATACATAATTTTTCATGTGTTTAAACCGTGAAACTGAGTGCCATCAACATGCAATAAAATACATGAGTTGAGAAACTTTGGAGGTTGGGTTTTGGAACTAGCTGTATTTTCCTTTCCAACACAAACCATTCTGTGGTTATTCCTCGGGCAAGAGGAGCCTTCACTATGCAGATAAAAGGTGCATTCACAAAGCTGAGGACCAAACAGCTGGTATCAGTTCAGAGAGTAGGGACTGAGCCCTAAAAGTCTGGTTCCAGGATCAGGACCTCAGACAGGACTTTACCAAGACTGGCTCTAAACCAAGACTTGATTCAAACTCCTCAGTGGTTGAGTTTTGCTTTCTGCTTAGGCTGCCTGTGGGAATAATGGAGTAACCATCCCTGAAAATGTTCAGGAGACACGAAGATGTGTGGGGCCATGGGTTAGTGACAGTGCTGGGTTAAGGGTTGGACTTGGTGGTCTTTATAGGGCTTTTCCAACCTCAACAACTCCGTGATTTGGGACACAACTCAACTCTTTATAGGGCTTTTCCAACCTCAACAACTCCGTGATTTGGGACACAACTCAACTCTTTATAGGGCTTTTCCAACTTCAACAACTCCGTGATTTGGGACACAACTCAACTCTTTATAGGGCTTTTCCAACTTCAACAACTCCGTGATTTGGGACACAACTCAACTCTTTATAGGGCTTTTCCAGCCTCAACAACTCTTGATTTTTGGTGAGCAGAACAGGTACACTGTGCTTCTTGTTTGTTACCCCTTCCCTACACATCCTGTTGTCCCCATCTCAGAGTCCCTCTTTCCAATCACACTGTGACATCTCCCCCAGGATGCTGATAAGCACAGTCCACTGTGAGATTAAAACACCCTCCTCCCAAACGAGACCTAACAGGGAGAGCTGTTTTCTTTTCCTAAAGAAATGTAGGATTTGTCTTTCCTAAAATGAAAATGAGGGTTTAATAAACTAGAGGCAGAGAGGCCAGTTCTGCCACTTGCTGCTCAAAACCCACCTATGATCTATTGAAACAACAACCCTCAATCATAGAATGGTTGAACTGGAAAAGGCCTCCAAGAGCATCGAGTCCAAGCTGTGACTGACCTCCAACTTGTCACCAGCCCACAGCACTGAGTGCCACATCCAGTCATTCCTTGGATGCCTCCAGGAAATGGGACTCCAACACCTCCCTGGGCAGCCATTTGGCTGGGAACAGCCACACCTGAGTGTTTGAGAGTGCATTGTTTAGCTCCAGCAACAGGGCAGAAATACCTCTAGGACCAGGGACAAAGCTTTTTGTTTCAGACTGATCCAGGCATTTCCCAGTAATATTATTATAGGCAATCAGCACTGCCCTTTACTTTTCTGGAAATACTGGGGAAAATAACTTAGTATTTCCTTCTGAGGTGAAGTTTGACGTCCAACTTGCTCTGCATGTTTGTAGCAGGAAATTGATAAACAGAGGTGCTATTTCTCCTCTCTAATAATGAGGAATAGGACCTGAGGGAAAGGTTGGAACTGTGTCAGGAGGAGGTTTGGGTTGGATATCAGGAAAAGGTTCTTCCCCAAGAGAGTGTTGGGCACTGGAACAGCCCCAAGGCTGCCAGAGCTCCAGGAGCATTTGGACAATGCTCTCAGGCACAGGATGGCATTGTTGAGGTGTCCTGGGCAGGGCCAGGAGCTGGATCAATGATCTTCATGGGTCTCTTCCATCTCAGGAGATTCTCTGATTCCATGATTCTATTCATCACGTCAGACAGAGGAGAGAGCATGGCAAAACTGGAGCAGCTTGAGCAACTCAAACCTAAAATTGTACAGTGAATTACATGAAAGGAACAGGATCCCAAAACCACACATGGATCATGAGGACCAGGAATGGGCCAAGCAGATGTTAGCAGATCTTTCTCCTCTCCATGGAGACTATCTGGTAGGGATGTCCCTTAACTGCAGCCACACAAGGTGGGTCCTGTGCCTCCCACCTGTCATCACGGGGCTGTTTCCAGCTCAGAGGACAAAGCACAGGCACACAAAGAGTTTATAGAGAAGGAGCTGGGATCTCCTAAGCTGGTGAGCTCCTCTGTAACAGGGAATTCCTCTCTGTAACAGGGAATGATGGAAGAGGCTGAGAAAGTTCATCATCCAGGGAAGCAGACCAGGTGATTGGAGTGAGAAGCTGAAGAACCAGGAATATGCACAAAACCCAGGACCTGAGGCAAGCTGTGCCTTACAATTGCCCCACGAGCTTTGGAGAGGTTCCAATCTGCAGCTGGATCTGGCCTGGCAGCTCAAGGCTGTACGTCAGGAGAAGGAACTCACCATGGGTTCCAGAAACTGCAGGGGTTGGAGGGGTTTTTTTCCCCAGTTTCCACCATAAAACACTCCAGTCCTTCCTCAGGACAACAGGCAACTTTTGAAATACACAGACATTTTATTGCCCAGACCTCTGGAGTTCAGCATGTGGTTTTCCATATGTCCAACAACTATTTGCATCCCAGAGTTTCTATCTCCATAAGGCACAAGTCAATTTCCTCCACACCACCATCATTTCCCTATTTTCCATTTCCAATAAGACATTTACCTGAGATTATTAAACCTTTGAATGAAACATTGGCTTTTTTTTCCTCAGTACAGATCTCATTTTTCTGACCATTGTTAACATTTCCAGGCCCCTTTATATGATTTCTCTTTCTTTTCTTATACCCTCAGCTCCTTCCAAATTATTATCAATTTTGATTTTTATTAAGGTGTCTTTTACATTCTTAAAAAAGTTATTTTAAAATATATTAAATCAAATCAGCTCCCTCTACAATCCAACATTCTCTCTCACTTTTTCAATGTGTAGTATTGAATCCATGGACAGCATTTATTCATCCAACAATATCTCTTTCTAAAAACGCTTTTAAATAATTTTCCAAGCCAAATCCAGCACTGTGTAAAATCTGATAAACAGTAGAAATAGTCAAACTTCTCTAAAATCATGTGTTTATCTGGCCTTTTCTCTGGAATTCTTCTGTCATACAGCTGTACTCTTATTTGGGCCTCAACATTTGCTCCATTGCATTCGAAGACACAATTTCTCACCTGGAGTGACTCTGTTTGAGTAATAGGAAGAAAAAAATTATCAGGGATATTATCCCAGTTTTTTCTCCTTCATTCATCCCAGTTCACATCAGCTGCTTTTGGGAAGTGACAGAGTTGGTTTCTCGATTCGTTCTCTCACATAAAACTTGTCAAGATCAGCAAAGCTGATTTGTGTTCTTTCCATTTTTTTTTTTTCCAAGGATTCCTCCATTTGTTCTTTACCAATTGCATTTTTTTATAGTGACTTCCTTCCTCCCTTCAAGTCTTGTCCAAATCACTCTCTTATAGTTTTCTTCTTCAGGAGATTTTTTTTTAAGACGTTCAAAAACTCAGCCAGCGTTGAATTATTGTCCTCCTTATTAATTTATTATTAGTCCTGCTTTTTTTGCTACTTTTCCTCTACCCCAAAGATTTATATCCTTCCAGTTCTTACTTATTCTCTGTTTTAGTCCATGTCAGCAAAACTCTGACCTCTCATGCAGAGTAGCATTGCTAATACTGGCACCCTGGCCAAAGTCTAAATTTGGTGTTTTCTGCGATTTTTGCTTGCCTACACTTTAAGCACAATTAAACTGTTCTTAATTTCCCCCATCTATTGAATCCCAGTGCCAGACTCTCTGATCAGATGAGCCAGCAAGAGCTCACAGGATCCCTTGGGATTGAACACCTGCCCTGCTCGGGCGCTGTGCAGGAGCAGAAGGGACAATGCCTCCCCTTCACTGCCAGCTGTGGGACAATGGGGGGTATTTCTGACACAAACACTCCTTCCCAGATGTTTTGGAGAGAACAAAATGTCCTGGTGGGGTTGTCCTCTTCTGGGAGAACAAAATGTCCTGGTGGGGTTGTACAGTCAGGAGGTCCCACCACTGTTCAACCCCAAATAGGGTCAGGGAGATCCTGTGCAGGCAGGGAGCTGGGACAAGGATCAGCCCGTGCCTGGATAATGGGAGGCAAATAAATCCTACTGGGCAGGGTACTTGAGGCTGGATGTGGATGCCTGTAATGACTCCAGCTGAGAATGTCACTCCAGCTCTCCTTCAGAGCCACCAGAAAGACATGATGTCCTTCAGGGCTGTGTTCAACCCATGGAATGGTTTGGGTTGGAAGGGATCTGGAAGCTCATCCAGTCCCACCCCCTGCCATGGGCAGAGACACTTTCCACTATCCCAGGCTGATCCAAGCCCTGTCCAGCCTGGCCTTGGATAAATCCAGGGATCCAGGGGCAGTCACAGCTTCTCTGGATGCCCTGTGCCAGGGCCTCCTCATCCTCAGAGTCAACAATTCCTTCCCAATATCCCATCCATCCCTGCCCTCTGGCAGTGGGAAGCCATTCCCTGTGTCCTGTCCCTCCATCCCTTGTCCCCAGTCCCTCTCCAGCTCTCCTGGAGCCCCTTTAGGCTCTGGAAGGGGCTCTGAGCTCTCCCTGGATCCTTCTCTTCTCCAGGTGAACATTCCCAGCTCTCCCAGCCCGGCTCCACCCCTGGAGCATCTCTGTGGCCTCCTCTGGACTCATTCCAGCAGCTCCACATCCTTAATCCTTAACTGGAAGTCTCAATTGAGCTCTATCTTAGAAATGTTTCTCTCTGCTGTCTGGAAAATCTCAAGGTGAAGAACACAGAAGGTTACAATAAGGTTGTTTCATCCATTTTGTCTCATTCCCTGTGTCCTGGCTCTAAATTATGAGAAATGAGTGCTTGAATGGCTCCTTGTTAACCCTTCAAAGAATGTCCTCCTTGTTAACCCTTTATTAATGTTAATTTAAAAGGAGCCAAAGAATGGCTCCTTGTTAACCCTTTATTTAATGTTAATTTAATATTTTTTTTAGTTGAATTGAAAAGACTACTGAGAATAAGCACCTGAAGTACTGAGGGGGGAAAAGCCCCCAGAGAGCACTGCATTTCCTCCTGACCTGACCCTTCAAATAGCATTCCTTTGATATTCTTGAGAGATGAGAAAGTAAAAAAAAAAAAAAAAAAAAAAAAAAAAAAAAAAAAATTAAATGTTTTTGTTCACCTTAATTACTCTTTCAAAGCATTTGAAAGAACGCCTGAAAAAGAATTGAAATGTCATATTGAGACATGGTTTGGGGTCTTTTAAAGATTCCACATTTGAACTTGTGATTTAAAACCAAAACAGCTAAAAAAGTCACCTCCTGTTCCTCCTCTATGTTAGCTGTAGCTGAGACCCAGTTCTCCTCCATAGCAATGGACACCACTTTTCTGACACTTGTTCTGCTCTGCTGCCTTCAGTCCAGGGTAGGATCTGAATGTCCTGGTGCTGCTTCCCCATCCTCATTCCCTCTCTGCTGACATCGTGATCCCTGTGATGTCATCTGGCGACCAGAGCCTTGACATTCATGGTGTCAGGTGCAGCCCTCCACTGCTGGGTCTCTCCTTTCCTTCCTGAGCTTCCGCAGATGCGGCTCTGTCCACACTTTTCACAGAATCACGGAATAATCTGGGTTGGAAGGGACCTCTGGAGATGCTCCAGTCCAACCTCACCACGTGGGCAAGGTCACCTGGAGCAGGTGACACAGGAACACATCCAGGTGGGTTTGGAGTGCCTCCAGAGTGGGAGACTCCGTGAAATCCCTGGGCATCCTTTTATCACAGCTAAAAGAACACCTCCTTTTCTCCCAGCACAGCTCCTCCCTCCCTGCTGGAATAACCCTCACTCACACAACACCCAAGCTCACGACCTCCATGTCATGTTCAACACCTTCATCTCCTTCACACCAAACACTCCCATCTGGAATGTTGCCAAATCTTACAGATTCCTGGCTGAAATTGCCCCCAAAACCTCCTGCCATCTCTTCTTGTAAAACACCTGTTTCTGAGTGACCTTATCTCAGCCTACATAAGCTTCTTATCAGTTTTCACGATATTATACAAGATCCATTCAAAATTCTGCCTGTAAAATTCTTCACTTCTGCGGTCACAGAATCCCAGAATCATTTAGGTTGGAAAAGACCTCTCCTAGATAATATAAAGACCTGTCACCAAACACCATCTCATCAAGGAGACCACAGCACTCAGTGTCACATCCAGTGGTTCATTGAACATGATCAGGGTTGGGGACTTCACCACCTCCCTGGGCAGCCCCTTCCAGTGCTTAACCTCCTGGTTTTTTCCATGTTTTCACCTTTGTCCTTACCACACTCAGCTGATCTGAAGATTTTTCTTTCTCCTGCCTGTCCTGAGGACTGCAAGGGTTGGCCAAGCCAGCTCACCCCTCTCAATCCATGGAGCAGGAATTGTTTTCACACTATGGGAATGGGCAGCAAGTGAAGGTTTAGGGAGAGATACAGCCCTTGGTGCCATTCACCTCCTTTCCCTGGCCCCAAACTCATCCCAAAACCACAGATCTTGTAAAACATGTTGGAATTAAAGCAAAGCTTATATAACACTGCAGAGATCACTCGGCTCCTCAACTCCACCATTTCCCAGCTTATATCTGATCCTGACCTGGATTCAGATGGGAATGCTGCTCCATTTGTCCTGCCTCTCACTCACAAGCAGATGTGATAAGGAATAGCAAGATTCTCTATTAAGAGGCTTTGCATGCCTTTGAGGAAGCCTGAAAGTGATAGTGTGTTGGAACAGGTGAGTGAATTGCCAGCAGTATGGGAACAGATCTGGAAAAGTACAGCAAAAAATACCTGGGATTATCTGCACTGATTTTTTTTTCCATGGGTTGGCCAAGGGCCACGTTTTTCTGACTTCAGTGTTCACTTTGCCTGAACTTTAAATGGCAAAGGCACCTGCCAAATGTGCTCGTGGGCTCGCTGAGGTGTTCGTGGAGGGCAAGTCAGAACTCCCTCCCTGCCAGGCCTCGTGGCCACATCTCAGTGACACGAGATTGGCTTGTGCAGTCAAGAATTCAGGATGACACCTGGTGACTAAGTCTGGTCCTCTAATGCAGAAAGAATGCGAAATGCAAGAGAAACCTGGGAGCAGTTGGTATGGGACAACTTTAAACAAACTTTGGTGCAGCTGGGAATGTTCCCAGAAGTAGGACAAAAAGTTCCACCAGACTGTTGTAACTTATTGAAGCAGCTGTAGTGGCCTCATTATTCTTAGGTGCAGTTTTAGCACCAAAAGTTGCTGCAAGTGTGTTTCTTCCTAGTAACTCTTGATCAAATATTCTACATTTAGGTCACAGAATCGTTTAGGTAGGAAAAAGCCCTCGAATATCATCCAGTCCAACCATTCCTCCAGCACTGCCAAGGCCACCACTGACCCATGTCCCCAAGTGCCACAACCACACAGCTTTTAAGTCCCTGCAGGGATGGGGACTCCAGCACTGCCCTGGGCAGCTGTGCCAGGGCTGGACAACCCGGTGGGAGGAAGAAATTGTTCCTATTCTCCAACCTAAACCTCTCCTGGCACAGACTGAGGCTGCTCCCTCTCATCCTGTCCCTTGTTGCTTGAGAACAGAGCCTGACCCCTGCCTGGCTACAATCTGTTTTCAGGGAGTTGTGCAGAGCCAGAAGGTGCCCCCTGAGCCTCCTTTTCTCCAGACTGAGCCCCTTCCCAGCTCCCTCAGCCACTCCTGGGGCTGCAGCCCCTTCCCCAGTTTACAGCTTTGCAGGTAATTTTTGTTTCCTGCCAGAGCCCCACTGCTCTCCGGGGTCTGAGGCAGGGATTTCTCTGCTGTCACTCCCAGAATAACCCAGTGTGACAGACATCTTTTATGAAAAATCCTTTTGCTAAGATCTTTTCGCCTGAGAAGCTGAGAGACCTCAGAAAGAAAATGTAAGCAATAATTATCTGCTGCTGTGGAATGCAACAAGTGCATCTTTGATTAGTCTCATGTTGTTGTTTTTAATTAATGGCCAATCACATCCAGCTGTCTCAGACTGTCTAGTCAGTCACAAGATTTCATTATCATTCCATTTTATTCCTTTCTAGCTTTCTAATGAAATCCTTTCTTCTATTCTTTAATATAGTTTTAGTATATAATTTTCTTTTAATGTAATATATATAATAAAATAATAAATCAGCCTTCTGAAACATAAAGTCAAAATTCCCATCTCTTCCCATGTCAGAGTTCAAATTCAACAACCCACTTCAACCCAGCAGAGAAACTGGAGATTAACTGGCATCTGTTCACATGATTCCACCAGGCACCAGAGAGCCCTTTTCTAATTATGACAGCTTTACTGGCTGCACCTGGGTAAAAAAAAAATTTAAAAACCCATGTTTGTTTAAAGAGAAGAACTGGCACAACGTGACTCTGGGATGAGCATCGTGTCTGTTGAGCAAGCAGGTACAATTTCCACAGATTTATTGGTCGGTTGGGTTCCAGCAGCGCTCGGAGGCTGGATGGGGAATGCACACGCTGGGACAGGGACACAGCCAGGCAGCACAGGCCCAGGCCTGCTGGCAGGAGCAGACTTGCTGTGTGTGATCAGGCGTGAGCACACTGAGAGTCACCTCTGCTGCCCGGGTGCCACAGCGTCAGCCAGCCTCCCTCTGCTGGCTAACATCCAGGATGGATACAGGGAGAATGGAGAACTCGGAGAAGAGAAAGCTCCAGGGAGATCTTAGAGCCCCTTCCAGTACCTAAAGGGGCTCCAGGAGAGCTGGGGAAGGACTTGGGAAGGGGGCCTGGAGGGACAGCTGAAGGAAAGTAGATTTAGACTAGATTTGGCTGCGTTGATCAAGAACTGGCTCAGGCTTCTCAGAGAAGCTGTGGCTGCCCCTGGATCCCTGGAAGTGTTCAAGGCCAGGTTGGACAGGACCTTCAAGGTCATCCAGTCCAGCTACCAGCCCAACGCTGCCACTGTAATACCTAAACCACTAACCCACATCAGTGCCAGGTGCAGATGCCTCTTAAACACCTCCAGTGATGGTGTTTCCTTAAACACCTCCCTGGACAGCCCCTTCCAATGCCTGACCAGCCAAACAGTGATTTTTATTTTTTTTTTCTGACATCTAATCTGAATCTCCCCTGTCTCAGCTTCAATCCATTTCCTCTGGTCCTCTCAGTGCAGTCATGGTAGGAGAAACTGACCCCACCTCACTGCAGCCTCCTGTCAGGGAGTTGGAGGGAGGGATGAGGTACCCTCTGAACCTCCTCTTCAGATTGTGGAATCAGAGGGGTTTGGGTTGGAAGGGACCTCAAAGTTCATCCAGTTCCACCCCCTGCCAGGCCAGGGGCACCTTCCACTATCCCAGGGTGCTCCAAGCCCCATCCAATCTGGTCTTGAACACTTCCAGGGATCCAGGGGCAGCCACAGCTGCTCTGGGAACTCTGATCCAGTTCTTGATCATCACAGCCAAAATTTTCTTCCTAACATCTAGTCCAAATCTATTTTCCTTCAGCTGTCCCTCCAGGCCCCCTTCCCAAGTCCCTCTCCAGCCCTCCTGGAGCCCCCCTAGGTACTGGAAGGGGCTCTAAGATCTCCCTGGAGCTTTCTCTTCTCCAAGTTCTCCATTCTCCCTGTATCCATGCATGGATCCTTCCAAGCACATGGTGGATGCTGAGACCCAGCTGAAATCAGCACATACCACAGAAAGCTTGGGGAGCCTGAAGGGCTTTGGATCTCCCCATCTCAGATCTGTGGAGACAGAAACCTGAGTGATAGTTATAAAATCCTGGAATGGTTTGGGTGGGAAGGCACCTTAAAGCTGATCCCATTCCACCCCCTGCCATGGGCAGGGACACCTTCCACTATCCCATTTTGATCCCAGCCCTGTTAAACCAGGCCTTGGACACTTCCAGGATTGGTTATCCACAATTTCTCAGAGCATGGGGCAGAAGACACAGAGAGGTTGAAGGGAAAATTGAGGTTCTGGTGGATCAAGTAACGTGCCCAGTACCAGTTGCTTGGCCATTGGGACAGCAATAGGAGCACGACCTTTGTCCCCTTGGCCCTGATATTTTGATTTACATTTCTGCATTAAAGCAAAGAGAGAGACACAAACCCAATACCTGACACAATTCCGCTCTCTCTTGGTGAGCTGCTTGGAAACAGCCATGGGAGGATTTTCTCTCCCTTCTCCATAGCCCACCCCTCCCTCTGAGCCCATAAGCACACACAGGATCCTTCTCACACCATCCAGGGCACCAACATCCGTGGAAACACCAAAAAAAGTCAGGCAACAAACTCAATTTCTATGCCTTGCAGGAGGAGGAAGACTGAGGGTAGCACTGGACAACCACAGCCCGGCAGGATGCTGCCAATTTTGGGAGGTTTTGGAGAAAACCAGCAGAGTGATTGAGGGGTTGGTGAGATGAAGGAGGGAGAAAACAAAATGTTGAAAGAACTAAATATACACTGCTTGGCCAGCTAATGCCCGAGGGAAAATTCAAGAGCTGGCAGGCAGGAGGGAGCCAAGAGCCAAGGAAGAAGTAGGATCTCCATTGCTGAGAGCTCACAGCCCTTGGAAGTGAACAATGAGGAATGACTGGGAGCCAGGAGATAAGTTAGGCTGAGGGCAAGCTGAGGAGTGGAGGCACTGCACAGAGAGATGAAATCAAGTCTTTTCTGGAACATTTCTGGCAGAAGCCAGGCACCTGGGTCTTGATTTTCTCCTATATTTTTTTATTCTCTAAGTGGTCAAAAATGTTAAGGCTCTAATTCTTCCTCTTCCCAGGCGTGCAGAGGAGCAGCTTAATGTAGAGCAAGAGGGTAAAAATAGATGTGATGGGATAAAACTGAGAAAAGGGCAAGTGAGGTCATTGAGATTGGAATAATCTTCAAATGAAGGAGCAGAAGCCCCTTCCCACAGGTTATTTAAAACTAGACTGAGTGGGGAAAAAGAGATTGTTTTGTTTTCTGGCAGGGGAAAAAGAATCACACCATGAAGGGAAGAGATTAAAAGATGCCTTGTTTATCTCTCAAAAATGATTTTAAATATATTTAAACCACCTAAGACTTATAAACGTCATTTTATACTTAAACGTGCAGTTTGTCCCTCTTCTAAATTAATTGGTACAAATTACAGTTACAATAACAACTGATAGCAATAAAACCTCTTGGCCAAAGGTTTGTGTTTCTTCAAAGCAAAATAAGAAGACAGCCATCCTTACAGGGAAATAAATTAAAAGAGAGGAGAAAAAGACCTCTTGAAGTTCCAAAGGAGAGCCAAGGGAGATCCAATGAAGGGGGGGAACCCAAAATCAAAAAAGCAGCAAGAGATGGAAATGCTATCTTGTGCCCTCAGTTGCTGTAAGGAGCAATTTTGGGGAGTAGAAGATGTGGAAGATAAAGAGAAATCAATCACCAGCACAACCAATAGTTCATAGTGATAGCAGCCAGGCCAAGAACCTACTCGAGTTACAGATTTTCAAAAGCAAACCTTGATCCAAACCCTAGAAGAGTCACAGAGGTGCAGAAATTCCCAGGTGAGGGGTATGGCCACCAGAAAACATCCTTCCATAACAGGCAGGTGGAACCAGCTGGGCTTTCAGCAGAGGCAACCATGGATTGCCCAGGTTCTTCTCTTCAAAGGCTCAGTGGGATGCTGACCTGTGGCCTCCTGGTGAATTTATATCAGTTCTCACCTTCCCTTCTGTATTAATTCAGTTTATGGGGTCCTGCCTTGAGTTTCTCCACACAATGTGAAAAGATCAGAAAGCAAAGGAGCTACAGGATGAAATTCAATGCCATTTTCTATACAAATAGTCACATTTGATGATCTAAATGACCCTTATGTCACCAACAGTATAAATCTCTCTTCAGCCCAAGAAATCAATTCAAGTTTTTAATAGTAATTCATTAAAGAACTGTCAAGGGTTAATGACCTGAGACTCATGTTAGCCAGAAAAACACAAGGCCCCCCCTTTTTAGTTTGTGCTTAGAGAGACTGAGGGGCTGCCAAGAAGAGAAAAAGAGAAGGGAAAAAAAAAAGCCTTGTGGTTATTCAGTTCTTACAGAGAAAATCAGAGCAAAAATTCTGGTTTAGACTCCAACTGGGGTTGTGGTGACAGTGACATCTCTCCCATCAGGGCCTGGGGCAAACCTGGCTCCCTGCCTGGGCAGCACTGCTTAAAATGGACAGGAGTCCCCTCTTTGTGCACAGGAGCATGGATCTTCTTATGAGATTGATCCACTCAATCTCCTGCTGTCCCTAAATAGCAGCAGAGACTTTAAGTGGCCGCAGCAAGTTACATCAGGAAAACCAGAATGCAGCTCTGGTCAGAAAGGAGACCTGTTTGCCTGGGAAATGCCTCAAAAAGGATGGACCCAGAGTCCTGCAAAGCCTCCCAGGAAAACACAGAGACAGCCCTTGGAGGCCTTCCAGGGATAACATCTGCATTGCTCAACAGAGCAAAGCACAGCCACCAGCTATGGCTTGTTCCCATCAGAACCTTTCCCTGTAAGCAGAATTCCTGTTTATCACAGGCACCTATGTCTCCCACGTAATCAACAACACCTCAATTTCCTAGTAAGAAACAAATTTAAAAGGATTAAAGCTCTGTAGCTGCTGAAAAAAAGACAATCAGTACTAACATC
This sequence comes from Fringilla coelebs, assembly GCF_963513975.1. NCBI lineage: Eukaryota > Metazoa > Chordata > Aves > Passeriformes > Fringillidae > Fringilla > Fringilla coelebs. The sequence goes on from NC_140030.1 coordinate 3,408,641, forward strand.
AGTCCTCCAGTACCTCCCTCGTCACTCCTTTCCCCAGGGTTGGTTTTAGAGCTCATAGAGGCACAGAGAGAGAGGCAGGTTCCACTCACCACAGCAAAGGTAATCCAGGTACATAGCTTTGCTCAGGTCAATAATCCATCCCAGGCCAGGCCTTCCTCGAGCACTGACAGTGGAGATCAAAAGCCAAGCAGAGAATTCCTCTGGCTCCTGCTCCTCAGCCTGCAAGTGAAGGGTGGGATGCTTCTGCTCAGTCCCTGCCTGCACAGGGAGATGGGCCCCCACCTCCCTTCCTAAATCTTTACATCTCTCCCCTCCCTGCAGCTCTCCCCACTGCCAGGTGCTCCCATGCTCAGCCACTTCTGCAGATAACAAAGCCAACAGGCTCCTCTGCCAAGGGGAGCTGCTTGGAATGGGATTAGGATGAGCAGAAAGGAGCTTAGAGCTGGGCACCATCTGTGGTGACGATGATTAACTAATGAGGTTTTAAAGTTGGGGGGTTTTTTCCTTCTTGTTCCCCATGCAGGTTTGGTGACGGAGAATTTTGCATCACTGTGAGCAGCAGCCTGACCCAGTACCTCCTTCTCCTCCTCCTCCTCCTCTGTACACGTGTATTCCAGCCAGGAGCTGGAGAACAGGGAAAATCTGGCTCCTGGTGGCAAAGGCTCTCTTGCCTTCTCTGATCACCAAGCCCATGTTTTAAATCTCCAGCCTCTGATATGCAATAATTAAATCAGATTAAGTGAATGCAAAAGCTTCTCCCGACCTGAAAAACTCTCATGGATGGCAAAAAGAAGAATTCAGTATCCAGGACAAAGTTTCAAATATTGAATCAGGGACTCTTAAATTGTATTATAAGCTATAAGGAATGACAAAAATCACAACCCCGGAGAGGTGAGGGTGAGTGTTTTTCTTCCTTCATTGGTTCCATCCTTCCAGTAGAGAAGGGGTATCTTCACATTCTGGTGTTTTTCCCCACAGTAAGGCCAAGTGCAGACCTCAATGTCCCAATGCAAATGCCCCTCACCCCAGATGATGCCTCCATGCCAAAACTCTCGTGTTTTCTTAGGCTTCATTCCCACTTGGGCACTGCCCAGGCTCCCCAGGGAATGGTGACATTCCCAAGGCTGCCAGAGCTCCAGGAGAGTTTGGACAACACTCTCAGGAATGCACAGGGTGGGATTGTTGGTGTGTCTGTGCAGGGTCAAGTGTTGGTTCTATGATCCTTGTGGGTCCTGTCCAACTCAGGATATTCTGTGATTCCATGATTCACCCTCAAGAATGACTTCATCACTTCAGGGAATAAGTGAAATTTGAGATTTTAGCTCAGATACAGACCTCTGGAATGGACAGCTGGAATTACCCATGGGTAATTCCATGGGATGGGTGCATCTCATTGTGCCCAATCCTTTAGGAGGACAAGCACTTTCCAAAGTCTTTCTTCATCCTAGAATGAAAACTGACTGTAGCACAGAGCAACTATCACAGAATCCTAGAACAGTTTTGTTTGGGAGGGACCTTAAAGCTCATCTCATTCCATCCCCTGCTATGGTCAGGGACACCTTGCACTATCCCAGGTTGCTGCAAGCCCTGTAACAAGTGGTACTATTCCTTCCAGGGCAGGACAGACACCATGGAATCCCTGCTTTAGAAGGAACTGAATTTTCCAGGCCCTGTTGACCATCTCACCCAGGAGGAATATCATCATATGCAAAACACATGCAGTAGAAGCATAAACAGTTCAATGTTTGAGTTTATTCAATGAATCCTATAATCCTAAATGAGGTGTGGCTGTAAATAAAAAGTCCCAGAAATTCTTACCTACATTCAGGTGCTTCTGTTTCTACTAAGGGGAAACAGGGAGAGCTCAGCCAGCTCTGAATTACCCCTGCAAGTGACTCTTGCCCCACTAATGACAGACCAGAGGCTGCTTGCAATTATTCAATGGCTGTAACCACAGAAAAATCTGAAAATCTTCATGACTGGCCCAAAATAACAGCCCAGAAGACAAGGCCACAAGAACTGTGGTGTAAAAAGATTCCCCCTTGGTGCGTTGCACTCCCACCTCCTTCCTCACCCCATCCCTTCTGAGACTCAAAAAAAGGAGCTGATTTCAGCCATGTGTGAGGATTCTACACATTGCAGGCTGTGACTGCAGGCAGGTGTCATGTTAAATCTCCCCAGGGATTGGTGGCTGTTTATCATCAGAACAGGGGGAATCTCTCCAGCTTTACCCCGTGCAATGTCTTCATCACCTAAAGCTGCACATGATCAGCTTGACCTCACACTGCTGCGGTTGACTGGGGTTTTTTCCAAAAGGAGATTACACAGAGTTGCTCAGAGTGGGATTTCCAGCACTTTTCTCCTCCGAGACCGTCTCAATAATTAATTGTTTATTATAATTAATTGCGTTTTGGCAGCCTCCCTGGACTATTTTACCTGTAAATCTCCGTGTAACTTCAAGGCATTAATGAAAATAGACTCACCCACGAAGGTGGCTGAGGAGCTTTTATTAAGTGTTAAGGGAGAATGCAGGGGGAAAAAGGCATTTTGGAAAATGTGTTAGGCTTGAAAAAGCTCCTGCTGGGACCACTGCTCAAATTCAAGGCTGAGCCCCAGGAAAGTCTACAGGGGAGAGAAGGCACCAGAGTGGATAACTGTTAACCCAGATTCCAGCCTTTTTAATAAATTAAAGCTGTAGGTCCCAGCTCCTCACCACAGTGGCTGTTCTGACCCTATTTCCTCCCCACATAAAGAGTTCTGTAAGGTCTTGAGCTCCAACACCCAGTCTGAACATGACACAGCAACCACAAACCCAGGGGTCCCCTTTTCTAATCCCCTTCTCCCCTACTAAACACCTCCTGCCCCTGGAGGAGCAATTTAGCAGAAGACAGGAGAAATTTGCTGACTGACATACAGGGAGAACCTAATCCCTTTGACTCCCATAAACCCCTCCTTGTGTTTGGATATGATTAGCACCTGTTTCTAATCCATTATTGAAAGGTTTCACACTTAACAGTGAAATTACCAAGGCTGTTGGGTCTCATTCAGAAAAACAGAGTGCAGTACAACTGGGATTATTTTGGGGAAATCACTCAGCCCTTGTTCCCATAGGAATATGAGCCAGCACCTCATTTACAGGAGATGTTTAACCTCCTCCAGTGTTTTCCTCTTCTCACCAGGGCCTCACTTTCTCCCTGTGGAGTTCTTTTCCATGTAGTGAAAGGACCTCAGTCCCAGCCTCCCAGAGGTGTTCATCAAGAGGTGACAGTGCTGCCCAGGAAAAGAGAATGAGCCTAGACCTCCCTGTGCCAGCTATCAGTTTCTGCTCTCTACCAAAATAATTGCCAGAGAAAATTAAATTTCACTGTGTGCATGGTGACACATCAGAACTGTACAATTTTAGCCAGACTGCACTTAAGGGCTGCTTTGCTCAGATGATCCCAGTGGTGTGTGACCAGCTTGTAGGAGGTCTAAAAGCCTGGGTTTTACCAAGACTGTCCTGATCTAGTTGAAAATGAGCCTGTTTGTTGCCGGGGGTTGGACTTGATGAACTTTAAAGGTCCCTTCCAACCCAAACCATTCCATGGTTCTATTCTATAGCTCTGCATGAGGAGAGTCAAGAAACTTGAGAAATGCAGCTGCAGGCAGACTCCTCTTTGCCATTGAGACTGAAGTTATTCCTTGGCCAAATCTCTCCTCTTTCCTCACCAAACACACGTCCTGCTTCAGCCTTGCATGGTCACTTGAGAAAGCTCTTCATTTGCTCTGGAATTTTACAAAAATAGAAACACCTGAAAACCAAACAAGCCTGAAAATTGTGTTTTGTCCTGAAATGCATCTGTATGAATGCATTAAGCTATGAAAAAAGGGTGTCTGGGCACTGCAAAGGCTCCCCAGCAAATAGCCAAGGCTGCCAGAGCTCCAGGAGGGTTTGGACAATGCTCTGGGGCACAGGGTGGGATTGTTGGGATGGGTCAGAAGTAAGAGGCCAAAAGCACTGGTCTCAAAACATGGATTGTGTGGAGGTTTGACTGGCAGGACAGTGACATTGTTTTGGTCCATCATGGATGTAAGAGACAACTGTGGGATGCTCAAGCATCTCCCCGACCTCACCTCCTGCATGGGCCCTTCTTTAAAACGAACCCCAGGCTCCCCACAGTGGTCTGAGCAGAACCCTCCATCAGCAGCAGCTCTTCTGGGCGAGTCTGAAGGAGATCTGGAGCTTTGCCAGCCTTGGCTGCCCTCATCTCACCTGGAGAGCAGCATCTGCATCTCCTCAGGGCTCCATCTCTGGGTGCTGGGACGCGAGCAGCAGATGCACTGGGTGACCTCCCTTCCCTGACCATGTTCTCAGTGGGGTGGGCTCTGAGATCAGGGTCTCACCTTGCTCTTGGGAGCCAGCTGAGCCTTGTTGGGCTGAGGATAAATCTCTGGCCTTGCCACAGTTGCACCTGCAATGGGTAATGCAGTTTCAGGACTTCAGGTGCATTTTTTCACCTTCCAAAGTGCAGCAGTTGCAAGGGTGGGCTGCTCAACACAAGCAGAGGAGATGAGAGACCTTCTGTCCTAATCCCTTTGGGCCCAAAATTGGTCTAAGGGAGAAGTAACTGCCTTATATGCTGAGGCATTAATGGATTAGCACAAAGAGCATTAGGGACTTGATTAGTGATGCAACCTCCACGCCCCCGCCCACCACGTCACCAGCCTTTAAAGGCTCCATCCTTGCCTGCTCCTTTTGCCTTCCAGCACTCATTTCTCATCTTGCAGAGGCTCAGAGTCATGAAATGGTTTGGGTTGGAAGGGATCTTCAAGTTCATCTCTTTCCAAACCCCTGCCATGGGCAGGGACACCTTCCACCGTCCCAGTTTGCTCCAAGTCCTGTCCAGCCTGGCCTTGGACACTTCCAGGGATCCAGGGGCAGCCACAGCTTCTCTGGGCACCCTGTGCCAGGGCCTCCCCACCCTCACAGGGAGGAATTCCTTCCCAATATCCCATCTCTCCCTGCCCTCTGGCAATTTGAAGCCATTCTTCCTTGTCCTGTCACTCCATGCATTTGTAAAAATTCCCTCTCCATCTTTCCTGTGGGCTCCCTTCAGGTCCTGGGAGGACTCAGTTGGATCACCAATCTGCAGCTCAATTAGGTCTCAATTAGATCACCCCCAGTCTGCAGCTGAACTCAAATACAGCCATGTGCCAGCCTGGTATCTCCCATCCTCCTCAGATGATACAATTTCCCAGCAGGAATCAGCTGCCTTGTTTGGTTGCTGTAGCCATAACCCAACACTTCCACTTCGAGGCCAGAGGGAATTTCTGCAAAGCAGAGCTTTTCATGGCTCATTTTTTTCCACAATTTCAGCTGCATCAGCCTGAATTCATCCAACCAAGCTGTAGGTATTTACAGAGTGGATGGAGATCTTCCTTAGGGAAGGTATTTGCTGGGAAAATCTCAGGCCATGCAGGGGAGGTGGGAGAAATGTGGAAATCTCTGTATTCTGAGGAATGATGCAACTTCCTTAAATCTTAAACTGAAGATCTGGCCTGTCATGTCAGCACATGGGAAAACCTCTCCCACTCATCCAGGAGCTGCTTGTTTGAATTCTTTAACGTCCAAAATACAGTGATGGAAATGAAGAATAGGAAGTTTAAAGCTCTGGTGCTCTCCTGGCTGTGCCACAGGCTGGGAATGCTTTAGCAAATCCTCTAAACCTGGGACACAAACTCTTATTTCATCACACCTGATCAGCAGCCATGGTTAACCAGAGGATGTAGGAGTTGAGGACACCTTTGGGGAATGCTGGAGCATGTCCTGTGTCCTCTGGGATTGTCCCACAAATGACCACAGGAGGCTGGGAAGGTAGAGGTAGGTAATAATCTCAGAATTCAGATAAAACCACAACAGATTTTTTGGTTTAGAGAGGATGGGTGATGACAACCAGGATTTGCTCACTCCAGCATTTTCATATCTTGGTTTTTGGAATGGGATACTGATACAGGACAGGAAGGTGACATCTCTACCAGGAAAACAATCAGTGCTTGGAGAAATTTTCTGGTCCTGACGACAATTGTCAGGGCTGGCAATGCCCACAGTATTAAACTCCAAAATGAAGTGAATGCTTCCTGTCTGGGGTCATGAATGGGCTTTGGTACCAGTTTGGGCCAGACCTGGGATTTTGGCCAAACAGCTTTTACAGACCAGTTAACCCAGTGCTTGTCCCTGACTGTTCTCAGCATCACCACTTTGCTGGATTCAGAGAGCAGAAAGAGATGGAGACTGAAGGAAAGCCAGGAGCATGCTGGAGAGGGTGGAGAACCTTGAGGAAAAGGAAATCTGGCTCTGGTCAGGCTCTCAGGTGCTGGAGGGGATGTGAATCAGGGCAGAAACGCTTCCCCAAGGAAATGACATTGTGTGCAAAGTGGAGGTTCCTTCCCTACCCACCACCCAACCCTGGTCCTCCTGGAAAAACTTTCAGGGGATGAGATTTAGAGATTTAATCACAAATGTGGGATGTGGGAAAGTGGCTTGGATTTCTCCTGGTTTTGCTGAAAAGGGAAATGTCTTAATGACAATATTAGAAAATGCACCATGTGTCCTTTTGGGTTCAAAATCCACTCTCCCAAATACTTCACTCTGCTCTTCCCAGGCACCCTCTCCTTTTCTTTTTCCTCCCTTTCACTTTTCTTTCAGCTTCAGGAATGAATTTGTTTTCTTTTTCCCTGGAAGCAGCCAAGAGTGGGAGCCAATAATTTTCTAAGGGGGCTCCAGATCTTTGCTCTGTCTTCCCAAGAGCCTCTTGCAGAGCCTGAAGACCCCTCCCAAGCACAAAAGGTGCCACTGCAAACAGATTTGGGATCTTCAGTGCTGTCCTCTACAGTGAGGAAGATGTAAAGCTCCTCAAGGATGTGGAGGACTGATCTTGTGTGGTCCAGCATGAGCTGTTTGCCCATTGTGCCTCCTGTGGCGAGGGGAAGTGGGGAGAGCAGACAGGAAAGATGCCTCCAGAGGGGTTTTACATAAAGAGTGTGGGGTGTTCAGCCCAAAATCCAGGCTATAGCAGGTGGAGGGGGTTTGGAATGAGATGGTCTTGAGGGCTCCTCCCAGTCCAGAATGAACCAGGCTGGAAAACACCTGTGAGGTCATCGAGTTCCTCCTGAGACCAAACACCTCCTTGTCAACCAGATCACGGCGCTGAGTGCCACATCCAGTCTTTTCTTAAACACTTCCAGGGGCTGTCACTCCACCACCTCTCAGGGCAGCCCATTCCAATGCCCATTCACCACTTCCATGAAGAAATTCCTGACGTCCAACCTCAACCTCCCCTGGTGCAGCTTAAGGCTGTGTCCCCCTGTCCTAAACCCAAACCATCCAGTGTTGTTTCAGAGAGGAAATGTAAACACAGGCAGAAAAGCTCCGTGGCAGGCTGAGAGTGGCCCCAGGCTGGGATAAGCCCAGGAGGGAAGGGTTTGTTGGAGCTGTGGTTGCTGGGGACACCAGGAGCAGTCATGCTCTGGGTGAAGTGTCTGGGAGCACAGCCCGGCAGAACGAGTCTGGTGGGGTTGCTGGTGTGCTCACAGCGGTATGAAATCCTGCCTGCCCTCACCCTACCTCCCAGTGAGCTGTGAAGAGCTTCCCTGTGTTGTAACAGGCATGACAACATCCATCTGTGCCCTGCCAAGCAGGGACCTGAGCGTGGCAGGGAAAACATCCCCGTGGTGCTGAGCTGGAGGGGTCCTGCCCACGGCCCCTGCACACCTCTGGGTACCTGTGCTTTGTGCAGCAAGGGGCTCTACTCAACACACACACCTCCATACAGAGCTCTGTGAGGATTCCTGGCTAAACTGGCTCTTTAACTCCAGCTTTTCTCTCTGGTCTTGGGTTTTATCCAGCTCCTTTCCTTGTCCCAGCCTTTTCAGAGTGCATTCATACCACGTCAGAAATGAAAAATTAAATAAAAACCCTGAGATTTCAGCCCCTTGTATGGCAGTAAAAAATATTGCTACTGATTTTACTTGTATCTTATATTGCTTTGGACTTACAGATGTTCTTGGGCATCAGGTCTGGATACAGATTCTCCATCACAGTAGCATTGATCTGGTCAGATTGTAGATGAAGGAGCCACTGTGGCTTCACATCATTAAAATAAATCCAGAATTCAACCCCTCACTTGATGCTGATCATTATATTCATGTTGGGCATTACAGTCTGTCCAGAGGAGAGAATTTGGCTCTGCTGGGTGGAGCTTGCAGGAGCCTGGCTGTGCCATTGCTGCAAATCCCAGTGCAGATGGATTCTTCCCAGAGAACAAGGCTTGCATTTGCATTTTTTCCCTAGAGAACAAGGCTTGCCTTTGCACTTTTTCTCTTCCAAACCCCATGTCTCGATCTGCTGATCTTCCACCCCGGTGCTGCACAAATGTCACCACCTTGCCCAGCTCTGACTCTCCACTGAAGTGGCCCCAACTCTTTGATGAGAGGTGGGATGATTCTTAATGGAGCATTTTCTACTCCCTTCCAGTGGTGGTCCCCAAGGACCATCAGGAATGCACTGGTACTTTTAAGGAATGAATTAGCCCTGGAGTGTGCCCGTGCCTGTGTGTGGATAACCTGACTGCTGACTTGAGTCACTGGGAACTTTGGCTACCTCTAAACCCAGTGTCAAATCCCTGGCAGGGTTTCAGCATGACCTTGCACCACTCTCAGGAACAAATCCCAGGTGTGGATCAGGAGTCAGCACAGGTCCACCCTGTTTTGAAGGCTGAACTTGACAGGATGGACATGTCCAAACCACGTCAGGTGGATGAAGTCCCAGAGAATGGAAGAGGCACTGTTTGAGCTATAGATATTGCAATAAAGGCTTTTTATGTTGCCTCTGTTGGTTTGTGGGTTGTTGAATAAGAATATCGTAGGCACAGACAGATAAGAGTATCCTGAAGGCTTCCCCCTGCAAGAGCCTCAGTTTTCTTGTGTTAATGGCTTCAGGCTGAACCCACTCAGTCCTTCAGTGCTTTGAAGTACCTGCATTGTTGGGCCATTTAAAACCATCACCAGTTTGATTTTTTCTCTCCTGCACTCTCTGCCAAGAAACAATCCCAAGTTAACACTTCCTTTGTTTGCCTGTGAGATAACAGAGCAGTTCCACAGCACGGGGTGTGCCCTGTGTGCCCCAGCTCAGCTCTCTGTGGTCATGGGGACATCATCACCTCTGCCCATGGAGCCTGTGAGAGCTTCCTTAGAGCTTCCCTCACTTGGGGACATCATCACTGCCCATAGAGCCTGTGAGAGCTTCCTTAGAGCCTCCCTCATCTGGGGACATCATCACCACTGCCCATGGAGCCTGTGAGAGCTTCCTTAGAGCTCCCCTCACCTGGGGACATCATCACCTCTGCCCATGGAGCCTGTGAGAGCTTCTTTAGAGCCTCCCTCACCTGGGGACATCACCTGTGACTGTTCTGGGAGCTTCAGTAGAGCTTCCCTCACCTCCAGGCCTGGGCAGCACAGCTGCAGCTGGAGCCATGTCCAGGCTCCTCACAGACAGGAGGTGTCTGGTCCAAAACCCAGTTCCAAGTTAGATGCAAGCTCCAAGTTACATTGCTCAGGGTCATACTCAGAAATATATTACCTCCAAGGATGGAGACCCCCCCCAACATCTCTGGGTCACCTCTCCCATTTTTTATTCTCTTCACAGTGGATTTCCCACCCCCATTTCAATCCCCTAATGTTTAACTGGGATTTTTGTTCTTGCTATTCAAGTGAATTGTCTCTTCTTTCACTCTGGGCATCCAAGGAAAATCTGACTCTGCATTCTCTTTACCCTCCCATGGCTGAACAACCCAGATCCTTCAGCTTCTGCTTCTAAATCCTGCTCTTTCTCTCCCTAAACATGGCAATATAAATATAAATATAAATATAAATATAATTATAAATATAAATATAAATATAAATATAAATATAAATATAAATATAAATATAAATATATGTAAATACCCTGACCTTCTGCCTGACTCTCTTCAGTTTGTCAGTCCCCTCCTTGTGGAAAAGCTCAAACCTGTGAAGTCTCCAACCAGGCACAGTATTTTGGATGTGTCTCACCTGTACCAAAGCCTCCTATAAAAAGGAGAGAAGTCCTCTCTGACTGGCTGATGTTCTTCTGTTACACCCCATTGCACTCCAGAAGGAGTAATAAAGATTCTCCTCCTCTTGGACTCTTTCATATCCATATTTTTGGTATTTTAAATTTGTTTTCTTATTTGAATTGAAGCATGTAAGGCAGGAATCAGATCCAAGCCAAGAGAAAGGTGAGGATGATCCCTTTTCCCTTTGTGCCTCCACAGAGAATGAGAAGAGAGCCAATGATAAGAGGAACCAGTGAGGCTCCATCAATCAACTCAAAAGATTTCCACAAAACAGTTGGGGGAGAAAACATCTCCTGCATTGAATGCAGAGAAAAGAGGGACTTGTGCTACAGCACCATGGAATTTTGCACAATATTCTGGTTTTCTTCCCATGTTTGGGAGGTGGTCCATGTCCATGACATGGCTAAAGAGAGATAACAGGGGGTTGTGCTGATGCTGGGTTAAACCTTTGCCCATTGGGCTTTTAGGGCTCCTCCAAAATAAAATTAAGATGCCACCAATTTATAACTTGACACAGAGTTGGTTCCTCTCCCTAAAAACAGTCCTGGGACCTTCTAAGCCCTGAGGATCACGCTGGAGGTGCAGAGCAGAGCTGAAGGGAAGATCCTGCCCTGGATCAGACCCTGCTCAGGGAAGCCAGGTGAGATATTTTGATGCTTACAAAGCTGTTTAATCATAAGATAACATACACAGCCTGTTCACACAAATTAGGGTGGGTCCCGTTTGCATAATGTCGATTCCAGAGACAAATTAATCCCACAGACAACTTGCTGCTGCTGCAGATTTTATCCATTCAGCACATTCGATACGGGGATCAGCTCTCAGGCTGAGGAAATTGTCACAGGGTGAATTTTGAGAGGCAGGAAAGAGGAAAAGGGAAAACCAGCTGGATTTCACTGTGGTAATTGCTGGGTTTAGGTGGAATTTAACCCAGGCTTTATAACTTGGAGGGGATCTTTGCTTCTTGGTGATGTTCCTAATCAGAAGATGCTTAATAATCATTCACCCCTTATTTATTTTGCAAATAACACAAATTCAGCCATGGATCAAACATCCCAACCCTCCTCCAGGTGCTTCTTGCCCCACTGATCTCCCAGCCCTAATAAAAAAAGTGTCCACTCAGTACTTTCCCAGCACTACACAGGATCAGGGCACCAATTCTCAAGCATTCCCTTTGAAATAGAAATCTAATCAGGACATCCACTGCTTCTTCACAAATTAATTAAATTTTAATTGAACGTCACTAAGAAGTAACATCTCCCTCTGCAGCCAGCTGGGTCAGGAAGGGCCATGGGGCATTCTGACAGAGCTGCAGCTTTTCTCAGCTTTCCAAGGGGAGGGATCTATGCTGATTCATTCATAATCAGCTCACTGAATAATGCATGAGATGCTAATAACAATCCAAAGTCCTGCAGAGGAGCCAGGATGCACCTCCACAACTCCTTTCTTTTTGAGAGGAGGTGGGGAGATGGCAATTAAGAAAAAAAAAATTCAGTTTAAGAAACAAGGATGGAAAGCACAGCCTTGAGGACTTTGTGAGTTCCTGAGGAATTTCTGGAGGTGCATTTTTTGGGGGGGTAATTTCAGAAACTGCCTTTTGGGCTCTCACACTGGTACTGCACTTCTTCTCCTGTAACAGAAGTATTAATAATCAAAAATAAACCCTGAGGCAGCTCTTGTTCTCACACATCCCCACAAACACAGGGACCAGGGGAGGGGGCTAGGGGGGAGTGAGAGGAGCTCTGGGGGGGGTCAGGAGTAATGAAAATTGGGAAAATTGGGAAAATTGGGAGTTGGAGGGCTCTGACAGGACTTGCTTGGATATTCCCTCTGCAAGCCTTGAAATTGTCTCTGTCCAGAATGGTTTTATAACAGAAATCCTGAGGTTAATGGTGGTAACCACAGTACATGGCTTTGATTAGATGGGAATTTTAAGCCACCCTAAATTATTTCATATTTAGAGAGTGCAAAGGCTCTTCCTGTTTTGCTCCAGTGAGGCCAATCTCCAGTGAGAGGCTGGAAGAGCAAAGTCAGCTGGAGCACAAGAAGCTCTAAGCTTCTAAGCAAGGGCTTCACCTTTGTTTCCAGTTTGTGGTAATTTTCATTTTCAAACTTTCTGTATAAGTTATTCTTTTTTTTTTTTTCTTCATGTTGTACCCTGTACTATGACCATGATAAACCTTACTCAAACACTGAGAAAAGCATTTAGGTTTTAGATCTCCCAGATTATACACTCCTCAACTCATCTTTACTAGAAAGCTGTACAGGTCACATCTTTTGTTTCAGTGGGCATTTTTAACTCTATATTTTATTCTTGTTATTTACAAACCTATGAAAACTCTAAGCTCTAAGCTTCCAGCAGCCAACGTTCAGACGAATTTGGATGAAAAAGGAAATGAGTGAGAAGTGGAAGCTCAACATTTCTGGTTCATTCCCTGACCTGTGATGTCTTCCTGCAAGGAAAAGGCAGGGTGATCAATCTCTGGGGTGTGGCTCATTAAACTGTGTCCAGTTCTGGGGTCCTCAGCACAGACAAGACATGGAGCAGCTGGGGAGGGTCCAGAGGGGACCATGGAGCTGCTCCAAGGGCTGGAGCCAGGCTGGGAAAGGCTCCAGAGAGAGCTCAGAGCCCCTTCCTGGGCATAAAGGGGCTCCAGGAGAGCTGGAGAGGGACTGGGGACAAGGGATGGAGGGACAGGACACAGGGAATGGCTTCCCACTGCCAGAGGGCAGGGATGGATGGGATATTGGGAAGAAAGGAGGTTTAGATTGGATATTAGGAAAAGTGGGCTCCCTGAGAGCGTTGTCAAGCCTTGGCACAGGCTGCCAGGCTCTTTGTGTGCTGTTGGGATTGACTGAACTGCAGGAAACACCCTGGAGCTGGAGAAACCCAAGCTCTTGCTTCCCTTTACACCTTCTGGAAAATAAAATTGAAAAATGGAGTAAGAACAAAGTTCTTAGTTTTTGCTTTTCAAAAGGATAAGTTGTCTTATTTGAAAGTAGCTGTATAAAATAACCTTACCATGTCTGGAGGTTGCCAGTCCTCTTCTTGGACTAGAGGCAAATTAAATTAGCTGAGACCTGGATTTTTTGCTTATTCATCTTCCAGCAAACCAGGAAGTCCCAAGGCACCAGTGCTGGAGCACTGCTGTCCTGTCTGATAGAGAGCAAAGGCACTGAAATGGTTTTTTTCTTGGAAAACCAGCCCAGACCCAGTGTATTCCTGTGCAGAGTTTGCATTTCCTAGGTTGATTCTCAGCAGGCAAAATAGGTGTACCATCATAAAATCTTTAATATTATAATTTTTGGGCAGGAAACAATCATAATAAAATCATAGAATCATAAAAGGGTTTGGGTTGGAAGAAACTATAAAGACCATAGGCAGGGACACCTTTCCCTAGAATATTTAGACAACTAATGGAGACAAAGCTCTGAGTTTCCATAATTTAGGTGGGATAAACAGCACCCTACCTTTCATTCTGTGCTCACAGAATCCATAGAATCCTTAAGGTTGGAAAAGACCTCCAAAATCGTGATCAAAAGGCAGATGCTGAGGTTTATCCTGCCACTTTCAGTACAGGGGAGTTCAGCAATGCTGCTGAACTGTGAATTGCTGAATTCAGCACTGCACAACTCAGAAGCAGGGGGTGGCACTCTGGCCTTCAGTTCCCCAGAAATAATATTGCTCCTTGTCTGGTGGGAGATGTGTTCAAAGCTGCAGGGTTTGGAGACTTCAGTCCTGCAAGTTTTTCCTGTATAAATGCACAAAGGACTCCACTTTTACTCTTTTACACACTTTTCCTGAATAATTGCAGAAGGTTGAAGAGAGGTAGCCAGGCACTTTGCACAACAATAACCTGTTCCTCTTCATCCCACAGGATCCCTGAAAGATTTTTCATGCCTAGGCAGGACGAGGCGTACCCAGTCAATTCCTGGTCTCACCCCCTAACCCCATTCCCGGGACATGACTCATTTTTGGACATCCAGCCTGAAAAAAGCCCAGGAATGAGCCTCCAAGTGGAATCAGTGGGCATCAAGCTCCTCCAGCCTCCTGTAATTAAGTTGTCTCAGATATTCCCCACCAAAAAGGCATCGAGGGAATGCTGGGCTTAATCACCACATCAGTTTATCCAACACCTCCCCAGTGGGCTGGGCTGGGCTTTTGCCAGGTTTTGCCAGGGATCTTCCTTCCCAGACAAATGTTTCCATGCTAACAGCCTCATCTCCCAGGGCTCAGCCTATTCCTACAGACATCTCTCCCTCAGGACACCGAGCTCTCTCCAGCTTGTTTGTGTCGCCTTGGAGGAAAGCAGCAACAGCCCGTGCTCACTTTAGGGTCTTGCAGGGAATAGAAGATGTTCCCAGGTCCCTTAAGAGAGGAATTATTATCCCAGTACTGCTCACAGGTTAGACAGAGCTCACTGGCGTTAAGGGACGTGGCAGAGGGTGTGGAATGATTTGCTGGCAGGAGCAAAATCATGTAAATGCAGAGATCTGGTTCCATTACTAATTATTCTCTGCCATTAACATAATGCAGGCTGCAGAGTTAAGAAGCAGACCCCTGTTTCCCTTCAGCTTCCATATTTTTTATGAATATTCCCTATTTCTAGAAAATAGGGAATATTCATAAAAATATTTTCTCCTGTTTGGCTGAAGGGACAGGCAAAATCAGCAACAAACCACTGGAAAATCCCAATTGTTCTCCCAGTTGAAGTTCTCATCTTTATTTCCTTGATTAAAAAAAAATGCCTTTTGGAAAAAAAAAATCTTATTAAAATCTTTTTTTTTTTTAGAGGGAAAATCATCTTCTCTATTTCAGTATTATCTTTGTTTAATTGAGAGTAATAATCTGTCAATTTTATTGAAAAATCTCTTATTTTTACTCACAGTTATACACCTGAATATAGTTAATACTAAAATAGAAAGGGTTTAAATTACTGAATCACTGGGCTGCAAGGGATCTTTGAAGATCATCTATTCTGACCCCTAAAACTAAATAGGTCTTCAAACTGGTAGAATCTGGTGATGAGGATGAAACTTAACTTGACCAAGAAACTGTTAAGTACAGCTAATGGACAGGGAAAAGCACAGAACATGAAAAATAAAAGAGTCTCTTTTCTATGGACATTTTTGGGGAGTTTGGACACTGCTATGAAAAACATTAAAAAATATACATCTTGTCATTTTAAAAAAATCAAACAATCTCACTCTGACTGGTCCCCCATGACTTTTCTTTCTCTTTTCTATGAGAAAAACCTGAAAAGTTGCATAAAATGCGCTTTCTTTTTAAGTGTGCTTAAGGGAAACAAAGCTAAACTCATAAGTTTTCTTTAAGTTACAGGGCTGTTTTGTTTTTTTTTTTTCCTTAGAAGGATGTTTTCTGCAAGGAAATCATCAATGGAAAATGTTTGACCAGCTGTACCCTTATCTGCAGATCTGGAAGCGCAGGCAATACATGGAAATCCCCACCTCACTCCAAGTTTCAAGGGGGTGACTGGGTTTTGTGCTCGTGCCTCTTTCGATGTGAATAAGTGCTCCAGTATTTGCTTTTGTTTGCTATCCATCCACTCCAGCCCAGGGAAAAACAGAGGGAAATTTCACCTTGTGCAGGATCCCGGCACAGGGACCCGCGGAGTCAGCGCCGGGTCGGTTTTGTGCAGTTCCCTGAACACAGCCTTGGGCTTGGCTCCTTCTGGAGCCTTCAGGGAATTTGAATCTGGAGATCAACTTGCAGCTTGCAGGAAATGACAGAGACAACCTGGGTATGTCTTGATGAGGACTGGACGTCGCTCGTTTGCGCTCCTGGCTCGGGTTTGAGTCTGCTGGAGCGAGCCCAAATGATCCCAGACGTGGGGCAGGAGTCAGCACGGCCCAGGGACCATTCCTGGGGTGTTCAGGTGCAGCCACCTTGCTCTGGAAACAGTTTTGATCAGACCAGGCCAGCTGGTTATCAAGGCAGAGGACGGGCACAGGTTCATGTGAGAAGATGTGGCTGCCCCTAGATCTCTGGAAGTGTCCAAGGCCAGGCTGGACAGGGCTTGGAGCAACCTGGGATAGTGGAAGGTGTCCCTGCCCATGGCAGGGGGTGGCACTGGATGGTCTTTAAGGTCCCTTCTAACCCTCACCCCTCTGGTCCTAAGACTCGTCATTGATAGAAAGAGATCTATTTTTGTTTGCCATCCAAGTTTGGAATTCCTTTGTCCCTCTGTTTTTTTGCCAAGCTTTGATTGTGGGAACTGATCTGAGAGTGAATGCTAATTCCTGACCATTCTATCTCCTGTCCATATCCTACAAAGGGACTGTAGTGCAGAATCTTCTGGTCTTTCAGGAGAACAGCAGGGAAAGTTTAAATTGTTCAGCCTGGGGAAGAGAAGGCCCTGGAGAATCTTCTTCCAGGAGATCAGCACTCAGCAGGAGTGGCAGGAGCAAAATGTCTGTTCAGTTTGGCTTTTCTTCCTAGTCTGAGCTGGATTTCCACCTCTGGCCTTCATTTCCACCTCTGGCTTTATTTCACACCCCAGCTATGAAATATTGATAACGTTTTGGGGAAAAAAAAGACCAAAAAGACCCCAAAACTCCAGACACACACATGCATGTATACACACACACACACACACACACACACAGAGACTTGCTTGGGCTTGCCTTGCAGGTTCTCCGCCCGGGAGCAAACCACTTGGGAAATTTAATTAAAGTTTAATGAGGCACTTTGATTGCTGGGCCGTACGCCTGCTGGAATTAATGTACAGTGAAGGGGTGCCTCGTCACGCTGCTGGCAAGAGCTGGCAATAGCTGGTAGGTTCATGTAGAGCAGAGCATGTCATCCTAAATCACCTTTTGAACCCGGGAAGGCAGCAGGGAAGAGCAACCAGGAAGGTCTGATGGGTCGTTTAGTACAGCAGGTCCTTTTCAGGGGAGCCCCATACCTCGGAGAAATTCCCTTGGAGTGGCTTTTGGGGCTTTTCAGGAGGTTGGGGATGGAAGGCAGGCAGGGTGGTGTGGAGGATCTGGGCTGTGGGTTTCCTTCTCTTCTTTCCCTTGAGTAAAAGAAGGGAAGGGGAGCCTGGATTGGGAGCAGCTCTGGCATGGGAGATCCTGGGAGAGTTGGGACTTCCATGGATCCTCCATGGGACCATGGTGCTGAGATCCCCAACCTGTCTGTTGCAGGTGGAGATGTGGGTTCTGTTTCAAGTGAAGGGCCTCCAGGCCACCAGGAAAAGGCATTTTGGAATGCCATGCTGGTTTGGAGAGGGACAGCCAACACCAGGAGAGTCCCACCTCCTTTTCCTTCCAAGCCAGGCCTCTGTCTAGGAAAAGATCCCATATGGGATCTCCAGAGGTCCCTTAGAACCTCAGCATTTCTGTGAGAATGACAGAATATTCTGAGTTGAGAGGGACCCATGGGGATCATCAAGTCCAACTTTTAAGTGAATTTCCCACAGAGGGATCACACCCACAACCATGGCATTATTGCTCCAACTGAGATGAAAACTGCACCGGGATGGATTTGACCTCCAAATCAGAGTGGACACAGCTGGGCACACCTGGGTGTTAAATCCCACCTTTAATCACTGATCAGGCTTGCCCAGTGCAGTCACTGGGAAGGCACCTGGCAGGCCTTGTTAAAACTTAAATGTTGAGTGGATGCACCCAAATCTGCCTGAGCTGAGAGTGGTGCAAGGGGGGAGAAAAGTTCATTGTGATCCTGCAACCACAAGATGCACCAGTGCCTTCCAATGCGCTGTCACATCCTGGGAACTCCTGCAACTCCAGCCCTCCTGCAACGCCTGGCACCTGGAAGGAGCAGGGAGGTGGCACAAAGAGCCTTTCCTAATCCTGGAGCACACGGTTCTGCAACTGCAACACAAATTCCATCTGTCTGGGCATGAGGGAGGGAAGCAGGAATGTTTTTCTAAGGTGGTAAAAGCCCAGCAGACAAATCTACACTCCAGAAGAACCAATCAAGGAACAGGAGCAGGGTCAGAGGCTTCCCAATGCCCTTCCAGTTGTTTAGGGTGATTTTGGCTCAGATCAAGTGGCAGGGGTCCAGCTGCCCAGGTAAGGTTCAAGGTGAGCAAAGGCCAGGGATCATTCCCAGGACACTTTTTGGGTGCTGTCATCGTCTTTTGAGAGGCTGAGAGGATGGACCAGGGGGGTTCAGAGCTGATCCCTTCATTTTCCTGCATAGGTTCATCCGTGAGGGGTGTTGGAGCCTCTGGAACCACCAGAGGCACAGACAGAGGCTGTCACCTCTCCCAGCCAGTGCTGAAGAGGGTGAGAATCACAGAATCCTGGAACCATAAAAGATCCTGATTAGGAAGGGACACACAAAGACCATCAAGTCTAACTCCTGGCCCTGCACAGACACCCCAACAATCCCACCCTGAGAGCGTTGTCCAAATGCTCCTGGAGCTCTGGCAGCTCTGGGGCTGTGCCCATTCCCTGGGGAGCCTGGGCAGTGCCCAAACACCCTCTGGGGAAGAACCTTTTCCTGATATCCACCCTAAAAGGGCACATGAGGCATGGACTGTGCTGAGAGTTCCACCAGACTGTGGCAAAGGAGACCAAGGCATGCTGCTGTCTCTAAGCCATATGTCCTATGTCCTCTGTGTGAACACACACAAATATGTATAAAATCATAAAATCATGGAACACAGGAATGGCTTGGAAGAGACCTCAAAACTCACCTCATTCCCTGCCATGGTCAGAGACATCTTCCCCTCAACTAGGTTTCTTTCTGATATTTAATCTAAATCTACCCTCTCTTAGTTTAAAACAATTACACTTTATCCTATCATGACTGGCCTTGCTAAAAAGTTTGAACTAATTTTTCTTATATATGTGTATATATATATACAAGGATCCCTTATACATATATATACATACATGTATGTGTCATATCTCCTGTATGTGTATATCTTTATATTTGTACATATTTATGTATTTATACATATTTATATTTATATTTATATTTATATTTATATTTATATTTATATTTATATTTATATTTATATTTGAATTTATATTTATATTTGAATTTATATTTATATTTATATTTGGTGTCTCCAGTAAATGAGAGGGGTAGACTTGGGAGTACCCATCTTTCTTTTATATATTTATATATAAATACATATATATGCGTGTGTGTATTTTTTATTATTTTTAGATTTTTTTCCATCTATATTAATATGAGGGGGAGAGTTGGAAATGTCTGAGTGGTGTCAATCACAACCATGTGAAGCTCTAGACAAGAAGTCTGGCCCTGAGAGGAGAAAATCAAGTAGCTGCTCCCAGGTCAGGGGTGCTGAGGAGCTTCTTTTAAACTCAGGTTTTTGGCAGCCTCCCTGAATTCTGGCCAGAGCCCAAACGGGCAGTGTGGAGACTTTCCCCTCAACAGGGAGGCAAATCCAGCCTTTCCCACTCCAACTTAATGGAAATAAAGCCCCCAAGCCATGCTTTGTTTATCCAAACAAACAAGGCGGGGTGGTGGTGATGGCGGTGCAGGAGGATTTTTGGTGCCCCGGCCGGTCAGGGCTCGGTGGGACCTGGCATCCCTTGATACCCGATCCCGCTCCCTGGGATGCCGGGAGGAGCAGCGGGATCGTGACTCAGCCCCGCATGAGCCGGTTTCCTTCCTGCACCGCCAAGCCTGGGCTTCTGATGTTTTGTTTGCCGTGGAGCTCTGGGGGCCAAGTGGGAGCTCCTGGAAATCAAAGGGAAAGAAACAACATCTCGGGCTGGCTGAGGCAGGGTGGGGTGTCCTGGCTGGATGGGACACGGGGGAATTCCGGGGGCTCAGGGGAGAGGGGTGGGAGGCACTGGAGGAGGGCACAGGTCAGGGATCCAGCACCTTCTTGTCCCAAAATTCTCCCTGAATGCAGCAGTGCTCCCTGGATGCCCTTCAGCTGTTGGTGGGAGCACTCATGCGCTCCTCAAACTTGGAGGAGGAGGAACAGCGCTTTTCCCTCTCTCCTTTCTTCTCAGCTTGTCCTCCTGTCCTTTCTTGGACCCACTGGGTGGGGAATGGCACCTCCAGCAGTCCCTCTTGGATTGGGATGGGAGTAGGAGGCAGCTCAGCTCTCATTAATCACCCCAGACAGGAGATTGCCAGATTTTGTCTAATTTTAGATTTCTCCGTGTTGGTGATGAAGGCAAAACTCTCCATGAGAAGCTGTTCAATGTCAGGACCCATCCAAATATTGATCACATCCAAATCCTCACCAGGAACGTCCTCACTTCCCCTGTCCTGGGCCTGGGGCAGGATTTGTGGGCTGGGCATGGCTGTGTTGGGATCTGGTGTAATTTCAGTGGGAATGGTAATGCTTGAGAGTTGGGGGTCTTCCCTGTCCTAATTTCTTCATCAGTCTAAGTCTAGTGCAGGTCTTTCCATGTTCTTTCCATCATCCAGAGGTGGTCCTGGACACGTACCAGCACTCAGGCAGTGCACAGGCTTTGGCTTGAGCCTTGGGGATGTCCCCAGAAGGGTGTTAGGACAGCACAAGCTGAAGAGGACGCTCTGGCCAGCACTGGATTCTACTTATTCATTGCAAAAAATATGGAGAAAATCCATGTTTTCCTCATTGCCTCCATACCCACTGCACAACTCCCCCTTCCTCCCCAGCCAGACCCAACTCTGCCACTGTCGTCCCTCTGCCAGCACCTCTGATTCCCTGGATGTCAGAGATGGGCAGGATTACCCTGATCTCCAGCCTTGGGAGCTGCCTTGGCTCTGGCCTTGAAGGGGCTCACCTGAAGGATGAGGAGAAATCCTGATCTGCTCCAGAGGGACACTGGGGTGACACGCTGGGTTTGGCCAGGGTGACCCCGGATTGACGATGAGCCTGATCCCACAGTGCTGAGCATGCACTGCCCATCCTCAGGCTCTTCTCCCCAGATCCATCCTCTCTTTGGCACATTCCCAAGCAGGGAGAGACCCACAGCCTCCCTACATCCCTCCTTGTTCCCTACCACCCTCCTCGCCCGTTTTCCTATTCCCAGCATTTTCCCTGCCGCACGTAGCCCTGGGGGAGCCAGAGGATTGTACACAGAGGGAGAAGTTATTTTTCCTTGACATAAACATCCAAGCCTTTCCTCGGCCCCTTCTCTTGAAACGTGGAGGTAGGACCTGGACTCATAACATCCGGCAGGAGGGGTTGGCCTTATCTGCCAGGAAACACTCAGCTCCGGATACATCCTCCCCTGCTCCCGGCACCCCAAGCAGCTCCCATTGGCAGTGCTGGGCAGGAAACCACTCAGCAGCTTGTCTCATTCCCTCCTCTGGAGAGACAGGAGGGAGGGTCTGATCCTGCCCTCCCCGCCGTGGGGTGCAGCAGGGTTTGGAGTCAGGGTGGAGTGGGGGAAAAAAAAGGGATGGAGGAGGGAGGTGAGCAAAAGAAAGGGGGCAAAAGGGGATTTAGGGTGTGGGGATTTGGGGGAGCTGGCTGTGTTGAGGGTCTCTCTAGGCTCTGTTGCTGATTTGAAGGGTGAGCTCACCTCACCCCCTTCTCTGCCTCTACTTCCCTCACCTGGTTCTGCTTTGAAAAATCAGGGAAAATTGTTGTCTCCCAGCTGATTTTGTAGCAGGATCCACATCCCTCAAATGGGGCAGGGACCCCTTGTGCTAAAGGCAGCACAAGCACTTGGTCCTGTTCAAATTCTGGGGAAGAAACGAGTCATGTCCCAGCACTGGTTGGAAGAAGGGCAGGAGGGAAGGAAGAATTATCTCTGTTTTACAGGCAGGGAAACTGAGGCATGGAACATCCACGTTTGTCACCACAGCCCACCCCTGTCCAGTGGCACTGGGACAAGCAGAGAGAGGACAGAGGAGTCACCACCTGCTCAAGGGATGCAAGGGAAATTGCCCAGGGCATGACACAGAGGGCAGGCACCTCCTGGCCAGCCCAAATTCCAGCTATCCAGGAAGGTGACCTCATCCCTGCTCCCCATGCCCGGCACCACGACCTGCACAGCCACAGGGGCCAAGGACTGGCCAAGGCCACTGGACACCAGGGGCAGAGGGCTCACACCCTGCTCACCTTGTGGCAAGGAGATACCCCTGTCCTGGCCCGAGCTGACACCCCTGAGAAGAGCCCAAATGTGGTGGAAGGCTGTTTTAATCCCTTCCTGCAGCCCTGATTTTATTTTCCTGCTGGTTCCCAGGCTGGGGACAGCAGGCCACAAACCACATGACTCCTCAGCATGCACAGAGACAGCCATGGGCTCCTGGATTTGGGATGGGGAGGGAGGAGAAACAGGCCCAGGAATGGTGCAGAACAAGTCCTGCTTGGGGTCTAGACCCCCTCCAACATCCACAAACGGCCATGGCCAGCAGTCTTTCCTATGGATGCCCACTCTCCGAGCAAAACCACTCCTTCCCACCTCTGCCAGCCACTTATTTTCCATCTGCTCCCTGCAGCAATGCCCTGCATCCCAAAAAACTGGGATTGACCCATGGCATCTCATTCTCCATCCCCCCAGAGGAGGGGTGGTGCTCCTGAATCTCATCTCAGCTGCAGTGTCCTGGAGGTGGGAGCTGGCTGCTCCGGGCACTGGGCGTGTGCCCGGATCCAGCCATGGCTCCCAGGGAAAAAACTGCTGTGGGTAGAGGGGATTGACCCATGGCATCTCATTTTCCATTCCCCCAGAGGAGGGGTGGTGCTCCTGAATCTCATCTCAGCTGCAGTGTCCTGGAGGTGGGAGCTGGCTGCTCCGGGCACTGGGCGTGTGCCCAGATCCGGCCGTGGCTCCCAGGGAGCCGCACCTCGCCTTGGCTGCAGCTCCCAATGCCCTCGGGGGGCCCCAGCTCCCGGTTGGGGCCTGTAGCTGTTCCTGGCGTGCAGAGAGCACAGGGACAAGCTCCCAGCTCTCCTCACGTGGCTCCGGGTTGAGCAAGTGGGGACAGGCTTGGCTGGCGGGGCTCTCCGTTCATCCCGGCACGACGGGCTCCCCGGGGATGGGGTGCGTGGAGAAGCCCCTTTTCCTGGGGAAATCAGACCCTGGGTTTGTTTCCAGCAGCTCTGCATGGATGAAAGCAAGGAGGGAAAAGGCCCATAGGGAGGTGCAGTTGATCCCATCGTTGCTCAGGGTATGGGAATAAGGAGAAGGACCAGTAGGAGCAGCCAATGTCCTGGAGAAAGGGTCCTATAGGATAAGAATGTGACATCCCAAATCAGGCTGGTGGCAATACCCAGAGCTGAATTTCTGGGGTGGGGGGGCTGGGACAGCTGAACCTCCTCCCCAGGGCAGTTTCACCATTCTCTGCTGCCTCTCAGGCTTGGGGCACCACAGGGATTTCAAGGAGAGATGGAGAGGGGAAAAGCAGCCCCACTCCTGCTCCTGGCATGGTCCCACGTGAGTCAATGCTGCTGGGCAGAGAGGCCAAACAGGATCCTGGCACCTCCCTCCCTCTAGCTCCAAAATCCTCCTGGAAGAGTCACATTTGGGCTGAGCCACCCCAGTCAGGGAGCCACCACAGTAGCAGAGGCTGGCAGGACACCCAAAGGCATTAATTTCCTTTCTAAAAGGAAAAACCAAGGGTGAGTTTGGATGCCTGAGAGATGGAAGAAGGAAGAGGCAGGATGGGAGAGCTGAATCCAGGGGCTACAAGTGGAGGATAAAGGAGAACAGGACAGGGTCATGTTGGTGCCTCCCCAAATGCTCACACAGCCTCCACCTTCTGGGACCATGGGCTTTGTGGATCAGTGATGTCATTTATGGGAGACAAGGGACAGGACTGGGTTGGGTGACCTCTGAAGACCCTTCCCAGCCACCACACAGAGGTGGCCTCACAAAGGGCACTAAGAAACGTGCTCCTCCACTTTTTGGGGCCAAGCAGGAAGACCCAGCCTGGGAGGACACTGCTTTGGGAGATCTTTGCGCTGCCTTGGATCTCCAGAGGTCCCTTCCAGCCCTAACAACTCTGGGATCCTCTGTGCCTCAGGGACAGCAGGGACACAGCCTGATTTAATGTCTGGCAAGAACAGGCTGTGATGCTTTTCCACAACAACATGGATTAAGCTTTTCTTTTTTCTGGCCAGGCCTGAAGACCATCACCACACGACATCAACATCACCTCCACGTGCCCCCCCCAAATTTGACCCCCACAAATTTCTGAGACCTCATTGCCTTGATCTGCACCTGAAATGAGGACCCTTTTCAAGGGTCCCCACACTGTGGAGCACCTTAAAAGGTGAATTACCCAAACTGTGAAAGAAAAGAGAACCTTAAATGCAACTAAAACCCATGCTCAGGCACATAAATTGGCAACATCATCTGTGCTCACCAAGACACCAAAGGCAAAGCTCTTGACTTCACTGTAATATGGGAACAGGATTACAAAGGTCATATCTGAGAGATGGCAAAAGCAGGATCAAGGCTAGCACAGTGACCTGAGCCCCGAGACACTCCATGAAAAGTGAGGGTAAGCACTCATCATCCCCTGAGTCTGTTTGTTAGAAAGCAATCCACAATTTGTAAAGATAACCACAGATCTTTGTTTTATTTATAAAAAAATGGAAGTAGAAAAATTTGGCTGAAAATACCAACAACAACGATGACAACAAAAATATAAAAAAATAGCACTTGCACGGGAAATGTTTCTGTTTTGAAAACTGTTGTCAATAGTGACAGCAATTTAAATCATCGAACAATCATCATATAAAAACATATTTATTTAAATTAAATATTTTATGCAAACTCGTATCTACACTCATTCAAAATGCATAGAGTCACACAAAAGAGATGGAATGTATTAGCTTAAAAACCAGCGAACTTTTGGGGGTTTTTTTAAAGTTTTCTTTGCAATTATTATTAATACATTTTGGGGACTGAAACCAGGAAATCATAACCACGTTACTAACTAATCATTACCAAGTGCCATACAGTAAACACTAAGATTAATCATGTCATATAACTGATTTAAAATAAAGCTTCATTTTTATGGAAAGGAAGAGAACTCGAGCAGTACAAAATCCGAGGTGGGGGGGGCAGGAGGAATAATGGAAGGAATAAATCAATGTACAGCTTTATTACAAGCAATAAAACGCCAGAGTTAGGAGAGGCATTGGGCACTGTGGCTCCAAACACAGAGCCTTCCCCTTCAAAGGATGTTTGATAAAAAAAGTGTCTGCTACATCATCACCTCTTGGCCAAAATGCTCATCCCAGGACCTGCTCCCAGGGGTGGATGCCAGCTGGATCCTGCCTTTCCAAGCCCTGATCTTACCCCACTCCAGACAGGCTCAGCGCTCTCGGGGCTGGCTACCTCTCTCCTGGCTGGTGTCCCATCCCCTCTGGGGTTTCCCGAGGGATGAAGCCCCCAATCCATGCTCTGGGGCAGGGGATGGGGGCTTTAATCCCCATTGGAGTGGTCAGGCAGGTCAGGGTGGTCAGGCAGCAACGCCACCACCAGAACCCAAACACAGCCCGTGGACCTTCACCAAAATCTTCCCTTCTCCCACCCCTGCCTTTCCCCCTTCCAGGGGGAATTCAGACCTGACGTTTGCGGGGTGCTGCCGCACTCCTGACTCCAAAGCAGAGCTGGGGATGCCCCAGAATGAGGAGCAGCACTCCCAGGAGCATCCCTGCTTTGGAAGAGGGACTTGGCCAAAGGGCTTTGGCGTTGGGAAGTGCCCCCTGGCCACGGTTGGAGCAGAGCACTCCAGGCTTTGCACGGTGGTGACCCAACAACCCAAATCCTTTACCTACAGCACCGAGGAGAATCCAGGGCCCTGTGGTTCGGACTCGGTCACCCTGAGGGGCGATGTCCCCAGGGAGCAACGCCTCGGAACAGCGTCGGGTCCTTCCTGGGCCGGTCCAAGCGGCCCCGGCTGGGCTCCTAAGAGACGCTGTAGTTATTGTAGTAGGTGGCCGTGGCATCGGCCAGGACGGAGATGAGGCTGTTCTCAGAGCTGTGGGAGCTGCTGGACACCGGGACGTGCCCGTTGGCCAAGGCCCCGCCGTGCTGGTGGTCACCGTGGCCGGGGTTGTTGAGATACTGGTCAAACTCATTGCGGTCCATCTCCCCCAGCAGCTCCGCTTGGCTCAGCTGGTCCAAGGTGTCGAAGCCGTGGTGGTCGGGGGGCGGGGAGAGCTGGCCCAGGTGGGCATGGAGGCTGGGAGGGGGCAGGGAGGGGAAGGAGGGTGTGTAGTAGCTGGGAGGAGGAGGAGGAGGAGGAGGAAGGGAAGGGCAGCTGGAGGCCGGGGGGATCATGCAGGTGGCCGGCTGTGGCATGGGGCTGAGCGGGTGGTGGCCGCACGGCAGGGAGCCGCCCGCGTACTCCGGGGAGAAGGTGGCACCGGCGAGGTGGGGGCGGTGATGCTCCTCGGGGCAGGGCGAGGAGAAGAAGCTCTGCTCGGGGTCTATGGCATCCAGAGGGGACATCTCCGGCGGGGTGGGCAGCCCGTAGGGGTAGGTGTCCACGCTGGCGCTGCTGCCGCTGCCTGGAGCCTCCCGGTACGCCCGCACTGCCGGCAGCCCCGGGCGGGGGGGGTACTCACCCGGGCCCTCTTTGTTCCCCCCGGCCCGGCTGCAGGTCCGCTTTTCCGGCACAGAGTTCTGGTCCCCCCGTGTCAGGCTACCCAGCAGAAAGCCGGGATCCACCCGCTTCCCGATGCGCTTGACCTGCTTCTTCCGACGCGGCCGGTACTTGTAGTTGGGATAATCTTGCATGTGCTTCACCCGCAGCCGCTCGGCCTCCTCCACGTAGGGACGCTTCTGCGACAGGCTCAGCGCCTTCCAGGACTTCCCTGAAACGGAGGACACGCTCCCTTAGCAGCCGCAGCCTCCCAAGGGTGCCCAATGTCCCACACATCCCAAAAACCCCGCAGGGGTGGGAGAAGAAGGGGGGAATTGAGGCTGCTGTAGGGTCTCTGACTCCCTTCATCCCAAGTCCCCACACAAGGTGGCTTTAGGGTTAGTAAATAAATCCAGGCAGATGAACTCTCCCAGCTCCATGGGCTGTGGAGCAGGGACAGCCAAGGCCGTGCCTGGCTGAGCAGAGGTCAGGACGTGCTGTCCTTAAAGGTGTCCCAGCCTGGGCCCTGCCAGGGTTTGCAGCAGAGCACAAGGAGACCTGGGCACTGTGACAGCTGGTCTGGATGGTGGAAGGTGTCCCTGCCCATGGCAGGGGCATGGATTAAATGGTTTTTAAGGTCCCTTCCAAACCATTCCATGATTATGTAATCCTATGACCTCGTGCCTCCTTGTTTGAGATAAACTGTCCCCAAGACACAGCATAGAGGAGCAGCACTGGGCAGGGGGGTTTTATCCCACAGAGAGGCTGTCCCAGGCTGCTCCTCAGGGTAAGGGGGAGAAATGAGGATACACATCAAAGTCTTTGATGCCTTCCCATGGCCTGAGACAGCAGAAATAACACTAATAAGCTGAGATGCTGCATGGCAAAGCAGCAAGGAGAAAACCCAAACCACCAAAGAAAACACCACAGAACTGTCCAGGGAAACACAAACTTTGGATAAGAGGTTGGGCAGCAAAGCTGTGTTGCAATTCGGGCAGCTCTTTCTCAGGCTGTCTGGGCTGATAATTTTGGTTTGCCCTCTTGGTTTCACATCAAAATGGGGATTGGGAGGAAGGGAGAAATAGTGGATGGGGAGTGGGAAACAAATGTGTGCTCAGAATGGGTTGTGATCCCCCAAAAGTAACAGCAGAGAAACACACACTCACCCCCAGCCATGTAATACAAAGTGGGACAGCAAGGACAGGCCAGGAAAATTTGCACATCAGGGCAGGAGGACCCTCAGGGTGTGCAGCAGAGGGCTGGCAGGGTGCCTGTCCCCTGGGATGCAGGACACCGTCAGGCTTTGCACCCTGAGGAGTGGCTGCACACCTGGGACAGTTCTGGGGTGAGCACCCCGTGGCTGACAGGACTGGTGTGTGGTGCTGCTCCCGGGGTGCAGAACTCCATCGGGTACTGCAGCCCCAGCTGCTGCACCCGGGCTGGCTTTGCACCCCAAAAACAGCCAGGTGGGTGTAGGGGTGCCCTCCTGCTCTGTGCCAGACCGTGTCCCCAGCTGGCCAGGGTTGGCACCCCCAGGGATGGCCAGAGGAGCTGGCATTCCCAATCCGGGGTGCTGGATCTGGATGGGATTTGCACCCCGGGATGGCCGGGTGGGTGCATGGTTCCCACCCCGGGGCACTGGATCCAAACGGGATTTGCACCCCAGGAACGGCTGGAGGGTGCCTGGATCCCCACCCCAAAGCACTGAATCCGGACGGGGTTTTCACTCCCGGGACCGCAGGTGGGTGCCTGGGAACCAAGCCCGGAGCGCTGGATCCCAGCAGAGTGTGCATCCCATGCTCGGGTGGGTGCGTGGGTGCCTCCCCCGGGCCACCGGATCCGGGCAGGATTTGCACCCCCGGGAATGCCCTGCTGGACTCATGGGTACCGAATCCGGACAAGGTTTGCAGCCGCAGGGATCTCTGGCGGGTGCCCCTGGGCACTGAATCCCGACAGGATTTGCACCTGGATTGCCGGGTGGGTTGGTGCCCAGGTTCTCCCCACGGGGCACCGGATCCGGGCAGGGTTTGCCGCCCCGGGGATGCCCGGGTGGGTCCCCGATTTTCCCCCCACGCGTCGCCCCCCAAACCCGCGCCCCCCGCGCTCCTCACCGAGCATCTTGCTGAGCTCCGCGTTGTGCAGGTCGGGGTTCTGCACCGCCAGCCTCTTCCTCTCGTCCTTCGCCCACACCATGAACGCGTTCATGGGCCGGCGGATGCGGCTCTCGGAGCCCTTCTCGCCCTGCGACGCTCGGGGGGGTGGCCCTGGGGACAGCCCCTCGCCCGCGTCCCCCTCCAGCCGCTCCGGCCAGGGGAATGTGCTGAGCAGCGCAGCCATGGCCCCCCGGCCCCCCCGCCCCGCCGCGCTGCCCTCGGGGTCCCCGCGCAGTCCCAGCCTCCTGCCCGGCCTCTCCCGTATTTATGAGCTCCTTGGAAAAAGCCTCCTCCAATGACACCGAAGGGACTCGCTGCTCCTCCTTGTTTGCAAACTCCTCAGCCCCGGCCGGGATGGTGCTGCGAGAAAACTTCTCCCCACCCCTCTGCCCGGCACCCCCCGGGGAAGCAGCACCCCCGACACCCCCCTTTCTCTTTCACTCCCCCCTCCCCCTCTTTTATTATTATTTTTCCCTTATTTTGCTGGCTGAAAGCGACTGAGGAGAGAGCTGGAGATGTCCCGCCCCCAAACAGCCCCGCTGCCCTCCTGCACCTCAGAGACTTTCAAACTTTAAAGGCTGGGGGGTAACACAGAGGGAGGACATAAAGGCACTGAAAACAGGGAAAAAAAAGGAAAATGGCACTGAAAGGAAGATCCCACTGAGGTGCAAAGGGCCCCTCCCCAGGCTTTGACAAGCTGCAGGAACCCTCTTTGCCAAGGGAAATCGAGGCACGGATCCCACAGACAGGGACAACTTTTTCCCACTTCTCCTGCTTTAACCACCAGCCCAGGCTGTGCTTTGCCCACCCCATGTGGGTTTTCACCCCAAATTTTCAGGTCTCTTTGAATGGGATGGAAACTGGGACACACTGAACCTGCTGGCGGGTGCTTGTCCAGCCTGGTGGGACTCCGAAGGGGGCTTTTAGGGGAAAACAAGGCAGGGATGGGGCTGGGCACAGCTCAAAGAGGTTGAAACATCTCCAGTCGGTCCCTGCTGCTCATCCCTGGACACTGGGAGACAAAGGATCTTTTCCTTGCTGCTGCTTTTTATGGAGTGTTGGTGCAACCCAAAAAGGCTGGATGGGATGGAAATCCCAAAGCCACACAATGGTGCTCCCCACTAACTCCAGCTGGGTGGGAAAGTCATCCAAGCAGCTTTTCTCTCACTAGGACAAAGGATCTCCAGGAAGGTGGTGGCACCGAAAATCCCCAGCCGGCTGCCCTTTCCCGGCTCATCCCTGCAGCCTGCCCTGGGGAATGTATTTGGTGCCTGGATCCCTGTATGATTTTGCCCCGCGGACACGGGGCTGCAGGGCTGCAGCGGCTCCGCTTTGACTGACCGTGGGTTTCCTCTCCGTGCTGCCAGGAAAGCAGCGGGACGGGGTGCGGGATGGGCGGGCGTTTCCTGGGGCTGGCTGAAGCTGCCCCATCTGACCCCAAGGCAGGGGGGAAAACCCCGGCGCAGATCCCAGGCCGGGGAGTTCGGGCAGGTTTCCCACGTGCCTGGGTGTTCCTATTGACTCTTGTCAGATTAGGAGTGATGGAGAGAGCTCATGTAAATGTGAGCCGGGCAGGATCCGCCTGGGCTTCCTGGTCTCTCCCTTCCCTCTGCACAGGAGCGGGATGGCTCTGGTTTCTTGTGGATTGCAGCGATTTTGGGGTCCGGAGAGCTGGAATCCGCCAACTTCGCTCGCAGCAGAAGCAGCAACTGCCCTCCCCGAGCTTTTCCCCGGGACTGAACGAAAACCCTGCGGAAGCAACAACATTTTCCAAAGGAACTGATTAAATCTATTAAGCTATTTACAAGTGGGCTCCATCAGAGCTGCGTTATCTGGGAATACAACAGGAAGGCAACTTCTCTTAAATCTAAAAGGCGCAGGAGATTTCCTGGTCTCGGGACAGATTTATAAACCCTTTCCACACACACACACACACACAGAGACACACACGGAGGAGCTGCCTTTTATCTGGGGTTTGGAGCTGGGCACGCTCCTGGGGACAGCTTGTTCTGTCCCAGCAGCTCCTGATCTCTCCCGAAGTCCTGTCTCACGCCTTGAAGTGCCGGGATGGGGCAGGGAGGGAGGATGTCAAACTCCCCACCCTGCCCTGCACAGGTCTCCCGGGTGCATTTTGCAGGCTGGAGCTGCTGCAGAGGCTGGCAGCAAGAATTTGGGAAGAAAACCTGGAACATCCTTAATTTTGTTTGGTTCCTTTGGGAAGGGTGGAAGTGCCCTGTAAAGGAAGCTGCCAGGGGTTGCAAGGTTATATTTTGAACAGGATGGTACTTTGGCTATGGTGAATATGTTGCATGGCTCACTGTTACTTTTTAACCCTCAGGATGCTCAGGACCTGGATATCATGAATATAAAAACACCTCTGTGGAGGCCCCAGAGGCCAGGAATTTTTAGTAGTAGCAGCAGAATTTCCCTTCCTAGGGAAAGGAAAGAGATGGATGAATTCCAGTTGATGCCTTTTACAGGATTGCTTCCACTTTGCCCTGTGTTTCCACATTTTGGAGGATGGGTGGATAGGTTTGGGAGAGGATAAAACCCTCAGCAAGGACAGGATCCGCACCCACTCCTGTCTCTGCTGCCAGAGCCTGGAAGCTCTTGGAGTACCTCTCTGGGTGTTCCTGATCCTCATTATTCCCTCCACATCCTGGGAGTAACATTTGACCTCCCAAAGGTATCACAGGGGTCAACTCGTGGCTTTTCTGAACCTCCTGAGACCCAATCTGGGGCTCCTGTGTGGTTACAGCACAAAGAAATCCAGCAGAATATTCCTCATTTGGATTTCCTCCCTTCCCAGGGCCTCCATACAGAATTTTAAGTGCAAACACTGCTACTATTATTAATAACCACTTTTTTTTTCCCCCTTCTCCCCCTCTCCTGCAGCACCTGGCATTCTGATGGCATTAGTAAGGAGGGTTTCATTCTGCACCCTGCCTAAAATGCTGGTCAAACCTGTCCTGTCGGAAGCTCCCACGTTACATAAAGGAGGCTGGGGCATGTGAAAATGCCACCTCTTAATTACCACCGGATCGGGGTAATTAGTCTGGAAAAACCTCGGGATTACCTTTTTCTGTGTGTGTGTGTGTGTGCTCACCTTCCTCGCTCTGCTGTGAGGCTTCACCTGTATCTGGGGCACAGGAAGCAGCAGAGCTCTCCCAGGGCTTTGGGAACAGGGAAATTACGGCGAAAAGCCGCGAGCGAAAATAGATGGAGCAGACAAAGGGGGGAAGAAAGCTTTGTTCTCCCCCTTTTTCATGGATGGGGAACAGTGGCAACAACTCCCATGGGCCAGGCAGAAAATGAGTGGCTGAACTCTATATGGAACGACCACCTCTTTAAAAATATCCCTCTTTTTTGGGGGGAGGGGTGGATCTGACATCTGGAATTTTATCCCTGCAAAGGGAGGGTTTATTTTTACTCCCCCCCTCCATCTCACACCCCACCAACCTTCAGGGACATTAAAATATGTGAGAAAGTGCAAATCCTAAATTAGCTCAATATTCACATGTTCCTTAATTATTGATGAAACTCTTGGCT
Organism: Fringilla coelebs; assembly: GCF_963513975.1. Lineage (NCBI taxonomy): Eukaryota > Metazoa > Chordata > Aves > Passeriformes > Fringillidae > Fringilla > Fringilla coelebs. The sequence goes on from NC_140030.1 coordinate 3,440,986, forward strand.
CCCAGGGGAAGTTTTTGCAGAGAGAGCTGGGGGTTCCCAGCAGAAGATTCCCTCAGTGCTGTAGTTCCCAACTCTGCCCACTGCCCATCCTCCTTGATTCCAGCAGGTTTTCCCCAGGGATTGCTACCTGCACCACTTATTTTCTAGGTAAAAAAACCCCAGAGCTTTTCCATTATACCAAAAAAAAAAAAAAAAAAAAAAAAAAGCAGAAAAGCTCCCCCCACATCCCTTGAAATGCTAAATTTTTCAGCATTGTGCTGAATAGTTCTGCTCTCTGCTCTTACTACTTTTAAAATGCAGTTTAAAGGTTGCAAAAATATATATTTTAGTGCCTTTAGGTTAAAAGGAACTAGGAAGAGTTTCCGTCTTACACCTTTAAATTTATGAAGATGGATTAAGATAAGAAAAAAATGTATTTGCCTGATTCAGAAGCAGATTTTGACTTGCTGAGAAATGAAGCTTCAATTTGTTTTACAATATTTCCACTTCTGCCACCACAAATTATGTATTTGTACTGCATTTCCCAGTCCTACATCACTAAAGTTTGCTGATCCAAGACAAAATTGGTTTATCCTTGGATAGAACAGGTACAGAAACAAAAGCCTTGGTTATTGTCCCAAGTTCTCTGAGCTCAGATCCTTCCTGGAGGCTCCTGTCCAGGAGTGAGGGGGAATTAGGCAAAGGATGGCTTTGGATGCCCACAATCCTCACCCCATATCCAATAGGATACACTGTTCCCAGATCTTTTTTTCCAGCCAGGTGTGATACTGGGCAGTTTCCAACAGATTTTGTGTGGTTTCCCTCTCTTCTTGGAGCTTCCTTCCTTCCCTTCGTGTTGGTAGAGTCGGAGGTTAACTTGTGTCTTTTGAAGGTGGATGCTGTAACAGCTTCAGTCTTGTGTGTTTAAACAGGAGAAAATTGGTTAATTACACTGATGAATGCAGCTAATTGTCCTTGCTGAGAGCTGAGGAGCTGGAGGCAGAGAGCACCAGCGCAGCTGAAAGGAGAACTGCAGCCATGGACATGATGCTGAGCTGTCCCCAGACACTCCACAGAGCCACAGAATGGTTTAGGATGGAAAATCCCTGAGAGATCATCGAGTCCAACCATTCCCCAGCACTGCCAAGGCCACCACTGACCAATGTCCCCAAGTGCCACATCCACATGGCTTTGAAATCCCTGCAGGGATGGGGACTCCTCCACTGCCCTGGGAAGCCCCTTCCAATGCCTGACAGCCTTTTCCATGGAGAAATTCCTCCTGATGTCCAGCCTGAACCTCTCCTGTCACAACTTGTGGCCATTTCCTCTCCTCCTGTCCCTGTTCCCTGGGAGCAGAGCCTGACCCCCCTGGCTGTCCCCTCCTGTCAGGAGTTGTGCAGAGCCACAAGGTCCCCCCTGAGCCTCCTTTTCTCCAGGCTGAGCCCCTTCCCCAGCTCCCTCAGCCCCTCCTGGTGCTCCAGCCCCTTCCCCAGCTCTGCTCCCTTCCAAGGGACACTTGGGGACATGGTTCAGTGGTGGCTTTGGCAGTGCTAAGTGAATGGTTGGACTCAATGGTCTTAAGAGGGCTCTTCCAACCCCAATGATTCCATGAATCTATAATTCTACCTCTGCTTTACACTGGCAGCATGTGAAACATCAGAGCTGGACCATCTTGGGAGGAAATTCAAGGAATTCTGCCTTTACCACCTGTCCGGGCTGTCACTTGAGGTGCTCCAGTGCCACCTCCCATTGCTGGCTTCAAGGGAAGCTCCACAGTCAGACAAAACTCCAAAAGCCCACGAAGTTCATGCAGATTTGGGTTCAACAGTGGTACCAGGACTATTTTTCCATGGCCTCTCCTTCCCAGGGTAGTTTGGTGCCTGCAGGTGCTCACAAGCACAATTCAACCTCCATCATTGCTGCTCTAACATTGCACTTGCCAATCACGTCCTTGGCCGTGGATCCTGCAGCAAATTCTGAGCCTCAAAGCCAAGAACAGCCCAATCCCTGCAAAGAATGGAAGAGCTCAGGAGAAACCAGTGTTGGAATGTTCCCAAAGCAAAAAGGAAAATTTCCTTCAGTCACTGCTGACCCGGGGTTACCGAAACTGAAAACATTTTAATATCTGTGCTGCAAGTGCCTCATTCCCCGTTGTGGAGCGACAACAGAATGGGGATTCTCATTTTCCTTGGTGTCCAGGTAATTTCACTGGGAGCCACCTCATTCTGTGAGGACAATGGATGAATTTATAACAAAAGGCCTCGGAGTTTGAAAGTCTGATTTTCGCGGAAATGAAACCAAGTTGCTCCTTTGTGCTCACATTCTGCTAATTCCACCATCTGGGCACTGACGTAATTCTTTTTCTTGTGCTTTCTAAAAAAGGCCTTCTTGCCAAACCCAGAGTTGGGTTAAAACAGAACTCAAAACCCGCTAGAAGCAAACAAACAAAAAATATATATGTAATTTATTACTCTGAGACATGATTCTCTTGTTGCAATCATCCATTTCACTGGACAGTATCTGGTAAGAAGAGCTTTTCACTGAGTAATGTTGACCACAAACACAGAGCAGAGCAGTTAAATAAATTGTTTCTGTCAAATACAGGCAATTTATGATTTATGATTATTTATTTATTATGATTTTCCCCTCCTACAACCCCATGCAGAGCTTGGGGCACATTAAAATTCCACATTTCCCAGGATAAAGTGCTGTGTATTTATTGCAGAAATAGAGAATCTTCCATTGGTAGCTGACACTTCCATCTGAGCCAGATTTAAGTCTTGGGTCTCCAGAATTTAACAGGAGCAACAGCACAAATTTAAAGGTTTATTCCTGGTTTCATTCTTCCTGTAACTGACACTGGAATGTGGCCAAGCACCCACAAGGATCAGCACACAGAAACACATGAAAATTCACAGAGGGAACAAACAAACAGGCCCAGCAGTATTTGGAGAAGGAAACCTTATTCCTTGAGTAGCACCTTTTTAAACTGAAATCCCAGAGAGGCTGTAAAGTTCAGCTGGCTTAAGAGTTAAAAAATAATAATTGGAAACAATCAAGCTTTTAGATTCTAATAACAAAAAATCCAACTTGTGGTGAGGAAGAAGTCAGTTTAACATAAAACATTATTTTGCTGTCTTTTTTGACTGAGATGAGTTTTTTCACCTCAAGCATGGAGTTTCCTCCCAGTTTGACAACAACTGATGGTATGTGGTGGTATTTCATTTAAGGAAGCCAGGGACAAGCAAATTATGGTGAATAATAATTGTACACCCTGAAAAAGAGGTTCAACAAGGGTTAAAACCCCTGGCATGTGAATCCAGGGAAAGGCATCTTGTTCTCCTATACAAGAAGTGAAACTTTATTTTGCTGCAGTGAATGAGCATGTCCTGAAGGCAGGGGAAAAAAGGTGCTTTGGAAACCAAGAGATCTTAAAAAAAGGAGCTGAGCTGCAACCAAACCTTCCATGTGGTCTGGGTGCTGCAGATGGAGCTTCCTCCACTGCACAATAAAGGCAGCTTAAGGAAATTTTTTTCCCAATTAACATCTGCATCTTGACAATGTTCCTCAGACCATGTTAAGCAACTCCACCGAGCTGAGACAATATAAAAATGTACCCATTTTCTTCAGCAGAGCAGCCAATGGGATGTTTTAGATTTACACTGATGAAACCCAGCCAGGCCTGGATGAAACGAGCAGCTCATGGATTTGGATTCTGGATTCTGCCAGGATAACTGGTTGGTCTTCAGGGTTGTGCTGTCAGTTTGCAGGGGCCAAAGAAATATCAGAACAGGACCCCAGGAAGGTGAATCCTTCTTCCCATTCCACCACTTCCAAGCCCACCCATCTCTCATGACAGCTCTAAATAACACTAAAATGCCAAAGTTCATGCTGAATGTTTCAGATCTCCCACAGAACTGCTTGTGGCAGTGCCCAGTTCCAGCATTCCTTATTTCCAGGCTTACAATGAAAAACAAGCTCAGTTTGGTTATAAATCCAAATTGCAAGTTTTCAATGTGTGAATGGCAACAGCAATCTGACTGTGCTTTTAAAATCTACTGGTCTCCCAGTTTCAGGAAAAAACCTTGCTCTATCCAAGGCAGCTTTCTGGATTCCAGAGGTACCAGTGAAGAGATCCTGAGTATTGCCTGGAAATCAAAGATTTAGGTATGGTTAATAAATGATGAGGTAAATACATATTGCCTTTAGCTTTGGTGCACAGTTACAACTGTTTGACAATGGTTTGCAGGCACAGGGAGGTCTTTTTATTTCACCCTTAAATGCTGACACTTTTTTGAGCAAACTTTTAATCAGACTAAGCATTTTGGGAAGAAACAACATTCATTTTATATGTAAAAAGAGATGAATGTAAAAATTAGACAACACTTTTCAAAAATCAATGAAAAAACACAAACAGCTTTGCAAACCCCCTCCTGCTTCCAGAAGCAGGGCTGGGCTCTCACAAGTGAGAACAATTTTAATAAAAAGGCAGTACTAGGGATTTAAATTTTTTTTTTCCTGGATTGAGAAAAACACAGTCAGCTGAAGTAGCAGAAAGTCATTCCCTGCCTTTCACAGTCTTGATGTGTCAGTCCTCCATGTGGGTCCCTTTTGAACATGGACTAAAGCTCCTGCTGGCCCATCACATTTTCCTTGGGAGAGCTGGGTTTAGATAGAGCCTGAGTTTAGATCCAACCTGTGTTCAGATCCAGCCTGTGTTTAGATCCAGCTGGAGCTGGAGCAGTGTCCAAGCATGGATTGCTGTTGTGTTTACACAGAGCCTCCTGTAACACAGACTCATCCCTGAGCCTGAAAAGGTTAAATGTTCTTGCAGTGCTTCTTTTTCTTTCTGGGTGCTCCTTCCCTACACTCCCCTGTCTCCTCTTTTTGCTTTTTGTGCTTCTTCTTGTGGCGTTTCCCCTGCCTTTCCTCCTGCTCCTCTGAGCTGAGTTCCTCCCCCTCATACATTCCCACAGAAATTTCTCCATTGCCTGTATTTTCATCACAACTTATGTTTTCTCTTTCTTTATGTTTCCTCTTTTTTTTCCTTTTGTGACATTCATTTAGTGGATCATCCAGTTCTTTTCCATTCAAGCTCCCTGTCTTAGGCGTTTTCCCTGGTTTCTCACAGTCCTCTGTCCTTTCTGCCTCATCATCTCTCTTCTGCTTCTTCTTTTTCTTTTTGACTTTGGTTTCCAGCTCTTCTGAAGGCTCCACAGCTTCATCAGCTGCTGGGCTGGAATGATCCACCTTTGGCTCTGTTTCCTGCTGGGATCCCTTCAGCTTTGCCATGCGCTTGGCAAAATATTCCTGGACAGTGAGAGCACTCTTCACTGTGTTGGAACCATCTCCAGGGCTGGAGAGCCAGTTGTTCTTCTCCTTCTCTTCCTGGGGGTCAGGATCAGCAATATCCTCCTGCAAGGGAATAGAGAGGAGCAGGAGTGAGTCAGGAGTCATGGCTTTAAACATAATGCTGGTTTTTTGCACACTAATAAGGAAAATACTGAAAAGCAATGTGGTACATTGAAAATTAACTGTGAAAGTGCAGATTTTGGTGGAAGTGAGGCAGCCCTTAATGTGAAAGATGCTGTAGCTTGAGGGAAAAGCGGTGGAAGGAGAGAGAGAAGGCAGCAAGAGAACACAAACCAAGACAATTTTCAGTTGTTTTGAGTTCCTTAGTTTACCAACTCCTACATAACTCGTGTCTACCACTGCCATACTCAGTGCATTACACTGACTTTACAAAGCACATGTCTCTGCAAGACATAAACCAGCATGAAAAATGATCCATTGCAATCCACTAGCCTGTGGCACAAAGGAAATCCCATGCCTGGAATAACTCTTCAGCAAAGAACTTGTAATCCAGGGAGCAATCCAGCATTGAGGCATCTCTTCCATCTTATCTGATCTTTGGAAATGTTTGTTTCAGAGCTGCTCTGCTGTCAGGGTGTCCCAGATGTTGTTATTTAAACAGACTCCATTTGATCACACGTTATCAGATGGCACAAACAACATCACAGGTTACATCTTACAAGGTTTCTACAGACATGAAATAAAGAGCTGCTCATCTCCAGCTGCAGGTGAAGAGTCTCCCTTCTAGAAAGAACTATCAAATCAAGACATACCAAACTAAAAGCAAAGTACAGCTCTGGAGCTGGATGTTATGGATGGCATGAAGAGAATTGACTGAGAAAGCAACAAATGCCACAAGATGGAAATGTATAATTTGTTAAATTATCTGACATTTACAAAAGAAACAAACCAGAAAGGCAGCTGAAATTAAGGCTTGTTCACATACATACCAAACACTCAAAACAAAGCCTTTGTGGTATAGCCTTTTGCTTGGCAAAAGTCACAAATAAATCTTGGAAATGTCCCAGATTTTCATAGAATCACAGAATCATTCAGGTTGCAAAAGAGTCCAACCTGTGACTTGACCCCACCTTGTCCCCAGTGCAGAGCACTGACTGCCACATCCAATCACCCCCTGGACACCTCCAGGGGTGGGGACTCCAAACCTCCCTGGGCAGCCCCTTCCAATGCCTGACCACCCTTTCCATGGAGAAATCCCTCCTGGTGTTCAACCTGAACCTCTCCTGGCACAGTTTGGGGCTGTTCCCTCTCCTCCTGTCCCTGTTCCCTGGGGGCAGAGCTCGATACCCCCTGGCTGTCCCCTCCTGTCAGGAGTTGTGCAGAGCCACAAGGTCCCCCTTGAGCCTCCTTTTCTCCAGGCTGAGCCCCTTTCCCAGCTCCCTCAGCTCATTAATTGTTTTTTAAAGCCTTGCATCCAGCACAGGGAACAGGTACCCCCTCTGGATGGGAAAAGCTGGGAAGGATGGTGTATAATCCTCACCAACATCTACCCTATAACCTCTTCCTGAAGGAAAGGAGATCCACAGGGATTACAATCAGAGATAATTCCCTGATTTTCCATTCCTAAATGCACAGATGGATAAGAGCATCCCTCTTACCCTCTGCCCACACATCCTGAATCCTGCCTGCCCAAATCAGAGCAGTCAGATTTCACAGCCACTTTCTCTGCCATAACCTGATACTTGGGGAAGGCCAGCAGAGAGCTGGGAGATAAAGCCCCACTTATCTCAACACTTTATAGTTATTGTGTGATGCTGCAGATAAGGGACCTGGCTCTCTTGAGGGCATCGTTAAACTTGCTGGCTGAAGCTGGGTTTATTAGGGTTTGTGAATAAGGTTTTCCAGATCTGGCTCCTTATGCATCCATAACCTTTACTCCCATGAGCAGGAATGCAAAAATTGGTGTCATTAGTGATGCATTACGAGAGGTGATTTCCTCATCCATCTGCTTTCAAGAGAGCTATTCCAGTGGAACGAAAGTAAGGCTGCACTTGAGATTCCAGTGATGTTTGTGTGGGCACTTATCAAAATTAGGGACTTTTCTTGTAGGGATATGTTGTAGTGTTCCTGAAGGGTTATGAAGTAACTGAAACTATTTGACTTCTGGCAAAGAAGCCTGAAAAGGGATGTGGAACACAGGGAAAAAACAGGATGTATCCACACACATCTCCACACAGGTTACATTTGAAAGGGGAGCTGCAGCAGAAGTTTAACAAGACAGAATTCCCAGAATAAATGGGTTGAGCTATATTTATATTAAACCTGTTTTTAGTAAGACCTGGCCCAACAAGCAGAGAATCCCATGTCATCACAGGACCATTTGGCTTGGAAAAGAGCTCCAACACCATTAAGTCCATTCCGTGACCATCCTTGTCACCCAGCCCGAGGCACTGAGTGCCACATCCAGTCCCTTCCTTGGACACCTCCAGGGGTGGCGACTCCAAACCTCCCTGGGCAGTCTCTTCCAATGTTTAACAACTCTTTCCATTATGAAATTCCTCCTGATGTCCAACCTGAACTTCCCCTGGTACAACTTGAGGCTCTTTCCTCTCCTCCTGTCCCTGTTTCCTGGGAGCAGAGCAGACCCCCCTGTCTGTCCCCTCCTGTCAGGGAGTTGTGCAGAGCCCCAAGGTCCCCCCTGAGCCTCCTTTTCTCCAGGCTGGGCCCCTTTCCCAGCTCCCTCAGCCCCTCCTGGTGCTCCAGCCCCTTCCCCAGCTCTGTTCCCTTCCCTGGACACTCTCCAGCCCCTCCAGGTCTCTCTTGTTGGGAGGGTCCCAGAGCTGTCCCCAGCACTGGAGGTGCCCTGGCAATGCCAGCACAGAGGGACAGTCACTTCCCTGGCCCTGCTGAAGCCCAGGCAAACAGGGTCATTTTCCTTCCCCCCACAGCAGGATTTTGACACCCTGCATTGCAAAAGGACAAACAGACTCCCAGGTTTTCCGCCAGAACCATTTCCCTCCCCACCCTGATGTGTAAAACACACTTGGGCTCAGAACACCCATTACTCCCTGGCCAACCAGGAAAGGATTTTCTCATTGCCTTGGTGACTTCAAGTCTTGACAACTTAATTACTGTAATTGAAGGCAAATATTACTTGAACTCTACACATTTCTTTCTTTTCATAAAGTACATTAGGCATAAAAACAAATGTTCCTTTGGTTAAGCAGAGGAGTTCCAAAGGTATGTACAAGTTTAGAAAATAAGAACCTTGCTCAGAAACTCCTTTATTGATAAGAATTTTAATAACCATGGGCCACTGAGCACAGAATTAACAGGGCATGGAGACAAGCAAAGAGGTGCCAACCCTAGAAAACCTCTGAGTTTAGGAAAAGCTTATGTAAAACCATAAATCACCTGGAAGGGCTGTTAAATGCAAAGGTATTCCTGTTTCTGTGGTGTACCTGTCCCAGCAGCCATGGGAACACTGCTGAACTCTAACCAGGGGTTTTCTCTAACCCCTCACAGTTTATGTAATTCCTCCCCTGCTTGACCCAACACAGAGAAAAAAATTCAAAGAAAAATAAGGCAGATATCCCTAAAAGTGGGTTGTGCTGCTGAAGCTTCTGAAAGACAAATTTTTCACCAGATAAAAGACAGAAAGAAATATTCTTGCTCCAGAGAACTGATGATCAGGTAAAAGGGAAAGAGCAATTGTGCTGGAACTAGAGGGAAACCTGAAGGTTGGGCTTTGGGAAAATATGTTTGTCCATGCCATGAGTTCCAAAATTGCCCACAAAATCGTGCTGAGATGAAGTTAAAAGGAATTAGGAATAGGGAATTGGTAAGCAAAACAAAAGGACTGCTTGAAATATGGTGTTAAATGTGGAATGAGTAAGAGGAAACAATAGGAAAATTCAAGGAGAGGTTGGGAAGTGCACAGGAAGAGATGAAGGTCAATTACAGGCAGAAGTTCCCTGTAAATATCATCTGTTTATGTAATTAGTGAAATGTATGGAAAATAATCTAAAGGACATAAAGCACTCCATGTACCACCGTGTTTTTCTCTGCCTTTTTTGCTTGCTGATTAAATCATTAAGGGAGTACACTAAACTTACAAAGGGAAATCCTGGTTCCCTTGAATCCTGCAGGATCAGGATTGCATCTCCAGGGCATCCCACTCTCAGAGCACCTTTCTGGTATTCAGTGAAAGGACAAAACAGGGGATTATGGTCAATTATCAAAGGAATTCACATCAGTGAAAACAAGAAGAGGAGAAGTCAAAAGTGGGAAGGATTTAGACACATCATGAAATCAAATGGGTTTGAAACCCAGCCTGGTCTAGGGGAAGGTGTCCATGGCAGAGGAAGAAATGGGATGAGCTTTAAGGTCTATTCCAACCCAAACCATTCTGGGATTATTATAATTAATATTCAAAAATAAGAACTGCACCTGCATGTTACCCTGGGAGGAAAAGTGAGACAGAACCCATGGGCAAAGCAAAGGGTGCTGGTAACATACAGGAGCAAGAGAAGCAGCCTGGATTAATTCAGAGAAGTTTCCCTCCTCTTCAGAATGCAAATATTTACTTTTTCACACTTAAAACAGGGGAATAAAAGAATCTCTTATACCATCTCTTTCTGCTACATATGAACTATTACTCAAGCTCAGTAATTTCACATGACTTTGCTTTGTTGGTACTAATTCACAGATTTTGGGAAATCTGATTCACAAAAATGACACAAAAGGCAAAGTTCAGAAGGGATGAGCAAAAAGGCAGAATAAAGCTAAACTATTTCAGTAGGCTCTCACTTAAATGACAGAAAGTGGGCTGGATGAAGCACATGGAGCCTGAGTTCTATGGAAAACACAGGATCACTCTTAGCTTCAAAATGCTGCCACCGCTGTTCTGCCTTTCTTACCAACTTCCTTGCTGAGAAACTGTAACAATAAGATTAAAATAATCCTGTTCTGTTCCTGCTGCTTCAGACCTTCACTGGGAGGTTGGTGGGACCCCCATGCAGTGCACAAAACTTGAGAGGCAAGAGCTGAGGGCATCCCTGTATCTTTCCATCCCAGGAATGGCTGCAGATAATTCCTGAAGAGTCACTGTGGAGCTTTGCAGACATCAACGATGACAGAGTCTTGCTTTAAGGAGCTGACAACTTCAAGTTAAGTACAAGCATTAACATTTGGATTGGGATCAAACAGGCAAGAGGGTGAACAAAGACCTGTAGCCTGATGAGTTTAAGCAGGATTAAAAGAAATACATGCATAAATAAGGCCACATACCATCAGTTCTGCAGTCAATTCTGGCATCAGAACAGGTACCCAGGAGGCTCTAATGCTTTTAATTTACCTGATTAAAATTGGTTTATTGCAGACAGCATCTTGTGAGGAGGTGAGGAGAACAGATTCCCAATGCAGAAAGGGCTGATGCAAAGGGAAAACAGGACAATTGCCCTCGTGCTCATGAGGAAAAGGACAAGCAGCAGATGGAAATTATCCACAGGAAAACTTTGCCAGTAGGAGAAATCAGTATCTTTGTGAAGCCTGAACAACCATTGGGAGTTTCAACCACTGAAAGCAACTCAGACAACTACCAGGGAAGTGTTAGGGGGAGTTAATTCTTGCTTGGAATGGAAAATGTAAGATCTGGACTCCAGAAGCATCTTTCAGTCCTGTAATGCTTCAAAAACCTGAACAGGGATGCAATTTGACCTCCTGGTGATCACAGAATTGTTAAGGTTGGAAAAGCCTTCTCAGACCATTGAGTCCAAAAAATCCCCAGCACTGCCAAGGCCATCACCAATCCATGTCCCCAAGTGCCACATCCCCACAGCTTTTAAATCCCTCCTGGGATGATGTTTCCACCACTTCCGTGGGCAACCTGTTAAAATAAATGAGGGTTTAATGAAAGAGATGAGAAGCAGGGACACTCAACCTGGATAAAAGTGGTAAAAATTCAGGTCTTCTGCAACTTCTGTTTGTTGCTGGCCATGGTGGTGTAATCACCAGGACATGCCACATATGCATAGGAAGGTTCAATTTTACTACAATTTATCCTGAGTACCAATAGAACAATGAATCCAATGATGGGAAATGGAATGAGAATCCTGAATGTCCAATACCTGGGTGACATGACACTTGTTAAAAGGACAAGTTCCAATTACTACAGAGAAGCACTCTCCTGTTTGACTCTGATAAAATAAATTCTATGCCAGAATATATTGAAACATCAACTGTGTCTTGCAGTTGATATTAACTTCTACACTCCAGATGAGCCATCAGCTGTCTCTAACCCAGCAAGGACAAGAAGAGAGGTAAGGAAGTAATTAATGGAAAGGGGACAAGGAAAAATGTTTTCCATGGAATTATGAAGATCCATTTTTGCTACACTTGCAACTACAAAAGAGCAGATTGTTTCTCTAGCAATCAAAAGGCTGAGGAATTTTATTATAGTAAATCTATGCCTAAAATAATCTGGAGGTTATTCATAGGATCATTGACCTCTGGAGCAGAACTACTGTGAGTGCTAGACCAGCTCCACTGTTTTTAGTGGAGTTAAACCTTTTTTTTGAGTTAAACCTCCAAAGACAGAGGTTTTACCATGCTTCAGGATATCCCTATTGTAATTACAGAATCATGGAATGGTTTGGGTGGAAAGGGACCTTAAAGCCCATCCCATTCCACCCCCTGCCATGGGCAGGGACACCTTCCACTATCCCAGGCTGCTCCAAGCTCCATGCAGCCTGGCCTTGGATATGGCACCACATCCTAATGAGGAGGTTTTATCACCACTTCATAGCACCCATTTCACCCCACTGCAGCAATCTACAGGTGCTTGATTTTCATTTACGTTGCATTTGCTGATTCCATTTTTATTTCCGTTCTAAATTCCGCGGTGATGCGTTTCTATTAAAACCACATCGAAATTATCCCAGCCTGTCTCGTCCTTCTATTTTATATTTTTGTCAAAAGCTCATCCTGTACCTCAGCAAGTAGCCCATTTTAGCAATTTTCATTCATTCTTATAATTCACACAACAGAAAACCCCCATCTCTCTTGCTGAATACTCCTGGTATGCAAAATGCCATTTGTTTGTGATACAAACAATCCATTTCCAGGGGTGTAGGATGAGCTGAAGCCCAGCCTGATCCCATCAGTGAAACAGGAGCTTCACAATAAAGCTGTGACACTCAGCCAGGTTTTGCCTCCAGCCTGCAAACACTGCCAGAACAGGAAACAACAGGGTTGCAAAAGTGCAACGGATTAAATTTTGGCCAGGGACGTGATTGCAAGGATAGTCCTGGGGATTCATTCCAGCTGTCCGAGCAGATCCTGGTCAGGCCACAGCACCTGTATTTCCAAGGGCAGCTTGGGAATCCTGGCACTGTATCCCACAGGGCACACACACACTTCCTCCTACTGTTCTTACACTTTTCAGGAAAAAGAACACAATTTATTTAAGTTATTGCACAACAAAGGCAGAGAGTAAAGTCCAGGAGATGAGGCTAAGGGGGAATACACACCATGGGATAATTCCCAAGAGGTGCAGAAGGCTGAAAGGACATAAGGAATGAGTTAAAAAAACTCAGCACATGGCAGAGAAAATCCTTTTCATGTCTTGAGAGACACTTAGATATCCCTGTGACATCTCATTCCACTCCAGCTCCTCTGCTGAGGCCAGCACAACCTCTCTTCCTTCACATTTCCCTGCAAATTACATCTGTGCCTAAGACTGGATATAAACAAAACTACTAGGAGAGATTTCCCCTAGGATCTCTCTATTGGCACGATGCAGAGATCCAAACAGAGTGACTTCATCTTCCCAAAAAGCACCTAAATCAACTCTAACTGTTCTGTTCTCACCTTGAATAACAGAGGAAGTACAGCCCAGCAAAGCGAGCACAGGACTGGGAAGGTCACGTTTCCCAAGTTCTCTTCCCAGCTGCTGGGAAACCCTGGAGAAGTTATTCCCTCCAGCTCTGGCACAGGTTATCAAAGCACAGAACATGCCTGATCAACTGCATGAAACTCACAGCAGAGTTAAGAGTTTCATAAAGTGTTTGTAAGGTGCTTTGAGATCCTTCACAGAGGTATCCCAGATAAACAAGGATGGAAATAACCCCGGAATTCCACTCACGTGCACCTGGGGCTGGGACACTGAACACAGACCTGACCCAGCAGCACTTCTGTGACAGATCTGTGAGGAATCAAACCACCAGGAGTCTCAGATACTCTGTTTTAAAGGAGTGGGCAGGAGAAAAATCATGGAAGGGTTTGGGTTGGATGGGACCTTGGAGCTCATCCAGTCCCATCCCTTGCCATGGGCAGGGACACCTTCCACTATTCCAGGCTGATCCAAACCCTGTCCAGCCTGGCCTTGGACACTTCCAGGGATCCAGGGGCAGCCACAGCTTCTCTGGACAACCTGTGCCAGGGCCTCCCCAACCTCACAGCTGAGAATTATCTATCCCTGCCCTCTGGCAGTGGGAAGCCATTCCCTGTCCCTCCATCCCTTGTCCCCAGTCCCTCTCCAGCTCTCCTGGAGCCCCTTTAGGCTCTGGAAGGGGCTCTGAGCTCTCTCTGGATCTTTCTCTTCTCCAGGCGAACCCCTCCAGCTCTCCCAGCCAGGCTCCAGGGCAGAGAAGCTCCAGCCCTTGGAATATCTCTGTGGCCTCCTCTGAATTTGCTTCAGCACCTCCACATCTTTTTGCTGTTGGCTCCAGGGCTGGAGGCAGCTCTGCAGGTGGGGTCTCACCTGAGGAGGGCAGAGCAGCAGAATCCTCCCCTCCCCTGCTGCCCACACTGGGGTTCAGCCCAGCATGCAAATCAGTGCAGATTCTTTTGTTAATCCTGAATCCAGACTCTAATTGTCTAAAAAGTCTTCAAGAGTCCAGGACAGTCATCCCTATCCCTGTCCCCAGTACTGTGGGCACTGTGCCATGCTTAGAAGCAATCCAAGCCTTCTCCACATGTCCTGGGCACTTTTTATTATCCCTTTTTAATGTGTGTGGAATGGGCAGCTTCTGTTAAGGATTCAGGAGACCAAACTCCTGCTGATTCTCAAGTTCAGAATTTCTTCCTGTGCTACACAGATACAGAAGAACCCCAAAAGAAGTAACAAGGGGGCTTGGCCGGCCAGACTGTGAATACAAGGAAAGGGATCAATGAGGGCTCTGAAGATCTGGGATGCTGAGAGAAAGAATGGAATAAAAACCATTGGAAGCACCCAGAGGAGAGAAAGGAGTTCTGGTAGTAATTCCAAGAGCAAGCACAGTCACAGCATCACAGCTTTGGTTCTGGCAGAGGAAACTGCACATGCTTTGAAATCTGAAAACAACACCTGCCTATGTCAAACTCCTCTTCTGGCTCTTTTCTAATAATAAATGTAGAACAGCAGATCTGTGTACAAATAAACTGTTTCCAGGAGCATTCAAAGCAGGTGATTTAAACCAAAGCTTCTCTCCTTTCCCCTTCCCCTCAGAAAATGCTTCTCAAAAGGAAAATCGACATTTGAGCCTCTTCTGTTCCTCTGATGTGAGAGGGTGGTTTCTGGGAGAGCTGATCCATGGATCCAAACCAGCTCAGACCTCTGGGCAAGGGGACAGACATTTCCTGTTTTTCAGCACCAGCAGTGGCCCAGGAGCCCAAGAAATACGTTGTGTCACTTTGTTGTCACTTTTTTGTGCCTTCCTCAGGCTTGGTTCCTTTCCTCTAAGCAGGTGCAAAGGGGGACTCAGTGCACAGGGAAGTGAATCAGAACTTCACAATTTGGGGCAGGACAGACCAGAAATACCTTAAATACCAGCAGGGCCCTCCTGTGTAGGCTTAAAGACAGAGGCAGAAACGCAAACAGCAAGAATGAAAATTAAATTTGAAGTACAACAACAGGGCTGCATATGCACATTTTTTTTCTTCTCCCCCATCTATAATGGTCTGAGGAATGGGATTTATTTGTTAAGGAAGACCATTCATGCAGCGTGCCTACAGTTCATAAGGATCTTATCCTTGTTTTCAAGGGTTCACACAGCACAGCCCAGTGACTACAAGCCAGCCAGGTACAACTTCTCTGCAGCTTTTGGGGGTTTTTTTGGTTTTTTTAAATAAATTCTTGCATTTCTTCTTCATTTTTGCTTTTAGTTTCGGTGCTTCCTTAAACAACTCTTCTAACAATCAGCTCCTCAGATCAATTCCAACTGGGACTCATCCTCCCCTCCAAAAACCAACACAACTCTTCTCCTCTCAGCTTCAAAATGCTGCTCCAAGTGTTTCCCTACCCATCTTGCCAGTGTCCTACCTTACCCTCTCTCTATCTGAGATGTGTAACATCCTGCCCTTGTTCTGTCCATCATTTCCTTGCAAGCTCTCTGGGGAAGCAATTAGCCCACTTGTGAGCACTCTACAACATAATTAACAAATAATAACCACTGAGAAATGTAGGCCAAAAAAGCCAAGTTATCACAGCCCCATTTCTGCAGAGACTTGCATTGTTCCGTGCTCGCTCTCAGCTTCCAAGTTCCTGGAGGCACAGATTCTCCTCCAAGGCAGCACAAAAGCAAAGGTGAACATTGTGTTTTAAAGAAGACGTAAAATGTTCTGACTTTATTTGGATTTCCAGGCTTTGCTGCTTTTCCCTGCTCATTAACACAACCAGTTGTGAGTGTTTACACAGAGAGCACTACAATAAAGCTCAGAACTGGAGGTGAAAGGCTCATAGTTTGGTTCTAAATTAACTCTGGCAACGGGAGCACTAAAGGAAGGAAAGACAGGATGACTGTAACCATGAGCAAGATGCAACACCAACATAATGACATCATTTAGGATGAAAAAACTGCTGGAGGAGACAAGGACAGAACTATTCTTGGGTTTCCATCCACACACCCCACAACAGCCTGTAGGGAATGGTAACAATTATCAGGGAAAGCCTAAAAACTTGCTTTTATTTCAGCAGCAAATAAAATATTTCCAACTCCTGAGGCTTCCTACTGTAAGACAGCTCTTACAGGCTCCTGCACACTTCCTAGGAAGTGTTATGAATCCTGGGTATCCCTTCAATACTGAAAAATAAGGTGCCAAAGCAATTAGACAAAGGTTTCTAATAAGGCTGAAGCAGAATGGAGCCAAGGAAGCATAAAGGAGGATGAAGAAAGGGAAGAAAAGGATAAATGATCAGTTTGGAGTGGTTATTGGGATGGAGAAAGATGGCATTTGGAATGTACAGAGAAGGAATAATGCTAAGGAAAGAGGGGGGGGAAAGTATGTGGTTCAATGTCCACATTTTACAGCCTTGAGTAGGTCAACAATTGATGACCACACTCTTAAATTCTGAATTTAGATCCACCCACCACTGATCCTGTCCTGAAACACCAAACTGAGGTGATCCCCACTGAGAACAGGAAAGTGAACAGCCACAAAGCAGCTGGAAAACCTGTAATGGAGCAGTTGGCACTAACTAATGGATAATTCCTGGAGCCTGAGAGTGCCAGAATGTCTCACCCAGCCCTGCAGCCTGAGCAAGACAGAGCACGTCTGCCATGACCTGGGACAAAGGATCCTCATGGTCACTTTGTGAAATGTGCCATCCCTGGCACAACTTTGGCTCTGTTAACCTGCAGAACAACTCACCTGGTTTCACCTTAGGTCATTTGAGGAGAGAGCAGCTCAGATCAGCACATATAGGATAGAAATTTCCCAGGTCTGCTTCAGTGGCAAAGGAAGTCTTAAATGTCCAAGAGGAGAGGTCTTATCCTTCTAAACTGATAAAAAGCCACAGCATGGCTGGAACTTAGTGATCTTTAGGGACCTTTCCAACCCAAGGCCTTCTGTGATTCTCTCATCCTATAATGTTGAGACACTTTGTAGCCTCACAGTGAGGATTTATCTCAGCTTTTCTGCTCATGGGCAATACAGAGAGATCTCCCAAGCATTAAAGGTAAAAACATTTGATTTATCTTGTTTCAGATCCATATCTGTCCAACCTCCTGCCCTTGGGTTTACACTGAATTCCTCTCCTCAGAGTAAGTAGCCTCATTTTCCACCTTCACACCTACCCCTGGACTTCTTTGTCTTTGGGCTGCTTTCCATAGCCGACCTTTGTGTTTCTGCTCTGCGTTTCATGGAATCACAGAATGGTTTGGGTTGTGAGGGAACCTAAAGCTCATCCAATTCCATCCCCTGCCATTGGCAGGGACACCTTCCACTAGCCCAGGTTGCTCCAAGCCCTGTCCAATGTGGCTGTGAACACTTCCAGGGGTCCAGGGGCAGACACAGCTTCTTTGGGCACCCTGTGCCAGGGCCTCTCCACCCTCACAGGGAACAATTCCTTCCCAATACCCCACCTATCCCTGCCCTCTGGCAGTGGGAAGCCATTCCCTGTGTCCTGTCCTTCCATCCCTTGTCCCCAGTCCCTCTCCAGCTCTCCTGGAGCCCCTTTAGGCCCTGGAAGGGGCTCTGAGCTCTCCCTGGATCCTTCTCCTCTCCAGGTGAACACCCCCAGCTCTCCCAGCCTGGCTCTAGAGAAGAGGTGTTTCCCCCTTTTTTTTTTTTTATTGTTTTGATGATGACTGCATCCCTGGTTTTGACCTGGTTGAGTTTTAAAGGCACACTTGTCTTTCATTACACTAAGTATGAGCTCTATGGAACTGCATAAAGATTCTGCAGCAATGCAAAAAAAAGGCCAATGAGAAAATCCCCGTGCCTGCAATTCCAGATAGATTTCCTAGGATTTCATTATTAACACTTTGTGTAATGCCCTGAGGGGAGTGAAGAGCTCTCTGGTTGCCCAGTGAACCACACAAAACACAGAACCTGTGCCCCAAAGGACTTGCAGGTTAAAGCTCTGAGTGGGTACAAAACAATACAAATAATTGCCAGGTAGGAGACCCCGCAGGCAGCGCTCACGTTCCAAGCCGGAACGTCTCCTGGCACGGGAGCTCTGGAAAAGGAGTGGGAATGGGATGCTTATCACAGCTCAGCAGCAAACTGCTCCAGGAATAAGCAGCAAAATGAAGACTCAAGAGGAAATGTCAGATTAAAGGGAAGACCAATTTGTTCCCAACGTCTCATTTGCTCCTAATGCTCTGCGGTCTGCAGGTAAGCGAAGGAAAACAGAATTGTGGAATCACTGAGGTTGGAAAAGCCCTCTGAGATCAATGAGTCCAGCCACTGCCCAGCACTGCCAAGGCCACCCATGTCCCCAGCTGCCACATCCACACAGCTTTGAAACCCCTGCAGGGAGAGGAACTCCAGCACTGCCCTGAGCAGCTGTGTCAGGGCTGGACAATCCTTTCCATTTTTCCTAATATCAAATCTAAACCTCCCCTGGTGCAGCTTGAGGCCATTTCCTCTCATCCTGTCACCTAGGAGAACAACCTGATCCCCACCTGGCTGCACCCTCCCATCAGGGATGCATCAGCCCAACACGGAGTTGGCTCTCCCCAGCCCCCTCCTGTTCCTCAGCTGTGGGAAACTCTTCTGTTGAGAGGGAAGTGTTGTTGGCTGGGGTCTCAAATCCATCTTGAAAGGCTCAGGGGAGCTCAGCAAGAAGTCCTAAGTGTCCTGAAGCAGAGAAAAAAACCAGATGCCAGCAGAGAAGAGCAAATTTCTTTGCAAAGAGCAAAGAAATTCTTGCTCAATGCTGAGCATTAAAAGGGCGTAGAGAAAAGGGAAATAAAAGAATCACAGAATGGTTTGGGTTGGAAGGGACCTTAAAGATCATGGGCAGAGACACCTTCCACTATCCCAGGTTGCTCCAAGCCCCATCCAACCTGACCTAGGACACTTCCAGGGATGGGGAGTGTCCCCATATCCAGCAGACTTGAGTGGCCCCACGTTTAGCAGGAACACAGAAGCTTCAAGAGATGTTGCTTACCCCCAGTTACACTCTAAAATCCACCTTAAATCTCCTTGCTAATTTTGCTTTGCCTCCTTCCAGTTAATCCTCCACTGCCCTGTTCTTTCTCGGGTTTGCTCTCTGCTGATCCCTCCTGCTGCCTCCAGAGCTGGGTGGTCCCTCCACCACCAAGTCATCCCATCTTAGATCCCTGCAGTGACTGAGCAATGCCAGCTCAGGTTCATTCCCTTCATTACCCCACATTTAATGCCCTGAGAAAAGCAGGAGGGTGGAGCCACAGAGTTCTCCAAGAACTCATTCCAAGCACAGGTGAAGGTCACGGCTGCTCCGAGGTGGGAGCTCTGTTTTTCATTTAGAAAAGAATGGTTGTGGTAACTCTAAGCAAAGCAGCTCCACTTCCTGCGGCTTTGGCTATTGTGGCTGGATAATCGTGGACCTGATAAAGCTTCAAACAGGTTCTGATAGAAGCTGTAACTGTGGTTATGGAGTTTTTAACACCTTTTCTCCATGTGGATTCTCTGATGTTAAATGACATAGTTGAACCCAGCTCGGAAAACAATTTGTCTTTCCTTTTCATGCAACCATTTATCTTCACAAAGAGTAGGAACTTCATATTTGTGAGGCTGCTGTCTGCCGGTGGATTGTGCCTCAAATTAGTGAGAGAGGGAGGAATAGAACAAAAAAATCACAGAATCATGGAATCATTAAGGCTGGAAAAGTCAATCCAGCACTGCCACCATGTTCACCCATAAACCGCATCCTCAAGTGCCACATCCATGTCTTCCAAACACTTCCAAGGGATGGTGAGTGTTCAAAAAAAAAAAAAAAAAAAAATCATCTATTCTTTAACTGACCTGGAAGCCAGGCAAAAAATGAAGAAGTCTTTTAAGCAGTTGAAATAAAACCAAAATAATTCAGTGTTGATAAATAAAAAGAAATGCACCCGGGTAAAATAGAACCTAATATGAAACAGTATAAAATTAGAAAGCCAGGATGTATTTCAGCAGTTCATCCAGCCTGTTAATGGAGGTTATTGATGCTTCTGCATGTCTAAAATACCATATCTAAAAGAAGCTGGACAATTTAGAAAGCAGTATATCACACAGATAGAGGTTAAAAAGAAATCACTATAATGATGATTGGTCGAAAACTCCCCAAAATCAAGTGTACCAGAACTATTTACCCTTGATTCCAACTACCCTTAATCTGATTTCTCAGACATTTTTCACCTCCTTCATGCAAACTTGACTTGTGCTAAAAGGAGGTGTTGATTTAAGGTGGAAGTGAGGCTCAAGGAGAAACAGGAAAACAGTAACAGCAGTATAAATGACCACTAAAGATCATTTAGAATAATATTTTGTGCTGAAGCAGAAAAGAAGCAGCCACAGACCCTCTCCCAGAGAGGAAATCACCTCCGGAAAAGTGGCAACGACATCCAAATGGAAGCAGTGAGAGTAAGGTGCCAATGGCAACCATTAACATGACTATTTTTGCAGCAATCAACACCTCCTGAAGAAAAAAAGCAAGAATCCATGCTAAGTCATAGGTGGTAAGAAGCCAACACAGCACTGAAGAGGAGGAATTGTTCAATTATTATCCTGGCTATGAGCACTGCAAATGCAGGCACTGACATCCGTGTTACAACCTGTTGGAGACCTCAGCATGTTGAAGGGATTAAAAGCTAATGACAGGCCACCATCCCTCTTAAAATCCAGTGCCAGGCCAGGGGCTTCCACTTTCTCAGCTGAAATATCCACAGTTGCAACATCACCCCGTGTTGTTTGTTCCTAATGAAAGAGGTGATTCACTTTCTTTCCAGGAGATGCACTGTAAAATGTTGATTAGAGTGTGAACCGCCCCAAAATTTAAAGCAGAGTGGAAAAAGAATACAAAGTGAGGTGTAAAAGGAGATGGGAGTCGAGGGGGAAATCAAAGCAGGGAATTCACCAGGAGGTAGAGATTTTATCAAAGCGATTGGTTCATTAGGCAGAAAATTTCGCTGTCATTAAGATGGTGCTGCAGTGCTTTTTGTTAGTGAGTTCTTCAGGGCAGACACCTTTGTATTTCTACTTGTAAAACACCAATTAGTACCTCGGGCAGACTACAAACAAATCAACATTAAAACAAAGCAGTGAAACAGAACCATTTGTATCTCCTGCTAAGCCTGGAGTCACCAGGGCAGATTAAACTCCCTGGAGAGAGAGCACATTCTTCATTCCCTAATAGTCTTCCCCTTGTTTGCTGCATTTCTGTAGGAGTTAAAAAGCACAAATTTGGATTTATCTCTCTGCTTGGGCTCAGAAGGAGTTCACCATGGGATGCTGCTCTGGGAATTCTTGTTACAAATATTGTGTGTGTGTATTCAAGCTGGTTTTCAATTAATAACAGTGTTATTGTTGCAAAACCCACCCAGCATAGCCAGGCATCACCGCTTTCCCAACGTGCAAGTGAAGGTACCTGTTCAACATCCTCTGAAAGGCCACATTTAGGAATTAAAGAACAGCTGGAAAAGTGGAAGGAGCCAGACTTGGTTCAGTCTAGTCCATATGGCTGGAATGGGAAGGGTTCCTGACACTGCCTCTAGAAATTCAGAGGGGGTTTCCTCATTCACTTCCAAGCAGAATTTGGGAGGGAATTTACTTCTGTGGAGGATCCATTTCCTCTGATCCTGGTTCTTGTTCCCTGGGAGAAGAGCCTGACCCCCACCTGGCTACAATCTGTTTTCAGGGAGTTGTGGAGAGCCAGAAGGTCCCCCGTGAGCCTCCTTTTCTCCAGGCTGAGCTCCCTTCCCAGCTCCCTCAGCCTCTCCTGGTGCTCCAGCACCTTCATCTTTCAACCTGCCCTACCCACCTTCTCCCCCTTCCCACACACACTTTCTAAACAATATTAAATGTCTTTTCCAGTTTAACTCCCTAAAATATGTTCAGAGGAAAGGTCAGGCACAGCAACAATCTGCTGGTTCAGGGTCACAGCAATGGTTAAGATGCCAGACTACAGATTCAGAGTCTGAGCCTGCCATGATTCACACTGAGGGCTGGTCAGGTTATACTCGGTGTAAGGAGAAAAATGGTAATTTAGCCTTGATGATTGAGAAAACCTGAAAATCTGCCAGCCTCATCTCTGCCTGGAGTGCCAGTAGCTATTAAAGCTTCAACCAGGGACACAGGCAGGAATGCATGATTTGGGGTTTATGATTCCTGGAGCAACATGAATGTCAAAGGCTGGGAGAGAACGATGGTCTCACCTCCACGTTCTACTCCCTGTGGTAAGAAATAATGATTGTAAACAGAAGCAACAGAGATAATTTTTTTAAAGAGCTGGAGAAGCCTTTCCATGTTTATTCAGGCACACAAACAGCCTGTGCAAAGCCTATGGGGTTGATGTAAAAGAGAACCCATAGTGGGATTTTTGAATACATCTGTCAAGACTCACATGAGCAGAGCTGATCCCTCTCGGAGAAAGAGTGATGAAAGATCCTTTCCTAAATTACCTCCTATGTAAAGAAAGCTGGACAGCAGCTTGGAAATGGATTGAACACTCTCCTGAAGGAGTTAACCATTCAAACAGGTAATCTCTGAATTTTGAAAGAATTTGGCCACCAGAGCTACTTCCCTGCAACAGTTCCGAGGAGCTGCTGCCAACGTTAACATCGGGAGGCAGCTACTGACAGGTTTCATTTTGCCCAGTCTGATGCTGCTATTGACACTCATGCAGACAAGCCAGCACAAACAGGAATAAAAGGCCACCTTCCATAGCAACACTTCTCCAGGAACTAAGGAATTTACTGACAGCCCTGAAATCCCTGGCAGGTGGTGGGATTTGCTTCCCAAATGTCCTGGGGCACGGAAAAGCTGATGGGACTCACATAACAACGGCTCCTACCACGCTGCTGGGCAGCTCCAGAGATGAGTGACAGCCTCTGCAATATCCAACAGGAATTACTGGGAAATGTGGCCTTTCAGGCAGTGGCCAAGTGATGTGGAAGGTTGGGGATAAATTCCAGTTGCAGGTCAGGGTCCTTCTGAGAGGATAGAAACTTTTGCAGAACCAACAGCTACTTGAATTTTTCTTCAGGCTCGACAGCAAATGGCAAATTCCTTACACAAGAGTTACTGGATGGGGCTTGGAGCAAGCTGGGATGGTGGAAGATGTCTCTGCCCATGGCAGGGGTTTGGAATTAGATCATCTTGAAGATCCCTTCCAATCTAAACCATCCATAACTCTAATTTCTGCCTCTGCATCTTCTACCCCAGTTCACCACCTAACCAGGCAACTCTGTGCTAGTGCAGAAGGTAAAAGTGATTCAGAGGGAGGAAGCTGAGCTCATTTTGCCAAGTCCAGGGGAAGGGTGAGCTGTGTACAAGAATGTTCCCTCCCAGACTGGGATCTTCACACCCTGTGCTCAGACCAGTTCTCAGTTTTCCTGCCTTGGAGAAAAGGGGATGTGGGTGTAAACTGAGAGCTGAATTCCCAGCTCCAGCTCCTCTGCTTCTCAGAAAACTCAGCATACCTATATTTGGGTTTTGAATCTAAAATTTAGACCTTTAGTCCATCACTAGTTTGAAGACTGCAGAAAAGCTTTAATCTCAGCAAATTTAACCTGGTCTCAGATTCACAGCCCTTCAGGAAAAGCTTTTACAACATTCCCCAAAGTTGTGCCTTGTCCTTAAAGCAGAGCCAACAATAATGTGAATCCTGGAGAGCAGAAAGTTGTGGAAGAACAACAATTTAAAGGTTTGAGGATGATTTTGGAAATACCAAAAGACCTGCAGAGGCAGCTGAGAGCCTGCTATTGATGACAGATTAGCCAACCCCACAGGGTACAATTTGCATCTGATTCACAGGGGCTGGAAGAGAACTAGGAAGTTGGGATTATAAAGGGATTAATCACATGACTCCAGGGATCCCATTCATCCTGCTGCTGAAGGGTCCTAGAGCTGCTCTGCACTGCCTGAGCTGCATTTGGGAAGTTATTTGAGGTTTGCTGGGACAGGAATATCAGATTGGAAGGAGGGCAGAGATAAAAGTTTACTGGTTTTCCACTCAAAGCCAGCCTTTATCAAAGTTATGTGACCACGAGCTGAGATTAAGGACTGTAGTAAACCTCAACTCCCAGTCTACAGCTGAAAACCTTTGAGATTTAATGCTACTAATTCCTCCAGCCCTCACATTTACTAGAAGTGACTGTTAAAAAAAAAAATAAAACAAATCAATCATTCTGGAGGAACTGTTGTGAATCCTGAAACAAAGGGAAAGGATGAGATCATCGCTGTTTCTTCAGCCTTGGTGAGGTCTCCAAGTGAACATATGAAGCAGATGAGACTTGCCTCAGCAAGGCCTGCCAATGTCAGAGCAATAAATAAATGTTCAGAGAACGAGGCTGCACCTTCAGCTGATGTGAGCTGCTGTCAGAGCTGGGAAACCTGCAGAGTCCCAGGATTTCTGGGAAAATGAAGATCTGATGCTGAGCTCCCCTGAAGGGAGACTCCACAGCAAAGCCACTCTGGAAAGGCTCAGGCTGCCAGGCAGGCACTTAATTAAAAGAAAAACACTTCCAAAGATTCTTTCCCATTGTGATCCTCTGTGTTGAACTTGGCATTGGCATGGAGTTCTTGGGCTGTCCTACACCAGGGACACCAAGGCCTGGGAAGCACTGAAGCAGCTTGTCCCAAACTGTTCAGCATCAATATTTGCTGTGGGGACTCCTGGTTTTCTTCCTGCATTTCTCTTCCTGGGCTTTGGCCACTGAGGAAGATTTTCACATGGAGCCAGAAGAGCTGGGACTATCTGTCCTCTCTGAATGGTGAAAATTAGGAATGAACCCTAACTCTTATTAAGTGTAACAAATGAGCTGCTCTAACCAATTCCTGACTGTGTTTACAGTTTTCCAAGAATTGGTTCCCAACCTGGAATCACAGCCCAGGCCTTGGCACAGCTCCAGGCACACTGAGGCTCAGGCACTCCTGGTGGAAGGTTCTCTTTGCTCCAATTCCCACTCCCTCTGCCTTAGACCTTTCACTTTTAGGTCACTTTTAGGTCTTTGTTGTCACAAAGACAATACATAAAAGAATGTTCATCTGTAACAACACTGTCCAAATAACCCCTTCTGTGAGGACAATTTTTGTCTGACCTTTGTTCCAAATCTCACAGCAAAATTCTGATTTTATAAAACTTTCTTGGAATACACTTTTTTCTTTTCCTACTTTTAAACTTAACTCACCTTCTGGTGGAAGTCTAAACAAACAATTAGAAGTCAGGCTGAATTTATGCCCTTTGGGGGAAAAAAATTACCACAAAACACCACAATATCTACAGAGATGTCTATTAACCCAGCAGTTATCAGAAATGTGGTGAGGTTTTTTTTTTTTTTTTATTCTTTCTGGCACAAACCCAGCTTTCTAAAAAGCCAGTGACCCACTTTCACCTAGCTGGCCTCTGAAGTTGAGAGAAGATTCCTACCCTCTGGACGCTGGAGGCTCTGTTTGAAGTCCCTGCTGTCAGGAGATGGTCAGTTTACGTCTCCTGTCCTAGGACAGGAAAAGGATGCACTCTCAGCTCCATGTGTTGCAGGGAGATAAGCACAAAGATTTCTGTCCTATGCCCTTATCAGCTTTTCCTGCTACTCTCCAGAACAGACACCACCAAGGCTGGCAGTAAAAATTAAACTTAAGCAAGAGGAGGACAAAAAACCCCCCAAAAACCAAAAAAAAAAAAAAAAAAAAAAAAAAAAAAAAAAAATCAACAACAACAAAAAAAACAGAGAAGTATTTCTCATAACTGTATTTCAAAAGATTGAAGTTTTGGGAAAAAAACTGTTAGGATTTTTAGGAGTACTGAAAACCACCTCAAATCTTCTGTATTCTCAGTGTAAACTGACCTACTCTGACACACCCCAGGATGACTTAGGTTTTAAAAGATATCTCAAGACTTAATAATCTTTACTACATGGAATTCTTCCCCTTGCAAATAAAACCAATTAGCTGGCAAAAGGACATTTCCTGCATATGGAAACAATCATGGAATTACAGAATGGTTTGGGTTGGAAGAGACCATTACGATCAACCTGTTCCACCCCTTGCCATGTGCAGGGACACCTTCCACTAGACCAGGTTGCTCCAAGCCCCATTCTATAAATTAATATTTTTATTTCATGGTTTCCTTTGCTCCAAAGCCCATTCTATAAATTAATAGTTTTACTTCATGGTTTCTTTTGCTTTTCCTTCTCTCTCTACTGTTCCCTCCTTATGTTCCTTCAGTCCTGCCACCTCATTTTCTTAGTGTGCAGAGGACAGGCTAGACAGAGCCTCCAAGGATTTTGAGTTATCTCCCATCTTTCCATCTTCTGCCCACATAGGATTTAATTTATGGGTGCTTCAGCCTCCACCCTCTATAAAACTGGAGTTACTTCTTGTTGAAACATTGTCAGCCATAAGTGAGATGGGCTCAACATCATTTTAGGTGGCACCTTCAAGTAAGACTTGAACATAAAGGTGATAAATAAATGTCCAGCTCTCCACAAAGCCCCACCTGGATCTACTAATGTAGAAAAAGCCAAAAACCATCTAGCAAATACTCACATATAATTCCCAAATGGCTGTTTTAGAAACCTCAAGAATTGCTCCTGTGCTCCTCCCCAGCCCTCAATATCATTATTTAAACCATGGCTGCACTGTCAATTTATAAATTGAAACAATTTTAGAAAACATCCCTCATGTAATTACGGCAGCTGTCAAATCCACATCATAGATATCATGGGGTGCCAAAAAATGGAGGAGAACTTCACAGATGGGACAGGGCAGAGACAATTCTTAAACACTTCAAGATTCCCAAATTCTGGACTTATTTCTGCTACCAGTTTATTCTAGGACAAGGTGTTTGGGGAGAGATTTGAAAGAACAGTCCAGTTTCATTTTTAAAAGCACACAAGATCCTAAAATATACTAACTTTCCAGAGTTTACTCTGTATCTATACAGAACATGTGGAGACCCAAAATGAACAGAGTCAATGAAAAAATAATCAATTTATTGGCATTTTAGGCAAAGTAGAACTTTCCTCTTAGAAGTTCCTGTTTCTCCTCCTCCTTAAAAGAAACTTCTCAAGTTTTGCTTTTAAAATAATTGTGCTGCTGATACAATTTAACCTTAAACATGACTTAGTGTCCCCATTAAATGAAAAACACCTTTCTGTATACATGGCACACTAAAACTGATGTTACTCTTAATGATATTGAATAAAGAATTCAAAAGGCAAATCACGAGAGCTCAGCATTTCTCTAACTTCGTTCTGCCATTTCTCTTTAAGTTCTACCACAATAAAGAAAAATTTCCTCTCTCAAACCTCCTGCAATAATACAAAAATAAGGAAATTATGATGAAATGCTCTTTGGGCAAGACAGGAATTATAGTGATGGCATCAAAAATGTCAAATATTCCTTTAAACTGGAATGAAAGAAGTATTTTAAGACTCTAATCACATGAAATCAGCACTGAGTCCAGGATTCAGGATAAACCAGCATGTGTGTGTGTGTGTGTGTGTTTGTGTGTCTGGGTGTGTTTATCCCTGCATATCAGACAGGACAGGAAAGGAAGAGTTGAAACACTTGTCCAGAAAATGCTCAAAAAGAAAACACAGCCAGGACAAATTTAGCAGCTTTACTTAGCTGGGATATCAAAGGCAGAGCTGACTGGAAAAGCAACCACCTCTCAAGAATGGCAAAATAAACTCAGCAGAGTCTCGGGAGGAAAACCCGGATCAGAGGCTGGATTTTGTTAACTGCTGCTGTTTTGGGTAAGTCAGGTCCTTTCTGACACTGCTGAGATAATCTTGTCGAAGAACAACAAAAATTAAAAGCCAAAAAAAAAAAAAAAGGGGGCAAAAAGACAGGCAAGATAGACACCAGCCATTTCAGGAGGAATCTGTTTGGTAAAATGGCTTTGAGGTGTTGTCTGAAGAAACAAAACTCAGAATGAATTCCTAAAACATTTTTTTTAAATTTTCTTTTGGTCTCCTTTGGAAAAGTGAATTTCAATAGGCTGATTGGCAAGTTTGTTTGTTGATCAAAGCAAAAGTCTGAAACACAGCTGAAACAGATTTTCTGAATAAAAAAAAAAGCATTTCATGCTCAATTCAGAAGAAAGCTTCCCCAGCAGAAACTAGGCTATTTGAATTTTTTTTTTTTAAAGGAAGCTTCCATCAATTAAAATGAGCCAAAAGTGACATGTTTTAATAAATTCTGTCTTGAAGACAGGCAGACCTATTACCTAGATATGATATTGAAATCATGGCTTAGAAATGTGATTTTCTATCCAAAGTTCATTAATTTGCCTGTATTACGCAGAAGAGGATTTACCTCAGACTGGGAAAACCATCTGGATCTTACAGTGACCAGAATCAAAATTTGATGTTCAGAAATAGTCTGGGTTTAGATGGGAGGAGGAGTGGCATCTGCCCACCTCTGGCAAAAAAAACCAAACCAAAACAAAACAAAAAAAAAAACAGAGGAGGAAAAAGGAAAAAAAAAAAAAAAAAAGAAAATCCCCAACTTTTAAAGTTGCTGCGACTTCACCTGGGGAAGTGTTCCTGGAAGATTTAGTACAAGGAGCAAAGGAAGTGTGTCAACATGATCTGTACCATCCAATGGATAAAACTGGCTTTGGAATTCACCTTCCCAGTGCCAAACTGAGATTCAGAAATTGAAGTGATGTCAAGCAATTTCCCTTGGCTCCCAGTCATGCCAGAGACAGACACTCTGACGCCGAGGGAGGATGATGGGGAGATAGCAGGTCCCTCTCATTTTCACAAGAACTCCAGGGAACTGCTCCCATATCTGGTGCAGAATTAATCAAGATAAGTTAATGTGTGATAACATGTATCTGAAGGGGAGAAAGCCTGGACAGCTCCTGCCTCTCCAGGAGTGAATTTAATGGCTCTCCAAGAAACACAAAGCTGTCCTTCTGTACCCTGATCCACCCCAAAAGCAGAGCTCAGGCTGGAGAGCTGGAAAAAAGGATAAAGTATGGCACAGGAATGTGACACAGTAGAGAATACTGAATCTCATAATGCTGACAAATCATTGATGCCTTTACACCCTGGCACAAGAAACTCCCACCTGACCCACAGATATTCCTCCTGCTGCTACTCTTAAAATACTCCACACTAATAACAAGTAAATGGTTTGTGCATCCACAAAAATGGTGTTTTGAGGTATTTCAGTGAGGTCTAAACTCTGTATGATTGCTACATTGCCACTGTGACACGTTTCATATTAAATGAGAACATCAGAAATGATTGGGACACTTAAATTGAGGAGAAGGGGGGAAATTGGAAGAAGGTTTGGGTTGCAACCATGGAAACCAGAGTAGGAAGAGACCACTGAGCAAACACAGAGAGATGCTTTTCTCTCTGTAACCCAAGAGCATCAAGCAAAGTGCTTTGCTTAAACACAAAATCAATCTCAGAATCCCAGAATGGACTGAGTTGGAAAGGATCTTGGAAACCATTCAGTTTCCCTCTGCCATAGGCAGGGACACCTTCCAGTATCCCCAGGTTGCTCCAAGCCCCATCCAACCTGGCCTGGAACATTTCCAGGGATGGAGCAGCCACAGCTTCTCTGGGCAACTTGTGTCAGGCTCTCCCTACCCTCAGAGGGAAGAACTCCTTCTCAATATCCCATCTATTCCTGTTCTCTGCTAGCAGGAAGCCATTCCCTGCATCCTGTCACTCCAGGCCATTGTCCAAAGTCTCTCTCCATCTTTCCTGTAGCCTCCCTTCAGGTACTGGAAGGGGCAATTGGGTGACCCTGAAGCCTTCTCTTCTCCTGACCAAGCCCAATCTCACAGCTTTTCCCAACGCAGATCTGCTCCATCCCTCTGAACATCCTGGTGCCTTCTCTGGACTCTTTCCAGCAGCTCCACATCCTTCCTGTGCTGGGCCCCAGGGCTGGAGGAAGCTCTGCAGGTGAGGTCTCACCTGAGTGGGGCAGAATCCCTCTGTACCTGCGCACCTTTATCCATCCCAAATGAGAAACTCTGCAAACTCCAGAAGCCTTCTGGCCACACCACCACATTTCAGGAGTCACCCACACACACAATTCCAGCCTGATGGAAGTATAAGCAATCAAAATCTGTGCATGGAGCACTCTGAAGTGCTCACAGGGAATTCCCAGTGAGTGCCATCAATTGGATCTGATTAATAAAACATGCCAGCAAGGCACAAGCTGGGAATTTGTGCTCACAAGCACTTCCAGGCACACAGACAAACACCAGGCTTGTGTGTATTATACACAAGGACATCACTTATGCTCAGGTAGACAAAGGCCTCTGAAAATATCACCTGGTGTTTTTACAGGAAACTCTGTCTGGAAAGCTCTCATGCTCCATTTTCCCACCTGCATTGTTCACAAGGTGACATCCATCAGCAGCATCCCAGATGGATGGCATGAATTAATAGAGCAACTCCAGAGGCTGAGTTCCCAGCCAGGTATTTATATCCCTTTCCTTGTGAGCCAGCTGACTCTACTGATCTAAGAAACTGAAGCACCTCCCAAAAAAGGCAGAAGTGTCAATACATACAAAAATAGAATCCAATACTGGAAAAAAATTCCAAATTTGTCTGCTTTGTTTGCAGACATGTCAGATATGCAATAGCCTTCTAAATGGAAGGTGATATGACCAGAATATTTCCCTGAGGTATAATTTGCTTCTCTAATAAAACAATAACTTCCCACTGTGCTGTCATGAATATTACCTGAAATAATGCTTATTCCTTTAATCCAGGAATATATGGAAGGATGAGAAAAGCATTCCCACGTATGACAAATGATCAGCAAAGCAGCAGGGCTGACATCAGAAACTCTTCTTTAGTACTTCAGTTATCTCACCAGAGACTGGTACTGAAAACACAAAATTTTTCAGCTCCAGATGTGTGTATTTGGGCTCAAACTCAACCATTTGAAGCAATATGAAAACAGAAAGAGCTGAGTTCTCAGCCATCTCAACCTGCAAACCTAAAATCAGTAAATATCTACATTGTGGGACAGCTGCACCCAAATTCCAGATTTTGATCTGCATCTAACAAACTGTCCTCTACATGTACCTGATACCATCCCCAGACCAGAAAGGATGAAGATAAAACTGCAGTAAACAACATAGAAAGAATATTTCCAAATTCCCAGCAAGAATATTCCAAATCTTTCTGCTAAACAGCATTTGAATTGCATGTAGTAAATAAAGACCAAAGGCACACCCTAAATGAAAAAAAAAACCAAAAAACTCAATAGCTGTTCATGATGTGAGTGCCATTTCCAGAGAAATGAACAGCACATAATTATGTAATTAACAATTATGATTGTCTAAATAATCTCATTGTAGGGTTGGAGAGAGTCGAGTTACACGATCAAGCTCAGATTCAGCATTTCTAGGGGACTTTTTGTTTGGTGTTTTTTTCTTTTTTTTTTTTTTTTTTTACACAAATTGGTATTTGAATGAGGTTCAGTATAATATGTGGAGAAGTGACATTACAGAGAGGAGAAAAAAAGATGAAATAAACCTTAAACTCCTGACTGTACAAGAAGGGCATTGTATAAAGGCCTCTAGGAGACACAGCCTGATCCACTCAACCAACTCCAGCACAGACAGCCCAAAATCTCTCTGGGAGAACATGCAATTCCAGCCTGAGGGAAGTACAAGCACTGAAATCCTCATAGAGGCTTAAACATTCCTTATATGATATCCTCCTGTGTCTTATGAAAGGAAAATCCCCCAAAATTTTGATGGATTTTATTAATTGGTGTCCAAGGTCCAGCTTGATGAGGCCCTGAGCAACCTGGGGTAGCAGAAGGTGTCCCTGACCATGGCAGAGGGGTGGACTAGAGGAGCTTTAAGGTTCCTGCAATCCAAATCATTCCAGGACTCCAGAGTTGTATTTATTCAAGTATTTTCAAGACAGCCCAAAGGCATAAATTTTTTAAAGAGACATGTCTTTCAAAAATTTGCCATAAAAACCCAAGAACAACATCCTCTCCCTCAAAGAAATAATTTTCAAATACAGTGCTTATGACACCAGGCAGAAACTGTGAAACCATTCAGAATTTTGAGTTCAACCAAAACTCAGACACACACTTTACTGAAAATTAGCATTTTTCCAATTAGGAGGAAATTTACATCCAAGGCCAGGTTGGATGGGGCTTGGAGCAACCTGGGGTAGTGGGAGGTGCCCCTTCCCATGGCAGGGGGTGGAACTGGATTAATATAAGGTCCCTTCCAACCCAAACCTTCCTCTGATTCCATGATTTTATGTCAAAGCAATAAATGGCTTTTTACATGTAACTGTTTCATTGTTTGTCTTAAAAAGGGATTCTCTTCATCTTTAAGAACTTTCTGAAGGAAATAACATTTTTACTTTTATGGTTTCAAAGTGGACAAACCTAAAGTTTTCCTTCAGACAGAGCTCCAGCTACTCCTCCAGGAGCTGACATTACCTCTGCCCCAGCCAGGCAGTGCTGAAACCAATATTGCAGGGCTTGCAAAACAGAAAATCCCTTCCCACTCAGACGGTTCAAACCTGTCTGCAGCCTGTTGGACTCCTTGGAGCCACTGGATGCTCCAATAGTTTTGGCAATGCAAGTTCCCATTTTCACTGGGGTCAGCCAGAACAAGATCAGACCACATTCCTGGTGGCCAGCAGGTGATCTGTGCTAGTGTAAGCTCAGGCACAAAGGCACAAGTTTATCTCTGTGTCCAAAGGCAGCCAACTCACTCTGCAGAACCACCTGCAGTGAAAAGAGCAGCTCAAAAAAAAGATACAAAAACCAGCAGCCCACTGAAACAAGGTCTGTACGGCAGCAAGATCCTGGCAATGGAATTCATCCACCCTGGCTGCAGAGCCAAGAAAACCACTTGCACCTCCAAGGACCTCAATGGTTTGATCACACATCACCAGGTGAAACAGGAGAGTAAGTTATTCCTTCTCATTTAATGAGAAAGGATTAAAAATGTATAAAAATTAAAAAGTGTCCCAAGAATGATTTTAGCAAGAATTAGGTAGAACACCCCAATTTCTTGGAGCTGATCTGCCCTTCAACCAAAAAACAGCTGCCTGGAAGGTATCAACACTAATGATGTTGTGACTAGAAAGTTAACCAATAACAGAATCCCCAAATGGTTTGTTTGGGTTGGAAGGGACTTTAAAAATTATCCAGTTCCAGCCCCATACCATGGGCAGGGACATCTTCCAGTATGCCAGGTTGTTCCAAGCCCTATCCAACTTCCAGGGATGGGGTAGCCACAGCTGCTCTGGGCAACCTGTGCCAGGGCCTCACCACCCTCTGAGTGACATTATTAGGTAACCTTGAATAAGATAATAATATTAGAATAAGGTGTAGCAAACCCTTTGAATGCTTTTGAATGGGCCTTTTTGCTTCTGTACTTGAAAGATGACTGAACAGCTTGGGTCCTTCCCAGCTGGATACCGGGCAGAGGTACAGTAGAGAGCAAGGGCCATCAGAAATTAAAATTAAAAAAAAAAACAAAAAAAAAGGAAAAGATACTTTGGTTCTAGTTAAAGCCAGAATGACCATCTTTGTTACAAATTAATTTGGTGAGGCTCTTGATTTGGAAGCCACAGTCTCCCTTACAAGCTCTGTATCAGCCTCTTTATTCCCTCTAATGCTGTTCAGGATAGCCTTGGGCAGCCCCAGGGGATTAATCCAGCATTCCTTACTTTCCCTGGTGGAGGGAACTAGCAAGTGCATTCCAGGGCTATTAAAGAGTTAATTAGGTAGTGCTTTGTGCAGCTTCACTGTTTCAGCAAGTCTCGGGTGACACCTAATTAACAAATCTCTGATGAGCTGTTTCTTAGAGAGCTCAGCACAGAGAGCTCAGCAGAGTGCTCCACGGAAAATCTCCTTTATCATTCCAGCCACGAAGCTCCAATGTCCTGCTGCCCCTCTACCCCTCAGTGAGGGGATATCTGTGATTCTCCCGGCTGGCTCTAAGCTGTCAATCCTGCCCCCTCTCAATAAAAGTTTATTTACTAAACTTGGGAGCATTTCGTACAAAGCAAAAAACAGGCAGCTACATCAAAGCCTCCCTATTATCACTCCCTAGTGAACTGTGAAAATATAAATTCAAAGCTGACAAGCTAGTTAGACTTTTAACTAAAATCTGAGGGCAATTAACTTTAACCATGCCACTCTGCTACTGTACTCCTGGCACCAACTTTGAGAAGTGGCCCAAATTCCTCTGAGGAACAGAAAGACCATTTATCTCCTCTATTTATTCAGGGCAAACCTCCTCCTTCGTGTCAAGCTGGGAATGCAGCGTTGCTGACTGTGACTGGCAGTGATAAAGGAGCTGGTATGATTTTCAAATGAGCAGCATGTCCTGCTTCCCCAAATATTGGAGAAAAGTGAATAATGTGCCCTCCTAAATAAGAGCCAGGCACCGATTTAGAGCTGCACACTGGGGAAAAGGTGCCTATAAATTCCTGGACACATAAAACTCCTGCCTTAAAAAGGATTTCTGCTTGTATCTCCTACAGAAAGGTATTTTTATTTGCAGAACTTGAGAAAGGAAAGCAATCAGAAGTGACAGGAAGATCATTTATCTAAGGATAAGTTAGGAAGTGGCATTAATCTACAGAATAATTTCTGTACACGTGATCCCTTCCAAAGTTTCTTGAGGTCCTAGCCATGTTCTGCAACTGAATCCTTTTAGAAGCACCAAAAATGTGAACCCCTGGCTGTGGCAGAGGGTTGGAATGAGATTATTTTTAAGGTCCCTTCTAACCCAAACCACTCTGCTCTATGAAAAATATTAGACAGAAACTGTTAAAAGCATATTGCCTTGCTAAGTACCTGTATGGAAATGAAAATAATTCAAAGCTTTTATATATTTGCAATATATGATTATAAACCAAGAGCTTTGTACCTAAAGCTCAAAACAAATATTTAATATTTAGTGGAAACTTTACATCTGGAGTCTCAAATCTTCATATCCAATGGAGAGAGGTGACCCTCAAATGCACAGCTCGCACCTTAAGCAGGTTAAATGGTCCTTCACTGAAGCTTTTCTCTTCCCCTGCTTCTTAGATGTTACATCACTGTATTTAACCTCTCAGCTGGGATTAATCTCCCTCTCCCTTAGGCATTTAGCTTAACTCTGAAACAATTGGAGAATATTGCCTTGAATCAATCAGGATCAGGAAATCTCCATAGCAGCAAGGCATCCTGAAGGACAAAACAAGAAGCCAAGTGGGTGCCTCCTGCATGACACCCTGAAAATGATTTTTTGTCAGGGCCCTTAAGTGGTGTCAAACGCCACAACTCTCCCTTGGGTGCAATCTCATCTTTTCTTTCAAGAACTTCACACCCAGGAAGACAGAGAATTCTCCCACCAGCCTGACAATCCAGGCTCCAGAAAAATCAGTTATAGGACAAAAGAGTTTTTCAGCTTTCAGTCCAAAAGATTCAACCATAAAAACTTCTTGGAAAATTAGTACCAAAAGCGTTTTACAAATGTCATGGCAAATTTCTAATCTTTTGTTGCCTGACATGAACTTGAGATAACTTTTCCTACTTCCCAAGCTTCCTCTGACAGTGTGAACAGTTCCCATCCCTTCAGACACTCTGTAAAGGTGAAGGGCATTTTGTTTTGCTGATACAGGAAAGAAAGGAGTTCAAGACTCAAAATTCTGTGAGTGGAAGAGGATCTGCCATAGCCCTGCAAGGCTTAGGTCTGTGGAGGCACAGAATTTGGGAGCAGAAGGGCCCTACAAAAACCCACTGTGGGTTAAAGCAGAGGGGCAGCATCTCCTCTACCCTGGAAGATTCCCAGAAAGCAAGAGCAAGCCTGGCCTGGGCAGGGAGCCCTTTATTGTTATCAGTGTTTTTGTACAGCCAGTTGCCAGGAGTGACAAAGCTCTGTTTTCCAGGAGCAAGTGCTCAGATCAGAAGCCCCGGGCCGGCGGTGCTGCGGAGCGAGGGCTCAGTGCTGGGCGTCTCTTGGAGACACCCATTTCCCTACGACAATGCCGGAAAAAGGAACGGGCCACGCTCCCTGCCTTTGGACCACATCCATCACAGTTGCTACACACAGCATTCCTTTGCCATTTGGTAACTGACAAACACCAGGCTTATTAAAAAAAGGGAAAAAAACCTGACCCCGCAGTTAGGGGAAAAAACCCCGGAGCCTGCAGCACTCCAGGCGGGAAAGCCTGGGCAGAGGGGGACTGCTGGAATGAGAGGAGGGCAGGGAATCAGCAGCACAAGGGATACATAAAGTCCTGGCTGTCAAAACAAAGGCTGCTGCTCCACTTGACCACTTACACAAACAATTCTGCAGGTGAGATACTCCTGCACTTCTTGCCTGACCTCAGCTTCCCAAGATCCACAAATCTCCGGGTTTACACACCCCCACCCCCAGCCGTACCCTCAGGGGATGCTCTGGAGCACAGCACCCCTCTCCCACCCAGATTTTATGTAAACAGCCCTGCTTCTGCAGGGATTTCAGGAAAGCTGGAGACAGTCACGCTCCAGGACTCTCTGAAAGTTTAATTAAGTTGCAATGCCTTAAAACCACAATATGGGCGCCGTGGCTGTAAAGTTCAAAAGGTAAATAGGGAAGCACAGAACACTTCCAACAGCTTTGCCAGAAGCAACCACTGGGAGAAACCTGGGTGATACACCTTGCACTTCAAAATTCTCAGTTATCATCTCAGTATTTCAATGCACTTCATGAAGAACCACACACAACACAAATTAGGCTGATACCACGTGAATCATCTCTGGGTTTAATGGCTGGGAAATTGGGATGCAAACTTGACCCAAGGCTGCACAGCAGGCAGTGAAAGGGAACCAAAGCCTGGCTGTGCTTCACC
This sequence comes from Fringilla coelebs, assembly GCF_963513975.1. NCBI lineage: Eukaryota > Metazoa > Chordata > Aves > Passeriformes > Fringillidae > Fringilla > Fringilla coelebs. The sequence goes on from NC_140030.1 coordinate 3,478,008, forward strand.
TGAGCCAGATTCCTGGGATCCACTACAGACAAATCCCATCCTCCAAATCCAGAGGGGCTGGCAGAGAGGAGTTCAAAAGCAGTGATTAATAGGAGGCTTAGCAAGGCAGAAGTTAAAACAGGGACATTGTGCCTTCTCAGTGTGCAAGTTCCAACAAAAAACTTCCTCTTCCAGCCGCTTGCTGACGTGTAGGATTACCCAATTTTCTCTCATCACCTCAAAGCTTGGCCCAGCATTCTCACTGCTCTTAAGATGACATGTAAATGAGTGCTTAAGCTCCCAGCATCAGCACGGACACAGATATTAAATGGCTGAATTTAGGTCACTTTGGCCAAGGCTGAATTGCTCCCCACAGAACATTCACTCTTTAAGTCAGGAGGAGAAATATTTTTAGGGGAAAGCAATTTGAGAGTTGGATAACTTGGCATTCATGTGTTTTGTTATATCACTGCCCCAGGCTGGAGCTGAGCAGCACCTGGATGTTTATATAATTTATATAATTTATATAATTTATATATTAGGGTGGTCTTCATGGAATGACTGGAGTTTTGAACTGGTGCTATCACTGCACCGAGTCCTTAGAAAAAGGAAATATTTAGAAAACTTAATAATCCTCTGGGCTAAATGTGGTGTTTACAAACTGATTAAGGAGCTGATACTGGGATGAGCTGAGCCAGGCAAGTCAATAAAGACCTGAAGCTCTAAAATAATTTGGGAATTGTTGGAGGAACAGCTTCTGCTTGGATGTGACAGCAGGGACATGGAGAGTCAGCCGTCCCCAAAATGCACCAAGAAAGAATTTGGGATGTTGTCTTTGAGATATTTCATATCAAATTTCTTAGCAGCTTGATCCATTAGTAGTTGGAGAGAAATTCCACATCCACTGATACCCAGAGGACTTTACAAATATTTCATGAAACCTGAGAACTTTTCCAGGCACTTGGAGTGTTTGGTGCTTTTTCAATATTTTTAAGAGTCTAAGCAGTAGATGAGATTTGGAGAGAACCAACAAAAACCTTCTGCTTATTTACTGAACTGTTCCCCTTTTTCACCACTAAATATAAACCCCATATTCATATTATGAGACATCAAAGAATAAATATATAAATAAAGGGTTTCCTAAAATAATAAAATTGCTTGATTTTTTCCTCATCTAAGATTTTTTACTCCCTTAAGAGATAAAGTGGTTTAATGAATAATAAAAAAGCACCTTCAAGCTTGCACTTGACCACAGCAAGATGTAACTGCAAATATTCATTGCAAAATACACAAGCTGACAATTTGAAATGAAAATATACTTTTTAGAAATTTTAAGAGAAAGAAATTCTGTTTTCTGTGAACCAGAAAACATTTCCTAATTAGCATTAGCCTTTGACTGCCTTGTACTACAGAAACTTTCTTCTGCTCCCAAGCTCAGAAATTTTGTTGTAAAAAATACTGAGAATAAATAATTTTCTTTCAAGTATTGAAACACTGAGTGACATTTAAATTCTTCAATATTCTGGAAAACAGGATTTTAGGGCATGCAATATTTTTGATCTTCCCTTCATTTGTTAAAAAACAACCTGTACCACACAGGTGACACAGGATCAGTGTTACCCTGAGCTGGGCTGGATTCTGCTGTCAAAAACACTTCCCAGCACTTGGGAAAAGTCAGCTCCTGGTGAAACAGAGCAGGTTTAAGATAAATCCCAGTAAATAAAAAATTAAAAATTGAATGCTGTGGAGGCACACTTCTCAGCCTCTGTCCACTCTACTATCTGTGGTGAAATCATCTTTGATCCTGACTTTTTGCAGGAGCTGAAAGTTTATCCAACATGTGCTGGTTTTAAACTCCAGCAGAGGTAGTTGCAAGGTGGTCACCAAACCACCCTGGGAATTCTGGATCCTGAGGGACTCCAGAACTTTCCACCAGGATCATCGAAGCAAAACCTTCTGGAGATCCATCCCAGGCTAGTAACAAAAATTTCTGAGGAATTAATGATCACAGACAGCAGCACCTCCTGCTCCAAAGCCAGACCAGCCTCCAGCCTCTCCTCCCCACACCCACTGAGTTTGTAGCGCTGTGATTCTGCAAATCTAAACACTTGAGGGCACAGCCAACTGTCCCCAAGGAGAGAATGGACAAACTACACACCACAGATGGATCACATCCCTTAATCCAGTGCAGGGAAGACTTCAGACCCTGCTGCATGCATGGAAATTTTGGAATCTGTTCAGCAGAGTATCCAAACTCTGTCCAACTCAGCAAAACTCTTGAGTTTCCTGTGGCTTCAGTTGTTATCATGGAATGGCTTGGGTGGGTAAGGACCTTAAATCATCCAGTTCCACCCCCTGCCATGGACAGGGACACCTCCCACTATTCCAGGCTGATCCAACCTGGCTTTGGACACTTCCAGGGATCCAGGGGCAGCCACAGCTTCTCTGGGCACCCTGTGCCAGGGCCTCACCACCCTCACAGGGAACAATTCCTTCCCAATATCCCATCCATCCCTGCCCTCTGGCAGTTGGAAGCCATTCCCTGTGTCCTGTCCCTCCATCCTTGTCCCCAGTCCCTCTCCAGCTCTCCTGGAGCCCCTTTAGGCCCTGGAAGGGGCTCTGAGCTCTCCCTGGATCCTTCTCCTCTCCAGATGAACACCCCCAGCTCTCCCAGCCTAGCTCCAGAGCAGAGGGGCTCCATTCCCTGGGATTATCCCTGTGAATTTAACATTCTAACAGGTCTGCAAGTCCCTGCTCTCTCTTCTCAACGAATCAAAACAGGACAATATTCATCCTTAACTCCAAATCTGAGACCTTTCCCACAGCATATTCCATGAAGGAGAACAGCAAGTCCTCATCACCAGGATCCTGACAAGGGACACATCTTTCAAAGCTGATGCTGAAGCCACCTGGGCACAGAAGGCACCAACTGTCCCCCTGCATGATTTATCTTCCCCATCATCCTCTTCCTCTTTCCTTAGCTGAGGGATATGCACAGTTATTAACAGATGGTCAAATTAATGACACTAATCAGCACTTTTGTCACATTTGTCCCTCTCTCTATGGCAACACCATAACTGTTCAAAGGAAACTTGCTGGGATTGATGGTGGTTTGCAGAGGGAGGCTGCAGATGTAGTGAAAAACAGACACTGGATTTCTTAACCTTGTCTTAATCTTGGGAAAACTCAAATTTAAGCCCAAACTAAATCCAAATGGCCAAGTTTGCAAACACGCCATGAAGCTGGAGAGAGCTCAGAGAGCCAAAGAACCAGTTTGGACACTGGTGGGGAGCTTTACCACCAAGTCACTCTTCTGCACCAGATATTTCTCCTAACTGGAGAGTTAAAAAAGCAAATTTTCACAGCTGAAGAAAGAACAATCCAAGAAGCTGAAATACTGGATTGGAAGTGGAAAAGCTTGTTTCTTTAGATTTTAAGCACTTTCTCAGGCTGAATCATTTCCTTTGCTCCAGCTTCTGGTTTGTTTAACCCATCTGAACCAACCAGCAGTTTCATAATGAGTTTGATGAGCCAAAAATCAGAAGACACCCTTGGAGGAAGGTTAGACACCCTTTAATGACACTAAGTCAGCAAAAATCAGATTGCTGTGAACACCCAGTCCTTGCAGGCTGCTTGAATAGATCCAGCTGCCACCTTGGAGGTACTAAAATGCGTCCTAATTCCTGATTTCTGAGAGAGACCAAGCTGCTGTTTCCCTCTCATTCCCACAGCAGCATTATCCCCACTAGCTGTCAGCCCAAATTCCACTCCTCCAGACACAGGAATAAGCAAATTCCTGCCCCAGGGAAGGCAGGGTAGGGAGGGAGACGAACTCATCACCAAGAACTTGCCCACCTGGCTTAAAAATCAACAGGAAGCCACCTGCTTAGTTCACACTTCCATATACAAATCCTGTTATGATAGGATCAAAAAAAGGTACTTTTCCTTGTTTTGAACTGCTGCATTGCATTTTTTTTAATTTTTTTTTTTATTTTTAAGGAAAGCTCTTTGATCAGACAAATATTTTTAAAAGGAAAAACAAAACAAAGCTGGTCTATAAAGCTCAGGCCCATGGCAAGGGCTGCTTGGGAGGAAGGGATTACACAGGACAAAAAATAAGGTGAGGTTTATTCCCTAGAAGCCAAACCCATATTCTTAGGTACTGCTGTGTTACTTTCTCACATAATACACAGTTTAAAAAAGAAAAAAAAAAAAGAAAAAAAGAGAGACAATTGCAAGAAAAAAAAGCACAGCTAGGATTTGTTTTGAGCACCCAGTTAAGCAGCTATGCCAAACATTGTTTTGTGGTCCCTCAGACGATTCCACTGCTTTAACCCTATTTACCCCATGGATAAAAGTGTTTCTAAATCACATTTTTATGTAATCTAATTAGAGCTGGATTTCTTCCCTCCCCTTTTAATTTTCTTTTTTTTTTCCCCTCCTTTTTTCTCTAAATCTCAGTGAAAAATCCCACTGGAGAACCACCTTTGCAGGACAAGGTGTTATAAAATATACAGATGACAAGGTGACAAGGTCCAGCACAGAAATGCCAAAAGCCAATAGGAAATCAGCTCAGTTAAAGCCTTTTACCAACACAGACCTGCCTTTTACACCACAATTTTTCCCAATTATTTCATCAGATCCATTTATGGATATATTTTTTTGTTCATGCAGTGCCTGAGGACTGGATATGACCAACTAAGCAACCTCAGGATATTTAAATGACAAAAGCAACTGAGCCATCCTGATTTCAGACCCACTCAATCTCAACACAAAGCCATGCCAATGATTTCCTCTTTTTGAGAGGGGAAAAAGATTCTTGAGGTTTTTTTTTTTCCCTTCCAAAAAGAAAAAAACCAGCCAAAGTCACAAAGTTCTGATTGGCCTTTTCCTCTTAGAAACTTCCACAGCCTAAAAGCTTCCACGATGCAAAAAAAGCAAAGGCAGCAAAAATCCTCCTCCAAAAAACACAGCACAGCTTTCACACCAAGTGTAGTTAAAAAATGACTAAGTTTTCTTGATATATGAATTTGTGGGTAAACCATTTATCAATGACCTGTTTACCTGTGCAGCAGAGTCCCTCAAGCAGAGGGCCATGTCATTCCCCTTTGACTGATTAATTAGCCAATCAAGGGATATTTTTCACTGTGAGGCAGGATGGGTTATTCCAGCTAATGCCTGGTCTCTAATGGTAACACATTAAAGCCAACTTGGCTCTTTAAGCCTCTGGAAGTGACCAAAAGGGAAGGAGAGAAGATAAATCAAAGAGAGCTCTCCCCAGTTTTGTTTCTGTTCCTTAACAACCCCCCCAAGGAACAAATGTGGAGGCAAGACTTCTCCAATGAAGAGAGGAAGAAAAAGCACCCTGACTTCCAGATTGGGAGATACCTCCTCCTCTCCCTCTCTCCTGATATCTGGACAGCAATAATTTATCCTCCAGTTGATTAACAAGGTGCTTATAGAATAGGCAACAAAACATCAATACTTTGCTCTTCCTCTTTTTTATATCAAAAGCACAACTAGGACAGAATGCTGGGTAAAAGAAATTCTTCCTGGTGTTCCTGAGACACACTTATCTGCATGGAAAAATATTAAATACATGGCCCAAATTAGAACCTTGAGCATAAATAATTTTCTAATTTGCTAGGTAGGATGTTGCAAGTCACCAGCTCAAAGCAACAGGGCTTTAGATCAGCTTTCCATGGGTCTCTGCTGCCAGATGGTCGAGCTGTACCACCTGTGCAGGGGGTTGGAACTGGATGAGCTCTAAGGTTCCATCCAACCCAAACCATTCTGTGGTTCTGTGATTTAGCCCTTCAGCTGTACTGTCCTGTTGTCCTCCTTGTCACTTTGTGTCACCAGCCTGCCCTGCCTGCTTCTCAGGCACAGGCAAATGCCTTGCACTGCTCAGTGCTGGCAGAATCTGGTTTGGGGTTTTTTTTTCTCTTCTCTTTTGACCCTTTTGGCTGTTGAAAGCCCACGGTGAGGTGCAGAGCAGAACTGGAGAGGCCAAAGAAGTTCCTGCAGTGCTACAGAAACTGTAAAAATCCCTTGATAATAATCACAGAATGGTTTGGGTGGGAGGGGACCTTAAACTATTCCACCCTTTTTTCCATGGGCAGGGACATTTTCTACTATCCCAGGTTGCTCCAAGCCCCATCCAGCCTGGCCTTGGACACTTCCAGGGATCCAGGGGCAGCCATAGCTTCTCTGGGCACCCTGTGCCAGGGCCTCACCACCCTCACAGGGAACAATTTTTCCTTGTATCTCATCTGAACCTCCCCTGCCTCATCTCAAGACCATTCCCCCTTGTCCTGCCACTTGTGACTAAAATTCTGAAGCAAGTAAAACGTGCTGGTTGAAGCAGCAGAGGTTTCAAAGCTATGAAGACTCTGAAATATTTCATGACTAAATAGGGAAGGCCAAGAAATGCATGTGCACAAGGACAGGGATTCCTGCTCATCTCCTTTAGCCACACAGAATCCAAGCACAACACAACCACAGGAATCCAACTTCAGCCCTGGAGCCACTCACAGAACGGCTTCTGGGAGATGTTTTACTTAAGCTGATCCATCTCTGCCCATCCCAACAGGTCTAAAAGTGTTAAATTCATCTTTTTTCTTGGCGTCACTCACTGAGGAGCTGGGATTTCCCTCAGGAGACTCCTCCAGTGCCCCGCTGACATCACTGTGAGGAAGCCTGCTGAAGAGTAAGTCTGAGTCTTCCTTTTTCTAATTGAAGTTCTCACCCCCAGTCCCATTCCTGGCTTTTGCCTACTCTGATTACTGTCCCTTCCCTTCCTCTGCTCCTCCCTCCCCATGACCCCCAGGTATTTATAGGCAGAGAGGTCATCTTTTTTCTGCCTCTTTTCTGAGATGAACGTATCCAGTTCCTCCACTCTCTCCTTCTAGGACATGCCCTCTAACCCTGTCTCCCATTTTACTAAATCCTTTTGGACTCTCTCCAGGTTTTTGATGTCTTTTTTTTTTTTTTCTGTTCTGCTTCTCAGTCCCAAATACCTCATGCTAACCGTGGTCTCCAAAGCAGAACAGTGAAAAATCTGTGTTAATTTGTAACTCATTTTCCTCTTCTACAGGTTTTTTCTCCTTCCATGGCATTGCCAAAAAGGGAGCAGCAAATTAATTTATGTGCTAACCCTGCAACAAATTTAGTCACAGGTAAAAAAAAAACTCGCAACTTGCCTAAAAGTCACAATTGTGAAACTCCACAAACACCAGTATCATGCTTGGTATTTTGCAGAGAGAAAGTCGAGGTGCAGGGAATGGTATCAGTTCACCCATAACTTCAGGGAGCCCATGGCAGCGCCAGATTTTAATGGATTTTCAGCTATGTCCCTTAAGATTAGCCAACATGCTTTTCTGATAAGTGCTGGGAAATATAAATCAGTTGAGGAAGTTCTGCAAAATGTGTCAGAAGACAATTTCCTGATTAAAAAAAAAAAGTGAAAAAGCACCAGGGGTGGACAGTTCCATTTCTAATGCCTAACAAGGAAGAAATCACTGCAAGCCTGAGACTTTCGGGCTACTTGGATTGGGTGGCTGAAGGGAACTTACGCAGGTTTCCATCCAAGTTACACAAACTTGGAGGAAGCAGATTACTCATGGAATGGCCTGAGCCATGCATGTGAGATGGATGCAAAACACTCAGGTTTTTATGCATCTCCAACAGGGTTTGAGCAAATCAGAGCTGCTCCCCCCAGCCCCCAGAGTGAAATCAGTGCCAGAATCACGTTGTTCAGCATCCAAGTTGGGACCGTCTGCAACTCATTCCCAAATCCTCAGCTTCACTCAGGAGCATTTTCTCCAGTGATAAGGCTCCATCAGGAAACACAGCTGGATGGAGGAAGGAAATTCTGAGAAGCAAAAAAAATAGTGGGGGTTCCAGGAAGTTCAACCAGATAGGAACTAATGGAATTTGTTTTTCTGTCTCCCCAGCTCCCAGTGTTCCTAAGCAAGCGAGAAAATCACAGGGAAAAGTGGTGGCAAAAAACAAGTCTGGCAGATCTTAGCCTGCAAAACAGGTCCTCACTGCAGGTCTCCAGAGAGCATCATAATTACAATTCAATATTTTCGATCACTTGCTCTCCCTGGGAAAAACTGCAGACGTTTTCAATTTAGGTCCACTCTGAAGCCCAGCCATTGTTTTCTTCCCCACCTCGTTTTTTTGACTTGCCTTTTTTTTTTTTTGTTTTAAACAAAGGTCCCTGTGTAGTTTATTAAGGAGGTTTGAGTTGGACACATGATTTATCAAAAATACTTTTAAAAAAAGAATTGTTATGTTGAACATTCAGGAGAATTAAAGGTTGCAATTGCCTCCAATTAGTAACACATATCCCAGAACCATCAAAACAACAGCATTGTAGTTTTATTACTTCTAGAGAAACTCCTTTCAACCCTCAGGGGCAAACAGCATTTCCTTCCACATCCTTTGCAATTCCCCTCTTTTGCAATCTTTACAGTCCTCTGGCCAACTCCCTCTTCCTTTGATAAGGTAGATAATCCAAGTTTCAGCATTCCCCACTTACTGCTGCAGAGCTGGTGTGGAACCAGAGAAAGGATCCATTACCAGACCAATCCTTGGCCACTGAGACAGTTAAAAAGGGAGTCTGAGATCAGCCCCACAGCTCAGAGAGCTCAGATTCAGCACACACAGAGCATCTCCTGCCAAAGGCTACATGCACAGTCAAGATCATAGAATGACTGCTAATGACCACACTGGAAAAGAGTGGGCAGGACTGACTGGAACAGCAACACATCTGGTTTGTTGAGACCCTGTTCATCACTGCAGCAGTTCAGGGGTGACAGTTTTTTGACAAGATTTTCTTCAGAAGAGCCAGGATTATCTTGGTGGTCCAGAGACCTTCACTGAACATTGAGTTCTCTCACTAATTCACCTTGGAGCATAAGCACAGATGGAATTCCCTCTGTTTTGCTTTTTTCTTCTCTTTTCCTAACCTCTAAAGAAAGTTTGGTGTGACACCAGCCAACCAGCCAGACCTAGTGCAACAGTGGGGAGGTTAGATTGGATTTAGGCAAAGTTTCTTCATGGAAAGGGTTGTCTGGCACTGGAACAGGCTGCTCAGGGAAGTGGAGGAGTCACCATCCATGAAACCGTTCAAGAAACAGGTGGCTATAGCACCTGAAGACACAGCAAAGAGGTGAACAGGCTTGGAATTGAGGATTGTAAAGGTCTTTTCCAGCCTTCACAATTCCACGATTCTATGATCTCTTCTGCCTGCCCCTTAAGTGACCTCTTTTATTCACCCCCTGAAATTTTGTCGTGTGCTAAAAATGGAGGCTTTAGGGAAGGCTGATAATCAAAAGTCTGGACAAACTCCTGAAGAAGTTGCCATAGCTGACCCTGCTCTGAGCAGGTGACTCCTCTGGAGACCTCCAGGTCTCCTCCAGTCTCAGCAATTCTGTGATTCTATGAAAAGCAGTTCCTGCATCTTCCCATGAAGTTGCACCCAAGTTTTTCTGATCCCAGACTGAAACAAATAGAAATAAAGGAAAAACAATTAAGCTGAAAATCTCTGTCAAAAGATCAAGAGTGGAATGGTAGCTCTGTGGGGGTCATTCAGCGCACATCAAATGTGCGCTGAATGCTTCTCAAACTGCATCTCTGAGAACAGAGGAGGGAGATGGTACCTCAGAAAGAGCCTCAGAGGCAGGACTTCAAGCTATAAAATCATGGAATGGGTTGGGTTGGAAGGGACCTTGGAGATCATCCAGATCCACCCTCTGCCATGGGTGGGGACACCTTCCACCATCCCAGGTTGCTCCAAGCTCCATCCAAGCCGGCCTTGGACACTTCCAGGGATCCAGGGGCAGCCACAGCTTCTCTGAGCAACCTGTGCCAGGGCCTCCCCACCCTCCCAGGGAACAATTCCTTCTCAAATCCCATCTAACTCTGTCTTTTGTAAGTTTGAAGCCATTTCCTGTGTCCTGTCCCTCCAGGTCCTTGTAAATGGTCTCTCCATCTTTCCTGTAGCTCCTTTCAGGCACTGGAGGGCCACAATTAGCTCATCCCAAAGCTTCTCCTCTCCAGGCTGAACAATGCCAGTTCCCTCAGCCTTTCCCCACAGCAGAGCTGGTCCATCCCTCTGATCTTCCTGATCCTCCTCTGGACTTGCTCCAACAGCTCCAGGGGTTTCTGGGCTGAGTCATGTCCAGCTCCCACCCCCAGGACCCCCAAGTCCTTGTCCCAGGGCTGCTCCATCCCTTCATCCCCACACTGGATTGATCCCAGGGGTTGCCCTGATCCAGATGCAGCACCAGCACTTGGTCTTTTTAAATCCATGAGATTCCTGTGGCCACTGCTCCAGCTTTTCCAGGATCAACAGGGGTACTTCCATGTATCATCTCCATTGCACCCACAGCTGGCAACCTGCAATCAGATTCATGGACAGGAGCAGCTGTGGCTCCTGTGGAAGTATGGAAGTCCTTATCCTGTCACCAGGGAAAGCAGCCCAGGGTTGTAGGAGCTGAAATTTGAAGGGAACTGGAGCCTACCACAAACTGCAGGAAAACCCAGGGCTCTGCTGGGCACCAGAGCCCTTCCTACCTCACCTCCATGTAGGAACAACTCATTTCCAGGAGAATGGCAGCATCTTCCTGCTCCTGCAGGGAGCTCTGTGCCACAGCAGAGCTCAGGGATTTCAAACCAGAAGGCAAACAGAGAATTCCTGCAAAGCCTCACAGGGCACTTCTCTTTGTGCCACCTTAAGGACCAGGCTCCAGAAGATGAAGGAAAGGGATCATAAGAGTTCATGGGTGCAGTGCAATGAAACTGCTCAGAGCTGGAGGGCCTGAGCAATGCATTTCTGTTCTGTGCAAACTCCACAGATCTCTGATCCATGAAGAGAAGGAGAAGGGGGAGCTGGGGGAAGCAATTGTGCTGCCCCTGGCTTCCTCACCCTGTGGCTGCTCAGCAGCAGCCAGAAGACAACAATGCAGCTCCAAATTCTGTGCCCTCCTGCCTGGATTTGCATGAGGAAATTTGGGTGCTTAGGAGGGAACAGCCTGTCACTTTTCTGCCAGAATGTTGAACCATTTCAGGAAATCTGCACAGCAGCCGTCAGCCAACCACTGCATCTGTCAAGGGATTGGCAAAAACATGCACAAACTTAGACACCCTTCATAAAATCCATGTGATTTGCAGTGTTTATCCACAAAAGAGCAAATGATCTGCAGGAAAAAGTCCCAGAAGGAGCAACTTTCCAACTCTGAATTTCAAAAGATGTAGAACATAGAGAGAAAACAATACCAACTACTTGAGACAACTCATGAATGGGCAAAATCTGCTCCCTCAACCCCAGCAGTGCTGAGCTGCTTTAAATCCCAGTTTGTCCTGCTTCCCATTGACAGCAAGGGAGCCAAGGAGAAGATCCAGAGTGTATTTATGTGATCAGAACCAAGAGGGCTCCCTGGGACAAGTTTACTCACAGGATATGAGAGCCCCAACAGCTCTCACAGACAAGTTCCCAAATCCTTATTTCAGCTCCCAGCGACCTGCAGTGAAGCTCCACAACAACTTCCAAGAGCACAAGGAGTAAGGTGTCACATACAGGGTATTCCAGAAATTTCCACTCCATTTCAAGCCGCATCTTTCCCTTAAAACCAGAGATTTCCAAGAACTTGGAACCAACTGGGCAATTCCTGCAATATATTCATTTGTGCTTTTCCAGATGTTATTTTTTCCAAAGAATTTTTCTGGATATGTTGGCCATGTCACAGTTATTTTATCCACTGATTGATCTGTATTTTATCCACTGATTGGTCTGTATTCTTCAAGTGAAAATGCTAATGAACACATAAATAAAATAAAAACAGGTCCAAACCTGGATCTCATTACCCAAAGTCAGGGGAAAAGTCTTCTCATCAAATATTTATCACTGTTCAGGCCACCTCTGAATCTTCTGCAGCTGCTCAGTCTTTACCAATTTTTGTGAAAACAAGGGCAGTTTGTAGAGATTTCCCAGTTGCTACTGAATGTCCAATTTTATTTTGTATATTCATGGATCTTTCACAGACTCATTTAGGTGGGAAAAGACCTCTGAGAGCATCAAGTCCAACCTTTGACCTTTCAGGCCAAGCAAAATTCTTCTTTGTGATGTACATTTCCTACCAAAAAATTAAAATACTGGAGTTCCCTATCTTTAAAGAAGTTACATCATGATAATCCACAAAAGCAGGGATTAAATTTACTCTTATTTACTCAGAATTCAAGCACAGCACTTCAAGTAGAAAAAACAAATTGGCAGAAGACATTTGGACATTTTGTTATAAGGGATAATAAACAAGGAAATAAGAGAAAGAAGAAGATTCTTGTTTACCTGGGTCTTGGCACTCTTCTGCCTTCTCCCAAAAATGCAGGACAGGTCCTGTTCAGTGCGTGATGAGAGATCCTTACCTGGAAGGGGTAAAGAGAGGGAAAAACCCCAAAACCTTCACACCTGAGGATGCATTTTGGTAACAGTGTGACCCACAGACAGAGAGAAATTGCTCTCAGACATAAACAAAAATCAGGAAGTCCAGGTAGGATGGGGCGTGGAGTAACCTGGGATAGTAGAAGGTGTCCCTGCCATGGCAGGGGTGGAATTAGATGAACTGTAAGGTCCCTTCAAACTCAAACCATGCTGTGGTTCCATGCTAAGGCCACTAATGAAGGTACACAAGAGGAAATGTGTGTAGGCACTGGGATCTTTGGATTCTCATTTGGATTCCCCATTTCTGACAGAATTAGGGAGTTATAGCTCCTCCACAAAATGAAAAAAAATAAATCCATTTTTACTCAGTGGGGACTTTTCTCTGATTTCTGATGTTGCTCCTGAAAAGCAAAACTTCCACCTCTGCCAAACACTGGGTTATTCCAACTCAAACCATTTAAAGGGTGAAGCAAAGATTTCCAGGAGGGCCATTATTGCCATCTGATTGTTGTGTGGTGAGCTGGATATCAGACATGAAGCAAGGAGAGGGAAGCAGGAGAGTGTGATGTGATATTCAGAGATAGAGGCAAAGGTTTAGCCAATTCCACGGTGCAGAAGCTGTTGAGTTGTCCACTGACTGTCAGAAAATTCTTTTGGAAAAGGTCAGCAAAAGTTAAAAAAACAAAATTAACCCAAACAGATCAACTTGTTAAGACTCTGCTGGGGTCTCAATCACCTGAAAATCAGTGACCTCAAAATGAATCTTGTAATGGCCAAAAAAAACCCAAACAAAAAAAAGAAATTCCCCAAATCTTCTTTTTCCTGGGATCCTTACTTGTCCCTGGAGAGTAAAGAGACACATCAGCCTAGAGGATCAAGTGTTCCCCAGCTTCCTGCTGCCTCACTGCACTGCCTCAAAATGGCCTTGTCCAAGCAAGCTGGAAGAGACTGGGGTTGTTCTCAGCTTTCTCTTGGCCAAGGCTTGGAATGTGACACCTAAAACCCTCCTGCTCCCATTTTCAGGCTACACTTCCTTTCCGTGCCTCCCCCTGGACGTATCCCCCATTTTTCCTCTAACAGAAAACCACCTCAGCTGACAGCCCCAATCTCCTGCAGCATCACAGGGGAGCAGCTACTAGAAAAGCAGCTGATTTAATCTGAGCCTGGGGTGTATTTCCCAGATCCAGGGGTGGCTGTTCCTCCAGCTGAGAGGCTCCAAACCAGCCCCGGGAGCGGAAGCCGCGTTTGGTGCCGTCGCTGTTCCCTTCTCCCGCTTTTGTGTGAGCTTGTCTTGTTTAGTCTGAAAGGAAGCAGGACTGGATTCAACAACAAGGGCCATGACAACACAAGCCTTTCTCAAATAACTTTTCCTCTTTCCCTGAAAAAGGACAATTTCCCTGTGTCAGGCCACAGAGGGTACAAGCAAATGAGGGGCTGCCTTGTGGAAATGTGACCAAACAAATCAGGGATATTGTGAATATGAAAGCCTTGAGCTGTACTTTACATGCTCAAAAGACACTTCTTTTTTTTCCTCTATATTTAGTAAAAGGTTAAATCCAAATCAAAATAAATCCTCTTTGCTTCTTTGCTCAAACAGGCCATGGCCTCTGTACTTGCCAGCCCTGAACCAATTTAATTGTTTAATGTCATAAAGTGGAAGGCTCATGTTAACAGCTAGGACTTCAAGGTCGAATTATTTCACCAAAAATCCCAAACCCTGATATGAAAATCTGGCCTCCATTCAGGTATCAATTAGCTCTGTTTTAGCAGAGGCATTTGCTGTCAGAAAACATTACACAGAGCTTTCAGTTTAATAAATCAGCCATTAGTGGAAACTGATCCTATCCATGCCCTGAAATGGGCACACACCGTGTGAAAGGGGAACAGAGCAAAAGGGAAAGGACTGAACAACTGTCAAGGGCCAGAACCTGGGCTGACTGAAATAATTTCATCACTCTAAGAAAGAAATAAATTCCTAAACTCTACAAATTCTTGACAGTAGTTCTGGCTGCCCTAATTTATCCCATAAAGTACCTGGTCGATGTAAGAGGGCTTTCCTCTTCCTTCATGCAGGTTTAATCTGATCCCTGATCTCATCCACATGATCTCTGAGCAGGGGTTACTGGGGATTGCAGGGGTTAGTGCCACACAGATGCCCAAGTCACTCCCATCTCACCTTTGCCTTCTGCTCTCATCCCTGCCCACTTGGAATATTTGCTGCTCCTTTATTCAGTTCCTTCTCTAGGGAATTGTTTTATTCCCAACATCAGCAGCCTAAGGCCACCCAAAATTGCCCAAAAGAAAGAGGAACAGCAACATTAGAGCTTTAAGCAAGTAGCTGCAGGGGGTGTTTCTAAACCCAGATTTTATTTGCCAAATTTAGACTCCACAAGGCAACAGATCACCTTGAGCAGGGTTTGTTCTAATCTTGGCCAGGGCTTATGAAACAACAAAACTCCTCTCACCTTTGGCAAACTTCATATAATGGACACGTTTCTTGGAAGATTTGGATTTTTCTTCAAGGCTGAATGTCTTTTTCTGCTTTTTCACTGAGGACTCTAAAAAAAAAAAAACAACCCAAGCAAACAGGGTCCAGTCCTGTGAGAGGCAATTAAGCACCAAATTCAAACATCAGTGTAACTAACCTTCTCTCTAAAAATCCAGTCAACAACATATCATAAAGTATTACTGAAGAAAGCACTCTAAGTTTTATTAGAAATATGTCAATGCTCGATTTTTTTTTTGCTCCATCCCCTTTCTTTCCCATTTCCAATCCATTGTAATTTGAAAAGGCAGATACAGGTGCTCCAGGTCAAAGGCAAATCCATCTCTGTGGTAAGAAAATAATAATAGTGCTGTTTTTCATAGAGTATCTCCAGTGCCACAGTCTGAGAAAGATGCAAGAAAAACTAGGAAATAAAATACTGATTGAGCAGAAAGGAAAAGGGGGGAACTGCCCCCCCCAAACAGGATTTTCATTTCTAACCCTACACAAAATACCTTTATTTAGAAATAAGCTGATACATCTGTGTAAAGAAACTGAATGGTGACAAAGCTTTTCTGTCCCTAAGGCCAGGTACAACAAATTGCCACATCCCTATTATCTCATTTTCCAGGCTTCCAGAAGAGGGACTGCATCTAAACTGTCCTCTGGGAATGGTTTCTGGGGCTGGCTCAGTCCCAGAGTCACTCAGCAGTACTTTGGGAGACTGTGAGCAGGTTAAGGCCATGTGAAGGATTAAGTTCACTATTTAACAGCAGAGATCACGTTCCTCTGCTGTGGCAGGTTATTTTGGGGGTACAAATGTTCTTTTTGCAGCTACAGAACCTGTTAATTTACAAAATGTTGCCAGAAAGAGAGCACTAACCTATTGTACAGTTAATTACTGCCTTACTAGTCCTGAAAAGAGGCACCACCAGAGTCTCTGCTCTGTAACTCCACAGAAGGTTACTATGGTGAGGTGTTTTTTTTCCTGCCTGTGGGATGGGTAGGGAAATCAACCCATACCCTGAGGGCCAAGTTGAGTCACCTTTTTCACATGATCCCACCCTGGAAAGCTCTGCTGCCCTAGCTTTTCTGACACTGGAACTCCAGCACTTCCCTGTTTAAAAGGCAGTGCCACCTGATGAATCCCTGAGCTAAAACTGAAATCCCCAGCCTGCAGTGGGAGAGCTGAGGGCCAGCAGGCTGAAACCCACTCTCCCACTCCCACACTAATGGGAAGAGAAAGGACCAGCAAATCCAGTTTTTAACAAAAAACATCCTCAAAAAAAAAGGGTCTGTGGGGAAAGCAAGGATCACACCTAAAATATCCTGACAGCCATGCAGCACTTTGAGCCTGGTTTCCAATCTCCTGCTAGCAAAAGGAGCATTACACAGCAAAAGGTTTCCACAGAGCCTTCCTCCTCCACATTATTCCTACAGGGAAAGGGGCAGCAGCACCGCCTCGTGCCTGCAGGGAGGAATTTCACCACAGAACATGCTGGCACTTGCAGTGGGCAGGGAAATACATCCCTGTGTCTTCCAGGGACTGGAAAATCCTCTGACAAACTGAGCAAGCACTGCAAGAGTATTAATTTGCTTTTTAAAGGAATTTACTTGGGGCAATACAGCCACTAAAGTGGCATTTCTGCAGCAAATGTGATCGAGGCGGATGTGCCAAAGCACTGCAGGGTGCTGTTCCCACTTTTTATCCATGGGAAAGAGACAGTCACCATCACTGAGGATCCCAGCCAAAGAGCCAGGAATTATAGAATGGTTTGGGTGGGAAAAGACCATGGAGTCCCAATTCCCTTCCACTATCCCAGGTTGATCCAAGCCCTGTCCAGTCTGGTCTTGGACACTTCCAGGGATCCAGGGCAGCCACAGCTTCTCTGGGTGACCTGTGCCAGGGTCCTGCCACCAGTGGATGAATTTCTTCCTAATATTTAATCTAATCTCAACCTGCCCTCGCTCAGTGCCCAGCTAGGAAAAATAAAAAAGGAAAAGACAGCTAAAGCTACAGACACTGAGGGTATCGGAATGTTGGCATCAACCCCCACAGGGCCCTTCCTTTCCAGCCTCTAATTGCAATCCAGCTCTGGCAACTGCACCGGTTCTTTAAGAACAATGAAGTTTTTCAGCTGACTTTTAATGCAGTTTGAAACTGGAGGGGGGCCAATAATGTTACATTTGCTTCTGCAGCACAGCTGCAGGCAGAGTCTTTTCCTGGATGAGTTTTGCCAGCTTCAACAATTGCCAAAAAAACAAGTTTCAGAGCGATGCCTTTCTGTAAATCACCAAATGGGACTCTGACCTGGAATTTCCAAGGTGCACCCAAATTTGTTCTCAGTGATTGAAAGATTGTCCCACCTCCTAAAAGGACCAAAAGAACTGAGTGAAACAGGGAGAAATAAGAGTTCTCAAGGGTCACTTTGCATGAGGTGACCCAGGGAAGAGAGCAGAGCTTAAGGCCAAGCCTTGCTCCCTGAACCTGCCTCTGCTGACTCACTGTGGCCCTGGGCAAGTCATTTTGGCGCTCTGTTCATCTGCAGGTTTCCCACCAGTTACACCTTCCTGATCTTCCCAGGGCTCAAGTTGCAACTTGGGCAGGATTTAGTCCTCCAGGGAGACAGGAACTTGTGGAATTTCCCCATGAAATGCTCTCCTACCTCTCCAGGAGCTGAGTGACAGCACCGAGTCCTGGGTGGCCTCATGATTTCACAAGGACAGCTTGCACAGCAAGTTAAAGAAGGTGTTTTGAGGCATCAGGCTCAGAATTTTAATCCTATTACTCCAGGATTAGAAAACTTCCGTGCTAACTGGTTTTCCTCCTCTTCTTTCTACATTTTGTCTCCTAGAAAACTCAGTGCTCAAAGGTTAAGAATGAATGAATGAAGAGTTGCTAAATTCACTAATCTGGCAATTCTGCCCCAGCATCACAAGGACAAGCTGTGTCCAAACAGGAGCCCTTGGCTTAACAACACTCCAGAGAGGTGTTCAGATACAAAAACCAGAGTTTAAACTGCATTTAACTAAAGGAGAGATGATAAATCACTTGATAAACCAATTCTTTCTCTAAGTTCACACCCACCACAACTTCCTAACTTCATTTTCACAAAGCAAGGTCAGTTTGTAAGAAGCTTTTCAAAAACAGAAGACTTTAAAAATAGCCCTTTTGGGAAAGTTTCCCCACTTGTGTGCTCAACATCAGGACTACAAAAATCACTTGATGCCACACTCAATGCAGAGATGTAGAACTCTGAGGCAAAAGCTACAGAGCAGCTCTCCAAGGACAGGAAAAGGAGGCATTTAAGAAGCCACTGGAGCATGGAAGCCAAGTGCGACAGTTCATCAGCAAAAGGAAGGCAAAGCATTGCAGTGCTGAGTGATTGTTGTGAGCCTTCAGACAGCATCTGGGTGCCTTATAAAGAAGGAAATGTTCCTCTAGGTACAGCCCAGGGAAAGCATCCCAAGTATTGTGATCCTGGATGAAATAAACAGGTTAAACATTTCCTCAAGAAAAAGCCTTTCATTGAGTGCTGAGAGCAAAACTGATCCACTGAGATCCATAAATCCATGCTCATGCATGGCAACACATCCTTTGGCTCCCAGTGATTTAGGGGAAGGAGTTCTCAACCTTATCCAAAATATTATTTGCATCACAAACTGGGCCTCAGGAACTTTTTTAAGACACAAAATGGAAACTCTGCTGAGCTTCCAGCATCTGAGTGAGCCAAGCATGAACCTACCTGTTTCACCCTGTCCATGGCAGTTATTCAGCTCAGCCAGAAGCTGGTTGAAGTCATCCTGATGAGCAATCCAGTTGTCCTGTAAATATCACCCACATGAATACAAGGCAGAAATCTTCAGAACTAACACAAGTTTTACAAAACAGATATTAAAACTCTCAGAAGTAAATGAATTGGATTATATATCCAAGTAAATTAATTGGATATATCCAATCCTTGTTGGTGGAAGGGACCCCACAGGTGGTAACACCAACCACAGCTCCTACAGTCACCCCATAGTGAAATGAAATTAAAAGGGTTGTCTTGGAAATGCTAAACAATCCTGTTTGGTACATGCTACCACCAGCTGTGACTACAGATTTCACTGATATTCCATTCAAATAATTGTGCTTTTGCTGAAATGGAATCCATTCCCTGTCCTGGGTCCAGTGCTCACCTCGTGATTGATGGTAGCTCCTAATCCCAGCACGTCGTTTTTCACCTTAACCCTGATGTGTTCTGGATTTCCTTGCTCCTGAGCCCCAAGACCCTAAGGAGGATTTGAGGGTAAAAATGTAAGGATTTCACAGCAGCAATTAGAGCTTTTGGACTGTGAGACAGTTCACAAGGAAATACAGCAAAAAAATAACAACTTCCTGTTAATTTGCCTGCTTGTAGCTGAATTAATTCACAGGCATTACCACACAACACACAAAGTTTTTTTAAATTTACTACTTAAGCCTCCAGCAAAGCATTATAAACACTAAAATAGCAACAACATTAAGTAGTTGGGTGATTAATCAGGAAGCCACCTGACATTCCTAAGCAAGCCCAAATTGTTTACAGCTTTCAAACAAGACTCTACATAAGAAGAACGTGCCTCACCCCAAAAATGTCTCTGCCACTGGGAAGGGTAATGGGAATGAGGCAGATCCACACAGAACACACAATCCAAACCAAATTTATATGGAAGGAGAGTAGGGAAGGGCAGGGGAGAAGCAGACTGGAGCCAGCAGGGCATTCACAACTCCTTCATCCATAAGTGGATGAAAATATTGCAGCAAACAACTTTGGGGTTGTTTAATATTCAGCAATATTCAGGTCCAGGGTTATCTTTCTCAACTGTATGGTCAAGGCTAAAAAATTTAAAGGCAAAGCTTTGGGTTTAAAACTTTGTTCCTGGTATTGACCTGCTTTTTGCCTCATCTGTCATAAATCAACAGACAAATGTGTTGGAATTAATGAACATTTTTATGGTGCTGCAGTGGAGAGAAGCCCTGCAGACACATCCTGGGATATGGAAGATTTGAAGGGATGAAGCCCATTTAGAAAAGGCTGTTGCTGTTACAAACAAGGAGTTTATTTGGTCAATGGAGTGGAAAATTTGCCTTGAAACTTCTGCTGACCAAAAAGTATGGAAGCAAGCAGGACATTTGGCTACACATTTTTCCCTGACCCAATTCCAGTACAACCACTTACAGGATTGGTGTTAAGCAGACTAATTTCACTGCCCAGATGGGCTTTTGCCCCTTAATTTGATCAAAGGAAAATTCTATTTGTCCAAGCTGGTATTGGAATGTAGACATAAATCCTTCTTGTACAACTGTTGGCCAAGAAGATCCAGTATATCTTGAGTGAGAAATGTTGGGAGACAACTGAGGCAACATTTAAATCCAAAAATAGGCTTTAAGGCATTTACAGAATTGAGAATGATCCTAATTTAAGGAAACTCTGGAAAAGGAAATCTAGAAGAATAACTAAAGGTAGTGGATGTTTTGTGGGGATTCTTGTCACTAAACACCCTGACGTACAGCCCCAAATCTCAGCTTTGCTGTGGCACCTCTGTGGAATTAAACCTACAGTTTGCAGGTGTCTGTGCTGACCTGCAGGTTTTTATCAGTCCTGGTTGGAGCTGGGAAGGGACACAGCTCACAGCATGTTGGGGGTTCAAGGAACAGATCAGAAAAAAATCTTAAAACCAGGTGAAAGACTAAAGCAGGTCCTAGAGTTGCTTTAAAGATTATCAAAAGCAGGGAGAGAATTGAGGGTTTAAAGGCAGCTTAAGACCTTTAACCTGATTAAATGTCCCAACTCCTGCTCTCACTTGGGAATTTAGATTGCCAAAAAATGGAGAGAAACTGGAAAGCAGGAGAGGCACAAACAAGACTTTGTAACAAAGTGTAGAAACCTATCACTGCTCAAATTCCCTGTGCACTTAAGAGAATAAATCAAAACTGCCCCCTGGCAGTTTTAGACCCTTCAGCTACACTTTTCTCCTTTAGATCCTACCTTTCCTTTGGACCAGCCCATCTTTTCCAGCATCTTCTGGCCAAATTTGGAGTCATCGTTGCTCCAAGCGCTGTTCCGTGGATCCACAGACCACTTCTGCTTTCTCCGGGCTGCAGCAAGAAGGGAAAATTCAAACAGGCTCTACCGGCATTCCCAGAGAGTTCTTGGTATTAAATCAGTCCAACCAAAGCTCTTCATTGCAAAATATTACTCCAGACCTCATGCCCCCCAAATATATTATTTTGGGGGGTAATTTTACTAAATGAAAAAACTCAACAACAACAATAAAAGCCCAGTGAAAATATTAATTATTAATGGTAAGATGCCAAAGTGGGATTGCTGCAGAAGTTGCTGTCCCTCAGGATGGGCTGCAGTGCAGGGGAGGCTTTAAGGATTACCATTTAGGTGTGAATTCCATATTTATTCCAATTTTGTTTTACATCTGGCTTCAGCATGGAGTCTACAAAGGAGGAGATTATGATGCTGCTTTCCCAGTTCTGGACAAAATCAATTCTCCAGGCTTCCCTTTAACCAGAACCCAGAAATTGTAATATGAGGCTTCCTAACAAAACCCAAGTGAAAAAGCCAATGTAAGTGATCAGAGAAAGGGAACAACAGAACAGAAACCCATGGGATTTCAGCTTTTGGATTTCTCAAAAAATGGTTTATGGGGAAACTGAAAAGCTGCCAGAAATTATTGCAGGAGTTAAGTGATTCAAGGAAGAACCAAGGCTCCTTTGTCCTGTGTGGATTCCTAAAGAAATTACAGATTCCCAGACCCACATGTTGCCTTTCCCACCAGGAACAGCTTCCTTGAAATCAAGGAAGAGCAGCCAGCCCAGTTAACCAGTCACTTGAAGTGTGCACCTAAGCCCAGGCAGGAAGAGAACCTAAATAAACAAGACAAACAAAGAATGGGAGACAGGAAGATCACAAACTTCATTAAACACCATGGGAAATGCTGGATCAAAAATGACTGGTTAACCCAAGGCCACACCAGGCAGGGAGAAGCCAAATCCAATGAGGTGTTTACAATGCAATCAGGAAGTCATCGTTCCCTAAAAGACAAGATTTGGGATTTGGGCCAGAGGGACTGAGTATTACAGGGATGTTTGACTCATTTTTTGCCCAGTTTTGTTTCATTTTTAAGGAATTAAGACTGTCAGAATTCAAGGTGGGGGCTTTTTTTATCCCACTTCCGAAACTTTGAAGCTCCAAACAGTCCCTAAAGTTTTTAACTGGGTTAAAGGCCCGAGGGCTGTGAGGAGAATCCAACCTTTGCCTGGTTCACTTCTCTACAGGAAACAACTTATTAACCTCAGGGGCTATGGCTGCCCCTGGATCCCTGCAAGTGTCCAAGACCAGGCTGGATGGGTTTGGAGCAGCCTGGGATAGTGAAAGGTGTCCCTGCCCATGGCAGGGGGTGGAATGGGATGGGCTTTAAGGTCCCTTCCATCCCAAACCATCCTGGGATTCTGTGATTATTCCCACCAGGAAACCTTGAGAGCAGCAGCTCCTCTATGCCCTGCCCGTGGTGTCAAGACAAGATGGGGAACCAGCACTGTGGTCTGTGATTTTAAACTTCCAAATAAACTGGGATTCCCTGCTGCCCCATGGAGAACCACAGGGCTCAGCCTGGAGAAGAGGAGGCTCAGGAGGGATCTTCTGGCTCTGCACAACTCCCTGACAGGAGGGGACAGCCAGGGGGGATCAGGCTCTGCTCCCAGGGAAAAGGGACAGGAGGAGAGGAAATGGCCTCAAGTTATGGCAGGGGAGGTTTACATTGAACATGAGGGAAAAAAATTCTTCATTAAAAAGGTGATCAGACATTGGAACAGCTCCCCAGGGCAGTGGTGGAATCCCCATCCTTGGAGGGACTTCAAAGCCCTGTGGATGTGGCACTTGGGGACATGGCTCAGTGGTGCCCTTGGCAGTGCTGGGGGATGCTTGGACTTGGTGATCTTGGAGATCTTTTCCAACCTTGGTGATTCTGGTTCAAGGGTTCAAGCAGATCTTACACTCCCCAGCTGAGCAGCTGCCCTTCTTTTCAATCACAGCTTCAAAAGTGAATTTCTCTGGTTTTTCCTGAGTATCCCTCCCTGTGGAGAAGCCCCTGAGATGTTTTGCTCCCAGGAAATTGTTGGTAACAAAGCACAAGGGCATCAAACCCAAGTATTTCCTGAAATTAAGAGACATTTACTTTCCCAGCACTTTTCATCTAAGCATTGCAACCTTCAAAGCTACACTGTGGGATTAATCCTCATATTTCTGCCAGGTTAACATACTCACATTTTTAAATGGGGTGAAAAAACCCCAAACAAACTTGCTTTCATCTTTAGAGAAGTATTTAAGAAAGTATTCAAGAAAGCCAGGAACAGCTCCATGCTATCTACAGAAAACATAAAATCATCTCTCCTTTTCAAAGAAATAACAAAACCCACAAATTAGTCAATAATTTATCAGAAATGTAATTTTTTTGACTGATGTCTTTAGAGTGGGAGAGAAAACCAGGTACGAGATTCAGCTCCTTATTTAACACCAATTTTCTGGGCTGCTTCAAAAATGATGCCACAGACAGCGATGGAACTCTGGGAGAGCAGCACCACCCAGTGGAGAAAATCCTCATTTCTTTAGGGAATCACAGAATCTCCGAGGTTGGAGATCCAAGTCCAAGATCACCGGGTCCAACCAGCCCCCAGCACTGCCAAGGCCACCACCGAGCCATGTCCCCAAGTGCCACATCCACACGGACTTTAAATCCCTCCAGAGATGGGGAATCCTCCACTGCCCTGGGCAGCTCTGCCAGGGCTGGACAACTCAACTCCTTCACTCACATATTCTATGATCTGGAAAAGATCCATTACTAATCCCTTTTCCATGATGAATTCTATGCCTGGAGCACATTTTTAATTATAATTTCTGAAATTTCCCATCCAAACCCCTGCTGTGTGCCCAGAGATGGTCTGGGGGACATAGGAAGGACAAAGCTCTGGAGCCAGGCTGGGAGAGCTGGGGGTGTTCACCTGGAAAGGGATGGATCCAGGGAGACCTCAGAGCCTCTTCCAGAGCCTAAAGGGGCTCCAGGAGAGCTGGAGAGGGACTGGGGACAAGGGATGGAGGGATAGGACATAGGGAATGGCTTCCCACTGCCAGAGGGCAGGGATAGATGGGATATTGGGAAGGAATTCTTCCCTGTGAGGGTGGGGAGGCCCTGGCACAGGGTGCCCAGAGAAGCTGTGGCTGCCCCTGGATCCCTGGAAGTGTCCAAGGCCAGGCTGGACAGGGCTTGGAGCAGCCTGGGATAGTGGAAGGTGTCCCTGCCCATGGCAGGGGTTGGGACTGGATGACCTCCAAGGTACCTTCCACTCCAAATGAGTCCATTATTGGTACGTCCAATTAAAATAATTAACAAATTCTGAAAAAATGAGCCCAAAGTTTGCACCAAAAATACCTAAAAAATTCCATGTGCAAATGCAGATTTCTTTCCCTAAAATCAGATCTTTATTTCCCACTGTACCCCATATTTGTTATTTGCATTGTCCATATTTCCTGCAGCCCAGCAAAGAAATTCACTAGACCCTGAGATCTTGGTCAAGGGTGACTTGTCAGAAACGGGGAGCCCAACTTCTCAATCCCCTCAGAGGCAAAACTGAAGCTCTTTGTTTCCAATATCAGGGAAATTTCAACAAAATTCACAGAATTATGGAATATCCTGAACTGAAAGGACCCACAAGGATCATCCTGTCCAACTCCTGGCCCTGCACAGACACTTCAATAATCCCCCCTGTGCATCCCTGAGAGCATCGTCCAAATTCTCCTGGAGCTCTGGCAACCTTGGGAATGTCACCATTCCCTGGGGAGCTGTTCCAGTGCCCCAGCACCCTCTGGGGAAAAACCTTTCCCTGATCTCCAACCCAAACCTGACACAGCCCCAGCCATTCCTGGCTCCTGTCCCTGTCACAGGGAACAGAAATTGGAGCTGTCCCTCAGGAGAAGCTGCAGCCCTGGTGAGCTCTGACTGTGGAAAATGCAGGCTCAGAGACAGAGATGGACACAGAGTTTGATTTAAGGCCTTGGAGAAGGCCTGAAGCTTTAGAATAGTGAAACAGACACAAAATAAGAATAAAGACTTGCAGTTTAAGGAGAAATACTAAGCAAGTAGATATAGAGCTCATATAAGTGAACAAATATGCTAAGCAAGATAGCAGAAAATTCAAATTTAACAACAGAACTTGTTATAGAGTTGATAAAAAGTAGAAGAAACAGCAATAAGTTTCTGTAGTTATATGATAGAAATTATACATAGATATTTATGATATCTATAATGACAGATACGATATTTATTTTTTTCTATGGGTAGAAAAAGATAAATTGGGGTAAATCATGTAAAATGCAGTGATTAGCAATTGGTTATGAAGATGCTAGTGAACTTTGTGGAAGCAGCTGACTGGATAAGAAATCAGAAATGTGGATAATAAATGCCTTATAAAAAGCATTATAAAAGGCATTGTAACTAGAATTACAATGGTTTCTGATGTGATGGCTTTGGATGTAACAACCTCACAGTCTCACCCTTCCATGACTGATTTTACAACAAATCACCTTTTAAACTCTTCAGTCAACCCCACCTTTCTGCATCCCATCATCTGACCTTGGTCCCCTCCTGAGCTAACCCAGTGCCCTTGGTCACTGCTCATTTGGTCCCTCCAGACCCTTCCCCACCTCCAAACCCTCCTCTGGAGGCTCCCTAAAAGCTGGAGATTGGCACAGGTTGAGCTCAGCCCCAGCTCTGCCCCAGAAATTACCCAAGCACTGAACCCAGCACCCACACCTGGTCTTGACACATCTCCTGGATGTCCCCAGCACCAACACCCAGCCCTACCATGTCCCCTCAGTGTGCCCAGCACCAACACCTGGCTCTGCTGCATCCCCTGGGCGTCCCCAGCACCCAACACACAGTTCTGCCACCTCCCCTCAGTGTTCCCAGCACCAACACCTGGCTCTGCTGCATCCCCTGGGCGTCCCCAGCACCCAACACACAGCTCTGCCATGTCCCCTCAGTGTCCCCAGCACCAACACCCAGCCCTACCATGTCCCCTCACAGTTCCCAGCACCAACACCCGGCCATACCACATCCCCTGGGTGTCCCCAGCACCAACACCCAGCCCCACCATGTCCCCTCAGTGTCCCCAGCACCCACACCCGGCCCTACCACATCCCCTGGGTGTCCCCAGCACCCACACCCCCGGGCTGGAGGTGTTTCCCCTCAAACACACGTCAGAAATGGCCCCGAGCCCCTGGCAGGACGAGCTGTCCCTAAAGGTGTGCAAGGGACATTCCTGCTACTCCTGCCCTGCCTGGGACACACAGACCCCACAAAGGGCCCCCCTGCCCACCCTTATCCTGCACCCACGTCCCCCTGGAACCCTTCCCGGCCCTCCCAGCCTCCAGGTCTCACCTTTTCCTTATTCCTGGGACCCTCTGGATGCCCCTTCCTGCCCTTCCCAGCCCCCAGCCCCTCCATTTCTCACCCCCAGGGACCCTTGGAGTCCCTGCTCTGCCTCAGCCCCCCTCAGGCCTCCCAGCCCCCCTTTTTCTTGGCCCTAGGATCCCCCACACTCCCATCCTGCCTTTCCCAGACCCCAATCCCCTCGTTCTCCAACATCGGGGACCTCCTGAGCCCCTTCTGCTACCCCGGCCTGGGTCTGTGAGCTCCCAGACCCCCCCGTTTTCCCACACTGGATCCCTCCGGACCCCATTCCTCCCTTTCCCACCCCCAGCTCCCCAATTTTTCAACACCGAGAGCCCCTGAACCCTTTTCCCGGCCATCCCGGCGTCTCCCCACTCCCCGACCCCCTTCCCCTGACACAGAGAACCCCATTTCCTGGACAGAGGGACCCCTCATCCCACCTCTCCCAGTCCCTGCGCTCCCCTTGCCTTAACTCTGGAACCCCCCGACCCCCCTCATCCGGCCCTGGGACCCCCCCGCACCCATCGGGAGGGGCAGCGCGGCCCGGACCCCTCAGGCAGGGCTGTGGGGAGGGTGCGAGGCCGCTCCCGGGGCACCGCCTCGTCCCCATTCCCGCGGCATTCCCGCCGGGATCGGCACTCACGCTCCGCCAGCATCGCCATCTTGGGGGCCTTCCTACGTGCAGGGGGACTTTCGTGATCTCCGGCGCATGAAAAGGGCGGCGTGAGTAGCGCCTGATTAAAAAAAGTTTTAAAACAGGCGAGCATGGCGGCCACCAAAGTGAAAACTGAAAAAAAAAGACAATAAAGTTTGCAAATTTGCTAGAGTTCTAATTGTGAAAAATGCGTATTATATGACTGGATTTTCGCAAATATTAAAATGAATATTATATGCGTTATGTTAGCAAGTTATGCTGTATGAGTAGTGTGTTAAATATAGTTTTAGGTTATAAAAAAATGTTAAAATAGAAACTATGCTAGGTAAGATATTTTTTTAAAGAAAGGACTAGCACCAAGATAGCAGCCACAAGGCACTTAAATCTTTCAGAGAAAGAGAATTTATTTCCCCATTATCAGAGGAAATTAAATTCTTCCTGCCTTGCTCAGCCACGAAGACGCCGTCAGGATTCAGAGGAAGAAGCTGACACTGACCAGACAGAATCCTGTGTTTGAATGGAATTTATGCATCATGTATGAGATGTATGAATATGCAACAGGTTATTGTAATCCTCTGTTAACGTGTGTCCTTTTTCAGGCTTATTTTGCCCAGAAAAATGTACCTGGACTGTCTGTAACTGTTTGTTTCTATTGTCTCATATTGTCCTAACCCAAATTGTCCAAAAATTTTATTACTCTAATTATATTGCTATTTTTAGAACCATTTTATTGCTATTAAACTTTTAAAATTTTAAAAACAAGTGGTTGGCGTTGTTCACAAGGGAGATGCTCCAGTCCCTCCACCATCCTTGTTGCTGGGCCTGCTCCAGGAGCTCCGTGTCCCTTCTGCCCTCAGGAGATGTGAAAAACGCCAATCACTTGTTTTTTTAAAATTTTAAAAGTTTAATAGTAATAAAATTGTTATAAAAATAGTAATGCAATTAGAGTAAAAATAATCTGGACAATTTGAATCAGGAAAATATGAGACAATAGAAACAAAGAGTTACGGACAGTCCGGGTACCAACACACGCCCAAAGAAGGACACACATTAACAGAGGATTAACCCTTAGAAACAATAACCTGTTGCATATTCATACACCTCATACATGATGCATAAATTCCATTCAAATACAGGATTCTGTCTGGTCGGTGTCAGCTTCTTCCTCTGAATCCCAACAGTGTCTTTGAGGTGGGAAGAAGTTCATTTCTTCTGATAAGAGAGCAATAAATTCCCTTTCTCTGAAAGATTTCGGTGTCCTGTGGCTGCTATCTTGGTGCGACTCCTTTCTTTAAAATAAAGTATCCTACATAGCATAGTTTCTATTTTAACTTTTTTTTATAACCTAAAACTATATTTAACACACTACTTAAGAAAATCAGTACAGCATCACTTTCTAACACAACACATATAATATTAGTTTTAATATTTGCAAAAAGCCAATCATAAAAGACGCATTTTTCACAGGAGCCCAGAGCTGGACACAGCTCCCCAGATGTGCCTCGCAGGGCTGAGCAGAGGGGCAGGATCACTCCCTGACCTGCTGGAAATGCTCTTCCTGGAGCACCCCTGGATCACTTTGACCTTCTTGGCCCCCAGGGCACTGCTGGTCAAGGACACCTCCCACTATCCCAGCTTGCTCCAACCTGGCCTTGGACACTTCCAGGGATCCAGGGACAGCCACAGCTTCTCTGGGCAGCCTGTGCCAGATCCTCACCACCCTGACAGGCAGGAATTCCCTCCCAAAATCCCATCCATCCCTGCCCTCTGGCAGTGTGCAGCCATTCCCTGTGTCCTGTCCCTCCATCCCTTGTCCCCAGTCCCTTTCCAGTTCTCCTTCAGGTACTGGGAGGCCACAATTAGGTCACCCCAAAGCTTCTCTTCTCCAGGTTGAACAAGCCAAATTCAGCCTTTCCTCACAGAGAGGATCAGGACAGATTTCCCACTGCTCTTTCTCCATCCACACTCCCATCTGGATGGCGGCTGGGTTGCAGCTCCCCAGCTCAGCTTTTCCCACTGCTTTGCCTCTGTGCCTTTGGATTTATGTTACATTCCCTGTTTGCTTTGGGAACACTGTGCAAGACAGTTTTTACAAGTTTTTTTGTCCTTTTTTTGTAGACAAAGAAAACAAATATCTGTGTCTGTTCCTCTCTAAGACCCCTTCTGTCTGTCAGCAAGGTTACATTGGTACAGTGGGGCTTGATCCTGGCAAATGTCTAAATTTATAATTAGCTTGGTGATTTGTTTTTAATAATTCTTATTCAGGTCCTATTAAACTGGCTGCTCTGGCTGTCCCACTTCCTCCTCTAAACAAGGGTATTGAACTGGTCCTTTTATACTTTTCTGAGGCCATATCCCACTGCCAGGAATTCTCACAGGGTTTGTTCTCCCCAGACCTTATTGCCAGTTCTCTGCACTTTCAGGTCACATTCATCAGGCTCGACTGATGTGAAAACAAATAAATACTGCCCAGACCTTCACTTTGTGGCAGAGAGATATTTTCCTGTTCAAAAGTTTCACTTAACGCTTTTCTCCAGGAGGAAATCCTTGGAGATCAGAATCAACCCTAAGGAGCCTTCTTTCTGTCTTCCTGGAGTCACACAGGATCATAGGATCAAGGAATTATTAAGGTTGGAAAGGGCTTCTAAGGTCACTGAGTCCAACCTGTGACTGATCCCCACTTTGTCACCAGCCCAGAGCGCTGAGTGACACATCCAGCCCTTCCTTGGACACCTCTGGGGATGGGGACTCCAAACCTCCCTGGGCAGCCCCTTCCAATGCCTGACCACCCTTTCCATGAAGAATTTCCTCCTGATGTACAACCTGAACTGAAATAGGAGTCTCTCTGAGTTAGGTTTTATAAGCTTTTGGAGATTTATTTAGCATTTAAGATAGTTTAGCTGCTTTGGAAGGCATAAAATTAGTAGGATGGCTTTTGTGGTAGTGTTGGAAACAAAAAGGTTTTAATAAAAGGCAAAATAACAATCTCTTTACAGAGAAAAACCGATTTAGGTGCAAGAGGCCCTCTTGCCCCTAGTAAAACACCTCACAAAAGTGATTAATTTCTTTGTTCTCTTCTTATTTTCTAGTAAATTGCCCAGGCGAGACTTTTTGGTTTTTGTCCAACTAGGTATCCTTAAGGTTGAGGTGAAGTCCCTAAGGTCCCATGAGGTGTCTTTTCACCTCATTGAGGAGAGAAACTTTTAGGCTTATTTCCTTTTTAAGGGGACAAAGGATAGTTTTGTCACTCCATCGACAAGGGGCTCATTCCTACCTGAGCCTCCCCTGGCACAATTTGAGGCCGTTCCCTCTCCTCCTGTCCCTGTTCCCTGAGAGCAGAGCCCGACCCCCCTGTCTGTCCCCTCCTGTCAGGAGTTGTGCAGAGCCACAAGGTCCCCCCTGAGCCTCCTTTTCTCCAGGCTGACCCCCTTCCCCAGCTCCCTCAGCCCCTCCTGGTGCTCCAGCCCCTTCCCCAGCTCTGTGTCACCTCATCAGCTTTCCAGTGCTCACAGGTCACTCACCAGGATCCTCACAGAATCACTCAGGTTGGAAAAAACTTCCAAATCCAACTATTCCCTCAGCACTGCCAAGGCCACCACTGCCCCATGTCCCCAAGTGCCACATCCACAGGGCTTTTGAATCTCTGCAGGGATGGGGACTCCAGCAGTGCCCTGGCAGCCTGTTCCAATGTTTGACCACCCTTTCAGTGTAGAAATTTTCCCTAATATCCAATCTAAACCTCCTCTGGCAAAACTTGAGGCCATTTCCTCCTCATCTGAGGGAGCTGTAGGAAGTGTCCTCCTCCCCTTCCACCACCCCCCAGGCATTCTCTGTAGTGGACACACTTTGCTGCCATCTGGGTTTGAAATAAAATAATTTATCCCTCCCTTATCCTTCCACCTGTATTCCCTGATCCAAGTGCCCTTCCTGGCATCAGCAGCCACTTCCATCAATTATACCTCTAAGATCTTTTTTACATCAATGAAATTGTACTGTGTCGAGTGTTTTGGGTGGTGATTTCTGTGATCCATTTCACACCAGCCGAATTCTGCTCTGGTTTTAGTTTTGGGGAGGTTTAAGTCTCCTGGCTGAGAGCTGAGTGCTGTATTTCATCACTCCCATAGGGAGCAGCATTCCCCACGTTTGGAACAGCTTGGCTGTAGTATAAAGACATCACTGGAGGTGGAAAATGTGAAGTAATTTCTGTTAAAGGATGCCTTGAGGTTGAGATTTTTCTCTTCTTTGGTTTTGAAACTTAATATTCGGCTGCATCAGAGCACTTCTGCCTCCAGAGCTCTCGCTCCCGGCTGGCAAAGAATCTGAACTGCAAACACAAAGGAGGTCGTACTTGATTTAATTATTATTTAATATTTGCTCAACGGGAAGCTTGAGGTCAAGGTCTAAATTATCCGACACAGTTCTTGCAAATTAGGAGTTTATAAAACAATTAAGTCCACGAGTGTGCATAGGGGCAGTGAAATTAGGCAGAGAAATCAGGCAGAGAAAAGGTTCCATCCGGGGGCAATGTGTGTTTCCCAATTGCATTCCTGACTAAAAGCTTGTGTCACAGGAAAGAAAAATATATGAATGTTTGAATATATGTTTTCTGCTATGGGTTATTCCAGCCCTCTGAGAAAATACCCTAAAATCCTGTTTCCAGTGTGCTTGGGGAGGTTGAGATGTAGCTCTGCTCTGGAAAATAAAAGGATAAAGATGCCTGGTGGGCATTTCATTTGGAGTTCTTCCTTGGAAAGAGCTGTTTCCCGAGAGCCAGCCCCGCAGGGATCACCCAGGGCTTGGAGTCTGAGCAGGGAATTTTCCTCCCAGCACGTCCTTACCCTTTGCTGTCAGCTCCAGAGTCCCTTCAGGCTTTGGGGAATTCCTTTGGTGCCGCTCCCAGGCGGGGTCACAGGGGAAGATCCAGCTGGGATGAACAGAGTCAGCAACACGGGAATTGAAACAGCAGGAAAGTGGAGGGGGATTGGAAGCACTTCTGAGCCTGGTACTCACCTTGCCAACCCCTTTCCACCTGGAGGAGACCCTTGGGAGGAGAGAATTACATTTCCCAGCTAAGGAGCAGCTCCGTGCCCTGCAGAAGGGCCCCATTCCAACGCCCCCTTGTTACTATGATATTTTCTGAAAAATCCCTTTGCCAGTATTTTTTCTCCTGGGAAGTTGGGGAAGCTTCAGCTTCTCCATGTTTTACTGTTTTGGAATGTGATTTGGAGAATTGTTTATTCAGCATGTGAAATGTTTTAACATAATTGCCAATCAAAGCTAGCTGTGTCGGACTCTCTGAGGAGTCATGGGTTTTTATTATTCCTTATTTTCTAGACTTCTGATGTATCCTTTTCTCTACTTCTTTAGTATAGTTTTGGTATAGCAGTCTTAATATAATATATAGCATAAAATAATAAAGCAGCCTTCTGAAGAACATGGAGTCAGATTCCTCAGCCCTTCCCTCATCCTGGAGACCTCCAAACAGCACACCCCCACAAACCAGGGAAATGTAAGGAGGGAGAAGCAGCCAGGAAAAGAAAAGTGGGGGGGAAAAGGAGGAGAAAAGCGAGGAAAGAAAGGAAAGAAATGGGATGTGAGTCCCGGCTGTGCAACAAGTCCTTAGTGAGGCAAATCAGCCTCTGTTGTGATAAATGGCCTGAGGCCAGGCTGGAAATGCTTATTGAGGGAGTCCTGGCAGAGGTGTGATGGAAGCACTAGGGACAAGGACTGCCTGGAGACCTTAAAACGACGAGACAGCTTTGATTTCGGACACTGATTCGAGGCAGCACACGGATTAGAGGTGAGCTCTGGTGGGAGAAGCTGCCCATCAAGCGCCAGGCAGGGAGCAAGAGATTAACAACGTGTGACCCACGGAGCACAGGATGTCACAACGAGTGCCCGCAGCCAGGAGACGAGGGGTTCAAGGAACAGCTACTGGGGCACTGAGGAGCACAAACAGGCTCAGGGAGAGGGGCTGCTGTTCCTGGAAGTGCTGCCAGCACAGAGCTCGGCAGTGCCGGGCAGTGGCTGGCTGGGAACGCTGGAGGGAGCGTGGGGAAAGAGGCAGCAGAGAGGAATTCTGGTGATTTTTCTTCTATTCCATGAGTGCAGTGTGTTTATATTCTTATTATCGCTCTTGTTGTTTCATCAGCCTGGGCTTTATGGGATCATGGAAACATGGGGTGGTTTGGGTTGGAAGGGATCTTAAAGCTCATCCTATTCCACTCCCAGCCATGGGCAGGGACACCTTCCACTATCCCAGGTTGCTCCAAGCCCCGTCCAACCTGGCCTTGGTCTCACCTTGATGTAGGTGAGGAGGTGCAAAGCCCATAAGAAGCATTGAGAGGAGACTGAAGGCTTTGCAGGTTTCATGTTTTCAGTTTTTACAGTGAAATCTGGAGTGAATTTAATGGTGAGGGTTTGGGAGTAGGAAGAAGATTGATGTAGGATGAAAATTGATCCACTTGGAGGTTTGTAACTCAGAGAAAGGTCAGCCTGGAAATTTTGAGAACTGTCATGTAACAGCCTTTGAATCAGTAATGATCATATTGGGAGGAAGGGTGGTGGAGTTCAGGGAATGGTGGAGGAGCCACTTTGCCTCCAGCCCCTGGGAAAACCCTACAGAAGTTCTTTCATAAATGGTTCAATATTTGTGCACTGGAGGACAGCAGAGTAATGAAAAAACACCTGAACAATTCACTGGGGACCACCCTCCACAAACCAACCCAATTTTTGTCTCTGACACTGGTTTTGGTGTTAAAGGGTCAAAAGGGAGCAAAACTTTTCATGTGGGCGCCAGCCAAGCTGGGAAAGCGAGAATGACCAAAAGGCACCAACACTGGGGGGAAATAAAAAAGGAGGAAGGAGTAAAGCTGAAAAGCAACAAGTGAAATGAGAACCTTTAGTAAAAAACTGGTTCAAAAGAACCGATTCCTTTCTGGACCCATTACCTGTGATGGAAGAGGATAATGGTTCCCAGTCTTGGAGATGGAAAAACCCCACAGCTGTAACAATGTGCCCATATCTGATCAGTGCACTTCAGGAAATCAGGGATGAGCCAGGTATGGAGCAGACAGGAGAGGAAGGGACACAAGCAGATGATCAAAAAAGTTGGTCTGAGGAAGAGCTTGGATAAACTGGACTTCTTTGGTCCAGAAATGAAAAGCACATGGGAGCTCCAGCAGCGCAGGCTGCTCGGGATGGATTGGTTTCCTTGTGCACTGCCACCTGGAAAAGCAGGACACAACATAACTGAGCCTGTTGGAGAACAGGCAGGTACAGAACACCTGGGAATGGCTAAGGGGTGCTGGGAGTGTCTTTTTTGATGGTCACATTTGTCATGGAAGGACTGTTTCACCTGAGCACAGAATGGGGAAAGGAGATAGGTGGCTGCCCAAAGGCTCCACCAGCTCCTCCAGTTCTCCAGATTTTATCACTTTATGAGTTAATTCAGGAAGCCCTCTGAGAAGGCATCTTCCCTCAGGCCTGATGCAATGGCTTAACCACAAAACCAACCCTGTGGTAATTGCTCCTCTGTAAAGTGGAGCTCACTCTGCAAAATAAAGTGTCCCATTTAATCCCATGAAGCACTCACTTGCTTTGCTCTAACTGAGATGGGAAAGGAAGAAAAAAAAAAAAGGATTTCATGCAGATGCTGGTTCAGATTTCAAAATTAATCCCTTTCCACCACCATTGTGCTCTTTTTCTGAGAAGCAACCGGGCAGCAAATTTCATCTGCACAAGACATTTGTTGCCAGGGGTTTGAGTGTTATTTACCACACATGTGAGATAAGAAGAAAATGGCACTTTTGTAGATACTGGAATCACTCTTCTGGTCATGAAGCACAAAAAGAAATATTGAGCAGCACAATAGCAATGCCAATGGCTCATTTCAACAGGACCCACAAAAAATAGCAGGAAGAAACTGGAAAAATTAAACAAACCATCCCTGCCCCAGATATCTTTTCTTTTTTTTTTTTTTGCAAACAGTTGCAAGGAAAGTTCATTGCTTTCCACAAGGAGGAGGAAATGCCAGGCCCAGCAGAGCGTGTTTGATATATTATTCATAAGGAATTATGTGCTGAAGACTTGTCAGGATCCAGCAGCAGCAAACAGAGGTCAGCAGTGAAGAAAGCAAATAGACCTGCAATGGGTTTTAAATGGTTTTAATGCAGCCAATTTCCAGCCCGTTTTATTCACTAGCCTTGGTTGTCTGGGATGTTCTTGTGGCAGGATGGAGGCTCCTTCTGAAGGTTTCAGAACCAGCACTGCTCACAGTCCCAGCAGGGCTCAGCTTTGTAAACACAGCAAATTAGATTTAGTGCTTTTGAACAGAAATAAAGAGGGAAACCCACAAGGACATTGCTCACTTTTCAAAGTGGAGCTGCACTTTCAAGGCTGACCCAGTACTGTCATTTTGGGGCTGTTTGAGCAACCAGTGGAAAATAAAAGAGCACTAAAAATAGCCAAGATGGGCTCATTAGCTCTTTAATTACACGTTGGTTTTCTTTTCTCTCATCTATGCTTTGTCCTGTGAGCTCCCCATTGACAATGACTGGGGAATGCCAGGTCTGGGGACATCACTGTCATTCACTGCCAGCCCATGTCCCTGTCCTTACCTTTTCCACACACTGGAAGAATAGGATTTCCTCATAAAGCTCATGGAAGCATCACAAACATCAAGGAATGATGCTGAGAGAGTTGGAACTGTTCATAATGGGGAAGAGAAACCTTCAGAGGGACCTCAAAGCTCCTTCCAGTGCCTAAAGGGACTCCAAGAAGCTGGAGAGGGACTTGGGACAAAGGATGGAGGGACAGGACACAGGGAATGGTTTCCCACTGCCAGAGGCAGGGATGGATGGGATGTTGGGAAGGAATTCTCCCCTGTAAAGCAGGAGCTGAGCTGGAGCTTTCCTTTGCTCACCCATCGTGGAGTCAATGAGGAAGGGAATTTATTGTGTCCTATTTATCCCACAGACACTTCCAAATCCGCAGCTAAAGGAAGCAGCAGCGCTACCAGTGCTCGTAAATACCATTGTTTGTTTAAGGTTCTCTGGAGCTCTTGGGGAAGTGCTCAGCTTGGGAAGAAAATCTCCACTTTACTGCAGCACTCAGGTCCTGGCTTCTTCTAGGGAGAGAGAGATTCACAAACAGGTCTGAGGCACATGCACACATGGCCAGAGGCTTTCTAAGTTGTAGGCAGAGAATTGGAAAAATTAATTTACTCTATTGAGGGGTACCCCTAACAAACCTTGGAGCAGTGTCCCCTTTCCTGGTGGCTCTCAGGAAGTGGCTGCTGCCACAGGGCAGGACAGAGCCACCCACACCAGTCCTGCTGAATCATATCCAACCCCTTCTTCACCTCCACTTGGGAATGCTCAGCTCCCACCCACAGAACCTCCCCAGCGTCCTTTTATCCAACCAGGAGAAAGCTGCTCCTGCTGTCTCACCCCACACATCTTTTCAACCCATTTCTTGCTCCTTTTCCACCCATTTCTTTGTCCTGACTCCTTTGTTTTCTAGTCCCAGCATGCAGTTTGGGTGTGGCCACGCTGACCCTCTCCATGAGCTTTCCTACAGAACCAAAGACTTAGAAAGCTTCCAGAAAATTCCCACTGAATATCTGGTCTGGGTGGAGGCAGCTGCTACCTACCTTGCGCTGTAACATGGCAGGAGTTCTCTCCTCAGGCAGGTGAGGGACAGCACAAAAACCAGCCAGGCTGTGGACTGAGCTGCAGTTGTCCTCTCCAGAAGTTGTTAGCAGCAAACCAAGGAAAATTATCAGGGAAAGTACTAAAATGAAAGCTGGCAGATTGATGGAAGGGAACAGGGAGCCTGTCTTGTCAGAAGATTGTCCTGGCATGGGTGTTAGCAGGAGAGAAATAATTGCTGTGTGAAGTATTTTCTTCACTTGTTTTTTCCGCACTCAAATAGGTGAGAGATGTTTTTTTTTTTTTTGCTGCTCTGCTCTGGTCCTGGTGCTGGTTGAAATCCCTTGGAATTCTTCCCTTGGCATTTATTTCTGCCTCCCTTCCCACCCTTAAGGAGTTCCTGGCTGTTTCTGTCTTCCTTCAGGTTACTTCTCAGCTTCTCCCACTGTCCCAGGACCTCTTCAGCCTCATCCCACTGTCCTACTCCTCTCCCTTTTCCTCCATGTCCCATCCTCAAAGACTCCATTGCAAAAGCATTTGGATATGTTTGTGGCCCAGAGTTGCCATTTTATATGGAAAAGTGCAGGAATCTCCCCACTCCTGACACATCTGGGGAATCGAGGGCATAGAGGGGTAAAATCTTTTACTTTCAGGGCTCATCCCTCAGCCTCTCCTGGTGCTCCAGCCCCTTCCCCAGCTCTGTTCCCTTCCCTGGACACGCTCCAGCCCCTCAATGTTTTCCTTGCCAGGAGGGTGCCAGAGCTGTCCCCAGCACTGGAGGTGTCCCAGCAGTGCCAGCACAGGGGACAGTACTGCCCTGGTCCTGCTGCCACCCCAGAGCTGGCACAGCCCAGGTGCCTTTGGCCTCTTGCCCATCTGGGCACACCTGGCTCATGTCAGCAGCACTCCCAGGGCTTTTTCCAGCTTTCCAACCACTCCAGTCTGTGGAGCTGCAGGGGTTTGTGACATCCCCAGAGAGGGAAATTCGAGTCAGAATAAAGGACGCAGTGAGTGCCCACACTCACCTGGTTTTCTTCCAGATGCCTCTCCATAACCCATGAACTCTCTTCTCTGATGGCTCTCAGGTGTGACATTGAGGCTGCACAGCCTCCCACCCCTTTCTCCTTCCTTTCCCTTTCAGTGTCTCCCAGCCCTGCCTTCCAACCAAGCTTTGGTGTGTCCTGAAATGCAGATCCTGCCCTGAGCATCTGGGAAGCACAAAGATGTTTGGTTTGAGCCCTTGTTGTGTATGAAACACCTCCTTTCCTACTCTGTTCTTTGATATGTAATGAAATACTGGATGTTCACAGCTGTGGGGTCCTGCCTGCAGCAAACTGGGAGAGTTGTGGTACAAAAAGTTCTTTTAGGGAGTTTTTGAAGATGAAGCTGACAACTTTTGGGGAAAATTGCCAAGATTTTGGGACATCACTGTACCAGAAGTCCTCTTTCCCAATCACCTCCCAGGATCAGATATTTTACAATGGAACTGGTACCAAACTGGCAAATTTGAGGAGAAAATTTCCTGGAATCTGTACCAGGCATTCCTTCTGTTTTGAAATATAGGGGTGGAGCAGTTTTGGGTCCATATTTCCACTGCCACAAAACCCCCCACCAGAGGGACAAGAACAGCAGTTTCTTGAGGGGAACAGCTTTGTACTTCAGTCATGGAGAATATGATCTGCTTTTCCTGAAAATACCCCAAAACTGCCACTAGAAGTCAGCACCCAGTGGGCTCTGCAATGAATGTCCCCCCTCCCTTGTTGCTGTGTGCTTTGGTCCTCACTGCTTGTATCCATAGCAATAAATTAAACAAATGCTGGTTTCCAAACACACTCCTGACCAGTTTTGGAGCAGGAAAGGTCCCAAATAATCCTTGGACTTGCCTCAGGAGTTAGAACAGACCATTCCCAATAGGTGGTTTGGATGTGACCCCTCCCTTCCTCTGGAGTTTGGAGGCATGGTCCTGGCCAGAGGTGCCTCAGATCCCAGGATGGAATCAGCATTTCCCTCGTGGTCACAGAAGGATTTGCTCTTCCCATGATACCAACCTCCAGCACCACATGGAGCCCTCACCTGCAGGCTCCTGTCCTCACAAGCAGCATGTCCTGGGTGCCCATGAACAAGAGCTGGCAGGGCATGGCAGAGCCAGGTGGGGGAGAGGACAGCTTGCTCACACTGCTTAATACATTAATACATAGGTTTTCCATATGGAGTGATGGATTGAGGGGTCAGTTTTCATCAAATGTGTGTTTGGGTTCAGGAGTGGGCTGGGAGAGAGACCCAACAGGTGGCACAAACTTAGGCTGGAGAACTGGAGGAGAAAATCATGGACTGGTTTGCTTTGGAAGGAGCTATAAAGATTATCTTGTTCTGCCAGGGGCAGGGACACCTTCCACTATCCCAGGATGCTCCAAGCCCTGTCCAACCTGGCCTTGGACACTTCCAGGGATCCAGGGGCAGCCACAGTTTCTCTGGGCACCCTGTGCCAGGGCCTCACCACCCTCACAGGGAACACTTCCTTCCCAATATTCCATCTAACCTAAATCTCTCCTCTTTCAGTTTACAACCATTCCTG
This sequence comes from Fringilla coelebs, assembly GCF_963513975.1. Taxonomy (NCBI): domain Eukaryota; kingdom Metazoa; phylum Chordata; class Aves; order Passeriformes; family Fringillidae; genus Fringilla; species Fringilla coelebs. Next base: position 3,517,284 of record NC_140030.1, read on the forward strand.
CTTGTCCAATCACTATCTGTCTTTTTAATAAGTTGTTCTTCATCTTTTTTACAAGCTTGTTTTAATTACCATGGTGGATTTGCCCTGGATCCTTCTTTTTTTTCCAGGGGAACACCCCCAGCTCTCCCAGCCTGGCTCTAGAGCAGAGGGGCTCCAGCCCTTGGAACATCTCTGTGTCCTCCTCTGGTCTCTCTCCAGCAGCTCCACGTCCTTCTGCTGTTGGAGCACAGAGCTGGAGCAGCTCTGCAGGTGGGGTCTCACCTGAGTGGGGCAGAGGGGTAGAATCCCCCTCCCCTGCTGCCCCAGGACTTGGGAGGTTTCAGGGATGGGTCATGTCCAGCTCTCACCCACCAGCACCCCCAAACCCTTCTGCCAGGGCAGTTCCTCTCCCAGTGTGTGCTGATGTCTGGGATTGCCCCGACAAAGGGCAAAGCAGAGAAGCCAAAGCGCAGCTTGTGGGGAGCAGTGGAGATGTGTCCCCCTGTGTGGGTGAGGGGCTTATGCACCTCCCTGGGCAGGGGCTGGAGGAGCAGCAGGGGACAAAGGAGGTGAATGAAGAAAATCAGGAATAGGTGCTGAATGAGGTGGAGGAGAGAGTCAATCCTTACTTAGGGATCGAGTGAGTGGGGATGAGGAGGGCCAGGACAGGTGTCAGACACTCAGTCCCTGTGCGAGTGGCTCAGCTGGGGTCAGTGCAGGGACCACACCGCTGCCAGAGGATGGAAACAGGACCCGGGGGGTGATGGTGGTGCCATTCCCTGTCTGGGGACTCCACAGGGTGTCACATCACCCAGGGCCAGCAGCAGGAAATTGGATTTCCAGCTGCACGTGGGTTCCTCTAACCCTGGGCTGTTCTTATGCCCAGGTCCTCTGCTCTCTCAGGAGACCTCATCCCGTGGTCTGACCCAGTGCCTGTTTGGTTCTGGAGTGTCCGGATCAAACACACTCGTGCTCTAGACTAAAAAAACCTCAGGATTGTCAGGATTTACAATATTTTTTTTGTTTCATAATCTCTCTGTTCAATGTGGAGTGGAAAGGAAAGAATAAGAAGACACAGCACACTGCAAACATGTTATTAAAATGAACTGTTTATATTATCTCGGTTGAGTCAATACATTATAATGTATTAAAATGGAAAGGTACAAAATTGAAATAAATACTTTCTGATTCATGTATAAATCTTTTGTCAAGATGACATTTTGTTTCTTTTTTTTCTTTTTTTTTTCATCAGTACATGTTTCAATAAAACATTTAAAATGACAAAATATCATTTAAAATATGGTTCATGGAAGAAAAGGTTGAAATCAAACAACTTTTGGCTTGTTTTGGCATGAGATCTTGACACAATCTGGGTTCCCCAAAACCACGTAAATGGTGGTAAAATATAAATGCTCAAACTTATTTAAAAAAATAAACAGGCTTTACAAAACCCTCTGATCCTTGACTTAGCCACTTTTCTGTATAGTCTGCACTTACGATATATACATTCATTATTGTCCAAGGGAAGACAGCCACTGACGTTCACTTAAAGAGCTTGGTGGAGAGGCTTAACAAACATTTTGCAGCTGACAACAATTAAACACTGGTAAAGAAACTCCTGACAGTGCAAAAAAGGAAAACGGCTCAGAAACCAAAGCCTACAAATGGGACAAGGAAGAGGCAGGTGCACAAGCCCAGATCTAATGCAAAGCTCCAGGCCAGGTCTAACAAAACAGCTTCTTCTCCAAAGGGGAACGCAGGCTTGGAGATCAGCCCTGATGATTTTTGGGCTCCACTGCAGCTCCCAGCGGTGTTCATGATCCCAGGAAAATCCCCCCTTGGCACACAGGAACCTTCTGCAGACTCCTTCCTTGCTGGTGGTGAAGCAAAAGCCGAGCTCAGTGGAATATCCTGGAGTAAGCCTGGCCTGGGAGAGGGGCTGACGTCGAGATGAGAAATCACAGAGTGAGAGGGGCAGATGGGGAAGTGTGAGTGTGGGCTTGGGACCTTGGAGGAGAGGCAGTGGGAAATTCCCACCTGGGCAGCAGGTTTTATCAGGATCGTGGAGCAGGCTTGGAGGTGTGCTTTAATCTCAAGTGTGCTTTTTGTCTTTGTCACTGCAGCCAGGGGCTGTCGTGGTCCCTCTAACCTCTACCATGTGCTTATCGTTTTGGGCAATGGGCAGGGTCCTGCTGGGGGCTGGGTGAGGGAAAATGAGCTTCCCTGATGGATAATGGTGACTTCTTCCCAATTTCAGCATGCCAGGAACTCTTCAAGTTTCACTCAAAAGGGGAAAAGAAATCTGGTGATGTTAAAATGGAATTAAAGAGAATCTTCCTGCCAACCTCTGGATTAACCTTCTCAAGGCTTGGGTTGTTTTGCTGCCAGCCAGTGGAAACACATAAAGCAGAGGGTGGATTTTCTTTGTTTGCTTGGTTTGAAGGCAGCAGAAGAATTTGCCACCTCAGAAAGGAGGGACAGCCCCATCCTGGCTGGGTTGAAGGGCAGGCAGGACTTGAGAAGGTGCTGTTCTTGATGCTCCACAGTCTGATGGGGATTGGATCCTCTTGGGAACCTGGCTGTTCCCATCCTGTGAGGAAGGATCTTGTGGCACCAACTGTTTGCAGTGCTCTGGATGTTGCTGCAAGCTCCCTTATCAAAGGGAATCCCGTTGTAAAAAGAACCCTGTAAAGATGTGATAGATGGTCAAGATTTGGGAAAGAAAATTGTTTTCTCTCCCTCCACAAGAAGCCAGAGTGTCACAGTTAAAACTTCTTGGGAAATGCCAGCTTCAGGCCTTTTCCTGTTGGAAAATGTCACATCCGTTGGGAAACGAATGACGTGATTTGAAGCTCTTGGAGGTCTTCTTTGATATTTTCCTTCAGTTTGTTTACTTTTCATTTCAGGAAAGCTTTTGTTTCAAAATGCAGGATAATTTATATATTAAATTTTAAAAAAAGAGGATGCAAACAGGGAAAGATCAAAACAATCTCCCTCCATGATAGCCAAACTGTTTTTGTTGGCATATGGATTGTTTTGCATGTTTTTGTTTCATGTTTGGTGTTAGCCTTGAGGTTTGCATGTGGGCTGGAAAAATAAAGTCACAGAAATTCTTAAGGTTTGGAACAGTTCTTTCCTGTCCAACTCCCCTGTGCAGAAGACTTGATTCACCTTGTCTAAAGTTCTCCCCTTCTCTAGTTTTGAATTTGTGACTTGGTTTTCAAAGGCAAACAAAGCAGAAGTTCTCTGAGTGCTGCTTTCCAGTGGGAGGGACCCACTCAAAGATGCTCCAAGAATTTCCACATACCAGTGTGGCTGGAAGGAGGTCATTTGCCCTACTGTTTTCCCTGAATCAAATTCACATGGTGCCAAGAAGGGTCTTTTGTGGGCTCCTTTTCCACCCCTGAGAGGGCATTTTGCTCCTTTTTCTTTTATTTTTTACCATTTTGTTCCCAAATCCAATTTTCTTACGGCTTTCAAAAATCCACCTCAGTGGAGCTCTTGAAGGAACAAGCAGAAATTCCTGCACTTAAACAGAATGGTTTTCACTCTGCTAACCCTTCATTCTGATTAAGATTAAACTTGGGATAAAATGGCATTTTTTTGGCTGACTATGGGGTCGGCTAAGATGGTAACAAAGTTTTCCTCTCCAGTACCAGTTGCTGGGATTCATGTCCTAGATCTTGTCTGCTGGAGCCCAAATCCATTGACTGAAGTGTGTACAGTCAAGGAGAGGCTGGCTGAGGGTGCCAAACTCCTGAAATTACTTTAAAATTACTTTTCCCTGCGCATCCTTTCAAACAGCAACCAGCAAACGTTTCCTGAGCTGGTCCTGCAGTGCTGTAGGACAGCCTGGACTGTGGCACAGAAAGCACTGGCATCATTTACACAGACAAAATGTGCACTTGCACCATTCTTCAGTGATTTTTGCAATCCAAAGGCTGGGTTTTTCTGGAAAAGATGATTAGGTGGTTGGTGGTGGTTTGGGAGTGTGGGATAAAACCCTTTTGTCCGTGGCTGTGCTGGAAATTCCATGCATTTCAGAAATAAGAGCAGGAATTCCTATATCTGATCTCCTCCACATCTCACAGCCAGCCTTGCCTGTGGGATATCGATACAAATGCCCCAGATTTTGGCATCAGATGAAAGGAATGAATAGAACTCCTGGTCTTTGCCAACACGGATGTGTCAAGACAGAATTTGGGAATGCTGATGAGCTGATCCATGAATGGTGGGTGTTCCTACCCCACCTCCCAGACAAGGGTCTCACAGCAGCCCTGTGAGGTAGATACTGAACCTTGGCTGGGCAAATGGAGTCACACAGAGAAGAAGGAGTGAGAAAGTGTGAGGAAGAACTTCAGCAAGGATCCAGGAATCCTGGATACCAGCCTGCTGCTCCGGGGAGAAGAAGAGACGTGTCTGTCTGCTGGAAGGTGGGATGGACATCAAAGGAGTTCTTGGGCAATGTTCATTTTCCTGTTTAAAGTCCAGTTTTTGGCTTGTTAAAGGTCATAAAAGTACACTGGGCATAAAACCAGTGAAAGAGACAATCCACAAGATTTGGGAAGTCAGGTATGGAGCAGGGACATGGAGAAAAGCACTTCCAAAAGGCTGCTCCAAAGGGGCATCTGTGGGGTCTTCACAAGCACACCCTCAAGAGAGCTTTTGTACTATGATGGAAAGAGCAAAGGGATTTGCTTTCACAGATTCCAGGGGCTGCCAGTGGAAGCTTCTCATCTCACAAGAAAGAAAGAGGGGGAACGAAAGAAAGGCAAAGAAAGAGGTTGAGAGAGCAAGACTGGGGAAGATATTTTTTCAAAAAGAAAGACAAAGAAAAGTAAAAGAAAGAAGAAAATAGAAATAGAAAAAAATTAGAGATAAAGGAGAGAGAGGGAAAGAGGAAGAGAATGACTAAAAAGAAAGAAGGAGAAAGAAAAAGAGAGAAAGAGAAAAAGAAAAAGAGAGAAGAGAGAAAAGAAAGAAAGAAAGAAAGAAAGAAAGAAAGAAAGAAAGAAAGAAAGAAAGAAAGAAAGAAAGAAAGAAAGAAAGAAAGAGAAAGAAAGAAAGAAAGAAAGAAAGAAAGAAAGAAAGAAAGAAAGAAAGAAAGAAAGAAAGAAAGAAAGAAAGAAAAAGAAAGAAAGAAAGAAAGAAAGAATAATTAAGATAAAGAAAATGAAGAAAAAAGTAAAGAGAAAGAAAAAACATAGTTTTCCCTATTTACAATCTGCAAAAGGGGTCTTTTCCCTTCCAACATTCTGCAAAGTGCTGTGAGGCAGAGAAAAAACAGGGAGACTGTCCCATGCAGAAGGTTTTGGGAGATAGCACCTGGCACAAGGTTTGCTACAATAAGTTGGTTATTCTTTATTGCGTTGGAAATAAAACAGTCATGAAAATTCCTGCATAAATCCATGGCCTGCAAAATCCCCACCTCACCTTGACTTTGCTGAATATTTTCAGGGTTTTGGGCTTGAGGGGTTTTTTTTGTTTTGGTTTGGTTTTGGTTTTTTTGGGGGTTTTTTAGGTTTTTTCCTATACAGAGAGATTCTTCTGATGTGTTTCTAGTGAGGGTAAGCAAAGCACTGTGTCCAGCTTGTAATCCAGGTCAATATTTTTAAGAGGATTTTTATTTTATCCCAAAACATGTTCCTGTTGAGCAAACCAAAGCTTGGTGGACAACTGGAAGACAAACAGGTGGTGGAGAGCTGTGCCATGAGATATTTCTGTGGGATTCTGGTAATTTATGTCAGGTCTATGGTTAATTAATCAAATGGAAACATTTTCATGCTGGCCTTGGGACCGGGAAGGAGGGTGGACTGTTGGAGACTGACTCTGCAGGAGGCTGCTCTAAAAGCCAACTCCTCTTGATATCTGTGGACCACAAAGAGGCAGATGGGCCAAGGGCAAGGGGACACTACAGGTCCATAAATCTAGATGGCATCTCTCAAGGAATAAACTTTTTCCCAGCAGGGCACAGCTCCTTCTCCCAGATGTGCTGGAGATACAGAAGGCCAGCTCTGCAGAAAGAAAACTGATGGGAAAAGCTCTTGTAAGGGATGGAGTGCTGATGTTCTCTGTCTGAGAATGCTCCACAACCCTGAGGGGTCTGAGGCAGCTGAGCTCACAGCCTTTGAAAGCAAAGCTTGATTCCAGCACCAGCTTCTCTATATAAAGACCTCAGACTTGGGATCAACTGAATTCCTTTTGGGGAGAAAGATCCACTGAGCACCACGCCTCGAAACATCAACCAGGAGATCTCCTTTCTCCAGAGAGCCAGTGCTGAGGCATTTCCACTGTTTGACTGCAGTAACTCTGGACCTGGAACAAAGGAAGAACAAAGCTTACCAAGCTGGGGAGATGAGCGCCACGAGCAGCTTTTCAGAGATGCAGCCAATCCTGCAACAAATCACAGGATTTGCAGTCAGCAGCAAGGCCAAAAGCCAGCATCCATCGAGCTGTAGGATTTGGCCAAAGGACAGTGCCTATATCTGCATGCCAAGCAAGGATTCCTGCCAGTGCCTGGTGTCAGGCTGTTTATTTCTGTCCGGATTAAAAGCAATTAGAACATCAAGCAGCAAAGTCAGAGTGCAGCTGTCGTTTAAAAGATGTGGTGGAGATCAGGGAAGACTGGAAGTTAATTGGTCGATGACTAGAAGGAAGGTGAGCAAAGAGAGAGATATGGAGTTGTTCTATTTCTGGAGCTGAGAAGGAAAGATTTGTTCCCTATCCTCCTGTGTGAAAAGAATATTTAAAAAGCCTTCAGGAAAAAAAAAAGCTGATGAAAGCAAACTGGAAAAGTTTAGGTTACTTGGACCGCTTGTGGTGTGAGGACAGAAAAGAAGAGGGGGACTGCCCAGAAAAGGAAAATTAAATGAATCAATCTGTCCTCTTGGGTCTCAGCATGGGTTTAGCTGGGATTTGTGCATGTTATACCTTTGCCAAGTCCCCCCAAGGGTGTGATCCACACCTCTTGCACCAGATTGTTGCATAGAGTGGCCGTGAGCTGGTGGGGTCACCCCAGAGGTGGCTGCAGGTCGCTAACAGTGCTCTGCCACTTTACAGGCTGCACGAGTAAGATCGTGTTATGCTGGAAAAGCCCTTGGAGACCCTCTGGGATGAAGGACTTGAAGAAGTTGGATAGTTCTATATATTCAAGTCTAGCTCTGTCTTGTTTTTGGGAAAGGCCACCGGAGATTTTTCAGGCATTGAGAGACAAGAACACGTGTGTCGGCATTGCCCAGCAGAGGGAGGGCAGTCACACCAGCCATTAATGGTCAATAGCAAATTTTGTTGTTTCCTGCTGGAGGTTTGGAAATGTCCTCATTCTGGTGGTTCAGCAGTAGCAAAGCTTGGAGAGAACTGGGAAGAGGTGTGGTGGGGGCAGGAGATGTGAAAACGAACCATGACCTTTGCCCGCGTGGTCGCCTCTTGGATGTTTGGTCCTAACTGTCACGATGTCCATCAGCTCTGCAGGATGCAGAGCCAGCTCCTCTGGAACATGGAATTTGTGCTTCTGGAAGGGAACATGGAGCTTATTGCGAGTGCCGAAAGCTCGTTGTGTTTCTCACGGTGTCAAGGGCTGGTTGTCCGCACTCCGCTGCTGCCGGTACCCTGTGATTTCAGCAGTGTGGAACGGCTGCCACAAAAGCCAAATTCATCCGTTAGAGAGCTGGGAGAAAGCCCAGGGCATGCCTCCTGTGATCCTGATAAAACACGTGCTGCCGAGAGGAAAAACCCAGCCTTTGTTGGTTAAGGATGGACCAAATCCTGCCCTCAAGCCCCTCTGTGGTCAGAGACCGCTGGGCCTGGCGCTGGTGTCCCACTGGAGCCACACACCTGGATCCTCCTGGTCCCAGTGGCACCTGCAGCCCGGCCTGGATCATCTCCCCGCCGTCAGATCCCAAGGGAAAGTCAAACCTGGACTTCACAGCAAATCAAATGGAACGCAACTGAACCACGAGCGTGATGCGAAAGATCGTTTTGGCCGGACGGAATGCAGTTTCCACAACCTGGTTTTAAGGAACAGTATCACACAGAAATAGATACACTATGCTAGGTCTGGAGGAAAGAAAAGAAACCAATATGCTAAATAAACTAAGACATACAGTATAGGGGATATTCTGATCAACAAACCAATCACCATTAGAATCAAAAAGTAAACCAGCCTTTCACTTAGGACCCTAACAACATTTCTCAATGCACTAAGTACATTTTAAACCATGCAAGTTTACACAAACATCTTAACTAGGTTTTTTTTTTTTTTTTACTTTTTAAAACACCAACATTATGCATTTCTTTGTTAATTATATTGGTTAAAGTTGCAGCCGTTCACTGCCAAATATCAGATACATCATATACATATTTTTATACAGAATCTGGACAACACAACATTACACAGCCTAAATAGAGAAAAAAAGATTATTTGTTCCTTTGTTTGTTTGTTTTTTTCAGTTTTGTAAAAAATATGAAATGGTGATAGGAAGGAGGGAGAAGGCGTGGGAAATCTTCTACCAAATTAAAGGATTATATCAAAATAATTCCCAAATCACAGTACAACAAGGAAAAAAATGGTTTGAACTCAGCTCCACATTTAAGATTCTCTTCGCTAAGAAACAAGACTTTACACACAGAATGTATCAGTATTTAAAAATAGAAAGAATTGCAACACCATGCTGTGATTCCAAATACATCTTAGTTCGAAAAAATGTTCAAAAGGGGAAGGTTAAAAAAAAAAAAAAAAAAAGAAAAAATCAAAAAATCAGTCAATAAACTCAGTGATTGCAAAGTCATCTGGTTGGTTTGGATTTCCTACCTACTCGCGATGCATTGCCGTGGGATGGAGCCGGACGGCCACGGCGGCCGGAGCAACGCCAGGACAAAGGAATGACTCGGGAATCGCTCGCTGGGTTCTGTTGGGGCAGCTGGAACTCGGAACGGGATCTGAAACCATCCCAATGGTTTGGGGTCTTTGCTTTTCCTTCTACTGGGCTCTGAACAAGAGCGGGGCGGGGGCCCCGTGGCTCCCCCACGGCCATAGCCTGCCCATCCACACGGAGCAATGCATGTGTTGGGTTGGACGGAAAGGAAACGGAACCTGGAAATCAACCGTGGAGGATGCTGTGGTTGACATGGCAAGTATACAAAAATGCTAAAATTTCAGATATAATCAAAGATACAAAACCAGTTCTGACAAGAGGTTTTTTTTTTTTTGTAGGTTTTTTTTTTTTTTAATAGCAACCATTACAGTGCAAGGTTTTAAAAGTTATTATTACAGTAAAAGGTGTGTATCTGGTTTTACAGTAACTGTAGCACTGATTTTTGTTCTGTATAGTAGGTCCCTGATGTAAAGTGTATGCACCAGTTTGAGAGAAAACCCCGCACAATAACGGCTCTTTAGCTTTAAATACATTTTTCTTTTTTTTAAACAGATACAAAATAACACATCAAGTTCACAATTTCACAAGCACGGACTTTTGCCTTAATAAAAAGCATGAAAACTTGGTTGAAACCCCGACATTTAAAGAAATGTAAAAACCATTCAATGAGGGACGCGAGTGTGTGTTTGAGTCACGGCTTTCTGCCACCCCAGCTCCTGGATGAGTCTGTGCTGTCCAAACTGCTGCTTTTTGCTCACCCACCTGCTTTTTTTTTGGCCAGGCAAAGTGGTTTCAGCTTCCCACAGCTGGGATTTGAGTTTGTGCATTTAACATTATCAACAATCTATTTTTTGGGTGGATGAGTTCTCAAAAGGAAGGATCATCCACAGAGGGTCTGTGACTCCAGGCCCCAGGTTTATTTGGAAGGGGCTCTTTTTTGGAATGATCAGGATGAGATGCAAATGACTGCAGGCCTGCAATAATTCTTGGAAACTGGTTGGAAAAGACCCATACAATCATCAAGTCCAACCATCAACCCAGCACCATGTTCACCATTAAACCATGTCCTCAAGTGCCACGTCCACTCCAATCTCATTGCACCCAGCTTTGACTTTTCTGAGTTAAAGAAGCTTTAGAATCATCGAATGACAGAATATCCTGAGTTTGGAGAGACCCACAAGGATCATCAAAGTCCAGCTCCTGGCCCTGCACAGGACAGTTCCAAGAATCCCACCCTGTGCCTGAAGCATCATAGTAACTCACTGATTTAGTCAAACACATGGATTTTACTTCACAACCAACCTGACTTGTCTGAAAGCAAGAAAGCAGTAATCAGAAAGCAGCCAGGAAAATCTGATGCTGCAGTTTAAATCCCAGTTCCAAGAAGAGGGATCCAGCTGACTTCATAGCCACCAAAAACACAGGCTTCCTACAGAAATGTTCCTGTCCCTCATCAGTGTTTCAGGAATTTATTTATTGCATGATTTTACAATTTCTACCTTCTCAAGTTGTCTTTACTCAGGTAGATAATATGTTTTTCATCTGAGTTCCAGTTATTGAAAGACCCAGAAAAGTGGCATGGAATTCCTCTCCAAAGCTGCACACCTCCTTCCACTGATGGTAGAGGAAGCACATGCAAAGAACTCAGACCAGAGTCTTTAGGGAGAGAGAGTTAAGTGGGATTAATCCCTCTTTTGACTTCTCTCCCCACTCCAAATGGGTGGGTAAGTAAATATGCAGTACTTAGGTGGGAAAGGCTGCAGAACTTCTTAAAAAACCAGCAAACATGTTTTGAAAATTGCATCTGCAATCCTTAACAAAATGCAGTCCCAGCCAGAGGCTGGAGGAGGTTTGATGAACATTGTGAGCTCAAAGGAGATAAGGACAAGTGTTTTATCAAAGTCCTTCCATCTCTGCCTCCCTTTAGATTTTATTCTGGACATTTGAGGGACTTTTAGTAGCAGCAGGAGTCCAACACAAGAGTGGGATGCCCTTGGTTGTGTCACTCACTGTGTTTTAGTTGTGTCTGACACTACATCTTCCCAGCAGATTTCTGCAGTCAGCTCCTCCACTGCCTCTCAGCCCCTCCTTGCCAGTTCTGTCCGTGTAGGAATCCCTCCTTTCCCACAGCACCTTGTCCTGAGGAGCTTTTTCCCATGGCAAACCTGCACCTGGGTTTTCCAGTTTTTAAACACTACCTGCTTTTTGAGGAGAGTCTGGCTGTGCTGCTGGGATCCACCCAGCATTGGAGGAGCTCATAGCAGTACAGCTCCTGGAAAAGTAAAAAGCTTGACAAAATCCCTGGTCAGGAAGAATTCATCTCTTTAAATAGAAAAGTTCTCATCACTGTTCCTCTACCTTAAGTCTTTAATTAACAAGATATTCCTCTGGAAGGTTGATGGGCCAGTGGAAGAGCAATCCAAGCATGGAGTCCGGTGGTAAGCCAAGAATCCAAGCATGGAGGCCTGTGGTGTTGTGTGGTGCTCCACAGAAGGAGGGATTTCTAAAGCAAGAAATCCCTTTAACAGACTAATTCAAGAAAAAAACCTGCAACCTTGTCAGAGGAAAAGCACTGCTCCTCCCAAACTCTGAGCAACAAGGCAGTGAAGCACAAGCTTAACTACAAACAGCTGAAAAGTCAAGAATTCCATGAAAACTTCATGGCCTGCCCAGAAAATACTGGGACAGTTAAAGCACAAGCTTTCAAGCTGGAAAAGAAGTGGTGGAAATCAGATAAGCCAAGTTGCTTCTATCAAACCATGTCGAGGTTTGAGATCTGAGACTGTGAGGCTTTTTAGGAGGGGTAGGCTTTGATTATTCCAGGAAACAATGAAGATCTCTACTTTTTACAGTGATTTTGCCCCTTGGTGTTAATGTCTGAACTTCTCTGATGAATTGCAGATGGAAAAAGGACAGCAGGAATGTTGCCTCATTCCTGCACAAAGGAATTTGCTGCATGAGGAGTGAAAATGGCCTGTGATCTCTACATTGTGGTAGAGGATCACCCCGTCTCCTTCTGTAGTCAGGGGAAGGAAATTGGCATTTCCAGAGCTTGATTGATCTCTCCTGCTTTAGATATCTCTGCTAGGAGGGGTGAGTGTTCTTCTCCAAGGATCAAAGACAAAGTTGAGCAGCACTAGTTTGAGTTTGGGGAGTTAACTTTTACTTATCTAAGTCAGATAAAGTGAATTTTACCAGCAATATTCAGTCTTAAAGGTTTGTGGAGGTTTGGATTTTTTAAAGTACCGACACTTTTCAAGGCTGGCTTATTCCATCTTGAGTTTATTCATCCACATTGGAGCAACAGCCATCTTAAATTTGAGTTCCTTCATTTCATGCAAGGGCAACAGAGCTGCTCTTCCCCAGTGTTGTCTACACAGTTCCTCTCATCCCACTGCTCCTGTAATTGTTTCCCCAGCTGGGTCTCCCATCTGCATCCCTGGCCAGTGGCTTTGGGAGCTGAACACCCTGTGTTCTTTGAGTCATGCAATGGTTGCTGGAGCATCCCACAGAGTCCAGTTTCCAGAGAGTTGTTCACAAAGGAATCAGAAGAATCTGTGCTTTTTGGAACACTGGGAATGTCTCAGCACTGGCTCATTGACATTAATCCTCTAAAATCTCTTTGGAAGGTGAAAACAAATCATGCCACTTGTTCTGCCAGAGAAAAGATGTCAGCTTTGTGCAAGAGATGTGGGTACACAGAAGGATTCCTTCTTCAAAAACAAGGTACCAGACATGGCAGTTCAAGCCTCTGAATTGTTTTTCCATGTTGCAATAAAAATCTAGAAGAGGAGCTGCAGGACCTTGCAGTGTCCCTCTTGGGGGGGCTTGGCGAGCTGATCTTGTTCAAATTTTTCTGAATTCCCAAAGTGACCAAAATTGGCTGTGGCTTTATCTGAACAGAAGACCAAGACTGAAAGCAGCTTGAGATTTTCAGCAGGTGATAATTCTCTACTGATACCTCGAGCTGGGGAAGATGAAAATGAGGTTGTTTGGGGTGAAAATGAGATTGTTTGGAAGTGCTGCTGTATAATTGCAGTGTTAAGTGGCCATTAAGGTTCCAATGAGATCTTTAACAGGAATCAAACTTTTAAATATTATCAACTTGAGCCACAGTGTTAAAAGTGAGAAGTTCTTTTCCTCCCATAAAGATTGGAAGAAGCAGGAGATCACCTTGACAGGTGAGCAGTCTGCAGGGCACACTTTAAAAATTGATTTGATCTTGGGACACTGGGAGCCTCATTATCTGAACAAACAGAGATCGATGCCTGTGTTTGAGTTGGTATCTCGGACTCCTTCTAAAGTCAAGACAGATGCAGACATTTCTAGGTCATGGTTCACCTGACAAAGTGCAGTCAGCTGCTTTACAGTGACAGGAATTGCATCCAAGAAAGGCACATTCCTTCCTAAATGTGGCATCCATTCATTAATCTACACAAGTGGGACAGCCACGCTGTAAATGTCTAAAATTGGGTGAGTCAAATTTCACCTTCAGTGAAAAGTTACTCATTTTCAAATCGTCTTCTTCTTCTTTTTTTTGTTCTGCCTCCCAAAGCAGCCAGGATGTCATGGTGCAAACACAAATCTCAAGGACCAATTCTGTTTCTAGGGGGACAGTCAGAAACCTTAAAACTTGAGAGATTCCTACTGCAGCTCTGTGGGAGACCTCTTCTGGATAAAGAGCAAGGGGAAGAAATAAAATTGCCGTGGAAGATTGACAGGGAATTATTATCTTGCCTCACACACCCATCTAAGGTGACCAGAGGTGACAAATTGTCATGGGAATGTAGATGAAAGATACCTTAATAAAGAGCAGAAAAAAAAACAGGTGCTAAAACTTCTGTTGTTGCTGCTAAGAGAAATTTTCAAAGGACAAAACCAGCTGGGTATTCTCACAGTGTGCTTCTTGGTTTCTACAATGATCCCAAAATCCTACCGTGATAACCAGGCCTGGACACACCTGGGGAAGGACATCTGGCTTCTAAAGCCTGCAGGTTTAAGGGATTTATCTTCTGGAACTCTTCAAGTAGCTAAATAAATTATAAATGTAGGCATGGGATGTGAAAACAAACAGATTTCAATTGTTGTTTAAATATTTCCAGACTATACCAAATGAGAAATGAGCACAGAATAGTTTCTTTAAATATCTGGTGTAGTTTTTAATATCAGATTGATTCCAACTCTTTTTGCTTCATGCACACCAGGTTCTTCTTTTCCTGAGAAAGGAACTGAGCTGCTCAAATAAAGGGTTACAGGTGATCTCTGCTGTTTGAATTACCAAAATTCGGCTGATGTAGATGGAGGTTTCTCTTGTCATAAGAAGATGCAAATACATTTGTTTTTTCTGATAAAATGTGTCTTTATAGAAAAACCCTAATATTGCAAAAGCATCTCATGCACTGAACACAGGAGCTGATGGAGCCAGCATAGAAGTGATCCAGAGAGTTGTGCAGCCAAATCTGATTTACCAAATCTGTGGACTTTGAACCCAATCTGTAGTTGCAAACACCTCCCCAGGCTTCACTTGATGCAAATTCTTTCAGTGCTCTAGGCTGTGAGTTTTAAGAAAGCCCAAGGCAGAGTTCTTAGAGTGAGCATCAGAGCTGGGGAATCAGATCCCCTATCAGATTTGGGGAAGAAAATGAAGAATTATATTTTTAATCAGTTTTGGACTGTGAAAAAGTCAGAAAAAATAGCCAGAAAAACTCCCCCTCTCCTGAAAAATAAGGAATTGTTGCAGGAAAATGCAGCCAGCTCTGAAGGTGCTGAATTCTGCAGAAATATCTCACTTACTGAAGGGAAATGGACATAAGCACAGCACTATTAAAACTCAGGCAGCACTGTGGAGTCATTATTTTTTAAAAAAGCAAATGTAATAAGGCCATATGCTGTCCTTGAGGCTCTGCTGGCAGCATAACAAAGGGAAGGCATGGACCAAAAACATTCTGGGCTCTTCTTGGAACTTTCTGATCCCCTCAGCTCCCATGGAGAGCAGGGATGGTATTTTGGGACTTAATAAGAAACCTTTGGCACCTTGCAAAGTTGAAGCCTCTTGCTTTGGTGTGGGATAAGAACAGGGTGCAAGTAAGAAGGATGAAAAGTTTGTTAACAATAGAATGACAATACTTGGATAAAATAAATTTTTAGACATTTCTGAGCACTTTCCAGTCACGTTTTGGGATCTGGCATAGTCTGAGGTGATACAAGAGGCATGGTTTGAAGGGGGAGGTATTTTAATAATAAAATATATATTTCTTGTAAAAGATACAACCTCTTCCCCAAACCTTGGCTCTCTCTTATTAAGCAGGAACTTGTTTTCAGGTTCAGTCTGATATCACCTCCTCTTTACTTGTGCACTGTTGCTTGTCATGACCTTGAACCAAAAGCTGATAAGGTTTGTGGTGACTTTATCCGTAATAAATAAAAAAACCCACTGTGACAGTGGTTCTTTCTCCCTGTGACAGTGTCCCTAAACCTCCACAAAAGGGTGCCCACAACCAAAGTTGTCTCCAGACCTGCTGCCAAATCCTCACATGAGGAAATCTCTGGGTCAATATTCACTGACTGAAGCCAAAACTGTGCCAAGAACTGAAAAATTTTGACAACTGAGTGCCAGATCCTGCTCCGTGTAATCCATTAGTGTGAGTAGAGACAAGGAATGCAACAGGAATGGGAGAACAATCTGGGTGTCTTATTAAGTTTAGAGTTTTTGCCACTTCAAAGCACATCCAAATGTTACTCAGCCCCTCATCCTGCATCACAGGGATGGTGAAGAAAAGACCCCAAGCAATTCCACCAGGGAAGGAGTTTGGTTGCTCATCTTGAAGACTGAACTTGGCTGGGCGGTTAAACTCTCATCTGGTGCTCAGGAAGAGCTGTACCAAATTCCCTGCCAAGTGATGTCACCGGGGCTGAGCTAATGATCCAAAGAGGGACTGGCACCAAGAGCTGAATGTCCTCGCAGCCAATGCCATTAACACCTCACAAAAGTAACTCAGGGTGCATTTTCAAGACTGGAGCCAGGCTCGGAGATGGGGCAGGCCCCCTGAGGAGGAGGAAGATCATCCTTTGAGCTTCTACCAGCCTTCCACCTCCTCCTGGCATACCCAGTCTGGATCAGGCAGGACTGTGTGTTGATGGTGTGACTGCTTTGGTGAGTGCAGGCACGTTCTCCTCAGGTTCAAGATGATCCATCACTTGTTTGAACAATTATCTTTTCCTGACAGGAGAATAAACATAATTCACAGTTGCCCCGTCAGGCAAATTTTGTCCTCAGCCTCCATTGCTGAATCCGTATTTCAGAGGGGAATTCCAGAGGGGAATTTCAGTGGGCTAAAATTGCTGCTTCCATGTATTTTAAGCTCTGATATTCTTTGTAGGATCTTGTGATGGTGCGCTGATCTGTCCTTCCTCCTGAGAGCCCGGGCATGTCCTGATGTCCAACCCTCAAACCATGGTTTCACCCTCATGCCTTGGACAAAACTTTGTTTCTTAACTTGAGCTGAGGAGTGAGTGAGCCAAATCTGACTCTGTGCAGGGCCTTGTGCTTCCAAACCTCAGGGGTAACAGAGAGAAAATAGAACTGAGTCCTGCAGCCTCTCTCACAGCTCTGCTGCCCAAAGGACCTCAGGAAAAACCTTGATCCAAATCAAATGAGTCTTGGTTTCTGTAAAAGCTCCACGGTCAGAACCCGCTCGACATTTTACCCAAACCTTCTCTTTAGCAGGTGAGACAGCAGAAGACATTCCTAGTGCTGGTATATCCACTTGCTATATCCCATCTGTCATGCAGCAGGCAACACAGAGGCAATTCCTGCTCAAACAGCACATCCTGCTCGCTGATGGGGGCTCTGCTCTAGGCCAGGATAAAAGCTGGGTCAGCTCCATGGAAGCTTTCCCACATTTAGCAAGGTGGAATAAGAGGGAAATTTTGCTCAGGGACCAGCTTCCAAAACAAAAGGGATCGTTGTAGAAATGAACAGTCCTGAAACATGGAAAGGAGCAGACAGCCCAGAAGTGAGGATGAAGCTCCTCCACAGAGATGGAAGATACACAGGAAGATTCTCAACAAAGCAAAACTGATGCTCCAGAAGGACCTAAAACCTCAGAGTTGGCATTAGGAAATCATTGCAATATGACCACAGTAACAAACCAACCAGCTGGGACAAGGAAATGCTTCCATGACCAAAAAACCAAAGGCATCCCATCAGCACCAGTGGAAATAATTGTGGAAATAAGGGAAGAAAACCTGAGCTCCCTTCAAAGAGATAAAGAAGAAGGAATGCTGAAGAGTTCCCCGGTTCATCAAACCACCACCAGCCCTCTGAACATCTGAGGACATTGTTAATGCTGCTTCAGACATGAAGTTCATCCAGCACCTGCAGCTCTGGAGGGCAGAGAGGATCCACCAGGAACCTCGTTAACATTAATTAGTGTGACCCAATCAGATCCACCAGTGATTCCACGACCTGGTCCTTCCCAGAGCACATCTCACTGCAGATGAGAGGAAAGCCAGGCTGTCTCTTCCACAGACTCTTTGCCACTCAATTAAAAGCAGACCTTTTTGACTTCACAGCAGGGGTTGAAGGCAATAACCACAAAGTACAAAATCCAACCCTATTTCTGAAGCAAATAAAGAACAAATAAGGCCAGGAATTCCATATGATTTCTGAGCAGAAATGAAACAGCTGCATCTCTCCCTTCTGCCTAATGCAAGATGATTAATGAACAGATTGAAAGGATTGCGTATTTCATGTCAAAATTTGGGGATTATAATAGGCAGAGATTGAACTACCATAATGGACCCTCAATCAAATTATAGCAGTTTAACAATAAATTGTGCTTTTTGGTATCTCAAGCTCTTCTCAAACTTCAGAAAGTCTCATTATCTCAAAATAAACCTTTCAAAAAGCTCAGTAGAATGACAAAATGCCCAAATTCAAACACACACATTGGAAGCATACTTTTCATATAGATATTTTTCTCATTGTTAGATAAATTCTTTTTCCAATTCAAATCCAACCTGTAATTCCATCTGCTATACAACTTCATGAACACATCTGTATTTCATTCCAGATAGACAAAATACTACACCATGAAAATAGAAAAAGGTGGGAACAGGCAACAAAAATAATCAAACCAAACCAAAGAACAAGCCAGATTTGTACAGACACCAGATCAGAATGAGGAAAAAAAATGCTGTTTGTACTGAACTATTTTGCCAGTCTAGAGAGAAGACTATGCAGAAGGGGGTCTCGTGAAACCCAGTCTAAATCTGTGCTTTGCAGTCCTGTCTTGTGCTTTAAGTGAAACCCAACAGCGTTTTCTCCACAGAGATTTATTCATCTTTGGGTTTCATTTCCTGCTTCTTTCTTTATTTCTTTTTCCTTTCTAAATTTTTTAATTTTTTAAAATATTTTTATTTCTTAATGGAACATCTGGATTTATATTCAGTAATAATTCTTCTCCTTGCTCTTAAAAAAAATATGTCACAATCCATTTGTGTCCAATTGTTTCTGGTCACTAATTTTTTGTTTGCTTTGACAAAGCAGTGGGGGAAAATGTTACATTCCCCACAGTCTGGTGGAAAAGAAATGGAGAGGATTCCCCTTGTTTTACTCCCAGTAAAGTAAGTTACCTGTAAATATTTCCTAACCAAGCTAAGAATCCCAGTATTTGGGGCTTGGTGCTTTTTTTTATTTTCTTCTCTACGGGAGCGGTGGGGGCATTGAAAAGGATTGCTCTGGACAGACGTGGGCTTTGTGTCCTCACATTTCTGGCAGGAGGATCAAGCTGTGAGGCTCCTAGAAAGGCTTTCCTGGGAATAAACAATTGAGAGGTCCCGTCCACCTCAACAGCCCTCTCTAATGCTCCTCCCCACACTGCAGGACTCAGCCAGAATTTCAGTGCCAGATGTTGGTCATTGTGGTGTTCCTGACTCCAGGCTCCAAGGACATTTTCCACCAGATAAGCACAGGACAAAATCTTCCTCACTTTGGCAGGAGCTCCCACATTCCTCACCCCTTCCATTGCTGGAGCACAAGGAACTGTGTGGCTCAGAATGATGCACGTGACCAAAAAAATGAGGGGTTTTCACTGGCCAGGATATTTGTGCTCTGACCATGGGAGTTTGGCTTTATCAGGGTGAGATACCCAAGGTGAGCCTCAAATCCTCAGTTCCAGCCATAGTGATGGAGGTGCATCCCCCGTGCCTTAGCCAAGTGGTGATTTGTCCTGGGGAGCTCTTTGTCTCTCTCCACTCCCACAGAAAGGACCTGGATTAGTGACTCTGAGTCAGTGGCTGCCATGAGATGGACCAGTCTTTAATGAATTTGGTCCCATGGCTCAGGAAAGTGCCACATTCCAATTATTTCATATAATGGACTCCCTCTTCACCCAAATGGAAAGAGATGAACATATTTTTCCTCCATCAGCCCTAAAAGCCCCTCTTTGTCTGCTCGCTCTCTGCCTCCTGCCAAATTCAGTCTTGAGATCAGACAAACCAAAATTGAAAGATCAGGACTGCAAATAATTTTCTTTCAATTTTGCTGTTTGATTCCAGTTACAAACAGTCTGTATTTGGGGAAAAGAAAAAAAGTAAATTCATGTTTGACAATTCTGGTGTCTATCTCACATCTCAAAAACATCACTTCAATGGAAAAGGAACAGAAATAACCATTCACTCATGAACACAATATCGATTCCAGTGTACAGGAAAATAGAATCCAGACAGGATTTTACAACTAAGGAAACATTACAATAAAGATTATGACATTTTATGAATATTCGTGTTATAGCTTTGAGCTTTATTGCAAAGCAAAAAATATATATTTGTATATATATATATATATTTTTATCTACATATCACCTCTGACATTGTATACAACACTAAATCACAAGAAATCAAAGAAATCATAGTGAGGTAGATACAAAACAAAGGGATGGTGAAGAATCCAGCTGCTAAATTTGGCTTAACGCAACTGTCATTAACATCTGTATATCCACCACAGCAGTGAGCTTTGATTCACAGCTTGATCAATGGATCCTACTAACATTGATATTGATATTAGAGCCCATTTAGGAATGATGCCATATGGGGAATGGGGAGGAAAATAAATCAGAAGCGTTTCCTACAAACCAGTCATCTCCGAGGGAAAATTTTCCATTGATTTTTCATGACTTTTAATGTTGATAAAACAGCTCTGAGAAATAGCCTGTGATCTAGGGGTATGGTAGTGCCTGAGGGCAAAGAGGGAGGACTCTCCAGCAGGGGAATCTACTGGGGTTAAACATAAGCAAAAGCAAAATAAACCATTCTCCCTCCCTTTCAGGTGGCTGAGAGGAAACAGCGCACCTGGGAACGCTGGAGGCTGCGTCCACAAAAGTGTGCTCGGGAATATCGGCTTGAACTTATTGATGATGGCCAACCAAACAAGGCTTCAGCAGAAGGGCAGCCCCTGGATGGATCCTGCTGCTCTTTTCAGGCAGCAGCAGGTACGTGGCAAGAAAATTGGTACCACTGAAGTGACCGGCGCTGGTGGGACCGGTGCTGGCACCTGGTGGGGTCTGGCTGCTTGCTCTGCATTCCCACAAGGAGACTTGTTAAGGCACCTGGATGACTGGGGCTCTATGGGTAATTCTCAGCACAATATCCCAGAATGGATTTGGGACAGCCTTGGGCTTTTAAATTTAGTCTGTCAACCCAGGACAACATGTACCTGGTGCTTCCTTCCATGAGTGGAAAGACAGATGTGAGAAGCTGTGGGTTTAATGTTAGCCAGGGGGAACCAGGCTGGATCCAGGAAAAGATTTCCAATGTGTTTCCAGCACAGAAATGGTTGGTAAAAGTTCTTTTAGGTCATTGGACCACCTTCATCCCTGGGGTGGCATTTGCAGCAAAGGATGGATTTGGCACCCTCATATCTTTCAGGAGCCATGAATTATCAATGGTGTAAGGAGCTCTCAGTGCTCTATGTCCAACACAGACAAAAGCAAGTTGGATTTTCTGGACTAGGAAGCCGCTTTGCTGCTGCTCAAACATCTCCTAATCTTCCTAGGAAGCCACCTTGCTGCTGCTCAAACATCTCCTAATCTTGTTGCAAAGGGAGGAAGTAACATCCTGGAAGAAGCATGATTCCCCAGCTCTCCTGCAAACAATGGCAATACGAGCTTGATTCTTCTATCGTTTACAATGTCATGGCTGGATTAAAGAAAATGAGGAGAAATGACCAGAACAAATTGCAAATGAGCAGGAGGAGAAGCCAGTGTGACTGTTACCAGCTCTCTGTGTGAATTGAACAAGTCACTGTCAGAGAATGACCTTATCCTTTAGGAAAACACACAGAAGGTTATTGCTTGTGCATTCATTTCTAAGAGAAATTTCTTTTGGGAACCCCTACAGTGACCAGAAGACGGTCACAGAAAGTGTGCAGCACTTAAGAAAATCAAATTCCCCCATTTCTTCAATTCCCCCATACCTTTAGTCCTGTCAAGGAAATGCCTGATGTAGATGTGCCACTTTGGCAGGGGCTGCAGAGCCAAATTCCTGACTCCAGAGCTGTGTTGAAGGAGATAATTTTGAATGCTCATTAGCAGAGTACGAAATTCTCATGAGAAGCCATGGTGTCTTGGAAGAGTGTCTTGGAAGCATGGTAAATCCTGTCCAGTTTGGATGGGATTCAGCTCACCTAAACGTAACCAAATAAAGGCCACACGACAGATCTGAAGTCGTCTGGGATGAATCCCTACCTGGCAGTCTTCCTTGAGTATGAATGGATCTTGATAACTCATGGGATACCCAGATCTTCTGGATAAATTAGAGGATTGGATCCCCTTCACATAAAGCCAAGAAACTTTGGACAAACCTCCTTACCTGAGGGAATCTGTCAAAAAATGCGCCCTAGTCTTAAGCTTTGGAAGCCCAAAGTGGCTTTATACTTGTCCACAAAGTGAATTTCTCCTGTTCTTTCCCAAAGACACTGCTAAAGATTTGGGTTTTCATGTCACCAAAAAAGATATTTGGAACTGAAACATGGGTGTGCTTTTATTGATACTCTAAAGGGTGCCTTGCTTTGCTTTCAAGAGGCTGGGTAACACAGAAAGGAAAAAAGTATTGCCGAGCATCTTCCATACATTTCCCTAACAGATTTTCTTGGTGAGTCATGGAACAAGCAGCTTTTTCAAGTTACTTCCTTTAAGAACTGGAGTGTTCTTAAGTATGAACTTAAAAGATATTAGCTGCAGGATTCCAGATTTAGTGAAACTTGCCTTCTAGGTTCCTCTGCTCACTGCATTTAACCATTAAGAAAGTATCCTAAATTTTTTCCTTAAAACTTTAGAAGAAACTGGGGCAGAGGATGACTCCACTTGGCCTCTCAGCACTGTATTTTCAGGAATGGAAATTCTAACTTAAAGTGAGCCAGGGAGGGCTAGGGGGAATACTCTCTTTGAAAAATACTGATAATTCATGAAATTAATCATTAATAATCATTAACACAGACTGCAGATGCTGGCATCCAGCTTTTCCACTATGGTTGTTTTCAGGTGAATGTGGCTATAACTTGAGCAGGAAGACTCACATCAAGTTCTTGGTGAGGATCCAAATGCAAGAAGATTGGCTAGAAGAAGCACCCTTGATACCACAGAATGATATGGACCCTTGTGTTCCCACTGATACATGGAAGAGATGCTACAAATCCATTCCCTTCGTCCTCTCCACTTTTACCAGCTTCAGGAAGGGCCCTTTCTGCATGCACAGCTGTTCCTTAGTCATGTGGAAGAACTTCACTAAGTTAGGTGTCCAATGAGTCAGAAATGGGATTTTATCTGTCCCACCCCAAGAAATTCAAGGTCACAGAATCATTGAACCGCAGAATATCTCAAGTTGGAAGGCATCCATGAGGATCCAGACCATGGGGTCTGTGTGCAGGGTATGGGATAAGAGGGAGTTGACAGCAGCAATCCAGGATTTTGCCCTCGGCCAAGCTGTGGCCGAGGAGAATCCGATAAAGGGATTTGAAGAGTGTCACCACAGTGGGCCTTGGCTCCCAATGGCAGGGAAGCCTTGAGTGGAAGGAAGGAGAAGCACAGCCAGAAGATAAAGATGAGGTGATGAGGGAAGCAGCAGTGAGCTTTGTGAACAGAAGAGAGCTGGAGGACAAGGGGCAGGTTGGTGAAGAATTCACCGTAAACTGGCCCGAATCGCCTCCCACGGGGCGTGCCGAGGAGGACCATGAGTGCAAAGTGCTTAAAGGCTTGGTCAGCATTGGCAACCCCCGTGTGACAGACACAGAGAGGTGGGAGCGACGTGCTCGAAGCCGCAGGGGAGACGGTGGTGGGCGTGGGGGGACAGGGCAGCCACCTCTGGGGGCCGCGTGGTTTCCTGAGCTCATCACTGGACGACCCTGTTTCCTCACCAACGCTCTCTCCGTGGCGGACTGGGGTGGGAGAAGAAAAGTTATCAAGACTGAATCTCCCCCCACACCTCCCCAGGAATATTCACTGTGGATAACGGGTCGATTTTCTGCTTTTCACCTAAGGACAGGGGGAATTTTACCCAGTAGAGCCAGGCTATTCATTACAGCTTAAAGAACTACAAAACCTCTACTTGGATGGTGTAGATGGGTATGATCCTGGGTTTGGATGTGTGTCTATATTATACACACCCTCATGTGGAAATAGGCTATTATATATTTCTATAATATATAATATAGTATATAATACACACACACACACGCACACTCACATGAGATACTCAAACACCTGAACTCCTCTTAAGTCATGGAATCAAAAGGCTCTTCTTTGAGGGGGACACTCACTACATTTTCTATATAGACAACTTTGTACATACAAGTCGTAAAGTGCGTTAAAAAGCGCGTAAAATTTTCTATGTAGAAAACTATGTACATATAGCACACACATGTACTAAAACACTTGGAGTTAAGCCAAATTTCACCTTCATCTTCACATCCCCAATACCTACAATACAAAACCAGAATTCAAAAGAAAAACCAAAACGAACAAAAAACATAAGGAACCACACAAAGAAAAAATTTCTAAAACCCAAGAGAGAGAAATGAATCAAGAAACGAAACCAAACCCAAAAAACAGTCAACAGAAGCCTGGCACATGTAGAAAACATTGATTCACTTAGAGAATGTAAAGAGGGTCATGTCCGAACCTCCTTTTTCTTAAAAACAAAACCAAACCCCTTTTGTTTGTCTGTTTGTTAGCTCTTATTGTTTGAGAAAAGTCACAGTAGCACTCTCACCTTGAACCAGAGTTTGGAACTTTTTGTGTTTCTTTGTACAAAAGAAAAAACGGTTTAGGTTATGGAAAATAGTTGGGAAATTTGAGGTTGGAGAGAGGAGATAGAGAGAGAAACTGGAAGATTGCATAGTTGTGAACAGTGGCTTCTCATCAAGGTGAAAAAGTGCATCATCTGATAAAATAGCATTTGATTATTATTCTTTTTTGTTCGGTTCCATACTTTTTTTTTTTCCTCAGTCAACTGTACATGTCACACATGAAAAGGTATTTACAGCACACACACATGCTAACATTAAACGTCTGACACTGAAACAGCCATTCTTTAAAGGTTCCATCAGAGTTTGTTCCATGCAAATTTGTATTCTTTTTAAATACATTTTTTGCTACATCCTAAGACCACAGACTTGTCTAAGCCCATCTCATGTAATTGTGATCATTAGCAACACAAAAAGGGGAAAAAGCACCAAAATGGCTCGGTTTGATCACCAAACCTCTGCTTTGACTTCTTTCTGTTTTAATTTTCTTTCCTTCATCACTGCTGGTTGATTGCTTTTTAAATTTTTTTTTTCTCTTTGTTGTTATCATTTGTTTACATTAATTTTCCAGAGATGGGAAAAAACAATTGACTTTTTCTGGTTTTTTAAAAGTTTTCTTGAGGTAAGAGTTATGCTCAGAACCTGGGGCAGGCAGCAAAGCTTTCAAAGGCATTTGAGAGATGAGGTGTGAGACCAAACACTGCCATCAACATTGTAAACTAACAATGAAACAAAACAAAACAAATAAAACTGAGATGAATATTCCAGGTTTCTGTCCCAGCAAAACCTCCCACCCTCTTTCAACCCTCTGTCCTTTTCCAAAAAATCCCAAACAGAATGAAATGGAAATAAAAGCAACTTGGCACATTCCCTCTTGCACCAGCCAAACGAAAAAAGTCAGGTGTTGTACATTAAAAAAGATACTTCAAAAGCTTTTCATGCTTGCTGCCTGTCTCAAGTGCATTTTAATATATGTCTGATCATTTGCATTTATATAGGAAAGTCATATTTGTTACACTTTATACAGGATCACTTCATTTTTGTCCTTTTTAAACCTTTCCACTTTTTTTTTTTGTCTTTTGGATAATGACTTGGTTATAACAATCTACAGTAAGGCTGCACAGGAAGAATACTGTGTGGTTTATTTTTTTTAATCTCTAAGAACCAAGGTATATAAAATGAGGTTTGATTCTAGCACCTTTTACAGTATTATTGGTGTTGTTCCCTTTAGGAAAAAAATGCCTTCACTCCACATCTGTTTCATCATCTCTCTCTAGTTTCAGCAATACTTCAAAGGTAACAATAAGGGGATGATTGACCCAAACCAGCAGTTCTTTGACAAAAAAAACCTCTCCCCCCTGAAGTCAGGCAGAACTGCTGTGAGCAAAGCCTTAGCCAGCTTCCCTCCTGCCTGCCAGCGAGGGCTGGGACATCAGTTTGCTCTGAGCAGCACGGAAAACCGAGCATCCAAAGAGGAAAAAAACCACACCAAGTTGCTGGGGCAGCTGAGATGGAGAGGCTCGACAGCAGATGGTTTTGCTTGGGGTGGGGGCAATAACACTGCTTTCCACAAGGTGCAGAGGATGCTGCCCTGGGATGCTCCCCTGGGATGCTGCCCCACTGACCCCATCATCCTCCTTCCACGGCAAGGGGAGACCTCCCCATCCCGCGTGAAGAGGAAGATGTGGCCTGGCGGCATCCGCTGGGGAGATTTGGAGAAATTTTTAGAAATTTCTATGGTGTGAAACAGCATCTTTCATTGAGAGTGTTTCTGGGAGTTGGGAGGGGAGAAGGAAGCTGTAAAAAAGAAAACAACAAACCATGGGAAAGAGAAGCTCCTTGCCAAGGTTGTAATGTTTTACAGGACGTTGGTTGGTTTCACTCGAGCAGTGTTAATCCTGCAGAGGAATGGTCCATTCCCCTGACAGCGGCATCAGAACCTCAATTATATATATATAATTATAACTATAGCAATCTATCTATCTATCTATCTATCTATCTATCTATCTATCTATCTATCTATTTTTATATATATAAGTATACATTAAAGTCTGTTACTGCACTGGCACCTAATACAGAGGAAAAGTACTGGCGTTGCTGCTGGATGCAAGTGGTTGCCTTGACTGAAGTCCTGTGAAGGGTGAGCACCACAAGGAAAGGCACCACGAGGCTTTGAGAGTTGAAATGTTGCTGCCCTAACATAGCCATCATCAACAAAAATAAAGAGCTTGGTGGAGTTCATGAGGGCAGGTGGGGCCAGGTTGAATTCTGGCCTCGCTGATGACAGAAAAAACAGAGTTTTCCCAGAAAAAAATACTGGGGTTTACACAGGGTGGCTGATGGTGAAATTGAGACCAGAGTTTGGTCTTTTAAGGGGCACGTAGATTTTGCGAGCTCTTATGTAGCACTTTGGACACTTTTTATCAGCCTTCCCAAATTCAAACGGCCTCTTTGTGCTGTGTTCG
Source organism: Fringilla coelebs (assembly GCF_963513975.1). Lineage (NCBI taxonomy): Eukaryota > Metazoa > Chordata > Aves > Passeriformes > Fringillidae > Fringilla > Fringilla coelebs. The sequence goes on from NC_140030.1 coordinate 3,543,902, forward strand.
ACACGCCTGCGCCGATGGAAGGAAAGCAGGATGGAACTTTGAGCGCTCAGGGAATAATCTAACACAAAGAGGGCACAGCCTGCCGTGGGCTGCCTCCTGGGATGTGCTGGATGCCTTCAGCTCGCACTAAACCAGGGGAAGTCGAAGGCGCTCAGAGAGTCTGATCTCATCCCTCTGCATAGCCCTGTCCTGAATATCTCAATCCATCACACCCCGGGAGCCCAGAGAATAAATTGTCCTGGACACAGGCAACAATTTTGATGGGTTGGCAGAAGTCCTGCCAGGCTGAGGCAGAGATGAAACCTGCACCTGTCTGGTTTTCCGAGGTCTTAGCCCGTGCTTCTCATTCCCTCCTACTCAAACGACATTTCTGCTGCGCTAAACTTTTATGTTGGCCCTTGCTCTATTTCTTCTGCTCATAAACCCACACTCAAGTACATTGCCCTCCAAGACGTAGAAAACAGAGGAAGAACTGGGAATAAACCAGAGCACATCCTCAGAGCCCTCCTGCAAAAGGAGAAGTTGCTGCAGACACTGCCCATCCCCAGCGGGCTCCCTGTGCATAAGGTCATTGCTTGGTGATCAAAAAAGAAAAAGAAGAGACTCGCAGGCACTCTATGCCAAGTTAAGAGCACAGGTTTTGCATCGTGTTGACACCTGTCAGCCCATCCCATCTGAAAATCCCGAGCTCTCCCGACAGCTGCTGACAAGCAGTCGGCCCCCGCTGTCAGCGGCATCGCGCCGGGTCAAGGACAAGCTTGGCGGAAATTCGCTCGCTGGACAGAGAGGAGGGGCAGGACTGTCCCCAGGACTGTCCCTGGCCACCTCTGGCTAGCTCAGAGCAAGGGTTGGTGACAACCCCGTGTGACTCAAGCACCGTGTGTGTGGCTTGCTGGCAGAAGCCAAGAATGGTGTTGGGAGAACACTGTGGGGGACTAGTGGAGTTGCCTGTGGCAGGACTTGAAGTGGTTTTCCTTGTTCATTCAGGTCGACTTCTGGGCATCTGATTTGGATACCAGTCTTTCTAGAATCCCAGGAAGGCAGGCTCAGATGCAGAAATGACCCAGGAAGAAGCCAATCTCTCCCAGATGAACTGAAAATCCTTGATCCTAACTTGGATGGATGGGCATCTTCACCTGCAAACCACGCTGGATTGGAATGGCACTGGAAGGACAACTTCAGATGAAGGACCTGGGTTCAGAATGGGCTGAGTTTGGTTTATAAGGCAAATTCAAGGCATGGGCATGACCAAGTTTCAAGCTTAGTTAACAAAAAATGTACTTTTTACTAGGAAAGCTTAGGCCATTATTCCTGACTGATGCACCTGTTCAAGAGGGTTTGGGGTGAGGAGAATTCTTCTTTGGAATTTTTTTTCAGCCAGGCAGGATTTAGGGGGGGGAATAAGACACAGGGATGCCTGTGGCATGAACTCTTGGGAATCCACCTGAGGACCAATGTGCTCTCTCCACCTCTGCTGTCAACAATCCCATGGCCCAACAGGACTGAGCTAAATCCTTGATTTGTCAGCTGACTTCCCTGGATGCTTTCCATGGGGAGAGAGGGCCATTCCAGAGGATGGAGAAAAACGCCTCCCAAAATCTTATTGTGATGTTTCAGAACAATCTGCCTGTTTGTGTCTGCTGAGCCAAATGGGGACCAAAGGAAGGTGATATGATGGATTTGTCCTGCTCTGCTGACCACCACTGTGGTCCCACAACAGTTTTGATGTTAAGGTCTGGAAGCACATCACCAACATTGCCTAAATTATCCTCCCATCACCCTTGTGAAGGAACCCTTATCCCTTCCAGTTTACAGGTGAAACATGGAGCAGAAAACCCCCAAAACCCCCAGGTTAACCCTGTAATTCTAACAACTTATTTTTGCCACTTTGTAGTGATTGTGGAATTTTTTTGTCCTTGAATAAGGTTTATTTGAGGAATCAAGTGCAGGAGTGTTTTCCAGGTTTTGAATGTTAACGGGTTCCAGTAGTGATTAGTTGAATTTCAATGTTTGTGGGAAAAGTGGCACTTCTGCAATAGAAGTATTTAAATTGTGCTATTCTCTGTGGCTGTGCCAATTTTCCAGTACTATCAAAATTCACTAATCAAAAACTCTCCTAGGATGACAGCTCATTTGAGAGGTTTCTGTAGACTTTTAGGATTCCTTTCAATCAGAAGAGCTTTGCAAGATGAAAGATTGACAAAGATCTTTAAATGCACATTGCAACACCTGGGGTAAACGTGGCAGAGATCCAGGGATGGAGGTGGCATCAGACTGACCATTCCCATATCACATGCCCTGGAAAACAGGACAAGGGTTCCAGGGAACATCTTACACCTGCCAGCAGACACAACCCTAAAATCCTCTTTGCTTTCCCAACCAACAGCCCACAGCAGAGATGAAGAGAGAGCATGGATCTTCAGGCACCATGATTTTCAAAATAAATCCAAAAATACTCACACCACAGGAAGGGCATTTCCTTGCAGTCAAAAAGTCATTCAAAGCCTCCAGAATATAGAGCCTTCCTGTGATAGTCCTGGTTTTAGGGAAACAGCTCCACCATGGAGCATGCTGTCAGATTCCTAAAGACAGATTCCTTGTTCCTATTAGTCTGGAACAAGTAGCACACAGAAAACCAGGCAAGAATGTCACCCCACCTGTTATCTCATATTCTTTTCATAATGGGTGGCCGCATCAGATTTAGTGGAATGGTCCAAACTTGGCCCAGTGGCAGGAGTCACCAAAACGAGATGTGAAATAGTCCTTCCCTGAGTAAACAAAACACTTTTAAAATTAATTCCCATTCCTCATTGGGACAAAAGGCTGGAATGGTAAAAGTTTGCAGAGCAGAAACAGCAGCCAGAACCATTGGTTTTTTTCTCAGAGGAAAATATCTTCCATGGAAACCCCCTCAAGTTTTAGATCCATTTTAGGAAGAGACATATTTTGTAGCTAATGGAAAATTTTGATATTCAAGGTAAGATGTCTTCCTTCTCACTCTCCCTACAAAGAAAAGATGGGAGACAAAGGGATTTGGCTGTGATACCTATTTAGATCCTCCTTCAGAAAACACACATTACAGCTCTCCTCCAAATGACTGCAATTACATCCAATTTAAGGCTTGTTTAATTGCTGAGTAGTTCTGGGAAGTCTATGGATAAGTGCAAACCAGTCCACTTTCCCTACTACTTATCCATCATGAATTTTTATGTTGATACCGAGACTTCAATAATTATTGAAAAAAAACAGGTTATAAGGGTATGGTTTGAAATTGAAATAATTTGAGGGGATTGCTTGGGGAGAAACTTTGTAGTTTCTCCCACAATGTCAGCTCACAGAATCATAGAATATCCTGAGCTGGAAGGGGCCCACAAGGATTATGGAAGTCCAACTCCTGGCCCTGCATGGGACAACCCCAAGAATCACCCAGCTGAAGTCAAGAGGTTTCATCTTCAGGCTGCTGAAATTCCTGCGGGCGTGTGTCCCTGTGTGCACTCGTGTGCCCTCAGAAACTGAAACCAACCCCTCAAGAGAACAGATTGCAGGTGTAATCAGCTGGCATGTGTCCTGGATTTTCCCTAGTTAGGAAGGAACAGCGTTTGGTTTTACAGTGGAAGAAGGAGAGGAAAGGCGGGGGCGGCATGCAGGTGGCGTTCAGCTGGGGCTGAGGGGAGGAGGTTCTGGCACTGGCAGCAAGTTTTATTGGTAAATACAGCTAGAATGGGAAATATGAGCTGCTTGTCCTTGCGACTGATGAATGGGAATGACATCTGGAGGCAAAACAATAATCATTGCCTTTGAGTGGCGTTTGGCATTTGAATTTTAAGGGTTTGAAATCAGATCTGGAGGGTTTACTCCCTGCAAAGGAGGGCCTCGTTTGCTGCGTGTGTTGACAGGGCTGTTCTCATTGCAGCGCTGATACTGGTGAAAGAGGAAACCATCTCTTCCTCAGCTAAAGCCAGGGACTACAGAGCCCCCATAGAGAACAGGGGTAGGCCAGACTCAGATGGCTCCTCTTGGAAAGGTACTCCTGCTTTTGCCCAAGTTTTGCCTGGGTTTTGACGAACTCTACAAGCTCAAGCATGAAATCTATTGTCACAGTTGAAGGAAAAGACCAATAGGGCCCTGTTTGGGCTCCCCATACCAGTAAAAATTAGTGTTTTTAGCATAGATAATGTAAGGAGGCACCTGGCCATCAGTGGAGCTCTACTGATTTATCCTGATGCTGTGTTTGGCCCTCATGTTTTGTAAAATTTGGCTTCCAAATTTCTTAAGAAGTGGAAGATAGGTGGGACAGCATTTCCTCAGGACCTTAAGCTTCTGATGGTCTTTTAATAAAAAAAAAAAAAAAAAAGAAGAAAAAAAAACCCTACAAGGAATGTTTATTTCAACCCTGCTTGCAAATCCCAAATTGCTAGCACCTCTCACCAGGAATGACCTTCCTCATCTCGAAAAAGCCCTTTGGAATTCACAATGTGTTCATATATATTAAAACATATATACTGCTGCAGTAACATGGCATGTATGCTCACCTATATTTCCATGGGACTGGGGATATAGACTCAGACATACATGTTGATTAATCCCTTTAATCCTGAAAATTCATAGGCACCCACTTCACTTCAGTCTTAATATATAGTAGGAAGAATTCTCTCTCTTCCTGCTGTTTTACTGTCACTGCCAAAGTGGGTCATACCAAAACAACAGGGTGCAAGCACAGCCAGGTGGTTTCCCTGTTAAAAAGAGCAATTTCAGGAGAATTAAAGGGTGATTTATCAATATTGTGAACTTCTTGTCTTTTTTTTTTTAATATATATATATATATATTATAATGCCCTCAATACCTTATAGGCTATATCCTATTTAATTCCACGAGGTGGGCGACATTGAGCTTTGAAAGCAGTCTGCACCTACATCTTTTTGCTCTACCAGATACACATGAGACTTTAATTGCTTTCAAAACCACACTTGCCCTCTCTCAGCCCTCTCAGTCCATCCCTGTTCAAGACACAGATGTGTGGTGCTTTTTAGGACAAAGAGGGAATATTTGTTTGTTAGCCAGCATTTGGTTGGGTCAAACAAAGCAGTTAGCATAGCACCGAAGGAGTTACATTGCTGTTTTTTTTTCCCAACATCAATTTTTTTTTTTTTTTTTTTGGAACAGAAGAAGTAAAAAGAACCCAGATGCACTAAGCTGAGTGCTTAAAACAGGGCAAAGAAACAGCTGGGGAGAAGGACGGGGAAGAAGCAGACCCAAAGCCGATGCGGATGAGCGATGGCCCATCTGCAGGAGTGGGGCTTCTAAATTTGCTCTGCCCCAACAGGAAGATGTGCAGCTGCCTGGAAATTCAGGTGGAAGAGCCTGGCCCCTGTAGCCAGAAGATTTTGAACTCCCTTCCCATGGTGGATACAGAGAAGGGACAGGGAAGGTACGTGGCAGACCAAGCCAGAGCTTCCTTCTTGCTTCATGCAAGGCAAGTCTTGGGCTAGAGAAGACAATAGCCACCTGAAACACCTCCCAGTGGTCCCAAACAGACCAGACTCCACAGTCCTTACTCAGGACAGAAAAGGAGACCCAACAACAAAACCCAGGAGTTTTGCCTGAGTAAGGAGTGCGTGAGCAGACTTCTCAAACCTTCTCCAAAAAAGGGAGCAGGGAGTCCTGCCTGGCATTGCATTCCCACATGAGACATCATACAACGGTCAGGACACTTAGACAATAAAAAGACAAAAAAAACCCTAAACCCCAGGCTTTCTATCACATGTTTTTCCCTTCTGAATCATCTGACCAGTGGTGACATTTGGAGCCATGAACTGGATCCCTTCCCTCTTTCTAAAGAAAGTTATCCTGGCTTTCACACACATGGCTTGGGGTTCAACCAGGGACGAATCCACCTCGATGGACACGGAGCCAACAGCCAAAACTCCCACAGGTGGCAAGGGAAGTTTTGCCTGCAGGAGGACGGTGAAGGCAGCCTGGTCTGGTCTCTCTAGGTGTGGCACAGGATTTTTCTCCAGGAAGGCAGGGACTTCGGGAGGAGTCACACGGGAGCAGCGTTGGGTCTATTTTATCCTTTCACATCCCACCTTCGCCCTTTGCGTAAGGAAACAGTTCAAAAACCAAAAAAAAAAAAACCTCCAAAAAACAAAGCTACTGTACAACCAAGTAAACTGCAATTATTGTGCTGCCTTAGGCAGTCAAGGAACTTAAAAGGCAAAAACAGAAAGAAAAAAAATATATTTTTTCACATGTTTATCAGTTGAGACACTAGTTTTCCCATGCCTACAAGAGTCCTCAGCAATACCAGCCTCCCAAATAAGGTCCAGGCTATTCCAAAACAGCGTGAGCAAATTTTTCACTGTATTCAGATGGAAGCTGATGACTGAAAGATTAGTGCACATTTAACCGTGGCTGATGAGAGCAACTTTTAAAGAAATTCAAGTATTCATCAGTAATCTGTTCGGTTCAGAAATACTTTTGTCATCTTTAGTTTCAAGTTTTCAGAAACAGCAAGGAAAAGGGAAAGGTCACCTGTTGTGTAAGAAAATAATATTGCAAATAGTGCTGTTACATTTGACCAGGAAAGCAAGGCTGTTCAGTTGGCGCACAACAATTTTCTCCGTTCCTTGCTTTTGGGGAGAGAAAAGACTTCAAATCACTTTCTCAAGACATGCACCAGCAGGTTTTCCTTCTGCATGTTGTAACCCACCCCTTCACTGCTCATCCCCCACAACAGCACAAACCCAGCAAGAATGAAATTTTCATGGCGCACTTCCAGCACCTCTCACACACGTTAACTTAAGCCTCACAACACCCCTGTGAGGTAGGTAAATATTATTATACCCATGTACAGATGGGTAAACTGTAGGCACAGAAAGGTTAAATCACTTGCCCAAGGTTACACAGCAACTTCGTGGCAGAGCTGGGGTCGAAACCCAGGAGTACTGTCACCCAAAAATCTGCAATGACTTTTAGACCGTAGCCACTTTCTACGCTCTCTGTAAGAGACCATCTGACAAACACAGCATTGCACAAATCCAATTAACTCTGTGGATTACAAAGTGCCTGGCTTTCAAACAGTTGCCTTGCTGCATGTGTCCCAAAGGAATGGGGAGGGCACAGGAAGGTTTCTGCTCTCAAATAATTTTTTTTTCCATTTCCAGGGCTTGGTTTCAGTTTGGTTTGGTTTTTAGGTTTTTAATATAGGACAGGAAAAGGTATCCACATTGTTTTGTCAACAACATCACTTTCCAATTGGGTACTGTGCATGTCTGAATATACATTTAGGTCCAGATGGATTATGCAGATTTATTTTAATAGTCACCAGTTTGCCTCCCTCCTCATCAGCAAAGAGCCAATGGAACATATGCAGCGATCCATCATCTCATTTTCCCATTTCTCTCATTACCCCACTGTCTGAGCTTCAAGTAAGGAACAAGGGTTGAACACAGGCAATACCCAGCACAGCAGGAAAGCTCCTCCCTTTCTTCACATCACACCTCGACAGGAAAGAGTCACCACACCGTTATTCCCAAGTTCAAACACAACAGAACAATGAAGCGATTCTGAACGTGCTCATGGAGAATTAAGTGGATTGCAACAATCTCTAGCGGTACCCAAAGGTCTGGAAATGCGTTCTGCACACAGTGAAAGGTTTGCCCACGTCTATTTGGGATAGCCTCAAATCTCCTCGTTCAAACCAGGCTGAGATTCTCTGCACCAGAATACACCTGAGCTCCAAGGAAAAATAAAACCAGCAATCATAACCTGGGAAAGCACCATTCCCAAAGCCCCCAGGGCTTGAGACAACTGCCAAAAGAACAGCATGCAAGCTCCAGCAAGCAAAGGGTCCACAATGGAGTTCACATCATCCCTACCGTCCTACATCAGCCACCTCAGCTTCTGTGGGGATTGGCATAGACCTTATTTTGTCATGGTTGTTTGGGTTTTTGTTTTCTGGTGGGTTTTCTTTTGCAGGACCACATTTGATCTGAGCAGAACCCAGAGAAAAGCAAACCCAGTAAAAGAAGGAAAAATCCTAGGAAAGCCTGTCTCCACAAATTTCCACTGACTCTGGCAGCTTCCAAATTGTCTCCTGCCCAAGCTGCCCAGCAAGCAGGCACTAAAAGGTTTTGCAAATGCACAGTAGTAAGTTTTCCTTTTCAAAGCACCTCTGAGCTTCAATGAAATCATGCTGGACTAACCTCAGACCACATTTTCTTCAGGAGGTTTAGTCATGCTGCAGGTGCGGGTGACAGGTGTGACATGCAGGGCCAGGGGTGGGATAAATTGTGAAGTGAATCTTGTGCGTACAAAAATATATCTAGAGAGCACGGGGTGATTGCACTCTGAAATTCAATAGTGATGCTCCTCACGTGAGCCAGGTTTTAGCAGACAATTCACCAAAGCTTGGAGTTAATTTTGCCATTTCATCCAGTCAGCTTGAAATAAAAATACATGCAAATGACTGCTGACTTTTGGCAGGTGCACAAAAGGACAGGGTGAAGCAGAGAAGTAGCTCCAATCCCAAACACTGAAAATATATATAGTTACACTTGAAATGGGAGTCTCACTTGCACTTTGGACTGGTAAATATTCACCATTGGCTCCTCTTCTACAGTTCAGGTTGAATTAGCTGCAGATGAAAAATGCCTCGTGTGGGTGGCAAAGCATGACAAGGGCATGGGCAGGAACCTTGTAATTCCTGTGTTTCCACTGTTGATTTGCTCTGGTCTGAATGATTCCTGTCTCTGAATTAGCTGCCTATGGATGTGTAACACTATCACAGTAAACATGCCATCCATCTGACATGGATGGAGGGATGGATGGGCTGACATCCGAGCCATAAAAGTGATGCTGTTTGCAAAACAACCTCAGCAAAAGGAACAAAGTGAACTGAAAAATAACTTGTCCATTGAATCAAGCAGAAAACAGAAAAATGCCAGATCGGAGCTGATGTACTCCACCACCTCCTGCGTCCTGGTGTGTGGCATGGAGTTACATCTTTGTCAGGAAATTAAAAACTTCCAGGATCCATTCTGGCCATGAAGTCAACTGAGTAGTGCTGGCCCCATCCTGATTCCGAAAATCTTCTGCCCCTGATATGGAGCAGCTGCATCCAAACTGCCGACTGGGGACAGTCTCTGGCCAGTGCCAAAGCCTGGGCAAGCTGTGCCTGAGCCCAGGACTCCTTGGAGTGGATCAAAACCATGCCAGGGAAGGTTTGAGCAATAACAGTCAGGATGGTGGAGCCCTCGTGCCTTGGCATTGTCCTGGCATGGCACGGTTGGCTGGTTTAGATGATCCCAGGGTGAATCCAGCACCACAAATGTGCCAGAGAACTTGCCCACCAGTCTTGTGAATAGATACAGGCTCAACCCTCTCCATGGCAGTTTGAAAAGCTCCTCAGGTAGTATCTTCTGGCCGGAAGGTGGGATATGGTATAAAAAAGGTACCAGGGAAAAGCTGAGGAGTTAAAATCAAAGTGAAACCAAAACAAGTTGCTGACCGTCCTGCAAAAGTGCACGCCAAAAAATCAAAGGGCAAAAAAATAAAACAGGAGGAGAGGACAAGACTCTTAGCACTGGGATTAGTACCAATAAAGGGCTGGGGTAGTTTTCCACCCTGAGCTTTTGGCTTGGCAAAAGGCGCTGTTTGGCAACAAGATCACAGGTAATCCCAAAAGGAAATGGCCACCACCCCAAACTGTCCACCAGGAACATGTTGGGAGTAGTGGCAGAGCACATGCTTTATGTTAAGGCTGTAATGAAGTCCTGGAAAAATAAATAGTTCTTCAGGGAGGACACAGGCTCTCCCTGGAAATCCTTTGCTAAATGAAGATGCTGATGGATTTCATTCAAAGAAAGGAGAAGCAGAGGCAGAAAGTTTATGCAAGTAGTGAAACAGTCTTAACTTGCAGTGGAGGCACCTGCCTTTGTTGTTATCCACACTACGAGCCCCAGAGGAGGAGGACTTTGGAACAGGGATGTGTCAAGCCCTTGGTTAAGCTGGTTTGGTTGTGAGAAGTTAGCACTGCATTGAGAAGTAAGGACACTTCCAGAGTGTTTTGCCCCTCCACTCCTGGCACGGGGCAGAGGCGGCTGCTGTTGGTGTGGTGGTGTGGAGTAAGATCCCGTTCCTGAGGGAAGGCAGGCTGGAGTTGCTCATGAGAGGCAACACTGAAGGGTCTCCTCCTCCTGGCACCTGGTGACTGTGCCTTGGCTCGTTGTCACTGTCCTGGTGGGAAGGGTCTGGCTGTTCAATGGGGTCAGTGATCAGCACCACATTTCCAGACCTCAAGGTTGACGAGTTTTGGGAGCAGGACCTTCTTAGGGTGCTTTTGAAAACAAGAATGACACCTCCCGGGAAAATGGTCCCCTAGGAACAGCAGGGCTGTTTGCCATCCATTCCTTTCTCATGCTTTTGCCACGGAAATGCAGATGTGGGGAGGAGAGCTCTTCATGCAAGGACCAAGGGGAGCCTTTACATGGGGAATTAGATCAAGATAAGTTTGCACTAACATTAAAAGCAAGTCAAAAGAAAGTTCTGGAAGGAGAAATGCAGGCCCGTAGCTGGAGGATGGGCACCTCTGTGTTTTAAGGACTCAGCAGGTAGGGACAGCGAGTTCACTTCACAAATTACCTCTTTTTATGGAGACAGCACACTGATCAGGGGAGAAACAGGGTGAAATGTCAGTAGAACACTTGAGAAAGATCTGGCTGTGGGGCACAGACAATGGAGAAGGGAAATGAAAGCTTTTCACAAGTATATATCAGTTCATGTGTAAATATATATATATATGTGTATATGTATATATATGTATTTATGTGCACAGCAAACAAGGGACTGGGGTGTTAGACAGGTGATGACAAGACCAAATCCCTCCCTTTGCATGAAAATGTGACCATCACATTGGTTGTAATCAGAGCCCAGAAACATCTGCCTGAAATGGAGTTTGACTGGGAATTACAGTACCACTGACAATTTGGCTTTGTATAAACTTTGCCGTGTGTCTATAGTTTGGCGTGAAGGAGTCCTGCCCTCCTTGAAGGGGACAGACACCAGCTGAAAGTTTCCTTTACAAAACAAAATGAAACAACTGAAGAAACCCCAACGTTTTCTCAGAACACTGCAAAGGATCACTGATTGAAAAAAATGTTTCTCTTCAGGTATATTCAGGCGAAGAAAGCATTCAGCTTCTTTAAACTGTTATATAAAATTGGTACTAGTTTCTTTAAATACTATTATAATTAAAAAAACCAACTGATTCCTGAAATTAAAAAAAAATAATAATCATAATTAAAAAATATCACTCCATGCTGATCTTCTCTTCAGAATAGGCCAGCATGGGAGTTTTGCACCCTAGACAGTTACAGTATTTCTGGAATAAAAAATTGCAATTACACACAGAAAATACTACAGCATTCACTTAAAAATATCTCATTTTGTTGTTGTTGTCTTTCCCCTCCCAAGTAGAGGGATGGTGGGATTGAAAAGATGCCCTGAAACGGGAATATTCCTTTAAAGGAGCAATACTCTCAAAACAGAAGAAAGGGTGTCGGATAGATGCAAACCCGGTGATTTAACTCGAAAAAAAAAGAAAAAAACCAAACCCAAGATATTCCAGCACAGAAACAGAATCCGAGAGAGATGAGAATGTTCAGACACCAAGCGGGTTATTTGGAAATGTCAAGACAACCCCACAGCTTTGCCAACATCGGAGGTGGCAGCATCTCCTGGCGGTGGAAGGCTAAGCTAAACCACGGCGCTCTCGCTACGCTCTTGGGTTTCCTCTGGTTGTTGTTTCTCGCCATGTACTTACAGTAGAGGGTGACACGAGACAGTTTTTATCAGCAGTTCCCCACACGTAACCGAGTCGAAGAATTTTCTCAGCTAAATCACAACAACAACATCAACAGAAATAACAAAGCACCAAATTCATCTCGAGACGTGAGTCAGTTTTACAGGTTATTACCGTTTGAAGAAGTTTTGTTGGTTGTTTTGTTGTTGTTTGTTTTTTGTGTTTTTTTGTGTTTTTTTTTTAATCCCGACTTTTCATGTTTTGTTTTCCTTAAAAACAAAACAGAAACAAAACAGAAAATCAAAACCCAAAAATCCCCAAAATGGAACAAAGGATGCTTTACAATCACTTTAAGGCTCGCACTGAATGAGACATGACAGGTCTTACACGAGATTACAAATAATACATGTATGCCTTTCACAGCCTTAAAATGATACAGTAGGTCAAATTATTTTGCCAGTCACTGATCAAGTATTGTGCCTTTAAATTGACTCGCTTTTTGCTACCATGCTGAGTTTTATTATTACTGAAATAATTATTAGATATGTGGAAATGTACTTTCAGATCATGTTTTTGGTTTATAATTTTGATAATTTCACATTTTCCAGAAATCAAGGTGGCAGTCCTTATTCTGGGCCCAGACTGTTGGTATTTGCTCCACTGGAGACAGTGGGGTTTTAGCATGAGCAGTTGTTGGGAACAAGATCAGATCCTGTATTTTCACACTGATCTGATACAATCCCACCTTTGTATAGGGTCCATTTCCAGGAGGAAAATGATCCCAGGGTGGGGTCACCTTTATAACATGACTCAGTCAAGGCTTGGCCCAATGGTGTTATAAATTCCTTGCCAAATTATCTTACAGACCTGATTTTGTCTTTCAGCTGTTGGAAAAATCAAACTCCATTGGGGTTGTCTTGGCTTTGCTTTCTTATCTTTTCTTTCTTATCTTTAGACATTTGGAGGGGTTTTTCTGCTGAATCCAATATGAGCAACAGGACTTTTTTTTTTCCATACATTTCTCTCTTTTTGTTGTTGTTAATTTTTTTTTTTTAATTTTAAGGTTTGCATTTCAGTTGGATGGTTGGTTTTTCTATTGTTTTTTTTTTCCTGGCATATAATCATCAAAGAGTTTTGCATGAGAAAGGTGACAGTACTTAATGAAACTCAGCACCTAAGGGCATAAGGCAGTTGTAGGTTTGTTTGTTTGTTTTTTTTTTTTTATTTTTCAATCAGCACCAATCCCATAAATAATGTTCTACACTTGGTGTACGGTATAAAACTGATGTGGAGATGCCTCCTTCTCCACCTGTGAATCCTAGGTGTGGAAGTTGAAATACTGTTTCTTGTGTGTAAAAAACAAAAGAAAAGTTTTTCTTTTTGTTTTTACTTACAAAACATAGAGAATATCTTTTTTTTTTTTATACATACAGCAACCAGAAAGAAAGCTTATCTGAAGGTTTGTGTTTGTTTCATGATCTGTGTTTACCGTAAACAAAAATAAGGTCCCCTCTTTTACTTTTGCTTTAAGGAGCTTTAAAGTGAAGATTCATATTGTAGCAACTCATATAAGAGAGGTCCATCTCTATACCTAATACCTACAGCTGTGGGGGTGACATATTGGAGGATGTTGATAGTTCTTCTTAACCTCCTGTCTACAAAATGAGCATCCCAGGCAGGATATCTTTTTCTTGGGATGTCAATCTTAATGAGAGGCCCCTCGGGGGGGTAGGGTCGCCCAGATGGAGTAGATGGTACCATTGCTCTCACCTGGAAAACGGGCAAGCAAGTGTCAGCTGTGAGTTCCTCCTGTTGCTCCGTGACCGCTCTGGTGGGCGTAGCCTGGGCCCCCCGGTACCCAGGGGTTTGGGGCGCCATGGGCTCAACATCGGGGGGCAAAGGAATGCCCCAGAGCAGCTCGGCGCAACAGGAGCTGGCAAAGATCTTAGCTCTTGGCCCCATGGGATGCAGCACACCATAATATAACAGCATCAAAGCTATCCCAGCAGCAAAGCTAAGAAAGACACAACACAGTGCTGGCACGGCATAGGAGTCAGTGGTGTCAGGATCTCTGTAAAAATACCAAAGGAGCGTCAAGGCAGCGTTCTCCGTCAGGACCACCGTGTAATACGCAAACATTCGGTATCGAGTCCGCCCTTCCTTGACATTAAACCAGCAGAAAATGTACACAATCCCTACCACCATGTTGAAGAGGATCTCCTCCCACTTAGACATGCAGAAATCTGTCCCACCATGGATGATCCAGAAAGCCATGGCACACCAATGGACCACTACAAAGATCCCAAAGTAGAGCTGGAAGATGGAAGCAAAGAGAGCAAAAGAAATAACTCGGGATGAGATGGTGAAGAGGCGCCAGAAGAGATGGATGAGGGCCCCTCTGTAGCTCATACTCTTCTTGTCGTCCCTAGAGTCCCGAAGAAGCTTGTGATAGGAGGCTAGCACCCAAGCCAGGGACATCAGGGAGGCCACAGAGGACACACCTGCCGGAAGACACACAGATCCACTGAGTTAGACAGGAGCTTTGGTGGAAAACATCATCTGCTCACTAAATTATTGCATCTGGGGCAGGCTCTGGAGCCTGAAGGTTCAACTCACGTCAGGTTGTCCTTACAGTCTGGAGGAGAGAAATACAGAGATATCAGTGTGGGAATTGGAAATGGTGCTGCATTCAGGAGTTCTCTGACTCCTTGTCCTTATCTTCCTGAGCCACTGGATTGGCCACCCCACCCTGGCAGTTCCAGTAGGGAACAGCCTCTGTGCTCATCCTGACTGGATCCACATTTGAGAGTCTGAAATCCAGATTCCATCTAAATGCTGAAGCCCAAGTGTGAAAGTTACTTTCTTGGAGAGCAGAATCTCTCTTGGAATGCACCACGGCAAGAGCAGGACACCTGTATTCCCTTCAACTGCTTGCATTCCTTTCTATTCTAAAATACTTTTCTTTAGGCAACATTCCCATTGATTCTGCCTTACTCAGGAATCCCCATTTGAATTTGTCTTTTGGAAAAACCAGGTTTTTTGTCCCATGCAGACAAACGTGTAAATCCAGGGAGCATCAAGACTCATCAATACCCTTGAAAGAGTCCCAAAACAAAGCATCTGATCTCTCCAGCAAATCCCTGCCTTGTTTCTGGGATGGACCCAAGACCTCTACTGGAGGTAGCTCTTCTCCAGTCGTGTCTCCTGGCTGGAGCACAAATACAAGTCACAGTCATGTCAGGGAGGGCACAGCCTGCACTGGGGTCACCTTCAGCTCCCATCACATCCTTCTGCACCCTGACATGGGGCAGAGCACCCCATGATATTCCAAAGGGACCTGGTCTTATTCTCCACCCCAACCAACACTTAAGCATTTTATTTCTTCCAGAAGATAAAACAGCAGCCTCACCACACTTGAGAGGCTTTTAAAAATATAATTCCATTGATTATCACAAGGGTAGATTGAATAACTCATGGAGCAAAGCATCACAATAAAAATGAATTGAGAGATTCCTGGGAAAAGAAAGAGCTGCTGGTATCTTATTTCTTTGCCCACACTGCTGCTCACTGGACAACTGCTCTGCAGGTGGGGAAACAGATGATGGACCAAAATCCATATTTGGAAAGCTCAGTAATTTGGTAGATATGGTTGGATTGGGCCTTAGCCAAAGATTTATCTGGGAACACTACCTTTCAAGTCCAAAGGAAAAACTGCTAATGGTTTCAAGCAAAACAGTGAGAAATGCCCCTCCATCTCTGATGTGTAACTGGGTGATAGGTCCAGATCTTACTTGGCTTTTACTTCTTTAAGAAAATGCAAGGAACATCTTGCTGTAGCTGCTCTGAGTTAAAAAGGTAAAATACCTGAAAAACCTAAATTTCTTCATCTCCTGTTTTCTTTTCTCTCTGCTCACAGGGGCCTTGCTTCCATGGGAATGCAAATAAGGTCCACTGACGACTCAGACCTCACTCTGTAGAATTTATCTTGGTTTGGAGGAGCCCAGCCCACCATGTAGCAGGGTTAGATTTCACTCCTTCCAACCCATCCATGTTTGGAGGAGAGATGATGGAGGAGAAGAAAGTCAGAAAGGATGCAGACTCCAAGTCTGCCCTCATTGGAATTCTCACAGTCTGCAAAGTCCACCAAAACAACACCTTTTCATCAGCTCTCAGGTTTCCCTCTGAATCCCTTGTCTTTGAGCTCAAATGGACATTTGAATTTCTGACTGAACTTTAAAAAACAGCAAACAGCAAAGCAGTGAGAGCAGTGGCCTTATCCAAGAGGGAAGCTTTAAGCCACCAGCTTTAAGAAAATAACAATTTCCCCCGAGTTCTAAGTCCTCACTAAGAAACGCACATAGGACTTGGGGATTCCAGCCACAGACTCACAGAATGCTTGGAGTTGGAAGGAAGCCCTGGAGGTCATCCAATCACTCTGCCAAGGTAGGATCACCTGGAGCAGGTGGCACAGGAACACATCCAGGTGGGTTTGGAATGTCTCCAGAGAGGGAATTCCATGCTCTCCCTGGGCAGCTGTTCAGTGCTCTGCCACCCTCAGCATAAAGAAGTTCTTTCTCATGTTGAGGTGGAACTCTTTATTATGGGTTATTTTATGGCCACTGTTCCTCATCTCGTCACTGGGCACCTCTGCAAAGAGTCTGGCACCATCCTCTGACACTCCTTGGAGGTATTTATATGGATTATTGAGATCCCCTTTCTGTCTTCTCCTGACTGAACAGGCCCAGCTTCCTCAGTCTCTCCCCATAGTGGATGGAAACTCCTAAATATGAACAGCCTCATACTCAAGCAGATGTAGATTAGATTCATTTTTAACCTACAAGATGAGTTACATTTTTGGTTGACTTTATTAACAGTTTTGGAAGGATGAGTCATGCCACAAAGTTTTGTTATGTGTATAAGTACTGTTTGTTGCACTACCTATCAGCTATTCAGTTTAAAGACTTTTCATGATTAGCAGGGAAAAAATATGTCACTTATTGCCTTCTTTTAGTGCTGTTTTACTAGAAACTTGTACAGCATTAGCTGTACCTGTACAGGGAAACTCAAGCAGCACCAACCCACAGGAGACAGATGTGTCACCCTGGATTAAAAATGTTTCTATTGGGCTCATTTATTCTAGAAAAGAGAGAGGAATAAAATACACCCAAAACAATCCCCCAGTTTGCACATGAAGGCTTTACCTAATGTTTTCAGGGCAGAACCCTCCACTAATCACAGCCTTTGTTGTAAATTGCTCAGAGTGCGTGTGTTGAGTCACTCGCACGGCACCCGGGCTGCTGACAGTCATCTGAACGTCTCCTCCAGCCAGCAGAGAGAGGCAGACACCCCCAGAAAGTGATTCAGCCTGTCCTGACATCCGTGTGTGGGACAGGGAGGGGTTGACTCATGCTCCCAAGGTGTCTGACTCCATCCCTTGCCAGGGGACGTGCGAGCTCCGGCTCGGGATGAGCCCCCCCCGCCCTGTACAGAACAGCTCATTGTCTCTTCATCTGCACCAAGATCTGAGGGAGGCAATGAAGGATCTTTGGGCATTTTGACATATTTTTCACTGTTGTTTAAAAGTTCACAAGCCTTGTGTTGAATGTGAATTTTGGCACCCTGGTGAGGAGCAGGATCTGGACCTGGGTGTGAGGGGGCAGATCTGTAGGCGGACATCAGCAGGAACTATGGAGTAATGTAAAGACTTTTACATCACTCTTACTTACTGCCACAGAAACTATTCCCTAGATCTTCCATACACACCTAAATGACACAGCACTTTTCTCATCTTGACCACAAGTTTCCCATTCCCAACTTTCCGTGTGACTTCTAGCCTGTGACATTTTCACACAATTTACAATTCTCACAGCCTGTGGGATAAACTGTCCCTGGTTTTCCTCTCAACTTCTCCAGACCTTATTTCTAAGCAACTTTAGAGATCTCTTCAATTATAACTAAAACAAACAGTCCTGAAAAGCTGGATCACATGAGCAGTAATTTTTTATTTTGATTCTGACTCTTGCACGTGGTAAATGATGCACCTTTGTGGAGCACGAGTAGGTTTCAACTCCCTTCCAATGTTTGTTTATCTAAGGGATGAGGTTGGGTAAACACTGAAGTCACTTTGAAAAAAAGCCCACTCCCACTCTTCCCACTCTGTTCCCAGCCTTGGGAGTGGAACATCATCCCCACCATGCACAACCACATCTCTGCAGGCATTCTCGAGCCAGGAGCAAATCAGCTCCTGTGGGGCTGGAAACCTTGTGGCTGCAGCTCTGGGATCTGTATCCCACCTGTATCCCACCTGTATCCCATCTGTATCCCACCGGCACAGACTGGGATTCTCTTCAAACCTCTCTGTCCTAGGAAGGCATGAATGGCACCCAGGCCAAAGTCAGCACCATCAGGGAGTCAAGTCCCTGTGTCTTGAATGACACAGCACAAGAAATAATCCCCCAGATTCCTTTAGGGATGAACCCTGAAGTCCTTGCAGTGAGACATCTGCTCACCTGCATTCAGCATGAGGAGGCAAAGCTCTATAATGTCCCATTTGACAGATGAAGCACCAAGATTTGAAGGATTTACCCAAGATCTCATATAAAATCCAAGTTGAGCAGGGAATAGTTCTCCTTCACATCACAGTGTGCTTGACAAGACATTTCAGACAGGATTCAGCTCCTACTGTAGAGACTCACCCCAGGGTGTCCTTGGTTAAATGATGTCTCTTTGCTCAAAGGAGGATCAAAGCTTAGTGCAACCATCACAGGTGGGAATCCAGCAATGTTTGAGATGCTTTAGGATATTCCAGACCACCATGTGGAGCTGGCAGATGTGACAAACTTGCACGTAGAGGACAAGAACATCTCTGAACTGGGAGCTGGGGTGAAGGAAGGCACTCATGGCATTTCAAATGACACCAGCTGAGACTCAAAAAAATTCTGCCTTTCTCAGGGGAACTCATGATCCCTCTTCAATGATGAACAGATGTGCAACAGGAAATGGCACAGAGAGATGAGAAAGCAGTGGGAAATAAGGCAGGTGTATAAAAGTTAAATTTCTGAGAATGCCAGGCCAAGAAATAGATTCTCTGAGAAAGAGAAACAAGAGCTGTTACTTTGGATCATGAAAACCTGAGTGGACTTGAGAGAGTGATCTGATACCAGAGGAGAGGAGCCTGAACCACTCTGAGTTCAAGGGAAACTGCAGAAGCTCACAGGAACACCCTGAGTTTCATCCTGGTTTGGTTTTCCTCCTCTGGTTCCTACCCATAGTCCAGAAAAAGAAAGGGTCATCTCAGATTTGTAAAAAGGCTCTTTGGGAAAAAAACCCTGTCCACATGAAAGAATCAAAGCAATGACTCCCCTGAAATTGCCATTGCTGCTTTTAAAGCCTGGGAACAAAAACAGTGCAGGGAAAGCCATCCCTGTCTATCTGGCCTATTCCTGCTATGCAGGCTTTTACAACCACTCTAATGGAAAAAAATCACACACACACACACACAAACTAATATTTAAAATGAACAATACACCCATTTTGGCCTTACTCAGTGCTGTCCAGCTGAGCACAGAGGATTTTCACTAGGGGTAGGTACAGTTTTCATCACAAATCCAGCTGCAGGTCGTTGGCTGCCCATAATTTGGATGCAGTTGCTGTAGCACATTCCCTGAGTATTTCCTGTGGTGCCTGCCCCTTTAACGTTGAAAATGATGCCTGAACAGTGCTCTATTTCTTTTTTGACATTAATTCTCCTTAAGACTCCACTAAAACAAAATGGGAAGATACCAACATTTCTCCCGGGTGAGCGGGATGGCAAATATTGAGCATGACACGAAACCTTCCCTCAGCCCCTGTGCAGAGGCAGCTCTTGCTTAATGCCAAGTGCCACGTTTCAGTTCATCCCCATCCCTCCCTGGCTGCTCAGGCCCCTGTGCTGTGAACCCTGTTATCCTGTTTTCCCCTTTGGGTGGCACGTTCCTCCCTGAAGCTCAGTAGGAGACGAGGAACAGGCTTTCATTTTGATGCACACACAGTGAAAATGCATTTATACACAAAAGAGATCAAGGCAGATCCTGCTTGTGTAACAACAGGGCCTGAAAGTCACTCTCCCTCATTTTCTAATCTGATTTAGTTTGTTTGTGTCAGAGTAAAAGGGGTCAGAATCAGACCTCAGGTCTGATTTTCATTGTTTCCTGATGGATTTTGATGTTTGGTCTTTCTTAATTCTTTCCCATCCGAGGAGGGACTAACTTGTGTCTTTTCCCCTTTATTTTCCCTCTTTATTTGTCTCTTTAAACATGGAAAAATATGGAATATTGCTAGTATATAAGTAGTAAAGGTCTGCACAGACCATTTTGCCTTTCATTTTCCTCACTGGATTTCAGGACTCTTCCTTAAACAGTTCCTCCAGTGTGCCACCAGTCCAGTATGGCAGATGGGAACCATTTCACCTATTGTGAACATGATGCAAAAGTCTGACCCAGGAATGGTCTCATCCCATTTATGTGACACCTCTGTTCTCTACTAAGAGCTGGAATTACCAGGGATGAAAATCCAGGTCTTGACACTGGGGAGACTGGGAAGAGATATCACACCAGTGTCCTGCCCTTTGCTCTTTTCTCATGGAAAATATTTTAGTTTCATCAGATAAGGGGTGAGTTTCCCATCCTCAGCACCTGCTCCCTTGCTAGGGAGATCCTCTGGGACCTTCCTCCAAGGGGTATCACATCCCCATTCTCCAGGATCCAGCTCACCTGGACACAGCATCACCATTCCATGAGAAACAGAAAACTGCTGATGACTGGGAAAGGCAGGAAACAAAGGTAACTCCTTTCAGGGACAGATTTCCAAGTAGGTCTGGATAACAAGAAAGTCTCCCACCACCAAATCACACTGGAACCCCACACAAGGCTTGTGCTGAGTTTCTGTACAGGATAGTCCATGTCCAAGGTGGCACAAAGAGAGCTCTTGCACATTAGACCAGAGGCACATCCACGTTCCCAAACCTTTCTCTGTGAGAAAATCCATGCCAGGGCAACTCCACAAAAGCTCTCTTACATGGAAAGTTGCCCTCCTGCCTCTCAACAGTAAGAGCTTGGCTCACGTCCTGAAATTCTGCTTCCTGAACCCTTTCCCTTTTGCTAAATTAGGATGTCCTTGGTGACCCCAGAAAAGCTGAATCCCTCCTTAGTTCCTCCCCTTAATCCTCAGCACTGCCTTGAGGAAGCATCCACGGAGTCACCAGGGATTGTGTTTCCAAAGGCCTTGCTTTCCTGCCCTCTCATCCTGCTGCCTCTCAGCTGTCCCCAGTGCCCCTTTTCCCTGCTGCAGGAGGAGGTGACCAGCCACACTCATCTGATCTGTGCTCTCATTATCTCAGCTGCTTCTGTCGTGTCTCCTCCTATTCACGTCCTCTGTGAACTCGGGCACTCCAAACCAGCTCCAACCCTGCAGCCATCGAGTCTTGGATCTCCTCCTGGATGCAAGCCAGAGACTGATCCTGCTGTGGGAGGCACGAGCACCCCAGGCCAAGCAGAGATGGGATAATCCACCCTCTGTTTGGGCTTGTCCTTGAATAACCTCAGTGAAGTGTCAGTCTCCTGTTCAAAATGTTGGCCCACCACATCAGGATTGGCAAAGCTTCCCCACTGTTCTAAAACCCTCTGTATGAAGATGCCCTGTCCATCACGTGCCTCAGTGTTATTTCACCCCAGGAATGCTGTCTCAGACATGGGATGAGCTGTCTGGAAATGCCTCTGTCTCTCCATTGACTCTTCCTGGTGAATCATGGAATGGTTTGAGAGGGAAGGGTCCTTAAAGCTCATCTCATTCCAACCCCCTGCCATGGATAGAGACACCTTTCACTCTCACAGGTGGCTCAACCTGGCCCTGAACACTTCCAGGGATGGGGTTCAAACTGAAATAACCAAAGAAGAACATGGTAAGATGAATAAATAGTAAGTAACAGAGGTTTGGCATCCACCAGCTCCCCACAAGAGCTCATAGGAGAACACTGAGTCCCAGTGAGATGAAGAGAGGAGAAAGGAGGATTGCTGAGACCTGTTCCTGGCTCCAGGATGAGCAGAAGCTGACAGACCCCAAATGATCTGGGTATATTCAAGTATATTCTGGGTATGTTCACAACACAGTGAATTTATACCACTGAAGACCAAGCAGGAAAAACAAGCCCCCAACACCCTCCTGATGTGAGAAGTGTGCCATGGTCAGCCAGAGGACATCCCAGAACAGCCAGACAGAGCTACCAACATCCTCAAGGGATAGGAGAAAGACAACATCCCCCTTTTACATCACTGAGAAGAAGGCTGGTCTCCAACAGGCCTGTGTGTACACAGTCCTCATCAGCATGAAAATTCACTTTTTGCTTTCCATGACAGCCTTGCCCCTTTCCCAGGACGCTGACTGCAAGTGTCTCAGGTTTTACCTATTTATGTAGGGAAGGAAGCTGCTGACACCTGTTCTAGAGCTGGAACATTTCTGGCAGCAACTGGGGGAAATCTCAGACCCTGTATAAGCAGAGGTCCACAAACAAGCCTCAACTCACTTGGCTGACTGGGGTCTTTGATCCTGTGTGGTGAATTGTCACCACAGACTGGCTCATAAAAACCATCAGAGAGGAGAAGGACACATGGGGAGAGAACCTTATGGTGGTATCTGAACTCCAAATGAGAAACATGATTATTTGTAGACCCCAAGTCCAGCTGGCAGAATCTGCCGTGCCCATCCTGTTAAAATCCCACAGGAGTTGTATCCAATCTGCCCAATGGGAATGGTTCCTGGACTATATGAATTTGTTTTCTCATGCCTGGGGAGGCTTTGGGAAAGGGCTGGCAGGCAAAACTCTACCAGAGACCAATTTAGCACAAACACCTGAGTGCCAGTGCTTGGGCTCCAACACTGTTTGTGCTACAGGTATAGACAAAATCTGATCACAGTCCTCTGTTTATCACAACCATGGTAGTATAATCCTTTTCATCACGTTAAAAATAACGGGAAAGACCTTTGGCTCAACTCCTCAATGCCTGGAGATAAAGCTTCTCATATTATCAGATTTTCCAGGCTGGGCAGAATAAATTAGTCCAGGTGGCTGCTGTGTCTGGACAGCTCTGGGGAGCCCAGGCATGGCAGGTAGAGCTTAGGTAAAGTGTAATACAGATGTGGGGACAGCTTTCTGCCAGAAAAATGTTATTTTAGCAGGATAGGGTAATCCTTCCAGGAATCTGGTGTCAGCTATGCTCCCAAAATTATGCCTGAGGAAAATGTCAGAGTGAGTCCATTGCTAGAGACAAATCCTGCCTTCTGCAGAGCAGCCTCCTCTGCAGCAGCTCCACCCAGCCACTCTAATGGTAGAGTTCAAGGAAATGACAACACACAAACTCACTTTTCAGGGGGAACAACGCATGGCAGATGTCTAAGAAATCCATTGAGGAATTTGGAGTAAGTTTGGTGATTTGGCTCAGTCCTAAAGAAGCTGGAGGTAATCAGGGAACAGAGAGACACACACAGTCCTACTTTTGGAGTTCCTGTTGGTATGGCATAAATGATATAAAAGTATTTATAATACAACACTATTAAGTTTGAAATGGCTCTTCCATTTTGAAGCTTCCCCTGAATGTTAAGAAAATGAAATGGAAAGGATTTACTGTTTTCCTTTCAGCAAAAGCAGATTTTTTTTTTCTCACTGAAACAACCCCCACTTCAGCAGACGCTACTTTGAGGGTGTTCATGAAGAACAGTTCTCTCCTTTGTGATTTTTGGAATCAGAACTCTTATTAATCCTACTGATGGTGTTTTCAATGTCAGTGTGGGGCTGCATGGATGGTGTTTCCAATTAGAAGAGCTGCTGTTGTCCCATAAATTTGGGTTCAGGTGGACCAGTAACCCACATTGCAGCAGCAAGGACTCAAGTGCCAAAATCTCTCCAGGGTCTTGCCATCATGCCCAAGCTCACCTTTTCCCAGTGCATCCTCCAGAGACCATGAATCCCACAAATCCCTGAATCTCAGGTGGGCAGGGATGACAGTGAAGCTGATAGAGACACTCAGAACCAACAACCATGTGCATCTCTGTCTCCTAATGAGCCACAGACATGAAAAAGAGATGGTCTGCCCTGAGCTTGGTCTAAATCCCTCCAGGCACCAATCACCTGGGTTAATTCTGCATTAGAAATGTGCTGGGGAAGCAGCAGCCAGGATTTCCCGGGCACAGATTAGCTTGTTTGGAAATAGAGCATGAGAACTGCTCTTCGTGTCTATTTTTGTCAAAAGCTGCATGAATTGCCACTCTTTTCAGGCCGAGGTGCCCTCTGCACAGTCATCATTGTAATTATAAAGACTTTTGAGTTAAATCCATGTTAATCTGAAGCCTTTAAGTGCAGTCTCAGAATGACACTGGAAAAGAACCCCACCTGAGCCCCTAAAAGTGCACAGCCACAGACGAGAGGATGCAAAGCTCCTTGAGAGAGCCCAAGAGCTTTCATTGGAAATGCTCCACCAGGATGTTCTGACAGCACCTCCAGGATTTAACTCTGTGCAAACAGACCAAAATCCCTCTTTGTAGGGAGTGTTAGAAGGCAGGGGAGTCACACAAACCTGGCTCAGCCTGACAGGAGCACAACCATCTCTAGAAACTTCCATTGCTATTTCCTGCTGAGAACTTAGTTTTTGTCCCTTTGCTAATTAAAATTGTCTTTCTAGAACAACGAGCACAAAAACCCCCACCCCAAACATGGTTATTTGAACTGATAAGAATAAGATGGCAAAATCCAGCTGGGGTTATTCTTGGAGGAAAAAAAAATCACATTTCACATTCAACAGCTGTTTTTTGTGAAGGGCACTTTAGTTTGAACTTCTAGTGGCCAATTCTTTGCTAAGATTTTTGAGTGCATCAAATCCAGCAGAGCTGCTTCCAGTTTGAATCCTGAAAATATCAGAAGGAGCCTCCTACACTGAGATTTTTCAGACCTAATGATATTTGAATTCTAGTGTTAGGAACCCTTAGAAGAGAAACACACCTAAAGGAACCACTGGCATGCATTGAAATGGTGAAAAAAACCCCGTTTTGCTAAGAAAAACAACACATGGCTCCATTTAGCATAAAATCTTTTCCCATTTCTATGAGTAGGGAAGGTTGGCTTGAAGCAGCAGGACTCCACAAACATGTACAATATATGTGCATTTCAGCACTGCAATCTGACATCTGTTACAGCACCTCTAGCCTGTCCCTCCTTTATTTTTTATTTCTGTTTTTATTCGGATGAGGACCGCAGACATTGGGAAAGATGAAAACCTGCCTACCACAAGCTGAAAGGGTGTTGTAATCCTATGAGTAGGGGCTAAAATAGTCTGAAAAAGAGGGGAGCAGTACCTCAGTGCTGGCAAGGAAAGCCCAAGGAGCTCCCTGTCTGCTTTGGAGAGTGACCACAAGGATCCCTTTTTCCTTAGCACAGATCTGGGGCAGCTTTGGACCCTGCACCCAGAAATCAGCAACTAAGCCAAGCCTAATTCTGTCGACTGCTAAGTTCTGTCCCAGTCTCCAAAACAGGGTGGTCCAGAGTGCTTGGTGGGAATTGTTCTTGCCATCACCTGAGCCAAGCATGGGAATTGTTTGGGTTGGTGCTGGCTGCCAGGAGCTACAAATGTGCCAAGGGCTGATAATTGAAGCAGAGGATGAACAAGATCTGGTGGCTGTGCTCATGTTCTGATGCGTTTTGGCTTATCAGCAGGGATGAAACCCAACAGACTTGTCCCAGGATTGGGAAAGCAACAACTCCTGCCAGGGCTTCATGAGGGAACTTCCTGCTGAAAACAGCTCCCACGGGCTGTTCCTTGGAGATGAGACAACATCAAGGCAATGCTTCAAAGGGTCTGTGACAGCTCCAGACAGGGATCCTGCAAACCTCCTCTGGTAGGTGGCTTGGCCTGGATGCAGAAAGCCTGCAGGCAATTAGGGAAATAACTTCATCCCAGCTCTGGGAATGGTTTTGGCCTGATGGGAAAGAGGAAGGGACCCAGTTCAGGTCACACTCAGTGGCCAAAGAAAGAAGGATCCATCCAGAGACGTGCCAGCAGTGCACACTTTGTAGCCTTACAGTTTATAAACCTCTGATGTTGTGCAGGGGGCCTTTGGGGGAAATGCCTCAGCATAATCCCAGCTGAGGGGACTGGTCTGTGGAAGAGAAGGAGCCTCTCAACATTCCTGAAGAGTACACAGGGCTGACATCAATGAGGCAAGTCTGGCAGAGCGTTCCTGTGAGGGGGAGTGACAAAGTGGCAAAAACGGATGTGGTACAGCTGGTGCTGTCTCGCAGTGGGGTACTGAAGGCAGCAGGGACACTGATTTCCAAGGATAACAGCACAAAACTCTTTCTCCCTCTGCTTCCCATGTTTTGTACACTCTGCAAAGACCTGTGTGGAAGGTAGCAGGTCAGAACTTGGTGTCCAAGTTCTCCAAGGGCCAAGGTTCCGAGGGCCTGGAGTGACAGGGCAAGGGGGAATGGCTTCAGGGGGAGAGAGAGAAGGTTTAGATTGGATTTTGGGAAGGAATCCTTATTGTGAGGGTGGGGAGGCCCTGGCACAGGTGACCCAGGGAAGTTTTAGATGCCCCTGGGTCCCTGGAAGTGTCCAGGTGCCTGGGATGGTGGGAGCTGTCTGTGCCCATGTCCTCCACACATTGAGTCATGCTTATCCTGGCTTATCTCCTGTGTCTTTTTGCCTTCTGCAAACATTTTTGGGACCTTGATGTACATCAGACAGGGGCTCCTGTGCCTGGTGGATGTCCCCCCTCAGTGACCCTCTGTGTGAAGACATGGATGTTCTGAGGGCACTGAGAGCATGAGGTTGGTGAAATGCCAGCTGGGACAAAAGTAATTTCAGGAGATTTCTACTGGCTCAGTAATTTTGCTGCGTGCTCAGACTCAGAACTGTCACCCCAAGCTAATCATTAAAAAACAATTAATAGTTTCTGAAGTGAGACAATTCTTTCCTTCAAAATGCAATGATTTTGAGTTGCATCAACCTGAACTGCTCCACTTCCAATCAGGGTAGAAGCACAGAGTAGTCCCTGCCCAGCAGGGCATATTTTCCATGGTTTTTTGCGCATTCCAGAGCCTATGTGGCATCTTTTCCATGTTTTTCTGCACATCCCAGAGCCTTTGTGCTCCCTTCTATCCATGCTCTCCTAGATGCCTGACAAGAATCCCGCACTAGACCAACCTGAAGCTAAAAAGAATTATATTTCACTAACCAACAACAGCTTTTTCTATGCTCTTATCCCAAACTTCCCATGAGAGATGTATCTCCAGAAAGCCTGCAGCATGGAGTTACCCAAAAAAGCCTGAATTTCCTGCCTGGAATCTGCTTGACAAGAACCCAAACTTCCCTCCGTGCCTCAGTTTCCTGGCTGGCCCCCAGCTCCTGGGAACAGCATGAGATAATGCTGTTGTAGTGCTCTGATGATGTAACCCCTTCCCAGCGATTACCACAGTCTGACAAAGCCTAAAATTGGCAGCACTGGCCCCCTGCCAGCTCTGTCCCGTGAATGGTGACTCATCTTTCCTGGCTGTGCCGTGTCCTGTGTGTGACGGCGACACGTGATACGGAACAGACGGGGTTTTATCAGCGCTCCAAAAATAAGAGCCAGAGACATGGCAAGGTGGTGGACAGAGAAGCTGCAGGTGGGGATGGGCGAAGGGATGATGTCTCTCTTTGGGCTGGCTCCAAATCCCGTTGGAAAAAGAAAAAATAGCTGTCCCTGGCTCAGAAGGCTCCTGGATCCCAGCGCACCGGGACAATACGGCTGATGATGGGACAAGCTGTCCCATGCCAGCGTGCCTCGGGCTTGGCCGGCTCTCAGCATGCCGGAGCAAGGCGTCCTCAGTGCCACTGCCAACTGTGGAGATGGCTTTTTGATGCTGCTGGGAATTGGCCAGGCACCAGAGGCTCCTTTCCAGCAGGGCACCAAATTGCTCCCTGTCATCCGGCTTTGGTGGGAAGGAGGGGAAGGCAGGAACAGAGCCATATGCCCCAGTCTGGCAGAGCACTGGAGTCATATGAGTGGCCTCCCAGGCGAGCTGCTCATGAGTTCAGAGCTATCTGGGCCTCCTTGGGCTGCTGGGGAACATTTAAAGGGAAACTGTGGTGGAGTCAGGAGAAATTTTCAGGGCAGATCATCCCAGATCCTCCCTGCCCAGCAAGGGACTGGTGGGGTCCCTTTGCCACAAGGCAATGAGCAACTGCTTTTCTGCTTCTGCCTCTTCTGTCACAGCAAACCAGGCCTGGGTGATGGACTGGGTCTCCCACTTCTTTTAATCCCCAAGGAATGATATGAGAAAAAAGGAAAAAGGAAAATCTGCCTTTGGGCCAAGTTGTAGCATCTCTTTTTCCTCATGATCTGTCTCAGAACCTGAGCCAAAGCCCAAAGTGTGGCTCTGGTAGATCTTGTCCCCACTCCATCTCCTGTTACTGAGGAGGACTTTATAAGGCAAAGACTTCTTTAGTCATACAGTGAAGTTATCTTGGTGGATCTCAGGAAAAATGCACCAGTCAGGAAGAGCATTTATGCCTTGAAGAAATAGGACTTTCCCCCACTGAATCTGCAGATGCCATATTGAATTTTGCACTGATCCCCACTGATGCCCACCCACGGGATCTGGTACCTGTGTAGAACAAACCCTGCTTTATTTATGAGTTTATGGGACTCTGCATAAATGGGGACAATTTTGTGTTGTGAGGTCACAGAGATTGGGTTTGGAGGTTTGGATTCCTGTTTGAACATTCATTGTTGGACACACCTGTTTGGCCCTGGCCGGCATGAAGGGTCTTGCACTAACTTTGAGTGCTCCTTCAAGTGATGAAAAGGATGAAATTTCAAATCTCCTGAGTCTTTTTTTCACTTTCACTGGAGACCTGGCGATTTTAGTCCCCTCAGTTATGTTCAGGCCAGTGTTGATGTCACTTGAAACTCACATTTTTTGAACAACCACAGGCTGAAGGTCCCTTTTTAACTCAGTTGACCAGCTGAGTCTTAAACTAAGTGACAGGGAAAATCATCTTGAGTTTGCCCCTACAAAAAGGAATCATAAATGATTTTAAATGGTCTCCAGACATGGCACAGATGAGGGAGAACGTGATTAAAAAAAATAGGACTTCACTTTGGGAGGAACAAGATGATTTGAAAACTCCACCAGGATAACTCTGCAGCCAGCACCCATCGGTAGCTGAGATATCTGAAATCCATTTTAATGCTTAATTTGTATCACTCTGCTTAAATAAAATGACCCCCCAAACCCCTAAGTTAATGTTGCTTTTCCTTAAATACATGAGCAGCTTCAGCCTACTTTTGAGGGCTGTGGAGACAAACACCTCCCAAAACCCCAGAGACTCCAGCAGGACTTTGCAGAAGGAAGGCTTGTGCTGTCAATCTCTCTCAGATGAACTGTGGGGTTATCAAGGAGATGGACACAGCATCTGTAGAGAGATGTGGGTTTTTTTTGGAGGGAGAGACCCTGTGCTGAAAACTGCAGCCTCATACAGGCAGAAATCTTTGAGTAAAGAACTCGTGACATGAGTGGAAGGACGTTGGTTCTTCAGCTAAATCTCATTAAGCTTTAAAGAAGCCACGTTAAAAAAAAATTTAAAAAAAATTAAGTGGAAGCAAACCTCTTTAAGAGGAGATTTATGCCAGAAAAACTGGAATCCCTCTCACCTCCCTGTCTGCCTAGAGGTTGGGTGTCTCCTTTAAGCTGGTTTGATCTGCTCCTTCCCACTTGGCGCGGAGGAAGCGGCACCTCTGCGGGGTGAAGGGGGTTAAGGATGGTTTGTTCTGCAAGGAGTGAGGTGGATTATCTGCTGGGAGTGATTATGGAATGAGGATCTGGGTCGCTGAGCTTTTTCTGTTGTTAATGCTACGTTTTCCCCTGCAAATAGGTGATTTAAATCATGGGTAGTCCTCTGGCCACTGTTGCCCAGGAGTCTGAGGGATGGACACCCTCTTATCCTCTCCTAAACCTCAGACACAGTTAGGCTGACTGAAGGACAATGCTGCATCCTCTCCAGCATCCCTTCTCCTCCTTCAGCCTGACCCCAATGATGGGTATAAATGCATCAGATTCCCTGGACAAAGGTGCTGCTGCTGGTTGAGCATCTCATCCCACCTCCTTCAGCTGCTTTGGGCATGAGCTGTTCCACATGTTGGATCCATCCCTATTCCCTCACCTTCTCTTGACTCTGTTTTGGGCCCCTCCAGCTGTGGTTGTAGCAGATAAATCCTCCACAGAGGGCCTGCCTACAAACATCAGCTCCTTCCACATGGATATTCAGGAGCTGATGTTGTTCCATTTCCTCCACCAGCCAAAGAATTCCAGCTCAGGCTCTCAACATTCACCTTCCACTGCCCACCTGATGGAGTTCACAGAGTTCTCACCTCTTTTCTCTCAATGCTCTTTTCTGTTGTTCCTCAGACAAGGGCAGCTAAGCTGGGATCTGCTCTGCCTTGTGCTGGGGATATGATGAAGGAATTAATCCTGACTCATGAAATCCTAGCTTGAGTCTTGTCCCAAGCTTCACTGAGGCTGGGTCTTGACCTCAAATTCCAGCTCCAGCACTTCTGCTGCTGGACATTCTCACTTTTGGGTGAAACTCCTCCGTTATTTGAGTGCTGAAGAAACAACAAACACAGGTCCCACCCAACCCTCTCACACAGGTACCTCTCATGGTCAAATAGTTCTTGCAAGGCACGATGAGGTTTTTCTTTCTTTCTTTCACCCACCCAATAGATTGAAACCCAGGAAATAAAGCATTATCCTGGTTGTATCCCTTCCTACTCATCCTTCCAAGATCAGCCCTTTCTACCATCATGCTGTGTGGCAGAAATGCTTTGGAAGAGATGCTCTGGATGTGAGTAAAGACCTCCAATGTGTTCATTCTTCTTTCCTCAACAGCTCTCTTAAGACAGGAATTAGGAGACAGAAGCAAAACCTCCTGATAGCCATTCCAATAACTCCCTTTCTGAAGCTCCTTAAATAGAAGTTGACCTGTTTGGGTAGAAGTGGAGCCTGGGCTTGGCATTACAATCCAAAGAGCAGGGAGGGCTGGGGCTTGCAGGAGGGATGTATGCCACAGGAAATGGTGAACTGACCTTGTCTGGCACTAAATGAATCCATAGGATTCTGTGGGGGGTGAATGGAAGCAGCTGGAGTCTGGACATATCAGCAGGGTCTGTACCTGGGCTTTTAAGCCCTTCCCTGGGCTGTTTTTTCAGTGTGCATTCCTCAGGGATGCAGCTGATGCTGTCCCCGTTTAAAGGCAGAACTGGCCCCTTCCTGTGACGAGCCACGCTCCCACAGACTCAATGAGCCAGGAGAGACTCGATTTGATTTTTAAACACGCTGCCTTCCTAACAGTATCCATCTCCCTTTGCTTTTCGCCTGCTTTAAGTGAAAATCTTCGATGCTCCCTTTCACAGCGGCTCCTCTCAGCATTTAATTTGCTTTTATATAATTATGGACTGGCCACGAGGAGGAGGAGGAGGAGAAGGAGGAGGTGGAAGAGAGAAGCACTGAACGGGCATGGAGGAGCTCTAGGAAACCTTGCACCGGAGGAGTCAAGGAGCGCTGAGCAAGCTCCGCTGCTCTCATCCATCAGCGCCCGCATCCCTGGCACGGGCGGGGAGGGAGGCAGGGAGAGGATGCACTGGGGACCCGGCGAGCTCGGCTGCTGGAGCGTGGCGAGCAAAGAGCCCTCCAGGGCTCGGGGAGGCAGGCGGGGACGTGCGCTGCCTTGGAAGAGAGCGCTGCCTTGGAAGAGAGCGCAGCCGGCTCGGCGCGCTGGAGGAGCGGAGGAACTGCAAAGCCCAGGAAGGGAGGGGAGTGGGATGCTGGAAAAAAATGATGCAGCTCGTTCAGTGGATTAGGCAGCCGTGCCTGGAAGTGGCAAAGTGGAAGAGCCACGGATTTGAAAGCCTGGAGGGATTATTCTCCCGCGTTGTCTGACTCGCGGCACAACAGAGGCCAACAAACTTCACCCGGCGCTTTCTGCGGCGAGTCCAACAATCTGCAGAACGCCCTGGCAAACCTCCTGGGCTGTGATTTCTGCATTTTCAGTCGGGTTAATAACGTTGGAAACAGCAGGAAGCAGCCATTCTAGCAGGAGTTGTAGAAAGGCATATTCATCATGTCAGCACTTTGGAGGCCTGGAGAGCTCGTGATGAGAGGTTTCAAGAAAAGACTGCATAAATAGGAGGAGGGAAGCTTCTATAAACAACTGTGATGGACATGCTGGAAATACAGAGAAAGGGAGAGTGGCTGGCCTTCCTTGATGCTGTAGATAGTGGTGACCTGGGCAAAACCAGCAAAATTTAACCCCAAAGCAAATTCCAATTTAAGTTTCTACCTCAGCTCCAAAAACTCCTCAGAAATGACAGGCACCATCCGGGCTGTCTTTGGGAAGCTGAGTGTCACCCGTGCTGCACGAACTGAACAGGGGCTGAATAACCAAGCAGCTCCACTGTTGGTCTTTGGAAAGGATGGTCGTCCCTCAGGCTGGTCACCCCTAGGTTGTCAGCATGGCCATGGGCTGCGAGAGCTGCTTATGCCAGGACTGGGTCAGGGCCATGTCCCTCTCAGCTGGGACAGATGCCCCATGCGCAGCTCGTCACAGTGGTGGACACCAGAATTGGCAAAATATTCCCTCTGGTGGCTTCCAAGCCTCGTCTCATCATTTAATTGCCTTTCCAATTAAACCTCCACTACATGCCTGTCCCTACACAATCCCCTCCACTGCCTTCCCCATCTCTTTTTCTGGGCTTGGTGAGAACCATGGTACCAATGACAACACCTTAACTCCTGGGCACTCCTCAGAAAAGGCCCTACAGCATTTAGCTGTTAAAACCCCCCTTTTTTTTACCCTTAACAACATCAGAGCATTGCATAGGCATTGAACCATTTGTCCTCACAACACAAACTCAAATCTGGCCAGTTTTATCACCCTACTTATGAAAGGAGGGAAACTGAGGCAGGGAATGGTCGCGCTTCTCCAGTGCCAAGCGACAAACAAGTGGTGCCACAGCAGCAGAGCCTGCTTGCTTCCTCCTGACACCACCATCATTCCTTTAGCCTGGACTGGGCGTGGAAGAGCTGAATCCCATCTTTTCCTTGCCACTGACTTTTTTTTCTCCTCAGAGGAACGAGCAGAAATTTTACCCAGCGAACGCAGCAGAGATTTGTCCCGAAGCGGCAGCCCCCAGCCAGGGCGGGAAGTGAGCAGCACATCCATCAGCTGCTGGGCACTGGGAGCAGGGGGGAGAGGCTGGAAAGGTGGGGAAGAGGGGGGCCACTTACATGGTAATGTTTCTGCACGGTTCTTTTGGATCATTATGCAGAGCTGTAGCACCAGTTGAGGGGCGCTCTCGAGGAACGTTTCCAGGAGGCGCAGCATGTTCACGTCTGCATATTCGTACATCATAGCCCAGTAGAAACGCCGCTGGTGTTCCTTCCGCCTCTGGCTCTGGATCCCCAGGTACATTGTTCGGATATACCTGCAGGGAACAGGAGGGAAAAGCTGGGTGTGAGATGCTGGAGTTGCAGCAAAATCTGTTTGTGGGGCAATGGGGTTCTGGGGGGACATTGGGGTTTGCGTGGTTCTTCCACTCCTGTCACTGTCATATTTTCTGAGAAATATTCGCCTTTCCCAGGATTCTTCTCCTGGGAAACTGAGAAGCCTCAGAGAAAAGAAAAATAATATTATCTCATTTGCTTCTCCTGTGTTTTGCTGCTTTGGAATGTGGTTTGGAGATTGTTTATCCAATATGTGAATTGTTTTTATTTAATGACTGATCACAGTCCAGCTGTGTCAGAATTCTGAGGAGTCAGTCATGAGTTTTAATTACCATCTTGTTAAACCTTCTGTATGTATCCTTTCTCTATTCTTTAGTATAATTTTAGCATAGCATTCTTTAATATAATATAATACAATACCATAAAATAATAATTAGCCTTCTAAGAACATGGAGTCAGATCCATCAATCCCTCCCCCATCAATCCTGGGGACCCCAGCAAATACCACACGGTCCCTCCTGTCAGATCTGAGGAGGACTTTTAGAATCTGACTAATCATTAATGTTGGAAAAGACCTCCAAGACCATAAAGCCCAGCCTTAAACTGGATGCCACCCTGAGAACAAGACCATATAATGAAGTGCATTTGTGTTGCAAGGGTGGGAAATCTTTAACTGGTACCACCCAAACGTGAAGCCTGGGAGTAGGAAATGCTTTTGAAACACAAGAAAACAACCCCTCACCTAATTTTCATCACAAAAAGAGAACCCACATGAAAAATATTGGTCCTAACTCTTGGAAGTGGCTCGACAGACCATCTAAACCCCCTCAGCACTCTGGTAAGGAGCTTGTCTCACAGAGCCCAGAGCTCACGAAGTTTTTGCACCATGCTCTCAGGCTCATTGTGGGATGCTTGAAGTTCTCCAGGAACTGGAATCTGACAATCCTTGCGGGTCTCTTCCAGCTCAGGATTTTCTGTGATTCTATGATTTGACCCTGTTTCATCATAGGTGGAGCAGCGAGACACCACCTTCACATGCAGCATGTGTGTGACTCACAGATGTGACAGGCCACAGTTTGTCCCTGGTCAGCTTTGAGGCTTTGGGCAATGTTGGAGTACAGGGAGGTGTCTTGTGCATGGACAGGCACAGCTCTGCCATTGCCTCTGTCTCAGGACTAGTGGCATTTAAGAAAAGACCCCTAACAGAGTCCTTTCCAATGCCTGTTGATATCACAGAATCCCAGAATGGTTTGGGTTGGAAGGGACTTTAAAAATCATCTTGTTCCAGCCCCCTGCCACGGGCAGGGACACCTTCCACTATCCCAGGTTGCTCCAACCCCTGTCCAGCCCAGCCTTGGACACTTCCAGGGATTGACAATCCAACATTGTGTCGTCTTCCCTCTCCTCCTGAGCGGTGGCTGTACCCTCGTTTGGGATGGGAACCATTTCACCTAAAGCCGACCCTAAAGCTGGTCATCTGAGCCAGTCAGTCGTCGGAAATGTCCCCTCCCGGGACTGTTCATCTGTCCCAGCTCCGCTGCCAGCGCGGCAGAGGGATGAAGCGCCTTCTGGAGGCTCTGGGAGGGGCTCACGGCACAAGCTGGGGTTTGGCCAAAACGATTAGATCATCCCCTGCCACTCGGGCGAGACTGCACAGCCGGGCAGAGCAGGAGGGAAGGACGTGAGCCTGGAGAGCCTCCGGATCTCCGAATTATACCCAGGGACGGGGAGCTGGGAGAGGAGCAGAGGCAGCTCTGCGAACCCTGTCCTTTATCCAGCATCTTGTCCTTCCTGACCGGCACAGGAGGAGAAAAATCCCGAAAGAGGGACCGCAAGGACACCAAAAAAAATGACGCAGGAAAGCCACCAGATGGGGCTCGACGCTCGAGAAAATGCTACGCCAGTCATACGACACTGGTGACACTGGTGTGACATCCACAGCAGACCCCGAGTGGGACGGAAATGGCCATGGAGCACCTGCTCTCCCAACACCAAACCCACCGCCTGCACTTGGAATTTCCATGGAAGACCCCAACCCCGGGAGCTGCAGCATGACACAGGCATCCTGCCTTCCCTTCAGCCAGGAATTAAATAAATGCAGTTTAGCTAGAAAGGCAAAGTCGGGGAGAGTGTCGTGGCTCAAGGAGAAAGCAGAGAAAAGGAGAATGCAATGGTTTTTGTAATGTCATTGACACGGGGCCAGCGAAAGCCAAGTGGTGGTGCCAATAAGGGGCTGCCCACTGGCAAAAGCACCATCACCTCTGCCAAATTCCACCAAATCTGCCCTGTAGTCCTGGATGGTCTCCCCCTCCCCAGAAGCTCCCATTCCTGCTGGTACACAAAAACTAAACTCCTCTTTGGAAGGTTAAACCATTCATTTCTCATCACCTCAGGCACAGATAGGAAGAATTTGTTGGTTTTCACCCTGCAGCAGTCTTTTACCTGTTTGCACATAGTTGCCATGTAAACCTTTAATTTCTCCAGATTAAAAAAAACAAAACAAAAACCACACAGTTCCACAGAATCATAGAATTATTGAGGTTTGAAAATACCACTAAGATCATCAAGTTCAACCATTCCCCCAGCACTGCCAAGGCCACCACTAACCTGTGTCCCCAAGTGCCACATCCACATGTCTCTCCAGAGAGGATGACTCCACCACCTCCCTAACCAGCCACTTCCAATGCCTGATAACCCTTTCCCTGAAGGAATTCTTCCTCATGCCTGAACCTTCCCTGCTGCATCTTGAGGCTGTTTCCTCTCATCCTGTCCCTTGTTCCTTGGCAGCAGAGCCCAATCCCTGCCCCACCCCAGCT
This sequence comes from Fringilla coelebs, assembly GCF_963513975.1. Taxonomy (NCBI): domain Eukaryota; kingdom Metazoa; phylum Chordata; class Aves; order Passeriformes; family Fringillidae; genus Fringilla; species Fringilla coelebs. The sequence continues at coordinate 3,580,084 of NC_140030.1, forward strand.
GCCCCTCCTGTCAAGAGGGCAAGAACATCCCCCCTGAACCTCCTTTTCTCCAGAAAAAAAAAATTCTTTCAGTGCCTTCCCACAGTTCACATTTTCTACATCTCTACTCTTCCACACTGCTGTTCCCAACAGCTGTCTCCACTTTTGGGTTATTTTTTAAGACCATCTTTACTTTTCCCAGCCCTCCAGGTTGGCTGAACCAAACTGCAACAATGACATTGGGCCACTCAAAAAGATTAGGAAGAAATTATCAGAAGGGACACAATGTCCTGCAATGATTTCTCCTGGATCTCTGGGGTTAGGGTGAATCTCTAGGGATTCACCACCAGCCACAGTTTAAGCATAGATTTTTCTTACTGGCCACAGAAAGAGGACATGACACCAATCCATGGAGGCAGAATGCACAGAAAAAATATTCAAATTCATGGGATTGACACAGTGTCCTGATCTGTCTCCATCAGTGGCAGTGGCACAAACACCAAGCTCTCCCTGACTGCTGAGCCCACAGCCTTTGGCAAAGGCCACCTGCATTGTGCCTCTTCCATGGATGAGGAAACTGAGCCAGAGAGCACCAAAAAAATGCTCTCAAAGTTTTTTTGGCATCAAACCCCAGATCTTTTAGTGCTGTCCCCTGCCTCTAAACACCACACGAGTGGAGCACAGCCCTACCAGCTGATGCTCCTCCATCCAGGGTGGACGCAATTCCTTCACAGCATAAACCCCTGCCCAACCTGACCCCAAATCTGTCCCTCTCCCATGGGACTGTGACCTCAGGAACCCCTTGGCAAATGTTGGGAAGTGTGGGCAAAGCAGCTCTGAGGACCATTTGCAGCTGAAAGTAAATTAACTTCATTTTTCTTTCTCTTTGGTCCATGAAAAAATATGGTGCTCTGTCTTCAGCATCCTTCAGACCCAAATCTGGCAAAGAGAGGAAAGGAATGACTCAGATCCCATTCCTTCTTGATGCCAGTGGATTGTGATAAAAGTAATAAAGTAATATTTCCACCTTGTGGGTTTTCAGCAAGTAATAAATACCTACTTAATTTCTACTTAATTAATCAACATAAAATTTCACGCAGCTCCAACACTGATAATTCTTAACCCTATTTCCAAACAGCAATGGACAGAACTGGTGTAAAGAGTTTTATTCCAGGTCATCTGTTTCCTTATGTTATTTTATTTACTTTTTGAGGGTCTTTCAAACCTTTCCTAACATTGGTTAAGTGTAGACAACTTAAGAAGAATTAAGAAAAAAAAAAAATCAATGTCATTTCACCTGAAATTCATTGTTCCCGGTCAAGCTGGTGGCAAACAGACTTCTATAATTAGACTTTAAAATCCATATTCAGGCCTGATCTTCAATCTTTAGCAACATGATGCTTCCTCTTATGTCAGTGAAAACCATTCACTGCTCCATGCTTTTGAAAATCAGGCTAATTTATTTATTTAAGAGCTTAATTTTGGATACAGGAGCCTAACTTTGGGCTTTTTTTTTTTTTTTTTTGAATGCTGGCTATTTTTGTATAAGAGTGTGTGTATTTGTGTGTATTTTTAGTTCTAAGTCTCATCACAGCTTCAAGAGACAGAACTAATTTGGGGTTGGGAGGGGGATTGGGGTGATGTTTTTTATTTTTTTTTTTTTTTTTAGTGCACAAAGGATTGGTTGTCCCCTCCCTCCTGGCAGGGCTCCCAGAATTCCTGTTGGTATAATTACCCTCACTCTTATTTACTACATATGTCACAGCAGCACACGAGCTGCTGGGGTCAAAGTCACTGCTGTCCCTGCTCCAAAGTCCCTTTTTAAGGAGCCAAATCCACCAAATGTGGTCAAATAACCTTTGGGAAGAGCTGCAGCAGCCCACCAGGAAGGAGAAGAGGATGTTCCTGCTGTAAAAAACACAGCCCACCCTGAGCTCTGTGGAAGAAGCTGCTCCAAGGGGATGGCAGGGGATGGATTCTGGAGGCTCTGGTTTTGTATCATGAAATGAAGCAGGCCCTGGCCAGCTGGCAAGGCTCAGCTCTGCGTGGCTACATCCATCTAGTTGGCCAAAATTTCCAGGGGCTGTGTTGATAATTTTGCAGGGTGAGCTATTGCAGGGTCGTGCCTGGGCCTTGGCAGGGTTGGATTTGCTGAGGTGGCTCCTAGTGTCACCAGGAAATGGAGGGGGATGCCTCTGGCAATGGGCTGGTTGAGGGGAGGAGGATGAGTGTCAGAACCCAGGAAATTCCTCTGGCTGCCCTGGAGGACTCGAGACCCTGCCCAGGGGCTCAGAGACTTTGGCACAGAGCCCAGGACTCCTGTGCCTTTGATCTTCACCCATGGAAAAAATTACCAACCTGATATGAGGATTTACAAGCCACGAAAGTTTAAGTAGAATGATAGTGAATTTATCACAGGGTGAAAAATAGATTTTTTGGGGTTTTTAGAATGGGGGCAAGATGGAGGAATCTGGGCATGTCCAGTCTTTCTCTTTCTTCTTCCTAGCCTCCATCTTCCAGGTGATCTTGGCACTTTTGGGTTGGTTTGGAGTAGAAGCTCACTGTCTAACATTGGTGAGGGGTATTGGAAAGTAATTGTAATATACATGTAGTTTTTAGTATAAAAAGATTCTGAGATATGAGGATGTGTAAAAGGGTCAGAGCACTTTTGGGAGCCAAGAAAGGCACATCAGGACAGGCCCTGAGCTGTGCTTTGGGGGCAGAAGGGTCCTGGTGGCCTGTCCCACACAGCCACAGGCTGACCAAGGGCAGGAATCTCAGGCTGTAACAGTCTGATCCCGTTTCCTGAGGCCAACAGGCCAAGATGCAAGAAATGAGCTCTCTCCTCCTCCAAAACCAGGAAACTTCCTCCCTATTCAGCACTGGGAATGATTCCTGGCCCTTGCAGATTGCTGAAACCTGCACAGGTTGTGATGACTTGGGAGAGTCCGAATATGCCTGGACCATTCTAATGATTATATTAAGATTTTGGCATGGAATCACAGAATGTCCTGAGTTGGGAGGGACCCACAAGGATCATTGACTCTAACCCCTGGCCCTGTACAGGGTGTGGTAAAGTTGCAGCACCCATGGACAGGTCTTGAAATGACCTGGTCTATCAGTACAGGTACATGGAAAATGGATTTTGCTTGTGCCCAGCCCTCTGTTGGGGTGGAATGCCGGAGAGACAGCTCTGATGCTGTGGTAGCCAAAACATTGGGGTGTTACCAACACCTTCCCAGCTCCAAGTGCAAAGCACAGCAGTGTGGGGGCTGTTGTGGGGAAAACAAACTCCATCTCAGCCAGACCCAGCCAGAGAATCACAGAATCTCTGAGGCTGGAAAATATCTCTAAGATCAAGTCCACCCAGCACGCCAGCCCCATCCTGTTCAACACTGACCCATGTCCACAAATGCCATATCCACACCTCCTGAACACTTCCAGGGATGGTGGCTCCACAATGTGATGGTGATGCCACAATGTGGCACAGCCTGAGGCTGTTCCCTCTCATCCTGTCCCTGTTCCTGGGAGCAGAGCCCCTGGCTGTCCCCTCCTGTCAGGGAGTTGTGCAGAGCCACAAGGTCCCCCCTGAGCCTCCTTTTCTCCAGGCTGAGTCCCTTTCCCAGCTCCCTCAGCCCCTCCTGGTGCTCCAGCCCCTTCCCCAGCTCTGTTCCCTTCCCTGGACACACTCCAGCCCTTCAATGTCCCTCTTGTAATGAGGGTCCCAGGGCTGTCCCCAGCACTGGTGTCAGATTAAGCCCTTTTCTGACACAGATATGGGACAACTGAGAGGTGTTTGAAAAACTTTTATTCCATTTTCAGTCTCATGTGAAGGGTGAGACAATACAGATGTTATAATTCATGCTATCACAGTCTCTACAAATCCATTTCCCACACACTGGAGGTGTCCCTGCAGTGCCAGAACAGGGGACAGTCACTCTCCTGGCCCTGCTGGCCACACTGTTCCTGGATATTCCAGCCAGGAAGCCCTTGGACTTCTTGGCCACCTGTCACTCTGCTGGCTCCCATGTTCAGAAATGTCCTGTGGCACTACAAGAGCGTGGTTGTCACCTCGGTGACGTGGCAGCAACACACATTGTATGGATGGGCACCATCCCACAGCACCAACCTTCTCCCTGGTGCTCCCTCCTGGAGGAAGAGGATGGGAATGGGGGGTGTCCTTCAGCTGAGGGCTCACCCTCCTGCCACCTCATCTTCTTGCAAGGGGCCTCGTGCACTGCAGGGTGTTCCCAGATTAAAATCTCTCTCCTTGGAGGGGAGGAAACGAGGCCATGTGTCACTGCTGGGAGCAGAGGCTGCCTGAACATCCCCTTACAATGAGGTTACGTGAGGGCAGATCTCAGCTGGAGCGAGCTGGCATCCACAGGGCTCTGGCAATTTACACCAGCTGCGGCTTTGGCCCGCTTTTTTAATTTTAATGAATTATTTTCATTCTAACTGATATAAAAGGAATGGGAGACGCAGCGCTGGAGCAACAGGGGAGTAGGAAAGTGAAACGCTGTCTATTAAAAAAATCAAACTCCAACTTGGAGTTGCCATCATCATTAATGTGCTCAATATCAGCATTTGTTAGGTGTTTTCTTTGTTGTAATGTCACATGCCAGTGACAAGGATTCACAGATGGATTGTTATTGTTCCCAGTTCAAGTATCAAAATAGGAATTACAGGGTCCCATCCAGGTCCTGAAATTCCACAGCTTTTTCTGGCTGCTCCCATGGCATCCAGCTCCTCCAGAACAAGGGGGCTGCATCCAAGCTGTCTCTAGGGAGTTGTTTCTGGTCTGGCCTGGGCCTTGAGGAGTGTGCAGGACTTATTTTCACTACTGCTGGTTGTGTTGGGTCAAAACCATGCTGAACTGGGAAAGATCACTTTTCATTTCAAAATCAAGAAAGGGATCCTTATTTCTGCACAAGCTCTAATCCAGCCTCCTCAGAGGTCATCCCAACCACACACACCTAAATAATCATTTTGATGACCTTCATCAGGGCCCTGATCTTCAGAACTGGAGTTCTTGGTGCTTTCTGACATTTTTGGGGGATTTCCTTATATGGTTTATACCTAAAAAATGAATAAAATGCAACAAAAAGTGTGTTCATCAAGGGGTTTAGCCCTTCTGCCATGCAGTTTCTGATCTAAGTCTTATCTGCTTGTTTTTATCAGCTCCCATTAAAGAATTAATAATTTGTGTTACAAACTCTCTCTTTTTGCCAAATGTGCAACTGAAATTTGTGTTTGAAGGAATGATTGTCCCAGACTTCTGCTGCACAGGAGAAACTGTTACAATTTCATATTCTAAGCCAGTCTGAAGCTGTTTTAAAGCACAGATGGCTTTACTACACACCAACCTCAAAAGATGCAACTGATTTATAAAACTTATGTTGGGAAGGATCATGGAATCACAGAAGAATTTAGGTTGGAAGGAGATGGTAGAGGTCTGTGGACCAAGGCTCCCATCCAAGTGGGGATAACTTTGAAGTTAGGGAAGGTTGGTCACGGTCTGGTGCAGTTGAGTTTTGAAAAGCTCCAAGGATGGAGATTCCACAGCCCCTCTGGATGATCTGTCCCAGCATTTAACCCCAATCCCTGCAGAATCGTGGAATCATTCAGCTTGGAAAAGACCTCTTGAGTTCAACCATCAACCCAGCAATATGGGCAGGACCAAAACATGTCCTCAAGTGCCACATCCACATGTTTTTTGAACATTCCTGGGGATGGTGAAATAGCTTTCAGCCCAAGATCACTTCCACTACTTGAAGAATGTTAACAAATCAGCCCCTCCTTGGAAAGAGTAAACTCCATCCTTTAGATGGAATTAAAAATAAAATAAAATAAAAGCATGACACTGTAGCATTTTTAGGATCTGATTCCGACAGCTTTGATATTTGCAGGCTGATTTAACTCATGATAACTGGGGGTTCTGATACACAAAACAGGGCTCTGTGACTGATGATTCCTGAGCAGTGTCCCCAGCTCCTCTGAAATTATTTCTTTGGTGGCAGTGCCAGGCAAAAGGGATGTAAACCTACACCCCCTCCTCTGGGGTAGCACTCTTGGTCTTGGTTCAAATCCCTTTTTACTGATGGTTTAAGTGGGTATTTGGGACTGTGAGAGCACAGGCAGGGCTGCAGGTGTGATTTCATCCTGCTGACAGACCCTGGGGTCACAACCTCCAGCAGCTGCGCAGGGCAGGAAAGTGGGGCAAGGGCATCACTGCAGATAAAACTCCAGAGGCCAAAGGTGCAGGAGCTGCTCGTGTTGCTCCATCTGGGAGATGTTTCTGGGATTTGTTTCTGTGACTGCTCCCCTTCCTCGGCTGCAGAGTAATTTTCTCTGACTCACAGGCTGAAAGATCACAACCAGAGAAAGAGAAACAAATCATAAGGAAGTGCTAGCCCCAAACAGCCCCACTTTTTGGCACTGATTTGTCAATCCTTTCCCAGCCTGGCTGTTACTAAACTATCCTTGCTTAGACAGAGCCTGTCCAGTGTTTCTTTATTTGCAGAGATAGCCATGAATGTTATTGACAAATTCACCATAATCCCAGTTTTGGGAGCAGCCTGGCAGCCTTTCCTTGCTGTATCCCCATGGCTGAGGGGTTCCCCTGGATATCCAGGCTGCAAAATCCCCATTTCCAGGTCTCTGCTCAGTAAATCAATACAGAATCAGAGAATAGCTTTGTAGCTGCAGCTGCCATTGTTTTGACCCAGGCTCCTAGAAACCATGTTTGTGTTTTCATTTGTTAATTATTTTCCAAAATGCAGAGCTCTAAAACAGGAATACAAACCCCAAGACCTCTCCAGCACCATGGCATGGATGCCCTTTTTTTTAAATTTCAATGTGGAAACCATCTCCATGCTGCATGAAGGAGGAAGCAGAGCAGCAGGGGCTGCAGGAGAGGGTATCTAAGTGATGGGTGCTACAGAGACATGTCACAGCATCTATCACACGTGGGATGGTCCTAGCACTTAGCCAAATGCTCTCTTTTATCAAGGATTTCCCTCCTAAGTTAGTGATGAATTCTTAAAACCCAGTCCCTTCCCTATTTTGCACATGCTTATTTGCTTTAAGGATACTCCAACACTTGATGCTGTCGCCTCCGGCAAAGCCTTCTGTTTTAAATCAAAGCTGTTAAACAGCTTTACACAGGGACCAGGAAGTTGGACTCAGACTGAGTTTTTGCTTCAAGTGTGTTTGTGAAAATAAGGTTTAGTGTCAGGGCTCTCCTCGTGGAAATAAAGATGGTCCCAGTCCAGCCAGTCCTGCAGGAGCAGCTGAAAGCCTTGAAAAGAAGCAGGGGTGTTCTGATTGACTTGTCTCGGCTCCAAGCAAGGGAAATTCCCTGAAATGCCAAAGAAAATCCCAAGCAAATGCCTGAGGACACCCAAAATGTGATCTCAGAGGCACATGGGAATAGTCACCTCACCCTTTGAACAGGATGGGTCACGTTACAGTGTTTTAACCCAGATGGTCTTGAGAAGTGATTTGTCATCACCAGAGCCATGGGGTATCTCAGGGGAGGAGAAGCTGGCATTGCTCTGGGATACCAGTCAGTGACAGGGACGCATCTTCATCTCCTCACAGAGATCCCTTGGTGGGGAATGCCGAGCAGGAGAGGGGAAAGAGATGATTTTTGCTATCAGTGAGTCCCTTGGAGAAGGAGACACTTGCAGTTATCTCATCTAAGGTTTTCTCACTTCCTGAGGGATTTAACAGTTTGGGGTAGTGGGTCCAGAGATCTGAACAGACACTTCAAATTCCCTGTGGTCTGAACCCTCAAAAGCCAATGTGGACCCCAGGATCACAGTAACAAAACTGGGAGTTTGTTCCCTCACTCAGAGGGAGACATTTCCATTCCCACACTCTGGCTGCTGGGAAAGATGAGGGGGTCACCTCTGCGGCTGGGAGATCAGATAGGGATTCTAGGAGAGCATTCCCTGAATTTACAGTATTTACTGGCTCCCCAGCCATCAGGAAGACTGATGCTTCAGCAGGACCTGAAATCACCAGACAAGACTTTTCCATGCAGCAAATCCTCTCCTAACCCCCACGGAGAGTGGCTTTGTAGAGCTGAGGAGGTGGACGCTCCAGGATTTTCAAACAGCATGCTAGAAAAACAGCAGCCAGGAAGGGTTTAGGGGGAAAGGATTCTGCTTAGGAAAAGGAGAGCTGGTTCTTGAGGAGCTGGTGCAGCTGCAAAGAAGCTGCTGCCTGCTGCAGAGCTGCCAGGGTCAGAGCTGTGGCTCGCTGCCAGCTGCAGCGCGCTCTGCCCGCCGCTTGCATCCAGAGCAGAGCACCGGGGCTCCCAGAAAAAACTCGGGATGCTGTTCAGCAGCTAGCAGGCATTCCTGAGCTCACCCCAGCCTCGCCAGGGACCGTCAGAGAGCCGGGACTGTGCGTTCAGCAGCGCATCCCCGGCTCCCCTGTGCCGCAGGGGTCAGAGGCATCCCTGGAGCAAAGCTCCTTCGCACGGGGGCTGCGACTGTCGCCTTGGCTTTGCCATCCCTTTGAGGAGAAGGAGCTAAAAATTGGGTGAGCGCCTGTGAAATCCTGGAAGAACAGCCTCAGATCGTGGCTATTTTTAGTTCCACAGAAGCTGCGCATACATTAGCGAGGGCCTGCCTTCCTCTCCGGGCTCGGAGAAATCACACGGTGTCCTCCCAGCCTGCCAGGAAAGAGTTTAACCCTTGTTGTCCCACCACAGTCAGCCCCAGCCAGCCGCACCTCAGCGTGGATCCTGACGGGACCAGAACAAGGGGGAGAAAGGTTTTCTGGGCATTTTGGCTCTTGCAAAGTAAAGGCAGAGTGTCTTTGGCCCACGGACCTTGTACCATCATGTGTGGTGGGAGGAGCAGGGACTGGAAGAAAATTCCAGCACAGAAATGGCATCTGACTGCCACCACCATCGTCCCTGTCTGAGGAACAGCCACACTCCGGGCTGAAAGGGGCAGGGAGCAGTTCAGAGTTTGCAGAACCTGAGAGTGGATTCCTCAACTCTGGTGACCTCTCATGGTAGCCAGGACAGGTGACATTCACAAACTGCCACGTGTTGCCTTCAATTCACCCACCACAGCATTACAGACTCACAGAATGCTGTGGGTTGGAAGGGAATTTAAGCCTCATTTTGTTCCACCCCCTGCCACTGGCAGGGACACCTTCCACTATCCCATCTTGCTCCAAGCCCCGTCCAACCTGGCCTTGGACATTCCAGGGATGGGGAAATTAAACACCATGAGCTACTTAATCCAAATCTGCAATCTTTTAGCCACGCAGCCTCCTGGGAAACAAAACCTCATCACCACACAGACCCCTCAGATCCTTGGTGTCGCATCTCCTTCCTCCCACTGGCTGTGTCTCCGCTGCTCCAGACACATTACACCAGGAAAACCATGGCTGGGACACAGAAAGGAAATGAGGCCAGGGATGAGCTCACCAGCCCGCTGGAACCGTGATGCCTTTCAGCAGACAATTAACAAAAAATAATTGCAACACTTATTCCTACACTTTTTTCTCGGAGGGATGAGGAGCAAAGCCTGATCCCTGCACTTCACACCCACAGCGCCTGTCAGCCCCGCTGCCCGTGCACTTTCACATTTTCCAGCTCTTTAATATTTATTACCTCTGCTGCTTTGTATTACTCATCAGCTATTCCTGGCCAGAGGAAAGGCACTGGCGGGTTCTGGAGCGTGCACGTTCCCTGTTCCTCGAGGGGCTGTGAGTACAACAGCACCTCTAAACTCTCACTCGCTGCTGGGCCAGTGCAGCCTCCAGCGGCTTTGGAAGGAGGAGACCCAGACAAGCCTCGCCATCCCATCATAGCTGGCTTTCCAAAGGCCACCAGGATGTCTTAGGCCATCAGGAGAGGAGACACAGCCTTTTTGGAAGGTACAGGAACCCTTCCATGGGTGTATCCTGCTGATCCCTACAGGAACGTCCCTCAGGAAATTCACCTGAACATCCTTCCCTGCTTCACTTGCTGTTCTTTTCCAAGTCTCCTCCCAGCCCTGTGATTAACCACGGGCCTGCCAGCCCCTCTGCCTGCTTCCAGGATTTCTGGGGGCTCTAAGTAAGGATATATATAATAAAACTCATCAAGTCAGGCTGAGCAGGAGCCTGTGGGTGGCAGCACTTGCAGTTGTTCCATTTAACAGGCAGCTCTGAGATTGGTTCTAAACAATATTTCAAAGAGGACCATCTTCTAATGGTCATGTTCAGGAGAAGAACCAGCCTAGGCATGGAACTACCCAGTACCACAGCATTTTTATCTTTTATCTATTCTCTTACTAATTTAAAAGGAGCTTTCTGCTTGCAGCTTAATAAAAGTGAAGCCACCTGACCACGTCCTTGCTCCACCACCCTCTGGGCGCAGCTGAGTCCTCTCATGCCAGCAGCCAGCTTATCCAAGTGACACAAATGAGGTCACAGGAGCTTTCTGCCAGCCAGCAGCATCTGGGAGGTGAGGTATGGAATCCTGCAGCTCAGCCCAAGGGAGGGATGTTCATGGACAGTTAGGTGCAGAAATGGAGGCAGAGAGGTTAAGTGACTTCCCCCGGGCAAGTGGTGGTTGGTGGGGTTTAATTTGGGATGGGATGGGATGGGATGGGAGGGGATGGGAGGGGATGGGATAGAATAGAATAGAATAGAATAGAATAGAATAGAATAGAATAGAATAGAATAGAATAGAATAGAATAGAATAGAATAGAATAGAATAGAATAGAATAGAATAGAATAATTTCAGTCGTAAGGACTCTGCAATGACCGTCAAGTCCAGCTTCCAGCTGGGGAGGCCCTTTTCTCTCTCTCCCTGCTGGATGGGCTCCTTTTGGAAGTGATTAATCCAAAGGAAAGGAAGCCTTTCATTTTCATACACGTCCTTTCAACCTCCTGCTGCTCCAAATGCTTCCCCAGCCCATTTGGATGCCTCTCACACACCTGCTCCAGCCCAGGCAGCTGCCCTGCCCTGCGTGGAGGATGTTTGCATTAACATTGACTATTGCAGCTGCTTGGATGAGATCTATCCCAGAAGCACCAATAAATTGCTGAATGCATTGATCCAGACGTGACTCAGGAGCCACCACTGGATAATCTCCCTCAGCACCTTCCCCTGGCTGAGCCTGGGCACAGTTTCTGCTCCCCTCAGCAAAGCAGTGGAGGACTCTTCCATCTTGCATTTCTCTAGGGGCAGGCCTGCTTCAATGACACGTGGGAGCTATTGATTTCTGTAATGAATGGATGGATTTTCCCCTCCTGCACTCATACCTCCTCCCTCTCCCATGGAATAATTCAGTGCCTCTGTCATTTACTGCCCAAATGCCTCTCCAAAGTGCAAACATGCAGCCTTTCCCTGCTGGAATTGTGTGCTGCCTCCAAAGCTTTCCCTGTTTTCTCCTGATCTCCTCTGATCTTGCCTCCAGGAGGGATGATTTAAACCAGTGCAGTGAGGCAAGGGTCCCAGGCAAGGAGAACGGGAAAGTTTTCCTCTCCAGAAGGAAGGTGTGTGGCCAGAGTGCTTGGGAAAGCTCAGGCTGTGAGTTGCAAGTTGCAGAACTGGCTAGGAAAGGTGGTGGAGACACTTGTTGGGATGGACCTGGAGGAGATTCCCACACTCCAGGGATCTTAAACAGAAGCACAGAAAATGTTTTCATTGTTGAGGAGATGAAGGAATTGCAGCTGGGGAGGTTGCAGTTGTGGATTGAAGAAAAACTCTGGTGTCATTTGGGTCAGCAGAGAAGTTGCCCAGAGAAGTTGTGGATTCCCCATCCCTGGAAGTGTTAAGGACCAGGATGGATGGAGTTTGGAGCAATCTGGGACAGCAGAAAGTGTCCCTGCCCATGGCAGGGGTTGGAACTGGGTGAACTTTAAGGTTCCTTCCACCCCAAACCACTCTGGGACTCAGTGAGGATCTCACCCCTAGCCCAAAACACCAATTCCCTGATTCCTTCAGCTCCTCCCTGGACATCCCCCTCGCACCACCCACTTCTCCCCAGCCAGGTCCCTGTAGCTTACCTGAAGTGCCACAACCCATTTCCTGCTTTTGGGACCCTTCTCTTCTTGTCAACCCACCTTCAAGTGATGTGTCCTGCACCACAGCTCAGGGGACAGCTCTGCAGGGGAGGGACATGCCACCTCCCTGTGCACATCTTCCAAGGAGCCTGGCACTGCCTATCAGCCCTCCTGCCCCTACAAGTCCTGCCTGGCTCTCCACAGGAGTCAGGACCTCAAATATCACAGGATGTGGCATTTGTCACCTCCTACGTTTGCAGAGATTTGGAAAGACCAACAGAGCCCACTGGAATGAGGTCCAAGAGATGTCCTGTCCAAAAACCTGGAACTGCAGAGCATCCACTGGGAGCTGGGACTGGCTCAAGTTGCCCTTTGCCTCCACAGCCTCACCAGATAAAAATTTGCAGCTGGCTCTGAGCATGTCAGCCCAGGACACAAGTCCTTCCAATCCTGGTCTAAAACTTCAGGTATTTGAGCCCTGGAACTGCAAATGTTTGAGCTCCTTTAGCAGGTAAGCCATGGCAGGCAGGCACAGGAAGGCCTGGCCAACACCAATGACTGTCCTAGAGATTCCACCAAAAAATTCATCATTTCATCTTCCATCCTTCCATCCATCCTTCTTTCCCTGCCTCCAACAGACCAGCCACCATGTTGGCCCAGACCTCAATACCCAACTGGGAACAGTGTCTGAGTGCTCTCTCCTGCCACTCAGGAGAGTGTCCAGATGTGTTCAAAGCCCTTTTTTTTAGGTTCAAACTCCTTCCTATGGGTTCAAACTCCTTCCCATGGATTTAAACTTCTTCTTGTGGATTCAAACCCTTTATTGTAGTTTAAAACCCTTTCTCGTGGGTTTAGATCCCTCCTTGTGTGTTCAAATCCCTTTGTTATTGTTTCAAATCCCTTCCTTTGGGTTCAAACCCCTTCTTGTGTGTTCAAACCCCTTCCTGTATGTTCAAATCCTTTCTTGTGGGTTCAAATCTGCTCCCTCTGTGTTCAAATCCCTTCCTGCGATTTCAAATCTGCCTCCTGTAGATGAAAATCCTTTATTGTAGATTAAAACCCTCCCTTGTGGGTTCAAATCTCTTTTTGTGGGTTCAAACCCCTTCTTGTAGTTTCAAACTCCTTCCTGTAGGTTCAAGTATCTTCTTCTGGGTTCAAACCCTTTCTTGTGGGCTCAAATCTTTCCTGTAGGTACAAATCCCTCTTTGTGTGTTCAAATCCCTCCTTGTGTGTTCAAATCCCTTTTTATTGGTACAAATGCTTTGGTACGGGTTCAAATTCCTTTTTGTGGGTTCAAACCCCTTCCTGTATGTTCAAATCCATTCTTGTGGGCTCAAATCTGCTCCCTCTGTGTTCTAATCCCTTCTTGCGATTTCAAATCTGCTTCCTGTAGATGAAAATCCTTTATTGTAGATTGAAACCCTTTCTTGTGGGTTCAAATCCCTTTTTGTAGGTTCAGGCCCCTTTTTGTGGGTTCAAATCCCTTTTTGTGGGTTCAAATTCCTCCTTGTGGGTTCAAATCCCTTCTTGAGGGTTCAAATCCCTTCTTGTAGTTTCAAACTCCTTCCTGTAGGTTCAAGTATTTTCTTCCAGGTTCAGACCCTTTCCTGGGGGTTCAGATCTCTCCTGTAGGTACAAATCCCTCCTTGTGTATTCAAATCCCTTTTAATTGGTATGAATGTCTTGGTACAGATTCAAGTTCCTTTTTGTGGGTTCAAACCCCTCCTTACAGTTTCAAAGCCCTTCCTGTAGGTTCAAACACTTTCTTGTAGATTAAAACTCTTTCTTGTGGGTTCAAATCCTTTTTTGTGGGTTCATACCCCTTCTTGTAGGTTCAAATCCCTCCTGCTGTGTTCAAATCCCTTTTTATTGGTACAAATCCCTTCCTGTGTGTTCAAATTCCTTCTTGTGGTTTCAAACCCCTTCCTGTAGGCTCAAATCCTTTCCTGTAGGTTAAAAACCTTGTGTGTTCAAATCCTTCCTGTAGGTGCAAATCCCCCCTTGTGTGTCCAAATCCCTTTTTACTGGTACAAATCCCTTCCTGTGGGTTCAAACCCCTTCATGTTGGTTCGAACCCTTCTCTGTGAGTTCCAAGCCCTTCTTTGCTACACGTGAAGGCAAGAGCTTGACCTTGGCCATCGAACATCCCAGACAAACCCATCAACCCCCCCGAGCCGGTTGAGGAGACAAAGCTCTCAGGTTCCCGTGTTGGGGCTGCTGGGCAGGATATCCAACACTGGAACACCCCCTGGGACACAGCAGAGTGTCAGGAAGGCTCTTCTCTGCTGGCTCCAAGGGTGGCCTGGAGAGGATTTTGCCGGGGCTCGATTCCCTGCTGTTGGAAGCGCTCCCTCGGCCGCGCGGGGTGGCCGGCTGCCAGCGGGCTGGGTTTCCACCGTGGTCTCATGAGGACACTCTGCTGGAAAGAGGATGCTGCAGGCTTGAGTCATCTCCAGGCTCTGGAGGGAATTAAAGTCTCCACCTCCCACCCCCCTGCCTGCGTGTCCTGCCACTTGAGGTGACAGCCAAAAGCAGGACACCGAGCCTGCGCGTTTTAAAGCAGCTTTGGGATCGAGTCCCTTTCCCCGTGATTCCCCTGCACCAGGAAGAAAGGTGCAGCCTTTCTTCCTGGCATAAATGGAATATTTTGTGTCATACCCCAAGCCCCTGGAATGGCCCTGGATGCTCCAGTTGTTCACAGCTTTTTTGTGAAGCTCAAGCTCACATGATTGGAAATCCTCCTGGAGCCACCACTGTTGACCCAAGCCCCCTCAGATGAGATTTCCATTCTTCAGCTGTTGGAAAATGGGAAAGCTGATCCAAACTCATCATCTCGGTTCCCTCTTTTATCAACAGAGAGAAAGAGAGAGATTTCCAGAAAGCCACTCATCCCATCTCCTGATAAGTGTCTGCAACACCTCCCACGGATTTCCTGTCTCCTTCCCTTGACTACAGAAGGGTCCAGACGACTGGCTGAGAGCTGATGGCTGATACCAGATGTCTCCCATCTCCTTGGCTTCATTTCCCTATCAGATGCTTCTCACCTCCTTGCTGTCATTTTGAGAAGTTGTTTTAAGGAATCACTTGTACTTCCCCCATGGAAAAGATTTGGGGGACATGGAGGCTGTGGTAGTGCCATGCCAACAGGTAGGAAAGGAATTTTCCTGTGGGAAGCAAAGTCCATGCTAAAATGGAATGCATTCCCATCTGACAGCTGGAATGGGAGCTCCCAGAGCTAGCTGGGTTTTCTTTTGTTCCCATCATCTCTTAATTTGGCCTATTTTTTCCCCTTGTGGAGCAAATGCACAGCTGTGGGTATGTGATACATGCCATGAGCAGTTCTTGTCTAGAACAGACTTTATCCCATAACTTTTATGTCCTTCCTACCCAGAGGAGCAGGACTGCCTTTTAAAGGAGTCCCTATGGTGATCAATCCCGTACATTATCATAGAATCATGGAATCTCTGAGCTTGGAAAAGTTCTTAAAGTCATCAAGTCCAACTGTTAACCCAGCAGGGTCAAGTCTGCCACTGCCTCATGTCCCCAAGTGCCACATCCACACATCCTCTGAATCCATCCAGAGATGGGAAATCCATCTGGGGATGGGGAGTCCACCACTGCCCTGGGCAGCTGTGTCAGGGACAGCATTTTCAGTGCATAAATTGCTCCCAGTATCCAACCTAATCCTTCTATGCCTCAAATTGAGGCTGTTTCCTCTTGTCCTGTCCCTGTTCCCTGGCAGCAGAGCCTGACCCCCCATCTGTCCCTTCCTGTCAGGAGTTGTGCAGAGCCACAAGGTCCCCCCTGAGCCTCCTTTTCTCCAGGCTGAGCCCCTTTCCAGCTCCCTCAGGCACTCTTCATCAGAGTTCAGTGCTCCAGCCCCTTCCCCAGCCCTGTTTCCATGTGTTGGAAATGCTCCAGCATCTCCTGCTGGCTTCTCCAAGCCATCCCTGAAGAAGCTGGAGACCAGGGCAAGACTCACAGGTACCTGACCCTGTTTCAGAGGATATCAAAGATATCCATGGACTGCTGGCAGGTGCGATACAGGGCATGAAGAAGACCTCTGCCCTTCTAGACCCACAGCTGAGGGTGCACTGAGCTGCCAGAGCACCTTGAAGAGTTTAGACAAGGGAATGGAGCTCCTGGGTCTCAGTCCAGAAGGGGAATCTCTACAGTAACAGGCCATGGAGGCAGGACAACTGAACAATTTCCTCCTCTGCCTCACTCCAGTCATTGCTCCATCCACATGTTTCCCATGGGAATCTTACCCCTGCTGCCCAAACCAGCTGGAAGAATCCCTTGCAGTGATACTGACTGCACAGTCTGCATGTCCCTGCAAGCCACAGCTACTGGGACCTTCTGTCCTTGCAGCCTCCAGGGCTGCTGGTCCCCCTGTCACCAGCTCAAAGATGTCACGGTTCAGTGCTTAGAGGAGGGGACAGCACCCAAAGGGGGTTTGGGAGCTCCCTTGGTGGGTTTGTAGCAGCAAAGAGCAGAACATGGACAGAATAAATCTCCCTGGACAGCTTTGCTTGTTATGGGAGCAAATGGAGAAGGCTGGGGAGTGTGAAGGACCAGGGTGACAGTCACAGAGTGGAGCCAAGACACTTCCCACAAATCCTTTGCTCTGGTGTTGGAGCACTTCTATGAGTAAGTGCAACCCCTACCATTTTTTCCTTTAGGACTTTTTATCAGAAAGCCAAATCTAATTCATATTATTTATTCCCAACTGTCTTTTCAACTCTTGCACCCCATCAACCCCACATTAAAGTTATTCATAAATAGATCCTGTACTCCTCAACCTTCTGACCACTATTTCAGACAGTCTTTATTTGAGAAACAGGTCAAATAAACTCATCCCTGGCTTCAGTGCTCGGTTGAGAGACCCAGGCAGAGAACCCAGGAGCTCTGGTTCCCAGGTATCACTGATATTTATATGATAGCAATGCTAAAAGGCTTCTGCTGAGATCAGAGTTGGATTGTGCCGAGTCCGGAGCGCACATGGAGTAAGAGACAGCTCCTGCCCTAAAGGACTTACAATCTAAACTGACAAGGACAGAACCACAGCAAAGGAAAGGATGTGTTATTAACAGCAGGGGACCCAGGCTCTGAGAGATGCAATAAATTGCCTGCAGTCACATGGGCAGCTTGTGGAGGAGCCAAACCCCAAGCCTTGGTTTCCCACCGACGCTGCCTTGTCTCAGCCATCAGGGAAGGAGCACACAGGGAATCTGGGTGAGTTGGGAATTCTGCTGGTGGGTCAGGTGGGGTCAGGAACCCTGCCAAAAACACTGCCCTCTCACAAAGGCATTCTTGCCCCTGCCCCAGCTTTATTTATGTAGGGCTGGGAAGGAGGAGAAAAGCCCCTTCTGACACCACCAACCCCAGTGTCATCATCATCCCAACTGGTTTTTGTTCTCTCAGACAGGTCCCCTCCAAACCCTGTAGAGGGCTCAGGGCTGAGGCTGATAAAGCACTCCAGGTACTTTCACAGACTGGCAGGAATCACAGAATCATGAAATCACTCAGGTTGGAAAAGACCTTTAAGGCTGACATGTCTAACTGTTGGCCCAGCCCACGCTCACCACTAAACCATGTCCTCTAGTGCCACATCCACACAATTTTTGAACACTTCCAGGGATGGTGATTCCATCACTTCCCTGGGAAGGCTCTTCCAATGCTTTACAACCCTTTCTCTCAATACATTTTTCTTAATGTCTAATCTAGGAAAGAGAAACTGAAATCACTTTTCCTTAGAGGAAGCTCGCCTGAAAGAGTGGGCTTCAGGGGATGCCTGTGTGAAAGAGTGACCCACAGCAAGTTTGCTCTGTGGGGCATAAAACTGGACTGAGACTCATTGGTAATTTCTGGGTCTTGACAGGGCATCTCAAAGCACAATCAGGTTGTCCCACCTGTCTGTACACACCTTCCCTGCAGCATTCCATGTCCACACACCTGAGGGAAAGCACATGAGGAAAAATAAATTACCTCTGTCCACTTATATAGAGGTTCCTACTACATTTGTCATGGCATCAAGCTGTGCCAGGGGAGGTTCATGTTGAACATCAGGAGAAATTTCCTCATGGAAAGGGAGGTCAGACATTGGAACTGCCCAGGGAGGTTTGGAGTCCCCATCCCTGGGGGTGTCCAAGGAATGACTGGACGTGGCACTCAATGCTCTGGTCTGGGTGACAAAGTGGGGATCAGTCACAGGTTGGACTCGATGGTCTTGGAGGTCTTTTCCAGCCTGAGTGATCCTGTGATTCCATGATCTTTGAGATTTTGTTCTGACATCATTTTCTGTACAATTACCTAGACTACCAAAGCTCCTTAACTCTCAGGGATGGATTTGAACCATAGCAGTGACGCAAAGGAAACTTTAACCATTCAGTGGAACCCCCAGATCTGAAGAGTTTAGGATTAGGTATGGCAGGGTTTGATTTCAGCTGAAAACAATCAGTAAATTTAGGTTCTTGACTCACCACATCTGGCTGTGTCTCATTTAGGTGCTTGTTTTCCATCCCTGGTCCATTCCAGATATTTGGTTGTCATGGAGTCACAGAACCATTTAGGTTGGAAAATACCTCTAAGATCAGCCAGTCCAACCATCCACCCAGCACAATATGTTTACCACTGACCCATGTCCCCAAGTGCCACATCTACACAGATTTAAATCCCTCCAGGGATGGAGACTCCAACACCTCCCTGTGCAGCCTGTACCAAGGCCTGACAACCTTTTCAGGAAAGTTTTTTTTCCCCCAATATCCAATCTAAACCTTCCCTGGCACAGCTTGAGGCCATTTCCTCTCCTCCAGTCCCTGTTCTGTGGGAGCAGAGCCTGACCCCCCTGGCTGTCCCCTCCTGTCAGGGAGTTGTGCAGAGCCACAAGGTCGCCCCTGAGCCTCCTTTTCTCCAGGCTGAGCCCCTTTCCCAGCTCCCTCAGCCCCTCCTGGTGCTCCAGCCCCTTCCCCAGCTCTGTTCCCTTCCCTGGACATGTCATGACACTGGTTTCTGTTCTGAAATAGTATCCACCAGGACTCCACTCCTCAGACAAACATAGCCATGACTTAGGAAATCAGGGTAAATCACCCAGGGTCTTGCACAGCAAAATCCATATGTCTAAGATCACCCTACCTTGGTCACAGAGTCATCTTTTTGTCTAACTGCCTCCTTTCCTCCCTTTCCCAAGAAACCAAGCTGGATTAAGAATGGTTTTGATATCAATAAATACTTTCCTGCTGTGGGTGCTCACAACATCTATGTGTGAACCCTCAGATGCAGCCACGGCAACAAAGAATTCAAATGTTCTGTCTGATCTCATCCTTCTCCTTGCAGGAGCAAACATTCCCATGGGTTACTCATATCAAATCCTGGCGTTCCTGTGTGCTCCTGAGTGCAAACAGGCCCTCTCCTTACAGGATATTTATGGAGCAGAAGCATCAGGTGAGGAATGAACAGTTTTAGGGCTCCTGTCATTTACTTGGCCAGGAAAAGGAATTGTTTGTAACATCGAGCTTTGTTCCAGTCTCCAGGACCTCATATAAAGTAATTAACTGAGAATTTCAGGGTCAGTGTCTGGCCCTGAGGCCAACAGGAAGAATCTGGCCACATCCACGCTCCAGAACATTCCAAGCCTTCAAAACCAGGTGGGTCCATCCAGATCCTGCAGGGAATGGTATGAGCAGGGTGGGTATGGGCAGCAGGGCAGCTCCTCCACAGCTCTGCTCTCATCAAACAGGAAGGACAGGATGTAATAACGCCTTGTGTCAATTTATTGTAAACATTTCATATTGTCAGTGATCCATGGGAAAGCACCTCTGGTGCCGTGAGATTCAGGCAGTCTGAGAGAGCTGCTGCCTCTACAAAGCATTAGCCCTGCACAGGATCCTGTCCCAGGGCACTGAGAGCCTGCACATCCCTGGACAGTCCCTGGAGAAGGGCAAAGCCTTCAGAATGTGACCCCACTACTCATTACTGAGGCTTCAAGAGGTCTTTTGGTCTGGTTTTCATCACAATTGGGCTGATTATTTTGTATTTTGCTTCTGATTCATCCCAGCACCAAAAAACATTGCCTTGGCTCAAGCAGATTTTTGTGTTTGGGCTTTGCAATCTGCCCCCTCCCTCTCCCCTGGCCTCCCTTGGTGAAAGTTAATTTAGGACAGCAGCCTTCGAGTGAAAAATGGTGTTTTTCGGGAAGCACCAACTGAGGGCAGCTGTCCATGCGGGAAGGGGCAATCCTTGCTTTTAGGAATATCAAGGACAAGTCCCTGGGAGGCAAAGTCATGCCTGAAATTCCTGCTGTTACCCTGATCCAAGACAGGGAGCTTCTTGGTGATTGCCACAGCACCATCCCCACCAGAACCATTTAAAGAAAAAAACAATAAATAACCAACAGTAGCACAGCTTTTCTTCATGGATCAGGTTGTTCTCAACCAAGAAAACATTCCCTAATAACAGGATTCCACCATGATGGTGTCACCAAAGCCTGGCAACGCCACTTGAGAGCCCCTGATCTTAAATAAAGTATTTTCCTTCCCAGCAGTGAAAACTGCAGTGCCTTCACCCACTCCTCTGAATAATGGGAGTGTTTCTGCAAGCTTGCCATGGTAATTTAAAATCAATTTTACTTTGGTTTCCCATTATAACTTTTGCTATAGGAAATTAACACTTTAGTAAATCACCTATCGCCTGCAAAAACAACAGAGTGCAATAAATGGTAGTGCCTGTGAGTTTTGGTTGGATTGCAATGAAAAAAAATCCCAATGGATATAATAATATAACAATGTGATAATTAAATATGTATTTTGGTAGAATCAGAGAATAGTTTGGGTTGGAAGGGGTCTTTAAAGGCCATCCAGTGCTATGCCCCTGGTGTGGGCAGTGACATCTTCAACCCAGGTTTCTCAGGGCTCTGTCCAGCTTGGCAGCTGCAGGATGGGCTGTACCCTTTGGATCTACCTTTTGGAGGAGCCAGCATGGTGAGAGCATCATCCCTGTGTGTGCAGGATGGTCACCAGCCCCACAGACAGCGCTGGGGGGGATATGAAGGTGATAAATAAAGCTCACTCCAGCCTGTGGCCCAGCAAATCGTTTTGGAGAATATCTGAACCCAGGTCTTCTTGCTGTCTCAGTTGGCTTCACCAACTCATTACAAGGTACAGCAGAGGATCCTGTTCACCCTCCTGTTTTTGGGAAATGATGCTCAACCCCCCTAGTGATGCTGTTGTGAAAGCAGAGCTGTATCTCCCATGGCAAATAAACTGCTCCATTGCTCCTGGAGTTATGGGGCTTATTTTCTGATGGTTTCCTGCCTGTTTTCCCAGCAGTGAGCAGGAATTACAGAATATGCCAGTTAACTCCAGCTCTTCCCATGACTACCACTTCAATAAAAACCATGCAAAAGAGATTATGAAGGAAAAAAAAACCCTCAACTGTCTCTGAGTTCCCCATTTAAATTGTTACAGCCATTCAAAAGCAGGTGATTCCTGCCATCCAAACCCCTGGATTATCCAGCCCAGCTCTTTAAATGCACAGGACAAGAAAAAAATGTGTTAGGCTGGGCCTTCATCTCCTCTCCTGATGATTCCTGCTTTCAGTCCTTGCTGTCAGCAGTCCCCTCCCAGCACCAGCAGAATCAAAGGTGGAACCAGCTCCGACAGGAGGAATAACAAAAGCACCGGCTCCGCTCGCGAGTCGTTTGGAAGTTCCTGCCTCTCTCCCAGTTGCACGTTAATGAGCGCAGGGAGAGCTGGGGCTGGTTTGGCTCTGTGTTTGAGAGCCTGCTCAGGAGCTGGAGCTCGCTGTTCTGTGGCTTTCACAGGAAAAATGCTCCCCTCCCAGGCTCCAAAAACCTCGTCAAAACTGGCGCGCGAAGGATGGAGATGGAGGATGGATGGGGATGGATAATGGATGGCTCCTGCAGAGACCAGCTGCAGAAAGCCCCTCTGATCTCTCCATGTGTCTCCCCTCGTTTCCTCTGAGGCATTTTGGGGTGGATGCGTGAATTTTAGGGGTAAAAAGTCTTTGGGATTAACACCAAGGGTGCGGGACACAAACAACAAATGGACAAGCCAGGGTGGATGTTGAGTGTGGGCTTAACAAGAACCTCCTCAAAGGTCTGGAGATCCTGGATGGGATAAAGGGTCTGGTTTTCCTTTCTCAGCTTGGGACTCCTTAGCAAACAAGGGCCAGAAGGTAAAATTGGGACAGAAAGGCTACCTCTACACAGGCAAATCTGCCTTCCCGCTCTTGGTCTCCCTCTTCTCGACATGTCATCATGGTATGGGACACCCACCTCATCCCTGATGGACATCCCCAGGCTTTGACTTCAGAGGATGGAGTATGGAAACAGAAGACCATCTTGGTCCCAAAATAAAACACTGCCCATGAATCCCAGAATCACAGAATGGGTCAGGTTGGAAGGGATCACAGAGAGTGATGTGGTCCAACCTTCCTGCTCCAGCAGGGCCATCCAAGAGCACAGGGCACGGGATTGTGTCCAGACAGTTCTGTAATATCCCGAGTGAGGGAGACTCCACAGCCTCTTTGGTCTCTGTTCAATGCTTGGTCACTGCCCAGGAAAGAAGTTCTGCCTCCTGTCCAGGTGGAACTTGCTGGGATCAGTCCCTGCCCGTTCCTCTGGCGCCATTGCTGGGCCCTGGAGCAGAGCCTGGGCCCTGCTCTGAGCCCTCCCTGCACACAGGGACACCCAGGGCTGAGGGCCCCTCTCAGCTGGGTCTCCTCTCCAGGCTGAACAGCCCCAGCTCCCTCAGCCTTTCCTCCTCAGGGAGATGCTCCAGTCCCTCCACCATTCTTGTTGCTGGGCCTGCTTCAGGAGCTCTGTGTCCCTCCTGCCCTGAGGAGCCCAGAGCTGGACACAGCTCCCCAGATGTGCCTCACAGGGCTGAGCAGAGGGGCAGGATCACTCCCTGACCTGCTGGAAATGCTCTTCCTGGAGCACCCCTGGATCACTTTGGCCTTCTTGGCCCCCAGGGCACTGCTGGTCAAGGACAGCCAGTTATCCACCAGGACACCCAGATCCTTCCCCACAGAGCTGCTCCAGCAGGTCACCCCCAGCCTGTGCTGGTGCCCAGGGCTGTTCCTCCCCAGATGCAGGACCTCCATTTCCCTTTGCTGAATTTCAGACACTTCTCTGCCCATTCCTCCAACACATCAAGGTGCTTCTGACGGGCTGCACAGCCCTTGGGGTGATCAGCTGCTCCTCCCAGCTTTGTGTCATCACTCAACTTCTTGAGGAGGCACTTGTCCCTTCTTCCAATGTTGGTTTTCCTAGCTTTTACCGAGATGGGGTAACTGAGAGGTGTTTTAAAAGATTTTATTCTCAGTCTTGATGAATAGTGAGACACAAGAGATGTAAAACTCAATGCCATTCCATCAGAAGTTAACTTACTTTTTGGTTATAATACCTTATAAATGTTTTTTACCTTGTTATTTTTGTCATACAATCCCACTATTCTAACACCAATCACATTTTTTTTTTCTCCATGTTGCCTTGCTAATTGCTAAATTCTCTAAAATATCTGGTCTTTTTGCAAGGCCATATTTTGAAACTTATTAAAACTTATTTTAGTTCAATCTCTCAACCATATCATCTCCATTCTATAAGCTTCTTAAGCCAACACACCTTATCTGTATTATATTATATGTATCAGTATTTACATATCAATATACAAGACTATATGAACTTTCTATTAAGTTTTACAATTTCTTTACAAATCCATTTCTGACAATCCAAGTCATTAATGAGCAAGTTAAACAATTCTGAGCCCAGTGTTAAAACCCTGGGGGACATCGCAAGTGACAGACCCTGTGCCACTGATCGTGACCCTCTGGGCTCCGTTGTTCAGCCAGCTCATGGAACCACAGAATCATTAAGGCTGGTGTCCTGGATTGCCAAGCAAGGTGTATTCTATTTGCCATCTGCATGGCAGTTGTCTTCTGTTAAGTGGGCAGTTTTCCTTATCTCTTCCACAACTGGGGAGACATCTGCTGATAAGAGGCTACTGAATGTCACTGCATGGCTGATAAGCTACAGCATCCCATTGGGAGATGTGAGCCCAGAGGGAGGAGCCAAGCATTCCTATCTGGATATAATCTGGAGGTTCTGGAACACCAGCACAGCTTCTCCACTGCATTTCTCAGAGGAACAGCAGCTGCCTCTTCTTCCACTGGGTCATCAGAGGAAGACTGCACCCTTCTCCAGGATCCCTGCTCCAGCAGAACCACCCCTGACACTCCAGGAGGGCTGCAGCCACAATTCCAATGGGACTGCTACCAGCACCCTGACCCACAGGGTGTCAGGGTGTGTTCTGACTCTGCCAGTGTTGTTCTGGTGTACTGCATTATTTATCTTTTTATTTTCTTCCCTATTAAAGAACTGTTATTTCCTGCTCCCACATTTTTGCCCAAGAGCCCCTTAATTTAAAATTTATAGCAAGTTAGAGGGAGGGGTTTACATTTTCCATTTCAGGGGAGGCTCCTGCCTTCCTTAGCAGACAGCTGTCTTTTGAAACCAAGACAGTTGGAAAAGACCTTCAAGATCTAAATCCACCTAGAAAGTTAAGACAGCCAGGTCCAGCACTAAACCATGTCACTAAGCACCACATCTGTAGGACAGTTCTCAGTCCAGCTCATCCACTCTTCCAGTCCACATTTCCTGAGTTTATCCAACAGAAATGATGGGAGGCAGTGTCACAAACCCTGCTGAAGTCCAGATACGCAAAACCCACTGCTCTCCCCTCATCCACCCAGGTGGTTGTCTCATTGTAGAAGGCAATTGGGTTGGTCAAACATGATTTCCCTTCAGTGAATCCATGCTGACAACTCCTGATTGCCTTTCCTGACACTGGTGTTTTCCCACTTAAAGCATTTCCTTTTGACAAATGGGCATCTCCCTTCAGGGGACAGCAAACAGAGTCACTGGAAAATGCCTCCCTTGTGTTAATGAGCATTTTGCAGATGTGCAGGGACCCCCACCCCGTGGGGGAGAACACAGTGATGCTCTGAGAGCTCTGCAGAGCCTTCTGGGAGCTGGCAGGATATCTCCCAGACTTCCTGGTGCACAGCAAGTCCTGTGGGATCACTCGTGCCATTCCACACCACTGTGGAGTTGGATGGACAGGCAGGTGGAGAAAGAAAAGCAGAAATAAATTAAACCTTCCTTGCCTCATCTTCTCTCATCCCAAATCAGCGAGAGGCTGCCAGTGCCTGGGGTGCCACGTCCAAGACAATCACAGCTGACAGTGCCTTCGAGGGACGCTGTCAAAGACTTTTAGGCTCATCATTCAGCAATGGGAAGGATTTCCTGACCGATTTTGTGGGAAGGAGCCCCTTTGCAGACATGCTGGGAGTGCCACCTGCAGCCGGTGCGGCTTCAGCCCTGCTTCCCAGAGCCTGACACAGCTCCAGGATGGTGCCACCACCTCTGAAGGTGAGGGCTGGGTCACAGGAGCAGGAGGAGAGGCTGGGTGAGGAGCCAGGGATGAGGAAGTCTGTGTGGAACACTTTGGATGGATGGATGGCAGCAATACTGTGGTGCAGCCACACCTGGTGGGATGGGGAGATGCCCTTGGCTTTTCCTCCTGGTCCATGTTTTTGTCATGGTCTGAGGACTGCAGATATTGGCAGCACCCCGGGGTTTCTGGGGAGTTGATGCTCACAGCTCCAGGTAATTCCTGACTCCAACACCAGATGTCTGCTGTCAGATGGGAACCCTCTGCAGCCCAGGGAGAGCAAGGGGCAAGTGCAGAGGGTGACTCATGTCACACAGCCAGCCTCCCACAGTGTCATCCTCTGGAGGAACTGCTCTCTGGGATGGGGAAAAGGAGGATGAGGTTGGACACCTTCCTCTTTCCCAGGTTGCTCCAAGCCCTGTCCAAGCTGGCCTTGGACACTTCCAGGGATCCAAGGGCAGCCACAGCTTCTCTGGGCAACCTGTGCCAGGGCCTCATCACCCTCACAGGGAACAATTCCTTCCCAATACCCCATCTATCCCTGCCCTCTGGCAGTAGGAAGCCATTCCCTGTGTCCTGTTCCCTCTATCCCTTATAAAGGGTCCCTCTCCATCTTTCTTGTAGGCTCCTCCAGGAACTGGAAGGCCACAGTCAGCTCATCCCAAAGCCTTCTCCAGGCTGAACAATCTCAGCTCTCTCAGCCTTTCCTCACAGCCAAACTGCTCCATCCCTCTGCTCATCCTGGTGCCTCCTCTGGACTCTTTCCAGCAGCTCCAGGTCCTTCCTGTGCTGGGTCCCAGGGCTGGGGCAGCTCTGCAGGTGGGGTCTCACCTGAGAGGGGCAGAATCTCCCCCTCCCCTGCTGCCCATGCTGTTGGATCAGCCCAGGGCATGGGGAGGTTGGGATGGGTCATGTCCAGCTCTCAGACCCCTACCTCAAGCTGAGATAAATTATAAATTAATTAATGTTAAATACATCATTGGGAAATCTCTCCATTGCCAAAGTACCAAGTGGGGTGAACCCCACACTTCTGGTCCAGTAATTCTCCTGTTTATCAAATTGCCTCCATATTCACCCAATTCCTCTTTCCCACACCAGACCCTTGCACCACTTCCATCTTTCCCAGGATTTTGCCCAGAAACTTTTCTACTTAATGATGCTGGGTTTAATTTTTAAACATTTTCCGTATACTTTTTTAACATTTATGACAGCCACGCTGGACAATGCATTCCAAGGAACAATGTAGAGTGAATAAACACACCATGTATATAAATTCATACCTTAAACATAGATATAGGTGCATATTCATGTGCAAACCTATATGAATCTATGGCTTATTTATTCATTTGAGGTGCATATATCTGCATAGAGAGAGGCGTATGGCATATATCAATAAAATAAAAATATCTGATTTATGAGCTATATATTTATATAAGTAAACCATATATGTTTATATATATCACATATATGACCATATACAGGGTTTATATATTCATTTCTACATCTATACAAACAGTCTCCTGCTGGCAAGGAGTTGAAACTAGGCACTGCTCTCTGATGTAAAGATGGGAATTCAGTTTTGAGGTCAAACTGGTGTAAACAAAGGAGTATTTTGATGGTTTTGTGTAAAAAAAACCTTTGGAATTATTTGGAAAATCCCTTTTAGAAATGTAGGGAATGTCACTTCTTGGCAAAACTGTTCTTTGTGGTTGTATCTCGGTTTTTTTTTTAACTTCACATTCAGTGCCTGCCATTTCTAGTGACCCATTGCTGTCTGACATACTATCATGGCACAATAAATCATAAAATAACACAAAATAAAGTAACGTAAAATAAAATGAAAGCAAAATAAAATAAAGTAAAAGAATATAAAATGAAAGCAAAATAAAATAAAATGAATGTAGCTTCATACAGGTGGCATTATTGTCATTGGAAAGGCAAAGGGTTTGCTCACAGATGATGCAAGGAAGCAGCTGAAGATGAGGAGAAATTTGCTCTATCAGGTTGCTGCTCCACATGGAGGCATCAGGAGACCATGGGCAGGTTCTCACTGTCCTTTCCCCGTCCCGACGTTCCCGGAGCCGTTACACGAGCTGAACTTCGCTCGGATTCTGGCATCTCCCTCCGTGCTCCCATTCCCCTCTGCCTTTCTCTGGTTTCCCTCCCGAGCTGCAGACGGCGGGTCTGGGCAGACTCTCCCCGGAGCCACGGCAGCAGAGATCTTATCTCTGCTCCTGGATGCTGGCAGGGAGGGAGGGATGGAGGAGCCCCTGGATGTGAGATGGGATCGGTGCTCAGCCACTCCATCCCCTGATCTCATCCCTGCATCCCCTTCTCCGCCGCTCCCATCCCCCAGCCTTGGCTCTGGAAGGAGGTGTAGCTTTAAATTTGACCTAAAAAGAGCATTGAAGTGACTCATTGGATTATAGACAGACCCACACGTGGATCCTGGGCTGAGAGGAAGGAATCTCACTCACATCAATTCATGAATCCAAGCTCAGACACAGATCTGACAAACTGGGGTTGAGGAGAGGTTCCCCTCCTGCTACCCCAGCCCTGGGATTTAGTTCAGATTTTGATACTCTCAAGACTAACAGGCCAGGGGGGGATTTTATTAATGCCTTGGTGTTTGGGGAAGGGGGAAAGCAGCCAGAAATCACCTCTCTGGACTGAGTGCAAATCAGGGCAAAGAGGAAACGTCCTCCACCATGGAGATATGCCACCCAGGAGAGCTGGGGGATGAAACCACGGGAAACAGTGAATATCTTGCTGTGGAGGAAAGGGGAAGAGCCAGGATCCAGCCCTTTGCCTCTCCTAGAAAATCACTAAAGCAAGCAATAGTAATTGGGGAGCTACTTGTAAGCCGGGCATCTTCTCCCCTGCTAAAAGCTTTGCCTGTAGCGCTGGAGGAGCAGCTTGTGATAAATATATATATATTAAAAATATCTGCTCTGACAAGCGTGAAGCTGGAGAGGCAGAGAGGCAGGGGAGGAGGTAAGGCGGGTAGGAAGCATAAATTAAAATGTTTTGCTGCTCATAATTAAATCCATCAACCTGTTTGTAACAAAACCCACTCTCGGTCAACGGGAAGATTGGAGGATGAGGAGCTGATGGTGCTGGATGGCCACAGTGGCCAACTGAGCCTGATGCAGGAACAGGGGGGCCTGGGAGTCCTTACACTGGGATTTGAGCTGAGGAAAACCTCCAGCCATCTGTGCCAGAGGAGGCAGAGCAATCACAGCCAGGCAGGGAGGAGAGGGGGGAAAAGCAGTGCAAGGGAGAGCTGGGAACCTTCTCACTGCTCCACATCCTCTGCAGCCAGACGGCTGCAATGTGCTGCTGCCAGCCCTGCAGCCACCAGGGCCTCTGCAGCTGGGATTGGGTCAGAAAGAGCAAAACTGGATAAAAGGGAGGGCTGGGGAGGGAAGGAGGTGAACAGGGAGTCATGCTGCTGCTGCTGCACTGTCCAGGATGCTGCCTGCAGTGTGCTTGTGGCCCTCACTCATCTCCCAAAGGAGATGCAGAGCAAGAAAATAATACTCAGAAAAGGATGGTGAAGGAGATCAGGGGGGTGGAACAGTTTCTGTACATTCAGGGAATGGTTTGTGTAGGAAGGGACATTTAAGATAAACTCATTCCACCCCCTGCCATGGACAGGGACACCTCCCACTGTCCCAGGCTGGTCCAAGCCCTGTTCAACCTGACCTTGGGCACTTCCAGGGATCCAGGGGCAGCCACAGCTTCTCTGGGCACCCTGTGCCAGGGCCTGCCCACCCTCACAGGGAACAATTCCTTCCCAATATCCCGTCTAACCCTGCC
The DNA here is from genome assembly GCF_963513975.1 of Fringilla coelebs. Taxonomy (NCBI): domain Eukaryota; kingdom Metazoa; phylum Chordata; class Aves; order Passeriformes; family Fringillidae; genus Fringilla; species Fringilla coelebs. The sequence continues at coordinate 3,609,376 of NC_140030.1, forward strand.
CTCTGGCAGTGGGAAGCCATTCCCTGTGTCCTGTCCCTCCATCCCTTGTCCCCAGTCCCTCTCCAGCTCTCCTGGAGCCCCTTTAGGCTCTGGAAGGGGCTCTGAGCTCTTCCTGGGTCCTTTTCTTCTCCAGGTGAGCACCCCCAGCTCTCCAAGCCTGGCTCCAGAGCAGAGGGGCTCCAGCCCTCAGAGCATCCCCATGGCCTCCTCTGGGCTCATTCCAGCAGCTCCACGTCCTTCTTATGCTGAGGACTCCAGAAAAATGTGCCACAGAGACCAAGATTCTTCAGACCAGAAAAGGGAGAGCTGATGTCATTCAAGACAAAGAGCTGTAAAATCCAGAGTCCCCTGCAATGAAGCATTTCCTAACAAGAGCCAGAAGCCCTGTATGAGATGGTTGTGTGACAGATCAAACCCAGCAAAAGGAAGGCTTCTTTTTTTCTATGAAGCACAGCTAAACTGGGCAACTCCTTCTCATAATGCCAAGGATTTAGAAAAATTATTAACAGAGAAACTCAACCACCAAGGAACATTCTGTTATTAAATCAACAGCAGCACATCCATCTCAGAAGCATCCTGGGATGCATCCCTGTGTGCTTGCCTTGTTCTTGCACCCACCTGTTAGCCAACCTGCTCCTGGGGGACTTTAAACCCAGCATAACTGTTGGTCTTGTTCAGTCCCAAACGTGGCCCATTTCAAGTTTCTCAGCAAATTCCACCCACAAGCTGAGTTAACATCTGTGAGGCAGCCTGTGCTGAGCCTGATGCTTGTGACTGCAGGAAACTACCCAGTGCCCTGAAATCCTGAATAGGGATGGCTTTGCCCTGGCTTTCCCAGGGCAACATGAAAATCTGCCCCAGCTGAAGCATTTTGGCCACAGAATTAGTCAGAGTGAAACTGTGTGGGATGATTTGTCCCCATCCCACACCCTGCTTGCAAAGGGCATCACAGGCCTGATGTGTTTTGGGGCCACCTGAAGGAGGTTGGGGATGTCAAAGCCACCTGCTGTGATCTCTTCATCAAGGAAGATGCAGCTGCTCCAAAATAAACAACCTACAGCCCTTCCCACTCTCCTGACCTTGCTCTGTGCCTCGTGGTGCTGGTTTCCAAAAGGATTGGGGAATCTTCATGGGGAGTGAATGCTCTTCTAGTGCTCATCTGAACTGTGAGTGCAAATCTGCTGAGCTGTTGGGAAGAGAGGGGGTGAAGGAGAAAGCTCTGGAGAAACACAGAGGCTGCTCCTGCTCTTCAATCCAGCCAAAATAAACACTGTGAAAATCCCACAGGTTGGTGGAAGTGATAAATGTTGCTGCGAAGTAGGCAAAGTGAGAGTGACAATTAGATACTTAGTAAGGGTTTATTTTATATTTAAGGGTTTATTTGTTTCTTTGAGGAGGCATGGAGTGGGAGGTGATGTAACAGGTCAGGAATGAGCTTTGGAGTGATTTCCCTTAGCACCGGGGATGGGGAATTTCACTTGAGAATGCCATCAGACCCCTGGATTTGGCTTCCAGAGCCATCCAGGTTAGATTTATCCACACAAATAATGGAGGAAAAAATACCCACGGTCCCTGCTGGTGGTTTGTTCCCATTACTGCCTTCCCACGCTGTTGGAAGACGTAGAGCTTGTTCCAAGCTGGAATTTGACTGACATCCCACTCCAAACACTGGAGCTCACTGGGTGATTTTATCTCCTCCACAGAGCAGAGATTGCCTTGCTGAGGGTGAGTAACCAGTGGTGCCCATGGCAGGAGTGACTGTGCTTTCAGAAATCAAAGTTCACCCACTGGGCCTGTTCTGACTCGGGAGACAGGAGCCATGGGAACCATTGTTAGCATTTCACAGGAGAGTGGGTTGGTATTTTTTAATCAACATTTGCATGCTTAAACTTCGCTTCTATTTTATTTTTATCCACCTCCTTTCTCCTTGTACGTTTTCCAGTGCACAAAAAAGAAAGAAAGGAAGAGAACTTTTTAATTAAACTTTTGAAGAAAACTACAGTACAAAGCTGTTCTTTATATTGCAGGAGATAAATCACTGCAAACATTTGGAAAAGCCCAGGCTTTGGTGCATTGTGCCAGTGAAATCACACATCAGGGATGATCTGGAGTCCAAGTTTGGCTCCTGGCTGAAGGGGCCACCAAATGTACTTGGTTCTCACTGCTTATCAGGCTAAGGGACCAAGCCAATGTGCTGCTGGACACATCTTGGCCAAGCTGGATGGGGCTTGGAACAACCTGGACTGGTGGAAGGTGTCCCTGCCTATGGCAGGGGGTGGAACTGGATGAGATTTAAAGAGTCCCTGTATTGCAAGGCACCTTTAAATAAGCAAAATGCTAAAGCTGGAAAAGCAGCAAGAAATGAATAGTGCAATGAGCTGAGCTGAGCTTTAGGTGAGTAAAACATGTGCCTGGTTCTGAGGTGCTTGCCCCAGGTCCTTCCTGTGACCAGCTGGGATAAATCCATCCTTAGGCACAGGTGTCCCTCCATTAACTGTGAAGGAACTCAAGGGAATGCTCAGAAATGTGTCTCCATTTTGGAGATTTTCTTCTGCTAAGATGTCTCTTGTTTTCCTTTGAGCCCAACCATTAGCCCAGCGCTGCAGTGTTCACCACCAAGCCGTGTCCCCCTTGTGACACCTTCTGGACACTTCCAGGGATTCCAGTGGGGATTCCACCACTTCCCTGGGCAGCTGATCCAATGCCTGACCCCTCTCACTACAGTGGAGCTTCTGTCTCTGCTCTGCTGTCAGTGATGGACCAACGCTATCCACACAAATCAATGGGATGCAGGATTATAACAGCCTTAAAGAAGGATTTTTTTCAGGAGAAAACTAACAGGGAGGAAAAAAAGCCCTCCACTGTAGGCAGGGTTTCCTCAACCCCTCCTCAGCTGGCTCAGTCAACACAATAAACTGCCAAAATATCCCTCCACTGCTTCCAGTGAAGCTCTGGTCCTGCTTCCATGGACTCTGGAGAAGAATTTTGTTCTCCAGTCCCAATTCCCTGAGCAGCTTGGCAGCAGTCAGTGCAGCTCATGGGCAAGGCAGGGAGGGATGCCCCCCTTCCACACTCTGGCCAGGAATATCCCTGGATTCAATGGCTCATATCCTGGCCTTGTCCCCCTTGTGCAGGGCTATCTGGCTCTCAGATTGGTCATGCAGCCACTGCAGCCTGTCACCATGTGTAAGGTGAGCTGTGACAAGACCAGAATCCCATAAAAGCTGTCCTCCTCCCACAAAAGCTGTCACAGGGTGATTTCCCACCCTGTCAGCAGCAAAGGAATGGGAAGGAATGTAATGGGACTTTCCCAAAGTATTCCTTGGGCTGATCCTGCTGGCAGAGGGGTGAGGCAGGCAGGGGAAGGGCAGGATCAGTAACAGGGTGCAGCTTGTCATGGCAGCCCTAAATCCCCACAGCTGAACCCTCACATCTTCCTTTGCTCACACACCAGCTTTGGTTGATAAGGGGACTGCAAAGCTTTTCTGTCACCCACTTGGCTTTGTGCAGTGCAATATTCAGGGGGAAAAGCAGATTTCCTGTCTGGTTGGGGTTGCAGACAATCAGAGAAGTACTGAGAAATCTGGAGGTCTCTCTCTGACCATCTGTGGCCACCACCTGATCAGGTCAGCCAGGGCTTGGCAACATCCATGATTCCAGAGCCTGCACAAAGAGGGAGATTCCCAACTTCCCTGAGTGCCTCCTCCAGTGCTGCCCAATCTCCTGTGAAAAAGCCTTTCCTGTTGTTCCATCTGAACATCCCAGCCTCTTGGAGAAGCAATCATGGAATCCCAGAATGGTTTGGGATTTGGGTTTGGGTTGGAAGGGACCTTAAAGATCATCCCATTCCACCTCCTGCCACGGGCAGGGACACCTTCCACTATCCCAGGCTGCTCCAAGCCCTGTCCAGCCTGGCCTTGGACACTTCCAGGGATCCAGGGGCAGACACAGTTTCTCTGGGCACCCTGTGCCAGGGCCTCCCCACCCTCACAGGGAACAATTCCTTCCCATATCTCATCTGCATCTCTCCTCTTTTTAGTATCCAACAATTCTTAACTGAAAAAATGGCTGAATGGAAAAAGGGAAGCAAAGTGTGAATTTTGGTATCAGTTTTGCATTACAAATAAAATGGCATCAAAGAAAGAGCAGAAAAGTGCAAGAATTTTAGACTGACATTTCACAAATCAAGTGTTTCAATCTCCCATGTCAGCAGTTAGCTCAAAAGAAAATGGAAAAATCCCCCTGAAAAAAAGGAACTTTTTTTTTTTTTTAATATCCTAAAGCAGAGGGTGAGCTGCACTGGGGAGGGGGCAGCCTGCCTGCTGAACATGGAGAGAGCAGGAGCACTTAAAATCCTGTAGTGAAATCAGGGATGGATCCCTCTTCCTCCAGGTTTGCTCCTGGATTTCCACCGTGCTTGAATTCAGCCTTTAGCAAGATGTGGGTTTGCCTCTCTCCACGCTGCAGCCCAGCAGCAAACCAGGAGTTCAGAGACCACAGCAGGCATTATGTCATCCTGCGAGGAGGAGCTGGGCAATCCTGCAACGACTTCTTTCCAAACCCTTTCATCCAATCCCTCCTCCAGCAGCATTGCTGAAGGACTGGGGGAAAAAAAAGGAGCCTGGCCCCAGGGGATGGGTATGACAAAAGGAGATCCCACACCAGGATGTCCCGATCAGCATCCCAGAAGGGGAAGAGCTGCAGTGCCGGGGTGAGAGGGGTGGAAGTGCCTCCCTGGCTGTTGTTCACCTGCCAGATCCCTCCTGCTTGCAAGAAAATCTGTGTGCAGCAAAAGGTGATGTCATCCTTTCCCCGCTCCTGAAATCCAACTCCTTGCTGAATGTGGCTCAGGGCTGATGTTATTAACAGTCTCTTTGACACATCCTGTGCTCTGATTATTTCTTTCTTTCTATCTATTTTATTTTATTTATTTTATTTTCATTTATTTTCATTTATTTTCATTTATTTTATTTTATTTTATTTTATTTTATTTTACTTTACTTTATTTATTTTTTATTTTTATTTTTTTTATTTTTAAATTTGTATTTTATTTTCTATTTTATTTTATATATTTATTATTTTATTTTATATATTTATTATTTTTATTATTATTTTTTAATTTTTTTTTCATTTTCCACCCCTCTTTTCCTCCTTTTGCTGCGCACTGACCAGGCTCCTGAGACTCAGGTTGATTAAATTTCTATGCCTTGCAGCTTCCCCGGAGTCCACATAATTTATGTAAATACGAGAGATAAGAAACGAGGGGGAATCACAAGAAAAATGGAGCATTAAGCCACCAAGATCCATTAAATTCTCCATCACCCTTTTCAGAATCTCAATGTTCAGCCGCACCGCCCCCGTGTTTTCCCCCTGCCACAGCAGCGTGGATCACACTAACGCTGTCGGGCTGGGGAAATCCACGGGACCATTCCCACCGGGCACCTGCAGGGTTATCCCTGCCCGCAGTGGATCTGCACAGGGAACCAGCCCTGCTCCTGTTGTGGTGTGATTTCAGGGTTTACCTCAGAACCCTGGGTCCCTCCCCAATAATTCCCTCCCAGGTGTGTCAGCCACCTCTCCTTTCCCCTCCCTGGCCCCTGCCAGCACTGTCTGTCAGTCCTGGCATTCCAGAAGGGCGTTGAGTGATTGGCAGGTTCAAAGGATGCCCTCTAACCCCTGGGGGGGCATTGGGCCATCCAGGTGTCCTTTGTCCCTTGAGACCTCCTCTCCTGTACCTGCTTGGTGGCTCCCTACCCCTTCCCTGCCCCTCTCCCTGGGGTTAAAAGGAGCAGCACCCACACAGCTGGGGGAGTTCTGTTGGAGCTGCTGCTGGATTCAGAGGCCTGTGGGCCAGAATAAAGCTCTGGATTGAAACCCTCCAGCAAAACCAACTCCTTCACCACACCTGTCGGAATTCAGGACATCCCTCTGGCTGTCCTGGACTGCCAAGACCCCTGCCAGGGGGCTCAGAGACCCTGGCACAGAGAGCCCAAGATGCCTGCGGTTTTGATTATGACCCGTGGAGCAAATTACCAACCTTATATGAAGATTGCAAGCCACAACAGTTTAAGCAGAATGATAGTGAATTTATCACAGGATGAAAAATAGATTTATGGGGTTTTTAGAATGGGGATTCAGGGGGCAAGATGGAGGAATCTGGGTGTGTCCAGCCTTTCTCCTTCTTCTTCTTGGCCTCCATCTTCTGCTGTGATGTTGGCATTTTAAATTGGTTTAGAGTAGAAGCTCACTGAGTAACATAGGTGATCGGTATTGGGAAGTAATTGTAAATATTGTATATGTAGTTTTTAGTATAAAAAGATAACACTGTCCCGGGGCAGGCAGAGTGCCTCTGACTGTCCTGCTGAGCAGACCTCAGCTGGACAAGAGAAAGAATTTTATAGATAAGGTACAATAAACAATCTTGAGACCGAGAACTGAAGAGTTCTGACTCCTTCGATTGCCAGGCTGGGGAAAAGAAACTTTCTAACTCATCTCGGGGTCACTGTGACCAGCTAGAGAGCCCGAGACTGCCTTAAAGCTTCCTGTCAGAGATAAACCTGAGGAGCAGACCCTGTTACGGGGGAAGCTCCATCCCACCACCACCAGAGCTCCTGCGTGCCTGGACTTGCCTCTACGTGCTCAGCTGCAGCACCCAGCCAGCCAAAAGTGTCTCTGGGGTGAAAACACCACAGTGCCACTGTTTGGTTCAGCAGCAAGGGCCAGACAAGCTCAGGCACACCCTGTCTGGCAATATTGGTAAATATTCCAATGTGCTCCGGAGGCAGGAGGAGCAGCAGCCTCCCTGCCTGGCTGTGTCCTGAGCAGCTGGAGCTCCCTCTGGGCAGGGATGTCACATCCCGAGGGACAGAGGTATTCCTGGGGAAAGCGAGGAGAGCAGGGTGATGCAGTTTAGGATCCTCAGGAGAGCCTCTGCACTCCCCACACCTTGGGCAGCACAAGAGCCCAGCCAGGGCTGCACCCAAGATGAACCCAAAATGGATGAACCGGTCACGGGGTCTCACAATTTTGTAGGTTCTGATCATTTGCATGTTGGAGTTAATTGTCCAATTACAGCTTTAGGTTATGAAGGTCTCTGCACAGGGTGTTACTGTGCTGTCAGCTGAGCCCTCGGGCATGGCCTGAACGTGGCCCCAGATCAGCCTTTCAACCCCAGTTCCTGGAAAGTTGTGTTGGGAAGGAGTTGTGGCTGCCTGTTGTCCTCCTTTGTGCAGTCTCTGCCTTGCCTGAGTCCCTTCCTAACCATCCTGATGGATGGAACCCCCTTCTCCAGCCTGTCCATCACTGGGTAGGTCAGGCTTCAGAGCAAGTAAATATCTCCCTGGAATAATTCCAAGGAAATCGGCACTGCAGTTTGGTGATCCGGCTCATTAAAATGTCTGTGGAATCATGGAATGGTTTGGATTGGAAGGGATATTAAAGATCACCTCATTCCACCCTCTGCCATAGGCAGGGACACCTTCCACTATCCCAGGTCACTCCAAGCCCTGTCCAACTTGGCCTTGGACACTTCCAGGGATCCAGGGGCAGCCACAGCTGCTCTGGACAACCTGTTCCTAACAGTATTTTGGCCCCCAACAAGAAGCAAAACCCAAAATGAATCCTGAGGTTGGTTTGGGAGGTGGCCTGGATGGGGACAGTTCCCAGTTGGCAGAGTGGATGGGAATGCTGTTTGGGGAAGGATGCAAGGACACGAGGGATGGGAAACACGGCAGTAAGGGCATGGCCAGATTGCAGCAATTGGCCTCAGAGCCAGGAAACACACTGGGGAATCTGTTCCAAAGGTGCACTTGGCAAACCCTGTCCCAAGCCTGGTGCAGGCACCTACACATGTGATTCCATGGGTTTTAGCTTTTGTATTTTTCAGATTCTGTACTGTTTTACTGTGTAGTTCTGAGCTTCATATTAAGGGATGGTGAGCTCTCTGCGCAGAGTAGGGAGACAAAACAATTCCTTCTCCAGCTGGGGACCAAGAAGAAATGATCCAAATTTCAGGTCCAAGAGCATAAAGAACATGGACTAAAGAGAGAAAAATAAGAAGGATGGGACTTGATAACCCAAAGCTATAATTGAACAATTAACTTCAATATTCAAATGGACCAGAACGCATAAAAGTGTGAGACCTCATGACTGGCTGTCCATTTTTGTGACCATTTTGGGTTCATCTTGGGTGTAGCCGTGGCTGGGCTCTTGTTCTGCCCAAGGTGGATCCATTGAGGCCTTTTTAATAAATCCCTGCTTTATTCTTTAGCTCTGTCCAGTCTCTTCACAAGGCATCACATGGACACACACATGGACACCTCTGCCCACTCCTGAGCCAGGCCCAGCTCAGTCACCACAGCCACAACATTCCCAGTCAGCAGCAGGGCTGGAAGGGCACCTGCCCCCAAAAGTGACAGCTGAGACCTCTTGTGACAGCACCAGGAGCCTCGGGGCTGTCTGAGAGTCACTCAGATCCAGAAAGCTCCTCTGAGACACAGCCTGCTGCTTCCCTGGGACTTCCAGTCCTGCAGAGAAAGTGCAGTTAACCCCAGCTCCTGGGAAACCTTTCCCTCTGCCAATGGATTGGGAATAATGCCATAGATTTTTTATTTAAGTTTTGAGCTCACAGGCACTACTTGAACTGCTTTTCTTAAGTGTGATGGAGAGAAATACCATTTTAATGGAAGCAAAGACTCTCCAATAATGATATGATTTCAGGATGCTGGAGCTTGAGGAAAAAACACAAATCCTGAGTGGTGATGACATCCCAGGAGCAGAAGTCACTGGCTGTCACTCAGCCCTGTCCCTAACCTGGATGCTGTAGCACTACTGTGGCTGTTTCTGCCTTCAGTGCTTTGTGGAGTCAATCCTTGGTGCCTGTGCCCAGGGCACAATTAACTACTCCAATAATCTAATATCAACTTATAGATCTTTCAATAGTCATCCAGGATCACGGTCTAATTAAGACTACAAATGAGTTAATCATGTGTGATGAAGTCTTCTAAGAAAATTACACCCAAGACTTTCATTCTGCTGGAGCAGCAGATATACTTCTGACAGAGCCCAGAAGCAGAGACTAAAAGAGTGGTGATTAAATGGAGTGATGGGCATGAAAAAAACAAAGCTTTGTAGGTTTCAAAGAAGGAGGCTACCTATAATCTACAGCTTGGAGTGCTGAATTATTTGAGACAAATTTGATTTGTCAGATTCTCTTGAAATATCTGATAATTTTACAAACCACTCAGTGACCAGCAGTTGAAAGAGACCTATTGAGTCTCTCCCACTGGAGCAAAATATCTAATTTTGAGCAGTGGGGCAGTGAAACACAGACCAGGACCATCAGTGATCACAGCCAGAAAGGGCCAAGGAGAAGTGACAAACTTTTTGAACCTCCAAACCAGCAAGGGGAGAGACCCAGCCCCCGTAAATAATGCGTGCCTGACGTGCCACAGGGTTTGAAAGGTCTGTGCCTTGGCTTCATCCCGTGCCATGGATGCATCATTTGCTGTGCTCTCACGCTAGAAATGGCTGCAGTCATTAGGAACAATTTATGCTCAGGGAAATAATTATGGTCATTAATGGGACTGCAAAGCAGAGGCTCTCAGGGAGCAGGAGTGGAGCTGCCCGTGCCTGTGCCGTGACTGATGGACACAGCAATTCCAGTGCTCCCAGGATTGGGCATCCCAAATAACTCAAATCCAGGCTCAGAAGGCAGCCAGCGACTGATAAGTGCAAGGGGTGTTTGGGAAAATCCAGTGGGATCACAAGAAAAGCCACAGCAGTGCCTGGCAGAGTTGGCTGGACACAGAGCAGGGGTGAGTCCCCAGAAGTCACCAGTGACCACAGCTGGCAGTTTTAAATCTGCTGATGGTAATTAGTGAGTGGTGACAGTGGCTATTAGTGAGGTCATGTCTGGCTTTTGGACCACGACTTCACAGAAAACAGTCCAGTATGGAATTGGAAATGTTTGCAAATGTCTGCAAAGAGATCCTAAGCTGGGTTCCCAAGTCTTTGAGGCAGCTGATGGCATAGGCAGGACCCAGCTGTGTGGAGGAGATGGCTCATCCTCTGGGGTAGCTCTCCCAGGGGAAAATAAAGGTTGAAGGAAATCTGGAAGCATCCAATGGGAATGACATTTACAGGGCAGGTCACACAATGTGACCCAGGGATCTAAGGAAATCAATGAGAACAGGAGGAGCTGGACTTGATGATCCTTGTGGGTCCCTTCCAACTCAGGATATTCTGAGATTCTGTGTGTGATTTCCAGGAAAGTCCTGCCTGGATTTCCTGTTTCTGTGGAAAGCACAGGATTATTGACAGTTAGCTAATAAAGCTCATTTGGATTGTCTGGACAGTCTCCTAAAGATTTAATACATTGCTTAAAAGAGTCCATTTGCAAAGGACACTGGTCAGTGGAACTGGCCAATGGTTGATTGATAACACAAATATGTTGATTGATAACACAAATATGTGCTGTATTCACTGAGACCAACTAGGAAAGGAAGTTTAACCCAGCCCATGGCAGTTCCTCTTCCATTCCCTGAAAAGGAGACTGAAATCAGCCTTTCTGGGCTCTCTGGCCACAGCTATGAGTTTCAGACCATCTACACCCCTTGGTGACCAAACTCCCAGCTGCCTTTAGAGGCAGACTGAAAAATATCTCATTTCTTCAGCAGAGAAATGACTGATCCTGTTTGTGTCCCCGTGTTGCTTGCAAGTTCCTGGTCCTGCATTGACTTCCCAGCTGAATTTTGCCAATTCAGCAGCTGGGATCTTGTTGTGATTGAACTTGATAAATTAAACAGCCCTTTTAGGGCAGGGGATGTCCCTGGTGTTTATTTAGTGAGCCAGACTAAATCAATCCACGCTGTTGTACACAAATGGGGAATTTCTCTGTCCCTGCTTGCCTTGGGATTCCCCTTGGTGGCAGGCAAGGTGTGACCAGAGGGAGAGGCACACAAGCAGGAGGCTGGTGGGGAAAGAAGGGGCTAAATCACCACAAAAGATTATGTCCTGCCAAACTTCCCATGTGGCTGAATTAAATAAAATTAACTTAACAAAAATTAACTTGACAAAAATTAACAAAAATTAACTTAACAAAATTAACTGGCTTGAGAATGATGGTGTTGTGGCCATTTGTCTCCAAGGGCTCTTTGGTTGGAAATGAAGGACTAGCAATATTGTCCCACCTTCAGTAAGATCCTGAGTGCCAGGAGGATGAATTTATTAATATAATAATAATAATAATAATAATAATAATAATAATAATAATAATAATAATAATAGGAAGAAGAAGAAGAAGAAGAAGAAGAAGAAGAAGAAGAAGAAGAAGAAGAAGAAGAAGAAGAAGTATGTATGTATGTATATTATTATATTAAGTATGCAAAGTGCTCAGATGCTACCAAAATACAAGAGGTGGTGCTTTCAGCTGCAGGATGACCAGAGAGGAGGGGAGTTACCACATTGTGGTGAAACAGGACACAGAGGTTGTGTGGCTTCTCAGGCCTTAGTGCTGCCTCCCAGGCTCCAGCTATTCTCTAAATAGTTTATTTAATAAATAGATCTTTAGGTTCTGGAGCCCCTCCCTGCTGCACTCCAGCAGGTGTTACATGGAACATGGTGGCAGGAGGCAGCATGACCAGACTGGCAGCATGGAAATGCCTAATTAACAGGGAAACAACCCAGCAGCCAGGAAGGCAATCTGAAGAGGCAGCATGGAGAGATTAAGGCAGCCAGGAGACTGCCAGGGAAGCAATCCATACAGGCATGGGAAGAAGAACTGAGGCCAACTGCAGAGGTGAACATGGATGGTAACGATCACAGAGTCACAGAGTGGTTACAGTTGGAAGGGACCTTAAAGATCATCTCATTCCAGCTCCCCTGCCATGGGCAGGGAACCTTACACTGGGCCATATGCAAGGAGAACACACATATTTTTATCCCTGCATTGAGGACAAAGTGACACAGGACCTGAGTAGGAGCGGTGCCAAGGGCAATTCCCAAGCCACACCTATTTGGTGACTTTGGGACTGAAATTAAAAATTAGGGAGTTAACTGAACAGTCTCCTGAGGGCCTTTCCAAACTGAAATCTTCTTCAACTCTGGAAAATGCCTGCAGTGGGGAAGGCTGTGTCCAGTGACAGCCATGCAGTCCAAATCCAGATGGGAATGTGGGCTCCAGGAACCCCCTGCAAAGAGGAAGGCAGGCAGCCCTGCCAGGAAAGAGTGTCAAAAGTTTGATAGCAAGGACAAAATGCAGAGAAATTCCACAAGCTTGCTTTCCACAGGGAATTGGGCACCAGCTCAGGAGGAAGACTGAGGAACAAGACTCTCTTCCCCCTGGAAGTTGGTCCCTTGCAATGTGGCCACAGAGCATGGAATAGTCCCCAGGAGCAGGGAAGAGAAAGCCAAACCAGCCAGGTTGGCATTAACAACTTTGGCCCCTCCAAGCCAGGAAAAATATCCAAATGTGAAGATAAGAATACAAAAAAAAAAAGAAAAAAAAAAAACAAACCATGAAAAGGAGAGGTGTAATAGCCCACATGGAGCAGAGGAAGCCAAGCTGCAGACGCACAAAGTATCCTAAGGCTGTTTTCCTGCCCGAGGCAGCAGAGCTGTGCTCACCCTGGCTGCCCTGCAGAGAATGAGTTTAGGGCTGAAACTGTTCCATTTGAGGAGCATTAAAGGTTTTTGCTGTGCTGGTGCTCAGGGCAGAGCAGGCACTGGCCCTGGCTCTGTGGATGCTCACTGGGCCAGGTGGGAGCGGCATCTCCACAATCCCTGCGGGCAGCAGAAAGTGGGTGAGGCTCCTTCCCTCTCCCCTCTGCTCCTGCCACCATGCAAGGAGTGGGAGGCAGGATGACCTACTTGTGTCATGCCCTGAAAGCCTCTTTTTGCTCCAGCCAAGGCATCTCCACGCTCTGAGGCTCCTGCTCTGCCTGTTGGAGCTGTCTGAAAGGATTTCATTACTCCCCTCTTCCCTCCCCTCCTGTCCCCCACCTGTCCCCTTGGCTCACCTGGGGCTGGGAGGGCTGCAAAGGCATTTTGAGAGATGCAGTAGGAACAGAAAGCAGAAGCTGGATCATTTTTATCCCATGGTTTTGCTGTGGGAGGGGGAGATGTGGTGGAGGAGCATCCCTTGACACTGCATTCCTGAGAAACAGGGATCCAGGTGCTCTCCTTGATGGGAGATGTAAATCCATTGGTATCATTTGTGTCCCTCCAGGCTGAGGGCAGGATTATGGAAATCATTCTCTCCTCTCTCCCCATGAAGGATGGGAGAACTGGGCTTTTGGGGATATGGGGGGTTTTTTTTGGTTTTTTTTTTTTTTTTTTTTTTTGTGATGATATTTATTTATTTGCCTGCTTAGCCAAAAATAAATTTGAGGGATGAGCATTTCCAAAGCTCTCAGAATCAGCAACTCTGCTCCTTCACTGATTTTGGAGGTGTAACCCTTGTTGACTACTGTGGGAACTGAGATAGCCCAGCTCTGCAAAATCCAGCCCTGAAAGTATTGGTGGTATTAATCCTTATTTTAAAAAGATTTTTATAAAAACTATTACTACACACATTATCACACTGTTTTTGGCACAGCCCCTACAAAACCAAAGACATTTTCACTGCACCTTGTGAGACACTCATAAAGAACCTACTGCCTGTGTTACTGAGCTCTCAGAGATATTTCCTGGTCCTTTACCTGCAGCTGTGGCCTCAGAGCTGTGACAGATTTCATTTAAGGCCCTTTATTTCCAGCTATGATGTGCTCTCAGTTAATCAGCCCTGTCCACCCCCCTTCCCAACCTTCTGTGTGGGAGGAGGCTGCTGCTGGAGCTGGGAGGCACAAGGAGCAAACCCCACAATTAGACAGACAGGTAATGACATTTTCCCTCTCCCATGGGTGAAGAGTGGTTGTCATATCCCTGAGGAATAGGCTGAGGGAGCTGGGGGCTCCAGGAAGAACTTAAAGCCACTTCCAGTGCCTAAAGGGCACTTAGGAAAAGAGGGAGAGGAACTTTTACATAGCAAGATAAGGATAGGATAAAGGGAAATGATTTTAAACTAATAAAGGAGGAGATTTAGGTTAGATGTGAGGAAGAAATTCTCCCCTGTGAGGATGGTGAGGCCCTGGCACAGAGAAGAAGTTGTGGCTGCCCCTGGATTCCTGGAAGTGTCCAAGGCCAGGCTGGACAGGGCTTGGAGCAACCTGGGACAGTGAAGGTGATGCTTCAGGTTTTAGATTTTATATTTTTCAGATTCTGCACTGCTTTAGTGTGTAATTCTGAGCTTCACATTAAGGGACGGAGAGCTCTCTTCGCAGAATAGGGAGACAAAACAATTTCTTCTCTAGAGAGAAAAACAAGAAGGATGGGACTTCATAACCTAAAGCTGTAATTGGACAATTAACTCCAATATGCAAATGGACCAGAACTCATAAAAGTGTGAGACCCTGTGACTGGCTGTCCATTTTTGTGACCATTTTTGTTCATCTTGGGTGTAGTCGTGGCTGGGCTCTTGTGCTGCCCAAGGTGGATCCATTGAGGCATTTTTATAAATCCCTACTTTATTCTTTAGCTCTGTCCAGCCTCTGTTCTAGGTCAGCCTTCACAAGGCAGCCAAGGTGTTGTGGTTGGAACACATCCTTTACGTCCCCTTCCACCCCAAACCATCCTGTGAGTCTGTGGTTCCCTGCTGTTGAGTTTTCCCTGGACAGTAGCTGCAAACACTGCGCACCTGCCACTTCCTCTGGAAGCTGCTCTGCCTTGGGATGGGTCAAAATGGAGATGCCATTCAAGTTTTGTCCACTTTTTGTCCACTAAGACAAGGCCTTGTGACATGGTCACATGTGCTGTCCTTCAGGACACGTGCTGGGAGAGGGGCCCTGCTGCTCAGGATTGTGTCCAGGTGGATTTTGATAATCTCCAGGGTAAGAGAATCCACTGAGAAACACAAGGAAAAACCAGTGTGTGGTACTGGGAGCAGGATCAGTCAGACCATCCCTCCTGTCCACTGATGCCTTGTAAAGGCTGACCTACAACAGAGGGTGGACAGAGCTAAAGAATAAAGTAGGGATTTATAAAAATGCCTCAATGGATCCACCTTGGGCAGAACAAGAGCCCAGCCAGGGCTACACCCAGGATGAACCCAAATGGTCACAAAATGCACAACCAGCCACGGGGTCTCACGCTTTTACAAGTTCTGGTCCATCTGCATATTGGAGTTAATTGTTCAATTCTAGTTTTGGGTTATGAAGTCCCATCCTTCTTGTTTTTCTTTCTTTAGTCCATGTTCTTTATGCTCTTGGGCCTGAAATTTGGATCATTTGTTCTTGGTCCCCAGCTGGAGAAGGAATTGTTTTGTCTCCCTACCCTGTGCAGAGAGCTCACCATCCCTTAATGTGAAGCTCAGAATTACACACTAAAGCAGTGCAGAATCTGAAAAATATAAAATCTAAAACCTGAGGCATCACCACAATCACCTTGTGCTGTGAGGTGCCCAGAGACCCTCGAGGAAGAGCATCCCTGAGAGGGGGAATCCCAGCCCAGCAAGGTAAATTTGCAGTTCCTGGGGGAAGAGCTGTGTCCTTGCCACCACCTGGGGATGCTCCATCCACCAACACTTCCTCCCCCAAATGGCAGGGCCCCTCTTCTCACTGCAGACCTGGCTGAGCAAGCCTGGCCAGTGTCTACACATTAACATCATCACCATCACCATTCCCCCTGGGAGCACATCAAGAGGAAGTTAATGTGAAGGGAAGGGCCTCACCATCATCTGTTCCCGAAGTGACAATGATCCCTGGTCAGCCTGATCTCGGGGGGACTCGGTCCCTCAGCCCAAGGGTGGCTGTGCAGAAGGTCTGACCCTGCTGCACTCCAGGAGCTCACCCCAGGCCACACTGGGGCCAGCCTCCCTGGGGACCTGAGCTGTCTCACTTGGTCACATCACAGGGGCAGCAGACAGATGATTTACAGGGAGCTCCCCTCCCTAACTTCATTTATTTTGTATTTCCCTAATCCTGCTGCTGCTCCAAAGCTCTCTGGGTAGTGCAGCTCCTGCCATTTCTTAGAGCAAAGCCTAGACTGGGCTTCAAACCATGAAGAAACATTTTCCTCATGAGTGTCCCACCACTCCAGCATTATCCCTGCCCTGTGCTAATTCCAAAAGTGCTCCTGGGAACCACCTGAGTCGATGCTACTGGCCCAAAATCACACCCTGGCACTGCCTAATCCATCTATACAGCTGGAGTCTGCAGGTGGCTCATGGAAATGGCTGAACAGCTGATATCTCAAGCCACTTTCAGGCACTTTTAAGACTTTTCTCTCTCTTTTCTTTCACTTTTTTTTTTTTTTCCTAAAAGCAGAGTGATTTTCTTTATGCTGCTCCAGAGCTGGAAACCTCTGGGACAGAGCAGGGAGTTCTGTGCTCCAGCACTGCAGACTAGTCACTGATGGGACCTCTCCTTTCTCCATGAATAAATCAAGACTCTGCTTTCCATCTCCTCTGGGAATGTCCAAAAAGCCCCTCCCTGCACTCAGGCAGGAATTCTGTTTAATTCATACCGGTGGGGAATTTCCAAAAAACAGCATCACAATCCCATCAAGCCAAAGAAAGCAACAAGAAAGGGAGACTCCCTTCCCACAGGGGTGTTGGAGACTCCAGATGATGGAGAGTATGAGGTCTCTCTGCCCAGGTCCAAGCACACCTAATGCAGCATCAGAGAAAAGAGGGGTTCAGCACCCACATTTTGGGTTCTGTAAGTTAAATATTCCACAGAAAATATCCAGTTATCCCTGGGATACCCAACCTGTGTGGTCCTCACTTTGATCTCTGGAATGATGCCCACACCAAGAAGTGAATTATCACTGACCCAAACAAATCCCCAAATATGCACCACCCCCATCAGAGCTCAGACACCCCGGGGTCCTTGGCTAAGACAGCTTCCACAAGGAAAATGCATTGGAACTGCATTTTGGAACTGCTGCAATGAGTCCAGAGGAGCCACAGAGATGTTCCAAGGGCTGGAGCCCCTCTGCTCTGGAGCCAGGCTGGGGGAGCTGGGGGTGTTCAGCTGGAGAAGGCTCCAGGGAGAGCTCAGAGCCCCTTCCAGAGCCTAAAGGGGCTCCAGGAGAGCTGGAGAGGGACTGGGGACAAGGGATGAAGGGACAGGACACAGGGAATGGCTTCCCAGTACCAGAGGGCAGGGATGGATGGGATACTGGGAAGGAATTGTTCCCTGTGAGGGTGGTGAGGCCCTGGCAGAGGGTGCCCAGAGAAGCTGTGGCTGCTCCTGGATCCCTGGAAGTGTCCAAGGCCAGGCTGGACAGGGCTTGGAGCAACCTGGGACAGGGGGAAGTGTCCTGCCCATGGCAGGGGGTGGGACTGGATGATCTTTAAGGTCCTTTCCCAAGCAAACTACTGAATGTCTGATTGTAGCAATCATCCAACATCGTTACTAAAGAGGCTTCTTTATTGTGTGTTTTTTTGGGGTTTTTTTTGTTATTTGGGAGGCTTTTTTTGCTTGGTTGTTTTTGCATTTTTCAGTTTTGTGGGTTCTTTGTGTTCATGGTACCTCTGATGAAGTTTCTTATTTGTTTCAAATTGAAAAGTTCTTCAGCTTTAGGGGGAAAAAAAAAACACCAGCAAAAATAAAAGAACACTATATTAGTGATTAGTTAAAATCATACACTGAGTGGTAAAAAAAATGGATAAAGCTTCAGCCCTGTGCCCAGAACAAAGCTCTCCCAACTCCTTGTCCCAGTCAGGCTACTCATCTATGAAATCTTCCGTAAAGATTTATTTTCAGGGGGGAAAAAATCACTCTGGTTATAGCAGGAATAGAGTTTAGAGTAGAATTGCAATTTCCCAGTGGCGCTGGGGGCCCTTACACTAAATCATATTACTGCAATTTAAAATACAACTGCACATCTGCTGAGGCTTGGGTATTGCTCACATGTGTGTTTTTCAGTCCAAGGCAGGTATTTTTATGTGGATTTTTCCTTCTCTCTGGGATGTAAAATGAAGCTGAATTCCTTTGCATTTTCCATGGATTCTCCTGCCTATCCAGTAGGTTACCAAAGCTCAGCTGCTTTGTGCTAATTTCTTAACCTGGTTTAGTGGCAGGGTCCCAGGTGGATTGAACTAATTTGGAATGAGGCGTGTCTGATTCTGGAATAGGAGCATCAACACTGGGAATTAATTATGAACCACTAATGTCAGGTGCACAGTCCAGAATAAGTCCTTGGATAGATGAAGCTTAAGGCCATCATCTCTAATTTTTCTCAAAAGCAAATTATTTTTTTCCTTGTCTGTCTCTTGATCTATCCTATCAGGAAATAGGTTCCCTGCCCATGCCAGGGTGGTTGGAGCTGGAGAATCTTTAAGGTCCCTTCCAACCCAAACCATCCTGTGATTATTTTGGCTATGGAATGGTCACACAGATATTTTGTCCTCATCTCATTCCAGCCCCTGGTCACTCAAGATCAGCTCTGTGAATGGGGTGCTCAGTGTGTAAAGTCATTCCTACATTTAGGGCTTGATCTTGGCCTGGAAGTCACCAGGATTATTTGTCTAAAAACTTACTCAGATCACAACCCCACCTTATCAGAGTTCAGCCAAATACAGACCATAGAATCCCAGAATGGGTTGGGGTGGAAGGAACCTGAACCATCACCTCATGTCAACCCCAACACCTTCCACTAACCAGGTGGCTCCAAGCCCCTTCCAGCTTAGCCTTGGACAATTCCAGAGATCCATGGGCAGCCACAGCTTCTCTGTGCCAGGGCCTCACACCCTCACAGGGAAGAATTCCTTCCAAATATCCCATCTATCCCTGCCCTCTGGCACTGGGAAGTCATTCCCCTCTTGTCCTATTTAAAGCCTTGTTTAGCTCTGGGTGCAAATTACAGCACCTCCTGTGCAGCAGTTTAAGGAGGTAAAATTTAAATCCATAAAGCTTTCTTCTCATCAAAACCTTGGGTTGTGGGTGTGTTGGCTGACAGAAACTACCCTTTTATCCTGGGACCCCCATGTGCTGGATTTCCAGCAGATTTCCAGAAGTCTTTTCCAACCCTTTCAGTCCCTTCATAGAGCAAGCTCTGTCCTGCAACCTGAAAGGAATTTTCCACTCAGGTTCTCCAAAATCCTCCTTGTTCTCCTTGAGAAACTTCACACCTGCAGGTGGCTGCCATGAATGCACAAACTTGCTTTTCTCAACCTCCTCTCACCTTCCCACTTCAGCCCCCAGTGGTTGAAGGACAACGACCCAGGACACGGCTGTGACCTTAATCAACCCCACCAGGCACTTCCACAAAGCTGAGGACAGCAAAAATTTATAAGTTTTAGCTGAAAATTCCTGGAAACAGAGGAATCCTGAATTTGGTTGTGAATTCTCCCACCCTCTGAACTCTGCAAAGTTTGGATTTTCCTCCTTTGTGTTAACCCCATTTTCTTTTGGGAACAAAAAACTGAAGGAGCTTAAAAAGATGAATTACCTGATCTGCATATTCAATGGAGCTCATACGCTTCATAAACGCAACATGAGTTTTAACAGTATTTAATGGTTTGCAGTAATTAATAAGTCTTTAAAGATGTCAGACATTTGTAGATTTAAAAACTTTATAACTTTCAATAAATTCAGTGGGGCTTAATGAATTCCTGCCAATTTACACAGCTTTGGAAACACACTCCCTCTCAGACAACTGCACCAGTGTTTGTGATTTTAAGGGACAGGAAGAAAGAGAAGAAGGAAAAAAGAAAAAGAATGGGGAGGAAAAGGAGACAATTTATTATGTTGCGATTTACTATGAAACAGATTTATTTTTCATTTCATTTCAATATTTTGTTACTTGATTGATTTTTTTTTGAGCAATTCTCTGAAGAACTGTTAATGCAATGAGGGGTGGGGAGCTCTGCAAACCTCCATGTCTCTGTACACAGATTCAAAGGATCATTTAAGTCGGAAAAGACCTCTGAGACCATCCAGTCCAACCTTGACAAATCCCCACCTTGTCACCAGCCCAGAGCACTGAGTGCCACGTGCAGACATGAACACTCCAGGGATGGGGACTCCAACACCTCCCTGGGCAGCCCCTTCCAGTGCTTGGCAACCCTTATCAGGAAGAAATTCCTCCTGATGCTCAACCTGAACTTCCTCTGGTGCAGTTTGAGGATCTGTCCTCTCCTCCTGTCCCTGTGCCCTGGCAGCAGAGCCCAACCCCCCTGGCTGTCCCCTCCTGTCAGGGAGTTGTGCAGAGCCCCAAGGTCCCCCCTGAGCCTCCTTTTCTCTGGGCTGAGCCCCTTTCCCAGCTCCCTCAGCCCCTCCTGGTGCTCCAGCCCCTTCCCCAGCTCTGTTCCCTTCCCTGGACATGCTCCAGCCCCTCAGTGTCCTTCTTGTCCCAGAAGTGTCCCCAGCACTGGAGGTGTCCCAGTGGTGCCAGCACAGGGGACAGGCACTGCCCTGGCCCTGCTGCCACCCCAGAGCTGGCACAGCCCAGGTGCCTTTGGCCTCTTGCCCACCTGGGTTCATGTTCAGGCACTGCTGACCAGCAACACCAGCACCACTACTGGGCAGTTTTTCAGTCAGACATGTCCATAACCACACAGCTGTGCACACACACACAAACAAATACTTATTTAATATCTAAATTTTGCTGCTATTATTTCCGAAGGAAACTACTCCAGAGATCCAATTCCACACACGTCTCCTAAAGGTCAACTTCTTACATCCATTTGGGATGAACACAAAGACTGGATATTCCAATTCCTCCCCACACCTTTGGTAATTACAGATTTTAGGGAAGCTCTTTGCCCAGAGGGAAGCAAAGTGAGAGGCAGGGGCAGGGCTGAAGGCAGAGCAGGGGGAGGAAAGAGAGAATAACTCATCCTCATGGGTGGC
Organism: Fringilla coelebs; assembly: GCF_963513975.1. Lineage (NCBI taxonomy): Eukaryota > Metazoa > Chordata > Aves > Passeriformes > Fringillidae > Fringilla > Fringilla coelebs. The sequence continues at coordinate 3,630,267 of NC_140030.1, forward strand.
ATATGTGTATGAATGGGCTGGGATTTATCCTAAAACAACTTCCTGTGCTCATGACGGAAGAAAGACAAGAGGAATCATAAAAACAATGAGTGCAGAGAGGGGAATGAGCCTTGGCTCTGGTTTGTACAGGGAATTCTTCTCCCAGGCATCTCACCAGTCTTCTAGTTGGGATCACTCATCCCACTCCTACACACTGGATGTAAAAATAGCAGGAAATTGTCCCTGGAATGCTGTTCCTGCCTTTGTAAAGGCTGCTCCATGAGGGATGAGCAGGGGATGCCACAGGACCTGTTGGCTGCTCTCAGGTGATGGGGCTGGAGAACAAATCACAGAGGGGAATCACTGCAGGTTCCAGAGGGTTGGCACTGCCTTTTCTTAGTCATCATCGCCACGCAAAAATCAGAGCAGAGGCCCCACAAAGAAATGGGATGGTGCCAATGCACGTCAGGATCTTCCCACAGATTCACCAGCAGGAACATGGAACAGGTTGTCCAGAGAAGCTGTGGCTGCCCCATCCCTGGAAGTGTCCAAAGCCAGGTTGGACGGGCCTTGGAGTAACCTGGGATAGTGGAAAGTGTCCCTGCCTGTGGCAGAAGGTGGAACTGGCTGAGCTTTAAGGTCTCTTCCCATTCTAGGATTCTTTACCAAAGATTTCTCAATTTTAGTGATTTATCCACATTTTCCACTCAGCTGTGCCCAACATCACACAATTTCAGCCAAAATGGACCACCCTGGTGCTGCTCATTTCCAGCACCAAGTGCCCTCCTGTATTCTGAAACCCCCTCCCCTCCCCTCATCCCATTTTACCCCCACTCCTGTTCATCACCAGCAACAGCCAACAAGGAACCAAGGGGCTCCAGAGCCATTATCCCAAATTCCTTATCTTAGCCTCAGACTCCTACTCCTTATCCTTATTAACCCCTTGATGGCAGGGATGCTTGTTGTGGTGTGATTTCAGGGTTTACCTCAGAACCCCGGGTCCCTCCCCAATAATTCCCTCCCAGGTGTGTCAGCCACCTTTCCTTTCCCCTCCCTGGCCCCTGCCAGCACTGTCTGTCAGTCCTGGCAGTCCAGAAGGGCGTTGAGTGATTGGCAGATTCAAAGGATCTCTCACCCCTGGGGGACATTGGGCTATCCAGGTGTCCTTTGTCCCTTGAGACCTCCCCTCCTGTACCTGCTTGGTGGCTCCCTACCCCTTCCCTGCCCCTCTCCCTGAGGTTAAAAGGAGCAGCACCCACACAGCTGGGGGAGTTCTGTTGGAGCATGTGAAAAGATTGGCTTTTCACAAATATTAAAATGAATATTATATGTGTTATGTTAGAAAGTAATGCCGTATTAATTCTCATAAGTAGTGTGGTAAATATAGTTTTAGGTTATAACAAAAAGTTAAAATAGAAACTATGCTATATGGGATACTTTTTTTCCTAAAGAAAGGACTCGCACTGAGATAGAAGCCACGGGACACCTAAATCTTTCAGAGAAAGGGAATTTATTGCCCCATTATCAGAAGAAACGAACTTCGTCCCACCTTGGTCAGTCACGAAGATGCCTTTAGGCTTATGAGGAAGAAGCTGACACCGACCAGACAGACTCCTTTGTTTGAATGGAATTTATGCATCATGTATGAGGTGTATGAATATGCAATTGTTTTTAAGGGTTAATCCTCTGTTAACGTGTGTCCTTTTACAGGTTTGTGCTGCCCAGAAAAAGGTACCTGGATGTCCGTAATTCTTTGTTTCTATTGTCTCATATTTTCCTGATTCAAATTGTCCAAAACTTTTATTACTCTAATTGTATTACTATTTTTATAACCATTTTATTACTATTAAACTTTTTAAATTTTAAAAACAAGTGATTGACATTTTTCACTGGGCAGTTGCTGCATTCCTGTGGGTCAGGAATAAAGCTCTGGATCCAAACCCTCCATCAGAACCAACTCCTTTCCTCCACCATGGCCTTAAAGCTTCTCTGCCAGAGGGAAACCTGAGGAGCAGACCCTGTTACTGGGAAAATCCATCCCACAGCCACCAGAGCTCCAGCATCCCTGGACTTCTCTCCACTTGCCCAGCTGCAGCACCCAGCCAGCCAAAAGTGTCTCTGGGGTGAAAACACCACAGATTTGGTTCAGCAGCAAGGGCCAGACAAGCTCAGGCACGTCCCCCCCAGCTATATTGGTAATATTCCAACATTTAATCCTCTTCCCCCTCCCCGGCTTTGGCAGGACCCTGTGTCCAGCAGGCAGCGGGAGGCTCGGTGCCCATGATGGAGCTCGCAGGGATGCTGCCCCTCCATATGGAGGTTTGGGTACCAGGTTTGGGTTCGGTTTTGCTGACGTGCTGCTGCCTCCGCTCGCCCGACGGATCCCGGCTGTGCCCTGGCCCCATCCCGCCGCTCGTTCGCTGACACGGATCGGCTGCCCGGACTGGCAGCATCCCGGGAACTTCCTGGCTATGGGCACGCTGAGTTGGGAGACTGACAGAGGAAGAGTGTGTAATTGCAACAGAGGGGAAAGCTGCGGGGGAGTTTGTCTCGGGATGACGAACAGGAGCTGGAGAGGCGGAGGGGAAGGGGATGAGCAGTCACGAGAGTGGCCTGGCCTGCTCTGAGGCACGGGCTACAGCCAGGAGAAGGGGATGCAGATCTCTCTCCTCATCCCCAAGCTGATCCAGCAGCACCAAACACACTGCTGTGGGCACCAACTCACCACACCTGGCCTGCATTTCAGAGCTGGACTTGAAATGATGTTGAAAAAGGTCTGCCAAGACCAGAGCAGCCTGATGGACTCTGGTGGCTTGATAAATAACCACTAATTAATGTCTAATCTGTGTGGCTGTATCAGAGCTGTGTGCTCATGGGCTGCTGGGTCTATGAGCACTGGGAAACTGAGGCACAGAACAGTGACCAGTTTGGGCACAGAATCACAGGATGATTGTGACCACTGCAGGTCCTCTAGACCAACACCCCTGCTCAAGTAGGGTTACTCAGGGTTGTGTCCAGACAGTTCTGGAATATCCCCAGTGAGGAGACTCCACTCCCTCCCTGGACAATCTGTTCAGTGCTCGGTCACTGCCCAGGAAAGAAGTTCTGCCTCCTGTCCAGGTGGAACTTGCTGGGCTCAGTCCCTGCCCGTTCCTCTGGTGCCATTGCTGGGCCCTGGAGCAGAGCCTGGGCCCTGCTCTGAGCCCTCCCTGCACACAGGGACACCCAGGGCTGAGGGCCCCTCTCAGCTGGGTCTCCTCTCGCCCTTTCCTCATCAAGAAGATGCTCCAGTCCCTTCACCATCTCTGTAGTCCTCCACTGGACCCTCTTCAGGAGCTCCATGTCTCCATCCATGATGATTCCCTGAAGGAAATCAGCCTTCCAGAGGCACGTGGGAAAGCACAGCACTCTCCCCATGGAAACACAGAAGTCCTGCTCCCTAGAAACACCACAAACTTCATCTGCATAGCTGCAGCTGGAGGCCAGACTGGCTGGTTTGGCATCACTTATCTTGCCTAAATCCAAAGGGAACATCACAAGGCAACACAAGTGGTTGGAAGCACCAAGAAATGGAGAATTTGAAAAGCTTTTGGGAAAGAGAAAAAAATTTTCTTTCAGCGCCGCCTTCTGCCCTGTGTCCCTGGTCCTCCTTGAAGGTTTGGGAACTCGCTGTTCTGAAGCTGGGGTGATAAAAAAAAAGCCTGTGCCCTTTTTGGATAATGTAATAAAGACTTAGATGCTTTTCGGACGTCAGCTGCTGCCAGTAATCAGCGCTTCGCAGCTGCTGAGTCACAAATAGCTTGAAAAATATTTCCAGTCCTTGCTCTCCTGAGAGCTAATCCCAGAACGGGCAGTCATAAAAAACCATAAATCCCCAAATTACCAGAATGGCCCCAGAAATCTCTTTTAAGGCGATTAGTTCGATGTCGGTTCTGGATTGTCTTTACCTCGTTGTTTCTCCTCCATGTTCCTCTCTCCTCTCTTTTCCCTGGACATCTCTACATGGCTGGAAAAGGTCATTCCTGTGTCACTCATTCTCCAAACACTCCCTAACACCTTGGGATCTGTTTTCCTCCTGGCATGGACTCTGTGCCCTCTCCCCCACCTGTCCTGTCCCCTCTGTGTGTGTGTCCCTGCCAGAAGATGAGAGAAAGCACTAAGGACAGAGAGATTCTTTTTCTGGGGGTTTTGGGGGGTTGCTTTTATCATTTATGGAGAGAACAGAGATGTTCCCTCGTGGGCTTTTCCACAGATTTTTCACCCTACAAACCAAACATAAACCTTTGCCACAGCTTTCTGCAGGAGACCTTACCCTGGTGTCCAAAGGGCTCCTCCAAGTTTGCATTTAGCTGGTTCAAAATTGCTTTATCCATTATTATTAAGAAGAAAAAGAAGAAATAACCATGTCCTTCATGACACTTTTTTATAAGGGAATGCCAGGCACGCTGCAAGAGTCGTCACCATTAATTAAGCAGAAGAAAGGCCAGCTGAAGCCCACGTGAGCGTGTCCATGCAGCTGTTGGCATCATGTTAAATAAGTAAACATATAAATACAAAAACTACACCAATTCTATAGCAATTAATTTCTATTTATTTATTTTTTAATATATATGTTTGATTGGGTTGCAGAGGAGGTCACGGAGCTGCTCCAAGGGCTGGAGCCCCTCTGCTCTGAAGCCAGGCTGGGAGAGCTGGGGGTGCTCACCTGGAGAAGAGAAGGCTCCAGGGAGAGCTCAGAGCCCCTTCCAGGGCCTAAAGGGGCTAATGAAAAAGAGGAAAAGGGACTTTTTACACAGGCAGTTGGTGATGGGACAAGGGGGAACGGTTTTAAACTAAAAGAGAGGATATTTAGATTAGATATTAGGAAGAAATTCTTCCCTGTGAGGGTGGTGAGACCCTGGCACAGGTTTCCCAGAGTTACTGCCCCTGGATCCCTGGAAGTGTCCAAGGCCAGGTTGGATGGGCCTTGGAGCAACCTGGCATAGTGGAAGTTGTCCCTGCCCATGGCAGAGGGTGGAATGAGATGATCTTCAAGGTTTATTTCGACCCAAATCATTCTCAGACGTGGCAGAGGATCAGGAAGCATCAAGTAATTCTTATCAGATAAGTTCTTTTGTAGGGAGATGATGTGGTCAGATGTTGATGGTGTCAGTTTGAGGCCATTTCCCCCTGTCATTCCATGTCCTTTGTCCCCAGTCCCTCTCCAGCTCTCCTGGAGCCCCTTTGGGCTCTGGAAGGGTCTCTGAGCTCTCCCTGGATCCTTCTCCTCTCCAGATGAGCACCCCCAGCTCTCCCAGCCTGGCTCCAGGGCAGAGGGGCTCCAGTCCTTGGAGCATCTCCACGGCCTCCTCTGAAGGGGGGTGGCTGTACCCAGACACTCTGTGGGAGCAGTCACAGTCCCTGCCCCACTCCTGGGCACTCTGTGGGTCAGGGCTGGTTGGCCTCGACCCATCAGTGCCAGGACAAGGAGCAGTGCAGGCAGTGGAATGCAGACCTCTGTCAGGGTCCCAGCACTGTTGCATTTGCTGGTACAGACTTGCTGTGGCTCTCCCTGCTTTACCCTGGGTGCCCTGCTGCTCTTCCCCTCTCTGCCTGTGACCCCAGTCTGGGACATCCTCCGTCCCATAAATCTCATTCCCCTCCCCTTCCCAAGGAATCCGTGTTTTATGTAAGAATGGGAAGACAGGATACATCCACACTGAGACAGCCTAAGAGGAGCACAAGCCTCCATCACTCAGCAGAGAATATTTTTAACATTAACAATAATATCCGGGTGGCCTGGCCTACAAAATGCTGCTCCAGGGCATCCATCCCAACGTGGCAGCCTTCCCAAGTGGCTGCTGGGACTCTCTGGACTAAGTTTAGCCCTGAAATGAGCTCAGACCCCTGGCTGAGGTCTCTGACTCGTGGTCCCTTGGCTGAGCCCATGGAAGGAGCTTTGCTGCTTCCCCTTCCATCCCTTGGCACCGATGACTCCTTTGCCACGGGTGGCTCTGCCTGCGCCAGCGGAGAAGACGCAAATGCACCCGTGGGACATGGCAGGGACACGTCACCCCCGTGGTGACAGCGCCAGGCTCTTCCTGTGCTGAAGGCTCCAAGGGCTCAGCGCCTGCCCTGGGTTGCTCCCTGCTCTGGTTTTGGCTCCTTGCTGCTCCCCACTTGAAATAAAACCCCAGGGACAAGGTGGGAGTGTTCCTGCCACCAAGCCCTGCAGCACGGCCTTGCAGGATCCTGACCCAGGGTCACAGCAGCACACAGCCAGGGAAGGGCTCTGAAACTCCCTGGGTGACATCCCAGCATCACCCCAGGTGTGGGGTCACCCACGCTGTGTCTGTCACCCCATGGCTGCCCTGATTGATTCTCCCCCCAAATCCTTCCCCTGCTACAAATGCAATGGTCAGAGCTGAGCCTGTCCCCCCTGTGAGGTTTGCACAGACCAAGAGGCCTTCAAGGACATTTTTACAAAGTATGATGTGTCATGGATAATGAGGAAATAAACAAGGAATAAACTGGGGAGGGAAAGCACCCTAGGAATCTCAGAGCCACCACTGGGACCGTGCACAGGCACAGGGGAAGGAGGGGCAGTGAGGAGCCAGCTTGCTATTTTAAGGACAAGCTCCAATAGTAAAGTAATCATCTCCCTAGCAATGCTATTTTCTGGATCCGTGCCCTCAAGTCAACACGAAGCCACCGTGCTTTCTATTCCGGTCACACCGAACGCTTCCCACCAATCTATCCATCTTAATCCCGGCCCCGGCAGCCGCGCAGCCCCACCGGGGCCCAGGGCTGCCCGGAGACGGCGGGTTTGGAGCTGGGTGCATCCGCGCCAGCCCATCCCTGGCCACACCGGACCATCCTCTCCATCGCCTCTTCTCCCCGGCGGGATGATCCTTTCATCTGCATCCTCGCTGCTGCTGCTGCTGGACAAAATGCCTCCCACGTAATCAGTTCCCATCCTCCCTCTCCTCCTCCTCCTCCCCGCTCCGTGGTTCTCCTCGCTCCATCCCCTCCTCTGGCGCACCGCGGCTACGGATAAAGGGATCGGTCCTGCGGCGCTGGGGTCATTTCAGGAGCTGTCGCCGCTGGGGTGGCGGGGCTTTGCACGCACAGAATTCCCGTCCCCACTGCAGCAGCGGCTGGGCACGGGCATCCGAGGAGGTGCCAGCATCCGTCACCCGAGTTGTGCACCCGCATCCCTGCTCGGGGACACCCCGACCTGTGCTCCGTGCCTGCCCCGTCCCCTCCTCATCCAAGAGGGATGTGCTGAGCACGGGGATACCGCACGAAACCTCCTTCACCCCCTCCAGGACCACCGCATCCCATCAATGCATCCCATCCCCGCATCCCATCCCTGCATCCCATCCCTGCATCCCATCCCTGCATCCCATCCCTGCATCCCATCCCCGCATCCCTCCCCGCACACAGGGCATCCAGACCACAGGATCACCTCCCTCTCTCTTTTTTTTTTCCCCCTTTTTTTTATCGGTGTGATGAGGCAGGAGCTGCGCTTCCTGCTGCAAGGATTTCCTGCGGATTTCACCTTCAAAAGCACCGAGTCCCCAGAGCCCCCGAGGTGCGAGGTTTCCTTCTGCTGAGCGCTAACAAGTGGTCAGGAGCTTGGGGTTTTGGTGCTGTTCCCTAAATAGAACATCTCTTCAGAAGCCCAAAAGATTAAAAGCTCAGCTGACTTCCAGAAAAAATGATGTTTATACAGAGCACAACAGGATCTGGAGTTTAAATATATATATTTGCACAAACACTTACATAAGGACCCTCCTAGACACAAGTTAACCTCCAGTTATGCTTTGGGAGGAAATTTTCCCTGGGATTTTGGTGTTTTCTCCCTATCCAGACAATTTCCAGATACTGGCCACTGCAATAAAAATACACTGCATTGTTAAGCCTGAAAATTGCCTGATTTTGGTACTTTTTGCTCGCAGACTTGGGTTTGAATTCCTTTTTTTTCCCATCAGAGTGCTCAAAAGCCCTGAGCTGCAGGTGGTGCCTCCCTCTGTGCCTCAGTTTCCCCACTTAGAAACAGTCCCCACACTGTCCAGGCGACACTGAAGTTTATGACGTGTCCAAGACTTGTTTCTGATAGAAAAATCTACTGCAAATCCAAAGTCAAAGCTGAGAAAATGCTTGGGGCAGGATGGTTGGAGTTTTTGGAGGTGGGAGGACATTTTTTGAGGTTTGGGTTTTTTTGAGAATTTTCTAAAAAATAACACCATCTAACAAAACAAACCAAAAACAGTCACAAGAGACCCGAAGTTTAAAAATGTGACCTCATAATTCTTCTCTAAACCACAAACCAGCTCAAATAGGGGCATTAATCAAGTTCCATCACCAAGAGATTTGCAGTCCACAGATGACTCAGATTTAGTCTTTACTTTGATTTCCTCATTCCCATTTCCCCAGTTTGCTTTTTTTTCCCTCTTCCCACCCCTTCTGTCTCAAGCTCAGCACAGCATTTAGCAGGGCAATGCAATTTAAATACACTGATAAATAAATATTTATTTCTTTATATGTTCAGCGGGTGAGTTAGGGTGAGTGAAGCTGAGGAGGAGGAGAAGATTTGGGATGGGATAGGATAATAAAGGATGGGATTATAAAGAATGATAAAAAATTTGCAAGGGGCTACACCAGTGTGGGAGAAACACAAATATATAAATTATACATCTATAACCATATATATCCATAAATACCCAAACCCAGAATTTGTAAGGGTTTTTCCCTACCTGTAAAAAGGTAAGGGAAAAAGAATATAAAGAAGAAAAAAAAAAAGGCAGAACAAGCCCAGCCCTCTAACAAAAATAACAATAGGATCCTGCTAAGGAGTAATTCCAGGTCTCCTGGACTAAATTGCAGCAGGTTCTCAGGAGTCAGCAGAGAAGAAGCAGAGTGCTGCAAGAGCCAGTCACACACCCTGCAGCTGGCAAAATAATAATAATAGTAATAATAATAATCAGCCATGTCCAATCAGCCCTAATATCCATTACCACCATCAGGTTCAGTGCAGGATTAAGAACTGAAAGTGAATAAATATGCCTGTGATTTCCAGCGTGTTTAGAGGCTGATTGGAAGTCCCAGTGGAGGGGTGTTTTCAGCCATGGATGCATTTTCCAAGCTGGGGCTGCTGTGGCTCTCTCTTGGCTGCACTCTTGACTCCTGACACCCTGAAATCCCAGAATGGTTTGGGTGGGAAAAGACCTCAAAGACCAGCTGGTTCCACCTCCTGACATGAGCAGGGACACCTTCCACTACCCCAGGTTGCTCCAACCTGGCCTTGGAGACTTCCAGGGATCATGGGGCAGCCACAGCTTCTATGGGGAACCTCCCCAGCCTTGGTGGGGGAACACCCATCCCAAACCTGGATAGGGATTCATTCCTCAAGCTGGCCAAAATTTTGAGCTGAACCCACAAATAAGACCTTGTGCTGCCCTTCCTGCAGTGAATGTCCCACTGCTCAGGCACATTCTTGTCACCCAGCCCCTTCTGTGAGGACTTTAAACCTCACAGTTAAGGAATAAGATCACAGAACTTCATTTCCTCACGGTGGTCCCATCCACTCTCCTAGGAAATGAAATTCCCTCATTTCACCTTCTGTTACTCACAGACCCGCCTGCAGATTTCAGTGCCCTGCCCCCAAAATAGCCTGGAAAGTGATGGGAACATCCTGAGCAAGGCAGTGTAGGTGAGGGAAGGTCTGGAGAAGCTGGGCCATGGGGGGGATCTCGCTGAGGAGTCTCATTCTCCACCTCAGCCATGTGGCAAGAGCCAGTCCTGAGTTACTGCCACGCCTGTAGGATCTGACCATCCCCATCCCAAACTGCTAAAGCAGCCCCTGGCACAGCTCCCAGCAGCCCAGGCCCAGCCATGTCTGACCCTGGGGGTGAGCAGAGCCCTGAGGATGCTCCAGAGGGCTGTTCCCAGGGTCACACCACGGATGCAACGCGGAATTCCCTCCTGATGTCCACACGTGAACCTCTGCTCCATGCCACTGTCACCCCTGAGCCACAGCCAGACGTGGCCTTTGGGGACTTCCCCAGGGTCTCCTTGGGGGAAGCCAAACATCCCAAAGGCCAAGAGTCCCAGGGAAGGATGGAAGAGGGACAGAGGCCCCCACACCAACACCAGGACTGTGCCCTGCCCACCATGGCCATGGTCCTGTGTTACGTCCATGGTGTCCCACCTCTCAGAGCTCCCTGAGGAGGAGCAAGGAGGGGACCAGGCTGGTTTTTGGGGAAGGCAGAGGGAGGAGTGGCTGTGTTTGCCTCAGAGCACTCAGGGGATGACGGATGATGCTCCATTATTGGTGCCTTCCAGTGCCACCCTGCAAGAGGAATCACAGGGAGGGCACAGTGGGAATTCAAAGTTACTCCTCCGTACACCTCTGGATCCTATTTCTTTCCTCACTTTCCTTTTAATTCTTTTTCTTTCTTTTTCCCTCATTTTCCTTTTCTTTCTTTCTTTCTTTCTTTCTTTCTTTCTTTCTTTCTTTCTTTCTTTCTTTCTTTCTTTCTTTCTTTCTTTCTTTCTTTCTTTCTTTCTTTCTTTCTTTCTTTCTTTCTTTCTTTCTTTCTTTCTTTCTCTCTCTCTTTCTTTCTTTCTTTCTTTCTCTCTTTCTCTCTTTCTTTCTCTCTTTCTTTCTCTCTTTCTCTCTTTCTCTCTTTCTCTCTCTCTTTCTTTCTCTCTTTCTTTCTCTCTTTCTCTCTTTCTCTCTTTCTCTCTTTCTCTCTTTCTTCCTCTCTTTCTCTCTTTCCTCATTTTCCTGCTCCTTTTTATTCTTCCTCTATTTTTTTTAGTGGTACAGGGAGGGAGGGTTTGAGAAGGAATAATGCAGACAAATCCATCAACTCCAGCGAGGAGGAGCCGAGCCGGCAAGCTCCCGAAAGCAGCAGGGAGACGTCTCTTCCTTGGGGGAATCTCTGCATGGAGGGATGATGGGAGAGCCCCTCCGCCCTCCCTGAGTGCTCCGCACTCTCGGCATCCCCTCTCCGCCTCCTCCCCAACTCTCCGGTTTCCGTGACAACGCTTGGCTCACACGAGCCTCTCCATTGCAGCGCTTGCCCAGCCCAGCACCAGCCCAGCACCAGCACCAGCACCAGCACCAGCACCAGCACCAGCACCAGCCCAGCCCAGCCCAGCCCAGCCCAGCACCAGCACCAGCACCAGCACCAACACCAGCCCAGCACCAGCACCAGCACCAGCACCAGCCCAGCCCAGCCCAGCACCAGCACCAGCCCAGCACCAGCCCAGCCCAGCACCAGCACCAGCCAAGCCCAGCACCAGCACCAGCACCAGCACCAGCACCAGCCCAGCACCAGCACCAGCACCAGCACCAGCACCAGCCCAGCACCAGCCCAGCACCAGCCCAGCACCAGCCCAGCCCAGCCCAGCACCAGCACCAGCCCAGCACCAGCACCAGCACCAGCACAAGCACAGCTCCTGGTGCCTCTGCAGCCCACGTGGGGTTCAGAGGATTCACCAGCAAGCAACGACCTCGGACTGAGTGCTTGGAGGAAGCTCCAAACACAGATTCCTACAGGAGAAGGCTGCTAGGTTGGGGATTGTCCCTTTGATCCAGCTCCCAGGAATGGTTGTTGCAAGAGGTGGCTGATGAGAGAGTTTGGGATGCAGGAAAGGCAAAGGGGAAAACCCTCAGAGTGCTCAGGTCAGAGCTGATCATGGAATCAAAGAGTCCCAGAATGGTTTGCTTTGGAAGGGACCTCAACTTGTTCCATCCCCTGCCATAAGCAAGGACATCTCCCACTATCCCAGGTTGCTCCAAGCCCTCTCCAGCCTGGCCTTGGACACTTCCAGGGATCCAGGGGCAGACACAGCTGCTCTGGCCAACCTGTGCCAGGGCCCCCCCCGTGCCAGGGCCCCCCCACCCTCACAGGGAAAAATTCCTTCCCACTATCCCATCCATCCCTGCCCCTTGGCAGTGGGAAGCCATTCCCTGTGTCCTGTCCCTCCATCCCTCTCCAGCTCTCCTGGAGCCCCTCTTGGCCCTGGAAGGGGCTCTGAGCTCTCCCTGGATCCTTCTCTTCTCCAGGTGAGCACCCCCAGCTCTCCCACCCAGCCTGATGCTGAGGTTATGCCTCCACAATAAATCCACGCTGGAGCCTGATCTCCATCCCTGAGAGCTGGCCATGTTCACACCATTAACCCTTCCCACCCTCCTAAAATCACTGGCTGCACCCAGCCCCCTGTAGGGGATGATCCCTGGCCTGTGCCACCTCCTGAGCCGAGACAGGGATGGTTTGGCTAAATCTGAGATGGCCAGGGCTGAAAAGCCTCTGGGGATGGTGGTGAAAACAGAAAGGTGAAGGTTCAGCCCCAGCCCTTCTGTTCTGACTCTGTTCCATTCACCACCCACAACCATCGATCACCCAGCCCTGGCAGGGCCTGGGCAAGGCTGAGTCCTCCTGCTGGCAGTGCTCTCACCTCATCTGTGCCTTGGGATGTCACAGCAAGTGCCCAGAGCAGCAGCAGTCACTTCCACCAAGGACTGGACGCAGAGGGTGACTCACAGAACCTTCTCAGGTGATTGTCCCCTGCCCCAGGGGACAGACTCAGACTCTGGTTATTTTGGCTGACCCATCACCAAGGACATGAAGCCACCTCGCAGAGACCCAGACAGCGCTGGGAGTGTTTGCAGAGAGCCAGAGCTGTGGCAGGAAAGAGCCACAGGGTGGGAATAAAGGGCAGGAGCCACTTAAAATCAAAATCACAGACTGTCCTGAGCTGGAAGGGACTTACCAGGACCATCCAGTCCAACTTCTGGCTGGGCACAGACACCCCAAAATCCCACCCTGTGCATCCCTGAGTGTTGTCCTAATGCTCCTGGATCTCTGGCAGCCTTAGGGCTGAGCCTATTCCCTGAGAAGCCTTTTCAGTGCCCCTCAACTTTCTGGGGGAAGAACCTTTCCCTGATATCCAACCCAATCCCAAAATAAGCTCAAGTGGTTTTGTTGTGTTGATAATGGTTGTTAAATTTGTTATCTCTGTAACCTGGAGCACAGGAAAACAAACAATCAAAACATCCAAACTCCTGCAGGTTTTCTCTACATCCCAGGGCTTGGCAGGGTGTGGGGAGGACTTGGTTTCCTTGGCACAGCCTTGGCACAGACTAATGAATGCTGTTCCAAATTGTCCCACCATATAAATCCCAAAAAGGACCCAGGACCAGTTGCTCCACAGAGTCCTGGAGCTGTCTGGATTGGAAGGGACCTTTAAAGGTCATCTAGTCCAAACCCCTGGAATGAGCAGGGACATCTCCATCTGGATCAGCTTGTCCAGCTCATAGGCTTGAACCCCTTGGGTTCTGATCTTACACCCTTCACAAATATCACAATGGGTACAAAAGAGAAGGGTGTGATGACTGCTTTTCCTCATTCCCATGAATCTGGGCAAACCTGATGTGGTTTGATCAAACCTGATCCTGGAAGGCAGGATCCCTCTGCTTTCCAGGACTTAGGGCTGGACATGAGCAAGGAGGTAGTTCCATATACTGCTGCCTGCCCTGACCCATGGAAAAAAACAGTGGAGGGGAAAGCACAGCCCAGTGTGAACCTCAGACTGTGGGAGAGTGAGCTAATTGCCCCTCCTGAAAAGAAATGAAAAGGCACAGCATAGTCACTGCTGGAATTTTTTTGCCAGATGCTTTTATCAGTGACAAGAGAAGGGCAGCTCTGCTCACTAAAAGGCGTCTCCTGTGGGGTGAGATCCTCCTGCTTCCAGCTGAAGTTCTTCCTTAACAGGACCCAAAGGTGATGGAAATGTTATTCACAGGCAGCCAAATTCCCAGGAAGGGATTGGCAGGGGCAACTCTTGGGTATCAGGTGGAATCATGTTTTAACTGCTGGGAACAGCACCCACTCCAAGCTCTGGACTCCTGGTTTTGGTGGGAATTCTGGCACCAGCTGAATGTGGGGCTGTCCTCTTTGACATTGAGAAGCCAGCTGAGATTCCAGCTGCCAGAACAAAGGCTGAGGAGCTGTGTTTAACAGCACGAGGACCCAGCTCTACATTACACACACACACGCACATGCTGAGCTGTCCCCAGCATTAAAATTTCATTACAAGGAGTGCACCAGGAATAACCATTATCAATTATATATTACACACTGCTTTAGTCTAAAAGAAATCTGATGGCTTGGGGGTTCTGCTGTGAGAAGGAGCCTCTCTTGCAGGCTTTGGAGCTGGTTATATGGTGGAGCTTTGTGATTCACCACACAATTCCCACTCTCCCAGCCCCGTGTCCTCATGGTGGGAATATCCTCTCCAGGAGGTGCCTGGCTGGCTGTTTGCCCCAGTTCCATGCAGGTCACGCTGGGTTATCACAGAAGCACAGAATGGTTTGGGTTGGAAGGGTTCCAGTCACACTTTCCACTGTCCCAGGTTGCTCCAAGCCCTGTCCAACCCAGCTTTTGACATTTCCAGGGATGAGGCAGCCACAGCTTCTCTGGGCAACTCTCTGTGGGATGCCCAGGACAGGACAGGGACTGAGGATTGGATCTTGTGGCTTTTTGTAAAGAGCTGGCTTTGCTATCTGGTTAATGCCGCGGTGCCAGGAGCTGCTAAGGCAACTCCCTTGGTCACCTGAGATGTCACCTACAGCCATGGGTGCCTCCAAAGGTGGCTGTCCCTGTGTGTCTTAGACACCTCTCATGGGTGGGAGGACTGGAGGTGTCCCCACTGCTGCCAGAAGGTTCTTTGGTGGCCTCAATGTCCTCTTTCAGATACTTTGGTCGGAGCCCCAGAACTCACCCATATCCCAGAGCTGAGGTGTCCATCAACTTGTCCTGTGCCATTTCCCTGGGACAGCAGTGACAGCCACCCCTTCAGTGTCTACAGCTCCCAAATCTCCTCTTTCCCCCAGGGCACCAGGCTGAGGGCTGAGCAGCTTTTTAAAACTAAACCCCAAACTCTTCCATTCTTAAGCTGCTCCTCATCCCCACCCAGAGCAGCTTTGGCCCTATGAAAAATCCACTTCCATTTCTTCATGTTGGGGAATAAATGTTGGCATTGTCTGAAGGTTTTCCTGTGAAATGATCCCCCCCGTAGATGGCAGGCAATGAACAACCCCAGATCCTGACAGGTGATAATGACAGGGACATTAAGAACTGATGGGGTGGAGGGAAGGGATGTTTAAGGGTGTTTAAATCTTAACACTGATATTTCAATCCAATTAATTCCTCTGTGTGTGGTGCCTTAGTATTTTAGTTTTTATATTTTTCATATATTTGTTATCCTTTAAATTCCTTAGTGTATGACTCTAAAGTAGCCTGTCAGCTACTGTTCTCCCATTTTATTCAGACAAAACAGTTCCTGTCTAGGCCCAGGACTCAAGGACCCCTCACTGTCTCAGGCCCCAAAAAGTTTAACCAAAAGTAAGTTGGGGGGAGAAGCAAACTGGGACTATATGACTTCATTAACTGAAGCTGTAATTGAAGGATTAATCCCTGATATGTAAATAGAACAAACTTAAAACTGTATGAAAAACTGGTGACCAATCCCCCCAAGGTGTACCTATTGAAGGCCTTCAATAAACATCTTCTTTTATTCTATTAATTTTGTCTAGCCTGTGTTTCAGGCAGCCACTCCAAGGCATCATTTGCACCAAAGTCCTGGATATTGTGGAAACATCAGCAGCTGGGGAACAGTCAGGCAAGGGGGGTCTGCAGGACTTTGTCCACTCCCTCAAAGTTTTTGGGAGGAGACCCTCAGGCAGATAGGGAAAGGGCATGGGGGAATGGTTTTTAAACTAAAAGAGGAGAGATTTAGATTAGATCTTGGGAAGAAATTCCTCCCTGTGAGGGTGGGGAGGTTCTGGCACAGGGTGCCCAGAGAAGCTGTGGCTGCCCCTGGATCCCTGGAAGTATCCAAGGCCAGGCTGGAGGGGGCTTGGATAAACCTGGGATAGTGGAAGGTGTCCCTGCCCATGGCAGGGGGTGGGATGGGGTGGGCTTTAAGGTCCCTTCCCACAAATCATTCTGTGATAAAACTACAGTGGACCCCACATTTCTTTGCTGCCAACAAGCCCATGGCTGCACTTTGAAATCCTCATTTCCCTTTCCCATCCAGTGGATCGTGCCTGAGAAAGTGATTTCTCAGGATGCAGATTAAAGCAGAACAGCAGAGAGCCTCCAGTGCAATTATGAAAAGGAAGTCATAAAAAATAGTAATTAAAAGTCATATTTCTGCTGGGTAAATGCCTGGGCAGGGCTGGGAGTTGGAGAGAAAGATGCCTGAGATACAGAGGATGCAGCAGAGGTAGGGGTGGCACAGAAAGGCTTTGTCTGTGCCACTGAAGGAAGCAGGGACAGGGATTGCACCACTCCTGCTCTCACCTGCTGGCACAGTCCCTTGCACAGTTTTAATCCAGAGAACAGGCCTGTTGGGTGCTGGGCTCTGCTGTCACCTGCCTGTGACTCAGTTTCCTGCTGGATGAGCCAGGAATGGTGAGTCCTTTGGTCTGCGTGCATGGTGGGACACACGGCATTCCACTGCAGCTGCTGAAAGGGAGCTGGGGAAAAGCAAAGCAGTTTGGGTTGGGTGGAAGAGGTTTTATTCACTGAAATGGAAACATGGGCAGAGTTTTGGGTTGGTTCAGCCCTGAACTGTTGGTTCAACCCTGAACTGAGCACCTCTGACCTCCTGGAGTGGCACAGCCTGAGGGCATCAGGGACGGCTTTTGGCACCTGGGGAAAAACTAGGAAAAGGCAACGTCTGTATGTGTGAAATATCCAGAGCCTCTTCTCCAAGATCCTGAGGTCTTGTCCTTGGGCTGCCCAAACTGCAAATGCTCTTCCAGCTGGTGAGCCAGCAAGGATTTACACCCCAAAGATCCTGTGCCTCCTGCAGGACATGCAGTCATGGGGTCCTTCACCTCTTCCCAACCCTCTCCGACCTGGCCAAAATGAGACCTCTGAGCTGACTGGTTGGCAGGTAATTGAAACCTCAACACCTGAAAACTCCAGCCACGCTCCTGCCATGGATGTTCACCCAGGAGAAGATGCCAATGGGACAACTGGGATGAGACCTTCCCAGGAAAGTCTTCCTGCACCACCCATCAGCCCATTCCTGCTGTGGGGACATCGGTCCAGCCCCGCAGGCAATAAATGAGACCCCAGCCAGGGGGAACATTTCAGGAATTGCTCAAAAAAAATCCTCTAAAGGCAAAACCCTGGAGGCCAGAGGAACTCTTTTCCTTCCTGCTGCTGAATCACCAGTGGGGAGCAGGAATTAAACAGAAGAAAATAAGAATGTAAGGGGAGATTGTAAACACAAGCCAGATTAAAAACTGAATGGGTCTAAGCAGGCACTGGGGGTGGGAGACAGAGGGGCTGGCAGAGAGGGGAGGCTGGTGCTGTCTGAAAGGGCTGTGGGAAGCTCCAGCAATCCCACTGCACCCAGGGGAAGGGAAACAGATGCTCTGGAATGGGAGCTGGAAGTGCAATCACTGGGCTGGGTCATTCCCAAGAGCTCAGGGGACATTTGGAGGGACCAGGTGGACACTCAGGACTGCCACCATCCCAGCCCTTGCTGAGGTCCCACATGGGGTTTGGGGCAGGGATGGAGTGCAGACCAGTGAAGGCTCTTTGAGGGGTGATGGGAATTCATGGATACAAAGGAAGAAAAGGTTTTTCAGCCCTGTGTAAATGTGCCTGGGGCAGAGGGGAGATGGGCTCAGAGAAATCAGGTATTAAATTAGGAGGAAGCTCAGGCCAGCCCAGGATGAGCCTGCTGGTTGAAGATGCAGAAGACTGAGGCTCAAATCCCAATTCTTGCAGTACCCCAGGGTTCAAAAAACTCTGCTTTTCCCATTTGCCTCCCAAAGTTTTCCTTTACGTGCTCCAACATGAAATCACATCCAGCTCTCTCCTCACACTGCAGCTAAGGAAACAAATCTCTCTGTGAGTAAAAGAGCAAAGTTAGGTTGGTTTCCAAGGGATAGTGGATTCTCCAGCACCCAGTAAAGAACAAACTCCAGTGAAAGATTTACCCAAGCCTGTGACACTCATCAAATTTCTCTGATGGGTGGTTTTTAGGAGGGAATTTAGGAGGTAATATGGTCTAGGGGGTGATTTTTCCTTCACTGATGATACTGAGGTTCAAATTCTCTTTCCATTTGCCTGGTTGTGTGAAAGTTGAAGGATTTATCCTCTGAAAAATCAGTATTAAAAGTTTTGAGGGGTCCACCTTCTGTCCCTATGTAGGTCTGGTTTCTTTAAGAAATAAATGTAAAGCTGTGGTGAAAGACTGCCCAAAACCAAACAGGAAAACTTTGGAAACAGAATTTTGCACCTCCTAGGCAAAAAGAAACATTTAAAATGTCTCTGAGGTGAGGTTTGACTTCAAAATTTTCTTCCAGGCTTTAACACCTGAGGGGAAAAAATAATGATGAAGAAACGGAATGCTGATGACTTCTCTGCTTGCTTGGATTTTAAACCATGGAATGATAGAATCATTTGGGTTGGAAAAGACCTTTCAGATCATCATTTTTGTTACTTTCCGAGGGCTTGGTGTGCATCCTGGAGAGCCTGAGATTTGCAACGCCTTAGCTGGAGTCACTGAATTTCAGGATATGGGGAAAAGAGCTGTTTGATCACACCAGTGATCTGAGCTACAGAAGGGACAGGAACCTTCTCTGGTGGCTCAGGAACCACGTCCTGGTGCTGGTGACCGTGTCCCCTCCCTGCTGTGCCCATCACCCCAACCAGCCTCTGAGACAACCATGGAAGAGCTGTGGCATCACACAGAGCTGAGCTGAATCCTCTTTTTGGACATTCCCTGCGTGCGTCACCTCCTTGTGTCCTCCTCCAAGAAGGGACCAGATTCCTGCATGGCTGTCCCTGGGAAGAGGTGCAGGATGCCACGTTGTCCCAGCAGGATGTGAGTCACCATGGAATCATCTCGGGTTTCTGTGGTTGAGATGACCCCCCAGGTGTTAGAAAGTCTCTTTTTTTCCCAGCTCAGCGACCAAAGAGGAAGTCAAGATTCGTCAGTTCTGCTTTTCAACGTTGTTTATTTTCTCTTATCTGTTACATTCTTTCTCTGACCTGCTGAGATCAGTCCAGCAGGTCGGGTTGTGGCACAGTCCCTGCCCTTGGGGTGGTGTTATCTTTTTATACTATGAACTACGTGTACTTTATTTACAATAATTTTTTAATACCTATCACCTCTGTTAGACAGTCTGTCTCTACTTTAAACCAACCCAAAAGTGCCACCCTCACAGCAGGAGATGGAGAGCAAGAAGAAGAAGAAGAAGGACAGGACATGCCCAGATTCCTCCATCTTGAACCCCCATTCTAAATCCCCAAAATTCTACTTTTTCACCCTGTGACAAATTCACTATCATGCTACTCAAACCCTTGTGGCTTGTGAATCTTCACACAAAGCTGGTAATTGTTTCCAAGGGCTAAAATCAAAGGCACAGGTGTCTTTGACTCTGTGCCAAGGTCTCTGAGCCCCTTGCCAGGGTCTCGAGCCATCCAGGGCAGCCAGAGGAATGTCCTGGGTCCCAACAGAATCACAGAGGAGTTTTGGTTGGAAGGGAAAGTAAAGCTCATCTCATTCCACCCCCTGCCATGGGCAGGGACACTTTCACTACCCCAGGTTGTTTCAAGCCCCATCCAGCCTGGCCTTGGGCACTTCCAGGGATCCAGGGGCAGCCACAGCTTCTCTGGGCACCCTGTGCCAGGGCCCTCCCACCCTCCCAGGGAACAATTCCTTCCCAATATCCCATCTAACCCTACTCTCTGTGAATCTGAAGCTATTTCCCCTTGTCCTGTCACTCCTGCATCCATGGAAGTGTTCCAGAGGGTCCAAGCAAACCCTTTCCAGGCAGATCCCTGACTTGCAGGTTGACCTGCACCTCATGATGCATTAACCAGCAGTGAGGGGATCCTGCCATGACTCATCCTCAGGATCTGACAAACCCTTGATCCCATTGATAAAAGCCCTGGAGGGTTCTGGCTCCTGGCCAAATCCCTCCACTTCATTCATGGAAAAGAGGGACAGGGAGGGAAACAGGCTGGGCTCGGGTCCAGGGAACAGGAGCACAGGAGGATCTGGCCATTGCAGAGTCCTCCTATGCTGTGGATGGAGGCCAGGGCCACGGGAAGGAACCACAGCCAGCCCTGCACAAGGAGGCTCTGGCCAGGAAACAGCAAGGCAGCAGTCCTGGGCCAGAACCTCACCTTGGGGGAGGGAGGAGGAGCAGACCCTTCAGGAAAGCCCTGTTCCTAGGGAAGGTCATGTTCTTCTGGACAAATCCCTCCAGTGGCACCATTAACCTGAGCAGGGTGGTTTTCCCAGCAGGATCTGGAGCCAAACTCCAGTCTTAAACACCAGCAAGACCTTAAACATCAGCAGGACAGGTGAGGATAAGGAAGGGACAGTCCCTGGGTGTTGTGGGATTCAAATATTTCTCGTGCAATCGCTCGTGCATCCACATCTTTTTGTGTGTCCATGGATCCTTCCGGTGTTGGAAATTACTTATGTTTCTCACAGCTTTTCCCTAATTGCTGCTGGAGATGAAAAGGCATCCAGGGATTTGAAGCTAGGTGGTCTTTAGGGCCCCAACCCAAATCATCCAGTGATTTGATGGGATACCAGGGCATATCACACCCACAGGGACACCAATAACAGGGGGGAAACCTGCAAATAGTAACCCCTAAATAATGCCCTGATCACCAGAGTATTATTTCAGAGGGATCATTCCTGCTGAAGACATTACTGGAATAAGAACCTTCCAAGAAAAGGAATTTTTTTTTTTTTTGGCTGAACTGGTATTTTCCAGCAGGGAAATAAAAGTTTGCCTTGAGAAATTCCTAGAGAGCTTTCTCAGGAGATTCATGGACTCATCAAGTCATTAAGGTTGGAAAAGCCTTTTAGGATCATCAAGTCCAACTGTGCCCCCAGCCCTGCCAAGCCCACCACTGAACCGTGCCTCCAGGTGCCACATCCACAGGGCTTTAAAATCCCTCCAGGAATGGGGAATCCCCCACTGCCCCGGGCAGGGAATGAGTTGTGCCTCAGTGGAATCTGCTTGGAAAAGGCTGCTGAAGAGGCAGGAGACCCTCAATGGGTTTCAAGTTCCAGGAGACCTGACAGCCACCTCCAGAATATTTTAAACCATGGGGATTAGAACTGAGCCAGAGCCTCCTCTCAGAAGGCACATGGAGGAGCCAGGCTGGGACAGGCTGGACACTTCCCTCCTGTTTCCACTGAGTGCATCTCCAGGTGTTAGGGATGAACTGCAGGGAGGGACAACCTGTCAAAGGCAAAAGGACTCTTCAATATGACCCACCTGGACTTTGATCCCCAGCCAAGCCTCTTGTAAGGGAGAGGGGATGGCTGGTTTGCTTTCAGAGCTGCAGCAGTGGCTGAAGGCAGTGCAGCCCCCAGCCTGGTGCTGGATTAGTCTCACTCCAGCGCTTTAATGTACTGTAAAGGTTAAGAGCTCCCTCCTGGAGGTGTCAACCACACAATGGGGATGTGCTGGGAGGGGGAGCAGAAATGACAGCCTGAAAGCAAGCAAAGGGAAAATTTAGGGGGTTTAAGAAGAACTTTCTGATGAGAGAGATGTTGGTGTGGGGGGCAGAGAGGGAAAGGGCTCGATCCCACTCCCCACTCGGGGCTGATCACTGATCCCACAGAAGGCAGTGAGGTGGATTTGGAAAACACAAGCGTGACACAAGGCAGGTGTGCAGCAGCGAGGCCAAATCATCTGCAGAGACCCCAACCATGCTCCTGGGCCCCAGCCAAGAAACCCTTGGAGAGGGATCCCTGTGGCTATAGGACACAGAATAGCACAATGCACACACACCGCTGTTCACAAGGTGAAAAAAGGGAAGTTTATTTTCTGACTCCAGCATTTATAGATTTCCAAAAAGTGACAGTGGATTGGAGGGTGAAAGTGCCACCTCTCCAATGACACTGGGCAAACCAAGAGTCCATCAAATTTCTCCTCCTCCATAAAAGAATGCAAAACAATGAGTCATTTACAGAAAGCGTGTGAGAAAGTTTGTTGCAAGAATGTAAACATCAGAAGGCTTAGAAAATCTTTAAAAATCAGGACAGATCCACGCCATCCCCTATGCCAAAATCACCTCTGAGCCTTGCTGCAGAATTCAGGGAAGCAAGCACCTCCTTAAGCACTGACTCCACCAGGCAGGGAGGAAAATGAGCCCTTTGGTTGTAGCATTAGTCACGGGCTCCTGTGCGTGAGGGAAGTGGATCCCAGCGTTGTGCTCTTCCCACACGAGCAGTCCCATTGAGATCCAGAGCTACTCAAGCAGGGAGAAGTCAAGCAAAGTGAGGATGTGTGGGAAGCTCTCACAGGGCTTTTAAGGTAACGTTCGAGGTTGCCGTCCATTTTTTTTTTCCCCCTCTTGAAATTCACTGAACAATTTTCTCCCTCTTGCAATCTTTTTTTTTAAATTTTTTTTTTCTTTAAACCAAATCCACATTACAGAGAAAAATGGCAAGAAAGTGTAATTGTAGAGGAGGGGAGGGAATGCAGAGTAGGGAGAGGAGGCAGCTGTATTGACCATCTGCTATACCACTAAAAACACCCACTTAAGTGTCTGTTTACAAATCAAGTTGCCCGTGTCAGGAGAAACAGAGGCACTTCTTCAGCAGGATCAGATGACTGGCTGCCAGCACGCTGGGTTTATTAGGGGGCAGGCTGGGTCTGGGTGAAAATGTGTGGTAGGAGAGGAACAAACCCAAAATCTGTCCCCAACAAAGAAATACTGAGAGGCACAAGGCAGGAAAAACCAGTGCCTGCAAGGAGCTGTAAAGTGGGCCCACTCCTGAGCCAGTTGCCATTCTTAGAGGGATCCCAAGATTTCCTGAATATGAGGTTTATCTCGAAAAAGAGCCCCACAAACATTCAGCTCCAGCTTTGGCTTCATTGTTTGCCAAGGAGGATGTCAGAGAATCATGGAATCACAGAATGTTTGGGGTTGGAAGGGACTTTAAGGACCATCTCATTCTATCCCCTGTCAACACCTTCCACTATCCCAACACTTCCACTTGCTCCAAGACCCATCCAACCTGGCTTTGGACACTTCCAGGGATCCAGGGACAGCCACAGCTTCTCTGGGCAACCTGTGCCAAGGCCTCACCACTCTCATAGGGAATCATTTCCTTCTGAGATCTAATCTAAATCTATTCTTTTTTAGTTTAAAACAGATCCCTGCTGTCCTGTCACAATCTGCCTGTGTAAAAAGTCCCTCTTCATATTATTTTTTTATAAGCCCTCTTTCAGATGAAGTGAATTCCAGGTGAGACCAACTCCTTTTCCCTTCTTTCCACTTTGGACAGCGCTATATCCTTCCTCCACAAGAGCCTGAAAGCACATCAGACAGCATTGCTTGGCATTTCACATCCATCTTACACAGAAATATTAAACAAAAAGCTGCCAAACACTTTTCCAGAGGTGTATTTAATCCCAGCAGGGATAATGAAGCATCCTGACCCCTCAGATGTCAGGTCACTGCCCATAAGTGCCTAATGATGCAAACGAAGCTTTCGAGATGCATTGCTAACTGATTCCTGCTTCCATTCCCACCATCCTTGGGAAAGCAGGTGCAGGAGGATCCAGCTGTATTTTGGGAACCTGTACACACAGCTGAGTGCGTACAGATTCCCAAAATGTTCCAGAAACCAGGGGCCCTGAGCTTCTGACACAGCCACCTCTCAGGTGATGCCCTTCAGAGAACCTGAGGGTCTCCAGGGGCCACCTCACCATCCCATTCCACCCTAAAAAGATTTGAGGGCAACAGGAATTTTAGGATAACCCAGCAATGATGTCCTGAAGCCAGCAGGGAGAAAGGAGCTTTCTCTGGTTGTGGAATTCATGAGATGGGACTTAAAAACAGGGAACCATACAGGTAGAGTTGCCTGAAGACTTAGCTGCCCTCAACTCTCCCAAATCCAGCTCCTGGGATGCTGTGAAATCAGGAGCCAGGTGTTTGCTGTGTTGGAAGCTCATCCAGCATAGTCAAAGAGTCCCAGGAAAGGGAAGTTTTAGATGCCAGACATCAGTCAAGGAACCTTTAAAGGGATTCCCCTGACTGCTTCCAACCTGGCCACTGCTGGGCACACGTGGGAAGGAGACCAGGGAATCACAGGATCAGCAAAGTTGGAAAAGTCCTCTGAGAACAACCGAGTCCAAGCATTCCCCCAGCACTGCCAAATCCACCCCTAACCCATGTCCCCAAGGGCCACATCCACTGAGCTTTTAAATCCCTGCAGGGACAGGGACTCCACCACTGCCCTGAGCAGCTGTGCCAGTGCCTGACCCCCCTTTAAGTGAAGAATTTTTCCCCAGTATCCCATCTAAACCTCCCCTGGCAGAACCTGAGGTCATTTCCTCTTCAATCTGAGCATTTCCACAATTGTGGATCAAGGAGTGGCCCTGGTGTTGGTGCCCAAAGCAGCTGTTGTGCATCAAAGCTGCCCCACCAAGGTCACTCAATTTGCATTTCTTTACATCCATGGCTTGTACTCCAGCTCAGGCACGAGCAGGTGTCCAAGTGGGACTGTAAAAACAGTGCTGGGGACACTTAGAAATGTTAAGGCAGGTGGCACAACTCCATCCCAACTCCTGCCTGCAGAAAGCCCTGGCAAACTCCTCAGGAGTCCTGGCTGACCTGTCTGCAGCCACTGACCATTCCAGGCTGTGTAAAACCCCAGCCACGTGCCAGGGATCTTCTCCATGACAAACAGCCCCACCAGAAGCCTGGCATACCTCTGGAGGAAAGCCCTGCCAGCCTTCCCTCCCTTATGCTGCCATATCCAGTAGTTTTCTCTCTCTGGGAAGCCCAAGGAAGGAGTCCCCCGTGCAGGCACAGCAATCTTTAAGATGCAGCCACACCAGAGCGGCGTCCAGGCATCTCCTGCAGCCTGTGGTCAGCTGGCAAGGCTGCCTGAGAGGCAGATCCAGGCAGCTGCCAGCCCTCCATCTCCTGCAGGAGCTGGTGTTCCCTGTCCTCTGAACAACTGCACGTTACCAGTGAGTCAATGGAGCAGGCACTGCTGATCAGCTGTTAGTGCTCACTCCAAAGATGAAAACATTGAACACAAAATCAGATCTTAGAGGGGTTTTTTTATTACTATTATTATTTTTATTCTCCCTCTCTTATTTTTTTTTTTTTCTTTTTTTTTTGTATTCACTTCCCTTTTAATTCGCTCCTTTATCTTCCAGGCCTTGATAGTGTCAGGAACTGACTGATGACTACAGTGTTAAGTTGCCTCTGGTTAAATCAAACACTGCTTCAAGCAGAGAGTTTCTGGCTGGGAGCAGTTCAGGAGTGACGTGGAGCAAGGGAATAAAAATGCCTCTTTGATGGGTGGAGGGAGCCACGCTCCTGGATTGATGGAGAGAGGAAGAAAATATCCCTGTCCTGGTTTATCCCTGTCATGTACACACACAGGGAGGGTTCAGATAATCTGGGCAGCTGTGAGGCTGGTGCAGGGCAGAGAGCATGACAGTAGGAACAAAAGCTCACAAAAGTGACAGCAGCTTCCACTCAGAGGGGGCAGAGGATCCTGTGCTTTGTCTCCTCACAGAGACATGCACCAAAAAAACCCAATGCCTCCTGCTGGAGTGAAGTTCCACAGCCTCCCTCCCTGCTGTGGAAATGTTAGTCCAGGGACTCATTTTGCTCAGCAGCAGCTGCCTCTCAGAGGGTTGTTCAGCCACTGAACCAGCCCCATCCAGTTGTGCTTCCAGGTGCACACCCTGCTGCAAACCATTCCCATTATGCCAAGCAGCCTTTCCAGCGGCTCACAGATGTCCCAAATCTGAGCTGAGTTTCCTTCAAGGTCAGCTCCTGCCTCTGCTCCCACCAGGTGAAGCTTTTCTAGAAAGCTGGTGAACTCCTCCTGCTCCACTTTGTGCCATTTTGCATTAAAATCAACGTCACTTGGAGCAGCAAAGCTCTGCTCTTTATTCATTCAGCAGGGCTGCTCATCCCCCTCACGCAGATGAGCACCAAATACATCCTGGGAGCATCCAGGGAATCCATCCCCCACTTCAAAGAGCCATTCTGGTTAACACAGGAAGCTGGAAAGTCTGGAGAAAGGGGTCATTTTATTTTTTTAAGCAGCACATTAGGTATGACCCAGGCTCCCTATGGTGAAGGCTGCATCTCTATGGATGAGCCCTGGGGGATGGAACAGGTCACCTTGGTGGCCAGGTGGGGTTTCCAGCATGGCTCTGAAGTCACACAGCAGCTGAGATGTTGTCTCTGGGATATTTAAGTCCCTTGGAGCCCAAACACTTCTCCTCCCAAGGCCCTGCCCAGCCTTTCATGTGCTGTGCTCTCGAAGTTGCTGAGCTCTCCCATAAATCCAACATCCATGAGATGTTGCAAGTGGGGTCCCAAACCCAAACTCCCTTGAATCAAAGTTGGATCCATTCCTGTAAGATCTCACACACTGCTCTGCTGGGTCAGACTCAGCCATTCTCCAGCTCCAACAATCATCACTAGCAGATTCCCAAGGAAAGGATGAGAATTGGGTAAAATGAGAATTTCTCACAACTCTCAGTCTCCAGCAGTCTCCACATTTGGTACTACCAGAGAAGGGAACAGAGCTGGGGAAGGGGCTGGAGCACCAGGAGGGGCTGAGGGAGCTGGAAAAGGGGCTCAGCCTGGAGAAAAGGAGGCTCAGGGGGGACCTTGTGGCTCTGCACAACTCCTGACAGGAGGGGACAGCCAGGGGGGTCAGGCTCTGCTCCCAGGGAACAGGGACAGGAGGAGAGGGAATGGCCTCAGGCTGTGCCAGGGGAGATTTAAATTGGCTATTAGGGAAAATTTCTTCATGGAAAAGGTTGTCAAACACTAGAACAGCTGCTCAGGGAAGTGGTGGAGTCTCCATTCCTGAAGGGATTTAAAAGCCCTGTGGGTGTGGCACTTGGGGACACAGGTTAGTGGTGGCCTTGGCAGTGCTGGGGGAATGGTTGGACTCAATCATCTTAAAGATTATTTCCAACCTAAATAATTCTATGATTCCACCTACAGAGATGGAGTGTTGGGCTTTTTTTTTTTTTTCTTTTTCATTTCCCTTATTCTAATGAATTTTTCAGTTACACAAACCTCCAGAGTCTATTTCTCTCTTTCAGCAATGAATTCCATGAAAATCTGGCAGGATCATAGAGCCATAGAATATCCTGAGTTGGAAGGGACCCACAAGGATCATCATGCCCAGCTCCTGGCCCTGCCCAGGACACCCCAACAATCCCATCCTGGGCCTGAGATCGAGATGATCTTGGTTCAGACAAGCCCTTCTGAGCCCCAGCACATTTTGGCAGCACCCAGATCACTGATGATGCTTTTGCCTTGATTTGCACTGCCCAAAGCAGTCACCCACATCCAAACAGCACCTCTCTGGCGATGATTTCCAGAGTATGGATCCAGGATCTGGATCCTGTAGGGTCCTAGTATGTCAGACAAGTCCTGTGCCTCAGTTTCTCCTGTGTTTTGACTGCAAACGCTCTGGATCTGGGGCTGTTTCTCCTTGGATGCACAGAAAACACTGGATGTTGGATCACATCACAGGTTTCCCAGGAAGGGGGGGCAGCCAGTGGGGTTTAATTTTCCCATTAACAGCCCCTAAAACTTCCAGACACCTGGCAAAGGGCAGCTCTGCTTTCAGAGCTTGATGAACCCAGAGCCTCCGGGCCACGCATCCCACATTTCTGTTAGGAAATAAAATGGGTCAGGGCCAGTTCTCTGAGGGCAAAGCAGCATGGCACAGCTCACATCCATATGGACAAACCCTCCCGTCCTCCAAAGCAGGCTGGCATGGAGCCTGCTGGAAAACATCCCTGCTAAACCCTCAGGCAAGCCCAGATATTGTCTGGGAGAGGGGTGGTTGGTCTGGGCCCAGCCCTTGTTTGGGATCACAGGTGGATTTAGTGCCAGGGATGATCCCAGAGGTGGATTCAGCCTCCTGTCCTTGCCCTGGCTGGTTTGTTTGGCGTGGCCCTGGGGAG
Organism: Fringilla coelebs; assembly: GCF_963513975.1. Classification (NCBI taxonomy): domain Eukaryota; kingdom Metazoa; phylum Chordata; class Aves; order Passeriformes; family Fringillidae; genus Fringilla; species Fringilla coelebs. Next base: position 3,658,267 of record NC_140030.1, read on the forward strand.
CTCTGGGCTTTCACACACAGATTGTTCCTGCCAGGACCCATCACCTGGGCAGCATGGCCAGGCCAAACAGTGCAGGACCCTAAAACATCCCAGCATTGTGGATAACTCTGCTCCAGAGTCCAAGTCTGGGGCTAAATTTGCTTGTACAGACAGACCTTCCCCACCTGGATACATCCTCCATTTGCCCACCTCCCTGCCCAGAGTTTCCCAGGAAAAATCAGCTCTGCTCTTGCATCCTGCAAGGTGCTGAAGGAGAAAGTGCCATGTGTGGGCAGGGTTTGCTCCCACCTTGGGCCATCCCAACCCCCAGGGAAATGAAAGACACAAGAATTGCAAAACAGGAGGACTCAGAACATCCCACAATGGTTTGGGCTGGAAGGGACCTTAAAGATCAATTAATTCCACCCCTAGGACCCCTTCCACTATCCCTGGTTGCTCCAAACCCTGGAATGTTTCCAGGGATGGAACATCCACAGATTCTCTGGGCAACCTCTGCCATATTTTTATCACCCTCATGATAAAAAAAAAATCTTCTTGATGTTTAATATAAATTGACCCTCTATTAGTTTAAAACCACCACCCCTTGTCCTATCACTACAGGCCCTGATAAAAAGTTTGTCCCCATCTTGCAGACCCCAGGCCTGGGTCAGTGGCAGATCTGAAACCCTGGCTTTGTTAGGCTGCTCCTAATGGAGAGGCTGCTCCTCTCCATTGCAAACCCTATTTATCTCAGAGGCACGAAATAGGAAGAGGGCAGAGACCTGAAATGTGGCTTTCCATCTGAGCCAACCATGGAATCATTAGGGTTGCAAAAGACCTCTGAGATGATTGAGTCCAACCATCAACCAGCACCACGATGTCCACCACTCAACCACGTCCCCAGGGGCCATATCCAGACATTTTGAACACTTCCAGAGGTGCTGACTCCAGCACTGCCCTGGGCAGTGTGTCCCAATGCCTGACTGCCCTTTTGGTGCAGAAATTGTTCCTAAAATCCAGCTTAAATCTCTCATAGGACAACTTGAGGGTGTTTCCTCTTGCTCTGTCACCTGTTCCCTGGAACATTCCTCTTTCTTCTCTTGCCAAACCCAGTTAAAACCAGGCTTGAGTCTCAGCCTTGACCACCCAGCTGATTATGGCCTACAATGCTGTAAAATAGACTTTTCTTTCAACAATTTTAACAGTAGGAACCTTTACATTAAAACCAACTTCAATTTGCACCACAAACACATTCCTGCAGGAATGAAATTATTAAATCCCACAGAAATGTGACGGGGAAAAAAAGTTAATTTATCTGCAGAACGACCCACTTTGCTTGGGGTCTTTCCAAAATGATGATGTTAATGTCCTTAATGCCAAGAGATTTAGAGGTTTAGTGAGGATTTGGCCTTATAGAATAAAATTATGCAATGGAAGGGATGCTCAAGGATCAAGTCCCACTCCTGGCCCTTCACAGAATGACCCCAAGGATCACATCATGTTTTCCTGGAAGTCTCAATCCATGCCAGCCTGCCTGCCTGAAAAAGGGTGAGCAGAGGGCTCTGAGTGCCCCCAGGAGGAACAACAACCTCTGCCCATAAATCAAAAACTTCCTCAATTCATAAAAATCCCAAGGATGCATATTTCCCACACAGAGAAGAATTAGCCACTGGCACAATTTACCCAGGAACATGGAAAAAGCCTTGTTTCCACTGTGTTTAAATGAAGGTGGATGTCCTTCTGAAATCCCCTCTTTGGGCTTGGCTGAGGGTACTTAAAGTGGCTGCTTTTGACTCAAAACCTCAGAGCCAGCTGATCCCAGAATAGTTTAGGTTGAAAAAGACCTCCAAGATCATGGGGTCCAACCATTCCTTCAGCACCAGCACATTCACCACTAACCCTCATTCCCAAGTGCCACATACACGTGTTTTTGAATACTTCCAAGAGATGGTGACTCCATCACTTCCCCGGGCAGCCTGTCCCAATGCCTGAGCACCCTTCCAGTGAAGATTTTTTTCCCCCTAACCACCAATCTTTGGATTTTAGGCTCCTCCTAATCCCCTGAGGATGGAAGAGAACTCTTCAAGCTGGCCAGGTTCAACTTTATGTGCTTTGAGTTTGCTGTGTTCCTTCCCAACAAATAACCTGTGCAGGGATCATCCACTGCTTGTTCCACAAGGCTCCAAGCAGAATCCACGGCAGGGGGTGGAATGAGATGAGCCTTAAGGTCCCTTCCAACCCAAACCATTCTATAATTCCATGGTTTCTCTGTGTCCTTCATCACACAACTTCTCCCTCACATCCTCAATGAGAGCTTCCCCTGTGTGAGTGCTCCAGCTGTGCTCCTGTGCCCTGGCTCCTCAATGCATCTGACAGGCTCTGAGCCAATCCTGAGGGGACAGTCATCATTACAGCTTTCACATTTGGATTTTTAACCTCCTTGAAGGCTTCCCAAGGATAGCCAGAGGAGGGATCCTCTTTTAGGTGCATGAAGCAGATGAAGAAACCCACCAAATTATCACTTAGTGCATTTAGCAGACTGGCAAGTGTTTGATCTGATCCTCAGGTTGGAAAAGGGTTGGATTTCCTTGTGCAGAAGCCAGACAGCATCTCCTCCTCCCAAATCAAATTTCAGCCTCCAGCACCAGCCCCTCACAGGCTGTGGTTTCAGGGGATGTTTCCAAGAGCTGGGAGCACGTGCCTGCCCCGTGTTAGGTGAACACACACAGGGCAACATGAAAACTGCACAAACAAATTCCCTTAATTCTGAGTGGAGAGGCTAGAAAAGCTCCAGTGTATCCTGGCAAAGTGTTAGGAATCCAAACTTGCAGCAGCAGCTGCTGCAAGGAGCTCAGGGACAGGCTAAGAGCCTGTGCAGGAAAGTGCCGGGCGCTTTCTGCACGCGATCTTCTCCTGGCAGGGAAGTGCTGGCAACCCTGAAGCGTGGGAAGTGCAAAAGGAGGTGGGAAGTGTCCCCAAAGACAGCCAGGAAGTCGGGCATGGAGGTGTTTCTAAAGCAGAGGGCATTGCCCTGTGACCATAGCAAACCCATGGACTCATAAGTGATGGGATGGATCACCCCCAGCCGAGCTCCCTCAAAACCTGCTGAAAATTCCTGTGTTTCCCTCCAATCCAGCTGTGCCAGAGGGAGGGTTATAAGCCAAGTGACTGGAAGAGATCACTTTTTTGATGTTTCGTTTTGGGTGTTGGCCCTTTCTCCCAAGTAACAAGTGACAGAACGAGAGGAAACGGCCTCAGGTTGAGCCAGGGGAGGTGTATGTTGGATATTTGGAATAATTTCTTCACAGAAAATGTTGTCAACACTGGCACTGCTGCCCAGACAAGTGGTGGAATCAGCACCCCTGGAGGGATTTAAAAGGAGTGTGGATGTGGTGTTTGGGGACAGGCAATAGGGAATGGTTCTGTTGGCAGCAAGTGGGGGATCTGCCTTGGGAGGAGAATCTGAAAAGGAAATTATTGTATGGGTTGGTATAGAATTATAGAATGGTTTCGGCTGGAAAAATCCTCCAAGATCGAGTCCAGCTGTTAACCCAGCACTGCCTAGGAGGTGGCAGCTGTCCTGGTGAGGCTTTGGCCATCCCAGGGTGTGATTTAAAAAGGCCATTTGACCCCTGAGTTCACCAAGTTCAACCCTTGGGATCAAACTATGCCAGGTTTCCTTGCAGGATCCAACACAGGGACACCTCAGCCCCTGGGGTGAAGGCACAGAATTCTCCCTGCTGGTGGCTCCAAGACACAGGATGCTTCCAGCTGCTGCCCCAAACTCCTTCTATTATTGCCCCAGCTGATCAATTAGGGATGATTGGAAATAGATCACAGAGCCATGGGAAACTTTGGGTGAGAAAGGAATTTTAAAGGTCACCTAGCCCAACCCTCTCCTCTGGACCTGCCTCTGAACTCTGTCCCGTCAAGCCTGGGCTCACCCTGGGTGTGCCAGGAACACCAGAAATGGGGGCCAAGTTCCAGCCAGGGCTCCAAGATCAGATGGGATCAAGCTGACACTGCTGATCCCCCTCCTTGCTCCACTTCCAGGCTACATTTTCCACCTTGTGATCAGTGCACACTGGGTTTCTGTGCTGTTTCTAAGCCAAGCCCCTCCACCTTGGCCCAGTGAGTCCAGCAAGCCCACGTGCCCAGCTCCACCTGCTCCACACCTTGCTCCTCAAAGCCAGCCAGGCTCATCTGACATCTTCCTGCTCTTCTCTCTACATGCAGGGCATCTGGAGGCCATCCCAAGCCTTGTGGGGGCAGCAGAAATAATCCCATTAATGTGAACTCCCATAAATCAGGTCTTTGTGCAAGACTTCCCATTTCTAACCAGTAATTCTAATTTAATTTGTAATACAAATGCTTTTTGCAGCACAGCATGTGCCAGTTCCTGCAAGAAGAGCACACAGAGCTGCAGCTGCTTCTGGGAAAGCACCAGATTTCTCCTGGGATGGGCCATGTGCTGGTGATTCCACTTTGGAGCAGGGCTGGAACCTCCTGCTCTTTGTTCTGAGTGACTCAGAACTTGTGCAAATTTTTTGCATTTCTACTTCTCTCTCCAGCTGAAGCTCTGCTCATCCTGAGCTCCTGGAGCACATGGACTTTCTCAGAAATATACATTTCACAGGCAAAGATCCTTAGAAAAATTAGATACTTGATGAAAAGCTTTCCCTTTGCCTTCCCTTCCAATTATTTTTTAAGTACTATAGGCATGAAATAAAATATTTTTTATTAAAATGTCAGCAGGCAAACAAAAAAATCTGATGAGATATTCCACAGCAAAGCCAAAATCAACTCTGAAAAATGACTCGAGCAGAAGGGTTAACCCTCAGCCTGTAATTTCTTTCCCAGGGAGACAGCAAATCCTCTCGAGTTCTCTGTACAGGGGGACTCCTGCAAAGTCTGGCATTATTTGATTTTATTGTTTTCTGAGTAATAACAGCCCTTCTCTAAGGCTGGGGACTGGATTTGTCCTTATAAAATGACCTTTTTGTAGCCTACAAGTAGTGACAAAAGGACAAACTGGCAGAAAACTGATGAGATTTGTGGCTTTCTGCTGGAGGAAAGTCAGGTTTTATCCACCCTCAGCTCTGAGCTGCTCCAGAGACAAGAGTGTGGAGATCTCTGTTATCCCTTGGGATCTACCATTTCCAGAGCTCCTGAAAACCACGTCCACAATGTGGTTTTGTTTTTCCTGCAATGGTTGAGCAATCTCCCCTCACTCTTTGGAGCAGGTGGAGCCCTTTCCCACTGTCACTTTTCCTATAGATGCCAACAGCCTTCCTGCTCTTCTTGTGACATCATTCTCTCTCCTGAAATCACACCCACCCTGTCCAAAACCAATCTTTTTTCTCCAAAAGCAGAAGGAATCATGATATGCTGGAACATCCAAGTGCTGCTGCTCAGGTTAATCTACCCAAAAGTCTTTCAAATCCTGCAAAGTCCCTGCCAGAACCTCAGCAAGAAGTTTTATTCCCCTGATGGGATTTTATCTCTTCTGGTCAACTGCTTCTTCATCTCCACTAAGAAAAGCTGGGAACAACTCTCTGTCTGTTTGGAAGGTGCAGAAGTAAAGGAAAATGGCCAAATACTGAAAAAGGAGGATAAATTGCTTCCTTGGGTAGATCAGAGCAGGCTGGTCTGCACAAAACCCAGCCCTCCACACAGAGCTGAGGTGAGGAGCTGCTGGGAATCTTCATTTTCAAACCCACATTTTCAATGGAGAGGGAATGAGTCAGATGACAGAACCTGAGTGAGGAAGCATGAAGACCATCCCAGGCAAACCATCTGGGCCTGAAATGTCAGGCAGATCCTTCCTGGAGGAATCAATCAGAGCAGTCTTTCTTCCAGCGTGCACACGAGTGAGCGAGCACCTCAATTACGGCTCTGTGTTCCACTGCACATTGACCTTAAGAGCTCAGTGCTTTATAGGAAGGAGATTAATTCAATTAACACACCCAGGGGCTTCCAGTCAGGCTCAAACTGACCTGCTGGCAGCAGGCATTGGAAGCAGCACAGGGCACTGCAGTTCAAATGTCCCATCTACCCCTGCTTTCCATCTGCAGCCAGGAAAAAGGGACATCAGTGACACCACGAAGGTGGGGTTTGTTTGAAAAACACCCCAGTGGTTTGGGGTTTTATTGGAGTTAAAGGCAAGGCACTGAGAAAAGCCTGAGCACATCCACTTCTTGATAGGATCTGACCCTGTTCATGAAGTTTGGCTAAACTGGGAAAGCTGTGACCAGCAACCTGATATCCTAAAATCCTGGAATTGTTTGGGTTGGAAGGGACTTTAAAGATCATCTAATTCCTCTCCCTGCTGTGGAAAGGGACGCCTTCCACCATCCCAGGCTGCTCCAAGCCCTGTCCAGCCTGGCCTTGGACACTTCCAAGGATCCAGGGGCAGCCACAGCTTCTCTGGGCACCCTGTGCCAGGGTCTCCCTACCCTCACAGAGGGGAATTTCTTCCTAAAATCTCACTGAAATCTCCCCTCTGTCAGTTTAAAACAATTCCCCCTTGTCCTGTCACTCTCTGCCCATGTAAAAAGTCTCTTCCTCTTTTTTATAAGCCCCCTCTAAGTAATGAATTGGGGTCTCCCCAAAGCCTTCTCTTCCCAAGCTGCTCTGCCATCAGCAATCCTGTTTTCCTCCTGACTGTGTGAATTTCAGCATTTCATCTGGGAAGATGGAGGGAGACCTTGCACCCCACAAAGTCACTTGAGCACCAGAGCATCTGCACAAGGGACATTTTCTCTCTCCCTCATCCTATTAAAGGATGACTTGAGGGGGGAAGCAGGGATGATCCTAACCAGGAATACCAAATTCCACCTCATGCTAAACCAAGTTTTTTTTTAAATCCCCAAGTCTGTGTGCAGGTGTATTTTCTCTTTGAGGTGAGAAAAGAATCAGAGAATTGTGGAATTGTTAAGGCTGGAAAAGACCTTTAAGATCAACAAGTCCAACCCACACCACCACTGTGTCCTCAAGTGCCACATCCACAAATTTTTTGAACACTTCCAGGGATGGTAAGTAACTTCCCTGAGCAGCTTGTCCCAGTACTTGACGACCTCTTCTGTGAAGAAATTTTTCCTAATATCCAATCTAAATCTCCCCCAATGGAGAAAGTGGAAGATCTGAACCTTCTGAAACACCAGTGATGCCACCAGCTCTGTCAAACCATTGGCTGTGCCCCACTTCTCTAGGCAAGACATGGATTATTCTGCATCCTTGGACAGGATTTGGCGGCTTTTATGGAGTTCATGTGAGTGGTCATCAACACCACGTACCTTCACCCTTGCACAGCATCCCACTGGCTGTGCAGCAGAGCTGAAAGCAAGAGAAGGAGGCAGCAGAGATCCCGAGGGAACTTAGAGTGGGAATTGCTGAGGTGCACCTTAGCTGCATACCCAGAGGGATGGGCAGAAGGGGTTAAAACAGGAAAGCTTTGAAAACTGGGGGCTGGTTCCCAGTGCTTTTGCTCCGTGGATGGTAAGGGAGCACGCCTGGAGAAGCAGGGGCACCGACAGCTCTCCTCCTCCTCCTCCTTCTCCAGGGTATCTCAGAGCTGCGGGGGAAAAAGAAAAAAAAAAAAGGAGAAAAACCGTCCAGCGACCTCACTGAAATTAGAAACTTAACAATGAACACGCTCCACATACAACTTGCCCGTCTCTGTCGTCATGGAGACGGGTATAAATCTGTGTCAGCTGCAATCCGCTCTCCAGTCCCGAAAATTTAAACGAGAAAGGAGGGAGCGCGGGCTGGGAGGCGGGAAGAGGGAATTCCTCTGCTCTGCTTGGCTTTGATGTGCATCACGTTTAAAGGCACAGGGGATTATCCGAGCCCGGTGCCGGAATGAAGCGGAAGCCGTGGAGCAGCTGATGTGTGCTGGCCACGTTTGCCTCCAGCAGAGCATCTCCCCAGCCTGCAGGACAGCATCTTCCCAAATTCCAGCAAAACATCTCCCCAGCTTCCAGCAGAGCATCTTCCGAGCTTCCAGGACATCCTATTCCAGATTCCAGCAGAGCATCTTCCCAGCTTCTGGCAGAGCATCTTCCCAGCTTCCAGGACATATCTCCCCAGATTCCAGCAGAGCATCTTCCCAGCTTCCAGGACAGCATCTCCTCAGATTCCAGGACAGCATGTCTCCAGGTTCCAGGACATGATCTTCCCAAATTCTAGCAAAACATCTCCCCAAATTCCAGCAGAGCATCTCCCCAGCCTCCAGGACATCACCTTCCCAGGTTCCAACAGAACATCTCCTCAGCTTCTAGGATATGATCTTCCCAGATTCCAGCCGAGCATCCCCCCAGCCTCCACAGGGGCTGTGTGGAAGCCTCCCAGAGCCCAGGATGAACCCAACCCCACGGCATTCCCAGGAGGATAGAGCGCATCAGCAGCACCCTGCAGGCAGCAAGATGAGGCAGCATCCCAGAGGGGATGGAAAGAGGGATAAGAGCTGGCAAAGGAGCATCCCAGGGGTCAGTGGAGGTGTTCAGTGGGAAAACACCCAGCAAAGAAGTTGGTGGTGTCTTCAGGGCACAAAGGGCAGAGTCAGACAGGAATTCCTGCTGCTGGCATGGCAGGGGGGAAGAAGAAGCAGGAAGGAGAAAGATGGGACCGGAGATGTGTTTGTTGTGGGTTCAGAGGTCACAGCTGGGATCTGGGGCATGGACACCCTCCATGTTAGGTGGCTATACAGGAAAATCACGGAAAATGGCCCTTCCAGCTAGGAAAGAGCAAAGCCAGGGGACACGGAATGGTAAAGGTTGGAAGGGAGCACCAGTAGGGTCACCTGGTCTGACCTCCCTGCTCCAGCAGGGTCATCCCAGAGCACAGGGCACAGGATTGCATCCAGATGGTTCTGGAATATCTGGAGACTCCACAGTCTCTCTGGGCAGCCTGTTCCAGAAGTTCTTCCCGAAGGGAATGAAGAATAGACACTCCACAGACCTCCCTGGACAAATTCTCTTCCATCTTGACAACTCAGCCCCCACCTCTGACAATTTCTAGGATTTGGGTGAATTTTTTGTATGACTGGAGGCAGTTACTGGCCAGAAATTCAGGAAAATGGAGCAAAAGCAATTTAATTTCCTCCAGCATTCATTTCCTGCTCCACCATGTTCCCACTAATATTAAAGGGAGATTTAGGATGGATAGGGTGAGAAGTGACCCAGCAGGGGAAGACTCTTGGGACACTGTCCCTTGGGCAAGGATGCAAAGCAGAAATACACCTCACAGTAACTGCAGTAACAGAGACACCAGAAATTCCAAATTCAATAATCTCTTCTGGGAAATAAGCATTTTTCCAGCAGGGGTGGAGTTACCTCCTTGCTCACTGTGATGTACTGTCCAATATGGAACCACTGGATTAAGATCTAAAATGTGCATGGAGGATTTGCTGAAATGGTCTCATTTGCTGCAAAGCAATTAATTAGAGATCCATTCCCAGCCAGGTATGTTTTTAATGCTATCCAGAGAAAAAGGCTAAAAAAAAAGGAAAAAAAAAAAGAAAATAAAAAAGGAAAAATGAATTTAAAATTCATTAAATCCATAAATTAAACACACCACTGTAACTCCTCTTCCTAGAACACAGATGCTTTGCTTTTCCTTTTTGAGAAAACCCCTTCAGAAGGCATTTTTGCTGAATTTTGGATTTTTCCAATCAGCGAAGTGCAGCTGAAACCAGAACTCAGGCTGGAAGGAGGGAATGAACAGGAGCACTTGTTGAACAGAGCTCCATCAACACCCCACCCTGACCAATTAGCAGTGCCTCGTTATGTGCACTGCAGTAACTCCCCAATTAATTCATTCCTGTTTGCGGAGCCATTGCAGGAGACAAAGCATTAAATATGGATGCTAAATAAAAGGGAATAAATAGCAGGCACCACTTGGCTCTCCAGGTTTCCAGGCCCCATCAGTGGGGACGTTCCCTCCCTGCCCAGAGCAGGCTCCTTAACTAAGGCCTGTAAGTGCATTATTAATTTTTCAGCAGCATCTACCAGACATAATGAAGACACAGTTGCTCTGGGCATGAGGAGCCTCCCCAGAAGAGCTTTAAAATCTCCAGCCTTGTGGCTGGAAGGGTCAGTGCTGCTCTGCATCCCAGCCAGAGCATGGGCCAGGCATGGAGAAGTGACCCCTTTGCAGCCAGGAGAGATCCTGATGCTCATTTTTGTGTTCCCAGGACACCTTCCACCATCCCAGGTTGCTCCAAGCCCCTTCCAACCTGCCTTTGGACACTTCCAGGGATCCAGGGGCAGCCACAGCTTCTCTGGGCAGCCTCAGGGCCTCCCTACCCTCACAGGGAAGAGTTTCTTCCCAATATCCCATCTAAATCTCCTCTCAGTTGGAAGCCATTCCCCCTCATCCATGACACATCCCTGCACATCCTCCATGGTACCCAAGATCCCAGCTGAAACCAGGCCCTGGTGGCCAGCAGGACCCTGCAGAGCTCCTCTTCCTCGATGAAGGCTCTTTGCAAACAGTTGTTTCTACACCACAACATCCTTGTTCTGATCCTACTGGCACTGATGAAAGAGAAAACATAATCCTGTCTTCAGTAAAAGCTTGAACGAAGGATCTAAGTCCAAACCAATGGCTCTCAGAGGCAACAAAAGACACCTCTACTATGAGGGTATTGGTGGAGATGGCCTCTTTCACAGAATCCCAGAATTATTTAGGCTGGAAAAGACCTCCCAGACCTCCTGTGACCAATCCTTGTCACCCAGCCCAGAGCACTGAGTGCCATGTCCAGTCCTTCCCTGTACACCTCCAAGGATGGGGACTCCATGGCTTCCCTGAGCAGTGCCCTCCAATGCCTGACCACCTGAAATTCCTCCTGATGTCCAACCTGAACCTCCCCTGGTGCAGACTGAGGCTATGAGGACACAGAATGATGTGGAGATGCACCTGAGAGCTGGACACCTCTTGGAAAGGATGTGATCCCACTCTCTCATTTGCTAACTCAGAGGGAATTTCAGCCTGAGCCTGCATTGGCTGTACTTCTGACAATGAAACAGCACTAGCAGGTTTAACACACCTTAAATTCAGACAGAGAAGTCACCTCCATCCCTTGTGGATTTCCACAGCAGCCCAGACCTGTGGGCTGGCCTCCAGAGAAGTTATCAGCTTCCTTAAATCCATCCCCAAGGCACCTCTGGGTTCCCAAATCCTTCCTTCCACCCCCCACTCACATCACCCACTGCTGTTTCATCACTTGTGATGATCAGGGAGCAGCATACAAAACAAAAAAATCTTCTTTGCATTTCCCTCCCAGCCTGCAGGTGCTGAGGGGACAGGTTGATAGCCTGTGCACTCAGCTGGTGTGTTCCCTTGGTTTAGGATTACATCAATTATCCCTATTTTTAGGCTTGAGGGCACAGTCCTGTAGACCACAACAGAGGCAAAATGACTCCCAAAGAAAAGGTATAAACATATCTTTATATTCCAGTCTTTGTTAAGCTCCAGGAGGGATCCATCAAGGACCAGAAGCCTACCAATTTCCAGAGCCTGGAGTATTTCCAGGAGTCAGTTCTGCTCCAACCCAGCTGGGATTTTTTCCCCCCTCGTTTTCTTTCCTTGTTCTCTGCTATCCGTGGGAGTTCATTTGCCTCAAAGTACCTTGTACTTGGTTGAGCTTGTGCCATTATTATCTTCCCTGCAGAAATCCTTGTATGGGGGGGGGTTAAAGCAACATTTCTTCATTTGGGGCTCAGTCCCATTGCAATAAGCAGCCAGAAAATTCAACACCTCATTGGAATTTTCTCTTTGATTGAGCCAATCCTCACCAACCTTACCTCGAGAAGAGAATCACTGAAGGGTTTGGGTTGGAAGGGACCCTAAAGATCATCCAGTTCCACCCCCTGCCATGAGCAGAAACACCTTCCACCATCCCAGGTTGCTCCAAGCCCAACCCAACCTGTCTTTGAAGCTTTCTTGCCCCAGAATTCCTTATGGAGGTCTTATTTTTCAAGACATTATAATTAATTTGCACAAGCGCCGTGGGTTCTGTGCTGGCACCACAGGACAGAGCTGATGCACAAACATCAAGCAGAGCTGGAAAAGCTCTGAAGATGCTCTGGACTCTTCACACCCTCCTTTTGATCACTACACCACCACACCACAGGATTTGGGGTTAAGCAATGAACTCCCCACTCTCAGGTGCCAATGTCACAAGGAGCTTTCCCGAGCCTCCACCTCCCCTCCATGACATCATTTTGCCTTTCAAAAAAAGGGCAAGAAGCAAACAAAAGAGGCTTTTGAGCCATTGCACCACCTGGCTGTCCTGCTTTGTTTCCCCAGCCTGTGTGACAAGGCAGCTCCCAGCAGAGAGGGAACAGCAGCTGGTACAAAGCTGGCACTTCAAGAGCTTTTGGACGTCCACCCTCCAATGCTGCAGAGGCTGGGGACAGTGACAGGCCCTGAGTGCCACCACAGGCATTGTTGTTCCCATTTGGAATGTGGGACAGGGGAGCAGGAAGGTCATGGCTGGAAGTGGTGTGGGACACCTGCCTCAGGAAGGGAGGAGGGACTTTGTGCCAGTCCCTTTCCCTGCTAAAGGTGCATTCACCAGCAGAGACATCACCTAATGAAGGTTTCACCTAATGAAGGTATCACCTACTGAAGGTATCACCTACTGAAGATATCACCTAATGAAGGTTTCACCTAATGAAGTTTTCATTTAGGACTCTGCTCGATGGGACCTGTGGGTTTTAAGTAAAATAAGGTACTCTAGGATGCAGGGCAGTGGTTGCCCAAAGCACCTCTGTGCTTTGAAACTCCACAAACAGGGAAATGGAAAAGGGTGGGAGGGAATGGGTGGCACAAAACACAGCCAGGGTAATTCTTCAATGTTTTGAAGTTTCCACCTAAAATGTGGAAGTGATGCTGAGAAGGAGCACAGGATTCATGTATTACATCCATTTAAAATAAATCTTACATTTAAGAGAAGGCCAATGTACCCCTGCAATGGGAAAGAGATTACCTAAGAATAATCATGGAATCTTAAAATGGTTTGGGTGGAAGGGACTTTATAAATAATTTAGTTCCACCCCCTGCCATGGGCAGGGACACCTTCCACTATCCCAGGTTGCTCCAAGCCCCATCCAACCTGGCCTTGGACACTTCCAGGGATCCAGGGGCAGCCACAGCTTCTCTGGACACCCTGTGCCAGGGCCTCACCACCCTCACAGGGAACAATTCCTTCCCAATATCCCATCCATCCCTGCCCTCTGGCAGTGGGAAGCCATTCCCTGTGTCCTGTCCCTCCATCCCTTGTCCCCAGTCCCTCTCCAGCTCTCCTGGAGCCCCTTTAGGCCCTGGAAGGGGCTCTGAGCTCTCCCTGGATCTTTCTCTCCTCCAGGTGAGCACCCCCAGCTCTCCCAGCCTGGCTGAGCCCTGCCCAACACCAGACACAGAAGAGGGGCAGCTCTGGGGGTGGATGAAGCCCCACCTGAGGCTCTGGAATCCCAGCATCTCCGGTGTTACATGAGCCTGAACATGAACAAACCACCGAGTCACACTTAAAAGGGCCCTGATAAACCTTCCCCTCCTACCTCCAAAACCCTGTAGACAGAGTTATTTAACACAGCTATAAAAATAGCACCCAGACTGCCCTGCTGTGCCAGACAGAGCACAAACATCTGGCAGGCAACAGATCTTGTCCCCAAAAACTTAGCAGGAGGTTAGTGGGTAGCTCAATTCTAGATCCATATGTCCCAGGACCCAGGAAAGTATTTTATCCTCTATTCAACGCTGATCCTCCCAGCAATGTGGGAAAAACTGTTCCTGCCCAGAAAATGGGAGGGCAGGGATTTCCAACTCAGGAAAGCACAATGCCCAGCCTGGCTTTTTGTACTCAGATGTGAAGAATCACAGGCTGTACCCGAGAATCACGAGTGACACTGTTAAAAGGGAAATTCATATTAAATACAAATGCAAAGCAGCCCTTGGAGTGGAAATAATTCCTGGTGTGAAAGGGAAGTGGAGGCTGCGCTGTTGCTCAGCTGTCTCTGCACTCACAGCTCTTTTTGAATTCAGTGTTGGTACAGAAACACACTCCCACCTGGGACTCGCTTCCCCCACGTCTCTCCCTCTCTGGGAGGCTCCCAAAACCCTGGAGAGCCTGCACAGGTAATGGGATGTGCGTGGTTTCCATGGGATGTTCCTGTCTTTGCACTGGAATCATTGCTCTGCCATCTATTTCCATCATGGAGTCATGGAATGGTTGGAGTTGGAAAGGACTTTATAAATAATTTTATTTCAACTCCCTGCCACTGGCAGGGACACGTTGCACTATCCCAGGTTGCTCCAAGTCCTGTCCAACATGGCCTGGGACACTTCCAGGGATCCAGGGGCAGCCACAGCTTCTCTGGGCATGGACAATGCTTTGTGGATGTGGCTTCATCCCAGATGTAATTGCCAGCCCACCAAAAGGCAGGTACCCACATCCAGGCCTCCTCTCCAGGGTCCCACTGCAGCTCCTGGTGAGATCTCCAGGCAGCCAGAGGAGGCTGCAGTGGTTTTCCCCAGGAGCTGCCTCCCACGCGTGGCTGTAGGAGGAGCTGAACACGATCCCAGCCTGGCAGAGCCTCTTCCCTATCCTTACTCGACCCCTCAATTCACACACAGCTCCCTCTCTGGGAGCTCTCCTCAGCTGCTCCCTGGCCTGCCTGTCCTGTCTGTGCCGTGGAGATGGCTCTTTTGGGACTGGAGCACTTGCTGGGATCACAGGAGGACAGAGCCATGGATGGCGTGCTGGTGCTGAGGGCAGCCGGGGGCTCTTCACGCACGATGGGATTTCCTCACGGAAAACAAACGTTCTGGTGCAGGGCAGAGCTGGGGACAAACACCTGAGCACAGCAGCTCTGCTTGCAGCAAAAGCAGTGGGATCAGCAAAGGTGGGAGCAGGTCTGTGCTGGGCTCCCACAGAGCTTCTCTGAGTGACGGCTCTCAAATTGCATTAGCGAGTGAGATTGTCCCCAGAGGCCTCAGAACGGGGAAATGCTGGGAGTGAAGGCACCACAGGGACCAAAATCCACCTGGCAGCTCGCTGACAGCTGCACTGGCTCTGGGGCACAGGCTGGGAGCTCCTGCAAACTCAGCTGGAGGCTGCTGAACCCAAACCTAATCCAACACCTCATCCAGCACTGCTGGGAAAGGGGCTCAGCCTGGAGAAAAGGAGGCTCAGGAGGGACCTCCTGGCTCTGCACAACTCCTGACAGGAGGGGACAGCTGGGGGGTTCAGGCTCTGCTCTCAGGGAACAGGGACAGGAAAAGGGGAAACAGCCTCAAGTTGTGCCAGAGGAAGTTTTGGTTGGATATTAGGGAAAATTTCTTCATGGAAAGGGTAGTAAGGCACTGGAACAGATGTCCAGGGCAGTGATGGAGTCCCCATCCCTGCAGGGATTAAACAGCCCTGTGGATGTGGCCCTTGGGGACACGGGTCAGTGGTGGCAGTGCTGGGGGAATGGTTGGACTGGATGATCTCGGAGGACTTTTCCAACCTTAGCAATTCTCTGCCTCTGTGCTCTAATGAAGGAATCTGAGGTGTTTCCAAGCTGTCAGGAGCACTTGTGAGCTCTCCTCCAAGAGGCCGAGCATCCCAAATCTGCTCTCAGCAGCGAGAGCCCACGCTGGGTCTCCTCACCAGTTCCAGGTCCCACACCACCTCATGTCTTTATCTGCTTGGCTGGAGCTCTGCAACTGGGATTCAAAGTGGCTGCACAAGGTGACACCAGGAAATTCTGGTCTCTCACTTTAATAGTCTCTTTTTTTCTTGATGAACAAAGAATAGACTTTGTGGCACCTACAGATTAAATAGTAAATGCTGGTTGCTGCTTTCTGCAAAGACAATACACAAAGACACAAGAGCTGGGGAGTCTTACAAGCTCATTGTGTTGAATCGCAAATACAAGGAAAAATTTTCTCAACAGTTGGTTCATATTTGATGAAATGAAACCATAATATTTTGTAATGTGAGCATCTATGTTAAAGAACTTGACAATTGTTTGTTTATCTTGAGAAGAGGTAAACAAAAACACTCAGGGCAAGACAGGACAAGAGGACATGGCCTCAAGTTAGGCCAGAAGAGGTTTAGATTGGATATTAGGGAAAATTTAATCACCAAAAGGGTTGTGAAACATTGGAACAAATTACCTGGTTGATTCACAATTCTCTCAAAGTGGCTGCACAAGGTGACACCAAGAAATTCTCCCTTCTGCCATGCTGGCCAGTAGTGCTGGTTCTCTTAGAAGCCTTTGAGAATTTCACCCCAGGAATTGATGGTTATTTATTTATTTATTTGGAAAAAAAATGTCTTTTTTGAGTGGACAGAAAACATCCTGCCCACACACAAAGAAACAGAGCTGCAGGATGCTTTGAAAGCTGCTGCTCCTGGGGCTTTCTCCCCAGGTTTGGGTTTTTTCTTTTGAAAATAAAAACCAGGTTGTTTTGGGGTTTTGTTGTGGCCATAGAACCACACAATGGGAGTGTTCCTGCATCAAACGAAGATTCATTTATAATAATCACATTTGGAGTTTGCAAAGCAGCTTCTTGGAAGAATTGGTTGGAAGGGACATTAAAGAGTGTTGCATTCCATCTCCTGCCATTGGCTGGGACATCTTCCACTATCCCAGGTTGCTCCAAGCCCTGTCCAACCTGGCCTTGGACACTTCCAGGGATCCAGGGGCAGCCACAGCTTCTCTGGGAAACCTGTGCCAGGGCCTCCTCACCCTCACAGGGAAGAAATTATTCTTAAAATCCAATTAAAATTGTTTCATAGAGAAGATCCAGCCTGACCCCAGTGTCTCCATGAGCTTCTGTAACTGTTGGGATTCCCACACAGAGCCTGGAACACGCTGGATTTCTGTAGCAATCAGACTGGGCAGCTCCAAATGTCACAGGTGCTCACAAAGGGAACTACTGCACCTTGAAAGCATCTGAGTAACCATGAGAGTCATTCAGTTCAGAGAAGAGGCTGATATTTAAGCTACAGATGGAGAAAAATTATGTCAAGAGCATGGTTCAAACCACTGCAGTTTAAATAACCTCCTCCAGGCAGCTTTGGTAAACACAATGCCATAAAGGAGCCCTTGTGCTGCCACAGAGAGCTCTGAAGGCAGGAAATGACAGTGGTGGGTCACAGGGACTCCTCTGCTCCTGCTCTGCTCCTCTCATAAAGGGAAGGTGCTCAGAGGGAGCACAGCCTGGCTGCCACTCCTGATCCAGGAAAATGCTGCTGTAAAGGAAGGATTCCTCCCTGGAGCAACTTGGGAGAGTGGAAGGTGTCACTGCCCGTGCAGGAGGTTGGACTGGATGGTCTTTAGGGTTCCTTCCCACCCAGACCATCCTGTGGTTCTATGGATTGAGGCTCACGGCTGCAGATAAAATGTGCAATAACCTTTAAGTGATGGTTAATCCTCCCCTCCTCTCAGCCCTTTCATTTCTCTTCTCCTGCAGACCAGAAGCTCTGCAAACAGAATCCCAGAATGGTTTGGGCCGAAAGGGACCTTAAAGCTCATCTCATCCCACCCCTGCCATGGCCAGGGACACCTTCCACCATCCCAGGTTGCTCCAAGCCCTGTCTAGCCTGGCCTTGGACACTTCCAGGGATCCAGGGGCAGCCACAGCTTCTGTGTGCCAGGGCAGACCTGGATGCACTCCCTGATCCCCATAAAGCTTCACCTCAGCCTCGTTAGCTCCAGCATATCATTATCATTTTAATTGCCCAAACTTGAGTGCTTGTAATACCTTTATTAGATTGCACTCATCCCCCAGTGCCAGACACAGCCCAATTTAACAGGTCCAGTGCTGCATTTATGAGCAATGCAGCCTCTTTCATTACTGTCTGAAGGTAATTCCCCTTGATCCAAAACTTCCTGTGATGCACTGGAAGGGAGAGAAGGGAAAACTGCCAGGCAGGTCAAAGCACCCAGCTGGGGAGCTTGGAGCACTCCTGCCCTGTCCTGGAGCTCCCCACCTCCAGAGAAGCAGCCAGAGGGAATCTGGGAGACTCCCAGACACACAGCCTTCAGCAACAACTCTCACCTGCCCTGATCTTTGCAAACTAGATCCCAAACTGAGAGGGACTGAGCTCCCTGATGGTATTGAACAGCCTTCCTGGCTCTCCTGTGCCCCACATGTGCAGCAAATGTTTGGATCCTCAGGGCAGGGGAACCTTCCTGGTGTGGAGACAGCGCCTGGGGGGATTGGAGGGAGTTTGAGGGGGAGTTTTGACAGCCCATGCAGGGCAAAATAAGGTTTAAAGGCCAATATCTTGGTCAACTTGTGATTTTATATTTGTAAAACAGAAGAGAGAAAGGATTCTCCACATTGGATCCTCCACTTCTAATTAAGGGCAGCTCTGATTTCTGCTCTCTGTGAGCAGGAACAGGACCCAGGAATGGCTGAAACTGTCAAGGGAGGGTTAGGCTGGATAATGGGGAAAAGGTTCTTCCCCAGAGGGTGTTTGGGCACTGAACAGGCTCCCCAAGGAGTTTGGAGCAACATGGGAAACTGAAGGTCCCTGCTCATGGCAGGGGCTGGAATGAGAGGAGCTTTAGGGTCTCTCCCCACCCACCCAAACCATTCTGGGATCCTGGAACAGCATCCCAGTTTTTCAAGGCACTACAACTTCAGCATCTTGAGTATCTGAAGCAAACACCACAGGCAGTGTCTATTTTAGACCATATTATTCAGTTTCAATACTTCTCAACACCGGTTTTCTTTCTTTTTAATTGCAGCTTCACCTTTGGGATTAGTGATTTTATTTTATGATGGGATATTAAGAGTAGGCAGCCTTCTTTTTTCTTTCCTAGTCCAAGCCAGTATTTAGAAGGAATAGCTTAAATTATTAAATACACACAAGCACAGGAAACACAGGAAACTCTCAGCCATTATCCTATGAAGACAATGCCAATGCAAACACTGTAATAAAATATTCTTCACTGAAATCAACACTAATTTTCCCAGGCAATCAAATCCATCCCTGTGATCCCTCCTCCCAGGGAAAACAGCCAGCACAGCTAAATTCAGATCTCTGTGGCTCCATGCTTAAATTTGGCTCAGACACGCTGCAAATCAATGACTCCAGAAAGGTTTTCTAAGGAAAAAATTCCCAGTGGGCAAAGTTTGCTCCAGCCCACGGCAGCTCTCCTGACACAGCAGCAAAGAGCCCGGGGCTGCATCGATCTGGGAATCCAGGAAGGCTGAAGCTTTCAGTTGTGAACTTGTTGAGGTCACCACTGTTGGGACATGGCTCCTATGTCCAAGGGACAGTCCCCAAGGACAGCTCAGCCATGAGGACACCCCCAGAGGATGTTGCACCAGCAGTCCTGAAACAGCACTGAGTCTCTCAAAGCTTCTTCCTCATCCACCAACAGTGGGGATGGAGAAAGGGATGGAGCAGGTGTGGCAACACCTGCCAGCTCAGGAGGAAGAGGAGAGGACATGTCACAGGGAGTATTTTGGGTTGGAAAAGGCTTTTTTAAAGGCCTTCCAACCCCCTGCAGTGAGTCGTGACATCTTCAAACAGATGAGGCTGCTCAGAGATCCACCCAACCTGATCCTGAATGTTCTTAGGGATGGGGGAACCAGAACTTCCTTCCCTAGGTGTGAGAAATCTGTGGATTTCCCACACCTGTTTCACATGACACCCAGAAAACACCATTTTCTCTTCTCCAGAAAGTCTTGGTGCCTGTCTTTGATGTCCCTGAACTCTTACTCAGTAAGAAGATGAATGTATGTTCCACCGAGGTATTGTATGGTGGGTGCAAACCACAACCTCCATGATTTAAGGATCTTGCAACACCTTGGCCTCAAGACCATGGCAAAATAACACAATCATGGAAGATCAACCATTTCCCAGCACAGCCAAGGCCACCACTAACCCGTGTCCCCAAGTGCCACATCCAAGTGGCTTTTAAATCCCTCCAGAGATGGGGACTCCACCACCACCCTGGGCAGCTGTGCCAGGGCTCAGCAGCCCTTTTGGGGAAGAAATTATTCCTAATATCTAACCTTAATGTCTCCTGGGGATCTTGAAGCTGTTTCCTCTCATCCTGTCCCTGCGCCCTGGGAGCAGAGCCTGAGACCCCTGGCTGTCCCCTCCTGTCAGGGAGTTGTGCAGAGCCACAAGGTCCCCCCTGAGCCTCCTTTTCTCCAGGCTGAGCCCCTTTCCCAGCTCCCTCAGCCCCTCCTGGTGCTTCAGCCCCTTCCCCAGCTCTGTTCACTTCCCTGGACATGCTCCAGCAGCTCCAGCACAGGGGATGGGCACTGCCCTGGTCCTGGTGGACACACATTTCCTGGAACAGCCCATGGGCCATTGGCCTTTTTGGCCACCTAGGCACACCTGGCTCTTGCTCAGCTGCCTGTTGTCCACAGCATGGAAGTTCCAGCCCCACCAGACCAGAGCTGGAGCCCCTGTACAGCTTTTAAAACACCCCCAGCCCTGTCCCAGTCTGTGCCCCCAGTCCTGCAGAGAGCAGTGATGATGACAGTCCCTTGGCCAGGCAGCCAGAGCTGTGTCATCAGGCTGAGAAACAGCTCAGCACCAAACTGACAGAGGCTGAATCATTTCTCCTTCCATACCCATAGCCCAGGATCAATGAACCTCTGCCATGACTCCTCCTGTGAATCACTTAAGAGGGGGAACAGTGAAACCACTTCATAGGAAGCAGTTTTAAAAATGTCCTGCTCTGCATAAGATAAGTTTGCCACAGAGAAGGGGGGAAAAACATTCAAGCATGTTCAGCATCTTATAGATTAATCCCAGGCCTAGAGCCAGGATAATTACTGCCAGAAGGAATAAAAGTAACATAAATATAGGTTAACACACAAAGGGTCCCGTTTGCAAGGTTTTACACATCACCAGCTCACAGGCGGATTTGTAAATTTAATTATAGAAAGATTTATAAAAGCAGGTAATACCCAAAGGGTCGTAAAAATAATTTTACTACACTGAAGAGAACAAAACAAAAATTTAAAAAAAAATAAAAGAAACTCCAAACATTTTAAATTAAGTAGGGCATCTGATGGATCTCCTGAAGCCCTTCCGCAGGATCCAGCCCAGACTGCGGAGCAGCATCCGCCACAGCCTTCCAGAAATGCCATTTCCAGAGGAGAGCAGATAAGTCACTCTGACAGCCTTGTGACCTTCCAGAGCTGATGTGCTTAAAAAAAAAAAATCTTCTTTTTTTTTTGCAGAGGGTGCTCCTGGTAAGGTCAAAACCTTGTTAGGATGGGGGAGGACAATTCCAAAACACCTTTGCTACAGGGGTGCTGTGAAATCTCTGGAATTGCTGGTTCCCACCAGGATTAATGGTGTTTTTCTGCCAAGGACAGCTTTGGGGGAGGAGGATGGTTCCCTGCCCATGGCAGGGGGTTGGAATGAGATGATTTTTAAGGTCCCTTCCAACCCAAACCATTCTGTGACTCTGTGATTAAATATCACTGGGCTGGATTTAGTTTTTGAAGGAGCTGTTGCCAGTGAAGGAAAAAGCAGGAGCAGGGCTGTCCAAGCAACTCAGCATGGAAAAACAGGGATATTCTCTGCCAACCGTGCAACAAGAGTGTTATAAACTCTCTCCTTCTATGAATGCTACATTCTTAAAGAAAAATGAAATACTGTTACAAGGTGTGTATGAAAGGAAGGCACAGGGCAGGAACAGGGAGGAGAACTCCATTCTGGGCTTCCCACTAAAATACAGCCACCCTTAGAAACCTGAAATTGTTACCTATAAACCCTCTTTTTGGTGTATAAACCACGTTTCTGACCTATTCAGTGCTTTCTGCTCCAGGAGACACTTCCTGAAAGATCCCTGGGAGTGATGCAAATGCTAAACCAAGCTTCTGTCAGTACAGCAAAACATGCTGTCACTTTTAAATGCACCTTTTGGGGACTTCAAACACTCCTGGCTGGAATGCTCTGCTATTCCCATGCCTGGTGTGTGTGAGGAGAAAATGTTCAGGATGCTGAATGCCTGTAAAAAAGCATTTCAAAGGATCACAGACAAAGATTTTTTTGGCCTGAAAATACACATTTATTAGGAAGAAAACCTATGGGGTTACAAATATCATAAATAAAATGTAGTGTGATAAAAAATCCCTCAGGACTGAGCAGTTAATCTCTGGAAAATGGGGACAGGACACTCCACTTTGCCACGATCAGCATCAGTTCTGCACAGGTGGCTCTTGGAATCTCATTTCACACCAGTTGTTTCTGTGCACAAAGATCCAGGCTGGACATTCCAAACCCTTTTTTTATGTAAATCTGTTCCTACAGCTTGAAAACCTCCACACAGGACACTAGAGCTGTTTGCAAGAGTGTGGTTTAAATATACATCAATGTGTATTAATGTACGTAGTGAGCACCCAAAACAGCACAGGGAGAGTCACAATCCATCTGCCTTGGGAAGGGCTGATCCCAGGAAGCAGCAGCAGCATTATGGGATGGCACAGGATGGACTGGGATGCAATAATGGGAATGCAAATTGAATCTCAGTATCAAGGAAGTGCCACTAAATCAGAGGCTGCAGCAGACGCAGCCCGGAGGAGCCCGGTCCCCCGGGCCGTGTAAAACTGGATTAGGTGTGAACTTCAAACCCAGTGTGATGTGGAATAATCCTATGCTGGCAGAAAGGGATCAAAGCTAATTTCTCTAACTTGCTTAATCTTCTGCGGAGATGTCTGAACTCGGGAGACACAGCGGACCGGGAGTCAAAGCCCTGCTCTGCCAGAGGGTTCAGCAGGGGCTGAGGGAGAACAGAGCACGTTAAAAACCCTGGGGAGTGGAGTTGTTTCTGATGAGCTTTTAGAAAGTCAGGGAATCACAGGATGGACTGGGTTGGAAGGGACCTTAAAAATCATCTCATCTCTTAAAATTCCTCCCTGGAAATGTCCAAGGCCAGGCTGGATGGAGCAACCTGGGATAGTGGAAGGTATCCCTGCCCATGGCAAAGGGGTGGAACAAGATCGGATTTAAGGTCCCCTACGGCCCAAACCATCCTGATTTCATGATTCTCTGTCTCTATACCTGGATCAGCTCTGCTGACATAAAATTCCAGAAACTTAAAGTAACCCAACCAAACAACAGGAAAAAAAAAATCCACTCCTTCCCACATTAAATGAACAGATTGATCCAAGCACTGGAACATCTCACCACCCATAAAAACCTTTCATACCTAAAAAACAAAAAAAGAGAAAAGAATAAAATTAAATAAACAGTAGTGCTCAAATCTTAACTAAACCATTATCCATCAATTAAAGCTTAAAAGGTGAAATAAAAAGAGGATGTTCAGGGATGCCTGATGGGGTGGCAGAGCTCATCCCACCAAAGGTTCAGTGTCTGAGGTGCAGACCCAGTCAAAGCTGGAGCCAAAAGGTCAGGATTTCTAGGACAGGACACATGGCAGTGTCAATGACTGAGAGAGCCAAGACCAGCAGCTCTGACTGGGCACCTCACTTGGAATCACTGAATCTTAAAGGTTGGAAAAGTCTTTAAGGTCATCGAGTTCCCCCAGCACTGCCAAGACCACCACTAGCCCATGTCCCCAAGTGCCACATCCACAGGGCTTTGAAATCCCTTCAGGGATGGTGATTCCACCATGGGCAGGCAGCCTGTTCCAGTGCCTGAGCACCCTTTCAGTGATGGAACAGACAAATGAAGTCAGATGGAATAAAAGATCCCAGCAGTGCAAATTAACCATTTCAAAGACTTTAAGAAAATAATTTTACAGGTGGGTGCCAATTGATTGGTAATTACACCTTAAACTGGGACAGGAATTGGGATTTCTGATTTGGGATGAGATCCTTCCACACTCAGTGCTCCCTTCATGCTGCTAAAAGGATGCTGGTAACTGATAAACGCAGAGCTGCAGGAGAAACAGTCTACTTTGAGGTGTAAATCAGCTCTTACACTGCAATCTACAAATGATTCTGCTGGATAAAAAGCACAAAATTAAGTACAAAGAGGCCAAATCACCTCAAATAATGATTAACCATAAGTGGATACATTATACCACAGACATGTCTCTGCTCTGTTAAATATTAATTTAAATGGACACATTTTAAACTACATATAATAGGGATAAGCACTTTTTGTTAAAGGAGAGCAACTCGTGTTAGTGAGTAAGAAAGGAACAGCTCAGAGGAGAGCAGAAGGATTTCAAGCAAGAACAGTCCAAGGATAAGAAAAATATAGGTACAGTAACCTGATACAATTACATGCATGTAAACATGTGCATTCAGTGCAGGTTTTCTAAAGAATTCCTCAAAATCTTGAATTGCAAACTAAATAAGATAATATATTGCTGATCTCCAAATCTGTGAGATCATTCAGCTTTCCAGAATGGAGTAACACTGAGCTAAAACACACACAGAGCTGAAACCAGCCCAGCTTTGGCTGCAACTCGAGGCAACGTCAGCAGCTGCCACTGCAAAATGTGCAGAGAGCTCTCTCCAAGCTTCATACACACCCCCTAAATAAATCCTGTGCCAAAACACAGCAAATACTCTCTGTCAGAGACCAAGCTGTAAAGCTGTTTGGCTTGGTTTTTTTGCTTCCTTAAGTTCCAGCTTGAGGAGTGCTTGGGAATGCTCTGACATGGAAAGGGAAATAGCCTGAGCACATCCCCACCGTGTTTCCTCCACTGCTGGTATTATGGTGTTATGATATGTATAAATTTTCTGGTGATAATTTACTGATAAATTTGGTACATTTGCCAATTACCTGTCAACAAAAAACTTGGAAGTTATGGAATCATAGAATCACAAAATTACACCATCAGGGAATGGTTTGGGTGGGAAAGGACATTAAAGCCCATCCAGTTCCGCCCCTGCCATGGGCAGGGACACCTTCCACCATCCCAGGCTGCTCCAAGCCCTGCCCAACCTGGCTTTGGACACTTCCAGGGGCAGCAACAACTTCTCATGTAATTTTTGGCTTTGTACAATGCTGTCTAAACTCCCCTCTAGCTCCCAAAGCACTTTTGGGGGTATTATGGGATACCCAGGACTATTTGCAAGAGAAAACCTCATGGAGAAGGAAAGAGAAGCTTTGCAAAGCAGCAGAAGTTGTGGCTGAAGACAAGACCAGAAGAGTGACAGCACAACAGAAGCCTTTCTTGGTCTCATTACCATTTTGCTGGAAGTTTTCCAGAGCGCTGGTCTCCTACAGCTCCTTCTATGATGGAATCAGGTGATGTCAAAATAACCCAAATTCTGCCTTAGGGCTTCGTTCTCTTTGGTTTAAGCTAAAAACAAACACACACATGGATGATTATGGAATGGAAAACACAAGAAAAGTAAAATAATGGGTTTTTGCAGGATTCTGAATTGTCATGAACAGTGAAAACAAATAAATATAAACAAAGAATAAAAATTATTTATCCTAAACAATGGGTATAATGTATATACATTAAAATATATATACAATGGAATAAAGGGATGAAAATAACAGGTAAGAAACCACATTGTGTTTGCAACAGATGACAGAAATGAACAGAAATCTGTTTACAGGAGCTGAAAACACGCTGCCACGGTGTAGTCCTGACTTTTTTCACCATTTACCCAGCTGCAATTACCACCACCTCAGCCACAAACAGCACATCTGGGGAGGGAGGGGAATTATTAGGGGCTCCTTTGTCATCCCGAATTACCTGCCCTGTGTGTGTACACAAGCACTGGCTTAAACATTCAAAGGAATTTGCCTCCAAGAAAAGTCATCTTTATTGTCATTGTCCCCAATTTCACGGCCAGACCAGCGACACAGCCCGGCTGTGTGTCAGCACAGCCCCCAGTTTGAGGAATCCACACTGACACGACAAGAACTAATCCTATTATTTCCTTAACGGCATCTGAATAGGCGTTTTCCAAGTGCTGCTTCTTATTGTAAGTTTAACCCATGTGTTAATTCTCTTACTGAGATCTCAAGCTGCTTTCTCTAGAATCGGGGATTTAAGGGAATCAAATCCCTTCTATTCAATTTGCTACTTAAGAGACAAACCTTTCAAAATTAAACTTGCAGGCTGTTTGCCTGAAAAACATCCCTTCTCTTTCCAAGGAAAGTATCTCTAAAACCCGTTTTAAGCACAGAGAGAAGAAGTTTTTAGCACATCTCAAGTTTAAACCTGACAGCAGCTGCCTTGAAGCAAGAACCAGGAGGGCAGAAATTCATTGGGGAAAAGATTTTCAGTTTATTTTAATACCAATTTGATGAGTGAGCATCCAAGCAGTGCTTTATTTGAGTAAATTATTTCCTGTTACTGTGATTCTCCTCCAGTAAACTACAATCACAGAATGGTTTGGGTTGGAAGGGATCTTAAAGGTCATTTTGTTCCAACTACCTGTCATGGGCAGGGACACCTTCCACCATCCCAGGTTGCTCTAAGTCCCATCCCATGTGGCCTTGGACACTTCCAGGGATCCAGGGCAGCCACAGCTTCTCTGGGCAATATTCAAAGGTGATCAAGTGAGGAAAGACTTGGGCAAAACCCAACCCCTTGCAGACACTTCCTGTGGCTGAAAAAATTTTTGAGGACACCATGCTCAGGGGAGTTTTCCTTTCTGTAATCAAATATTAAGCTATGAAGCCCCATGAAAACAAACACCTCACTCTACACACACACACAGACACTTTCTGTGCTTTCCAGCAAAGCCACAACAACAGATTTGCTGTGGGTCTGCAAGAACTTATAGGTAACATATTAAATATTGATTGAAAATAAATCCAAATAATTAGGCTTAAATTTTAATACCCATGTAGGTTTCTCTATAATTCATGATGAACGGCATTTTCTGAGGTTCCATGAGAGGCTCTGGGTTTAATTTTAATTATGCATTTATTACATAATTCACCAAATTCAGTAATGTGCAGTGAGTCTCCCAGCCATTGAAGTGAGTAACGAGATTTATCAGCCCAGTTTGTCACACAACAAACAGGATTCAGAGCCTTATAAAGGCGGGTGATGAAAGATACATAGAGGGAGGGAAGAACCAGCAGCAGCTTTATTTCCATGTAATAATGCTAATAATATGCAAATAATTCCCCATCTTAATGAATACTTCAGATGAATGCCACATTCCAAGCGGGGATGGCACAGGGAGGGAGGGAACTCAGCTGCTGGGAGTGTTCAAAGCTCTTTGGAAAGCAAGAAGTTACAGCTGTGGGTATCACTGAGCTTCCCTTCTCCCTGCAGAGGGAGGCTGGACACTGGAACAGCTCCCCAGGGAATGGGCACGGCCCCAAGGCTGCCAGAGCTCCAGGAGAGTTTGGACAATGCTCTCAGGGATGCACAGGGTGGGATTGTTGAGGTGTCTGTGCAGGGCCAGGGGTAGGATCAATGATCCTGATGGATCCCTCTGAACTCAGGATACTCTGTGATTCCATGATCCTCACATACCAGGAATGACACTGTCACATGGCAGAAGGTTCCTAAGCTCCTCAAGCTCCTTACATCCTGTTTTTAGACAGTGACAGTCACATCAAAAATGTGGATAATTTTCAAAATAGGCAGGGATGCACAGACACCCCTGTAGGGATCTCCACCTGGAGCACAGACAGCATTTTATAGGCCCAAACCTCCAGGGGTCTGTGACCTGCTCTCCTAAATACTTCTGATGAACTCTTCAAAGTTGCATTTGGAAGTTTCTCCTGAAACCCTGCAACTGCTGCTGTCCTTCAACAAACCTTTCAATGGATATTTTTTACCATTTCCCAAGCTTTTGCAAACGTCCCCCCTTTCATCAGGAATCATCTCCCCTGGGACTGGGCATATGCTCAGAAGCCAGTGGTTTCAGGTACTTCCCATGCTGTTCTTTTCCCTTAATATTTTAGCCTCAAACATCTTCAGGGAACTCAAATATTTAAGTCTTACAACCTCCTCACAAAGCCAAGCCAGCATTCCTTCCCACGTTCTCACTTGAAACCCACATTTTTTCAGTCCTCCTCAGGCATCCCTTTCATTCAGCTTCCCATACCCACACATCCTCTAGGATTTCCAGTCTATCTCCTCTCTCAACAAAGTGTTAGGAGAAACAGGAACCTTTGAGGGGGTCTCCTCCATCTGCATGAAAATGCCCCTAAGCCTCCTTTTCTCCAGGCTGAGCCCCCCAGCTCCTTCAGCTGCTCTTCATAGGATTTCCTCTCTAGACCCCAAATTCCTGTGGAACAAAAAGGCCAAAAATTGCCCAAAAGTTCACCCTGATGATGAATGGGGATGGTGAATCCTCCTCTATGTCCACCCTTGGGAAAAAAAGAAAGTGTGAACCTCTCCCTTCTCAGCACCAAAGGATCTGCAGAGAAGAGACAGCCCTTTAAATGGCACAAAACCTTCCACCAATTCTCTGAGATTCCCCCTGGGTCCCAGAGCAGCTGACTGTGAGACAGAAACTCCAGGACATCAGGCTTTGTTAGGTCTGGCACTCACAGCACTGCTCCTGGGATATCCCAACTGCAAGACAACAAAACCTCCCCCTATGGAATCTGCAGCTCCAATGCTATCATAGGACTTGACTGTGGAATCAAAGGCCCTCGAAATATTTTGCTTATTTTGACCTCAGACACTGAGGGAAATCTGCTGCTTTCACTGTCAGCTAGGACCAGCAGAGAAATAATATTTCCAATGTCTGATCCAGCACCAGCAGAGCTCATTGCTCACCAAGTGCAGAAACACTCTCTGAACTGAAAAATAAACTCAATCCTCACCTCTGCTTAAAGGATGCCCTCAGACACCAGATGACAGTGGGCTGTGACCAGGGATTGACTGCAGGATATCAAAGCTGCTGCAGGAATGAGGAAACCCAGAGCTAGAAGAGAGACTGTGCTGCACCCACTGAAATGCAGTGTTCCCAAAATAAAGGGTTTCCATTTGACACCAGGAACCCAGATGGTCTAGGATGGAAGGGAACTTAGATACCATCTCCAAACTCTTGCCAAGGGAAGGGAAACCACTCAAGAGACACTGCAGCTCCAAGCCCTGTCCAACCTGGCCTTGGACACTTCCAGGGATCCAGGGGCAGCCACAGCTTCTCTGGGCACTCTGTGCCAGGGCCTCACCACCCTCACAGGGAAGAATTCCTTCCCAGTATCCCATCTATCCCTGCCCTCTGGCAGTGGGAAGCCATTCCCTGTGTCCTGTTCCCTCAACACCCTGTCTCAAGTCCCTCTCCAGCTCTCCTGGAGCCCCTTCAGGCACTGGAAAGGGCTCTGAGGTCTCCCCGGATCCTTCTCTTCTTCAGGCTGGACATTCCCAGCTCTCCCAGCCTGGCTCCAGAGCAGAGGCTGCTCAGGGAAGACACCATCTGCGACCAAAACTGGACAAATTACACCTCACTGCTCCTCTTCCATGTACTTCATGGGGAACAAAAGTATGAAGAAGAGGAAATCCTCTTCCACCTCTGAAACATTCATCTCTAATAAAAAAACCAGCACTGCCAAGTAGGGCACCATGAAATTATTCAGATTCCAAGTAATATCACAAATTTGCAATAAACCACAAAACCCTTAATTCCTCCCCAAATAATTTCTTAGTAGATCCAAGCACACAAAGGAAAACAAGCAGGGAAGAAGCGAGAGAGTGACTTTTTACATGGACTGATAAGGGATGGGACAAAGGGGGAGAAAGAGGAGAGATTTAGATAGGACATCAGAAGGAAATTCTGCCCTATGAGGATGGTGAGGCCCTGGCACAGGGTGTCCAGAGAAGCTGTGGCTGTCCCTGGATCCCTGGAAGTGTCCAAGGCCAGGTTGGACAGGGCTTGGAGCAACCTGGGATAGTGAAAGGTGTCCCTGCACATGGCAGGGGGGGGGAAGCCTTGCTGCAGAACTGTTCCAACCTGTTCATTGATTATAGAATCTAAATAAAATAAAGGAAGATGGACAAATAAGCAACCAGAGCAGCACAACTGAGCTCCCAGGTGGGGAAACATCACTTAATAAGGGAATTTTGCGGGCAGCAGCACCAGAGCTGGAAACCTTTATTCTGGCCTCTACAATCAGCACTTGCAGCACTTTGTTGACACAACAGAACATGGCTCAATTTCAAGCACTGTTGAGGTTGAGTAATTTCAAACATCTTTTAATGTTTGTAGAGAGTCCAGAGGGAAGTTGGTAGAAAAGATCTCCAAGGCAGCCACGTGGAAATAAGATACAAGCCCCTTCAATTCACTGCAGTGCCAGGCAGGAGGCAGGAATGGAGACAGAGGAGGGGAAGGGGAAAGGTGAGGATCCACACTTCCAGCTAAACTGCTTAAAACATTTATTTATGCCCAGTGGCTCCATTACAAGTTCACAGTGTGCCTTGGGGAGCAGTAACAGACCAATTCCATGAACACAGATTGGTGCTTCAGAAGTAAAATTTTAAGTGTAATCCGTACTCCTATTTCTTCTCATGGCAGGAACACTCCTTTTAGAGGGAGGTCGTCCTCCTCTTCTCTTACAGCTACCAAAAATTGTGCATGAGAAATCACGTAAGACATGAATACAGCTGGATTTAACTTGAGCATTATACACTAGGGCATTGGTGCTTTTAATGAAAATCTGGGAAAGATTGCTGATAAACCTGAGTTGGGAACAATGACAGTGAAAATAGGCTAACACTCATCTACAGAGCTTCCCCTAAACTCGTGAGGTCAAGGCAGAGCCCTTTGAAAGTCTAAATTAAATTTAAAAAGGACAAAATTAGCTGCTCACTGTGGGTATTAGAGCATTTTTCAGAGCAGGGTCGAGCAGCAGTATCCCAGCAAGGAATTTCAGGATAACAGTAAATACAAACCAGCGCTTCGGGTTTGTGTCATTTTTTTGGTCACTTGTATTATAAAGATTCAAATAAGGAAATCTGTCCTGAGGATGCCCTATCAGAACAGGAATGCCCTGCAAACATGTCCCAGGAATGAGCCAGTGGTGGAGGATGCCAGGGAAAACAGGAACACACCTCCAGCAACAGGACATCACTCTGAGGTTGGAGAATCCATGGCTAAAAACTGCTCAAGTCCTACTGGCAGCTCTGGTTTCTTCCTGACCTTGTAACTCGGTGCACAGGCTGGATTATCACTGCTCCAGAGGCTGGAGTTTAAATCTGGCAGCAGGGAAAAACAACCAGACCACAAATGGCCCAGAAACCCTGAGGCAAGGTGTAGAAATGATGGGTGCAGAGTGCTCCCTCTTCCTCTGCCTGAGCACAAAGTCTCTGCTTCTGCTTCCAGAAGCTCTCTGGGAGTGCTCAGCACTCTTGGAAGTTAAACCAGATGTGAATGTTAATGAAGTGGTGCCCACAGCCCTCCCATCACATCTGGAGTCACAGAATGGTTTGGATAGGAAGGGGCCTTAAAGAAAATCCAGTTCCAAACCTGTCCAGGAGCAGGGACACCTTCCACTATCCCAGGCTGCTCCAAGCCCCATCCAGCCTGGCCTTGGGCACTTCCAGGGATCCAGGGGCAGCCTTGGCTTCTCTAGGCACCCTGTGCCAGGGTCTCCCCACCCTCACAGGAAGAATTCTCTCCTAAAATATCTAATCTAAACCTATTCTCTTTCAGTTAAAACAATTCCCCCTTGTCCTGTCCCTCTATCCTTTGTCCCAAGTCCCTCTCCAGCTCTCTTAAAGCTCCTTTAGGCCCTGGAAGGGGCTCTGAGATCTCCCTGGATCCTTCTTTTTCCAGGCTGAACACCCCCAGAGCTCCCAGCCTGTCTACATGGGATATTTTATGTGTTTATATTGGGAAAACAAACAGCAGCAGGACTGTCAGATTTGCTGTGAAATCAGCAATGGGGACAACTGTGCAGCCTCACCCTGAGCCATGGGAGAGCTGCTGTGCAGGTCTGCCTGCTTCCACCAGATCCTGCTGCATCTGCCACTCCTGAGCACCTCTGGCAGCATCACTTTTAGAGGAAAGCCAAGTTAAATTCTTCCTGTCCATTTGCTTTCTTCAGGACATGATTCAACCCCTTGCACAGATCCACACAGCTGTCCCAAAGTGCATCAGGATGGTTTAAATTCTTCTCTAAGTGTTATGATTATTCCAAGGGTGAAGAATGAAAAAAAAAAAACCTTCTCCCACATCACCTCAGAGAGCAGAGAAAGCCTCAGAGGCACGAGCAGCTGCTGAAATTGCTCCTTCCAAGCCTGTCCCGACACCTAAAAACCTGAAACCTTTTCCTGAAGGAAGATTTTTCTCAGCGCAGCACCAGCTACACTGCATCAAGCCCCAGTTACTTTGCTATTTGCTCCTATCCAGCAGAGGTAAGGAGTAAATCAGCACCTCTGTGGCTGTGTCACAGATACCACAGGATTTTCCAGACAGACAGACAGACAGACAGACAGACTGTTGTAAGTGCTGCCCTGCTGGGACACTGCACGCCACGGCACCGGCACATTTAAGAGGATCATGATCCCAGCATTAGCTGTGGGAACATTCCCAATAAATAGCTATTTTTCCAGCCTGATTGCTCCAGCTTCCATCACTTCACATTTTGATGCAGATTCTTCCTGTTAGCAGACTCATCACTGCCCAGCTAACTCTGTCCATCCGGCCCAGACACCACATTTGTTCACACA
The DNA here is from genome assembly GCF_963513975.1 of Fringilla coelebs. Lineage (NCBI taxonomy): Eukaryota > Metazoa > Chordata > Aves > Passeriformes > Fringillidae > Fringilla > Fringilla coelebs. Next base: position 3,690,801 of record NC_140030.1, read on the forward strand.
AGGCTGTGGCATATGGATTTTTCCTTCAAAAATGAGGCATGTCAGCATTTTCCTATCATTCTTCTGAAGCAAAAGTGATCTTAACTACCCTCTCTTAAAAGCTAGAGCACATTTCACAAGAACTCCACTTTGTCAGGCCATGGTGAGGTCACAGATCAGGCTGGCAGGTGGGAAAGAAGGTTTAAATGTGTTTTTAGGGTCACCAGAGGAGGATCTCTCAGCCATTTGGGTTTTTCAGCAGCTCTCTACTGCCTGAATGCAAAGCAGTCTCAGCTGAATTTCACTAATTCCTTCAAAGACTCTCTTACACTCATCTGCACAGATTATGCAGTAAATAGTCTTTAAGAGAGCACTCCCTAACCCCAACAAGGCTATTCAAAAATAAGGCTTAACCAGCTGACCTCTGATTATCTTCAGCAGTTCACCCATCTGTCTCCAATACACAAATTCCAGCCTCAAAGCAATGCTTCCTTTAGGTGTCTGAACTGGATCTTAATAATTACAATGCTCTCCAATGAAATGGTGACATGAAAGTGTCCAAATTGTTCCCAAAAAAGCTCAGTGAGGACTGTGAACACTTAAACCCCTCTTGAAAGTCACCACATCCCAGGCACAGGACATTGAAGCAGCATTTCTGCTCTCAAGGGACACATCAGAACCACCGGGTTAGGATCTGTCCCCCGTTTCACACTTGGACAAGATCAGCCCAGATGAAGCGAACCCAAGTCCTTAAATGTTAATGAACTCCCACAGTGACTTTGGGAAGAAACCTTCCCAGTAGCTTTGCCTTTTGTAGTGACAGTGTTTACAAAATGTGGGAGCTGTGAAGAAAACTGGGATTGCTCAATGGCAGCTTTTATGAAGTGCAGCAGGCTGCAAAGTAAGTGGCATTTGAAGCTAAAAATTAGCGAATTATTTGCCTAGAGGTGGAGCAGCTCCAAGGTGGTGGCAGCATGCTCCAGCTCCTTTATGGCCTTTCCCTGGACACCTCTGTTAGCATTCCACAGGAGCTGCAGGAGACATGGCATCCATCAGGAAACTAAAGGGTTATTCCAAAGCTCCTAGGGTATCACAAACCTCAATTTTCCCCTTCTCCCTCAGGTTATTTTGAAGTCTCAGCCACCTTTAACTGCAGCCAGGAGCTCACTCTGCCACCAGTCATGGCATGACAGAATGGCTTGGGGTGGAAGGTATCTTAAAGACCATCCAGTGCCACCCCGTGCCAGGGGAAGGGACACCTTCCACTGTCCCAGATTGCTCCAAGCCCTGTCCAACGTGGCCTTGGACACTTCCACGGATCCATGGCAGCCACAGCTTCTCTGGGCAATCCATGCCAGGCTCTCCAGATGCTGCCACCCTCCTGATGTCTGTGGACTGAGAGAGCAATTTCAGCCACTCCAACCCTCTAAAAGTGGTGTTTGACCCTTTCCAGCCTGGAATCCAGCCTCTTCAACATCCAATATGGACACTGTAAGCAGCTTTTGAATTTGAAGGGTTTCCACTGAGTGCATTTTACAAGTTAAGTCTCTTCAGGTTCAAATCTTTCTCACAGTGCATTTGAAATCACCCAGAGAAATCCTGATCCTGGCAGGGCTTGGAGATTGTTTTGATTACAAAAGAGAAAAAAAAAGTACAAATACATCTTAAAGAAAGGGGAAAATGGAACGGGAGCTTTCAAATGGATGCAGCTTTGCTAGAGACAGGGAAAAAAATCACAGGAAATGAGGGAGCACCAGCCTGAGAAACAAAAGACCTGCAAGAGGCTGATTATGGCCTTGATTAACAATCCCTGCTCAGGGCTGGGGCAACAGGAGCAGCAGTGGGCAAAGCCACCCCTGGGAAGAGGTGCAGGAAGGCAGGAGCTGCTTTCCAGGAGAACTGAGCTACAGGGGACTCTTCACACCCATGAGGGAAGAGCCCAGGGCACCTCCCATGGAAATGAATCTTGGCTCAGGAGTGAGACTGAGCTTTGAGAGAGGAGGAAGCACCCACACCCAATTTTCCTGCCTTAACTCAGAATAGATCAATATTTTATCACCTTTCACCCTGAGTTTTTGGAGGGTTGTTCATTTCAGGAGAAAAGGAGGCTGCAGACCCACAGCAACGCATGGTGAGGCACCCAGCTGGCTCAAAAAGATACCTGGACCTGATCTTGCACCTCCAAATTCCAATGGTGCAGCCAGACTGAGGACACTGCAAAGCTCATGAGTGGTCTCCTCAGCCTGTGGCCACCAGAAGTGTAAGAGTGGATGGATGGCACTGGATGCATTTCTAACCTGGGTTTATGCAACAAAATTCTCTGCTCTAACTCATCATGTGTCCTCCTGTAGAAAACTGTGCAGAGTACAGGTTTAGATAGGATATTAGGAAAAAATATTTCTGTGTGAGGGTGGTGAGGCCCTGATACGGGTTTCCCAGAGAAGCTGTGGCTGCCCCTGGATCCCTGGAAGTGTTCAAGGCCAGGCTGGACAAGGCTTGGATCAACCTGGGATGGTAGAAAGTTCCCTGGCTATGGCAGGGGTTGGAATGAGATGAGCTTTAACGTTCCTTCCAGCCCAAACCATTCTGTGATTCTGTGATATAACAGAGCAAATTCTCTCCCTTCATCTCAAATTAAATCTAAGCATGAAGCAAAAGCAGCTGCATTTGTGTAGTGATACATGAAAGTGTCTGCAAAGCATTTTCGGATCCTTCAGGAAAAATGCTAAATATCTGTTCTATAATTCAATGAATGTTAATATATTCATCACAGATTTCGACTCTTCAATTGCATGGGAGAAAAACAAGAAAATTGGTGCTTGTTGCAATGTTACGATGCCAAGGGATGGAAGCGGTCCAGGGTCTCGGAATATTCAAGTTCTGTGTGGGATGCAGGGAAATCCCCCATGAGAACACAAGCAGAGCCTGTGTGCTGTGGGATGAGGAGTGAGGTCACACTCAGGCACGCTGGCTTTGAGCTCCAGAGCCAGAAACCAGATGTTGTTTTACCTTTTTGTGGTTGCCAAAATCAAACCCAAACCTGCCTCTGTCCTCACACCGAGGGCCCTGGTCCTGCTTGCCAGGCAGAGCCGGGTGAATCATTCTCCTCGCTCGTTTTTTCACTTTGTGCCCTTCTAAAAAGCTCTACCTCAGGTGCCTTCCTGCGCCAGCAGCTCTTGCCTGACACGACCTCGACCTGGTGAGGACAGAGCTCCAGACCACAAAGGCAGAGCACTTGCCCTCCTTTTCCCAGGCACGCCATTCACTGCTACTCTAAGGTATTTTTGTTCGCTGCTTGGAGCGACTCTGAGCCCATAACTGCCCTCCTTTGTTCAGGCTCTTCAACAAGAGAACCCACTGCTTTTGCAGCATGCTCAAACATAAAGACTCTCAGCAATACCATGTGTTTCACCTCGGGCTATTTTAGCATGTGCTAAATTAGGGGAGTGTTTGTAATGCGCTCACCTAAAATGATCAGCGCTCACACACCTCTTGCTTTTACACCTAGGAGGAAAAAACAAATCCCTGCTGCGGTGAGTCCTGAGTCCGCATGGGAATAAACTCCTCTGTGGTCTCCCTGCAATTTTACCTAAACGTCCTGCTATTCATCTTCTCCCCCAGCATCCTGGGTGTTTCAGTGACCATTTAAGCAAGTCACTTCAGAGGGCTGGAGCTCCTCTGTGCCAGAGACAGGCTGGGAGGGCTGGGGGTGCTCACCTGGAGAAGGGAAGGATCCAGGGAGAGCTCAGAGCCCCTTCCAGGACCTAAAGGGGCTCCAGGAGAGCTGGAGAGGGACTGGGGACAAGAAATGGAGGGACAGGACAAGGAGGAATGGTTTTTAGCTGAAAGAGGGCAGGGTTAGATATTGGGAATGAATTGTTGGCTGTGAGGGTGGGGAGGCCCTGGCACAGGGTGCCCAGAGAAGCTGTGGCTGCTCCTGGATCCCTGGAAGTGTCCAAGGCCAGGTTGGACAGGGCTTGGATCAACCTGGAAGAGTGGAAGGTGTCCCTGCTGATCACAGGGAGTTGGACTGTGATGCTCCCTAAGGTCCCTTCCAATACAAACCATTCTCTGATTTTGTGACTTCTGCCCCCAGCCCTGTTACAAAACTTCCCCTGTTTTTTCCCAGTAATAGCGCTCATGCTGACAGCTGGGGCACTGCTGGAGTGCCTTTGCAGGAGGAGCAGGAGGAGCACCTCAAAGTGAGAGGATTATTCTCCAGAAGTGGAGCACCCTTTCCTTCAGCCTGGAGCCACAGCAAGCCTTCCTTTCCCCTGCTTTCCAACAATTTCCTCCCCCTGCTGCGCTCACAAAAGGCCCGACCCAAAAATCAGCCCTTAAAACAACGTCAGCAGTTTTTAAACCCCGCTAAGCTGTGCACTGGAAGGAGGAGGGGAACAAACTGGCCCCAGAGGCGAACTCCAATTCAGCTCCATTCAGCCATAGAAACTAAAATGTTAAAATAAAATATGTGTGCACAGCGGTGAACCCCCGAGCTGGCAGGTCACAGGGTGAGAAAAGCACCCAGTATGCTGGCAGGGGCTTGGAACAACCTGGGATAGTGGAAGGTGTCACTGCTCATGGAAGGAGGCTGGAACAAAATAAGTTTTAAGGTCCCTTCCAACCCAAAACATTCTATGATTCCAAGAAAAACAGCAGGGTTACAACACTTTTAACATCTGGTTACTTTTTGATGTTATCCTCAAAAAATGTTTGCAAAATGGCCATCCAGCATCTCATCTTGATTATCTCAATGCCATCAAATCCACACAGATTTTGCCTCGTAGTAAATGCAGAGTATAATATTTAGGCATTTTAGAGTTTCAAGGCTGGAAAGGCCATTTCAATCTAAAGAGCCTCAAGAAGCAATAAATCATAACAGCTCAGACAGGAGTTGTTTTTGACTCAGTATTACTGAGGTAAATTACTTGTAGCATTACAGAAGAGTAATTCTGTGTGTGAGAAGCGAGCAGCAGTACTTTGGTGATAAGGTTAGAGAGATATTTGTGCTAACGAGGAAATTTAAGCTCCATTTCAACGCAGACTCCTGAGCCATCAGCGGTGTCTGCTGCCTTTCTCCAGGGACCAACTTAGTATCACTCTCACATCCTTCTCTGGAGTGATGAAAGCACATTATAGGCTGATAAAGGCAATCCGTGGTATTTCTTACAGGTCTCCAAAGATCAGCAATTTATTAAAAAGCGCTTTTCAGGAACTGGGCAAAAACAAAACGTTCTTCATCAACACCTCACACCGAATCCGTCTTGCCTTAAATAAATTCACAGCTCTGGCAATACAAACTCACTCCTCCCTAATTGCTGCTGTTCTACATTTGCAAATTCCAAGTGGTGATGCCTCTCTGCTTGTCAGCAGAGATTTATCAACCCCTCTCCGTGTCCAAAGGTCACACGAGTAAATCTGAGTGTGTTCTGAGCAGGAATCCCTCCCTCTGCTCCTGAGCTGTCCCATCCACAGCAGTGCACAGACCCAGGGTGACACAATGCAGAATACAACAGCTTAAATAATTAAAACCAAATTGATAATTATCAAATGAAGGAGCAAAGCAGCTCTGAGGCACAATGAGCTTTGCTTTGCTTTATCCTCCTATGACTTATTTGCAACAGGTCTCGCAGGCTCTGCTGCAATGAAGGGATGCTCCGGGGCTTGGTTAAAGGCTACTGCACCCAGCTGTTCATCTGTCATCAAAACACAAAGAAACCACCAGAAAATTGAAGGTCTGAATCTCACTTCCCACTTAAAACCACCCTGGCAGTGCAAACATGAGAATAAATTATACTCCTCCAGCAGAAGCGTAAATGAGCTGTAGTGGAAAGGCTGATCCAGCTGAAGATTCCAAGTTAAAAACTAAAGCAAATCCAAGTACAAATGTTTTGTATTCTCATCCCTTGTGCAAATGCTGCTTTTGTGTGTGCTGGAGCTGCTCAGCTCTCCTCTGAACAGCACCTGGGAACTGTAGTGTCACGTCAGACACTAAAACCAGGCATGGAAATGCCCAATAAATGAACCGTCCAAAAATTTCTTTTACTGTTTCTGCACCTTCGCTGGTATCAAAATCTCTCTCCAGCCCACCTGCTGCCACGGAGCTCTTTGATTCATCCCCACAGCTGAGAAAAGCTTAAGCCAAGTCCCTGTGTGTGAAATCAGGGGAAATCAGTTAAATCAGCCAAGTCAAGTGGAATAACCAGGCAGGGAACTGCTCCTTACAGGAGTATCCTCATCCACTGTGGGTCACACCGCTGGAATTCAGGCCTGTTTTTCCCTTGGCTTCCCAAGGCTCTCTGCACACAGAGTGATACCTTCAGCTGTCTGCACTGATGGGGGTCACCACCCAAAAATCCACTCCTGAAAGCTCAGTGTCACCCCCAGAAGCCCAGCAATGTGGGGCTGCCAGGGATGTAGGACACCAGGCAGGAGAAGCCTGGCACAAGCCCTGGTGTGTTCCCAAAGGTGCTTGTTCCAGGACCTGGCTGACCCTGACTTCATTGTTAATATAATTTTTCCATGCTGTCACTTTTTTAAATAAATAAGACTAAAATTGGAAGAGGTACCTGCGTGGCTCAGACACAACCTGCCCTGACAAGGGGACAAGGTCAAGTAACCCTGTGATTTATTGACTCTGGGATTTCTGAGTCACAGAATTACAAAATCACAGACTCACAGAGCCTGGCTGGAAAAGACCTCTGAGATCACCATGTCCAACCAACCCAGCACCACCACCATGTTCACCACTAAACCATGTCCTCAACTGACACATCCACATACTTTTAGAATGCTCCGAGGGATAATAACATGGACATCCTACTCTGAAAACCACAGTTATCCAACCTTACAGTCCATAAAACCTTATTTTCCTTTTCCTCCCAAAATTCTGAGGGGTTCTGCTTCACTACTTAGACTTCAGACCTGAGTCTGTTATAGTGCACTGAAAATAGAAAAAAATGTCAAAATACACATCCCAGGCTGATGCTACCAAACTGAATTGGGTGAGGTCAGAATATTTTGGTAGAGAATGATTTGAGCAGCTCATTTTTCTAAATTACACTGCGGTGCTGAAAGCGAGCGGCACTCAATGTTTCGCTCAAAGCTTAATTCAATTTTACTCTGTCTCAGAAAAAGAAAACAGCACATTAATCCCAAATCCTGTAAACACAGAGTTGTAAACATTCTCCAGCACCCTCCCCACCCATGCTGAGGAGGGCAGGCCTGTTTTCCAAGCCTGTGTGAAAGCAGATGGCAGCCACCTAATTCGGATTCGGTGCAATCTGTTGCTGGTGAGGAAAAAAAAGTAAGATACTTGACTGCTTTTCCTTATAAATGTAAAACCTGGGAAGTTCAACCCACTCTGTAGTTTTGTGAGATGTTTGGTAGCAGTTTTGCCAACAGAGCCAGCTCTGCTTGAGGAGAACACATGCTTCTTGTTCTCAGCCTGAACTCTGCAGCGAAAAATCCCCTCGGATCATTTGGGAAGGGAGAGTTGTCTATGGGCTCACTTCTTACTCTGGGGCTTTGCACCGTGCAAGTGCATTAATCATGACAAAATCATGATACACTGAGACACCTTATCTACCTCATTTTTCATCACAGCAATGAAGATCTTATTGAAAATAGAAATATATTACAGCAGATATAAATGATTTTTGTGTTCAAACACCCCATGCTGTGAGCCTCATGGTGAATCCCCTCTGGTTCAGAGAAGTTCTTCTTATGAGGCACAAAAGAGGATGTGGGATTTTGTGACCAGCAAAGGGGATTAGGTCACTCCTCTCCTGTTTAAAGAGCCTGAGATGCTGGTGGCTTCCCTTTTCTGGGAAGGGAACGGAGCTGGGGAAGTGGCTCAGCTGAGGGAGCTGGGAAAGGGGCTCAGCCTGGAGAAAAGGAGGCTCTGGGGGGACCTTGTGGCTCTGCACAACTCCCTGACAGGAGGGGGCACCAGGGCGGGGGGGCGGTCAGGCTCTGCTCCTGGGGAATTCCTTCTTTGCCTGCAAATGCCTAAAAATTTGCTCAAGAGGACTCATCCCACAATTTCTTCAGGGGTCAAAATAGAGCTGACTGCCCTGTAGCTCCTTGGATTTGTAGCCTTAGGAAGACAGGGGCAATATTTACCATTTTCCCATCATCTCCATGGATTTTCAGAGTGGCCCTGCTTTGACACCAGCCATCACTCAGCACCCAGTGGAACCCAGTAGGTCTCATCGATCTGCAGGTGATCCCTCACCCCACTGTTATCCACTGCTGATGTTCCTCTGTGGCTCAAACCCCTCTGCTCTTTGCTCATGGCAGAGGCCAAGGAACACAAGTGTAGGATCATGGAATCATTTAGGCTGGAAAAGCCTTCCAAGATTATCAAGTCCAACCATTCCCCCAGCACTGCTAAACCCACCACTAAACCATGTCCCCAAGTGCCTGATGCACACCTTTAAAAACATCTTGCTCTTCTTGACATCCCCTTGCAAGCATCAACTGTAGCTGAGTTCTGGCTTTCCTGACACAAACCCAACACACCTGGACAATGTTTAAACCTCCACTCTTGTAGCCAAACTCTGCTTCTACCTCCTGAATATTGCTGGTTTTGCATACTGAATGCCAAATGAACCCACTGCCTTGTGCCTCTAGCACAGGTCACAGGATAATGCCTCAAAGTGAAAAACCTCTTTGGCCCCACTCAAAACTCAGGGCTTTGATAGTTCTTCTCTCCAAGCATGAAAAACTGGATAATGCTGCCAGTGATTAGTTAAACCCCTTCACAGCAGCCTGTAAATAACCCTGGCTTGACACAAATGCCAGTGGTCACAAAGCTTCAAAGTCCTTCTTCAGAACTGGCCGATTTCATGTGACTGGGTTTCTCAGCGCAGGAATGAATCTGAGAGGTTGATTCTATGTGATACAATCAGGATGTTTTAGTTCCTGGAGATAAGTTGACACTTCTCCTCCTACCCACAGCTATAGACTTGAGAAGCGTGACACAGATTTCCTACAAACTTACAAATGTTTGCTTCGCTGTTTCAGCAGCCTCAAAGTGCCTTAACTGCATTTTTTTTTTTTGTTAAAAATAAAAATCACTAAATGCTGAAGTTACAACATTTCTGTCATCCCTGATGTTTATAAACATTAAATGAAGCTTTCAATGAGCATGTTCATGCTGTCACCAGCACAGAGCAGCCTCGCTTTGCTTTTTGTCTCCTGAGGAGAAATGCAGCTGTGAATCCTCCTATCCAAGAGTAACAGGAGAGCTTGGACACCAGCTGGTGAGTCAGGTTGAGCTGGGAACTTTAGTGGAATAATGGAAAATGTACCAACACACAAGACTAGAAAGCTCTACTGGTTGTTGCTTCTCTTCATGGAACTATTTACTTAATTTCCTGCATTTTTTTTCTCTGATCTCAGTACAAACAATGCTTTTCAACACTTTGGCTTAAAAACTCCTCCCATTATTGCTACCATTAACTCTTCACTTAAATAACATCAGGGACAAGGAGATATGGCAACACTCTTCCATATACTTGATGCATTTACTTGGGGCATTAATCCACCAGATAAACAAACTGAAAGGGGGGAGGTTTAGATTAGGTATTTTAGGATTACATTGCTCCTGTAAGGGTGAGGCCCTAGCACAGGTTGCCCAAAGAAAGCTGTCCCTGGATCCCTGGAAGTGTCCAAGGCCAGGCTGGATGGGGCTTGGAGCAACCTGGGATGACAGTAGAAGGTGTCCCTGCCTGTGATCCTACAGTATTAGACCAGTCACCCACCTTGGAAGATGTGCTGCCTTTGTAAGGGACAAAAACCCCTCAGAAGATGGCAAAGGATCAGCCAGCTCCTTCCACTTCCCTCTGTGGAGAACAATTACCAGAAACTGCCCTGCAGCCTGGAAGAGGAGTTGGAAGGATTCATTCCTGACTTGTTCCTGTGCTAAGGCACAAAACCTTTTTAACCCATTTGGAATCATAAAACCACACCAAGACTTCTCCTCTGCAACTTCAAAGAGCCTTAAGGCTGCCAGAGCTCAAGGAGTGCTTGGACAATGCTCTCAGGCACTGGATGGGATTGTTAAGGTGTCTGTGCCAGGGGCTGGACTCCTGCTGGGTCCCTTTCAGCTCAGGACATTCTGTGACTCCTCCTGATAAGCTCCTGGGTGAGCAGAGTGAGAACATCTCTCCTCAAGCAATGCAAGATTTGGTGTTTCCCACCTGCTCTGCCTTGGAACAGCTGCTGTGGCTGAACCTCACCCAAATCTGCTCTGCTGACACAGCAGCACCATCGTACCCCGGCCTCGTTCACTGCTGCTTGCCCCAGATTGGGAACTTTGGGGGCAGGACCCGAGGCAGCAGCTGGCACAGATGGGACACAGCAGCACTGAATAAAGGAAAGCTGCTCTCAGGTGATGTTGCTCCACTGCCAAAACCACTCTGGAGACTCTGCAGTGTGACCAGGACTGCAAGAGCTGAACCAGGGTCTGCTTTCTCCTCTGGAGATGGTCTGGCTGCTTCCCTTGGGTCCTAACTCACCACTTCAGGGCTGTCATGAGATGCTAGACCAATGTCCACCCTCAGGGTCCATCTGTGTGCATCAGTTCAGTCCCTGGCAAAACAATCCTGTACTAAACCCAGCTCAACTCTGTCACACCATGGACACTTGGAATTCTGTGCTGCCCCTTGACCCATCAGGTTGTCTATTAGAGGACAGCAAGACCAGGGGCTGAGTTTTAGTGCCCTGGAGCCAAGAGAGAGACTCCCCTCTGTCTCTTAACAGTGTAATTTCACAGAATCCATCTCTCCAGAGGTACTCCTGCTCACTTTAAAGGTTACAGACGTGGTTTCACAAGATTTATTTTTATGAAATGAGACTTTTATAGTCCTTTTTATAAATCATCTGATCTCCCAGTATACTTCAGCTGTGATATTAATTGTAAAACCCCCACATAACCAGGCAGAAATGTTAAACAGGGAATGCTCAAGAACTGGAGAATTATATGAGGGATACAGAATGATGCTTGGTGCAAGGGCAATCCAGCATCCTGCTGAGAACAGAAGATAGGCACATGCAACCACCTTTCACTAATCATGTGAAAAAACTTTGGGAAAGATGAATAAATCCAAGGGATAATTGTGAAGGGGCTGTTTTTGAGAAGTGAACTGCATGAAATGTGGAGAAGGATGTCAACACTTTGTTTTAACACCGCCTCCAACAAAGCCTTCCACTTTCAGCCTCTGCCACATTGGCTAGATCAGTTCTCAAATCTATTAAAGCAGAGTGGAGCTCTCCAGTCTTACACTACTTCCAGTATATTGATCCCAAGCATGCAAAAATCAGTAGCCATAATTATTATGGGTTTTGGAAGCAGCTGCTTTGTTGTAACTTGGACAGAAATTTTACATCAGTGAGAAGTAGGTGAGATATTGTTGCACCTACTTGGCCTACATAGTAACAAGTCTGTGTGTCTGTAGCAAAATGGGGAAGACGGCAGTTGTCTAATAAGAATAAAATTCACTGCCTCAGAATGGAAGTTTTGGCCAGATCTTAATGCTGTAAAAATTACATTTGTTTCAGCAATCAAGTCTCCCTCTCATTACTTCACTGCTATCAGGATTCTGATATAATTGACATGATCACTTTCAACAGGAAAGTTTGGATTTCAGAACAGCCAATCTGGTCCTTTTCTTCTGCAGTACTTTACAACTCATCCATTTATACAATCAGATTTTTTTCCATGCATCCGTCCAGAAAAATACATTCAAAATAGTTCCAATGTCCACCTAATTAAGATTATAAGCAGAGTGAAAGACACAAAAAGAGTTTCTAAAGGGATGAAACCTCTTCCTTTTTCATTTAGGATGACCAGGCTTCCTAATTATTTCTGTCCAGGTAAGAGTTTGTCCCCAGCATGGTGACACAGAGCATTATGCGCCCCTCTGAAGGCTCTCATTCACACCTGGCTGTCCCCACCTGCCCACAACTGTCCCCTCTCCAGCACAGGTCAGGGATGTGACAGCCCAGGCTGTGACCTGTCCTGCTGAATTCTGCCCCCAGAAACCCTTCTTGGTGATAAAACGGATTTACAGAATACCTTCTCTCAGTGGTGAGAACAAGGCTGCCTGTTGTAAAGTCCTGTCCTGCTACCAAACAGTTCTGACATAAATCATCCTCTACAGCACCTGAGGCAGGGAAAAATCCTCCACAGAATCATGGAATGGGTTGGGTTGGAGGGAATTTTAAAGATCTCTGTGTCAAACCCTCCTGCCATGGGCAGGGATATAAAGTTGCTCCGGGCTCCATCCAGTCTGACCTTGTATTTTTGAAGGGATGGGGCACCCCAACCCCAAGGGATGGTTGGCATCCCCCAACCCCCTCATCATAAAAAATGTCTCCTGTACCTACTTTCCTATCCATAACAGTTGTGATGGCCAGGTCCTCTGCACAAACTCCTCTTCCCTGGGGTTCTCTCACTCCTGCAGGAGTTATCCCTTCCTCTGTGCTTGCAGACCTACTCCTGCACTGCTCAAAACCCGGCTGGCTGAAAAGGCAGGAAAAAAAAAAAAACAAACCAAAAAAAACCCCTAAAACAAAAGAACCTTAAGCTTAGACGCCTGGAATTTCCTCTTAACACCTCTTCAAGCGTTCACTGTTCACTGAGCCTTTCATTTCCTTCTCAAATAACCTCCCACTGAGTTAAACCAACACAATCGAACAAAATCTCTGTAACCAGGCCAACACACGGAGCTCCCATAGATCCAGGGAACACGTGGAGATCTAGCACACCTCCTCCCGTAGCGCCGGGAGCCTGAGCTGGGATCGGCAGCTGCAGGAGGAAAAACAGAGCCCTGGGATCAGATTATGGCATCACTTCTCCCAAAGATTTACCTGCAAAAGAGGAAAGACCTTGGAGATTGACAGAGACAGGAGCAGAGGAGTGATGAACTCGGTGAAAAATAATCACAGAATCATTTAGGTTGGAAAAGAACTCTGAGATCACTGAGTCCAACCTGTGACTGATCCCCACCTTGTTAACTGGAATAACTGGTGTGTCCTGGTAAACTCATAAACGTGGCAGCTTTTACTCCATTGGACCTTTGATAGGTTTTTCTCTCCCCTCTGTTTTCAGGGACCCAGAAACCATTTATGATCTGAAAAATCTGCACTGAAAACTTCTGGTTGAAATGGGTCAAATTCAGAAGCTACCACAGGGGCAGGCTCTGTGTGTCCTACACACATGGAAAACACCACAATAAGGATTAAATAACTTCACAGAATCACAGAAGGGTTTGGGTTGGAAGGGACCTTAAAGCCCATCCCATTCCAGTCCCTGCCATGGGTTCCACTAGCCCAGGTTTGCTCCAAGCCCTGCCCAACCTGGCCTTGGACACTTCCAGGGATGGAGCAGCCACAGCTTCTCTGGGCTGCCAGTGTTTCCTCACCTCAAAGGGAAGAATTCCTTCCTAATATTCCATCTAAATCTAAAATTCAAAAGAGCCTAATTATCCAGTGCTTTATGCTATGCTTTTTCATGATTCAGATGCTCTGATTTCATAATTCGGGACATCAGGAAAAGAAGCTAAAGATCACTTCAGAAAACACTAATCATGTTTTCTCCAAAGTTTTTTAGAAAGCAGCATAAATACAACCCCTATTTCTTCTTAAGCATGCTTTTGAGGAAAACTCAGTAGAAGTGGCACACTTTAGACATCTTTTTATTTCACTTTGACCACAATACCCTCTTCTCCTGGCTTCTCCACCACAGTACAGACACTTTGAGGACTTCCCCATTCCAGCTCCCTCTCTGCCCCAAATCTTGGGCTCAGCTCTGTCACATATCCTTCCCCACACTCCAACTTGTGATTCCTTCACCATTTACCTCCTCAGGAACATGATACCTTCCAAGTGCTTATTTTAAGCTGCTCAGAAGGTGTTCAGATCCATGGAGAGCAGCAAATCAACTCTCTGCCACCCCCTGCTTCAGTTTCTCCACCAAACTGGGGCATCCTTGGGATCTGTGAAGGGAGCATGGAATATCCCACCTCCTCCCCTTGGCCTCCATCCTCCTCCTGAACTTCTGGCTTTCTTTAAAACTCACACTGCCAAAAAGGACACCTCTCTCTTGAGAGAAGAGTTTTCTTTCCTCTCCTGCAGTCTTCAGGGTGCAAAAGCGAAACATTAACATTTTTGTTTCCTTTCTAGAGAGAATTCCCTGGCTTTACATTCAGAGCAGAAAAACACCAAAGTTGGAAAAAACTGGTTGTTCCTGAGGAACAGATACTCCCTCTGTGGGAAGGGATGTGCTGTGAGCCTGTTCCCTTCCCACAGGGATGTTCAGCACTTTCCTAAGTGATCAGAGACATCCTGAGTCACCCTGTATCAATCAACACCATCCCTTAAAATACAACCACCAGACTATTTTCTCCCAGCACATCCAAACCAGGTACCAGAGAATCAATCATGGAATTATATAAGGGTTTGGACTGGAAAGGACTTTTACAGATCCTCCAGTGCCACCCCCTGCTATGGGCAGGGATGCCTTGTACTACCCCAGGTTGTTCCAAGCTCCATCCAACCCGGCCTTGGACACTTCCACAGATCCAGGGGCAGCCACAGCTTCTCTGGGCAACCTGTGCCAGCGCCTCACCACCCTCACAGGGAAGATGTTTTTCCTAATATTCATTTTAAACCTACTCTCTTTTATTTTGAAACCATTCCCCCTTGCTCTGTCCTTCTAGGTTGTGATAAATAGTCTCTCTCCATCTTTATTATGGGGTCCTCTCTTGAGGGGTCAATAAGGTCACCCCAGAGCCTTCTCTTCTCCAGGATGAACAATCCCAGTCCCTGCAGTCTTTCCTCATGGGAGTGGTGCTTCTTTCCCCTAGGATTTACCTTCAAGTACAACTCCTCTGCAGGCTTCCTGCTCTCCTCCCACCCCAGAGATCCACTGTGGATTATAAGTGAAAAAATACCAAATCCAAGATAAACCAGTGATGACAAGGCCCAGATCTACTGCAATAACAAATTCCTGTTCTGGCTGCAAGGTCAGCACATCTACAGGCTCTGGACTCTGCCAAGACAACACATGGATATCACAGGGTCCCTGACACAGGCTGACAGAGACCTTTTCCTTAGATCCTCTGCCAGGTCTCCTGTGTGCCAGAATATACAACCACCTCCATCCCCATCCCTGAGAAAGCCTCCCCAGCTCTGTCTTACCCTAATCCATGGATGAGATCAATCTGCAGGACAGAAAGCAGCAGCTCAGGTGATGCCAACCAGCCAAGGTGCTTTTTATTTCAATTTTCCCATGCTCTGGAGTGGTACCTGATAGCTGCTGAGCCAAACCTGCAGAGCCTGGCATTAGGAGCTGTGTTTTGTGCTTCCTCAGAAAGCCAGCAGTTAATGGCATTCAGGCTGCCTCCAGAATCATGAAAATATCTTTATTAAGCATGTCAGGAAACGCAGCAAAATGCTGTGTCGAACAATTGGCCGTAGCAATGCTACTCAGCTCTGCAAAGCGAGTCTGGATCACATCTGATGTGCTACATAAAATATATGTCAGCATTTTCCTGGCAATAACAATAGAGCACTTGCTGAAAAAACCTTAACACGCTGCAAATAAAATATTTGGAAGTGTGGTCACTGCAGAGCTTAACACACTCAGCTGGAGACTCACATGTCTCAATCGCCTTAGAGGAGAGCTGAATAAGCCCAACTTTTTCAGGTATATTTAGACAAAGTGTTGAGTCTAAGGGCTTCTTATATATTTCAGGTATAAAAGACATTTTTACTTAGCCCTATCTATGCTTTCCTGCATATAGGATATCACCCGAGGGGAGAAAAAAAGGAGATGAAAGGAAGAAAGTAAGGCCAGTGTAAGGAAGGAGGCACAGGCAGAGAAGTTTTTTATGAGGCTTGAAAACTGCTGTGCTTAGTCATGAAGGAAATCAGAAATATGAAATAAGAGGTAGAATAATAAAATATGCTGAGTTGGAAGGGACCCTTTAGGATCATAGAGTCCAACTCCTGGCCCTGCACAGATACCCCAACAATCCCACCCTGAGGCTGGGAGCATTGTCCAAGCACTTCTTGAGCTGTGACCATTCCCTGGGGAGCCCATGCTCCATGCTATGTTGTTCCATGCCTGATCACCCTCTGGGGGAAGAAGCTCTTCCCAATATCCAATCTAAACCTCCCCTGGATCATCATGTAAGAAGAAAGCATTAAATCGAGGGGATGGGAAAAGTTTAAAAAAAAAATAAAAAGCAGAAACGGGCAAAAAATCCAAACAAACAGGGAACTAACTTTTAAGGAGTTTTAGTATTGCCTGAGGGTCTTAAAAGAGTACCAAGAGCAAGGAATTTACCCTCAGAGATCATTAAACATGTGATTTCTGCTGGGGACTGTCCATTTCGTGATTTTGTGATCATGAGTAAAAATCCACCTGGGACAACAAAAATACAAGAACAAAATTCAACTTAACCTGAAAAGTCCCACACAGGCAATGACTGAACACTAGTTCAGATTAAATTCAGCATTGCTTGTAAATGAGGAAACTCCAAGACTTCCCAGCTTCTCACACTGTAATATCCCAAGATCATCACTTACTCAGTGCTGGAGCATTTGGAAAAGGAGGGGCTGTGCACTGGATATCCCCAGCCCTGTGCACTGGATATTCCCAGCCCTGTGATGCTCTGAGAGGAGCAGGACTGGGCTGGTGGCTTTGCTGCGCTTCAGGTACCTTTGAAGAGACTGACACCAGCAGAAACAAAGCATTTGCCTTTCTGTGAGTGCAGTCATCCCAGGAGAGCACTTCTGAAAGGTTTAGGAAGCCTTTTGATTAGAGGGGAAATTGGAAATCCTAGCTACAGATCCTAGCACATAATAGGCCAAAACCTGCTGTCACCAAAACTACCCATTTAATTGTTTTTTTTTTCCCACAGCTCTACCAGAAAACGAGTTACACAGACAACAAGATTAAAGGGAAGGAAGAACAGAGAGGGCTGTGAGTGTGCTCTCCCCATCACCTCCACGGATGATCCCTCCTTCAGGTAATTCCAGCTTTGTCCAAACCTATCACAGTGCTCACCTGTGCTCACCTACTTTATCTGTGATTTCTCTTCAGAGATGACATGACTGGGGGCTAATTTTGATGCATCTTGATATCTAACAGTGCTCCTGATCTTACAACTAGTGCAAGGTGCCCTTGCACTCTTTCTAGCCCTCATTCTTCCTTGATAATCTGCAGCAGACAAGGATTTAGCCCTAATCCCAGCAGTTTAAAGTAGTCATTGTGCCACTGAAGGATAGTGCCCACACGTTTGGTGGTGGAGGGCTTAAACAACACCAACAGTCTTTTGCTATTGCTATAAAAAAAAGGGAAAAAACCCAAATAAGTAGAAACTGGGCCAGTCTTGAGCCAGAATTGAGTGGCTGATCCTTCTCACAAGTCTTGCCTGCAAGTATTTGCAGCAGGGGACAGAGGACCCCTCTCACAAGGATGTTGGGATGTCCTTGTGCAAAGGAGAGAGCAGATTCCAAACCTGGCCATAGCATCCTGGGACCTGGCAGGACAGGTGAGCTCCAGAGGCAGAGAAAAAAGGCTTGAGGAGGCAAAGCTTTACAGGAGCAGCGGGGGGGGGGGGGAGTCGGATCTGGCAGGCCCACTGCAAATGTAAATTTGCTTTTCTTAGATTATTTAGGGTCTCTCCCTAAATCTTCCTTGGCCCTGCCTTGTCTAACGCTGGCCCTGCCAGAGACACTAATTTTCCCTGCCCCATCTGTTTGGATTTGCTTACTTCCTAATTTATCCAACGCCTAGCTCCATGGTGGCTAAGCATTTTAATCACAGTGATTAACACACTGAGCAAGAACAAAACAAAAATGGTTAATCAAATGCTATTAGCAGTGTTTGAATGTCTAGACGCCGTTTTACACATGAATGCTGGTTAACGATCATCTCCCCAGAACGTTCCCTGATTTATTCCTTCCCTTGCCAGCTCCACAGTTTGCCACCACCACGGCAGAGATTTTGACCCATTTGGCACCAGGAGAACACAACACTCTCCTGCAGGAAACACTCAGGCTTTTCAGGCTGCCTGAAGTGCTTCACACCACCAGTAATCTCCAGCAAGGGGAAATCCTCAGCTCCATCCCTCATCCAGTGAGATGGAGATGAAATCCACCATGCTCTGAACTCCCTGTGCCTCCAACATAAAGAGGATCCTTCCCAAATCAAGGAGGAAATGCCAAGAAATGCCATTATTAAATGCACAATGTCTTAACCAGTGTTTGTCACACTCAGGTATTATTTATGCATGAACATAAGGAGTTGGGGATTAATAAAAGCCTGGATTTGCTCCTACAACCCTGGGTGTTGAACTTTCCACCCCAAAATTACTCCCAAAAAAACCAGAGCCCAGTGCCCAGCTGGGATTGAGAACTCCCTTGGGTGAAGGCATGTCTGTCCACAAAAAGGCTCTGGCTTGAGGATTTCTCACAGGGATAGCCAAGGAAAGGAAGGAATGCCCTAATATCTGGACAAAGCATTAATTTAGGAAGCCCAGACCTCTAAGAATGAGTTATGTGGGCAGGGAAAGTGTCTTATCTGTGTTTGTAAAGCCCTGTGTAAATTAACAGTCTTGCACAAACAGGATTTAAAACAAAAATACAAGTGCAGCAACAGGGTTTATGGCTTTAAATACATCTCCAGTGGTTTAGGCTGTGAGCACAGTGCTCAGTGGTTTATTTACGAGTCCCAGCAGCTTCAAGTAAAGCAGAACTGTAAGTTTGTTGGCTTTTTTTACAGTTAATACAAATAAAAACAACCAAAAATGTTTGGCCACTTTCAGTTCTGCTGCCTTCAACTGGTCCTTCTGCCACTGAGCTTTTTCTGAGGTCGTTTTTGCCATGTAAGTTTTATTTTTCTTACAAAATAAGGTCCCACAGCTGCAGTAGTGGGCTCTGGGCAGGTTCTGGGTTCAAAAGGCTCCAGTAAAAGCTGAGTGCTGGGTGAATCACAGAACCAATTAAGGCTGGAAAAGATCTGTAAGATCATTGATTCCAACAGTTAAACATGATAGCCATGATAACCAGTAAAGTTAAAAATGCTACAATCCCATACCAGCACACATACAGTCATCTCCCTCAGGATAACAAAGGTTTATTTGGTGGTAAACTGGAAGGAAATGGACAAGGAATTACCCTTATTCTACCCAGATTTTTACCTCCCTTTTCCAGCCAATCATCAATCATTTTAACTCAATCTTTGCCTTCCTTGGAAGGGTATGTTCACAGCAAAATAGCAGTTTGGGGGGATTTATCTCTGATGAAATCGTATGAAAACACCTATCCAAAGTCCCAGTGCTGCGCAAAAGAGAAGAGGCATCTCAACAGAAGATGGACCTCAATTAGCTCAGTCAAACCTCGTATCCAGTCACTTAAGTCCCTTAAAACAGCATTACCAGCCACAGGAAGCAATAACCCCACTGAATCTGCACATTAGTGATTTAAAATGCCTGGCTGGTAGATCCTTACATTGACCATCCCAGCTTTCCACCAGTTCTACTCCACTGTTGACTGTTTATTTATAATTTACTATCCAGGTGTCTCTGGGACATCTTAATACACTGTGATAGTCTCTCATCTCTTCCCTGCTAATGAAGGCAATAAATAACTACAGTAAGCATTCCAATCAATATTACACTCTGCTCACATCCCGGAGAACACGAGGTCTGTGGCCTGCAATCCTGCTGGAGATGAAAAGTCTCCCTGGGATCTGCTCAGGGCTCAGGCAGAGCAGGTGGATTAGCAGCACAGGGCTGGGGTCTGTGTGCTCCAAAGGGCTGGGAAGGCACCTGCAGCTCACGGCCTCACGTTTCATGTGAGAAACAAGAATGGTTTTAAACTAAAAGAGAGGAGATTTAAGTTAGATGATAGGAAAAAAGTCTTCCCTATGAGGGTGGGGAGGTCCTGGCACAGGCTGCCCACAGAAGCTGTGGCTGCCCCCAGATCCCTGGGAGTGTCCAAGGCCAAGGTGAAGCAACATGGGATAGTGGAAGGCGTCCCTGCCCATGGCAGGGGCTGGAATGAGATGATCTTTGAGGTCCCTTCCAGCCCAAACCGTCCCATGGTTGTATGAAGAGACATTCAAGTTTCATGCATTGAGTAACCACTGTGAACATTCCTAAAGATCCATTTGTGATTTGAGGAAATAAACTCATTTTACGGGAAAATACTATTAACTGCATAAAATTAAAAGGCTGCAGCTGCTTGGAATTTTCCTTCCTACAATGCAGAATCACAGAAAACTCTCGTGATCCTGAGTTCAGCTGCTCTTTCCTTTTGTCTCCTGACCTTACAAACTCAGAACTTCACACAACACTTCACGCTGCCTCTTGTTGAAGCAATGATATTCCTCCATTCATCCACCAGCTCTCCACCTTCTCCATGAGCTGCTCCAAGGCATGAGCCAAACCACGTTATCCAGAGGCTGAAATCAGACATGAGCTGTTCTTTTTAAACCATCCCCTCTGAGATCAGTCATTATTACACCCCTTGGTACCCTCCCAGGAAATATTTAGCCAAGCTATCTCCTTGCAATTCCCACTCTCCCTTCTCAGTGCTTGCCCCCTTCCAGGATTTCTCCTCAAATCCTGCTGTACATCTCAGAGCTGGGATAACAATCTGCTGCAGAGAAATCTGCAGGGACCAATTCTCCCCAGAGTCCGCAGAGGAGTTACTCCAAGTGGTAAAAGATGAGAAAAAGGAGAGAAACTACAACTAATGACTCATCTCAGAGAGGAGCTTTGCTGCTGAAGCTGTTCCTGGTGTAAAATCACCTCTGTTCATCAGCATGAGCATCCCATGTGGGGGACAGGGTTTGATCTGAAGGGGGTCCTGTTTTCCTTGGGTCTCCTTCCTCTTCACAGCTCAGCTTTCTGTACACCAGCTGTAGAGAGCACAGGCATTTTAAAAATGTAATTTTACCTTCTAGAAAGGTGTCCCTGCCCATGGCAGGGGACTGGAACTAGAGGAGCTTTAAGGCTCCTTCTAACACAAACAATCCCAGGATTCTATGATTCAATAAAGTCCTGCTCACTAAAACACCCTTTGACTGCAGAGTAAATAACACATTTATGCTAAAAATTCTGACAGCACAAGAGTATTTTCTCTCTACATATTCCCAAAGTCCAATACACACAAAATATAACTACCCAATATAAATATCATTGAATCCAACTGTCAACACTGACACCACACTGAAGCTGGAAAACTGACTTTGGAATATTCAGTACTTTGCTTCACTAAAAAATAAAGAGTGTCCACAATTAATCTACAGAAAGGTTTTTGTTGCACAGGTATTTTCTCTCTCTGCATGGAGCAGAAACTCACCCCACTGGTTTCAGTTCTTCAGGATAACTTACTATAGGGAAAGCTCAAGTAAGCCCTATTCCACAGAGGAATCTGTAGGAAAACAAACCAAACTCCCCCAAAAAGCCCCAAATAAAACAACTGCCATTGTCCCACTCTCAGTACTTGCAAGAAAACAGTTTCAAGCCCTCAGAATTCACAAAATCATCAATCAGAATGGTTTGGGTTGAAAAGGATCTTGAAAATCCTTCAGATCCAACCCCCTGCCATAAGCAGGGAACCTCCGACTAGAAGATCCATATTTGGGAATCTTCTTGATGAAAAGAGCAAGGAGACAGCAAGCAAAGCAAAATTAAAAAAAAAATAAAGAAAGAAAATTTTTCCAAGTTCCAAAACCCCTGAAAGGACTAAAGCATTCATCGTGGGCTATTAAACACACACCACCTCCTGCTCAGAAACTTTTAAAGCCACAAAAGCCAGATGATGGCATGAGAACCTGGAGGAAAATCAGGATGTACCTGCCCAGATCCAACCCCTTTTCCTGGGCCAGCTGTGCTCTTTTCTGCTCACCATCAGAAAGCAGATAATGAGCTGCACGGTGCTTTGGCCTGAGATCTCTGAAGGTACTTTCCCATACTGCCAGAAAGGCTCTTTCAAGCATTGTGAACTGTTTTCAGTAACTGATAAAGTTAAAAAAAAAAAAAAGGTATTTTACACTTAAATCAGAACTACTTTAAAAACACCAAACATTGCTGCTGCTCTGTGGTTCCTTCCTTTAATTCCAGCAGTTATTACAGATCACAGGGAGCTGTGCACAAAAGCTGGTTATCCTTGTCACCCTGAGCCCTGATCCATTCAGGACATGCAGTTACTTCTTTAATTCACCAAAGGCACGGTGGAACAAGTGCAGGACACCCCAGGAAGGGCCCCCCATCAAAGGCAGAGCAGAGATGGGTCAGGAAGGACAGCAGAGCAGACAGCCTCATTTAGATAATCCCACTGGTTTGACCCAAAGAGATACAACTTTATCAGGTAACAGAATTCCTGTGGGGGGGAAAAAAGAGTGTGAGATCATAAACTGACAAAAGCTGAGTTTGCTGACTGAATCCAGAGGTTTCAGATGTATCTGACACTTCACTGCTGCGGCTGAATGGGAAAGTGCAGAGAGGAAAATAATGGCTACGCCACAGAACTGGGTAAACAGCCTCATTTAAAGCAGGAATTCCTTATTCTAATTCTATTCCTATGATTAGGAAGAGTAATAGATACCCTTTAATAGGCAAATAATTGCAGTGTTATCATGAGAATTGTGGGCAAAAGAATGTGGGAGCAAATTTTTATGTCTGGGATGGTGAATTTTCATGGTCATTCCCTGCTCCTGTGAGGAGGCTTTTCTGAAATCCAGTAACACCACTTTCAGTAAAACCAGCTTTGGTTTGTCAGGCCTTTAAGTTGCATTTCTATTAGGAATCTTGTCTTTTATTAAAAAGCCAAAGGCACTAAAGTTCCAAAAACCTGCAACTTTCTGAGGTTAAGCCCAGCAGATGAGGCTTGAAGGGCAGGGAGAGCCAGCCTTGGACTGGTATCCCATTTCTTAGGTGATCCAAGAACACTGACATGGATCAAAGGAAACTCTGAAGCCTGAACTACCTGACAGGAGGTTGTGGACAGGTGGGGGGGTCAGTCTCTTCTGCCATGTAACAAGTGACAGGGTGAGAGGAAATGGCCTCAAGTTGTGCCAGGGGAGGTTTAGACTGGAAATTAGGAACTATTTCTTCACCAAAAGGGTGGTGAAGCTTTGGAAGGGGCTGCCCAGGACAGCAGGCATCACCATCCCTGGTGCTACTTAAAAGCTGTGTGGATGTGGCATTTGGGGGCATGGGTCAGTGGTGGCCCTGGCAGTGCTGGAGGAACTGTTGGACTCTGTGATCTTAGAGAGCTTTTCCAAGCTTAGCAATTCTCTGATCCTGTGGTTAATAAAATGTTGCAGTTCCTGGGTTTCTGCCACTCAGTTCCATAAATGCAGTGAGCAGCCCAGCCCTGGAGACACTCAGTTTAAAAGCAACAATGACCACAGCAACTCAAGGCACTGATTGCACAGAAACCCTGGGTTTGGGGGAAAAAAAGAGTCCAAATAAAACACTTCAACCAACTTCAACAATACTGAAAAAAACAATACCTTCCAAGCTGGGGAAGGGGCTGGAGCACTAGTCAGATGAGGAATGGCTGAAGGAGCTGGGAAAGGGGCTCAGCCTGGAGAAAAGGAGGCTCAGGGGGGACCTTGTGGCTCCGCACAACTCCCTGACAGGAGGGGACAGCTGGGGGGTTCAGGCTCTGCTCCCAGGGAACAGGGACAGGAAAAGAAGAAATGGCCTCAAGTTACACCAGGGAAGGTCCAGGCTGGACATCAGGAAGAATTTCTTCCCTGAAGGGATGGCCAGGCATTGGAAGGGGCTGCCCAGGGAGGTTTGGAGTCCCCATCCCTGGAAGTGTCCAAGGAATGACTGGATGTAGCACTCAGTGACAAGGAGGGGATCAGTCACAGGTTGGACTCGATGGTCTTGGAGGTCTTTTCCAACTTTAGTGATTCTGTAATTCAATAATTCTGTGAAAAGTTGAACACACTCCCAAAGAAGAAAAAGGGTAAAGAGTAGAAAACAGATGAGGGGCAATGCCAAGGGAGAAGGACAGGATACACCTCATCTCCGAGCTCCTGACAGGTGTCAGAGAGTCCCACCTGCCTCACAAGCAAGAACACAAACTTGCCCCCAGAGTTAACACAGACTTAGTGTCCTACTGAAAAGTTTCCTCTTGGAAAAAGAACTGGAAAAGAAGTAAGTATATTTAGAGGAGTCTGATCAGCAAAAATGTCCAGTTTTATGATGGTGAAATTGTTCCTAAGAATGCAGACTCCTATTCTGAGTGACTAACAGATTTTTACATGGAGCATTTAGGACAGGAAGAATACAAATGCACTGATAATGGCAGCCTAATGAAGCTTAGTCCTCAGTTAATTCACACAACCAATTAATCTTATATCCAGTGGAAAGTGGCAGCAAGGCAAGGAATCTTTTGCTGACCATAAGGAACAGCACTAGGCAGAATATCCAATCTAAATATCATGGAATCATAGAATGGTTTGGGTTGGAAGGGAACCTAAAGATCAAAAATATGTGCATTTTCATTCTTAATTAGAATTATGTGGTCTTTATGAGCCTCACAGCAGCACACAAGGACCCAGCACCAGATCCCAGCCAGGTACAATTTCCAGCCTGGCTCCTCTAGCAGTCAGGATCCTTAAACAGCTTTCTCCTCCAGTGAGACCCATATTCCATGTGGGAATTGGCTCTAAACAATAATTTTTCAATTAGTATATCCTCACTGATCAATTCCTACTTAAAATTCCTCAGCAGAATTATTCAAAATAGACATTCAAAATTAAAAACATGATTTCCTCACCATTCCCTCCAAACACCAGTTTCATGATGGCAAAAGCAGTTCATTCAAAGTAAATGGAGGACGTGTAAACCCAGTGTCTCAGACACCTTGGTTAGGAGTGCTGCTTCACAAATAAATCCCCTAATCCTCTGAAAAAAGGGGGAAATAATCCATTCCCAGGCAAAGAAGTTGGCAAAGCCACCAGAAATGCAACTTAACCCCTGGATTCAAACTCCCCACTGCAGTTACACAGCTCCCGACAATTGCAGGAAATTGGAAAAATTGTCTTTATTTTCCTCTCAAAACACACTTAAATATCAACAAGAAAAATAAAAGAGTTAGAAATAATTTGGCCTCACTGATAAAAAATTGGTCACTTCCCAGGAATGTCTAAGATCTGATTCCCAGTGAAAAGAGCAGCAGGGAATTACAGGGAGATCTGTGTGTTCAAACAGAAAATTCAGTGGTTCGTTGCAAGCAGAGTTTGATCACAACCAAAAAAAAAATAATGAGAGCCTTTAACGAAGCTCTAATTGTGCAATAAGCCATACCAGGGAGAAAAGAAACAAAAAAACCCCAAATGTTTTGATAAATGGGATTATGAAACTCCAGAGCAGTAAAAGCACGACTGAGAACACAAATGGTAATAAAGCATCATTAAAGGTGCTGTTTTGAAGCACTGCTGAAGCACAGGTAAATGTCAGGTTACCCAGGCAGAGTTTTAGTACTCAAAAGCAATGTTTAATCTGATTTTTTGCTCTCCTGAATTTCTGAATGGAAGATATTTCCCTTACCGAAGGATAATTTTTATTTGCCTATGAGGATATGTGGATTTTTTCAGCTCCTTCTGAGACCCAGGGCACGATGAGAAAGGACCAAGCACTAAGACCAACCCTACAGGGGTCATTTGTCCGTTTTGTTCACTGCCTGACAAACAGATTTCAAACTGGGCTTTGCATCACCTTTGGAGGAGCCACACCAATCTTAGAGCAAGCTGAGGAAACGCTGAAGAATGTCTGAATTTAGGGATTCCAAGATTTTCCCACAATAAAACCAGGGCAGATCAACTATAATTTTTTGCAAAATTATAAATGACACCTGAAGTCCTGGCTGGCTTCACCTACTGAGGGATGATTAAGCTGCAAATCTACAATTACTTCTAATCTTAAATAACTGATAGGATTTGAACTCCCAACATACAGTAGCTCAAATGTGATATTACTGGGAGCTTTTTGAAGCCAATCAATAAGTATTAAAGCTGGATCCCATCAGCTACCACCAGGTATTAGCCACTTTCTCAATATTTCAAGGATTCAGTTATTCTTAGCTACAGTTAAAGTAGTAAAATGAAGTGGTCTCATACTGACACTGCGATAAATACGAGATTAAATATAGAACAAATTTATTACTCCCTGAAGTCCTACTGAGTGTCCTGATTTTTTTTTGCCTTTTTTTTTTTTCTATATCCACAACAATCTGGTTTACTTTGATGTTTTATTATCCCAGATCTAAAGCTCCCGATTGAAAAGCAAAGCCTGTGCTGGTTCAAAGAACCCAACCCCAGCCACACCGGCGGAAGGGAACAAATTCCAAAGGGAAGGCGTGGATGGTGAAGCTGGCCCTGTGACAGCCCTCATGCCCCACTTAGAGCAAGTGGCACTCACAGGCGAGTGATTTGTGACACTGAACGTGTGTGACACGGCACAGCACCCCTGGAGTGCCTTGGGCTGCCAGAGGATCGTGCCTGCAGGAGCCGACTTTTCCTAATACCCCGCGCTTTGAAGAAAGCGGAATAATCAACCCATTTTTAAAGCACTGGTTTGAAGGGCTCCGAGGAGTTTTAAAGGAAAGCAGTTAATTACTTGGCTCGCTTTAAAAATAAATTAACCCACAAATTAGAGTCGGGATGGGTCTGGGTGATGATGGGTGACCCCAGAAGTGTGCATTTTTGGCTCGCTGCATGTCCTGAGCTCCCAGGGATGATCCCAGTTTAACACCAGTGGGTCTTCCCTGAAGAGCAAAGCACTCTGGAGAACTGTGGGAGCAATGAACCACATCCTCCTCCACCAGCATCTGAGTGGGATGAGTCCACAGGGAATGAGTGTTTGGGTCTCAGCTAAATTCCCTGGAAGTGTTCAAGACCAGGCTGGATGGGGCTTGGAGCAGCCTGGGACAGTGGAAGGTGTCCCTGCCCATCAGAGGGGACTGGAACTGGATGAGCTTAAAGGTGCCTGCTAACCCAAACCACTCTGTCATTCCACGATTTATGACATGTCCAGGCATTTCTCTGCTCTCCTCACCTGGGATTCACCCCTAAGCATCAATTCCAAAGTGGCCCACAGAATAAAACTCTCCCAAAGACGACAGTGACAATCTATTCCAATGAAGGGATCTGGCCTCCACTATTGGTGCACACACAGGAGTCATAAAATAAATTTAGTCCCAAACAGGTAAATCTGATGGCCATGTCCAAAAGCTAGACGTGGATTTTGCTGGAGACTCTAACAGGCTGGATACACCCTCATCAGCTTGGAAAAACAAGCCCATGCTCTCATAAGAAAACAAAAATTAACCCTAAGTAATGGGAACATTTTCCTTCTGATGCGCTGCATGCTTCTGGGCTCTTCCTTGTCTACTAGGCAGGGATGCTGTTGCCTTCAAGGCTCAACCAGCACAGCATCATCCCTGGGACCTACAAGCCCTCACCTCAAGAAGCACCATCTGAACCATTCCCTGCCGGCATCCTGGAGGCAGCAACCCTCTCCCAAAACTCAAGAAAGCTTAATGTGACAGAAACACCCACGCTGTGCCAGCCCATCTCAGAAGGCAAATCCTGCCACTAGCAAGAGGAGATGTGGCTACTGAGGATGGGTTCATGGCAAGAGAGATGAAAAGGGCTCTATCCTTGACCAGTGCACACGGCTGGACTTTGAGATGGAACCACGGAAAGGGAAAAGTGTCCCTGCCCATGGCAAGGGGTTGGAATGAGATGATCTTTAAGGTCCCTTCCAGCCCAAACCATTCTGAGATTCACTGAAGGGCTCTAGTATCATCCCAGAGCGAGCTGCATCACATTTGGGGCTGGAGCCTTTCCTGGCGTCAGTGGCACGATGCATTTACGTCAGCGTGTGACAAGGGGCCCGGAGTGACAAGGACTAAGGTAAGATTAAGTATTCAGGAGCAAAGCATGTCCTTCACTAAAACAAGGGCGCCGAAGCCTTATCGCGCTGCCTTTCGGCACAGCCACGTGCCCAGGCACAGCCTCAACCTCCAGCTCCGGCCCTGGCTCGGATGCACATGACTTGGCAAGGCACTGCTGCAGCTTCTTTCTCCCAAGGAAATCATTCCTTCCCCAGCCCAGCCGTGAAAAACGCTGGGAAATAAAGCCCTGAGACAAGCTCCCGCTGCATCGCCGACGTGTCGGCGTGACAGACTCCGTGTGGTGACTTCACACCCCAATGTGAGCCTCTTCCCTGCATTTGTGAGCGTTCCACGAGGGAGGAACTGATGGATTTCTGCAGCCAGTGATGCTCGGAGAGCCGTCGGTGCACACTGTTCCAAATTATTTCCATTTCTAATTAATATTCATAAATGAGCCACAATACTGCGCCTTCCATCAGCCGTCACACACCACCCACGCTAGATGAAAGGACAACTACACGAGATAAGCAGTTTATTGGATCAAAAGTCCCCTTTAGATGAGGAGACAGCTACTGCAACAGCCTCCAACTGATAGCATCCCATCACATGGAGGGAGTATCAGCAAATCTCCCTCTTTAAACCCCAGATTCAGCACACGGAATGCACAACGCAATTATTATGTTAATTTAGCTGCATTTCACTGCCTGCTTGAGGCTTGAGCTGGAGGGAGGAATTTCGGTTGGGTTTGAAGAGCTGCCACTGAAAATGGCTACTTCAAAAAACTCAACAGACACCCAATTATACCATCAGCTGTCGAGTTTAATCCCCTTTTGTCCCTGCCTCACCTGCCTGGTTCTGGGCAAGGACTCTGCCCTTCAGCTTTTGCCTTTACCAACCATCTACATCTTGCTCCAGCAGGATCCTGAAGGAGCTTTACCCGTCCTCCTCCCCAAACTCAGTTTAGGTGACAGAAAACGAGGATCTCATCTGCTTGCACAGAACATGGCCTGGGAATAACAGCTGTTATTGTCCACTACCCCTGCACTGACAAGAAATTAATCAGAAAGACACCTGACATTCACATCAAGCCCATGCAGGATGACAGAAAACTCTGAGACATCACATTCCCCCTTCTACACTGATAGGAAACAAGTGTTTCCCAGCTTTAAAGACAGTAGGGTTAGATTGGATATTAGGAAAAAAGACTTCCCTGGGAGGGTGGGCAGGCCCTGGCACAGGTTGTCCAGAGAAGCTGTGGCTGCCCCTGGATCCCTGGAAGTGTCCAAGACCAGGCTGGATTGGGGCTTGGAGCAACGTGTGATAGAGGAAGGTGTCCCTACCCACGGAAAGGGGTTGGAACTGGAAGATCCTTAGAGTCCCTTTGAACCCAAACCATCCCAGAATTCCATGATTAAAAAGAGCAGAGGAAGGTGCATTGCCCACTGCTCTCCAGAGCTGTTCTGCTCCTCATCCACGAGGGACCCAAACAGTCTGCCCAAGAAAAAGCATATTTACACCCATTGCCAGAGAGGGAAAGTATAAATATTTCCAAAGCTTTATGAAGGCTGGTACTTACAGTCATGCTTTGAAAGGGAAAGAATAAAGCAAAATATTCAATTAGAAAAAATTACTATAATTGCAGGTTCTATTTTATCCCTCCATTAAAGCAATAAAGTGCCTCGAAATATTGCTAAGCTGGGATACAGAGCTTAGTGCTACTTAACATATTAATATACATCCAGGGGGGTTAATTTAATTTAGATCTGCATGAGGGTCTTCTCTCCTCCCTGGCCCCAATGGTCTCTCCCTACACTTCCAGCTGGATATCCATGCATGCTTCTCCCCCATTCCAAGGCATGGACACACAATGCTGAGGCTGGACATAAATTCTGACATATGCCACACACCTCTGGAGCCAGAGGAGCCATCAAGCACATCCATGCACAGCTCCACACACACAGATTTCCAGCTTAAACCATGTTTACCTGCCCCTCAAAGCTCTGATGTCTGAGTATTTGATTTTCTGTTGGACGAAAATGTCCAATTCCTGCTCTCTGAACATCAAACAAAATCCTCTTGGAAATGTAAAATCATCCCATTTTGCTCTAATAGCACATAAATCCCATGGGAAGGGATTTGCTGTTGAAAGTCACTGAACAAGGAACTGCTGAGGCTGAAGAAGGGGCTCTTCCTCCCAGCCTTGGCTCTCTCCATGCTTTCTCCACACTACTGTGCCACGAGCTGCAGTTTTCCGAATATAACCTCGCTCTTCCCTGCGACAGAAGATAAGTGAATCTTATTTTAGGGAGCCCTTCATCCTTTTAATTAAACAAATTTATATCACTTCTCCGTATCTCATAGCCTCCATTATCTTTTGTGAACTCCAACAATTCTGTTGTAAAGATATATTGAAAAGCGCTAATTGAGATAATCTCTGGAATTCAAGAGTTGCTGTATTTTTAGCCATGTTTTAAAACTATTTTCCCTTTGTTTCTGGAATGCCTCCCATCCTTCCTCCCATGCCAGACTGTTTACATTATTTAAATGCCTTCTGCTTATACCACTCTTTACAATTTTTACTTCAACAACATCGGCCTCCGTTGCTCTTTTTTCCCTCGCTTAGACATAACTGGGATGAATTCCAATCCCAAACTCAAAACCACTCCTGGTGCTTCACTGCTGTCTTCTGTGTTTGGTAGATCAGGCAACGTATTTCTGCCATCCTGTCATCCAGGGCTGCCTGTGTGGGGGATCCAAGCATGAGGAGTTAAACTGATCTTTTTTTTACAAGAGAAAATGGGAGAATGGTGATTTTCCCAGAGACTGGAACTCTTTAAACTCACAGGGATAGGTGACATGTCCCTGCTTGAGGAGATGATCTGAGCCACTCCACTGATAGGATGGGGAGCTCATCTCTCCTGGACTTTTTTTGCAGAGTTGGGATGTCCAGTGTCCATCACAGAGGCAAAATATGATCCTGTTCCCTACCCCTACAGAAAACCCCAGAGAACCCCATGAGCTGAGGGAGGGAGGTTCTGGCAGCTGGACATGATCCTCCCTCACCCAGGTTTGGGTTTTTCCCACAGGTTTAATTAGCAAAGTGATAAAGGAAGCTCCAGCTGCCAGAGCCTTTTGCATCATGGCTCTTGAGGAGTTTTTAATAAGAGTTCTGCCAAAATGGTGGGGGTTTTATGGGAAACTTCTCCCACATCAAGCAGAGCTGTGAAGGTAGAAAAGGTGGTGTAGCTCAGCAGCTAACAGGAGTTTTCCAGCAAGAGCTGAGACCTCCGAAGTGTCCATTTTTGGGTCTGTTGACAACAGGCTTGGTTTTCCTAGTGCCCATCACGGACCATCTACAGGGCACTGAGATTCCTGTCTTAGTCCTATTTCCCACAGGGTTTTGGGGCAGGGAGAAGATGCCTATTCCCTCAGCCCACCCTGTACAAAAAGGGGTACTTAAACAGGGTGTATAAAAAAGAGGAAGAGTGACTTTTACATGGACAGAGAGTGATTGGACAAGTGGGAACAGTTTTAAACCAAAAGAGGAGAGATTTAGGTCAGATATATGGAAGGAATTCTTTCATG
This sequence comes from Fringilla coelebs, assembly GCF_963513975.1. Lineage (NCBI taxonomy): Eukaryota > Metazoa > Chordata > Aves > Passeriformes > Fringillidae > Fringilla > Fringilla coelebs. The sequence goes on from NC_140030.1 coordinate 3,722,307, forward strand.
TGAGGGTGGGGAGACCCTGGCACAGGCTGTCCAGACAAGCTGTGGCTGCCCCTGGATCCCTGGAAGTGTTTAAGGTTAGGTTAGACAGGGCTTGGAGCAGAGTGGGATGGTGGAAGATGTCCCTGTCCATGGCAGGGAGTGGAACAGGATGGTCTTTAAGGTCCCTTCCAACCCAAACCATTTTATGACATGATTCTATTCCATGATAACACGGGGATATTTCTTTTGGATGCCAAAATCCTACTGCAGGTAAACCAAATCAGAATGGAGCAAAGGAAGAAGAGGTCATGATAAAGGCTCTGGGCTTGAACACAGAAGACTTCAACAAAGCTGCCAATTCTGCAAAAATCTTCTGTGCAGCTGAAGTCACTTAAGGACAGACTGTGAATTTCAGAGGTGAACCTGAGCTCTCACAGATTTCCAAAAAAAGGAGACGTGAGGAGCAGCACAGTCTTCAGGTCCCATTATAGTTTGGGGGACACATTTGAAATGGCCTTTTGCTCTATTTTTTTTTGTCTCTTGGCCAAGATTTGAATTTCTTCCTGGTTCAAGATATGGAAGTAAGGAATAAAACACCCCTTTATACTGACATAATGGAAATCTATCCGTGAAATTTATTCAGGGATGGACAAATAGCAACTCCTGAGACTCCTCCTCAGAACTGTGATTGAGGTTCCTCTGCTACAGCAGTTCCATATAACCAAACACAGGCTGAAACTGGAATACAGGGTGGTTGGAAATATAAATCCCAAGTGGAGAGAGAGGGAAAAAAAAAAAAAAATCCATCCATGGAGAGATGCAAAGGGCTGCTCCTGGGACACAGCTAAATGCTCAGTCCCACAATCCAGAAGATTTTGGGAGCATCTTTGACACTGCAGCCTAAAGGATATGGGCTGTGCCTGCAAAGATCAAGCAATTCCACTCCACAGGGTTAAAAATACAAGGTGTTCCTACCTCCATCAGACTGCTGCTAGGTTGGAGGATTTTCTAAATATCCTCCTCCCCTGCAAAGCTCTTTCCCCATTTATTGGGATCCTGTTTGGAAAAGTATCTTGGTGCCCTAAAGCATCACAATAGGCTTGGCCATCATTCTGAATCCCAGCACATCAAAGGAAGGTGGGTCAATGAAGTGACAATATTTGGCACATGTTCTTTGCTTACGCCTTTAATTACAAATTAATTTTCTCTCTAGCAAAGCTTTACTCTGACTCACAATTCCTCCTGCTTAAAAGCTTCCAGGTGTTAAAACACTGCCTTGTACTACTGCTGATTTTCACTACAGTCAGGTGCTAAAAATCAAGTCAGGATTCAAGGGAAATAAAATGAGTAGAGAGTGAAGTTGTGTGAGGGATCCAGACTTTTCCACAGGCTCACCTTCACTCCCCAAGGAAAATTACAAATTTGACGTCCCATTTCTGCTCCTTGCAGTCTCAAGGCAGAGCAAGCAGCTCTCCTCCAAAGAGATGCTTTATCACCATCAGTTCTTCCTCCATCCTTTTCATTAAAAGAAATGCTCCCTGAATAACCTACATTTGTTCGGAGAGGAGAACCACTGCAAGGAATAAAGCTGGCTCAGTGCAGCTGAAAGCAAAATGGAAGTGTCTGGAAAGGTGGAAAATACAGAGCCTGGAATTTTAACACATAAAAAATGGTGAGCCATCTTTCCCTCCTTCCCTTGGCACCCTGCCTCCCCTCCACCAGGAAAGGCACTGTCAGGCTGCCACTGGCATTAGAGATAAAGCCATAGGGAGAATGGGAAAAAAACAAACAGCTGTTTTTCCTGGAGTTCAGCTTGAACAGCTGAAAAGCAATGTTGTGGTCAAGGACCACTTGGGGGGAGCGTTAGGAAAGCAGCCTGCAACTCAACTTCAAAGCAGTTGGGTTCCCTTCCAGTTTTTGCACTCTTGGAGATGCTGTCCCCAAAATACCTTGCAATACCTTGAAAGCCATGGAAATTTTATGCTGGTTCCAGTAAGAACTAAGTCGGGTCACCCAAGCAGTTCTGCTTCCCTTTCCTCCCCCACAGAAACCAGGGTAGGGGGGTGATGAGCTGCAGTCACTGCCCAGCCACAGGGCACCACATAGCTCTTCCTCAACAGCATCCAAGAGCAAACCAAACTTCAGTTTCTCCTCCAAATCCCACTCCCCACCTGCCCAAGCCCCGCTGTCTCTGCAGAAACACTGGGTTGCATGGGAAGGGGAGTTCCCAGCAGGTCAGAGCAGGATATTATTTCTCCCAAGGAAAGGTTTGGAGAAATCTCTGCCCTCCCAAGGCTGGCCCAGCAGATCTGCTCCAACATCTGTGGTTGGACCCCCTCTAGTGGGAACCACTCAACAAGACACAGAGCATCACCACTGCCCGCCACCCATGGAGACCCCACTCAAGAGAAAAAGCCCTTTTCCCATCATTATTATGATTATTATTATTATTATTTCCACTCTCTCACAACCTACATGCTCTGTAGATGTTGTTGGACCTCTACACCCACAGCTCAGCACTTCCTTATGGAGATCCTGCAGAAATGGGGGTGGAATGGGTAAGTTTTTTTAAGAACAACCTCACTGGAAAAAAAATATAAAAAGTTATACCCCAGACCTGATTTTGTAGGGAGAACATATTTATCATCTATCCCAGAATGTCTTCCCTCTGCCAACTTGTCAAAAACTGACAAAACTCCATACTATAAAAGCAAGCTGTTAAAACTTGGCTAAAAGGAAAAACTCAGCTGCCAGACAAGCTAACCAGAAAAAGCTGAAAAAAATATTCCAGCATGCCAAGGAAGGAAGCAAATTTACAGAAAGGCTCTACAGAGCTGAACATCCCAAACCAAGACAAGGAGGCAGCATTGGGTCAGCAGCTTCTGGTTCATCTGCTGTTTGACAAGCAGATGGCTTCCACTTTGAGGGATTCAGGCAGAGAACTTCAGAGTTGTAGCTGCCTGTATTTCTAAACTATCCAAAATAATGTGTCTCCAGCTCACAAAGTTCATCCCAGACAAAGTATTTTAGGAGAGCCTGAACCCACTCAACACAAAGTCATTAAATGCCACATATTCCATTTAAACCCATTGATTCATCCTTCCACCTCCGAAGATGAACAGCTCACAGATTTGGTCTTTCCACTAATAAAAAAGATGCCAACTCTCTGCCTAAATGTTAGGAATTTCTCACCATGTACATACACAAGACAATTTTTAATGTCACAACAATGACAAGGGTTGTTGTGGTTTGCTGGGGTTTCTTGCACAGAATGTTTTTCTCCTAGATCTGTATTCAAATCTGTTTTAATAACAAACCCCATAAATAGAGCACATTCATGTCCCAAAACTCACCATCACTGATAGTTTAACAGACACAGAGAGATTTCCAGCTGGTCAGCATTCATTTTAGCTCAGCTCCACATCCTATTAATCCAATGAAATCCAATAATGTTTGCTTTAATAGCACAGTGCAACGCAAGGGATCGGACTTTCCACTCTAAACCCCATATTCCAGGGCAGCATCCATGACCCAGTAACCCACTTCCAGCAGAGGTTAAAGAAAGATACATCAGACAGGGAAGTTCACTCCTGTCATTCATACAACCTGTGCAACTACTCAAGATACCAAAACTTCTACTTCTCCTGAATTTACATGGCTGAACAGCTCCAGCAAAAGCAACAGCCCTGTCTCCATCCTGTTTCCAGCAAAACCACAGCATTCCTCCTCAAGGAACAGCCCTTGGCAACTTGCACTGCAGCACCTCTATAATGAGCATAACGTGCTCCAACTGGCATCCTTCACTTATTGGATAGTCTAGATGAATTGTTCAAGTCCACAAGACAATCTAAGATTTGAGAGGAAAGGTGAATATTGTAGGTTTATGAAGGTAAAAACCCCAGGAGCTGAGCTTTATTGGTGGGAACAGTATCAGAGATCAGACTATTGGAATCCATTTGAAACCAGACTACTTCCAGCAAGAATTCAAATTATATGTATCTATATACACACATATGTTTTTACTATTTTTCCAACAGCCACTACAGACAGACAGTATTAACACATCCTTCAGATCACAGCTGAGCTAAAAAAACCACAAAAACTCCAGGAATATCACCAAGTGCCCCCTCAGCACTTGCACTGCCCCCTCAACCCTCCTGCCTGGTCACGATCCACCCTCTGAATACGACACAAACAGACAAAGCCCCCATCCAGACTGCTCCAAAACAAGCTCCTTCTCCCACAATCCTGACAAAATGAAGAGACAGTCTTGCTAAAATAAGATCCCGATGTATATTTATATTTCTGCCATAAAATGCTATTTATTCACCATCTCATTGGCGAGTCTTCCCAGTATTTACGAGAAGAAGCCGCCACAGGAATTGTGTCATCCCTCAAAATCCAAACGCAGATTTACCTAACGTATTCAGGATGAGAATTCCTGTACTACTCCAACCTGCCCCCCTCCAATTCTCCACGGTTTCGCTCCCAGCTGCTGAGCAACACCCACGACATCCCCTACGTAAGGTACGATCCCAATTACGCTCCATGCAGCGGCAGCGCGGATCCGTGATCCCACGGGAGAGCAGGCTCGGAGCATTACGCACTGAACTTACGCTGTCCCAGGTTTTCCTCCTCCATCCCCACGCCTAAACTTCTCCCCAGCACGCAGCGATTGTGCTGCAGGCAAAGGCGGCCAAACCAGTGTGCTCCAGTATTAGTCCCATCACCGCATCCGAGATTAATTTTAATGGCGTTTGCAATAGCTGTAGTGGGAATGCAAAAAGACACTCTCGTGGAGGCTGCTCCACAGATCCCAGGAAGTTAATTCTGGCTCTGGCCAGATATTGGGAGTCGGCTCCACGCTGTCCAATGTGCCTTAAAGAGCAGGAGCTGGGTGCTGGTGGGATTAGAGATCAACAGGAGAGAAAGCTCCCTGATTTCACCTAACATGATCCGGGCTGCAGCATTCCTTATCAGTCCCCTTTGGCATTCCTAGCCCTGCACAATCTCAGAAGCAAATGGTTTTCCTCTGCATTAGCATAGCAGGGAAAAGTCTGGGCAACCTGAGCTTTGTTTCTTCCTATTACCCAAAAATCAGCCCCCTACATGCATCCCCTCTGTCCCCCACTTTGACATCCCCCTCCCCACACGCTCACTCAAGCGTGCCACGGCATGGGGTCTTTGTGCACAGCTAAAACAATCATTTCTTCTGCCTGACTCCAAGAAAGGAAAAATCCAACTTGCCAGAGGAGCATCTGCATTGAGAACTGCTTTTGCTGATGGGATCAGCACTTGGGAGTACCAGGGGAAGGAGCAGAAAGGGTCGTGAACCAATTCATCATCCTCGCACGCACCACCCGCAGACATCCCCCTCCCGCTACCCCCCAGCCCAAATCCTGGCCGTAAAAAACCCATAAAAATAGAATAAACCCCCAAGCAGGAGTTGAGAACAAATGTGCTTTGAACACTGCACAAATGACATTGAAGATGCAGAAGAAATATGTATTTGCTGTTGCACTGCATGATTGCACGGGCTTATTTCCTACGTACACATCTCACGCACCCTTCCCACACAGATCCCCTCCCCTCCACCCCCGCGGCTTCTTCAAAAAAATTGGGAAAATAAAAATCTTTGATCCCTAAGGATTATTTTAAAAGCTACAAATGCCAAGCGACCCCCATCTGGAGCCTCTTCCCTACAGCCTGACCCATCCATGGCGTGGAGGGGGTGCTGGCACCACCCTGTGACACAACCCAGAGTTGTCCCTCTACCCCCACCCCAAATCTCACACCCCTTCCACGTTACCAACCCGCGCCCCAGCTCAGAGGATGCTGGGCCACGCCGGGTTTTTACAGCTGTCCTTACACCACCTCTTTCGGTAAGCCCGACATCTCTGTGGCAGTGTTTGCATCCACAGGCTTTCATCCTGGAGAATCCCTCCCTGCCTCCTCCCACCTCTCTTTTTGGGGAGGATAACGTAATTTCCAGCTTGCACTGGAGGATGTTTCTTTATTCCTGCCGAGCCCGAGGTCACTTCCCAGACTCGTCCTCTGGCCAGTGTCTCCTCCACCCCAGGACCTCTCCCGCAGGCAGGGAAGAGTCCCTTATCCCTGACCTTCAGGCTCGCACCGGCAGCCCCACAGCCGCCGTCCCCACCGAGGAGGCTTCTCCTTTCTCCAAAGCCACAGCCGAGGCATCACGCTGCGTTTTTCCACTCCCACCACCCGCTCCTTCAGTTCAAGGGGAGTCAGCGAGCCAGCAGCTCCCGCTCCCGCTCCACCGGCTGGGGAGGGGCTCTCGGGGATGGATGAGACCCTCACCCCTCATCCCCACGGGATCTGCGCCAGGAGGACATCAACCCTCTAGAACCAGCACATCCCAGTGCTTGGCAGCCACGGGTCCATCCCCCCGCAGACCCTCTCTGGAGCAGCCCCTGGGTCTTTTCCTGGCTGCCCCCTGGCTCCAGGAGGGGGGTGATGGGGTGAGTCCCCTCCAGGGCCACAGGATCTCCCTCTGCAGTGCTGCCAGGGTCACCCCCATCCCCAGGCCTGTCCTGAAGGGAAGAGCAGCTCCATGACCCCCCTTCCTGTCCTGCCCCATGTCTGTGGAGCACCATCTCATTCCCACGGAGCTAGAATCCCTTCCACCTCACACCATGGGGGGCAAGCTGTGAGGTGACAGCAGCCCTATTCCCCTCTCCTCAGCCCCACATGCTGCATCTCTGCTCCCTTTGGGGCTCTTCTCAGTGAAGAAGGGGTCACCCCAAATCTCCACGTAGGGAGCACCATCTCAAGTCCTGCTTGTACCAACCAACACCAGTCCTCCCACCTCAGCCCCACAGACATATTTTGGGGGAACTTCTCTTCCCCTCAAATGTCCCCTCAGCACAAGAGGGGCCCTTGACACCTCCTCCACCATGGGGAGCACTGGCAAAGGTCCACCTCAGACAATGAGTGACAATGACCCCATGTCCCCCAGCTCAGTCCCCCAGGTTCATTTTGTGGAAATCACTCCTCCCTTTGGAGTCTTTGGGTCTCTCCTCACTCAAAGTTGGAGTAACCCCCAAATCTCCCCTCCTTCTCCACGTGGGGAGCACTGCACTGACCACCACCACTTCAGACCACGAGGTGACACTGAGCCATGTCCATCTCACACCACAAGCTGACAACAACCCCCATCTGCCCTACCTCAGCCAAGAACAGTGACCCATGTCCACCTCAAATCATGAAGTGACAATGACTCCCATCGGTCCCACCTCAGCCAGGGGACAGTGATCCATGTCAAGCCATGAGATGACACTGCCCCACGTCTGCCTCAAGCCATGAGGTAACAGCAATGGCCATCTGGTCCACCTCAGCTAGGGGACAGTGACCCACCTCAGCCTATCGAGGTGACACTGACCCACATCTGCCCCACCTTGTCTAGGGGACACTGATCCACTCAAACCAGGAGGTGACACTGACCTACGTCCACCTTGGACCATGAGGAGACACTGACCCAAGTCCACCTTGAGAGCTGAGTCCACTTCCACAAGCTGAGAGCTCCCCACCTCATCCAGGGGACAGTGACCCATTTTAAACCAGAGGGTGACACTGACCCATAACCATCTTGGACCACGAGCTGACAGTCACCCACATCCGCCTCAAACCAGGTGCTGACAAGCAGCCCCTCCTCGGCCAGCACACACTGACCCACGTCCACCTTGGACCACGAGGTGACACTGTCCCCGTCCATCTCAAACCCGGAGGTGACACTGTCCCCGTCCATCTCAAACCCGGAGGTGACACTGTCCCCGTCCATCTCAAACCAGGAGGTGACAGTGCCCCACATCCCCCTCGGACCAGGGGCTGACGCTGCCCCACGTCCCCCTCGCACCGGGCGCTCGCAGTCCCCGCTCCCGCCCCTCCGCGGCAGCGGTCCCCGACCCAGCGCGCCGCCCGCCCCGCCGGGGGCACGGCGGAGTCCCCGGCCGCCCCTTACCTCCAGACCTGCCCCATCTGCAGCAGGTGGATGACGGACTGCCAGACCCAGACGGAGATCCTGCAGAGGCGCTGCGCCCCGGGGGTGGCGGTGCCGCCGGCTCCTCCTACCCCGCCGGCGGGTCCCCCACGCCGGCCGGCGGTCCCCCCCATCATGGGCGGCCCGCGGCTGCTGAGCCCCTGCACGGCGCCCAGCCCGCCGCCCGTGTAGTCCTGCACGAACCAGCGGAAGCTCAGGATCTGCACCAGCACCGAGGGCAGCAGCACGAAGGCCAGGGTGAGGCCGCACCACAAGTAGTCCCGCCGGCCGTAGTGGTGCAGCGCCAGCCACAGGTCCGTGCCCACATCCCCCAGCAGCACCAGCAGCGCCAGCACGATCCACAGGCAGTCCAGCCACGGCCGCTCGGCCGCCTCGCCGCCCTCCGGCGGCCCTTCGGCGGCGGCGGCGGGGGGGCGCGGGGCCAGCGGCTCGGCGGCGGCGGTGGCGGCGGCCCGCCCGAAGAGGTTCCGCAGGCAGGCGCTCCGGCAGCCCCAGTAGCAAGACGACGTGTTGCAGCAGTGGCAGATGTGCAAGGAGCTGCTTGCGCCCGGCTCCTCCGCCACCTCGGCCGCCGCTGCCCCGACGCCGCCGCCCGTGGCCGCCGCCGCCTCGTCCAGGTTGTGCAGCTGGGCGAAGCCGCTGCCGCCGCCGCCGCCGCCGCCGCCGCCATCCGACTTGGCCGCCATCTTGCTGCCGCCGCCGCCGCGTCCCCGGCCCGTTCGCCGGGCGCTCGCTCGCTCTGCCCCCCCGTGCCCGCTCCCCCCGCCCGCCGCTTCCGGGGGCGGCGCTTCCGCGGCGCGCGGGACGGGCCGGGGCCGCCTGGCGGCGACAGCGACCGGCGGCGGGAGCGCGGCGGGGCCGGCGCGGACGGGAAGGAGCGGCGCCCTCCACACCGCGCGCCCCGGTGCGGACAGCGCCCACCGCAGCGGGATGCTCCGTGCCCCGTCCGATCTGGACCGGGAAACTCTCGGGGATGAGGCCTGGAGAAGGGGAGGCTGAGGGGGGACCTCGCCGCGATCTGCAACTTGCTCATGTGGGGAAGAGGAGGAGCAGGCGCCGGGCTCTGCTCGGTGCTGACCCGGACAGGAGCCGAGGGAATGGCCTGGAGTTGTGTCTGGGGAGGGTTAGGTTGGATATTGGGAAAAGGTTCTAATCCCAGAGGGCGACTGGGCACTGGAATAGCTCCTCAGGGAATGGTCACAGCACCAAACCTGACAGAGCTCAAGGAGCACTTGGACAGCGCTCTCAGGCACAGGGTGGGATTGTTGGGGATGCTCCTGTGTGCGGCAGGGGTTGGACTGGATGATCCTTGTGGGCTCCTTCCAGTTCAGCTTATTCTGTGATTCTCTGGACAACCTCTGCCCTCACAGGTCTCAACACCCTCACAGAGAAGAATTTCTTCCTAAAACCCCATCTAGCCTTGCCCTTTTTCAAATTAAAACCACTCCCCCATGTCCTGTCACTCCATGCCCTTGTCCAATGTCCTTCTCCAGCTTTCTTGGAGCTCACTTGCAGAACTAGGTTGGAAAAGACCTCTGGCATCACCGAGTCCAGCTGTTAGCCCATGGACATGATCACGCCTAAATTGTATCCCCAAGTTTGACATCTACACACATTTTGAAAACCTTCAGGGATGGGGATTCCACCATCAGGTTGCCCTGGGCAGCCTGTTCCATTGTCTGACCACTCTTTCCATAAGGAATTTTTTTCCAAATATCCAATCCAAACCTCCCCTGGTACAACTTAAGATCACTTCACAGAATCACAGAATGACAAAATCATTTAGGTTGGAAAACACATCTGTAATCATCAAGTCCAACCTATGACCAAATACCACCTTGTCAACTGCAGCAGAGAGCTGAGTGCCATGTCCAGTCATTTCTTGAACACCTCCAGGATGGTGACTCTAGAACCCCAATGGACAGCCTGTTCCAATGTCTAATCACCCTTTTTGTGAAGAAATTCCTCCTAATGTCCATCCTGAACCGTCTGTCCAGCCACGTAAGACCTAGGCTCCAAGATCTCCCCATGGTTCTCTTCTCCAGGCTGAAGAACCTCAGTTCCTCAGCCTTTCCTCATAAGTGTTCCATCTCTTTAGTCATCTTGAAATAGCAAAATCTACACTGAATTATAGAATAGTCTGATTTGGAAGGGGCACAGAAGTCCAACCCCTGACCTTGCACAGGACACCCCAGCTGTCCCATCCTGTGCCTGAGGGCATTTTTTTTGTCCAAACACTCCTGGAACTCTGTCAGCCTTGAGGCTGTGCCCATTCCCTGGGGAGCTGTTCAGTGCCTTGCCACCCTCTGGGGAAGAACCTTTCCCTGATATCCAGTCTAAATCTTCCTGACACAGCTCCAGCCCTGGGTCCTGTCTCTGTTACTGGAAACAGAGATTGGAGCTGCCCCTCAGAGGAGCTGCAGCCCCCAGTGAGGTCTAACCTCCATCTCTTCCAGCTGAATAAACCCAGTGACATCACTGGCTTCTCAAATGGCCCCTGAGACCCTTCACCCTCTTCCTGGCTCTCCTCTGGACACTTAAAAAGTTCCATTGTGCTTCTTCCCCCAAGGCCCAAGTGCTGAAACCTCCATTCCCCAGACCATCCTAAGATGGGCCCCCTTGTGCTGACCCCATCCTGCTCCCAAATCAGCTTCCCAGTCTCCAGTGTCAACTGCCCTGTCCCTGCTCAACCTCAGATCCAAGGATCACCACTCAGCTCATCCTCAGCCAGGCTGCTTTCCACCTTCCCACCTCCAACAGCTCCGAGGTCCCTGGCAGATCTGGGACCTCTGGTTTTCTTTTTGCCTTTTCCCATGGTTGTGCTGGGGAAGGGGGGCTCCTGTCCCACCCCATCCCACAGGTCCCTCTCCTGTACTCAGAGGGTAGTAGACCTGTGACTTCCCAACCCTGGAAATGTTCAAAGCCAGGTTCGATGGGACTTGGAACAACCTGAGATAGTGGAAGGTGCCCCTGCCCATGGCAGGGGGTGGCACTGCATGAGTTATAAGGTCTCTTCCAACCCAAACCTTTTTGGGATTCATTCTCTGTTGATAACAGCTCTCTCCAAGCACACCTTGGCACCCTGACCTGACACCGCCTTGTTGCCTTTTCAAATTCCCCACCTTGGTATCTTCCTGTGCTTCTCCTTCTAAGACAGGGAATCTCCATCCCCTCCTCTGCTCTTTGTCACTCCCTTACCCCCTTTGGGGGACACTGCTTTTCCCACCCTGTACTTAGAGTCAGGCAGACTCTCCAAGGGCTCAGCTCTGTGCTGGAGAAACCTCTGGCAGGCTGAGGAAGCAGCTCCTGGCTGTTTTTAGGATGTGCCTGGAGCTGAGCTGCACCCCAGGCAGCTGTTTTACCAAAGGACCCACGGGCAGTCTGGGAAAGCCAAACTCCAGGTCCTTTCCCTCAGTTCCAGGTTACACATCTGTTCATTCATCATATCCATCTTTTCTGAGCTGTCTTGTGCTGTCCTCTGTAGGTTACAATGTCTCCTCTTTTCCATGTGTTTTTTTTTCCTCACCATTCAATAAGAAGACTCCTTCCAGATGCTCCTTCTCTAGTGCCTGCTTCTGCCTCTTTCTGTGGGAGTTTGAATTCTACCATTTCTCCCTTTTTTTTTTCCTTTAAACTGTGTCAAAATATCAGGGCTGAGAATGTCAGGACTCCAGAACTGGCTGGAAAAGTTGCTGCTTTGCAGAGTCTAAATTGCAACATGGGGAAAAAAGCTCCAAGAAGGTAGAAAAATGTTATAAAGTGCAGATAAAATGTTTTTTCAGGGAGAAAAAATTAATTTAATCTTGAAGAAAAAGTGGGAAGACTTTCATGTATTAAACAGGCTATCTGGGAAGTGTATATTTGGTCTTTTTTGGGTGATGTCAAAAGAGCTGAAAAGTTTTGTGAAATCTGAAAAAAATGCTGCTGGTTTTGAAATGGTTGGATCCTCCTGTAGCAGAGAAACAGAAAAAAGGGAGCAGAGAGCAAAGCTTTGGGCATGATCCACGGGGATGCACCTGATGCACGCCTGGATGTGGGCAAATTTCACTTGGAGTGAAACTCTAGCACAAAGTTCCCCAAAGGGAGAAAACTGCTATTATGTATAATATTATTTAGTGGGGTCAGACAAAACAGGATCCCACAGATCCCCATCAAAGCCCATTCAAATGTTGAAGATATTCCCTTATTTTCTGCCAACTTCAGCTATTACAAGAATATGGAAATAAATAAGAGCAAAAACAGCCCTCGATGAAATTACTTCATGTGCATAAGACAAGTATAAATATAAATATATATATATAACTTCAACTCCCTCCCCTGATAGATACTTTCAAACCTAAATATGGCTGTTAATTCTCACTGCAGTAAGAAACAAGGACTCTGGGACCCATATTTTTGGGTGAGAAGCACCCAGATTAAGCTTCGACTTCTGATTTGCAGTATAAGGAGATATAAATGGAAGCAATCCTCATTCCTTCAAACTTTTCTGTGTGGCAGATTTGCTACATATGATTAAAAAGATTTAAAAAAAATCTCCCCAAACCCAAAACAACAGAGAAGTAAACAAACTATTTAATCTTATTACTTATATAGAAGTGTAGGTGAACCAGTAAGGGGGCAGACGAGTCATCTGTTTTGAAACAAAACCAACCCAAATTTGTTTGATGAGACATTCTGGTGGGAGAAGGCAGCAGTTGAGGATTTCAGCATTGGCACGTGGAGTAAGAGAAGCAGCTGCTTGGGCAAGGGATGACGCAATGACAATACCCTGCTGGTACTGCCCCCAAACTCCTCTCTGCAGCGGTGGCCACCTGTGCCCAGCCCAGGAAGGGTGAATTCCAGCTGCAGGGAAGAGCTGGGTGTTGATCAGAGCTCAGGACAATCTGTCTTTTTTGCTGTAGACTGAAAGAATTTGGCTTGTTTAGTTTAGCTAAAAAATGAGGCTGGAGAAGGAATATGTTTTCCTGCCTATAAATACATCCTGGAAAATAAATGCGAGTGGAGGGAAAGGCATTGGGACACTGAAGGGCAACGGTGGAAAAGTAAATCAGTAGGAACTGGCCATGAATATTTTTAGCCTGGAAATCGGAAGATCTTTCCAGTAGGAGTATCAGAGACTGAAATAAAAAAGTAACTCCTTTAACACATCACTTCCTGATTTTATCAAGAAAAAGGCATGCCAGTGTGGAGGGATAAACAGCTGGGATGGGAGCCCTTTAAAGGTCTTCCATCCCAGATCATCTCTCCTTGGAAAGATCCTGTCCATTTTGATGCACGGTACGCTACGTTCCTTCCTGCACCAGGGGATGAGTCATGGCTACATGACTCCGTGGGTGGCCAGAAGTGATATCTCCACCACTTACATCTTAATTCCTGATTATCCCATGATGTTCTCCAGCTCCTGCTCCCTCACTTAGCACACAGCAGAGATGTACCCATGTCCCAGTCTCCCCAGAACTCCCCGATTTCCCTGTTTCCCACAGCTGCTGCTGTGGGGTTGCTTTGGCCAAGGACATGGGGATGATGCTTTGCCACTTTAGTCCAAGAGCTCCCATTCCTTTGTAGTCCTGGCCCTCACAGAGAGCCAGAAGTCATCGCTCAGCGCCTGTTTCTTTTATTAGCCAACACTCTGTATTTTTAGGGATTTTTTGGAAGTTGTGAGTGTCAATCACACCCATGATGAGATCTCTCAACTCATATTTTTGAGAGGAGAAAGCTTTTCTCGGCACTCAGCAGCATCCCACGCTTCCATCACGCTGGAGGCGCTTGTGTCCAGAGGTCTGGGTAAACTCTGGGTGACCCCAAGATCTGCAAGTATTTATAAAACATGTTTAGCCAGGGTTTTCCTTCACAGCACTGGGGGCTGATGTGTCTGTGCCTTGCATTTTGTGTTCCTGCTGTTCTCCAGGAGCACCAGGGAGGCACTAGGAAGGGGAGGCATGTTCAGTGCTCCAGCAGCACCCCGGCATGGGATCACAACCTCCTTGTTCTGCGTGGTTAAAGGCTTTTTTCATCCTGATCAATACCCCAATTGAGCTGTGTGGTATTCCATCTTCCAGGCATTTATTCAGATCAGGGGAACAAACACTAAATATAGAGAGGTATGTAAGCCAGAATCAGAGTTGTGTAAATCTGGAGCTACCTCATTTAAATAACTGGGGGATGGATCCAGCTGAGTGTTTGGTGTACATGGAGTACAGATAATTACAATTAATGGGGATTTACTTTAAGCAAAGTAGGTCAGAAAAAAATGACATCTTATTGTGTCATTAGTTTCCATCAATTACTTCCATGTTGTTTGCTCAGTTCCCAAGTCAAACGAGTGTGGGCTGACAGCCTCGCAAGCTCAACTTGGTATTGTCTCTAAAAATCAAACTGCATTATTTCTGCCTCATGCATCATCACTAACAATAAAGCATCCACTGCTGGAATATAGCAGGTGGCTTTGTTATTCATGCATGAGGCAGAAAAAGCTCCAGCTTCCGTTGCCACGATGTTCATGTGTCCACTGGATCAAAAGTTGGATGTGTTGGTAAACTTAGTAGTTACTGTGAGAGCTTGACTTAGAAAACTCACTTAGGCCAGTCCTTCTGTTGATTAACCTTGTTAATTTCTATTAACCTCTTTGAATGCTACATGTATATACCAGGGGAGGATCAACAGGATGCTGCTTTTGCTGACACTTGTCTCCCTCTGGCAGCACTGTCTAGAATCATGGAATGGTTTGTGTTGGAAGTGATTTCTTAAAGTTTATTCTGTTCCAGCGCCCAGCCATGGGCAAGGACACCTTCCACTATCCCAGGTGGCTCCAAGACCTGCCCAACCTGGCCTTGGACACTTCCAGGGATGGGGCAGCCACATTTCCTCTGGGTAACCTGTGCCAGGGCCTCACCACCCTCATTGTAAAAAACTAATTTTTTGTATCTAGTCTAAACTCACCCTCCTTCAGTTTAAAACCATCAATCCTTGTCCCTTTTGTCCCCATCTGTCTTACAGGCCCCCTTCAAGTCCTAAAAGGGTGTAGTAAGTTCTCCCTGGATCCTTCTCTTCTCCAGGTGAACACCCCCAGCTCTCCCAGCCTGGACCCAGAGCAGAGGGGCTCCAGCCCTTGGAGCAGCTCCATGGCCTCCTCTGGTCTCTCTCCAGCAGCCCCACGTCGTTCTGCTGTTGGCCCCAGGGCTGGAGGAAGCTCTGCAGGTGGGGTCTCACCTGAGTGGGACAGAGGGGCAGAATTGCCCCCTTCCCTGCTGCCCATGCTGGGGGATCAGCCCAGGACACGGGGAATTTCTGGGGTGTGACAGCACATGGCCAGGGCATGTCCAGTTCTCACTCAGCACTTTGTCCCACTGGGCTCTCTAGCAAAGGTGCAGAAGGTCCCAAATGTTCACAGCCATCATAGGTACTGCCTCTAAAACAGTGTGAGGAATGTTTTGTGAACCTTTCCAATTCCATCCCTTCTCTTTTATATGAGGGCTTCATCTTTGATTTTTCATTTTAGCAATGCAATCAACTGGGAAGTGATATCAGTGACCACCAATAGTGTTAGTCCTTACTGATCATAAAATCATGGAATCACTGAATGTTTTGTGTAGGAAGGGACCTTAAAGACCATCTTGATCTATTCCCTGCTATGGGTTGGGAACCTCCCACTAGACCAGGTTGTTCAGAGCTCGTCCAGCCTGGACTTTAAACAACTGAACATGGTTTGTTCTCACACCTGGACCAGGTGCTTCACTTCTAGTTCCTTATAAGTCCTTGAAGGATGTTCATGTCCCCAGGTGTTACATGATAAAACCTGGATACCATTTCCCCACTAAATATGAAGTTACATGAATCCCAAACTTGTGTCTATTGGACAGAAATGTTACATTTAAATCACTTTACACCTCCTGACAAATTTAAGGATTAGTATGGTCTTGAGACGTGTGCATTAGCAAACTTCATCGTTCCTGTTATCCTGTTATCATCGTTCCTATCCTGCGGTGACAGGGTTTATTCAGCTCTCCTCAGGCTCCCTTTAATCTCCTGGGAGCTGCAGCTGTTTTCATTTATTACTGTGCATCAAAAGGAACCTGTCTGCTCTCTCTGCTTCTCCCAAAATGCCTTTGTGGGATGCCATTTCAATGCCATCAGCTGAACCAGTGACATTGGATACGTGGTCCTAGGGCCACCTGGGGAGTAGGGCTGGCCAGGAGAGGGTGACTGCAGGATTACCATCCTTTCTGCTTTTTCTGGAAGTACTTGCATCTTTTCCATTAAACCAAGCATGGGATAATCCCCTAGAGGAATGTCCTGCTCCTTGAGGAACTCGTTACCCAATAGGAAAAAGCAACGTGACTTTATCAGCCAAGGAAGGTGGTGAGCAGTGCAGGGAACTGTGTTTCTCCCCTTGGAAAAGCATTAACAGCTTAGGCCTCCAGTTTGATGGACTTGCTCAGTGCTTTTCCAAGCTGGGATTTAGGAAAAGTGACTACACAGCATTTCCTACTTCCCCCCATGGGATTCCAGTGATTTAATTGGCTCTGAAGGGCAGGGAAGTATCTCCTAGAGTAGCTGGCTGCTGTTGTCACTGTGCCACACTGCTCTTCAGAGCTCAGTGAAAAATAAACTTATCAGGCAATGCTTCCCCTTCCAAGCAGGGTGAAGGTTGGCCCCAGTGCCAGTGGGAAATGTGGGTAACATTCAGTTTTTCTGTTCTTCTGGGTCACTAGAAAAGCCAGTGTGGAGCCATGGACTGTGGGAGGAAGTGGAGCTGGATATCACAACTTAACTAAGGTAAGGTATACTCCTTGTAAAATTATTCCCCTTCCCACAGTCCCTGATGCTTGTTTTTTTATAACTGATAATCACTGAATCACAGAACGGTTTGGCTTGGAAGGGACCTAAAAGTTCCCCTTCCACTCCCTGCCATGGGCAGGGACACCTTCCACTATCCCAGGCTGCTCCAAGCCCCATCCAACCTGGCCTTGGACACTTCCAGGGACCCAGGGGCAGCCACAGCTTCTCTGGAGGCCCTGTGCCAGGGCCTCCCCACCCTCACAGCCAACAATTCCTTCCCAATATCCCATCTATCCCTGCCCTCTGGCAGTGGGAAGCCATTCCCTGTGTCCTGTTCCCTCCATGCCTTGTCCCAATCCCTCTCCAGCTCTCCTGGAGCTCCTTTAGGCCCTGACAGGGGCTCTGAGCTCTCCCTGGAGCCTTTTCCTCTCCAGGTGAACACCCCCAGCTCTCCCAGCCTGGCTCCAGAGCAGAAGGAAACTTCAGAGCATCTCCATAGCATCTTCTGGACCCAGTCCAACAGGTCCATGTCCTTCTTATATTGGAGGCCCCAGAGCTGGAAGCAGCACCTCAAGCGGGGTCTCATGATGCTGTAAACCTCCCCTGGACCTCTGAATGTAACAGAATATTTTTCTGGTATTTACCACTGTCACTACAGAATTGTTAATTAAATGACCTTTTATATCAAACCAAATTTAGACAGGATGGTGCACAAATCCAAACGTACCTGGGTTTCCCTCTGGAAGAAAGTCAAGGAAAAGTTGACTGGTGACTGCAGCTTCTTCCATCTCCCTCTGGCTGAAACATCAGCCCAACCATTGCCTCTTTCCATTGTGGGCTGCTACACCTTGGTGTCTTTTTTTCTACTCTTCTTGGTCCTTCCTCTAGACAAAGTACTGCAGAGAAATCACCTTCCCCTGATTCCCTGCTGATCTTCTGAAATCCTCTATGGCTCATTTTCCTAAAGCTCACACCAGGTCTTCTTGCTTTTCTCTCCTTTTTCATCCTGAGGACAGAATTTCCATTTCCATTTAATTCCTGTTGTTTATGGTGTGAACCTTGGAGTTGTGCTGTGCAGGGCCAGGTGTTGGATTTGATGAACCTTGTGGGTCCCTTCCATCTCTGGATGTTCTTTATTTCTGTGTTGGTGACACCTTTGTTGGCGGCACCTTTGCAGCCCTCCTCCCCATGAACCACACAGGATTCTGGTTTCTGTGTCCTTTTGCACTCAGTAAATCTTTTCCCCCTGCCTTGACTCCACTTCAACCACCATTTGCCCCATTTTGGTCCTGAGTGGGAATGTAGAGTCTCAGAATGGTTTGGGTCAGAAGGGACCTTAAAAATAATCTAATTCCAGTGCCTTGCCAGGGATTTTCCTATCCCATGACTTTGTCCTCTCCTAGATCAGCTTCTTTTGGCAGGAACAGGCTCCAGTTTCAGGAACAGCATAGAATATTTACCTGTTTTGGGGAAATCCATTCACCTGCCTTTGTCACTTGGCATTAAGTGTAAGCAGATGGGGCATAAAGACTATCTAAAAGACTATCTATTCCATAATCTTTCTCTTTCTTTCTTTCTTTCTTTCTTTCTTTCTTTCTTTCTTTCTTTCTTTCTTTCTTTCTTTCTTTCTTTCTTTCTTTCTTTCTTTCTTTCTTTCTTTCTTTCTTTCTTTCTTTCTTTCTTTCTTTCTTTCTTTCTTTCTTTCTTTCTTTCTTTCTTTCTTTCTTTCTTTCTTTCTTTCTTTCTTTCTTTCTTTCTTTCTTTCTTTCTTTCTTTCTTTCTTTCTTTCTTTCTTTCTTTCTTTCTTTCTTTCTTTCTTTCTTTCTTTCTTTCTTTCTTTTCTTTCTTTCTTTCTTTTCTTTCTTTTCTTTCTTTTCTTTCTTTTCTTTCTTTTCTTTCTTTTCTTTCTTTTCTTTCTTTTCTTTTTCTCCCACCATATTAAAAACATCACCAATCCCCCTTCTGTGTTTTTAAATGCTTTTCATTAATTTAGCTTTGCACAGGTCATTTAATAACTCAGGGGATAAATGAGATTTGCCCAGCTTGAAATGGACACAGGAAGTCTCTCATCTCTATGGCAAAAATTATCACGTGGCTGTTTCAAACAACATCTCAGAATTAATTCTGGCTATTCTGAAGTCCTGGTTCAGGCACACTCTGTGCTTTCTGATATGTGCAATCACCAGCATTTCCAGCTTTGCCAAGTGCTCTTATCATTTCTTCCATCTGCCAGCACACACAATATTTCTGAATCTGTTAATTAACGAACTGAAGTTTTGCCCTGAGACACCAGAGTAACTGGTTCAGTTTCGTTGCAGGGAAAACTGATGCCTGCCTTGTCCATAATTACCTAAATTGTAGAGAAAAAAAAAAAGATTCTGCTTTCATGTTGATTCACTTTTGTAATTTCATTGCTGGGGCTAAGTGTGGCGCCCATTTAAATTATCTCTTGCTCTCATTTTACTCAAGACATGTTATTTGCTAACAAAGATTCAATATGGAAAAACTGGAAGGTGACAACTACCTCCTTCATCAATGCAAATGACAATAATCTCCTCTCCTCTACCGTGTAAATATAAACACTGAATCATCCCAGACAGAAATACCCTCCTGCATTTAGAAATATGAATGTGCAAAGGAGGCACCTGCTCTCATTTATGGAGTCATAAAACTCAAGTTTATCCAGTGATTCCATGGCAAATCATTCAGGAGATCAGCAGCAGTGCGGACACAGACTAAAAGTGTCCCCAGAGTTTATTCCAAGAATATGGACATTCTTCACCCTTTGGTTGCACTTGCACTTGGAAAGAGAAGATTAATTTTCCTTCTTGTCAAATTATTGGAATTATTTATTTTAAAAACCAGCGCATACAATTCCACTATAATTTATTTTTTCTAATAGCTCTTTGATATTATTAATAGCCTCTATGGAGCTTCTAAAGCAACATCAAGCCTTCCACAAGTGATCACCTCTTGGACTAAGTGCTGTTGGGTGTGCAGAGGCTTCTGCTGAGGATGATCTCAGGGTGATGCTCCTTTTTGTCAGAAACTCAACAGATGGAAGAGCACGTGGAGTCTTTGCCATCAGACTTCTAGATGTTCAGTTCTGTTGCTGACAGTACTTGAGTTCAACCATAAAATCTCAGAATGGTTTGGGTTGAAGGGAAACATAAAGATCATCTTGTTCTACCTCCTGCCATGGGCAGGGACATCTTCCACTATCCCAGGGTGCTCCAGGCCCTGTCCAACCTGGCCTTGGACACTTCCAGGGATCCAGGGGCAGCCACAGCTTCTCTGGGCACCCTGTGCCAGGGCCTCATCACCCTCACAGGGAACAATTCCTTCCCAATATCCCATCTAACCCTGCCCTCTGGCAGTTTGAAGCCATTCCCTCTTGACCAACATTTGAAGAAGATTGTGAAAGTTTGTGACTTGCAGAGGATCTGTTGACTGCAGCGACCTCTTTGCCTCCTGAATCTCCATGAATCCTCTCAGTGGCACTGGACAAACCTCACCCAAAAGTGTATTCAACAGGAGCATCGCAGACCTACAGCCCCCTGCCCCCTGTGACACACCCTGCACAAGAGGAGCATCCCCACAGCTCCAAATTTTCTCAGCCTCACTTGGGGCTGTTGGAAGAACCCACAAGTGTGGGCACCTTTGTGGGATCTGGGTCTGAAAGGTATTGTGGTAGATGTGAGGGTCCAGCTGTGGTGTAAAACATCTCTGAGGAGATGAGGATGCAAAAATGTTGTCAAAAATCTTGAACAAAAGGAGAAAACCCTGTCAGAGAATCTCCCTGGGATGGGTTTGGCTGCATTATGCCATAACCCAGCACAGCAGAACACTGGAACAGCTCCTGCTGAGTTACTTTTTGCATAAGAATATTAAACCTAAATGCATAAGATAGTACCATCCTTCTTCTCAGAGACTGTATCATAGAATCACAAAATGGTTTGGTTGTAAAGGACCTTGAAGATGATCTCATTCCAACCCCCTGCTGTGGGCAGGGACACCTTCCACAGACCAGGTTGCTCCAAGCCACTGTTTCCTAAACAAAGTAAATCAGTAAACCTGCACATGGCTCCATGAATCTTTCAGAGAAGACAAAAGTTAACACCTCCAAAGGCAACCCTTCTCTCCCCCTGCTGAAAATTCAAATTCTCCAGGCTCTGCTGGCTTCTCTTTTCATTCCTCCTCGTGCTTTGAGCCATTCTTTATTCTTTTCTCCACAAGGATGGGTGTTTAGATGCTCGCCTTCTAATCAGCCACAATTATAGCCTTTCCCAGGATCTTCTGCTGCCAAATTGGAGGGGGGAAATAGAGAAAAGGTTTTAAAAAATAGGAGAGAGAGGCTAATGCTTGCAAAGACATATGTGTTTAGTGTTGTTGGCAGATTTGTAAACTTATTAGTGCCTCCACACACCATGTAATTAAGATCTACTGGTAATTAGTCAATAGTTAAAAATAGGGGTTGGTATTGTGCTGCTGAAAACGCCTACAAAATAATGTGTTCTCTGCTCTCAAGATGCAGTTAGTGTCTCCAAAAAATGTTAATTTAAAAAATATGTATTCGTTGCAGAAGCAGATTTTTCAGCAAAGGAGATTTCGGCAACTTTGTGTGTGTGTGTGCATGTGTGCATCCAACCTATTTATCTTTCAACATTTCTGTGTGTTTGTGTGATGTCCAAAGAGCCTGACTGCATGTTTTGTCTTGGATAAAAATGTTAAGCTACAAAATTGCAGACTCGGCAGAGCCGTGCAGAGGGAACAGGAGCTGTTCTCATTTGTCGATTTCCATTGGAATAAACCTGCTCATCAAAGGAAATTGTTCAGAAATCCATGGGAATGGCAGATGTGCAGCACCATGGGGCAGATGTCTGGTGTTTGGGGAGCTGTATGTGTATTTTCTAAATATTCAGGGATTACCACAGTCTATGGATATAATCCTTTAGTAACCTGGAATGTCAAAGACAACACAAAAGCTCGAATGCCTTGTAGCAAACAATTTGGCCAAACTGCCCTGGAAGAGCAGGTTAGAAGTCACTTGTCTTTATCCCATGAAAAAGGACCCAAAAGAGGTAATGTGGTTTTTTAGGATTTCTTAACTCCTGCTATATAATGTGCTCCAGAGCTGTGAGAGTTGCTGGTGATGTTCTGAAAGGACGTCTCATTTGGCTGTCATAAGCAATCTGCAGTGATTTGTTGTGCAGACAGGCATTTGTCTCAAGTAATCCAAAGGGCTTATTGTGATTGCTTGCTAGATCCAAGGAACGTAGAGTTGACTCGATGGGGGATTCATTTGTTATGCTCCCAAACCTCTCCTAAATCTTTCCTTATGTCATGTCAATGGATTTGTCAGGCCACCCTCAGATGCCAACAATGCACCGGTGAGGGACATTTACCTTTGCCAAGCAGAGTTGGCTGCTGTGTTGATAGAGTTGCTCCTGGAGTGCCTGTGGAAAGGGGAATTCTGCTGCAGGAGAGGAACTGGACTTCGTTTCATGCTCTGGAGAGAAGCACCTCTTGTTGACCTTAACAGAAAGAAACTCCTACTCCAAATCCAGGCTAAAGCAGAAAAGACCAAGCCTGGACCATCCTACCAAGGACAACGAAGTTATTTCATAGGTTGTTCATGATACCACATGAGTTCATGGAGTCATAGAGTAATGGAATGGGTTGGGTTGGAAGGGACCTAAAAATCCATCTCATTGCAACCCCCTGCCATGGGCAGGGACACCTTCCACTATCCCAGGCTGCTCCAAGCCCCATCCAACCTGGCCTTGGACACTTCCAGGGATGGAGCAGCCAGAGCTTCTCTGGGCACCCTGTGCCAGGGCCTCACCACCCTTGCAGGGAATAATTCCTTCCCAGAACCCCACCTAACCCTGTTCTCTGTCAGTGTGAAACCTTGTCCTGTCTCTCCAGGCCCTTGCAAATGCTGTTTCACCAGCTTTCCTGTTGGCTCCTTTTAGCCGCTGGTTGGCCACACTTATGTCACCCCAAAGCTTTTTCTCGTCCAGGCTGAACAGTCCCTACTCCCTCAACCTTTCCTCTCAGAAGAGGTGCCCCATCATCTGGTCATTTTGGTGCCTCTTTGAACTCACTCCAACCCATGCCCTTCCTGTTCTGGGTGACCTTAAGTGGGGTCTCAATTGACTGGGGCAGATGGGCAGAATCACCCCATCCCCTGCTGTCCACGCTGTGGGCTCAGCCCAGGACATGGGGGTTTCAGGGCCAGGGCATGTCCAGCCTCTCACCAGCACCCCCAAGTTCTTCTCCCAGGACTGTTCTTGATAGGTGACATCTGGAAAACCCTCTGAGTATCCCTGTTACCCAGACACCTGGCATTATTACCTTGGAGTTTGCAGTAGGATTTTTAGTAATGTTTCTTTGACACTGAAAATGAATTTCAATATCATTGTGTTCAACTGTGGCATTTATAGAGTGAGTTTTCTGCTAAAAAAATTATTATATTATATTATATTATATTATATTATATTATAATTATATATATTATTTTAAAATAGCTTTTTCAGGTACGAATGTGTCCTTTGAATCCTCTCATCCTTTCCCAAGTCCTCTTTCCCTAGTTAAGCGTGGCAGCTAACCAGCACATGGCAAATACTTTGGGAATATCATAAAGTTCATTGCACAGAACTTGTGAGTAGAATGATGTTATATGATGATAACTAAAATGTATAGATGCGTATTGGGGATGCAGTTTGTTTCTAATCAAACAAAATCACTCATTGGGAAAAAAAAATAATCCAGACAAATTATAGAATCACAGAATTTAGGTTGGAAGGGACCTTAAAGATCATCTCGTTCCATGAGCAGGGACATCTTCCTCTAGATGAGTTTGCTCAAAGCCCCATCCCCAAATGAAGTGGAACCAACAATCTTTGAACAAGGAGTGCCTTTAAGATTTCCCTTCTTTGGGAGCTGTGCCTGTCACCTGCAGCTTCACCTGGGAGAAGACATTGATAGAATGTCTTTTGTCTCCTTGGGGTCTAGTAGAAACTGTTGGATGGATGAAGGAGTTGTTGGAGCAGATAGGAATGAAAAAGACATAAAAAATTAGAGATGGGCATTCTGAGGGTGTGATCTTCCCAGCCTTGTTTCCTCAAGAAACTAGAAAAACATTAAAAACCCCTTTATTCCCTCAGCTCTTTTCTGCTTCACTTCTTCCAGCTCTTTTATAAATCACCATTCCCAAATCTCACTGTCCAGCCTGAGCTCACTTGGGACTCAAACACATGCTGCAGCATCACCTTGGGGTAGGTGCACATTTCTCCTGGAGCAAATCTCCATTTACCAGCTGATCAGCCACCACTGGGGAGCACCAGCTGATCCCCACTCATGCCAGAGCTTGGGAAGAAGTCACTGCATGAGAACTGCTGGGGTGTGAGGACCTCTGGGACACGCAGCTGCCGAGGCTGGACAGTGACAAACCTCTCTGGAGGACTCAGGACATGTGAACAGCCTGAAAAATCCTGCAGGACTCGAGGACTGGGAATAGGAAACAACTGCTGGTCTGTTCCAGAATGTGAACTAAAAAGAAAAGCCCATTTGAGGCAAATGGCAACGAGTTCAAGGAGTCCTCTGGGGTGAAAATGTGTGGAAAGTAGAATTATTAAAGAGAAATAAGAATTTTCCTTGATCTTACTTTCTCTTATAGGACCTTGCTAACAGCCAACAGTGGGGAGAAAATGTGAGGTGAATCCTCGATTTCACAGGATCATACAGGTTGGAAAAGTCTTCAAAGAGCTTCAAGTCCAAACTTGGACCACTTTGACAACTAAACCAGAGCATTCAGTGTCACTTCCAGCTGTTCCTTGAACGCCTCCAGGGATGGTGATTCTACCATCTCACTGGGCAGCCTCTCCCAATTTTTGACAACCTATTTTGTAAAGAAAGTCCTCCTGAAGTGCAAAAATTTGAATCAATCCAGCTGCTGTAATGCTCCTGGGGCACCCTGCTCCCCTGGAGGATGCACAGGACCAGGATAGCCCAGGGTGAGGAGAGGCTGGAGCAGCCCCTGTGCTCCTGTCCCTGCAATACACAGCCCGTCAGGGTTTGCTGCCCAGCGACATCTTTTCTTCTCAGTTTGGAGTTTTGCTTTGAAAGGCAGTTCTGGTGACTCTGATTTGTGATGACAGCAACTTCAGTGGCATTTAAAGAGACTGGAAGGAAGAGATAAACAAGCTTGAAGATTGCTTAATAAAGCAGTGGAAGAATTGTTCTTCCCTGTGAGGTTCCTAGACACGAAGCCAGGCGTGGGAATTTGTCTCGTCTTGTTTTAGCCGTCTAGAAGTTGGACATCTTTCTTGTCCAAGCTGATCCTTCAGAGTTTCACTGGAGGATTTGGAGAGGATGCCAGCACAACTGGAAGGCAACTCCCCTCCCTTTTTTAGGCACCTATTTTAGGACAGGAGGAACCATGCTCTGGAGGTGCCTGGTCTTTTTCTGCTGACTGCACAGAAATTTAACTTTTAGAGGGGTGAAATTAGGCAAGAACAACCCAAAACAGACAGAGTGAGAAGAACCTTGTTGAGAGATAGATCCTTTGATTAGGTGACATTTTGAGTCTTGCTTCTCAGGTTGCCAGAGGGCCAGGAATGGTGATTTTGGTCTTTGGGAAGTGTCACAAACTGCTCCTTGTGGCATCTCCCATGGGAAATGCAGCGAGAATCAGAGAAACCCACCTCCTGCTCTGCTCAGGGGATGGGCAGGGCAGGACAGAGGGAATCCCATGGAGGTGAAGCAAAGCTGGATGACAGCAAGGACTCCTCAAAGGGAAGTGTGAGGAGCTCAGTTCTCTGCTGGTTAGGTTGATCAGAAGGGGCACAAGGGAGTCTGCGGCACAAATGCTCAGGTTGAGCCTCGGAGAGGATAACAAGCTCTGGCATTTTTAGGGCAGAATGGAAAGAAGATCTTAAAAAAAAAAAAAAAGAGAAAAAGAAGCTGAAACAGCAGCAAACAATAACTCTTGATCTAAATCTTACAGATCGCTGTACTTGCAGTGGGGCAACTGTCCAGATAAAGACTGCAAAACTGGGCGTGTTGAATGAGATCCACCTTGACCCAAAAAGTTCTTAATTGTACTTCCACCACCAGCAGAGATTGTGCAGGTTTGACTAATCACTCTGCAGGACCTGTAATATTTCATCTTAAGAGAGGAAAGAATTCCCATTCCTCTGAGACATTCCCATCCCTGTCTTGTTGCTGTGGACTCCTTGTCCTGGAGAAGTTCAATACCAGGCTGGGAAAGAATCTGAGTGACCTGATTTAGTGGAAGGTGACTCTGCCCATGGCAAAGGGTTGGAACTGAAAGTTCTTTAAGGTATCCCCCAACAGAAAACATTCCATGATTCTATGATTCAATAAAGAGAGACTTAATTCATAGACCTGAACATGAAAACCAGTCCTGGGAATGGCAGAGGGAATGATTTTATGTCAGGAGAGTTTTGGTTTAGAGATCAGGAAGGAATTATTCCCTGTGAGGGTGAGGAGGCCCTGGCACAGGCTGCCCAGAGAAGTTGTGACTGCCCTTGGATCCCTGAAAGTGTCCAAGGCGAGGCTGGACAGGGTTTGGAACAGCCTGGGATAGTGGAAGGTGTCCCTTGCCCATGGCAGGGGTCAGAGTAGATAAGCTTTTGAGTCCATTCCAAGCCAAGCCATTGTGTGATTCTATGATTCTGCTGATCCTGCTTAGGATTGGTCAGAAATGTCCCCAAGAAATCTCCAGATGAGAATGGCACTCGTTGCTCTTTCAAATCACTGCTGCTGTGAGGCTGCAGCACACCTGGAGCATGGCTGTTCATTCCCTAACATTCCAGGGAGGAGCCGCTGGTTCCACTCCCGTGAGCAAGTTTCCCTCCTTGGTGTGGCTGCAGCTCCCAGCTGCCAGGAGGATTTGGTGCAAGGTGGTTGGGCCACCAGGGTGAGAGGCAGCAAACTCCTGTTTTCAGGACCTGGGATGCTCGAGGGGCAAGCACACACCCTGTTCCTTGCTCCAGGTTTCTCACAGGGAGTCCAACAACCTTGGATTGCTCATGTGTGCTTTCAGGATATCATGTACAGCACGGCTTCCATCTCCTTGTCGGCAGCTCTTTTATCACTTCTTGATTAAACAAAACATTTAAATCCTTATCCCTTATCATGTCTTGATCCTGAAACGTGTCTGTGTGGCAGAATATTCAAACCTCCTCCCAGTGCCACTTGTTTCAAGGAGCACAGATGGGCTTCAGGTTAATTTTAGGTGTAATATTTTGCTGAATCAGGATCTTCCCCCTGCAAAGGACAGCTTCCTAGGTACAGAGAGGGCAGTGCAAGGAGACATCCCTGTCACTGCAGGAGACACAAGCTAACATTGTTTTTTCAGGAGAAAATGTACATGGAAGGACTTCTTAGCTTCCTCCTGAGCCTGCAAGTCTCCCTTGGATTGCTTAATGGGGGTGTTGATAGAGGGTGACTTGGGAGCTGGAGCTCACCTGAGGGATCCATCCAGCTTTAGGAGGGATCTCAGTGTTTTCAAGTATTTTCTATCCCTGTTGTTCATTCATCCATTCAGTCTGTGTGTGAACCTCAGACAATCCAGTCCTTGGATTTTTCCTGCCAGATGGGGATGTATTCACCTCTGAGTTTCCCATCTAAAGCAGTTGAACCACAGGTCATGTCTCAACAGGTGAGTTGTGCCACAATCTCCTTTTGGAGGCATCACTGGGAAACAGAATCATGGAATCGTGGAATGGTTTGGGACAGAAGGGACCTTAGAGATCACCTTGTTACAACACCCTGCCGTGGGCTGGGATACCTTTCCACTTTCAACTATCCCAGGGTGCCCCAAGCCCTGTCCAGCCTGGCCTTGGACACTTTCAGGGATACAGGAGCATCCACAGCTTCTCTGGGCAACCTGTTCCAGAGCCTCACCACCCTCTGAGCAAACAGTTTCTTCCTAACTCTTTCCTCTCTCAGTTTGAAGCCTCACCACTTGTCCTATCACTCCAAAGTCCCTCTCCCTCTTTTTTATAAGCTGTTTTTAATTATGGAAGAGGTCACAATGAGTTCTCCCTTTCCAGACTGAACAATCCCTGCTTTTTCAGCCTGTTTTCCTAGGAGAGATGCTCCAGCCCTTAGATCATCTTTGTGGCCTCCTCTGCACCGCCTTCCCAGGACCTCTCTTTTTTTCCTCAGAAGAGCCAGGACATGGCCCTAGCACACTCTCCCCGAGTGGGCTGTGTGGGTTTTGTGGGCAGAGATGATAGATGGCTCTCACAGCACTGCAGCAAAGCCTGTTTTCCATGGTTCCCCCTGTACTTTCCCCCAGAGCTCAGGGAATTGTGGATGCGGGTGCGTTTGACAGTGTGAAGGCAGAGTAACAGTCTGGCAGCCGGGCTCTGCTGGGAAATCCTGTGCCTGCCTGGTGCTGGCTCCTGATGTCAGGGAGCTGCAATCATGGCCAGAGGTGAAACCTTCATTTCCAGGTGCTTCTGCTCTTTCAGCTATTTGCCTCCCCAAAATCACTCTTTATTGCTACGTGTGAAAACCTCCACCACTGTGTGAAATTACTGTGGATCAGATGGGAGCGGATTCCTGGCGCTGGCTTTCAATAGGATATTTCACAGCTCTCTGCTTGCTGGGAAACATCCATTTCTGTGCTGACCTGCAGAAATCACAGCTTTCACGGCCTCCTGATGCAGAGCTTGGTCCCTGTAATCAAAGATGCAGCCCTTGGATGTTTAGGTTTGAAGGGCACTAATTCGGAGTCCCGTGTACCCCCACAGTAGGCATTTTTGTCTGAGCAGTTTTCACATTATAGCTGGATGCACTTTTCTCCAAGATGCTGCTTGTCTGTGCCCTCTTCTTTCCTCCAAATATTCCAAAAAAATAGATTGTTCCCTGAGAAGATGGGGAGGCCTTGGCACCAGGTGCCAGTAGAGCTGTGGCTTCCTCATCCCTGGAACTGTCCAAGACCAGGTTGGAAGGGGCTTGGAGCAACCTAGGATAGTGGAAGGTGTCCCGGCTCATGGCAGGGGGTTGGAATGAGGTGGTTTTTTAGGTCCCTTCCAACCCAATCCACTCTAGATGGGATTTTAAGAGCCCTGCTGTGCCTGATTTTTTTTTTTTTCTCTTGCATGTGTTGGAAATCTTAGTTAGAACCACATAGGTTCTGATTTCCCCGATTTATCCATATAAATAGATGTAGATCCCAATCCTCGATCCATATCAATGCAGCCATCAAGGTGTTATGTTTCCTCCCTGGTTTGCAGTAGAACCACAGAATATCCTGAGCTGGAAGGGACCCACTAGGACCATTAAAGCCAGCTCCTGTCCCTTCACAGGACACCCCAAGCAGTGATCGCACCATGGCTTTTCATTGGCTTGTCATGGGAGGGAGGCCAGTGTTTCAGTGTTTGCTGAGGGTGGAATTATAGAATCACAGAATGGTTTGGGTTGGAAGGACATGAAAAACCATCTCATTCCACCCCCCCTGCCATGAGCAGGGACACCTTCCATAGACCAAGTTTGTCCAAGCCCTGTCCAACCTGGCCTGGAACACCTCCAGGAATGGGGAGTCCACACCATGTCTGGGCATCTATGAGGGCTCCTTCATCACTCCTCACTCCTGAACTGGGCAAAGTGTCATCTGCAGTCTCCCAGGATATTTCAGACTCCATTTCATAAATGCCCTGTGGTGCTTTGCTGACATTCCAGGCCTTGGTTTGCTGCTGGGGCGATCTCCCGAGCCACGGATTTCCCCGTGCACGGTGACTCACTGTAGCACACTAATCACACCCGGCCCCTTCCGTGATCTCCCCAGCTCCTGCACAGCAATTGCCATTCCCACTTAGACCACCAGCTCATCAAAGCCCCTTTCCTGCCTCCGGCGATGGCCAAAACCGGAGGCTCCTGAGGTTGCCTCCATCACACTCCAAAGTGTCTGCACAGTTCTGGGTGCTGGGTGGAAAAGCTCTCCCCAGGCTGCTGCCCAAGATCCACTTATGCGCTGGAGCGTGAGATTTCATTACCTTTATTACAGGATCTTCGCATGCAGAGCTGCAAATGTTCGTGGTCATGCAATTATCCAGTCACAGCAGTTGACTCAGTGACCTTCTTTAGCAGTGAAGTCCATAAATTGGCTTTACACAGTGGAGGGACCTCTGAATTTCTCCTCCTCCTCCACTGAACTTCATCTTCACCAAGTGACATCCAGTGACTTGTATGATACAGGGCGGGGAAAAATGGAAACGGGGTTTTGTGCCTGTGGTTTCCTTCGCTTTTTTTATTTGAATATCCTCAAACTCTTCTGTTGTCTATTCAAAACATTTTTGGATTTTTGACTGTTTTCTTTCCTGAATCAAGATAAACTTCTGCAGCTCTTCAGGGTGTTCTGGCACCCTGGAGCACAGGTGAAGATGACCCATGAAATGTCCAGCTCATCCTTTGGCTTCTCGGGACAAAGGTCTCATGTGTGTTTAGGAAAATACACAAATGATCATGGAATCCCACAATGGTTTGGGCTGGAAGGGACATTTAAGATCATCCAGTCCACCTTCTGCCATGAGCAGGGACACCTTCCACTATCCCAGGCTGCTCCAAACCCTGTCCAGCCTGGCCTTGGACACTTCCAGGGATCCAGGGGCAGCCACAGCTTCTCTGGACACCCTGTGCCAGGGCCTCACCACCCTCACAGCCAACAATTCCTTCCCAATATCCCATCTATCCCTGCCCTCTGGCAATGGGAAGCCATTCCCGGAGTCCTTTCCCACCATCCCTTGTCCCAAGTCCCTCTCCAGCTCTCCTGGAGCTGCTTTAGGCCATGGAAGGGGCTCTGAGCTTACCCTGGAGCCTTCTTTAGGTGAACACCACCAGCTCTCCCAGCCTGGCTCCAGAGCAGAGGGGCTCCAGCCGTTGGAGCATCTCTGTGCTCTCCTCTGGACTCTCTGCAGCAGCTCCACATCTGCTGCTGGAGCCCAGGGCTGGAGGCAGCTCTGCAGGTGGGGTCTCACCTGAGAGGGGCACAGGGGTAGAATCCTCTCCTTCCCTGCTGCTCACACTGGGGGATCAGCCCAGGACAGGATCATGGCTGTGTCATGTCCTGCTCTCATCCACCAGCACCCCCAAATCTTTCTCCCTGGGAGAAGCCCCATTCTCCTCCCAGCCTCTTCTTGTGCCTGGGATTGCCCAGACCAAAGTGCAGGACCTTGCAGTTGGCCTTGATCTTGATGAGGTTCACATGGAGCCACCTCCCCAGCCTGTCCTGATCCCTCCAGATGGAAAAGGGCAAGGAAGGCCATTTCAAGGCCTGACACCTTCTGAGACCCAGCAGAAGAGGGCAGATGATGAGTTCACCCCTTTGAATTTCAGGGGAAATTGAAAGACAAAAAGCAACTCAGGGATTCCATGTAACGTTTGGCCATTTTGCATTTCTCAGTGAAAATGCGCCGGCTATCACAAGAAATAGAGGAAACAGCCATTTAGGGAGAAGGAAAAAATGTTACTTTTAGGGGAAACAGTGGCACAAAAGAACATTTAGCATCTCTTCCAGCACATGCTGCTGCAGCCTTGAGTGCAAGGAGCTGTAAAAGTGACTAAAGCAAGAGTCTCCGGCACGGATTGCTCAAGTGAAAGGAAGCTGGGATGAAATGCCAGCCAGCCCCGTCGGTCCCTCACTCAGCACTGCTCAGAAATGCCTGATGCTTTCTGACTGGATAGCCAGGCCTGGAGTAATTACTCAGTTCCAGCATTTTCACTTTTAAAGTGAAAAAGAGGCTTCTTATCTTTGCATGAGTTACAATTTTGCCTCGTGTTTTATGAGCTGACACTGCTGGTGAATGTTGTGGTGTTGTGAGGGTCCCCAGGATGAGGTGAGAGATGAGAATTTACTCCATGTTCTCAGAAGGCTGATTTATTATTTTATGGTATTATATTATATTAAAAGAAAATTATATACTAAAGCTATACTAAAGAAAGAGAAAGGAGACATCACAAGGCTAGACAAGAAAGAAAAATAAAAACTTGTGACAGACCAGAGTCCTGACACAGCTGGACTGGGATTGGTCATTAAGTTAAAACAATTCACATGGAACCAATCAAAGATGCATCTGTTGGTAAGCAACCTCCAGACCACATTGCTTGGAATGTGTAATTATTTTTTTATTTGTAATTACTGTTTACATTTCTTTTCTGAGGCTTCTCAGCTTCTCAGGAGAAAAATCCTGGTGAAGGGATTTTTCAGAAACTTTTTCATGGTGACAGGTAAGGTCTTTGCTTCTGGTTTGCTCTGCTCTTCGTCCTCGTGGCCGTGTGGCCAATGTCCTACTCCACCCTACTGGAATTAAAATCCCTGGAACTATGGCTACAACTGGGAATGAAACTATTTGGGGCACAGAGAGTCACCCACCCCTACTGCTGAGCTGCTTGTTTCAGCTCAGGTGGGACATTGGCTGGAATGACCTGGGAAGCTCAGGAGTTAACATGGACAAGGGACCATTCCCAGTGGACCATCTGGAGGGACCATCCTGTTTTGAAGACTGAGAAAGTTTGATAGCAGATCCAGCCCAGCTGGCCACTCTGTCTTGGCTTTGGGGCATGCACAAGACCATGTTTAAATTGTAAATCTCTTAAGAAATTTATAAATCTCTGGAGAGAATCTGGGTGCTCTGAGGTGCTCTGGTGCTACACAGTAATTATGACTGGGGTCATTAATCACATTGAGGGATTGAAAGCCTGAATCCCCTCTCCAGGGGAATAGCAGGAGCTGGGTATCTGACTGCTGCGTGATCCAAGTCAAGCTCGAGGCAAAAATGCTGAAAGAGCCTTCCCAAGGATTCTGGAAGGGTCATTTGGCCACAGGTTGGGCTGGCAAGTGTCCCAAGACCTGTGGGGTGTGACTCTTCCCTTCCAGTGACACCCAGGCCAGACCAGATGGTGTCCCTGAATTATCTCTAAATCCTCTTGGTCATACAGGCACTGCACCCATTGCCTTTATTCCCTGACATCATTCCTCCATCAGTTTTTCCCGTCTTCAAGCCACAGCTCCAGCACCTCATCATCCCTTTCCTGTGTCAAATCCTGGGATCCTGATGAAAGCACCACATGACCTTGCTCGATGTAACCATTCCCTTCCTGGTCTCTGCTCATGTTCTGCTTCTGGAACTCCCCCTGCCCACATCCCTCCTGCCCTTGTGGACATCCTGCTTCCCTTCCCTCTTCCACATCTCACTTATGCCTCATGCTGCTTCCCAAGGACTTTTCCAGCTCTCTCCCGGCCCTCACAGTACCATGAGAGCTGAATGTCTGGCCTCCAAAACCTTGGGATTCCCAACACCAGGGGGATACCCCACATTCCAGCTGAAAAGCAGAGCAGCTTTTGGGTCAATAGCATCACTTTGGCTGTTTTTCAGCTTTCCATGCAGCCCACAAGTCCTTCCCTCCTACCAGACCACACTTTCCTGAGGGGAATCACAGCCATCAGCCTCCATGATCCTCTAAAACCTGGCATTGCTCAGCCATTGCCTATTTCTCCATCCCTGTCACCTCCCCCACACTCTTTCCTTCTCTAATATCCAAGGAGCCACAGCTTAGGAGCCCCAGCTTAGCATCACCTCCTCTAATAGCATAAGCCCTGGATGAATTAGGACACAGGGTGTTACTGGAATTCCTTGCCTTGTTCCAAATGCTTGGGGCTTTTCTGTTATTTCTGTGCTGGATACTCAGAGCATAGGAAGATGGGTTATTATTGGGATTTTAGAGTCAGCATTTTGTTTTCAGAAAAGAAAATGGGTGCAGCAGAGGGGTCTATATCATACATCCTCAGGAGGCAAAAACTGAGTGACAAGTTAAAGTCATCATGATAAAAAGTTCCTGTAAAAAAAAAAATCACAATTCTTACAGTTTGGACGAAATATTCAGGATATTGGTCAGCTTGATCCTCCTCCCATGCCTGCCAAAAATAAAAACAGCTTTAAGACAGTCACTTTATTTGAATTTGAAGCTTTTTTTTGGGTCTAGGTTAAAGGTCACAGCTTGGTCAGAGGTGGCAGGGAGGACAAACAATGGAGATGTAGAGCTGACAGGCATGTGGGGGTGGAAAATCCTGGAAGCGCTGGATATGTTGGCTCTGATTTTATTTGGGTTTTGTCAGGCTAATTAGAAAGTGCTGCACACTCATGCATTGGCAGATCCTAAACATTGTGGTGTTGGCTGGCTGGGTAAACACATATGGGATTGGAGGCAGAGGAGTCTTTTGGGATATCCTGGAGAGATGGAGCAGGGTGGAACAATGAGGCAGCATTGGGGATTTTCTTGGGCTCTGCAGCACAGGCCATTTCCCTTTGTCCACTATGGGGTAAATTCCTCACTCTTGGAAAGGAGATGAGCAGACTGGAGGCAGAAAGGGAAGGAAAACAGATGAGGCATCCATAAGAAATGCTTTGGAGTGGGGGCATAGCAGTGGTCCCAGCAGGAAGCCATTTATTCTCGGGATACTCACAAAGGGGCTTTGCCCAAGACATGTTTAAGCAGCTTATGGCCATTAGACAAATGTTTAATCTGCAGGAAAGTGGGCCACCAGGCAGGCAGGTGCTGGGATGCTTTTTGAACCATGGAGCAGCTGGGTCTGGGAGAGAGGGCAGTGCAGGGGACCCTGGGGACAGGGAACCAGAGGAGGGCATGGTCTGCACCTCAGGGCTTGGCAGGGCAGGTGCTGCCCCTAAAAACGCCAAAAGGCTTCCTATGGAAAGGTGAAAGGAGCCCCTGAAATCACCTGAGAGCAGCAGGGATGGGCAAAGAGACCCCAAAAAGGCTGTCCCAGGTCTCTCCCACCTGTGTGTGTCCTGCAGGACCTGAGGCAGCCAGGTGGGAGATGGTTCAAATAAAACTCTCCAGATGTGCAGCCCCACAGAGGCAGCCACGGCCGAAAGGCACGGAAAGCCAGACGGAAAATCAGCTCATTCCCACATCTGATCCCAGTTTGCCCTAAATAAAGCCGTGGATCGGCCTGCGGGGGGCACGAGCAGAGCGGGAATAACTTCAGCCTGCCCTTCTCCGAGAGCAAGGCTGGAGCTGGCATCCCTGGGCTGCGTGAGCAGCATTTCCCAGGCAGCTGCCGTCGTTTTGCAGTTATCCAAGAGATGGCAGCCTTCCCTAAATCTTCTCCGGGCTCTGACTACGGGCACGGGTTTCACCTTGTGCCCGACACGGCGGCTGGCGCAGCCGCGGGACCTGGGGCTCCCAAGCTGCAGAGAGCTGCTCAAAGCTGCCTTTCCAGCCGTGCTGCCCGGGTTTCCCTGGTTCCTACCTGCAGCAGTGATGGTGGAGAAGGGATCTGGGTTTCTCTTGGTTGTACATCACCCAAAGTTGCCTTTTTGCTGGCAGCCCCAGCATCCTGGGCTGTTCCTGCAGCGTTCCTCACCATCCGTGGTACCTGGAGCAGCTTCTATGGGAGGAAGGTTGGAAACTCCAGGGAGAAGTGTAGGAGGCAGTAACAGACTGGTTTGGGCTCTCAGCTCCCTGTGATCTCTATTCCCAAACTGTTTTTCCCTGCAGAAGGACACAATGAGATGGTGGGATGAGCTCTACCTCCTGGTGCCTTTGCTGTGCAGCGTTGTGGTCACCCTCCCACAAAATCCCAACGTGTCCCCTTGAGAAATCACAGACTCACAGAGTGGTTGGGTTGGAAAAGACTTTAAAAACCTTCTCAGTCACCCCCTGCCATGGGCAGGGACACCTTCCACTATCCCAGGCTGCTCCAAGCCCTGTCCAGCCTGACCTTGAACACTTGCAGGGATGGGACAGCCACAGCTTATCTGGGTGACCTGTGCCAGGGCCCCCCACCCTCACAAGATTCTCATTTTTCTCCCCACAGATTTTACTCTGCCTCAGTGTTCATTGCAGGACCTCATCAGGATTGGAAATTATGTCTCCTTTATGCACCCATCTCGTGCATCTCTGTTCTCCAGACCTTGGAAGTGGAAGATGAAAACACAAATATAAACGCCTTTTTTTTTCCAAGCATCCCTTTTATCAGTTTACCCTTCTCTCCACATTATATTTGCAGCCTGTGGAAAACTACAGATACCAAAGTACAAATACAAACCAACACCCTCAGCTCTGTTCCCCCACCACTGTTTCCCCAAGCCTGCCAGTCCTAGAGAAAGAAGTCACACAGGCTATTCCTGGCTCTGTTCCCATGGCCTTGGACACTCTGGAGGTGTCTATTCCAGTCCATTAAACAGTGCCAGGGCCTGTTTGCTGGGCCTGAGGCCAGCTGGCATTACCTGGCCATGTCCAGACTATCACTGCTGTGTGAGCAGCCCCCACCCCTGTTCCTTTACTGGTGAACACCTTTGCTGTTGTTCCCACCTGGCACTTGGACTGACACCTGCACAAAGTTAGACTTTCAATAGGCTCTGTTCATCCCTGTTGGTCCCAGCCTCCCTAAAAGATGAAATTGTCACTATCCACAGTGCATCCTCTGTTTTTCTCAGATAAAACTGCAGTGATCCATTTTTTAATTTGAGTTTTTAAATCCTTTCCCTTTTCTGTGCATTAGAACTGAGCACAGCATGATTTCCTTCCTTTCAAAGAGAAACAGAGGGGCTTAGGATAACTTGGAGGTGCCATTGGGGGTGACACTGGAGTCCACAGCTGAGGACATTGATGGGAATGGAAGGAAAAACCTGCCTTAAAAATCTGCAGAAGACAATTCCCTGAGCCATGGTGAGCTCTTCTCCAGGAAACCCATCCAGTCTCCCCCAGGAGCAAGGTGTAGTGGCAGCACAGTCCCTGCAGCAGGGACTTCCAGCTGCTGCTCCTGGAGACATTAGGAGGAAAGTCACAGTGACAAATGGGAACTGGGATCAGCAAGGCATGAAGTGATTGGGGTTTGTCTATGCTTTGTTTTCCAAGGAAATGGTGAGCAAAGAAGAGCCCTAGATCATGGAATGTGCCTCTCTCCTCCTGCTTCACCCTCCAGCAGCTCAATCCCAAGGATCCTGCACCTTCCAATGTTCCTGTGCTACCACACAGAGCTGCTCACACAGCCATGGTCATTTCCAAATTATTGGCAGTGCAGGGGTGAGGGTTGGAGCCCCTCTGCTCTGGAGCCAGGCTGGGAGAGCTGGGGGTGTTCACCTGCAGAAGAGAAGGATCCAGAGAGAGCTCAGAGCCCCTTCCAGGGCCTAAAGAGGCTCCAGGAGAGCTGGAGAATTATTTTGGACAAGTGGTGGGGGGAACAGGACACAGGGAATGGGTTAAACTGGCAGTATTTGCTTTTGACCACATCATCTCCATGAATGAGGAGCTCTCTGGCAAGACTGACTGGATTTTTCCTGATCCTCTGCACCCAACTCTTAGAACACAACAAACCACACAGCACATTTCAGGGTATTTTTTATCTGAAAGGAGCAAAATCTATTTCCATCAAGGAAAAAAAAAAAAAAAAAAAAACAAAGAAAGAAGAAAACAAAGAAGAAACAAAATTTCTTCCAAACAAGAAGAAACCACTGCAAGCATCACTTTCCATCCTCCTCTCTACTTCCTTTTCCTGTGTGTCAGGCAGCAGTGCATCCTCCCACAGTCCTCAGTGTGCTCCTCCCTCTCTCCTTTGCCACAGGTCCTGGAGCAATGCCCTCTGCAGCTCCTTTTTGGCTGGCTCTTGGCTGTGGAAAGAAGGAAAGATCTGCATCTGCACTGACCAACTCCTCATGGTCACCAGCATGGTCCAGTGACCATGACCAGGCCCAGTTCCCATGGAGACCCACAGATGTTGGATGTCTAAATTTAGGATGGGGTGATTCTGGAGCTGAACTCCACTCCAAAAGTCTTTTGAACCAAACCCAGCATAATTGTCCTTGCAAGACCCACACACACCTACTTTCCTGGAAAACATTTTTTACATAAAATCCTGGAGTGGTTTGGGCTGAAGGGACCTTGGTCCAGTTCCAACCACCTGCCATGGGCAGGGACACCTCCCACCATCCCAGGCTCATCCAAGCCCCATCCAACCCGGCCTTGGACACTTCCTGGAACACTTTCACCTTAATTCCTTTGTGGTTCTTATCTCTCATGCTGCTCCACACAATTTTCCACCTTACCTGGGGTGGCCATCAAGGCCATTAGGAAAACAGCAAAGACAACATAGATGACCCTCATGGCTGGATATCCACCAGGACCACAGCAGCTCTGGGATGCAGCCTTGCAGGGAGATCTTGCTCAGAAAAAGGCTGGACACCCTGTTATTTATAGACATTTTCTGACAGGACAGCATTAAGAGGAGCGTGACTTTGCTGGTGCCCAAGGACACATTGTTTGCTGCTTAATGGGACCTTATGTCACTCCAACCCAGTGGCCATCTGACAATGAGACCTCCACTCTGTGCCCATTTGGCTCTTTGAAGGGCTCTCATGTGCCCTGTGCCAGTGTCCCTCACAAAGACTGATCCCACAGCAGCCTTTTTTTCTTGGTCTGGCTGCCAAGATTTTTGCACAGACAATTGTGACTGTCTCCCTGTTGAGGGGACTTGGTGCTGTCTTGTAGGAATGGTTGGGGTGATCAGTGCTAAAGCAATGAGTTTGAGAGCCTTTTTTCTCCCTTTCCAATGCAGAGGCCTGAGAGGAT
The DNA here is from genome assembly GCF_963513975.1 of Fringilla coelebs. Classification (NCBI taxonomy): domain Eukaryota; kingdom Metazoa; phylum Chordata; class Aves; order Passeriformes; family Fringillidae; genus Fringilla; species Fringilla coelebs. The sequence goes on from NC_140030.1 coordinate 3,760,714, forward strand.
TGGTCAGTCCCACCCTGGGATTCATTCCCAGCTGCCTGTCAAGATCCACACCCTCTACCAGAGCCCCCAATGCTGTGGCAGTGGACAAACAAGTTGTTATCAAGTTGAAATGTCTTTCCCATCAGAAGAACCCTCTGGCTACCTGAAGGTAAATTTTGCACATAAATTAACAGAATATAGCAAAATGCCAATGGCAGAGATGGACAGAGTGGCTCAGGCCTCTACTGCCCTCCCAAAGTGTCCTTCAACACAAACTGGGAAGAGTCAGAGAATCACAGAATGGTTTGGGTTGGAAGGGACCTTAAAGGTCATCTATTGCCAAGCCCCTGCCATGGGCAGGGACAAGGACAGGGACACTTTTCACTAGAGCAGGTGACTGGCAGAAGAACCAGAAGTCCTGGCATTTACATTTATATCAGATTGTGACTGATGTGTTCCTTCCCACATTTCCCTCTCCTTTGCAGAGAAACAAAAAAAATTCCTTCAGCACCTCCAGTCCAAGGAGAGGCTGAGACCCTGCAGGTTGTGTTCCTGGCAAAGAATGGATGTTTGAGCCTGAACAATGTTGGCACTGCACCATTCTGCTCCCTCTGGAATGGCCTGACAGTGGCCTGGGGCTGCCTGCCCTGGGGAGCAAAAACTGGAAAAGGTCTTGCTCCCAGTGTGGCCACGTGAAGGGACTGGGAACAAGGGGTTCCCTTCCACATCCAGCTGGATGTCACAGCTCTAAGGTGCTGAATGGATCCCAAGCCCTGTGGATTTGCTGCTGTTCTCTCTCTGCACTGAATGCACCCATTGCATTGCAAGGTAAAAGTAGAGAAGATAAATAGAGGATTAAACTGCCCCAAATGTTCCAAATGCACCCCTCTAGCTGTCCTTTCTCCAGATGTTTAATGATCTCTCAGCCCCTCTTTTGGTCCCTGACTCTTCTTCAAATTTCAATTTGCTTCAGGATGGATATGCCACTGGATAAGGCTGAGCCCATCAGGGACAGTGGCAGCACCTCTGGGATTGCAGGGGTAAAAAAAGAGGGGGGAAAATGCAAAACAGCACCTGGAGAGAGGAGTGAGAATATGTGAGAACAGCCCTGCTCCAAGGGCTGAGCAGAAGGAGGAGCAGGAGCTGCTCCAGGCCCCAGAGCTGAGATTCCCAGCCCAGGGTGCAGCCCAGGGAGAGGCAGCTGTGCCCCTGCAGCCCATGGGGACCCAGGGGAGAGCAGAGATCCACCTGGAGACCCCACACTGGAGCAGGGGATGCCTGAAAGAACCTGGGGGAAGCCCAGGCTGGAGCAGGGTCCTGGCAGGACTTGTGACTCCATGGGGCACCCACGTGGAGCAGCCTGTCCTGAAAGACTGAGCCCATGGAAAGGACTCACACTGGAGCAGGGGAAGTATGTGAGGAGCCCAACCCCTGAGGAAGAAGGAGCAGGAGACACAAGTGACCACAGCCCCCATTCCCTGCTGAGAGGGGGAGGGAGAGAATTCAGGACACCCAGAATGGGAAGAAATAGCAGGGAGAGAGGGCAGAATTTTAATATATTTTTTTTTTCTTTCCTCATTTCCCTCCCCTGACTTTCATTTTCAATAAATTATATTCAATTTCCTAAGTGGAGTCTGTTTTGCCCATGGTTGCTGAGGGATCTTCCCCTGTCCAATCCATTGCATGGGATCTGTGAGGACCTTGTTGCTTCTCTTTTTCCCACTTGCTGAAATTTTCATGGAAAGAGGGCTGTCTAATGCTTGGGAAGAGACATTGTTGAGCCACAGACACTTTTAAAGACATCTGCAGATAACCTGTGACCTGAAAAGCAGCAAGGAGCTAAAAGAATCTCCTGTCTCCAGAGGGCTGTGTTAAGGGCCATGGAGAAGTGAAGAGGAAAAATAGCACCTTATTCCCAAATCCCCCCCTGTCAGACCACTGGCAGACCTGCAGCTCATTGTCAGTGGATGTTCAGGCTTTTTTTGGTGCTGCTGGGCCTTTGGGCTGGCCTTGGGGAGCCTGTTTTTATGCAGGGACCATGGGAACACCAGCAACCACACCACACACACCAGAGTTATTTCTCCTTTTTTTCCTTTGTTTTATTTATTAAGAGAAGGGGATGGCAATGGGGTCAGACAGCTGGGAATCTGCTCCCAAAGCCATTGTGGTGCCTCCTCTTCCCCACGTGCTCCCTTTTCAGCTCCTATTTCCCCTTCCATGCGGTTGGGATGCAGCAGGAGTACTTGCAGTCAGCAGAGGTGTATTTCAAATCCATCACACGACACTTTGGGGAGCAGTACCCCGCAGGAGCACAGGTCTTCCTGACCTTCCCATAGCCTGGAAGGGGAGAGGGAGAGTGGTTGTTCCTCATCTCTGCTCTCCATTTCCTCATTTCTGTTCCCTATTTCCCCATTTGTATTCCCCCTTTTCCTATTTTCCCATTTCCCCATCTCTGTTCCCCATTTTTCCATCTCTGTTCCCCATTTCCCATTTTCCCATTTCCTCATCTCTGTTCCCCAATTCCCCAATTCCCCAATTCCCCATTTCCTCATTTCTGTTCCCTACTTCCCCATTTCCCCAATTTGTATTCCCCATTTTCCTATTTTTCCATTTCCCCATTTTCCCATCTCTGTTCCCCATTTTCCCATCCCTGTTCGTCTGTTCCCCATTTCCCCATTTTCCCACCTCTGTTCCCCATTTCCCCATTTCCCACCCCTGTTCCCCATTTCCCCATCTCTGTTCCCCATTTTCCCATTTCCCCACCCCTGTTCCCCATTTCCCCATCTCTGTTCTCCATTTCCCCATTTCCCCATCCCTGTTTCCCCTTTCCATGTCCTCCCACCCCTCTCAGTCACAGTGGGCAGCAGGATCACACCCTGTCCAGAGGGATGTGCTGCCCCATTCCCCCACATGTCCAACATTCCTGTCCAAGCCCAGCCTCAAAGCTGGAAGGGACCTGGATGGTGACATGTCTGAACAGCTCTTTGTGCACCTCCCTCCCCTCATCTTTGGAAAAGATGCTCCCAAGGGAAGCAGATCCATTTCCCTCCTGAGAGATGCCCCAAAAGCAAAGTTCCTAAAGTTTTGCCCCTGTGCCCATAGGTGTTTCCTTCCCTTGTATCTCTCCTGAAAGGATCAGTGATCTCAGAGCAAAGCAGCATAAAAACACATCAAGGATGCTGCAAAGGTCTTAAAATTGGTCCCACAGCAGCCTGGACTCTAAATATTCACTATTAAAAGGTTAAAAGTGACCTAAGGGAAAGACTTGCCCCAGGTGGTTGATAATTGACTCCTGAGGTGGGGTTTCTAACACCCCTTTGGGAGATCTCAGCCCAAAATCCCCTCTTGATTCCTGGAGAGGGACCAGAGAAATTAAGAGTCTGAGAAATAGAAGCAACAGTTGTGGCACATCAATAAACCAAACATAGAATCATGGAATCATGGAATGGTTTGGACGGGAAAAGACCTTAAAGATCTCTTTGTTCCAACCCCCTGCCATGGGCAGGGACACCTTCCACTACCCCAGGCTGCTCCAAGCCCATCCAGCCTGACTTTGGGCACTTCCAGGGATCCAGGGGCAGCAACAGCTTCGCTGGGCACCCTGTGCCAGGGCCTCACCACCCTCAGAGGGAAGAATTTCTTCCACACATCCAAGATAAATTTACCCTTTCTCAGCTTAAGCCATTAAACACACCCAGGACTGAGCTTTGACAGAGACACTGAGCTGCCTGAAAAGCCCCCTCAGCACTATGAAACTCTCCAAATCCCTGGGAGAAGTGGCCACATCCAGACTCTTGTTTGGAATTGTCTGTCTTTGGCTCAGTCCTAAACTGGAAACTGATGTTTTAACCTCAATTATTCCTATACAAATCTCCCCAGGGTAGTTCTCATTTTATTGTCCCTTGAAAGAAGTCATTGAAGCAGCTGCCCAGGTTATAGCAGCCACCTCAGAGGGTAAGAACTGAGCTGAAGTTATTTTAAAAGAATCCCAACTAGCATAAAGCTCATCCCACCCCATTTCTCATCTTACCTGGAGTGGCCAGGGAGAAGAGGAGGAAAAGAGCGAAGACAAGGTAGAGGAACTTCATGGCTGGAGTTGAGCTGGGATCTCAGCAAGGCTGGAGAGAGGAGAGCCGGAGACCTCAGAGCGAGGAGGTGATGTACAGGCAGGCTGGAGCTGCTGGGTTTTATAGAGAATCTCCCTGAGGAGCAGAGGATGCTGGGGACACGGGGGAATTCATCCAAGTTGTGCTGGGCGTGCAGGGATGGCACAAGAATTCCCCAATTGTGCTGGCAGGCACCCCCTGTCTGCCCCAGATGTGGTTGCCCAACATCAGATATGATCCCAGCACTGATGGGAACACAAAGGAATGGGGGATGTTGATATCTGGGTCCTTGGGACGGGGCTGTGGGTCAGAGGGACCTGATGGAGATCTGCGGGTGCAGCGGGGAGGGGAGAACAAGATCAGTATCACACAACTCCAGGCCTTTCCCAACCTCTGGCAGGGATGCAGAGGGATGCAGCAGGGCCACCATGCACTGATGACTCTGCCTGCATTGTCCAGGCTGATCACCATGTGGGACTGATGGCTTGGAAAGGATCCCTGCTCCCACCTCCAAAGCATGTCTGCAACATCTCCCTGATCAATTCAGCGAATGCTCAGGGAAGTGCCCTTGGCTGTCCCCTCTGATGGATGGGTGGGTGGCAGCTCTGGGGCTGGCAGCTCCAGGAGACACTTTGATCATCATCTCGTCCCCACAGACCCCCCAGACAGTCCTGGGCTTTCTAACAAGAGCCAAACTCCGTGAGGAAACTTTTCTAGCCCCAGCTCACTGGGCTGTTTAATAATTTGATAAACAGCCAGGGAGAGAAAGAGGCTGAAGGGACAAGAAGCTGCTTCAGAATGACTCAGTATCATCACACCTGAATCCTCAGAGTGCAGCAGGTGAGTCTTACAACACAACAGAGCAGCAAAATGACAAATGCTGAATCGGTGAGAATTTGGAAAAATCTATAATCTCTGTAAAAATGGGGGGTCTGAATTACCCAAAGTTGGTTGGGAAGGAGGTTTGGGCATCCTGCATCCCCCTGTGGGATGTGCACTGCTCATCTCCCCATCCCTGATGGCCTGTGGTAGGGAAAGGAGAGGTTAAAGAAAGGTGGCAGAACTGGGGACTTGTTTTCACAAAATTAAATATCCTGGAACTTGTCAGCTCAGGGTAGAAATTTAGTGAAGGTGACTCACAAGCTGCAAACCTTTTAGAGACCTAAGCAGGACAGAACTACAGTTCTGCAATTTTCCTAACCCAAGAAATAGGTGGGATATGAAGGTAAATAATGTATTTTCATAAAAGTAAAAAAAAAGGTCCTGTTTCACACTGAGGATTGCTGAAATGAGGAACCTGAACGAGAAATGCAAGCGAAAATGCACTGAAAGGACAAATGTGGTGGTAAAGCAATTTATAAATTAATGTAGCAGGTGAAAATTCAAAAATTAGGTGCAAAATCTCCTTGGGGAATTTGCCAAAGTTCATGTCACTGACTTCTCATCCTGGCCATCAAGAGATCCCCTTTCCTGGATTTAAGTGTTTTCCATCTCTTCTCTTTCCTGATCATAACCATTCCACTTGATTCTTTTCTTTTCTTTTTTTTTTTTTTTTTTTTCTGGCAGGACACATCTTAACCACGGAATCACAGAATCATTTAGGTGGGAAAAGCCCCTCTGAGATCCAGTCCAACCATCCCCTAGCACTGCCAGGGCCACCACTGATCCCTGTCCCCAAGTGCCACATACACACCGCTTTTAATGGGATGGGGACTCCACCACCGCCCTGGACAGCCAATTTCATTTCCTGACCCCCCTTTGGGTGGATTAATTTTTCCCAATATCCAATCTAAATCCCCCTGGAGCACCTTGAGGCCATTCCCTCCCATCCTGTCCCGTTTCTCTGGGAGCACAGAGCTGACCCCCCTGGCTGTCCCCTCCTGTCAGGGAGTTGTGCAGAGCCACAAGGTCCCCCCTGAGCCTCCTTTTCTCTGGGCTGAGCCCCTTCCCCAGCTCCCTCAGCCCCTCCTGGTGCTCCAGCCCCTTCCCCAGCTCTGTTCCCTTCCCTGGACACTCTCCAGCCCTTCAGTGTCTCTTATCAGGAGGGTCCCAGGGCTGTCCCCAGCACTGGAGGTGCCCCACCAGTGCCAGCACAGGGGACAGGCACTGCCCTGGTTCTTCTTGGTGACCTTGAACCATTTCCTGAGCCCCCCTGAGCCCCTTCCCTGTTTCCCTGGAGCACACAACGGGATGGATGCACTTCCCAAGGGCCATGCCATAGGTACAGCCTGTCTTTTCCAGACCCAGCTTTTGTTTGCACTTGTAGGACAATTGGTGCTGCTTTCCCAACACCCTGGCTCCGCTCCTTGGTGCCTGCCTGTGATCTACTGCCACACCAATGATCCCTGCAGAACAAGGAGCCAGAAACTCCTTGTTCTGTGTTCTCCAGCTCATTATCTTTGTCTGCATAGGCAAGGGAACTTCCACTATTACTTAAAGGTTTTTTTTCATTATGGTTTTAGCACAAGGAGATCCACTGGGTTTCTAATCCTGTCTCCGAATGATCTGCAGTCCTTTCCAACCTCTTATTTGTGATATTTTGAAGCATTCTTTCCAGAAAATCATGGAAATTATTAGGCAGGATAGCACTGGAATAACAAGAGACTTCTGATCAGATGTGGTGTGGCAATTCATTTCCTTAGCTTCATTTACATATTTGCCTACATCCCTTTTAATCAGCATCATGGTCCTTCTGGAAAGATTTCAGGGAAAAAAAAAAAAAACACAAAAAAGGCTTGGGTCAAATCAAAGTGATGAAATTCAGGCCAAGTGCAGGGTCCTGCCCATGGGCTGGGGCAGCCCCCAGGATCAATCCAGGCTGGGGATGAAGGGGTGGAGCAGCCCTGGGAGAAGGACTTGGGGGTACTGGGGGTGAGAGCTGGACATGACCCATCCTTGAACTCCCCCTGCTGTGGGCATCCCCCAGCTGGAGCATCCAGGGAAGGGAACAGAGCTGGGGAAGGGGCTGGAGCACCAGGAGGGGCTGAGGGAGCTGGGAAAGGGGCTCAGCCTGGAGAAAAGGAGGCTCAGGGGGGACCCTGTGGCTCTGCACAACTCCTGACAGGAGGGGACAGCCAGGGGGGTCGGGCTCTGCTCCCAGGGCACAGGGACAGGAGGAGAGGGAAACAACCTCAAGTTGCACCAGGGGAGATTTAGATGGGATATTAGGGAAAATTTCTTCACTGAAAAGGTGATCAGGAACTGGCACAGACTGCCCAGGGCTGTGGTGGTGTCCCCATCCCTGGAAGCATCCCAAAGGGATGTGGGTATGACATGTTGGGACGTGGTTTAGAGGTGGACACAGTGGTGCCACCTTCACTGCACTCAGGCATCTCAGAGGGGTTTTCCCACCTTCATGATTCTTTGATTCAATAAGAAGGATGTGGAGCTCTTGGACCGAGTCTAGAGGAGAGCCACGAAATAGATCACAGAGCTGGAGCCCCTCTGCTCTGGGGCCAGGCTGAGAGAGCTGGGGGTGCTCACCTGGAGAGGAGAAGGATCCAGGGAGAGCTCAGAGCCCCTTCCAGAGCCTAAAGGGGCTCCGGGAGAGCTGGAGAGGGACTGGGGACAAGGGATGGAGGGACAGGACAAGGGGCAATGTCATAAAGCTGTAGGAGGGAAGATTTAGATGGGATATTGGGAAGGAATTGTTCCCTGTGAGGGTGGGGAAGCCTTGGCACAGGTTTAAGAAACTGTGGCTGCCCCTGGATCCCTGCAAGTGCCCAAGCCCAGGCTGGACCAGACTTGGAGCAACCTGGGATAGTGGAAGGTGTCCCTGCCCATGGCAGGGGGTGGGACTGGATGAGCTTTAAGATCCCTTCCAACCCGAACTGTTCTGGGATTCTGTTCTGTGACTCTTCAATCCTCAGTGCCAGAGCACTGGTCAGGGTTGGGTGCTCCAGGGAATGGATCTGATAGCCCATTGTGTCTGTGCCTTGCAGACAGTGCCCAGAGCTTATCAGGAGCCATCCCAGGCTGAATTCCAGCTGCCCTGGGAGCAGCCCCGGCTGGCAGTGCTGGAGCCCAAGAGCCGGATCTGGAGAGCAGGTACAGCCCCACGTGCCCGTGGAGCACAGCCTGGCTGCCAGGTGCCTTTGTGAGAGGGCCCAGCGGGGCAGGGTGACACTGCACAGCCTGCAGAGCAAACAACAGCCCTCTGCAGATGGCTTTGCCCAAGGTTCTCCTCTGGCCGTGCTGCTGGTGGCCGCAGTCCCTCTATAAAACCTCTGCCCTCAGACGCCTCGGGCACCTCAGATCTTGTGTGCCAAGGTCCCCCCTGGCCTCCAGCCATGAGGGTGCTCTGCGTGGTCTTTGCTGTGCTCCTGCTTTTCTCCCTGGCCACCCCAGGTAAGACAGGAAGGTGTGGAGGTGGAGAAGTCGGGGTGAGCTGTGTCCTCTGCACCCCTGTGCCTCAGGGGGAAGGAGGGGGCTCATGGCTGGGGCAGTGGGGATCAGGGCCCCCTGGCAGCACAGTGGGCTTGGGATGGGGTGGATGCCACACTGCAAATCCCATCTCCCACCCTCCTGCAGAGGGACCCAACATGAGCAGAGGGATGGTTTGGAAATGCCCAGTTATCCTCCAGCTCAGTGGGGACATGAAATGCATCCTGTCCTGGGTGGGGTACCCAGAGCATCAGTACCACCCTGGAACCAGCAAGAAGACAACTCCAGGTGCTCTGCCCTCCTACATATCCACGATTTTCTCCGTAACCCCCTCTCTGTCTCTTCCCACGGCAGGGCAGGGGCAGCCCAAAGGATTTTGTGACGGGTACTGCGCCCACGCGTGCGGCGAGACCGAGGAGTGGTCCTTCAGCCCCTACTGCGAGGAGCTGCACTGCTGCAACCCCGCTCCCAAAAAGGGCAAATGACCCTGGAGGATCCAGCCCCGCAGCCGCGGAGCTCCCGGAGCTGCGTCCAGGGCGTGGCCGAGGCGGTGCTCAGTGCTTTGAAGTAAAGATGGGCAGATAAGCTGATTGCTGTGTGCTGTGATAAGATGATTTCTGTGTGCTGTGATAAGATGATTTCTGTGTGCTGTGATAAGATGATTTCCGTGTGCTGTGAGGGAGGGGACAGCCGGGAGAGGCTGGCAGCCAGAGCTCCTTGGAGAGTGGTCACGACACACCCCTGGCAGCCCTGACACCAAAATGCCAGCCAGGAAAAGCAAAAGTTTTGGAGTTTTCAAAGCAGAGTGGTGGCAAAGGCTGGGAGAGGGCTCATTGCTTAATCCACTGCTTAATCTAGTGGTTCCCTCCTCCATAAACTGAATCCCAGTTCATTTGTAGGGGGCACAACAGCCCCATCAGTCCCATCCAGCCTCTGCTCTGGGGTTCTCAGTCCCACTGAGAGGTGGGAATGGGAGACAAACAGCACCACCTTCCCCTTGCACCCCAAAACGCCATTCCTGGGGTGCCCACAGAGCAACCAATGCAGCCACTGAGGCTTTGGGGTCCTGTGGCTGTCCTGGACACTCTCACCAAGTGCCTTCTCAGCAGAGTCTGTGAGCAGAGTATTCCATGGGGGTCACCAAGAACAGGAGAACAGCTGAGGATTTCCTCAGTGTCCCCTCCCCTGTGGGATAACCCAATCACTCCAGGTATTCTGCAAGGTTCAGAACACCCCACAAACACTCCAGCAACACTGGAGGCTGGGATGTTTGTGTCCTAAAGGGCCACAGGGCAGAAATCAGCTCTGTTTCTCTGAAACCCCACAGGAAATAAAAGAACTTTCCAGCCCTGGGGCCTTGCAAACACAGAACAAGGCTTTGCATGGGTGTTTGTGGGGTTGGAAAGTGCTGCAAGAGAAGAGAGGGGGCACAGACCCCTCCCTCTTATGGGATAACTCCCAGTTGCTGCCAGAGGAAGGGCTGTGTCTCCTCTCCTCAGCAGCATCCTTTGTAATCAGCAGAGATCTTGGCACGTGGAGCTGGAGGAAAAAGTGGTTTCTTTGTAGGAATAATTTATATATTTGTCCAAAACTCCCATTTTCCAGGACACATGGAGCCTGCTGGTGCCTCTGAACATGCAACATGAGGTGCTCCAGGGGTTTTGTGACCACTCTGGTCTGAATGAGTGTCCCTGGAAATTTTGGGGCAGACAGGTAGAAAAAAAAAAGGGACCAAGTTTACACTCCTTTATTTTATCTTTAGAATAAAATTTTCATCCTCAGGATAAACTGATAACCTGAAACACTTTATCAGCTGAAAGACTGACCAGGGAAACAGGAAACCTGATAAGGCTGGGGGATTTCTTAGGGTATGGACAAAAGGACTGAGTCTCTTCACAGACTGGCTGAGATGCTGGGTGTGAGGGGGTTAAGGTCCAGTTCACAGAGGCTGAGTGCTGGCAGCAGGTAAAAACCCCATTTGATACAGGATGGCCCATCAAAAGTCACAGATTTTGTCAACATTCACCTGAGCCCAGAAGAGAAGACACAAAAGATGGAAAATTCACCTAAACCAGCCCTGAGCTGGTGACACTCCACAGACACACAAGGCTGAAAATCTGATGAAAGAATAAAAATTCCAGAAGGAAATATAAAAAATTTTAAAGCTCATTTGCTGTTTCTTTCTTTATTTATTTATTTTTTTCTATTTTTCCCCTGGGAATTGTGAGAGGAGAGTGAAAAGAAAAGCCACATGAAAGTGAATGAACTCCAAAATAGAGTTTGGAGCAGCTTGGGATAATGGGAGTTGTCCTGCCCATGGCAGGGGGTGGGATGAAATGACCTAAAAACATCACTTACAACCCAAAGTATTCTGTGATTCCATGATATTAGAAATTCCAACTACACCAAGAAGCAGATTCATATCCTGGAAAGAACCTTTCATAGGAGAAATTAGTTGAATATTTGTTTTACCCATGAATTGCTGGATTACAAGGGTTTCTCATATTTACAGGGAGAAAACCTCACTTACTGGGCTTGTCCCCTGGGAGAGGCCCTGCAACTCAGATCCCACAGAACTCCCACTCCATTTTATGTTTTACCACCTTTTTTTTTTTTTTTTCAGGGCAGCAGGGGTGGAAAGGCCACTGCTTCTGCACTCAATTTCAATAAAAAAGTGATATAAAAATGGGCTAATTGTCAGAAAGCAGACAAAGGGTGCAGCTAAAAGAGTTAAATGCTTGCAAATGGATTCTTTGCAAGCACCTGGGGAGGTGTTTAGGGCTTCTAAGAAGGAGACTCAGGGAAAAATCTATGACAGGCATTAAAAAAAGGAAGAGCAAAAAGGAAAAGGTCACAGCTGAACAGTGGGATGAGGAAAGTTGTTAGAAAAAGCTGAAATTGTGGCCAAACATGGAAAATAGAAAAGATAATAAACTGGGCCTGACAAAGTATAAAACACAATAAGGCAGCTCAGCAGAGAACTGAAGGAAGAGTTGAAAAATGTGAGGAAACCTCTTGAAATCAGTCTTTCTTCTTCTTTTTCCAAACACACAGAGAACCTGAAGCCTGACAAAGAGCGTGGTCAGGGAAATAAAGTGAATTAAAGCTCAGGCCACTCCACAGGAGCTGAATTAAATCCTTGCATTGGTTCTCACCTGGTCAGAGAGAAGAGAGACCTTGATGCTGAACCCTCCTTGGTGGGGAACTCATCAAAGGGCTTGGCTTAAATGTAAAAGCAGTGGAAGAGAAGAAAAAGCAGCAACAAATCACCAGCACCCTGATATTTTCCCTCAAAAAAAAAAAAAAAAAAAGGCTGAAGGGAATTCAAAGATGAAACAGCCACTTCTGATTGCAGTGTGTGATCTCTGCAGCCTGGGGAAGAGAAGGATCCAGGGAGAGCTCAGAGCCCCTTCCAGGACCTAAAGGGGCTCCAGGAGAGCTGGAGAGGGACTGGGGACAAGGGATGGAGGGACAGGACACAGGGAATGGCTTCCCACTGCCAGAGGGCAGGGATGGATGGGATATTGGGAAGGAATTCTTGTCTGGGAGCATCAGAGACCCTGGCAGAGGGTACCCAGAGCAGCTGTGGCTGCCCCTGGATCCCTGGAAGTGTCCAAGGCCAGGCTGGATGGGGCTTGGAGCAGCCTGGGATAGTGGAAGGTGTCCCTGCCCATGGCAGGGGTGGGACTGGATGATCCTCAAGGTCTCCTTCCCACCCAAACCATTCCATGATTCTGTGATCTGTTGCTCAAGAAGGTTTTGCTGTGCAAAGACGGGAGATTGTAGTTTGATAAGGAAAAAAAATCTTAAAGTGTCCTATGGGATTGCAAACCAGGATTTTACCAGGTTTAAATACAATAACAAGGGGGAAAACCAGGAAATCAGGAAAATCCTGTCCTGAAACCAAAGGACAAGGCCCTGCAACTTTGGGGCTGAGCTGCAGGAGAGGGGGTTAAAAGGAGATTTGTGGGGGGAATCAGCAGGAAATTTGATCATAAAAGAATCTGGAAAAGGGATGGGAGGGAATGGAAAGAAGCATTGTTGAGGGTAATAAAGGTGATGGCTGAAGAAGGACCTGGATTGGGTTTGGGGGTGTGACTCCTCCCCTGGCAGGTGAAATCCAGGTGGATGTTGTGAGGAAAAATGTCACCCTGATTTTTTAAGATTTTCTAAGGCTTCTGATGTTTGCATTCTTGTAACAAACTTTCTCACGCACTTTATGTAAATAACTCATTGTTTTGCATTCTTTTATGGAGGAGGAGAAATCTGATGGACTGGGATTGGCCATTAATTAAAAACAACCACATGAGACCAATCAAAGATGTACTTGTTGCATTCCACAGCAGCAGACAATTGTTGTTTACATTTCATTTCTGAGGCCTCTCAGCTTCTCAGGAGAAAAAAACCCTAACAAAAGGATTTTTCATAAAATATGTCTGTGACAGAAAAATCCAAGTTGTGAGGGAAAATCTGAGTCATTTTCCATGTGGAGTCAATGGCTCCATGTGGGTTATTTGATTGTAGAGATGGGGAATGCAGGAGCAAGAGAGAACAGGGAGCATCAGCAGCACCACACTGAGCTGTTTGCTCAACCTTGGGAATTCCAGCCAGACATTTTGGGACTCTTTTTTTTTTTTAATTTTCCCATGTGTTTTCTGTTCCCACGATAGGGAATATCCCTGTGAAAGGAAAAGGAAGAGCTGGATGCACCTTGTGACCACTCAGGGAGTGAAACCTGGATCTGCTGAGCCTTCAGCCTCTGTCTCACCGAGGAAGGACCAGCTGGAAAAAGGCATCAGGAAGGTCCCAGTGTTTAAAGAGAGGCAGTGCAGGCTCTGCCCTGCTCCCTGTCTGTGCCTGTGTGTGGGCGGCAGTGACAGGGAAGCAGATGGGCACATTAGCAGGAATCACTGGGCCAGACATTCCCGCTCCTCTCTCTCCCGGGGCAGATGCACTGACTGTCACCACAAGGAAAGACACATCTTTAAAATGTATGGCACCAGGCAATATGGGAACTCCAGATTTGTGGGGAAAGCAGGTTTTTTTGTTTTGGTTTGGTTTGCTTTTTGCCGCTCTGTGTGGCTTTTCCTTTAAAAATATTTCTGTTGAAGTCTTGTTTCACTGAAAATAAGACATAGAGGAGAACAGAGGGGGAAAAAGAATCTTACAAGCAGGATCCAACCAATTGTCATGAAATCCTGGAATGGTTTTGGTTGGAAGGAACTTAAAGCTCATCCCAGTCCCACCCCTGCCATGGGCAGGGACAGGTTGCACTATCCCAGGTTGCTCCAAGCCCCATCCAACCTGGACTTGGACACTTCCAGGGATCCAGAGGCAGCCACAGCTTCTCTGGGAACCTGTGCCAGGGCCTGCAGGTTCCAGAAGCAGGACTCAGCAAAACACCCATTCTTTTGGAGCTGCAGTTTCTGGGGTTGTTTTAATTGATACTCATCACATCTCGGGCACCTGGTGGGATTTTTGGGGGCGTCCTGTGCAGGGCCAGAAGTTAGACTGGGTGATACTTCTGGGTCCCTTCCAGCTCAGGATAGTCTGTGATTTTATTCACATTTCTCATTACTCTGTTTATGTCAGATAGGAAAGACAAAAAAGTTTTGGTTTTGTTTTTTTTTTTCCCCAAATACCTGACCTTTCCAGATGCAGAACACTGTGAGAGGAGTGAGTAAGTGACTGCTTTAAAGCCGTGCAGTTTTAGCTGAAACCCCACAGCAATTCAGGGTCGCTTCATTATTCTACTCCTGCACTTGTTCCACTGCTCTGCACAACTCCCTGACAGGAGGGGACAGCCAGGGGGGTCAGGCTCTGCTCCCAGGGAACAGGGACAGGAGGAGAGAGAACAGCCTCAGGCTGCTCCAGGGGAAGTTTAGATGGGATATTGGGACAATTTCTTCACCATGGGGCCACCCAGCCCTGGCACAGCTGCCCAGGGCAGTTATTCCAGCTCCCTGCTGGGCTGGTTTGCCCCGAGCAGGCAGCAGGGGCTGGATAGCTCAGTCCTTTGGGGACAGACTGAGTACCCAAACCGCTCTTAGCCACAGGCAGCCTTAGCAAGCCCAAAGGATGTCAGCTCTTACTGATTGTCCTAGGGGGACGTTAGGATGCTTGTATCCCCACTCCTGTGTGCTGTTTATGCTGGATATTATGTTCTGTGCCTTCAGGACTGGCTCTGAAGAGTGAATGTTTTGTTTTGGTTTCTTATCAGCCTGCTCCCCCACGGCTGGCAGGACACACAGACAGGGCAGTACATAGTGCTGCTTCTGCTTTTTGCTTGGATTTTTGCTTTGCACTTGCTCTTGCTCCTGCTTTGCTCTCGCTTTTTGCTTCTTCTCATTAGTTAGTTTAGCTAAACAGCCCACATTTCTTCCTGGGCTGTTTCTCCTTTCCTGTTTGGACCTACTCAAACCTGCTCTGGACTGGGAGCTGGGAACACCAAGAGTTTGCACTCTGTGGCTGCAGCAGCTGCCCCAGTGCTGCAGGGACTGATAACAGAGTGACCACCCTCAGGAGAGACTTTCTGAATTTGTCATGTTTTCAGAGCAGTGACAGAGTGCTGTCATCCAGTATTGTTCATTTTGTGTGCTGGGGGTGCTGTGCTGTTAAATAAACAGGTTCTTTCCCCTTCTCTCCGAGGAATTATTCCCAAACTGGCTGGGGGGAGGGGCTGTGTGGGTTTGCTTTCTGGAGGGGCCCTCTTTGGGGATTCTCTCCCAAACTTGCCCTAAACCAGGACAGTGATTTATCATTTCTTTTATGATTTCAGCTCTTTGCTTGCCAAGGCTCCCAGGCTGGCCGGGAAGCAGACGTGAGAGAGGAGAAGACTCATGGTTCCACAGCCATGGTTTTATTGGGGGGTCTGTGAAGGGTTCCAGCGACAGCTCTTGTGGCCAGAATGAGCTAAAGCAGCCCATTAGATAGGGGTAGAAGGGATCAGAATTTGTCCAATAGCAGGGGTTAGGGAGAAGTGACCTATGGGGCACAGAGAGATAAACTGGGGTCCCAAAGGTGGAAGAGAGGGGCTTCTGGCTTTTTCACCATCACCTGGCATTTCCCCTCTCTAGACCTGAGCCCTCCAGGAGCTTTAGCAGGGCCTGTGCCTGCTACAGGCAGTGGTGGAGTCCCCATCCCTGCAGGGATTTCAAAGCCATGTGGATGTGACACTTGGGGACATGGGTCAGTGGTGGCCTTGGCAGTGCTGGGGGATGGTTGGACTGGATGATCTCAGGGGGCTTTTCCAATGTAAAAATTCTGTGATTCTATTGATGTCAATAAATATGAGGGTTACTCTGCTTTCTCACTGGAAATGATAATTTCTTTTCCAGATTTGGACCCTTGTGAACCCAAAATCTTAAGGCCTTTTGGTTTTAATTTTATGTTTTACCACCTTTTTTTTTTAACTTGTGGGATTCAGTGGTCAAAGAAAATGTATTAGAAGGGAAATACAAGTGATGACTGAGGGACATCCCTCTGCTGAAATTTCTGCAGTGATTTCAGGGTACCAAGACACAAGAATCATTCACATACGTGGGCTCAAACACACCAAACCCAGTCCTGGATCAGTGGCACAGAGAACATCCTGAAAGGGATTATTAACAGTGCCCTAATTCTACAATTCTGAAATTCCTCCAGAGTGGGTGAGAAGGGATTTTGGCAACACCAGAGCCGCTGGGAGGTCAGAGCTGCTGCCAGAGATGTGCTACATTCCCCAAATTGTGTCTTTTTTAGGAACAACAAAGTGGGAAACCCAAACTGTTGGTTTTCAGCCCCTTTCCTCACCTGCTGTGGAGATCTTGGCTCTGTGTTTCTCTTCACCTTTCCCAGTATCCATTCCCCATCCAAGACCAGCAGAGGAGCCTGGAAATTTGCTTTACTCCATGGGTGTGCTGGAGGACAAGGAGATGGGATCTGTCCCATGGCCAGTGAGGGTTAATCCCATTTTCAGGAGCTTCCTGAGCACCTTCTGGTCATCCCTGGGTGGTCTCTTCATGCTCCTTTTAAGGTCCCTCTATTTACATTTTTCCCTTTCACCAATCCCTGCTTTATTTCATCATGTTTCCTCACAATTCTTGGGTTTCTCCAACCTGTGGCCCTTTTTCCCTCTTTTAAACGAGGAAGATGCTGAAGAGAGTTTGAGACCTTGTCCCCATCCTCCCTCTCATTCCCCAGCCATGGCCACAGCACTTCTGCCAGGATCTCCAATGAACACTGGTTTTTTGAGCCCCAGGACTGAACCAGGCTCCTCTCACCCAGGAGATTTGCTGTGAGGCTCAGTGGGGACAGGGACAGCCAGGGGGGATTTGTTCCAACCACACCTTTGTCACCCAGCACTGCCAGAATCCCCTGTGGGAAACAGAGGGGGAAACTCCATCTCTTTAACACTTTCACTGTGAAATTTCTGGAAAAGGGCAATGGGACATGATGCTAACAGGTCTTTGTGGCTTGGGGAACTTATCCTAATGCTTGAAATAGGATCACAACCACACAACAAATTATATCTCGTTTTTTCCTTGGTTTTATTTATTAAGAGAAGGGGATGGCAATGGGGTCAGACAGCTGGGAATCTGCTCCCAAAGCCATTGTGGTGCCTCCTCTTCCCCACGTGCTCCCTTTTCAGCTCCTATTTCCCCTTCCATGCTGTTGGGATGCAGCAGGAGTACTTGCAGTCAGCAGAGGTGTATTTCAAATCCATCACACGACACTTTGGGGAGCAGTACCCCGCAGGAGCACAGGTCTTCCTGACCTTCCCATAGCCTGGAAGGGGAGAGGGAGAGTGGTTGTTCCTCATCTCTGCTCCCCATTTTCCTATTTCCCCATTTCCCCATTTGTATTCCCCCTTTTCCTATTTCCCCATTTCCCCATCTCTGTTCCCCATTTCCCCATTTTCCCACCTCTGTTCTCCCTTTCCCCATCCCTGTTCCCCATTTCCCCATTTCCCTCCCTCTGTTCCCCATTTCCCCAATTTGTATTTGTATTCTCCATTTTCCTATTTTCCCATTTCCCCATCTGTTCCCCATTTCCCCATCTCTGTTCCCCATTTCCCCATTTTCCCATCCCTGTTCCCCATTTCCCCATTTTCCCACCTCTGTTCTCCCTTTCCCCATCCCTGTTCCCCATTTCCCCATTTCCCTCCCTCTGTTCCCCATTTCCCCAATTTGTATTTGTATTCTCCATTTTCCTATTTTCCCATTTCCCCATCTGTTCCCCATTTCCCCATCTCTGTTCCCCATTTCCCCATTTTCCCATCCCTGTTCCCCATTTCCCCATTTTCCCACCTCTGTTCTCCCTTTCCCCATCCCTGTTCCCCATTTCCCCATTTCCCTCCCTCTGTTCCCCATTTCCCCAATTTGTATTTGTATTCTCCATTTTCCTATTTTCCCATTTCCCCATCTGTTCCCCATTTCCCCATCTCTGTTCCCTATTTCCTCATTTTCCCACGTCTGTTCCCCCTTTCCCCATTTTCCCTTTCTCTATCCCTGTTCCCCTGTTCCCCATTTCCCCATTTTCCCCTCCTCTGTTCCCCATTTCCCCATTTTCCCACTCCTGTTCCCCATTTCCCTATTTCCCCACCCCTGTTCCCCATTTCCCCATTTCCCCACCTCTGTTCCCCATTTCCCCACCCCTGTTCCCCATTTCCCCATTTCCCCACCTCTGTTCCCCATTTCCCCACCCCTGTTCCCCATTTCCATGCCTTCCCACCCCTCCCAGTCACAGTGGGCAGCAGGATCACACCCTGTCCATAGGGATGAGCTGCTCCATTCCCCCACATGTCCAACATTCCTGTCCAAGCCCAACCCCAAAGCTGGAAGGGACCTTGAAGGGCCCAGAGCAGCTCCCTATGCCCCTCCCTCCCCTTCTGGTGGCCACTGGATGACCCTGGTGCACTTTGGGACAGATGGGAGAGCATCCCAAAACACCCCAAAACCAAAACTCATAAAGGTGTTCCTCAGGATGAGGCTTCACAAGTGCCAGGCACCAGGGTGAGAAGATGCTGGCCTGAAATAGCTGGGGAATGATGTCCAAAGTGAGGAATATTGGCATGGGAACCTTCCTGAGCCCCAAATCTCCCTTTCAGTCAGTGAAGGGGGAGGTGAGGACCAGAACAGAGGGGATGTCTGAGCCCTGCACATCAGAAATGTCAGGGAGCTTGACCCTGAAGGTATTGCAGGAAGTGGCCTGGCACAAAAGATGGCATCAAGCAGAGGAAAGTTCCAGAAGAGGACTCTGGATGTCTCTGGATGTCTCTGAAAAGGACATCCAGCACTTGCTTGGTGCTTCATGATTAAAGCAATTACACCAGGGTCCAGGTCACCTTAGCTTAGGTGTCAAAAACATCCAAAACATCCCAAATGTGTCTCTTACGTACTTTAAAGTGATTTTTTTTTTGGTAAAGATTCATTTGTATAAAAATAGATCCCCAGATAAGACAAGCTGGGGTAACAAAATCATGTCACAGAATCACAGAACCCTGAAATCTTAGAATCACAAAATCGTAGTCATGAAATCATAAAATCATGAAATCATAGAATCATGAAATCATAGAATCATGAAATCACAGAACCATGAAACCACAGAGCCATCAGGTGGCTTGGGTTGGTTGGAGATGCACACCCAAGGGATTTGGGACATTTATGGGGGCATCAAAGCCAGCGCTCTAAAGCCAGCAGGGCCCAAGTTTTCCCCAGCTGCCTGCCCAGACTGACCCTTCCCATCCTGCTTTCCCCCTTATCCAGCTCACAATTCCCCCTCTTACCTGGGGCAGCCAGGGAGAGCAGGAGGAAGGCAGCAAGGACGAGGCAGAGGATCCTCATGGCCGGAGAGGAGCTGGGATCTCGGCGAGGCTGGAGCGGGAGCGTCCGAGGGAGCCGGGGCTGGGCGCTGTGAGTGCCACGGCTCAGCATCCTCGCATTTATAGGGCAGAGAGGAGGGTCTGGGGGAGGTCCTGCTGCTCATGGGGCGCTGCATGGCACGGCCAGCAGCCCCTCCACCCTGCTGGCAAAGCCCTGCTCTGCCCAGAGCTGGAATCAGCCCCCGATTCAAAGGGAAAACCGCCGAGTGTGACAGGAGCGGCCGCGGAGCAGATGGAACTGATGTCCTGGGGCAGAGGGACCTCGCAGGGAACAAGATCAGTATCACAGGCCTTTCCCAACCTTTGGCAGGGATGCAGCAGGGCTGGGATGTGGCCAGGATGCACTGACAGCTCTGCCTCTGCTGTCCAGATCTGTCCCCACACGGGCTGGGCACGCTGAGGTGTCTGTGTGTCACCCTCTTGCAAACCCCTCTGGTAAATTCAGCAAACACCACACTCCCTGCAGCCTGATGTGTTGGCCCCTCTCACCCCTCTGAAGGGCAGGAGCCCTGGAGCTGAGAGCCTTTTCCCAGGAGGATCTGACCATTTGCAGACACTTTGATCAGCCCCTCTCCCTCACAAACCCTCCAGACAGCTCCAGGGCTCGAGTGTGTTCAGTTTCTGGGGTGGACACGGCCTGACCCCGGCTGTCAGGGGTGCTCTGATGCCAACAGAAGGTTATTCAGAGCAGGGAAATGAGAACTGACTGCAAGGAGTCTGGAGGCAGAAGGATCTCAGCACTGAGTGGCAGCTTCAGCAGATGGCAAACGAGACTGGCTCGGTGATGGCAAACGGGTTTTCACCTTCCAGGAATGAGATATTCCCAAAGATCACTCAGAAAAAAACCCAGTGCCAAGAAGCAGGAAAACTGAGTGCTTGGGTTTGCTGGAATGGGTGCTGATAGAAATTGGGGTGGTTTTGTGAGTGCTGTGTTTAGTTTTGAGGGTGCTTCATGCTGCAAACTGTGCTGGTGTCCCTCTCTCTGCACATGCAGAGCCAGAAAAGAGGTACAAAGGATGGCAGAGAGGATGGTGAGGGCTGGGGCCTTATTCCCAAGACAGTAATTAGACTGAGAGCTTCCACTGTAGAGGGAGAGGAGTAGGTGGGAACGTGTGACAGCACTGTCAAAAAAGTGTCCTGAAAAAGAGAGAACTCTGTTTTTCCCTTTCCATAGCCAGGGAAGCAGGTGACACACAGGAGTTTGATGCACTGAACAAAGGAATTGTTCTTTCCCACTGCCCACAGTGGTGCCACTGACAGCATGAGAGGAAACAGCCTCAAGCTGCACCAGGGGAGGTTTAGATTGGGTATTAAGAAAGATTTGTTCGCTAAAAGGGTGCCCAGGGCAGTGATGGAGTCCCCATCCCTGGAGGGATTTAAATGTTGTGTGCAGGTGGCACTTGGGGACATGGGCCAGAGGTGGCCTTGGCAGTGCTGGGAATGGTTGGACTTGGTGACCTCAGAGGGCTTTTCCAAACTTTGTGATTCCATGGCTGCCACAGACATTGTGGAGCAGGGAGCTGTAAATGTCTTCAGAGGGTAACTGGGCAGCCAATCTGACTTTGAAGGTTGCTCTGCTCTGAGCAGCTGGGCAGGCTGGACCAGGAGATCTCCAGAGCTCCCTCCCACTCCGTGTAATTCTGTGCTTCCATGAAATCCATAAAATCCCCTAAGGGGCATTCAGCACAATAATATTCATCCATGTCCAGCTCAACAGCCCCAGACATCAGACTGCTGGAATTGGGTGGGTTTCCAGTCTGATGCTGCTCTCTGTGGCTGCGCTCTCCCACCCTTCTGAGCATCAGCTGTTTGTCACTGTCACACTGAGGACACCTGGCTGGATGGGGACCTGCTACACAGACAGCAACAGAGCTGGGGAAGGGGCTGGAGCACCAGGAGGAGCTGAGGGAGCTGGAAAGGGGCTCAGCCTGGAGAAAAGGAGGCTCAGGGGGGACCTTGTGGCTCTGCACAACTCCCTGACAGGAGGGGACAGCCAGGGGGGTCAGGCTCTGCTCCCAGGGAACAGGGACTGGAGGAGAGAGAGCAACCTCAAGTTGCTTCAGGGGAGGTTTAGGTTGGACATTGGGAACAATTTCTCCATGGAAAGGGCTGTCCAGCCCTGGCACAGCTGCCCAGGGCAATTCTGGAGTCCACATCCCTGGAGGAATTTCAAAGCCATGTGGATGTGGCACGTGGGGACATGGATGAGTGGTGGCCTTGGCTGTGCTGGGGGATGTTTGGACTTGATCTCAGTTAGAGATCTTTTCCAAACCTAGATGATTCTAGGATCCTGTGACTCCCTGGCATAGTTTACTCTTCTGTTACTATTTCTTAACCAATCAACTGTCCTGGCACAGGAGCTGCCTCTCCCTGCTGGTAAATTTTTATCACAACCCTGGCCATGCTTTTTTCCTGCTTTACACATTTGCAAACACAATTCCCACTGCACCTCCTGTGTCTCCACCAGACAGGTCTGATTTCCAGTGGGACTGGGACCTGGTCATCCTGCTTGGAGGGGAAGAGATTTATTATTGTGGATGTCAGCAGGATGTGACCACTGACATCAGGGCCAGGGAGTGGGGCATGGAACTGCTGCAACCATGGAAATCGTGTGTGTTATCCAAAATGCATGGAACCACAGAGTCCAAGCAAAGCCACAGAGATGCTCCAAGGGCTGGAGCCCCTCTGCTCTGGGGCCAGGCTGGGAGAGCTGGGGGTGCTCACCTGGATCCAGGGAGAGCTCAGAGCCCCTTCCAGAGCCTAAAGGGGCTCCAGGAGAGCTGGAGAGGGACTGGGGACAAGGGATGGAGGGACAGGACAAGGTGGAATTACTTAAACTGAAAGAGATTTAGAGGTTTAGATTAGAGATTAGGATGGAATTGTTCCCTGTGAGGGTGAGGAGGCCCTGGCACAGGGTGCCCAGAGAAGCTGTGGCTGCCCCTGGATCCCTGGAGGTGTCCAAGTCCAGGCTGGATGGGGCTTGGAGCACCCTGGGATGGTGGAAGGTGTCCCATGGCAGGGGGTAGGAACAGGATGATATTTAAGGTCCTTCCAACCCAAACCATTCTGTGATTCAGTGATCACAATCTCAGTTCTTCCAGATTTTTGTTATAGATCATCTTCTTGGTCTCAGCCCTGAGCTCTCTCCAGCTCTTCCCCCTCCCCTTGAAGCCTGGTCCTCTTGGCAGCAAACAGCACCACCTGGAATTATAATTCCGAATAATAAATGAATTTACTGACACGTGATAAACCTGGTGGTTATTTTTACAGAAAGAACAATTCCTGCCCGTTCCAGAAGAGGACAGGATGATGTTGTTCCAGTGTGTGCACCTTGGTGCCCACTGCAGCCCCACATCTTTCCTGCAGAATCCCTGAATTGCCAGATATTGCTTATTCCAGCTTCTCCACCAACTCTCCTGTCTTTTCCAAAAAAGAAAAGCCAATACCCAGCACCCTCCAGAACAGAGCAGCTCCTTTCAGCCTATTTGCAAATTCAGAAAGGATGGGCTTTATTCCATTATGGAGTTTTTTAATGGAAACCTTGGATAGTTCAGGACTTAGAACAGCCTTGTGAGATGTCCTATCATTGCCATGGTAACTGGCAGTTTATTAGTTCCTGCTCATAAACCATTTTTTCCTTCATTTCCTTTAGGCCGTGATCAATACCAGAAAAAAAAGAGAAAAAGAAACAAACTCAAAATTGAGACAAAACACCCAGAAAAATGAATGTGATGAAGAGAATCACGTTTGGGAGAGGCCCTTGAAGGTCCTCAGTGCCAGAGCACTGGTCAGTGTTGGGTGCTCCAGGGAATGGATCTGATAGCCCATTGTGTCTGTGCCTTGCAGACAGTGCCCAGAGCTTATCAGGAGCCATCCCAGGCTGAATTCCAGCTGCCCTGGGAGCAGCTGTGCCGTGGGCAGCCCCGGCTGGCAGCGCTGGAGCCCAAGAGCCGGATCTGGAGAGCAGGAACAGCCCCACATGCCCGTGGAGCACAGCCTGGCTGCCAGGTGCCTTTGTGAGAGGGCCCAGCAGAGCAGGGTGACACTGCACAGCCTGCAGAGCAAACAACAGCCCTCTGCAGATGGCTGGGTGGTCTCTCTCCAGGCACAAATGTTCCTGGTTCTTGTGGTTTCATCAGCGCTGTTCCGTGCTGCCGGCGCAGCCAGAGCTCCCCTGGCCTTGCTGCCATTAGATTGGATATTGGGGAAAATTCCCCCACTGGAATGGGCTGCCCAAGGAAGTGGGGGAATCACTGTCCCTGGAAGGGTTCCAAAAAAAGCATCTAAAGGTGGTGCATGGGTCAGTGGTGGCCTCGACCACTGACCATGGGGAATGGTTGGGCTCCATGGCCTCAGGGGGATTTTCCATCCTCAGTGATTCCATGAGTCTGTTTTCTACGCTGTTCTGCTTTTCCCTCGTTTCCTCCATGCCCACCTCAGCAGCTGGAGAGGATGGAGAGACTTGCAAGGACAAAATTAGGAATTGTCACCTCCAAAGTCACCTTAATGGGACACCCTGCAGTGACACATCCTTGAAAACAAACTCCACTGGTCAGAAACTCTCAAGGAGAAAGTCTCTTCCCACCCTCAGCCCTGTCACTCCTTTACCCTTTTTCCAGATTTCTCTATTCCTTCTCTCTCTTTTTATGCCTCTATCCAGCTATTGTCCATATCCAATTATTGTAACTACATACAACTCAGCTTCCTTCTTCATTCTTTGCTTTCTCCTTTTTCTTTCCACTTCATATTTTTCTGTTTTCCATGACCACTACAGGGAAATAACCCTGCTTATTTCTGCTGTTGACCATTCATAGCCTTTTAGAAGGAATAATTCCATTTACTGGAATTCTGAAGGAAAATAAATCATTACACTGATCATTACACTGCTATTGAGCAGTGGGGATTTTTTTTTTCTTCTTGACCAGAAACTGGGTGGGTTTTTTTAAGATGCAGAGTTTATTTGTAGATATTGAATGTGTTTGTTCCTACAAATGTTCAGCAGGGAATCCCTCAGTCTAGTTCTTCATGCCCAAATTCAAACAAACACCATCAATCATTGCTTGTGTTGTTTATTCTTTTCTGGATGCAAAACCAACAGCTAAAATCTTCTTCTCTGAGTCAAGGCACAAGGAGCAGGAAGGATGAGTCTGGATCAGCTGAGAAACACCCCAAAAAAAATCCAGTGCTGCTGAAGCCCTTTGCACCACGGGAGGAAGAGCAGAGCTGGAGAAAATCCAGCACAGGAGAGGAAGGATCTTCTGTGTTCCTTCACAAAAAAAATTTACTGTATTTTTGAATGGGATATGATTCAGCCTTGATCTAATTTGGGTTTTTTTAACCCCAGAAATTCCAGAAGCATTTCTCCCCAGGCAGATCTGTGGCTTTGCACAGATGTTTTCATCGAGCTCATTTCTCTCCCCAGTGCACTCAGTGACCTCTGTGGTCCTTTTGTCATTGACACGAGCTGAACCCTGCACCAGTAAAGGAAATATTCTCAAATATGGCAGCAATAAATGTCTAATCCATCCTCCTGACGTAAATCTGGGATTATTTTCCCTCATTTGTCACCTTGCAATTGCAGTGCTCCAGGGACCTCCTTTTCCCACTGCTCTTGGTTCGTTCAACTCAGAAAAGGGAAAGACAAAGGGGTGAATGGCTCAGGCAGGGAAACAGCAAAGGAGCTGCGATCTCTTCACTCTCCTCTGGCTCTTTCCAGTTAAAAATTTGAAACCAAGTCCTTGACACGTCTCTCAGGTGAGCTCTGCACTGTGCAGCAGGAAGACAGCTCAAGCACAGCCTGCTTTGGCCATCCCCATGGGATTAAACAACTCCCAGCTTCCAAAACAGTGACTTTCTACCCAAAACAGTGACTTTCTACCCAAATACTGCACATGCTCTTTGGTCTGTGGCCAGTCCAGAACTTGCACTTGGGGTCTGGTTGTCCTGGGGCACAGCAGCTCCTGGGGCTGTGCCAACCCTTTGGGAACACGGCACGGCTTCAACCGGAGCGGGGGCACTCCCTGGGGCGGCTCCAGATCACAGCAGCTCCCAGGAAGAAAGAGGAATGAAAGGAATCAGAACTCCTGGAGTTCAGAAGTCATGGAGCTGCATTTGTGGTGAAAATCTTCCCTGGTGAGGAATATTCAGTCATGACCTGAAAATCTCCAGGCAGTGAAGACATCACCACTTCTATTATTATTGAATCTCACTTTTAATAATTCAAGTTTCTTTATAGAATCATAGAATAGAATCATAGAATAGTTTGGGTTGGGAGGGACCTTATAGGGCATCTAATCCAACCTCCTGCCATGGGCAGGGACACCTTCCACTATCCCACGTTGCTCCAAGCCCCATCCAGCCTGGCCTTGGACACTTCCAGGGATCCAGGGGCAGCCACAGCTTCTCTGGGCACCCTGAGCCAGGACCTCACCAGGCTCACAGGGAAGAATTTTTCCTAACTTCCAATCCAAAGCTACTTTCTTTCAGTTTAAGCTATTCCCTCTTGTCCTGTCACTTCAGGCTCCTGTAAATTGTCCCTTTCCGTGTTCCCTGTAGCTCCCTTCAGACACTGGGAGGGCACCCAGGTGCTGGGCTTGGTGGTGGAAACGTGGGGCTGGGTCAATACTTGGACTCAATGATCTTATAAAGGGCTTTTTTAACCTAAATAATTCTGTGATTCCATTGAAAAAGAAAAAAAAAAAAAAAAAGCCACAGGACTGCAGCAGCAGCTCTGCTTTGTGTCTGATCTTACAGGTAAAGAGACTTCCCAGCCCTGCTGCTGAGCTCCAGCACAGCTGGAGGATTTTCCAGCGCTCGCTGTCTCCGTGTCCTGTTTGATTTCTGGAATGACAAGTCATGGCTCTAAATTTATCCCACTGCCTACTACTGGGAGTGGAACAAAAGGCATTTCAGCTGGTGGGAGCATCTCTGACTCTGCTGGGCTGCCCTGGCTCTCATCTCTTTGTCACTGGTACTTTGGCCACTTGTTCTTTATTAACTGGGATCATTAATTGGATTCTGGAAGAGAAGATTTTCAGTTCCCTGCATCCAACAGAGAGGACATTTACTCCCACACTGAGAATTCTTTTTTCCCCCAATAACAATGGTTCATACCTCAAGCTACTCAGGAGACTCAGCCTAACAAATCCTAACTCAGCCTGTTCATATTTGATCTTAAATACTCAGCACAACCTCAGCAGTCACTGATGAACTGAAAATACCAGAGGGTGGCTCCAGCTCCATTTAAAACCATTTTTCCTGGTTGTGAGCCCAGGCTGGACAGGGCTTGGAGCAACCTGGAATAGTGGAAGGTGAGTCTGCCCATGGCAGAGAGGTGAAATAAGATGAGCTTAAGGTTCCTTCCAACCCAAGCCACTCTGTGATTCCACAAATTTCAAGTCTCCCTTCCCACTAAAACAAAATTTTCTAAGCTTCATCAAATCCAGGAGAGTTTGGTTTTGAAGATGCATTGATTTATGCTCTTGAAGAGGCAATTTAGGATTCAGCTTCCTCAGGAATGATCTGGCAATTTCCCAAACTGGATCAGACCCCAGGGACCCAGATTTGGAGTTGTGAGGAGTTACCCCAACATCTGCAGCTCCCAGGACAGAGAGTACCTGAGCCAGGTCTCATGGAAAAGCAGCCCAAATGATATTTTCAAAGCACCACAGCTTCTAAATAGCAATAATAAAAAATCAGTTCATAAGCAATTTATCACCTCACACCATTCCCATTTCCCTTTCAGAAACAGGTCGTAGAACAATCCTGTTCTTGACTGACAGAACCAGAGAAACATGGAATGGTTTGGGTTGGAAAGACCTTGAAGATCATCCAGCTCCAACCCACCTGCCATGGGGGAATTATAATAATGCTTCCTTGCAGCCTCCAAAGAAATCACAGTTGTCTCTATTGCAACCTGTAGTCACTGTATAAATATCTGTTTCATTATATTTCAACTTAAACCCAAGTGCAGGTGAAGATAATTTCATTAATGCCCCTTATTTCACACTCCTGTCCAATGAAAAGCCTTTGTAACCACAGAGGTTTCCCTCCTCTCTCACTAAATTCTCTTTTTTTCTATTTTCCTCCCTCCAGGGGTCTCCAAGCCCCCAAAGTCAAATCATACCCAAAGCAAAACTCTCAAAGCCACTCACCTAAAAAATCAGATCATGGCACAACAACACATTAAATATGTATCAGACCCTTTGCCTGAGTGGTTTCCTCAGAATTCAATGGTTTTTGAATCCATGAAAAGGTTGGAATTCTCCTCCTGAAAATTTGAGCAAGCCAAGTACAGAGATAGATACACAGATCTGATATATCAGATATCCCACCCTTCGTACTCAGCTCCTGATCCAGGAAGGTTTTGGGGACTGTTTGTACCTGGGCAATTGTTCTCAGTCACTCAGAGTAATTCCAAACAGCTCTGGCACCAGGCTGTGTACTCTGTGCACTCCAGGAGCACAGAGACCTGGAGCTTTGCCCCTGGGGAGTGCCTGAAGATTTCCATGGCAAGAAAAAATTTTAAAAAGAAAAAAGAAAAACACAAAAAGCTTAACGAAAAAAATGTTAAATTTAGCATCCCAGAATGGTTTGAGTGGAAAGGGACCTTAAAGCTCATCCTGTTCCACCCCCTGCCATGGGCAGGGACACCTTCCACTATCCCAGGTTGCTCCAAACCCTCTCCAGCCTGGCCTTGGACACTTCCAGGGATCCAGGGGCAGCCACAGCTTCTCTGGGCAATCTGTGCCAGGACCCCCCCACCCTCACAGGGAACAATTCCTTCCCAATCTCCCATCCATCCCTGCCCTCTGGCAGTGGGAAGCCATTCCCTGGGTCCTGTCCCTCCATCCCTTGTCCCCAGTCCCTCTCCAGCTCTCCTGGAGCCCCTTTAGGTCCTGGAAGGGGCTCTGAGCTCTCCCTGGATCCTGCTCTTCTCCAGGTATCCAGCTCTCACCCACCAGCAGCCAAATCCCTTTTCCTCAGGACCATTACATGGCGTCCCCTGATTCTTATGACAAAATGGAAAAGCTCCACCAGAAACTTGTTATTGCCTGGAGGAAAAAAAAAGAAAAGAAAATAAAAGAAAATCAGCTAAAAATAATTAATGATGGAATCTCAGCCCCGAGGAACACTCGTGCACGAGGTGTGGGGTCCATCTGTCTGTCTGCCTCATCCTGCCAGCCTGCCTCCTCCTGCAGTCTCACTTCAGAGCTGCCCACTCACTCTCTGCCTGCCAAATCCCCAGCGTGGCCTGGCTGTGGGGTTGGGAATGCTGGCTGGGATCTCTCCCACACCTGCAGCTCCCTCCTCCCAGCTGCCAGGAGGGTGGGGTAGAGGGAGGAATTGTGGATGGCAGCTCCTGGGACACGCTGGGAGCCCAGACATCCCCGTGGATGTAATGTGGAAAACAACATCTAAACCAGCTCCAGCTGGCTTTCCTGCTATTTTAGCAAATTTCCTGCAAACAGGATGATTTCTCTGCTTCTCCGTGGAAGGGTTTTTCTCTCTGCCTCTTTCTCCTCCAGCCCCTTGGCTGGATCCACACCAGTGAGTGAAGAAATGCCAGGACCAGGCTCAGACATAAAATTTCCCCCAGCTCTGGCAGATTTTGGCTCCAAGGCAGGGCTCAGGAGTGAGCACAGACACCAATCCCCACTGTGGATCCCTTTTTGGGGAAGCCAGGAGATCTCAATGCCCTGTCTGTGGCTTGGCCCTTCCAGCTGGCCTTGGATTTATCCCTGTGGCTGTGGGCACTGCACTCACAGATGATTCTCAGCAGCCACAAACCTCCTCTGCCTTGGGCTTGCTGCTCTTCCTGGGAAAACATCCGAGGGTGAAGCGGCTGGGAGCTGGGATAATGGGATCACAATCTATTTCAGGAATGGAAACAAGCACAAAAAAAGCACTTTTTCAGAGCCCTAAAAAACACCAGTGCTCGTCCAAGAGGCAAATGGTCACGGGGCTGCAGCATATGGAGGGTGATCCTCTGCCATCCTGCAGCCACTTACTCCTTGGATTCCGCAGGCAAACCCCTGCTGGTGTCACTGCACACGTGGTGGAGGAGAACTCGCCCTCTGGAACACCCAAAATCATGGGAACTGCTCCAGGTTTGGGACATGTGACCTCCAGGGTGACTCCAGAGCAACATCTGCTCCAAGGGTCTGCTGCACACCCTGGGGGTTTTCGGGAGCAGCCCCAGACAGTTCGTGATCCTGCTCTGCAGGCAGGAGAGGAGGACCTGGGAAGAGCCCTGAGTCCTGCTGAGGCCAGACAAGCTTTTGGCAGAGCTCTCCAGCCCACATTCCAGGGCAGAGGGAAGCAGATGGCCAGGCTTTTAGGGCTCTGGCAGGAGGAGTCTCTGGGCCTTTGGCAGAGGGCACTGATTTAGCTGCATTTCCTTCTGCTTGGACAGTTTCTGTTTGTGCTTCTCCTGCTCGTGGGGTTTCTTAGGAGGCTTTGTCAGAGCAAGGAAAAGCAGCTGGTGCCTGGAGCCACCTGCTTCCAGCAGCTGGAGAGGCCTCCTTGACCCATTATCAGTTATTATGCCCCAAATCCATCCTCAGAAATACCCCTACAACCCATAGACCACAGAATACTGACATTGGAAAAGGCCTCTGAGATCAATGAGTCCAGCAGCTCCTGCAGCACTGCCAAGGCCACCACTGACCCACGTCCCCAAGTGTCACACCCACATGGCCTTTAAGCCCCTCCAGGACTGGGGACTCCACCACTGCCCTGTCCCACAGCTGGACAACCCTTTCCATAAAGAAATTTTCCCTGATATCCAACTCAAACCTCCCCTGGAACAACTTGAGGCTCTTTCCCCTCATCATTTTAACTTGGGAGAAGAGACCAACCCCTACCAAGCCCCCTCCTCCTGTCAGGGAGTTGTGCAGAACCACAGGGTCCCCCCTGAGCCTCCTTTTCTCCAGGCTGAGCCCCTTCCCCAGCTCCCTCAGCTGCTCCTCATCATCCCAGTCATGCTCCAGAGTTCCCTGCCTCATTTAGGGTGAGCCTGTACCCCAGCCTTGAGATTATCCTAAAACTGTTGGCATTCACAGCCCAGCCCGTGGGCTGGTGTCACCATTAGGTCAGATGTGACATACACACACTTCACCAGGGTCCAAGAAGAAAAAAGTTTTTATTCTGCGAGTTCTCCAGCCTGTATACCCTCACCAAAGTGTGATCTTAACTCATCAACTGCATCACAATAACTTATTACATTCACTGGTGCAGAGCAATTAACATCAATATAATTGGCAAAAGCTTCACAGAAATTTAATAAGGCACGTCGAACACATCTCCTTATGCACGTAGCCCAGCTGACAAAAACTTCCAGGTGTCTTTTCTCACCTGTTTCCATGCTGACAGCCTTGTCCTCCTCCTTGCTATGGATACACTTGAAAATCATCAATTATTTCTTCTCTTCTCTCAGCTTTGCCTGCGGGCCAGCCGTCAAGCCCCTCCATAGGTTGGGACCTCTGCCCCAGTGCAGGGATGCATTGGACAGGGATGCATTGGACAGGGATGCACTGGACAGGGAATGCAGGGCAGGATGACACGTGCAGCACCCAGAGATAAGGCTGGCCAGTGGTTTATTGCACAAGGGCTGTGTTGTTCCCTCCCGGTGTCCCGTACATCCCCCATTGTTCCCGAGATCAGGACGATGTTTGCTGACTGATGTCAGTGCTGAGCCGTGCTGGGCAGGGTCACAACTCCAAATGTTGATTTTACAGGGCTGAGAACAAGGCAGGATGGGTCTCCCTGCCGTGTGCAGGAGTTCCTCTGGGAGAGGTGACGTCCAGACTCAAATTCTTGAGTACATGATGAGTACACATATCGGTGCAGCAGGCTGAATTGCTGCTGGTACAGTCCAGGGTAAGGAAGCAAAAAGGACCTAAAACATCCCCAGATGTTTTATTCAGCTGCCTGGTGAGATGTTCAGGTCCCAGCACCCACACACAGAGTTTGGGTCTGCCAAGGGGCCTGGGGTGACCCTGGGGGTGACCCTGGGGGTGACCCTGGTCTCTGGGCAGTACAAAGATGATGCCAGTCAGGAATAGGGGGGAGTGGCTCAGGGCCATAGGAACAGACACAGGAACGGGGGAAGGAGGCAGTGGGGTCTGACAGCTTTTTGAGGGAAGGTTCTTGTGTCCCCCTAAACCAGGGAATGCCCCCCCAGGGTCTCCACAATTCCCCATTTTTTATATTATTAAAAAAGCTTCTTGAACCCAGCAGCCACAGCCAGATATTGTAATAAATCACACAAAACTCCATTTTCTTCATGGTGGAAAAAGCCTATTCTTTATTCACATAGCTCCTTTTTATACAGTTTTACAGACCTGTGTGTGACTCCAGTTGGTCAGTAGCTTTCTTGCCAATTACTTTATTGGTTATTAACAAGTTGTTATCCTGTATTTAGTGCTCACTCAAACCCCTGGTGTGTACATGCAGGAAAAACTGTTTGTGAGAGATAGTTTTCATTTTTCTACCTAATGGTGTAAATACAGTTCATACAGGCTGTTTTTCACCCAGGAATGGATGGTTATGTTAACAAACTGCTCACACCAAGATGAATTTGCAAAGTGCAAAGTGCTAGCTTCCCTTAGAAGAAATAACAGAGCAGGCCTGATTTTATGAGGCCTTTCTTTATGATTTTTTTACCTTACTGCAACACATGTACATGTACCAATGAGTACAAACTTCATTTTCCTTACAGCACAAGGCAAGACAGAAGAAGGCAGGCAGTGAATTCCACCTCAGCACCAGCCACACCTCTTTTTAGGCACGTTCCTAGTGCACCTCTAACTCCTTTTTCTCTTGTAATATCTGATATATCCCTGACTTGAGGGCTGCATGTGATGGGTTTTTCTCTGAGCTGGGCAATGATCCCCTCCCACACGTCCCCTGGGAATTGCAGGGCTGTCAGGACCAACACTGGGGTAACAATCAGTCCCTCCACTGCCCAAATTTGCCTTTCCCCTCCTTCACAGAGGCAGCAGTGCTGTTCCCCCACTGCCCATGGGGCTGAAATCCTTTGTTTGCCTTTGCAGCCTCTCCAGTCGTGGCTTCCCCATCCCTGGCAGTGTCCAAGGCCAGGTTGGATGGGGCTTGGAGCAGTCTGGGATTGTGGAAGGTGTCCCTGCCATGGCAGGGGTGGAACTGGGTGAGTTTTAGGGCCTCTTCCAAATCAAACTATCAAGATACACCCAGAGACCCCTCTTCTCCCTGATGATGTGGATCAGTGCAAACCCCCATAAGAGGAGAATTAATCATCCTAATTATGATTTTTTTCATCTATTTATGAGATTAAAATGCCATTAATTTGGCTTTCAGATCATTCCCAGACACTGGAATCACCAGAACTGCCAGCATTAACGAGACACACGGACAAACTCAGGCTGAACTCAGCACCAGGGGCCAGGATAAAAAACCAGGTCAGCAAATCCAAACACCTCTGCAATCCTTCTCAGGGACAACTGCCCAGGACAGGCTGTCACCCGCCGGCATCCAGCCAGGCTGAGCCGTCGGGCAGCGGCTGAGCAGCCTCGGAGCTGGGGCGGCACCGGGAGCGCCCGTCCCCTCCAGAGGGAGCCCCAGCAGCGGCGGATGACTCGATTTCCTCGCTTTGGCTTTGCTCTTCGCCTGAGATAAAGCAGGTGGAGGCTGAGGAGATGGAGCCTCCCTGGGTGAGTGAGATCTGCGGGATCTACAGCTCTGGATCACATCCTGGATCCCCCCCTCCCTTCCAGCAACCCCAACGGCCAGGGCAGACAGCAGAGCCTCTCTTCAGGAAAAATCTGGATTTTTTTTTTCCCTGAAAATCTGGAGGGTCCTTCATCTTTTTCCCACTCCCTAGAACTTCAGTTTTCCTGGTTTGTGGCCAGCCCTTCTCACTCTCACAGATACTCTCGGGGTAAATGCTGGATTTCAGCATCACCAGCCCCGAATTTGGTTTGGAATCCCAGGATAATTTGGGTTGGAAGGGACCTTAAAGCTCATCCCATTCCACCCCCTGCCACGGGCAGGGACACCTTGCACTATCCCAGGTTGCTCCAAGCCCTGTCCAACCTGGCCTTGGACATTTCCAGGGATCCACATTCCTACTCACACCCAATAAATTTAGTGCTAAGGTTTGGGTTTTCGCTGTGCCCAAGCTCTTCCTGAAGGGCTGAACTTTACAGGAATGAACCATGGAAAAGCACTCGAGCTTATGCACCCCTGACCCTGCAACCTCACCCCTGGCTGTGGGATGGTGGCAGTGCCACAGCTTCCAGGGCCTGAAGGGGCTCCAGGAGAGCTGGAGAGGGACTGGGGACAAGGGATGGAGGGACAGGACACAGGGAATGGCTTCCCACTGCCAGAGGGCAGGGATGGATGGGATTTGGGAAGGAATTCCTGGCTGTGAGGGTGGGGAGGGGCTGGCACAGGTTTCCCACAGAAGCTGTGGCTGCCCCTGGATCCCTGGAAGTGTCCAAGGCCAGGTTGGATGGGGCTTGGAGCAGCCTGGGATAGTGGAAGGGATGGGATAGTAGCAGGGGTGGGAATGGGATGGGCTTTAAGGTCCCTTCCGACCCAAACCATTCTGGGATTCCATGATGGAAACACAAACCCAGGGCAGGAGGGGCTCTGCTGCCTGTTCCTGCTCCTTTCCTGATCCCTGCCTGCTCCTGCTCCCTGCCCGATCCCTTCCTGCTCCATTCCCGATCCCTGCCGGCGCCATTCCCAATCCCTGCCTGCTCCTGCTCCATTCCTCCTCCATTCCCAATCCCTGCCTGCTCCTGCTCCATTCCTCCTCCATTCCGAATCCCTGCCCATTCCCTTCCCAGTCCCTGCCCACTCCATTCTCTCTCTATTCCCATTCCCTGCCCGATCCATTCCCTCCCTATCCCCATTCCTTCTCTCTGCTGGCTATCCCCTCTGCTCCCATTCCCACTCAATTCCCAATCCCTGCCCGCTCCCATTCCCATTCCCATTCCTTCTCCATTCCCAATCCCAGCCGCTCCTATTCCCGTTCCATTCTCAATCCCTGCCTGTTCCCGTTCCTGTCCTTGTTCCTGTTCCCGTTCCATTCCCAATCCCTGCCTGCTCCCATTCCTGCTCCATTCCGGTTCCATTCCCAGTCCTTGACTGTTCCCTTTCCTGTTCCTGTTCCCATTCCTGCTCCCATTCCCAGTCTCTACCTGCTCCCATTCCTGCTCCATTCCCATTCCCTGCCCATTCCCATTCCCGTTCCTGTTCCCGTTCCATTCCCATTCCCTGCCTGTTCCCGCTCCATTCACACTCCATCCCAATTCCCTGCCTGTTCCCGTTCCCGTTCCATTCCCAATCCCTGCCTGCTCCCGTTTCCGTTCCATTCCCAATCCCTGCCTGCTCCCGTTTCCGTTCCATTCCCAATCCCTGCCTGCTCCCGTTCCCGTTCCCATTCCCAATCCCTGCCTGTTCCCGTTCCCGTTCCATTCCCAATCCCTGCCTGTTCCCGTTCCATTCCCATTCCCTGCCTGTTCCCGTTCCCGTTCCATTCCCAATCCCTGCCTGTTCCCGTCCCCATTCCCGCTCCATTCCCAATCCCTCCCTGTTCCCGTTCCATTCCCATTCCCTGCCTGTTCCCGTTCCCGCTCTATTCCCATTCCCTGCCTGTTCCCGTTCCCGCTCCATTCCCATTCCCTGCCTGTTCCTGTTCCCGTTCCTGTTCCCGTTCCTGTTCCCGTTCCCGCTCCATTCCCATTCCCTGCCTGTTCCCGTTCCCGCTCCATTCCCATTCCCTGCCTGTTCCCGTTCCCGCTCCATTCCCATTCCCATTCCCATTCCCATTCCCATTCCCATTCCCATTCCCATTCCCATTCCCATTCCCATTCCCATTCCCATTCCCATTCCCATTCCCTGCT
This sequence comes from Fringilla coelebs, assembly GCF_963513975.1. Taxonomy (NCBI): domain Eukaryota; kingdom Metazoa; phylum Chordata; class Aves; order Passeriformes; family Fringillidae; genus Fringilla; species Fringilla coelebs. The sequence goes on from NC_140030.1 coordinate 3,795,933, forward strand.
TGTTCCCGTTCCCGTTCCCGTTCCCGTTCCCGTTCCCGTTCCCGCTCCATTCCCATTCCCTGCCTGTTCCCATTCCTGCTCCATTCCCATTCCCTGCCTGTTCCCGCGCCATTCCCGCCCGTTTTCCCCAGCCCCGCCCACGGCGCCGCCCCTTTCCCGTTGGCTCCTCCCACCGTCCCCGCCCCTCTCCCCGCCCATCCCCTCTAATTCCCGCGGAACGCTTGTGGCGGGGCTGTGCCGCGCGCCGGACCCTTTCCGCGCCTCGCCGTCTCCGTGAGGATCCCGAGCGCGGATTGGTCCGGGCGCGCGTCACGTGACCCGGGAGGCTCCCGGGCGTCGCTTCCGGCCCATCCCGCTCCGCCGGCGGCTCCCGGGAATCCCGGGCATCTCGGGGGGCCCGCGGCTCCCGCGGCTGCCCCGGCGCCCTCACCCTCCCCGAGCCGGCACCGAGGCTCTGCCCGCGCCGCTCCCCTCCGTACCGCCCTCGCGACAGCCCCGGTGCGGCCCTGCGGGAGAACGGGGGGCCCAGTGCGGGTCCCTCAGCGCTCTCGGTGCCGCCGCCGCCACCGCAGGTGATGCTCCCGCCTGCCCGGGTGGCACCGCACACGCCCTCCCCGCCTTTCCCGGCCTCCTGCCGGTGTTGCCGAGACTGCCCCCCATTCCCGGTGAATTATTTTCCCGGTGAATTATTTTCCCGGTGAATTATTTTCCCGGTGAGTTTCCCCCCCCTTCCCGTGCAGCATGGAGTTCGCCGAGCTGATCAAGACGCCCCGAGCGGATAACGTGGTGCTGCACCGCCCGTTCCACCCGGCCGTGGAGGGCACGCTGTGCCTGACCGGCCACCACCTGATCTTCTCGTCGCGGCGTCACGACAACGCCGAGGAGCTGTGGCTGCTGCACTCCAACATCGACTCCATCGAGAAAAGGTCAGGCTTCCCCTGTGGGAATCCTTAAAATCGGAGGGGTTTGGGAAAGCTGCAAAAGGCAGGCTCAGAGACAGCAGAACTGTGATCAGAGCTAAGCAGCAGCCATGAGATAAATCAGCAGAAAAATTATGGAAAAAGTAGAAAAGGACAAATAGGACAATGGTCTGTGTGTTAATGCTTGTCTAGAATAACTCCCTAAAGTTTAGGAAAGTTTATCTGGTGAGATATTAGGAAGTTCTAAGCTTAATAATGGAGCTCTGTGCATTGTGTTTTAAGGCTTACAAACAGGTATTAGATTCAAAATAAACAAGCATTGTTTAGCCAAAGGTAAAACAATGGACAGAACTACTGTCAATGTGCTTTTGCCCTGTGTGATTGCTCAAAATACTTTTAAAGTGATTTATAATGTTAAGTTCTTGGTCTGCTGCCTGGGATGTGAGCTGATGGCATGTTCCCATTGTCATAACCATGGAATGAGAAAATGCTGGAAAATAGAAGAGCTCAGGGCACGTTGCTAGCAGTCCCATCCTGTTTGTGATTTGTACACAGCACCCAGCTGGTGATACCCCTTCTTCCACCCCTCGTGGCTGGGAGGGGCTGGCTGGCACCTCAGCTGTCCCAAATCCTGGGGTGGAGAGCAGGGAGGATGCTCTGGGCACAGACATTGCCTTAGGCTGTGCCAGGGGAGGTTCAGGGCGGGCATCACGAGGAGTTTCTGCACAGAAAGGGAGATTGGAACCCTTGGAATACCCAGGGAGGTTTGGAGTCTCCATCCCTGGAGGTGTCCCAGGAAGGGCTGGATGTGGCACTCAGCACTCTGGGCTGGGGACAAGGTTGGACTCTGTTAGAATCCAAAATGCAGGGAATTCTCAGAACTTTGAGCCTGTAAGCCAAAGCTTAGAATTAAACCCAGGGTTTGAGCTGAGACCTTGGGAAAGGCTCCCAAACTGAGGTGCTGGAAGTAAGAATGTGGATTTGCAGTTTAAAGCAGAGACACGGTAAGCTAACAACAAAAAAGTTTAGAATTTTAGAGTTTAAGATATAGAAAAATAAAAGTAGTTACAGAGGTAAACAAGGAGTTTAGAGTGCAGCACTGTAGGTTTGTGTGTCAGAATATGATTGGCTAAGAAAGCTTCCACTGTAGCATGAGTCCATGAGATGAAGTATTTAAGGATTGGGTCCAAATCCTTGTTGGCAGTGTTTTTTATTGGTCAGTAAATCCTTAAAAGGTCCTGTAACTTGGGGTCTTGTTCTGCACCATGCAGTAAAGATGTGAGCTGATCTCACCCTTTGTAGAAGATAAGAACAATAAATCACATCACCAAAACCAACCCAGAGGTCCCATCTCTAAGTCATTCAGAATTCCTTCCAAAACTCCCCATGCACTCAGTGATCCTTTTCCAGCCTCAGTGATCCTCTCAAGGCCCAGGGCAGGGTTCCCATTCTGTTTGGAGACTCATGTTTGATGTTGCATCTCAAGGATAGCTTTTTTGGTCCAGTAGAGGGTCAGAGTTTTTGTGTTTAACCCTTTTTGCAATGTGTTCATTGCTCAGTGGATTCATCCACCCTGAAGCACTTTATAAACGATGCATTGTGCACAGAGAGGGATGTCACAGCACTGCTGGAGGGCTTTGCCTTGTGTCACCCTCCAAAACTGGTGGCAGAATTGGGCTCTGGACTTGCTCAGCCCCAGATCTTCTCCTGCTGCTCAGCAGCATCATCCCTCCCTGCTTATGGGAATCAATAACCCTTTAGCAATGTGCTTTTTATGCTACAGCTGAGCTCTAGCTGCAGAGCTCCATTTTTTTCTTGCCCTTGCTCCTTTAGGTACAGAGAGTTCAGAGATTTCTCTTTTCCCCCTCATTTCTGCTTTACCTGCACCACTGCCCCTCACTGAGTGTCTGCCCCATCTCACCTGGACATTGTCTTCTGCTCCTTCACCTGGTCCTTTCTCCATCTTGATGATAATGCTTCATTTTTATATTAATTACAAAATCCTTTCCCTGTTTCTAAAGGCTTTTAAGGAAGTTGGGTAGGAGTCCCTTTCTGCCAGCAAGACTGGAGAAATCAGGCAGATTAAAAAAAGCACTGAGCCTGGGATGGGGGAGTTGCTGGGTGCTGATGAAGTTTGTTGCTGATTAAGTTTGCTCCTGATTTCCCTGTGTGTTTCTGAGAGAGGAAAGGAGTAGAGGGGTGGAAAACTCAGGGAATTTCTTCCCATGCTCAGTCCTCAACCTGACCTTGGGCACTTCCAGGGATCCAGGGGCAGCCACAGCTTCTCTGGGCAGCCTGTGCCAGGGCCTCCCCAGCCTCCCAGCAGTGTGATATTTGTCATGTAACACCTCCACTCCCTGCTACAGCAAAAGGATGGAATAAGTGAAAATAAAACCAACCTTGCAAATAGCAAATAATGAGTTTTGTTTGTTTCTTTATTTTCTTGAAAGGTTCCCCTGCAGACAAATTGCTACTCATGGAGATTTGCCTCATGGGAAGAGCTGTGCCACTTCTCCTGCCTCAGAGGATCCTGGTTTTTAAGGGACTCTTTTTTCTCTTTTTTCCTGTCTTGCTGTAGGTTCGTGGGCTCCTTGGGCACCATTGTCATAAAATGCAAAGACCTGAGGATTATCCAGCTGGACATCCCAGGGATGGAGGAGTGTCTGAACATTGCCAGCTCCATCGAGGTGAGCAGCTACCATCAGCCAGAAAACCTGCAGGTCTTGAGCTCACCTCAGCCTTAAGAGCTTTTTCTTTCCAGATAGGCTTTCATGTTTTGAAAGGCAAAGTAGAATCTGGAATATTTCACATGGGTGTGTTGGGTATTTCTCAGAGGTTTTCGACTCCCCATCCCTGGAAGTGTCCAAGGCCAGGCTGGATGGGGCTAGGAGCAGCCTGGGGTAGTGAAAGATGTCCCTACCCATGGCAGGGGTGGAACAGGATGAGCTTTAAGGTTCCTTCCAGCCCCCACCTGGTGATTCCATGATTTCTCTTGTCCCCACAGGCACTTTCCACCCTGGATTCAGTCACCCTCATGTATCCCTTCTTCTACCGGCCCATGTTCGAGGTCCTGGAGGATGGATGGTCTTCCTTTCTGCTGGAACAGGAGTTTGAGCTCCTCAGCTCAGTGGTGAGTGGGATTTGAGGGATTTCCCAGGCACTTGGATGTTCTGTGAACTGTTTCACCCAGTAGTGGCTGGACTGGAAATCCCAGATGGTTAAAAATCCCTGTGGTGCCTGGGTGAGAAGTGAGAGTTGTTGAACTATTCCCTCTGTGACATCAGACATTTGTTTGCTCCTTCTTCTTGTACAACTGGAGGTTTGAGGTCTTTTTCAGGACATCACAAAGGTAGGAAATGTTTTTGGCCTTTGGGGATGGCTCTCTAATTGGAAGAACAAATTGAAATCCTTTGTCCTGGCTTTGTTGTTCTTAATTTTGATCTGGAGTAGAATGAGATGAATCTTTGTCAAACCCTTCATTGAGATGACACTGGTTTTAAAAAATTGCTCTTTAGGAGGATGACAGTGAGGATGACCAGTTTGAAACAATTTTTCCTTTAATTGATGCTGGGGAAATATTCAGGAGGTTCAAAAAGCAGGAAACTTCCAGTTCTCTTTTTCCAGGTGCTGCTGAGCACATTGATTTTGTTTGGGTAGGAATTGTTCTTGTGGCATTGCCTGTTGTTTCTCTTACTCAAATTTCTTTTTAGGATGCTGAATTTGGTAGAGTGGGAACTATCTTGGGTGCAGGAACCTGTTTAAATAATTCCTTGGATTTGCATCTCTGTGTTCCAGCTCTTTGTTTCACATCCAGTCTGTGCTCTTACTCCAGCAGCTCAGGTTTCTGAGCCCACATCCATTAGTGCAGCATCTAAGAGCATTGATTTTTTTTTTTTTTTTTTAATGTTTTTTTTATGTCTGCAGCCCAGCTTGTCTGCAGCCTGTATCACTTCCTGGCTATGAGTAACAACTGAATAATGTGATCAGCTTGACCAAATTCAGTTGATGAAATCACCAGAAAATTAAAGAACATTAAAGGGGTTCAGAGGCTTTGCTATTTTTGTCTCATAATTAAAGCACTCTCATGTGTCTTATCTTCCTCTGCCATCCAAAGACAGACCAACTGTTATCATATCCAGCACATGCATCTATTGATGTGCTTTTTTCCCTTATTTTTTCCAGGGATTTAAATCTTCATTTGTCAAACTCTTGCCTTTCTAAACATATTCTCTGTGTAAGAATTACATTTAAAAACCTCATTACTTTTTAGCACCACATTTCCAGGGCAATCATTCATTCCTTTAAAATCTCCCTGTCTGACAGCTGTTGATTAATTAATTCTTGGCTTTTAACCCAAACCTTCACATTTTGAACAGAATGGTGTCAAAGGCCACCTTCCAATGATTTCCATCTCCTGAACAGCAGATAAATGTCTCGCTGACCAAATAATTCTTGTTCTGGAAAGACACTGCTTTATGTGACAGGCTGGAACAAGGAAAGGGCTGATTTAAATCTTTCTCCCAGAAGTCAAATAAGTAGAATTCCAAAGGTTGCTGCCTCTGCTAAATCATCCATCTGGATCTGTACGTTCCCCAGTAGGATAACAAGTCAAAAACTATTGCACCTACCCTACAGCTCCAGTAATTTATTAATTCCATATTTATCTGCTACAGGAGAGTTGTTTCCAACACTCTCTAATAGCAAAGTGCAGTGTAAAATTTTATACTTTTTTTTTAAGTTAGGTAAATATTAAATATTTAGATAGTATAGCATGTAATTTGTGTTCCTCACTGCACAGTGAGGGGTGAATGGAATCCAGAGTATGTGCAGGGGATCATATTTTTTCTGAGCAGTCAGAGGAGAACCAAAAGGTTTGTCTTCTGCTAAATTCCAGAACTGCAGGATGCTGCAAAGTAACTCTGGAAAATCAAAAATTTTGCTTCCAAATTGAGTTTCCTGAAATGAAGTGAACAGGCCTGAGAAGTTTGTACAGCACCAGTATAATTAACATAAAGGTATTTTATTACCAAGAAAAGAACTCATTTCATTCTCCTTTTTTTTGCTTCTTTCCTTCCTTTTTCTTTTCCCCTTTTCTTCCCTTTTCTCTATTTTTCCCCCCCTCTTCTCTTTCTTTCCTTGTCTTTTGCTCTCTTTTCTTTTTCACTTCTCTTTTTTCTCTCTTTTCTTTCCCTTTTTAGCAGGAAAGATCTGAGGGTTCTGAACAACTCAGTTGTGCTTCATCTTCATGTCAGAGCTCCTTTTAGAAATCAGAATTTTCTGGGTTTGGGCTCAGGTCAAATGGTAACTGTGAACCATATTTTGCTCTTTTCAGACAACCATCAGTCTTTACATCTGTTCTGCTCCTTGTCCATGCACAATCTGGTCCCAGCAGGGCTTGTTCCTGGGGAATGGCCTCTGGCTTTGCTGCTTTGCAGGATTTCCCAAGATCCGTGCTGGGTTCTGGACTTTTTTTTTTTTAAGGCCTTTTGGTAGATCTTGGCTTATTTCCCAATGTTTTGTGGAAAACAACCTCTCCTGGCAATTTTCAGTTTTAGGAGGAATGGTAGCTTGGACGTTTGGGAATGAATGTCTCTATAAACAAGTATTAGGACAAGAAAAGTAGAAATCCAAGAGTTGATCCTGCACTGGGTTTAAAATTCGCTTTCTTTTTTTTCTCTGGAATTCTTCCTCCTTTCTGCTCAGCCCTCATCCCTTTGCTGCATTTATCCTTAACTTTTCTTGATTCCTAAAAGCTCAGATGTATTTCTGGGAAAATTAAGGGTTCACTTTGCACTCCCTGAGTTTCACACAGCACAATTACCTGGTTGAAAGTGAGGTCTCTCTTCATCCCTTTCCCTGCAGTCCTTCTGCTTCCTCTGCTGCTGCCTTGCTGTTCCAGTTACTGATGGCCCTTTTTGCTTCCAAATTCCAGCCAGGCCAAAGCTAAAGGAGTTGATTTGGGCAGTCTGGAGCTGGCAGTGCAGAGGTTAATGGGATCTCTGCAGCAGGAGCTGTTGGAGGGAAGACAAATGGTGCCAAGTGCTGCCAGGCTCCTCCTCCTTGTCGTGGAAATTACACTGGGATGACATAACAGGATCTCTGTCTGCTGTAAATGGGGGGGAGAGCAGGGTTAAATTACCAGAGTGGGGGATAAATCAGGTGCTGCTCCTCCATTCCTTTCCATACTGGTGGTGCCAGAGACAGCCAATCTCCCACAAGTTCCCCAGAGTTCTGGTTTTGCCTTCTCCACATGCAGTGTCGTGGTGAGGTTTTTATCAGTTTGATATTCTAGATCCATGCATGTCTTTTTCATGGTAATCAAACTGCACACCCAACAGACACCCCAAAAACCCTGTTAAAAATCCCGTTGCTGGTGCATTAAAAGCTGGAGCTGTGACCAGCCACATCCTTTTGTGTCCCAGAAGTTTTCATCTCTGCTCATAACATGATGGCCAGAGGCAATTTGACTTTGCATCTGGGAGAAGCTCTGCTTTTTATAAAATGGAGCTGTTCAGAGGAGCTGTTTTGAGGCTAATGAATAATGAAATAAGGTTATAGCATGGATGGTGCAAAACTGTCCAGCTGGGCTGCTGCAAACAGGCAGCAATTACTGCTTTTGATGCTGATATTTATTTTCTTCCCAGCATCTTTTTTAGGGTGTCACCAAAAAGGACAATTTTCCTGTCTCCTAAGCCACACATCCCATGCCTTGGAGCTGCTTCTGCTGAAATAGTGTTGTGAGACAGATCAGCTTGTTCAGCTGATGGAAAGGCTTCATTGCCAGAAGACATTCCTGAATTGATCCCAGTTTTCCACTTGACCAGTGAGCCAGTCAGGTGCATTTTTATAAGCAGGTAGCAATCAGGAGCTGTGTGGCAAGGGGTAGTAAGGATCTGGAAGAAAGGAATTCTGATCAGAGATGTCCAGTTACTTCATGTTAGGTCAGCAGACCTGAACTGATGTGGATTTTGTGTGTTTTTTCACAGCCTAATTTAGCTGTTGTGCTCTTCTCTCACTTTGTCCTGCTGCCTTTATCCCTCTGCCTTTTTGTCTGCCTCAAACTTTCCTTGAACTCAGATGAGCAGAGGTTTGATGGATCTGTGAGGTCTCTCCCTGCTGCAGAAGCTCCTCATTGACCTTTTTTCCCTGAGCTGGAGCCAAGGCCTGCGGGTGACCCTGGGTATCAGGTAGCTGGAATTCTCAGGCCAAGTGCCTGTGAGGTGCCACACTCAGCACTTCTTTCCCAGGGTTTGGCTGCTGGGAGCTGGAGCAGTTACATCACAGAGCTCCTGATGAGCCCTTAGTGCTTGGCTGCTGGGCCCCTTCCAGAAGGTGCTTTAGGAGAAAAAACTGTAGCTGAGCCCACAGAAAAGAACCAAGCTGGAGATGTTTAAATTGAAATTTTAACCTTAAAGCAGCTTCAGCATCTGGAGTGGGTGGAAGTTCTTTGCCTTTCTTGGCCACCTTTGTCTTGTGAGCTCTTCTTTCAGCACAGATGGAGGGTTGGGTCCTTATTGCCTGCATCTAAATGAACTTTTTTCCCCTCTTGTGGGAATACATTTCTCTGTGGGGTCTCCCCTTGCTGTTTGCTGTGCCTGTGAAACAATTTAAAGCCACAATCACCCATATCTGCCCACATGGACTTATTTTGTGCTGTTTGAGGATGTGGATAAACCAAAGAGGGAACTGTTGCTCAAGACCCAGAGGCACTTACTAATTTTTCCATTGCTTCCAAGCTTTATCTGCACTCTGGGGAATGAGCTTCTGGGAGCTGCTGCAAGGAGGTGATTGCAGGGAGCACCAAGGGATGTGCAGGAAAAATTAATGGGTCATCAGCCCTGTAAATGGTTACTTAAAGGACAATTTGTGGTGCAAATGGAACAGATCACAAACACAACTCTGTGTGTGTGCTTTATCCTGTGCATGATGGAAGTCTTTCTTCCCCTTTCCCTCTCCCATATAATGCCTTTTCTGACCCAAAGCTGTGTTCTGGTGTTTTTCAGACCAATGAGTGGCGTCTGAGCTGTGTGAACAAGGATTTCTCTGTGTGTCCCTCCTACCCTCCAGTTGTCATTGTCCCCAAATCCATCGACGATGAAGCGCTCCGCAAAGTCGCTCTGTTCCGCTACGGCGGCCGCTTCCCGGTGCTGAGCTACTACCACAAGAAAAACGGGATGGTGAGCTGGGTTTGAGGGGTGCTTCTGCCTGAAGGAAGTGTGGCAATCTGTTGGTTTCATGCTCTGGAAGTAACAGAGCTGCTGGTTTATTTTCTGGCTTCCTCAGGGAAGGAACAGGAATGTTGGGTTTTTTCCCCTGGTCTCTTGGTTGCGTGACAATGAAAACACAACATCTGGGCTCACAGATTCCTTTGGGGCTCAGGTTAAACCAGGGCTGCCCCAGTTTCTGTAGTCCAGATCTACTGAAGGCACATATTTGACCAAAATATTTTTGTGGAAGTTCTTTCCTTTGGCCAACTGCGGTCAGAAAGGCTGTGTGGGAGGTGGGTGCTTCCCTGGAATTAATTATTCAAACATAAATATTTTCTGTGAGGCAAGCAGAACACAGATGTGACAAATCCATGAGAATGAAAGAGGGATCAACAGGTCAAGGGAGGGCAATCTGCTCTATCTCGGGTCCCCAACATAGGGACATGGAGCTCCTGGAGAGTGTCCAGAGGAGACCAAGCAAATGCTCCAAGGGTTGGAGCCCCTCTGCTCTGGAGCCAGGCTGGGAGAGTTGGGGGTGTTCACCTGAAGAAGAGAAGGATCCAGGAAGAGCTCAGAGCCCCTTCCAGGACCTTAAGGAGCTCCAGAAAAGCTGAAGAGGGACTTGGGATCAGGGCCTGGAGGGACAGGACACAGGGAATGGCTTCCCACAACCAGAAGACAGGGTCAGATTCTCTGTGAGGGTGGTGAGGCCCTGGCACAGGTTTCCCAGAGAAGCTGTGGCTGCCCCTGGATCCTGGTTCTGGGTAATGGAATGAGTGATCTCCATCCTGGAAACAGCCATTAATCTGCATGGTTGGGAATGTGTACAGCAGCAGTTTGCTTACAGCAGTAAGAACAAGATGAGCCTTGTAAAGCCACTGCTGGCGCCCTGGCTGGCTGTGTCTGCCAAGAGTTTTCATGGAAAGGATGGCAGGAGCCACATTGTCCTGTCTGTGAGCGGTGGGCCCTCGTCACAGCCGTGGTGACAGCAGAGCCAAGGCTGCTTCTGCTGTGTGACTGTGGGTGGAGGATCAGAACAATCTGTTCTCTCAGCCTGGCAGGGTAACTCGGTTCAGGAGTAGCAAATTCTTGGTCTTACACAGAATTTAACAAGCTGGAATCTAATGGAGTGACTGATACATTGTAATTAAGAAATGCACTGTATGAAAGGGATAGGTAATTGTGTCTCTTGCTGATGTAACCAGTTCTGAGGGCGCTGAGACGTCCAACCTGCAGTTTTAAACTTGATACAGTCTCCTCAAATGCTCTAATGCCTTCTCACCTCCTGTGGCCAAGATTTGTAAGCCTTCAATTTGAAGCTGTCTAGTCTTACTCAGGAGTAGCTTGGGATTTTCTTTGCTTTAAAAGCAGCCAGCCACCTACTCCACATCAGTTGTGCTTTTTGCTTTTTCTAAGCTCAGCTGAAAACCACTGAAAGATTTTTGCTCAGTTATCTCTAAAAATTGTGTGTTTCATGTAAGGAGAACAACAGTATTTGGCTCAGATGTTGTAATGCTGTCACTCTCTTTGCCCTCCTGTCTCTGAGTTCTCAGCTGTACCTGGCATTGCTGACAGGCTGCCCTCACATTTTTGTTATGATTGGAGCTGCTGTGGTGCTTCTGAATTGAAAGGCATTTGCTAAAGAGAAATCTCAGCTCAGCAGTCTGTGGACTTGAGGTTTATCAGTCCATCCATAGGGTAAAAATGTCACCTTTAACACATGAGAAATTTGAGTGTTTTAAGAACAGAGTTGGGAACAGGCCTTGAAAATGAAAATCCTGAAAAAGATGCTTTCACAGAATCACAGGATGGTTTTGGTCAGAAGGATCCTTAGGGGCCATCTAGTTCTAACCCTCTGCCCTGGGCAGGGATGCCTCTCACCAGGGCAGGCTGCTCAGGGCCCCATCCAGCCTGGCTGTGAACACTTCCAGGGATTTATAAGACTGCCAGGGTTTGTAAAGGAGCCATCAGCAGGAATGCAGCTCAGTAGTTCACAAAGATGGCACTTGAGGCATTACTGAAGGGATACAGCCCCTAAGATGATGCCTGGCATTTAAAACTTGCCCAGCCAAACGATTTCTGGATCCAAGAATTTCTAATTCCGTTTTAAATCCTTGAGAGGGATCGAACTTGAAACAACTGAAGGATTCAGGGCAAGGCTTAGAGCTCAGTGGTGCCTTTCAGTCAGAACTCTCTCCACTTCCAGTGCCTCATGCACGGTTTTGTGTCTCCCCAGGCGATGCTGAGGAGCAGCCAGCCCCTGACAGGCACCAACGGGCGGCGCTGCAAGGAGGACGAGAAGCTGATCAACGCCACGCTGCGCTCCGGCCGCCGCGGCTTCGTCATCGACACCCGGCCGCTGAACGTGGCCCAGCAGGCCAGGGCCAAGGGAGGGGGCTTTGAGCAAGAAGTGCACTACCCCCAGTGGAGGAGGATCCACAAATGCATCGAGAGGTGGGTTGTTGTGGTGTTGAGGGGTTTTAGGACGAGGTGAGAGATGAGAATTGACTCCCAAGTTCTCAGAAGGCTGATTTATTATTTTATGACATGCCCTTTGCCATTTGCCCTTTGCCATGCCATTTGCCATTTGCCGTGCCATTTGCCCTGCCATTTGCCCTGCCATGCCATTATATATTATATTTTACATTATATTATATTTTACATTATATTATATTTAAAATGTTATACTAAAACTATACTTAAAAGAATAGAGAAAAGATACATCAGGAGGTTTGAAAAGAATGATAATAAAAACCCGTGACAGACGCAGAGAGTCTAATACAGCTGGCTGGGATTGGCCATTAATTAAAAACAATTTGCATGCTGGGTAAACAATTCTCCAAATCACATTGCAAAGCAACAAAACATAGAGAAGCTGAGGCTTCTCATTTTGCCAGGAGAAGGAATCCTGACGAAGGGATTTTTCAAAAAATATCATGATAACAGTGGGTGAAATCAGGCTTTCCTCTGAGCTAAGCTGCATCAGTTGTCAGAGCAGTGATACCTCCATGAAGTATTTGCTCCTGTAAGAACAGTTATGTATCCTGGTTCCTGGCAACAGAGTCATGTTCCTTCTGTGGCAAAACCAAGGTATGTGCATGATAAGGGGATTTTTGGTTTGGTTCCTTGTTCTGAGCAACCAGTTGCAGGTTTCAGCCATCAGGCATCTCCCTGTGCTGTTTCTTTTCCTGGCCATCTTCAGCCACACTCCAGCCTTCCTGGGTTCCCCTTTGCACAGGAAGGAGCAGGTACCTTGCCAGGAAACTTCTGCAGGGGAGGGTTTGTTCTGTGGCTGTCACACTCCTCTTATCCAGAGGATTTGCCCAGAGAAGCTGTGGCTGCCCCTGGATCCCTGGAAGTGTCTAAGACCAGGTTGGACAGGGCTTGGAGCAACCTGGGATAGTGGAAAAGGTGTCCCTGCCCATGGTGGGGGGTTGGAATGAGATGAGCTTTAAGTTTCCTTCCAACCCAAACCATTCCATGAGTCTGTGATCCAGTGCTTTTCTCTGGACAGCTAATATTGTTCAGTCATTTGGAGACAAGTTGCTAAATAAACAGACTTTCAGTCTGGCCTTGTTCAACTTCTCTTAAAGCCTTAATTTTGGGGAATCTTTCTACACAGACATGCAGTAATGTTACTGGAGCTGTAGACCGGCTCTTGAGCAGTTAAATAAGGAATTTCCTGGCAAATACTTGAAGTGTTTGGTTTTGCTTCTAAAGATTTTATGTGAACTTATATTTGTTGCTGATTATTTACAGCATCAGAGAGAGAAGGGAATGAATAAACACAATATACAAACACTAAATAATCCATGTCCTTCTTCCTATGTTACTGCTTGTGCTTTCAACAATGTTTTCATTTTCCCAAAGGTTTCATATCCTGCAGGAGAGCTTCATCAAGCTGGTGGAGGCTTGCAATGACCAGTCACACAACATGGACCGCTGGCTCAGTAAACTGGAAGCTTCCAACTGGCTCACTCACATCAAGGAACTGCTGACTGCAGCCTGTCTGGCTGCTCAGTGCATTGACAGGTAAATCTGCTGCAGAAAGTCTTGGGTTGCTCATTCACTGGTTACAGATTGCTCATTAAATGTCTCTGGCAGTATCAATAACTGCCCACCGTGGTCTGGCTCACTTGTACCCCTGGAGGATTCTGTTTCCTCGTGGTGGAGGAATGTTCCTCCAATAGATCAGGAGGAGGGAGGAAATCTGGGCTAAGAAAAGATTTTGGATCATGTGTTTAAGGTATATTCCTGTGTCTGCTGCAGCCAAGTTAATTTAGAGAGTTTTATTGAAGGATTGGGTTAAAATGGGTCCATGGAAAACTGGGACCCCATGGAAAAGGGGACACAGAGGTGTCTTTTTCTTTTTTAGCAAATCTTTTATTCTTTTCAGCTGCAAATTTCCAATACCACACCTCATTTCCAGAGGTTAAAACAATGTCATCTCCTTGTTTTCCCCAGGAATTTGTCCAGTGCTTTTCCCCTCTTTATTTTTATCCCCACAGCCCTATCCAGACAATCCTGCTCATCCTTTCTAAGTGCTTGTGACCTCTTTTAACCTGACGTTTCTTTCATAAATGCTGCTGACTCAGCTGACTCATGCTCACACCTCTGGCTGCAGAGCCAATGCTTGCTGTCAGCTGCCAGGGTTTGTAAGGCCAGTTTCAGGAATCTAAATTGATTTTATCTGTGGCTCTGGGTGGGAAAAGCCCGTCCCAAAATTTAGGGAAAACCTGTCTTTTCATAGGAGCTGGGGAATGTGTTCTGCAGGCACACAAGCAGCTGAAATGCAGGCTCAGTGGTGAAACAGCACTGCTGCATTCAGGTGGGAGCTCTGTGCTTTTTAAAAGCTCTGACAGTGCTGGTTTCATTACTGGCTGTGCCAGGAAAGGATTGCTCTGGATCAATAGTTTTATCTGAAATTCTTTCCTGCAAGCATGTAATGGGAAAGATCAGTGATGAAACCCTTCTGGCTTGTTGGGACAGTGGCTGATTTCATAATTTTTAACCTCAGCTTTGCTTTTTATGTTTACCATGTGGAGCCATGGCAAGTCAGTTCCAGTTGCCTGACCTGTCTCACTCAGAGCCTGGAGGTCAGAGCTGGGCTGACAAGGAGAGTTCTGTTGTATTTTCCATGGGGAGGGAATGGCTGGGACAGATCTTCCAACATCTTAAAGGCAAAAGGGAAAAAATAATGTTAGAAAATGAATGTAGAGATAGGTGAAGTTTAGGTAGGGAAGGAAGGTTTAGATTAAATATTAGGGGGAAACTCTGTATTATAGCAGTGGTGAGACCCTGGCACAGGTTGGCCAGAGAAGCTGTGACTGCCCCTGGATCCCTGGAGGTGTCCAAGACCAGATTGGATGGGGCTTGGAGCAAGCTGGGATAGTGGAAGGTGACTCTGCCATGGCAGGGGTGGAATGGGATGAGTTGCACTTCCAAGCTGTAACTAAAAGGGATGGTAATCCCAAAGAGTGAGGTAATCCCAAGATCTCCCACAAGGGAGATCTCATTGTGCACCTGCTGTCAGTGTGGGAAAGGATCTGGAGTTCCAGACTGCTCAGCAAGACATGGAGCCTTTAGTGATGCAGAGCTCAGGTCACTGTGGATGAGGATCCAGGTGGGATCCAGGTGGGATCCATTTGGGATGGGGCTGCAGTGGTGGTAAAGAGCCAGCAAATCCTCAGCACTGGTGTCCATGGGATGTAATGGCACCCACTGGGATGGGTTCTGCTCATTCATACTCTCACCCTTCCCACCTTTTCCTTTCCCAGGGAAGGTGCTTCAGTGTTAGTCCATGGCAGTGAAGGAACTGATTCCACACTCCAGGTCACTTCTCTGGCACAGATCATCCTGGATCCAAGGTGCAGGACCATCCGTGGCTTCGAGGCTCTTGTAGTGAGGGAGTGGCTGCAGGTAAGGAACAGCAGAACAACAGTTCCCTGGACAGAACAGCAAGCAGTTCCAGAGACACTGGGGTTGGGAAATAGCCTGAGAGGCAGCCAGCAGGCTGGGCCTTGTTGCAGCCCTGCTCAGTGTGAGTGTCCTTTGTCCTAAAGAGCAGCATCATTACCTGAGTCATTTGTCCCTCTGGCACTCCTGGGGCCTCTGCCGGTCATGGCACGTTTTTGATTTTGGAGAACTGCCTGTTCTGTGTGCTCAGGGTGAACATCTCTTATCAAGGATGGTTTGGGTTGGAATGGACCTTAAAGCACCTCTTGTTCCAACCTCCTGCCATGAGCAGGGACACATTCCACTGGACCAGGCTGCACCTCTTCCATCTCATTAGAGAAAACTGTTCAGACCAAACAACAAAACCTGAGCTGTGCT
The DNA here is from genome assembly GCF_963513975.1 of Fringilla coelebs. Classification (NCBI taxonomy): domain Eukaryota; kingdom Metazoa; phylum Chordata; class Aves; order Passeriformes; family Fringillidae; genus Fringilla; species Fringilla coelebs. The sequence goes on from NC_140030.1 coordinate 3,811,393, forward strand.
CTTTGTACCTTGGCAGTCTGGTCCTCCAGTGCACACAGCCCAGCTTGTTCCTGCTCGCATTCTCTGATCAAACACAGCCTGAGAAAGGCAGGGAAATCAGTCATAGAATCACAGAACCATTTAGGTTGGAAAAAAGCTTTAAGATTCTCAAGTCCAACTGTCCCCCAGCACTGCCAAGGCCACCACTCATCCATGTCCCCAGGTGCCACATCCACATCATCCACATGGCTTTTTAATCCCTCCAGGGATGGGGACTCCAGAATTGCCCTGGGCAGCTGTGCCAGGGCTGAACAACCCTTTCCATGAAGAAATTTTTTCTAATATCCAATCTAATCTAAACTTCCCCTGGTGCAGCTTGAGGCCATATCCTCTCCTCCAGTCCCTGTGCCCTGAGAGCAGAGCCTGACCCCCCTGGCTGTCCCCTCCTGTCAGGAGTTGTGCAGAGCCACCAGGTCCCCCCTGAGCCTCCTTTTCTCCAGGCTGAGCCCCTTTCCCAGCTCCCTCAGCTGCTCCTGCTGCTCCAGCCCCTTCCCCAGCTCCATTCCCTTCTCTGGATACTCTCCAGCCCCTTAATGTCTTTCCTGTCAGGAGGAGCCCAAACATGAGTCCCAGATTTGAGATGCCCCAGCAGCAGAGGGATAATGGTTTCTAACAGCTTGGTCCTGAACAGTTGCATGGACAGAACTCGCTCTGAAGTGTTTTTTCCACATGTCCTCACATCCCATTCCTTGGTGTGTAATGCTGTCCCTGATTCCCTGCAGGCTGGCCACCCTTTCCAGCAGCGCTGTGCCCAGTCAGCCTATTCCAACAGCAAACAGAAGTGGGAGGCCCCTGTGTTCCTGCTCTTTTTGGAATGTGTGTGGCAGATCCATCGGCAGTTCCCCTGCTCCTTCGAGTTCAACGAGCACTTCCTCATCATGCTCTTTGAGCACGCCTACGCTTCCCAGTTTGGGACCTTCCTGGGCAACAACGAAAGTGAAAGGTTGGTAAGGATGCTTGACTTGAATCCTTTAAATCTTGGCTCATTTTCACTTAAGGAAGGTCCCAGAATCATGGAATGGTTTCGGTTGGAAAAACCTTTAAGATCGTCTCGTTCCAGCCCCTTGCCATGGGCTTCCACTTGGCGTAGCTTCCACTATCCCAGGCTGCTCCAAACCCCATCCAACCTGGCCAAAAAAACCTCCACCCATCACCAGTTTATTTAGTTTCTCAGCCAGAAACTCTTCCATGAAAGAATAACCAGCTGGAGTTTGGTGTGAGTCACAGCTGTGGGAAGCAGACTTGTCCATGCAGGCCTGGAGGAGGAGGCTGAGGCAGGCAAAGGCCACAGCTGACAATTCTGTCCCTCACCTGTGAGGGAGGAATGTCACTCTGTAGCCTGGTGGTCCTGGGACCCCCCTGGGAGTAGAAACAGGGTGAAAGACTGGAGCTGCCCACAGCTGCCAGGGAGGTTTGAATTCCTGTTTGGAGTTGGCACTTCTGCCCTCAGAACTCCTGGCTCCAGTAAGGCCATGGCTGAGGGTCTCCTGCTGGACTGGACAGTAAGGGAAAAACATAAATGATCCTCCAGAGAAGGAAGGCAGTTTAAAGCTTCCTGTAAACCTCTCTGTCCTTAAAGTAATCTGGGCTTAGAAGAGACTCTGCTGCCTTCTGCAGGGCTGCTGAACCAGTCATCTGCAAAACCAAGTTAGACTTGAAACCAATGAGCTGAAATTTGGAGGAGTATTGAATGTTATGTGTAATAACCTGCCTGTCACATCTGAGCACATCAGCCTGGGAACACAGACAGGGGTTAAGTCTGATGTTAAGCTTGTGCTGTCTGAAGCATTCACAGGAGTGCTGGATCTCCTGCCTGGCTGGCAGTCCAATTTGCCAGTGCAGGCAGAATGAGATTTGCTGGAATCTGAGGCATAGGGATCCCTGTAACTGCTGGAGGGAGGAGTGCCCAGGAAAACAGCACGGCTTACTCTGTGTGCTCAGTTCCTTCCTGCCACTAGAGGGACCTGTCAGACGTGCCCATTCCCGCAGTGAAACTGCTTTTATGTGCTCAAGATTTCCATTTCCATCCTTCCCTGATGCAGCCCTGCCCCACCTTGCAGCTCCACCTTAACACAGGAGCCCGATCCCTTTCCAAACGTGGCACTCAAACCACAGTGGAGGAGGTGACTGATTCTTCACCTGGACAGCAGGAAGCCATCTTACAAGTGTTATTTCCCCATCTTTTATTCAAAATTAATTGTAATCAACCATGCTGAATAAATTGCTTTAGTTTTACACCCTGTGCCACGATGGTGAAGGGATTAAATGGAATTTTCTGGGGAAGTAGCACATGAAAAAATTTGTGGCCTTGTCTGTGTGGTTCTAACAAGAACCTTACAGATCCAAGTGTGTAAAACTGACTGGCTCCTCTGGGTTTCTTAGGGCTAAACTGAAGCTGCCTCAGAAGACCATGTCCCTCTGGTCCTGGGTGAACAGGCCTGAAGAGCTGAGCAAACTCCAGAACCCTCTTTATGAGGCCAACAGCCTTGTCATCTGGCCCTCTGTGGCCCCACAGAGCCTGCAGCTCTGGGAAGGTGAGCCAGGTTTGCTTTTCCTGTTACAGTCAATACCTCTTTTGTGATTTTTTTTTTGTCTGACTTCCCTGCTGACCATTCTGGAGGATCCATGTGCAGTGGGTTCCCTGCTGCAGAAACTTTCCCCATGCCATGGGTGCTGAAGAGTTCATGGTACAAGCAGGCTGTCATGGCAGGGTGGAGACTGAAAATGGAGTGTCTGATGAGTGTAGGAGGAAAAAAGGAATGAGCCCCCCTCATTTTTCATTTTTCTTTTGTTAACCTTGTGTAATGGGATGGTGAGCTTGGAGAGGAGGGGGTAAAGCCATTTAGGGGGTGAGGGAAAGGGAAGAAAATGTGAACTGTGTACACCTGACTTGAGAGCTTCTGGAATGTGAACAACCTTCATGAATTCCCCCTTGTTTCAAGAACCCCTTGTGACCTGGGTGTCTCTGGGCTTCCAGGTATCTTCCTGCGCTGGAACAGACCTTCCAGATTCCTGGATGAAGCTGAGGAAGAAAGGATCAACATTATCAAGTACAACAAGGAGCTGCAGGCCAAGGTGAACGCGCTGAGGCGGCAGCTGGCGGAGATGGAGACGGATGGGGAGGTGCAGGAGCAGGAGCCCTGAGCTGGGCTTTGCCTCAGGCCTTTGCTTTCCCCTTTGCAATGAGGAAGAAACATGGAAAGTGCATGTTCTGCTGAGCCCTTGGGTACAGCTGACCCTCCCACTGCTGAACCCCTCACTCCATGAACCTCCCTGCTTTTTGGGGAGCGGTTTTTGTTTTGTTTACAGAAGACACAGCTGGGCACAATGTCCCCTCTTGGCAGCTGTTCTGTCTCAGAATTGGGTACAGTGTCAGCAGAAGCTGGAACTCTTTACCTCCAACTGTGTGGATGACCAGGATGGGCCAAGAGACAGGATGTCTCCACTTTATTTTAGACTTTTTCTGGTTTTGTTGAACACTCACAGATTGAAATACAGAGTTCTATAGAGATAGGTTAAGGCATTTTGTCTGGAAGCACCTTTTCTCTCCATGAGTAAGTAAGGCAGCTTAGTTCTTTAATTTCCTAGGAAATCTAGAAATGGTTAAAATCAAATTACAGGTTCTGCCAGTCTACACAATACTCTCAGTAGCCTTCACATCTCACACTTGGGTTGTTGTGTTCAGCATTGGCTTGGGAGCAGGAAGTTAAATACCAAACCAGAGCAAGAGGTTTCAGTGCAATACAGAATTGAAGGAGGGATTCTGCTGCTAATGTTAAGCCATGACCTTCAGGTGGAATTGTCCCTCGTAGACAATGACCTCCTAAGGAGGAACAAACTTTTTTTTATTCTACCTGGAAAACAAAAAGGTTCAGTGGTTGGTGGGGGTGTCCACTTGCAGAGCAGGGCTCAGAGCTGTGCTTTAAACCAGAGCCAAGCTGCCTTCTTGGAAATTTCAACCCCCCTGGCTGGGTTTGGACAGCTGGCCAGGTTCACAGCATTGCCAGGGTGCCAGAGCAACACTTTATTTACAACTCAACAAAACACTTCTGTTGCACCTGATGTGCTTTTCCTTCTTGTGCTCTTATGCCCATCTTGTGAAACCTCAGAAGCAGAAGCTGGAAGTTCAGGTGACCTCACAGATCTGCTGTAGATGAAGGGGCCATCACACTACAAAAAAAAAAAAACTACTAAGAGTTTAGATGATTTGTAGCTGCTAAAACTGCTTAAAGACTTTAGGGATAAGCTCTTTCCCATTTAACTTTGTATTTTGTAGCTGCTCTTTCCACTTCTGTGGCTTCAATCTGCTTTTTATAAAATCAGAATTCTCTCTTGGGATTTTTCTTTTTTCCCTCCTTTAAAAAGACAGGTAGGGGTAGGTCTGAAATACTCCCTGAGGCATTTTTTCAGCTTGATTCTATGGGTAGCCCCACAGAACTGGGAAAAGTTGAATTAACAGCAGCACATGTGGCTGGGATTATCCAAGAAAGAGCTTCCTGTTAGCCTGGTTCTGCTGGAATGAACAGAGCTGCAGTAGGTCAGTAGTGGGATGCCTCTGGAAGCTGCTGAGCTTCCAAGTTTATGGAATGAAGCTGCCTTTATTTAAAAGCCACTTCACATAGATATGTGTGAAAATGCAGGATCTGTAGTTGTAGAAGTAGCTGGGCAGGAACCTGCAAAAATCATGTAGCCACTAAATACAGTCTAAGAAAATTCTATAACCAAGGAAATGATATAAAATGATGTGATAATGGTCAAGTGCTACCTTAATGCCTTTTGTTCAGTCCTTATTTCCTTAATTATTTCCTTCTTGCCTAAGCTCAACTTAGCCCTGAAGTCCTCTGGCTTAAAAAATAAGATCCCTTTTAAAACTCTGCTTACTTAAGGCAGAAGAGTGATTCTCCCTGCTTGCAGTGCCAATTTCTTTTTGGGTTTGGAGCTTGGTTCCCTGGATCCAGTCTGACACAGGGAATGCTGCTCAGGGTGGCTGGGGATCTGTTCTGCATGACAGGGGAGGCAGAATTGGGCTGTTCCCTCCTCCAAACCTGGTGATTCCTCTGGGTATGTTGCTCATATAAGCCCTTAAAATGATTGTACGCCCCTTGAAATGATGTCTTTGGAATCTGCACCTGCCTGAGTGGTGTTTCCCGACCCCATACAGAATTTCTCCATCTGAAATCCATTATCCCCAGCCAGATGGGAAGGATTCAGAAGGCACTATTTTCCCTGTAATAGGCTATACATAAAACACTCCTAAAGGTTATGCAATTCCCTAACACAGTAATTATAGATTGAGCTAAATAATAGAGAAGCAGAGAGGGTTTTTTTGGATCTAATTGCCTGGCTGCTCCAGCCTCTCCTGCAAACTGCAGGCTTCTGAGGAAATTGGGAAACCAGCTGTGACAGCCAACAAAAGGCAGCACATTCTCTCTGAGCTGGCATCAATTTCAGCCTCCACTTGTGTTGAATGCACACCCAAGCTCTGTGTGTGCCTTGGGAACGTGGATCCTGGGAATGACTCCTGGGGCAGTGCAGGTGTCCTTCAGAGCAGCCCCTGCAGGTTATTCCACCTTGTCCCTGCACAAGCTCTGTGGCACAGGCCTGGAAGGCTGGCAGGAGATGCAGTGGGGCCAAGATGTGTGCTGGTGTAGGTTCTCCTGGGACAGGACGCTTCCCAGAGCTGTCCTGCCATGCTGCTGCCACATTCCCTTTGAACGTTTCCATTCCAGTGCCTCCCAGGCTCCAGATTCACAGCAGCTCTCTCCCATTCTCTGCTTTGCTGCTTGCCTCCCCTATCAAATCAGATATTTAATGCCAGTGATGGGTTTGCTCCCTCAGAGGGGGGTCCCTGCCCCATGACACCCAGTTTGCAGATTCCCTGTGGATTCCTGAGCTGGGGCAGTGCCCAGCTCTGGCTCCTCCCTGTGCCACTGCCTTACGCCCTTGCTGCCACCGCGCTCCTGCTCTTTTGCACACACTCTTTGTGTTACAAGCTGGACACGGAAAGCCCCATCTCCCAATTTTGGGGGTCAAGCCACAAAATTTGGGGAGGACACTCTGCCATTTACCAAAAAAAAAAGAAGGGAAAGGGAACTAACTTGCACAGTTTACATAAGGGAAATATGAAATACGTACCTTCAATATTTTGATTGTATCGATTAAGTCTTGAATGTGGCGCTGGTTTTGACGTGCACTATTGTCCCTGTTACATAGGATCTAATTTAAAATTGCACTGTACAGCATTTTTGGTGTCTCATGTGTGCTTTGCTAAAGCCTTGGGCAGTGCTGTGTTTGTGTGAGGGGTGAGGTTTCTCCCAGCACTGCCTGTGTTTTGTCACAGCTGCACTGTGTGCCGTGAGCTGTGTCTGTTCACTACTGCCTGCTCAAGTGATGAGTGCACTGCTGGCCCAGCATCTGGAACTGCTATTTGGACTTGGCTGCTGCATCAGTCTTGATTTTTTTTAATTTTCTTTTTTCCGGTACAATTTGAAATGCCAGGGCTGGGAGTTGTGTGCTTGTGTTAGGTATTTGCTGTCTGTGTACAGAATCCCAGCTGCTGCAGCCTGGAATTTTCTGCAACAACAACAAAGTAACAAATCTGAGGAAAAAGAAGATGATGGCTGGAGCTTCAGCCATTTGGGGGGGAACAAAACAGATACAAAGTGGCTGTAAACTTTGCTGTAGATATGTTGAGAGCATAGTAGATGTGTCTGTTTAAATTAAAAGTCTGAAGACTAAGAAGTTGTTTAATTACACTGCTGAATCTTCTTTATTACTGTGTCCTTTGCTTCCCACTGGAGGGGTGTGGGTGGTATGACTTGGATTAAGCTTTTGCTTGAAATTTCAGTTCTTTTCAACTAGATTGTGTTTTATTTTACAGCTGAACAGGCCCTGTGGTGGTAGAAGAGGATGAAAGGAGAAGGCTGAGACCCTGAGGCTGTGAGGGGCTTGCAGAGCTCTGCTCCAATGGCTTTGGGCCTTGGACAGCAGCTCTGCATAGGATGGATAAAGAGTTTGATTAGCCAAGGTTTTATACTGGTATTGATCTTTTTATCCTGGTATTGATCTCTCCAAAGGAAGAAGAGCAGGGGTGCTCATAGGGAGAGGGGTTTGGAGTAAAGCAAAGCCTTGCAAGAAGGCGGATGGTGAATGGACAAGGGGGAGTGGTTTTAAACAAAACCAGGACAGATTTAGATGAGATATTAAGAATAAATTCTTTCCTGGGTGCGGATGGTGAGGCCCTGGCATAGGTTTCCCAGAGAAGCTGTGGCTGCCCCTGGAAGTGTCCAAGGCCAGGCTGGACACAGCTTGGAGCAGCCTGGGATAGTGGAAGGTGTCCCTGCCCATGGCAGGAAGGTGGAATGGGATGATCTTCAAGGTCCCTTCCAACCCAACCCATCCTGTGACTCTGAAGTCCATCAGGGACTGGGGTCACAGTTTCCTGCTGGTTTGAAGGCAGGAGAACACAAAAAGGACAAACAGCTCCTGGGAAGTGGAGGCTGGGAACTGTGGGAACTCCTGGATCTCTCCTGGCTGGTGAGTCAGGAGGCTGGGAACTGCTGGGCTGTCTGTTTCCCTGTGGTCTCTGCAGCTCCTGGGGAAGATGATGAGTTTCTGTGGGTTTTGGGGTTGGAGCAGATGGAGGCTGAGGGTCTTTGTGCTGCCCTGCAGCCTGTGCAGCCCATGAGATAACACAGGGAAGGGTGCTGAAGCTTTTGATGTGTAAAGATTGATATTCAGCCACTATTTATGCCAAAAGTTACAGCTGAAACAGAGTAGATTTGTTCTAAAATATTTTTAGCAGTGATCAGGCAGTCTGATTTGGGTTAAACTTGATTTTTGGGTGGGGGAAGAAAATAGCTAAGGAATCCCAGAATGGTTTGTGTTGGAAGGGACATTAAATCTCATCCAGTTCCACCCCCTGCCATGGGCAGGGACACCTTCCAATATCCCAGGCTGCTCCAATCCTATCCAGCCTGACCTTGGACACTTCCAGGGATGGGGAATCCATCTGAACAAGTGTTGAATTTTTTCTTTAACCTTTTCTTGAGTCTGTTGGATTTTTCTCTTGGAAATCCCAAGTGGTTTTGCCCAGTGCCATTGTAGGAGTCTCTTCCATGCTGACCATTTTTCCCCCAGGCAGTGAGAGGGGAAACAATGAGGAGGAATTCCCATTGCTGGATGGAGCTTGGGGTGCTGGGCTGGCCTGGGCTGCTCAGAGCTCCCCCTGCCCTGGAAATGTCACCACAAGCCCCTGGCATTTGTCATTCAGAGCTGAGCTGATGATCCTCTGATGTTCTCTTGGGAGGGTGTTGCTGATGGTTTTGGATGCTTTATCTGATGCTGCAGGTCAGCTCATGGAGGGTTTGGTCTTAAAGCTCCAAATCTGCTCCCTCAGGTTCTTAAAACACTAGCAGATAACCTGGGCACTGCACAGATGTAGTCACACCACTAAAAACCACAGTGTAGCTGCTAAAATAATATTTTTTATGGCTTAGGCAGTGGGTTGTAACCATTTACATGACCAGTTTGCACACCCCAGTTGGTCCTGGTTCTGTTTGGGGGATGGTTTCAGGTTTGAAAGGTGGAGCCTGAGGTCACTGTGTGAAGGAAAAAGGCTCTTTTGGCAAGGGGCTCATTCAAAGGTACAAGAGATAAAAAAAATCTGCTTCCTGCTGTTCTTTCCTGACATGGAAAACATTTGTTGGGATGTCCCAGCAAGGTAAATGCAGCATTTCTACAGGGAATTTTCTGGGTTTGGCTTGTAGGTACTTGGTGGAACAAAATAAAACATTTATGGCAGGAATAAAAGTTGTTCCAGAGTTCAGGTTGGTTTGTTTTTTGTTTTGTTTTGTTTTGTTGGTTTTTTTTAACAGAGAACTTAGCTTTTTTTTGTACTGTGCTGCATTTTTTGGGGTCCAACTTGAGCACTTCCAGGGATGGACAGACACATCCATCAGTTGTTTTGAACACAAAGCAGAAATTTTTGCTACAGTGGGGTAAATACAGGGCTCTGGTTACAGTCTGGTTACATTTCCCTCAATTAGGGAATAAAGACAAAAAACCCCACAAACCTGTGCCTTTCTGAGAAAAAGATTTCCTTCCAGAGCTCCCTACAGGACACTTGTGCAACATGAAGCACATGGAGTGTCCTGGCTGTGCTGCCAGCAGTTGGCAATGCTGTCGTTTCACAATGGGGAAGGCTGTGGCAATCCTGAATTAAAATTCTGTTCTGCCCTCCCCCTCACTTGTGCTGGTCCAGCTGTTTGTGGTTCCACGTGGCACATGGGATTGGAGAAATGCATGGAGAAGTGACACAGCCAGGAGGGAAGAGCCCTGCAGCTGAGTCAGCGGCTGGGGTGTTAAACGTGGCATGGAGGCTTGGAGTAAATGAAGTCACAGGGAGGATTTGTGAAGTGAAAATCCACATGGAGCTGCTGGGGAGAGTCCAGAAGAGGCCATGGAGATGCTCCAAGGGCTGGGAGAGCTGGGGGTGCTCACCTGGAGAGGAGAAGGATCCAGGGAGAGCTCAGAGCCCCTTCCAGGGCATAAAGGGGTTCTAGGAGGGCTGGAGAAGGACTTGGGACAAGGCATGGAGGGAACAGGACACAGGGAATGGCTTCCCACTGCCAGAGGGCAGGGATGGGTGGGATATTGGGAAGGAATTCCTGTGAAGGTGGTGAGGCCCTGGCACAGGGTGCCCAGAGAAGCTGTGAGCTAAAAGCAGAAGAGGAGAGCAGACACACCTTGATCCTTTCCCCAGTGCCACATTCCAGGAACCCTGCACTGAGCACCTCTGGGACTGTCAGAGGGACTAAAGGCAGCTGCTCTGCACCAGCCCCACCCTGTGGGCAGAGCCTTGTCCCCTGCAGAGCGGGGAGCCAAAGGGACAGCACATCCCTGATGTGTCTCCACGTGTCCTCAGCTCCTTGCCCTGAGCTCTCCAAGCACCGTGCGTGGGGAGGCTTTGCAGGTTCAGCAGGGCAGAGGGCAGAGCAGAGACCACAAAACCCCCGTGTGTGGGAGGGGGTGGCAGGGAGATCAAGCCCCAGGCTCTGGGAGAGGCTGCTGCAGAAAGCTTTGAAGGAGCAGCACTACTGGATGTGGATCCATGGCCAGGGAGAGAAAGCAGGCAGTGGTGGAGGGTGGGGAGAGTGACTCGTGGAGCCCTTGGAGTGATGGCACCATGCTGCCTCTGAGAGGAAGGGTGTTGGAATGTCTCCTGCTTTCTTCCCTTTGATTTGTGTTCCTAATATTCCCCCATTAGCCTGTTTCTGAACCCCAGGCTGGCTGTTCGTGTTTACAGACCTTTGGACATGGATTTATATTTAAAAAATACCCCAGATCGGGCAAAATACCCAAAGTCAGGCAACAAACCAACAAAACCTTAAAATCCAGATAACATGAAAATTATAGAACAGAAACTTCTCAGTAGCCTGTGACTCTCCCTCTCTCCCTGGAGCACTTTTGGGGGCCACTTTTGATTGACATGCATGGAGATTCTGTCAGCAGGATTGGAACAGGCTGCCCATGGAAGCAGTGGAATTATTCCCCTTAGAAGTATTCCAAAGGTGTGTGGATGTGACACTTGGGGACATGGTTTAGTGGTGGATTTGGCAGTGCTGGAGAATGGTTGGACTTGATGATCTTAAAGGGCTTTTCCAATTTAAATAATCTGAGGATGCACACAAGTGAGGGCTGTCACAGAATCACAGAATGGCTTGGGCAGGAGGGGACAATAAAGCTCATCTGATTCCACCCCTGCCATGGACAGGAACACCTCCCACTATCCCAGCTTGCTCCAAGCCCTGTCCAACCTGGCCTAGTGAGCTGCAAGTCTGTGCTGCCCACAGAGAAAGACACCCAAGGTGTCTTTGCTGCCCACAGTGGGGTTCATCAGGTGGGAGCGTTGGCCTCAGCTGTTGTTGAAATGGACCTTCCACGCTGCTCAGATGCCATCACCCCACTGGGGTGAAATTTTCTCCCCTTTTGGGTTTTCTGCCTTCCCACATTGATGTTTTTCCTCTTGTCCCCTTGAGCTGCTGCCTATCACATCCTGACAATCCAGCCTCTGACCTCGGTTTTACCTTCCTTATCTCACAGGGCTCTGTGCTCTTTCTCACAAGCTGGCAGCCTCCTGGGCTCAGAGAGGAGGGTTTTCCAGCTGGGCTCTATCTGGGAGGCCTTGGGTTGCAGCTGACCCTGGAGGATCAGGCAGTTCAGGGCCAGCTTTCCTGGACACTCCATTTTGCTGATTTTGTGCCAGTCTAGTGCTGCAGGTGCTTGGCTCAGTGCTGGAGGAGGGAACTGGTTTATGGAATCACTCCTGCTTCCCTGTCAGTCTGCGGGCTCTGCCATCCTGAAATGATCTGAGAGAAACTTTACTTTGTGTCTTGGGATGGGAATGGAGCTGGGGAAGGGGCTGGAGCACCAGGAGGGGCTGAGGGAGCTGGGAAAGGGGCTCAGCCCAGAGAAAAGGAGGTTCAGGGGGGACCTTGTGGCTCTGCACAACTCCTGTCCCAGGAGGGGACAGCCAGGGGTGTCAGGCTCTGCTGCCAGGGAACAGGGACAGGAGGAGAGGGAACAACCTCAAGCTGTGCCAGGGGAGGCTAAGGTTGGACATCAGGAGGAATTTCTCCATGGAAAGGGTGGTCAGAATGGGCTGCTCAGGGAGGTTTGGAATCCCCATCCCTGGAGGTGTCCAAGGAATGACTGGATGTGGTACTCAGTGCTCTGGGCTGGTGAAAGGTGGGAATGGTTGGACTCAATGATCCTGGATGTCTTTTCCAGCCTAAATAATTCTGTGATTTACATTGAGTCAAGTGATCAGATACAGTGAAACCACCAGTGCTTCATGCACTCCCTGAGCAGAAAAATCCCTTTTGCTCAACTGCTCATCTATGTCAGAGCTCTGGGAGCTGCAGAGCTCTCTTGTTCCCTCTGCAGAATTCCAGGTGAGCTCTGTTTGCCCTTCCTGCAAGGCTGGGTCCACAGTGCCCTCATGAGAGCAGCCATGGAGCCCTGCTGGAGGCTCTGAATTTCCTTCCATGTGATGCAGACTGGAGCAGGGATTGCTGAGGTCATGCTGTGGTTCAGGTCTAAGGAACCCTGTCCTGGAATCACAGGATGCGTAAGGTGTGAAAGGACCACAGAAATTATTTCACTGGTTTCCCAGAGAAGCTGTGGCTGCCCCTGGATCCCTGGAAGTGTCCAAGGCCAGGCTGGACAGGGCTTAGAGCAAGCTGGGATAGTGGGAGGTGTCCCTGCCCATGGCAGGAGGTGGAATGAGATGATCTTCAAGCTCCCTTCCAATCCAAACCCTTCCATGATTCCATGTGGTCCAACCTGGCTGCTGGTGGCTCTGAGATACCCCACAGGATTCAATGACACTTTAATTTGACCCTTTAATCTGGAAGCTTCTGCCCAGTCTGTAGCAGGTGGATCAATTCTGCTGACACTCCCACATCTTGGCCTCCCTAGGGACTTTAAATGCATTTTTTTTCCAGGCTCTGCAGTGGAACAAGAGGGTTCTTTGTGTTTCTTTTCCTCCTGAAGCTTTCCCTCTTTTCAAGAGAGACATCTGCTCTGGTCAATGGTACTTACAGGCCTTTCAAACTCAATTAGGCACTCGAGAGCAGGGAGCTGTGAGTGCTCAGCTTGCCCAGCCAACAAAGGATTTTCCCCTCTGCAGCTCCTGTAGGACCATGCTTTTCCAAGATTTTTTTAATAACTGACCATTTGTTAGTGTCTGGAATGTTTTGAAATAACGGCCATTCCTGCTCTGTTTGCTCTCTGAACAATTTCATTCAGCAGTTTTTAAGAGGGAGAAAAATAAAACTAAAAAAAAGAATTAATCAGTCCCTGCCCCGACCCTGAACTGAATGGAATTTCAGATCCATGACAAATACCAGGGATTTCTCTTTTTTGGGGGCTGTTTTTGTGGTTTTCTTTGTTTATTTGTTTGGTTTTTAGGGGTTTTTTTGTGGTTTTTTTGTTGTTTTTTTTTTTTGTTTTTTTTTTTTTTTGTTGTTGTTGTATTTTTTGTTTGGTTTTTTTTGTTTGGTTTTTTGTTTGTTTTGGTGGTTTTTGGTTTTGGTCGATTGTTTTTTGGTTTTTTTGGTGGTTTTTTTTTTTAGGCTTGACAATGAAACCATTCTTGCATTTGAAATGGTGGAACCTGAGTGTGTTTCCCCTTTGTGGAGGTGCATCTCAGGGCACAAGAGTTTTTGTGGGGTCTCTTCATGCCCAGCTGGGCAGGAGGGATGGGATTAATCACTGTCAGATGTGGTTGGTTCTGCCTCTGATCTCAGGGCTGGGGATATCTCTGTGTGTGCAGAGCAGAGTTGGATTTTGCTTAGCAGAGCTCTGGGAAAGGTTTTCCCCTTTCAGGAAATTGCTTTAATGTTCATCTTTGTCCTGAATGAAAATGATGACCTAAATATATCTATATTTTTTTATGATTTTTTTAGTTAAGCTCCTCTGAGTGTTTCCTGTGCCTTTAACAAAAGCATTTTAATATTTCAGGATTCCTTTTTGGGCTGCTGAGCTAAAGGTTCCAGCTCACTGAGCTGTGTGCTCACAGGGGCCTGGGATACTTTACATGTCACATTTTCATGCTCTGGGCTCCTTCTCAAGAGCTTCCAGGGGACACTGAGCTGAGCTGGCTCCATGCGGGCATGTAAGGAGGACCAGGCTGGTCAGAGCAAAGGCACCAGCAACTCCATGCTTGATCTCCAGCATCCACAATCCGTGGATATTAAAGCAGAAAATGTAGGGAATGGGACCAGAGCAGCCTGGTCTGGTGGGAGGTGTCCCTGCCCATGGGGGTGGAACGAGGTGAGCTTTAAGGTCCTCCCCAAGCCAAACCATTCCAGGATTCCAGGGATTTCCCAGACTCCAGTGAGTTCTGATTTTGATGTAAGGCAGAATTATTTAAGAAAAATCCCCTTTTTGTCCCCAAGGACAATTTTTTCTTTGCTGAGAATGCTCTTTTTGCAGATGGAAAATTCCCAGCCCGTGTGAGTTGGCAAGCTCTGGTTTTCAGCTCAAGCAGATGCTGATGTATGTTTATATCCTGCTCCAACAAAAACTGTGAATAAACTGGGAGATGAAGGCAGGAGGCATTTCCCTTCCCCATTCCAACAGTCCTCGTGTTGCCGGTGGGGGGGTGGGTGAAAAAATGTCAATTACAGTTCAGTCTGCAGGAATATGACAGCAAAATTAATTAGAATAGCTCTCTCACCTGTCCTACAGGGCACTTCCCTGTAAATTCAGGAAGAATTTTTTCATGGAAAGGGTTGTTAAGCATTGGAAGGAGCTCCCCAAGGAGGTGGATGAGAACCCATCTCTGGAGATGGCCAAGGGATGACTGGAGGTGGCACTCAGTGCCCTGGGCTGGTGACAAGGTGGGGATTGGTCACAGGTGGGACTCAGTGGTCTCAGAGGCCTTTTCCAACCTTAATGATTCTATGAAAGGAAGAAAGATCCAGAAAAGCTGACCTGCAGCACCCACTACCTGAGAAATGTCGTGTGAGGAGAAACAACTTGCCTTTATTTCAAGCAGAGGACTCTTAAACTTCAAGACCAAAGTCTGTAGCCTCACCACACTAAATTACAGTGATTATCTAATAACACTGGATGGAAAATGGAATTCTCCAAAGCCTTTGCCTCTCCCTGGCTCGTAACATGATGCCTTATTCCCTCCAGCAAAGGCAAGGAGTTCTTAAGCTTATTTTTCAGCCCTGCTGTGGCTGCTCTGCTCCTGCACAGCTGTGAGAGGCTGGGGAGGCTGTGGGAAAGGTGCTGCCTGTTCCTGAAGGCACCCAGAATGCTCCCAGCACTTGATAAATGACTTCACAGCTGTGGTAGCAGCTCTGTTTTGCAGAGGTGGCCAGTTTAGATTTCATTTTAAATGCATCTCAACTTCTCTGCTCCAAAGTCCCCCCCCACCCCCCCGAGATCTTCTGCTTTATTTTAGAGTGGTTTTTTGAGGTTAATTGAAAACAGTACTTCAGGGATGAGATGTTTAGATCTGTGAGACCTTGAAGATTTCATGGATATGTTCTCAGCAAGCTTTTCTCAGGTTGTGTCATTACATTCTTCAAGCCCAATGAAATCCAGTGGTTCCCTGGACCATTAGGAATTACAGACTTTCAGTACCTGAAGGGGGTTCCAAGAAGGCTGGAGAGGGATTTTCACAAGGACATTTTCACAAGGAGTGGTAGGACAAGGTGGAATGGCCTCAAAATGAAAGAAGGGAGACTTAGATGAGATACTGGGGGGAAATATCTTGGCTGTGAGGCCCTGGCATGGGTTTCTCAGAGAAGCTGTGGCTGCCCCATCCCTGGAAATATTCAAGGCCAGGTTCAATGAGGCTTGGAGCAAGTTGGGATAGTGAAAGGTGTCCCTGCCCATGGCAGGGGGTGGAACTGGATGGATTTTAACGTCTCTCCAAACCCAAATCATTCTGTGATTTCCCACAGAGCAGTTGTGTCTCTATTCCCACATTTCACAGGGACTGAGCCCCTGACAGGGAAGCTTTATGTAACATTATCAGATGAAACCTGAATCCTCTTCATTAACTATTTATTCTCCAAAGTCTCATTAACAAATGTGCTCAGCAAGGGAATTGGAAAAGTATTATTTCACTGGTCACAGGGTTTTCCTTCTCTTCCTTTTTCTGGGCAGAAAATGACCCTGATGATCCATCACCTCCATTTTCCAGTGAACTCTTTTAGGAGTATTCAGTGTTTCAAGGCTGATTCCTGGTGTTCCATGGGTTTCCATCTGTTGGACAGATGGAGGTGAATCACAGAATATCCCACAAGGATCCCTGAAGCCCAATTCCAAAGGAGGGCGGTGATCTTCCACTGTTCTTTGTGGTGTGAGATGAATTTGGTGTGAGGCTTTGCCTGGATTTTTAAACAGCTTGGTTTTCACAAAGTACATTCCTTAACCCTTATTTTGCAACATCTGCTCACCTCAGAGCCCTGAATGAGCTTGTTTCCACACAGGTTTGTGTTGTTCAGAAGCACACAGACCTTTGAGAAAGCAGGCCAGGATTTACAGGGCAGGGAAGGCTTACAGTGAGCAGACTCTCCCCTCCTGGCCTGAGAGTGTTTGATGTGCTGCTCCTACTTAGTCTGGTAATTCATCCTCGTCATTAGCTGAACTAATTATGCATCTTCTTTCCACTGCCTGCTTGAAATGAATCCCTGTGTGGAAACTTGCACTGTTGAGGCCAGGAAGGAAGGAGGAAAAATGGATTCTGTTCACACTCCATAGCCCGTTAGTGAATCCACCAGTACAATAGCAGCTGCTGAGGGTTTATAACATTTCCTTCTGCTTTGTTTCTGCCTGTGGTTACTCATGTTTGTTTCAGGGTGAATGGTTTTGGCTTTTTATGACCAAGCTCTGAAGGGCACGAAGATTCTTTGGGTTGTTTCTGCTCAGAGACTTCCATGTGCCTTTGCCAATGTGCTACAGGAGCGATGCTGGAAAACTGGGAAATTGTCACAGACTGGTTTGGGTTGGAAAGATCTTAAAGCTCATCCAGTTCCAGCCCCTGCCATGGTCAGGGACACCTTCCAGGTTGCTCAGAGCCCCATCCAAGCTGGCCTTGTCAGCAAAAGAGAATTGAAAGTCATTTTAAATTACAGAACTGCCCCTTGTGAGATCCCTGTATCCACTCCAAGGTAGGAAATTCCTGCTTAAAGGCAAGTGACAACTGCTGTGTCTTCTTCAGCAGAATCAGGGCCTCTCTGCAGGCAGATGTTTTTGAGGGGTATGACCCAGGGCCTGATTTTATCCCTCAAAAATCCCTCCTTTCTGTCACTGATCTCAAATCACTGTTGTATTTGTGATGCACACTTCATCCATTCTGTTTGCTGACATGTGAGGCTGCAAGGCAGTGGATGAACAAGTAATACAGGAAAGGCTGTGGGGAACAAAGGAGCTGTTTCCTTCCTCAAAATAACAATGTCTCTGTCTGGGCTCTAGGAATTCCTCCTGGCTGGTGGCACTGCAGGCTGGGGCTTCTTGAGGATTGTGTAACCTCAGAACTTGTATCCCTGACCTTTTTGTACATTCCCAGGATACGCCACTCATTAGTTTACATCTTTACTGGAGGCAGCAAGCAAAGAGGAGAGATTCAGGTGCTGAATCTGGAGAGGGGAGGTTTGTAAGCCTCTCCCTCTGCCCTCAGACAGGATCCACTGAACACACATCTCTGCTGAAGGTTCCTGCCTAACCTGCTCTTAAATCTCTCAGCAGCACAAACTTTTCCCTCCCCAAGTGATCTTTTCCAGGACTTCCTAAAGCTTAAGGTTTTCCTAAGGACCAATCTGGCTACTATTGGAGCACCTGCCTTCAAGATGGATTTATTTGGAGGTTTTTCTTGTTGTGGTGATGGTGCTCTGTGCTGCAAGATTGGTCCCTTGTCCCCCTCAGCCACTTCTGCTCTTCACAGGTCTGTTTTCTTCCCCTTTTCCCTTTTTTTTTTTTTTTTTGGATAACTCTTGTTGCTGTGGGATGTCCTCAACTGTGTTTCATCTGTCTTTAACACCTGGATGTGCCCTGGTCTCATTGACAAGGTGGGGATTGGTCAAAGGTTGGACTCAGTGATCTTGAAGGTCTTTTCCAACCTTAATTATTCTGTGAATGTAAAACCAATCACCATGAGGGTGGAAATTAAAATTGTGGACATAAAGGAAACCAGATCCTTTATCTGCCATCAGTGCATGGGCAATATTGGGGTCTCCTGAGGGGAGAACCTTGCAGGATTGCTGTCCTGTGATCACAGAAAAAAAAGTTAATTTTAAGAAAGCAGCAGCACAGACATATCTGGGGGGCACTGAGGGTTTGTTCCTGGTCCATTATGGTGCAAGATGCCATGAGGTCCCTTTGCACAGGGGATGTGGCTGCAGCCACTGCTGTCCCCAGGCTGTGAGCACCCAGTAGGAGTTAACCCTGCTGAGAAGCTCTTTTCAGGCAGGGATCTCACACCCAGGTGGAAGATGCCAAAAGCAAAGACTTCCCTCATTCCCAGCCTACCTGGAGGGGGAACACCTGTGTTTTCCCTTTGCAGGAGCTCACAGGGAGGGGAATGAGGCCAGGAGAATGTGTTGAAAAACAAAGCATCTGTGGCTCACACAGTGCTTTCACCCCTTATTAAAAAGAAAAAAAAAAGACAAGCCAAATCTAATTGAAACAAAGATCATCAAGTGTGTTCTTTTAATTAAAGAGAACAACTTCTAAATAAAATCTTCCCTTTTTTTCCTTCTCCAAGAAGGCAGCAATGCAGTGTGACACATGTTTGGGTGCAAAAGCGACGCTTTCCCTCACAGAGGGAAGATGAGCCCTGACTGTGATCAGAGTGAGGTTGTCCTGGGCTGTCAACACGATGTGACACCTCCCTGTGCCCGGGCACAGCCCGTGTCACATCTGCTGGGCATGACAAGTGTCAGGGTCAAAGCAGTTCAGCACCACAGGCAGAAGACGTTTCTTCTTTTCGCATCCTGTGTGGCTGACCTGTCACTGAGGCCCAGCTCAGCGTCCCTCTTTGGTGTCTCTTTGTGGCTGCTGTGGCACATGTGGGACACAGCAGGAGATCCTTTCAGGAACTGAAACTTTGCTTGGGTGTGAGGGACAGAGAGACACACAAAATCCAGGCAAAATTCTATTTCCTTACTAATCTATCTCTGAGCAGCAGCAAAGGCTTGTGGAAAAAACATAGGAAAAAGGACCTGCTATAGATTTGTAGGCTCCCCTTGCAATGGGGAAGCTGGAGAAGGGGTCCTTCTTCAGGAACTGTGGTGATAAGACAAGGAGTAATGGGGTCAAACTGAAAGAGGAGAAATTTAGGTGAGATATGAACAGAATTGTTCCCTGTGAGGGTGGTGAGGCCCTAGCAGAGGTTTACCAGAGAAGCTATGGCTGCCCCTGGATCCCTGGAAGAAACCAGATTGTCAGGGCTCGGAGCAAACTGGGATAGTGTAAGGTGTCCCAGCCTGTGGAAGGGGTGGAACAAGATGAGCTCTAATGTCCCTTCCCACCTAAACCCCTCCGTGATTCTAGGAACTGTGGTGGATCCCTGCCCTTCTCATGAATGAGAAGGGCAGGGATGACCACAGCTCAGTGGGGCTCTCTAGGTTCACCCAAGTGGGGGATCTGGTCCAGGAATGATGTGCTGCCACCTTTCCAGTGTGTTCTGGAAGCAGTTCCTGCAGGAAACCTCCAGTTCTCTCTGCTTCCTATGTCTGGTTCTGTCTGTGTGTTCAAGGGCTGTTGTGCAGCATCCACATTCCTGGACAGGACTGCAGCTCATCCCAGAATCCCAAGTTGGGTCAGGTTGGAAAGGACCACTGGAGGTCATCTGGTGCTCCAGCAGGGCCATTCCAGAGCACAGAGCACAGGGCTGTGTCCAGATCATTCTGGAATATCTCCAGTGAGGAGGCTCCACTCCCTCTCTGGACAATCTGTTCAGGGCTTGGTCACTGAACAGGGAAAAAGTTCTTCCTCATATCCAGGTAGAACTTCCTGCTGTTCAGTTCCTGCCCATTTCTTTTCTCCTGTTGCTGGGCCCCCCCCACCTCAGAGCTGGTCCCTGCTCTGAGCCCTCCCTGCAGACAGAGACAGGGAAGATATCCCCTCAGGAATAAATAAAGTATTGGATATTTGCCTTTTTACGTGGAGGAAGATGAAAAAGCAAAAGCTGAAAGGTGTTTTAGCTCCTGTCTTCCCCACTGTGAACGTTTAAGACCTGTTAATGGGCAAAAATCAGGCAAGATGGAAATACCATTATCTAAAGAACACAGTGAAATTCAACAGACTTCAGAAAAGATAAGCAGTGTTTCAAAAAATATGTTAAAATGTGAGCTCCACATCAAAGGAGGAGGTTGGTTTACCTTCAGCAGCACCTTCAAATACAAGGTACTGCTCAGAGGGAGGGTAAGCATGATTCTAGCACAAGTAGTCTTTAAAATAGAGAATAGAGGCTGATAAGCTGAACACCACATAAAAATGACTCCATTGTGTGAATATCAAATGGGTCCAGCAAACAGAAATGACCCATGCTTCACAAATATAATTACTGCACTTGGCTCCCTCATGGCTCAATGCCCTGCTTATAATAAATGGCCTTGAAAAACAGCATTTTTATAGAGTGGTTGGTTTGCTGAGCTCCTCTGCTCCTTGCTGTGCTGAGGCAGGAATTGCTCATCACTCAGGGAACCCAATTCAGAACATAAAAGCAACCCCAGCAAATCAAGGCAATATCCTCCTAATCCTGCTCCTTTGTTTCCAGCAGCAGCTTTTTCCCCACAGTGCTCTCACAGACACTGGGATCTACAGCTGAAGGACTTTTGGAACCAGCCACTGTCACTGCACAGCCAGGGGGTTTAGAGTCACTCATCATTAATATTTTTCTCCTCCACAAACTCACCCATGTGCTTTAGAAACTCAGGTAAGTTAGTGCCATCCACACTGGATAATATCCCTGCTCCATCTATAATTTCGTGCCCTATAATTACATGTAGCTAAGCTGTTACATAACAATCCCAGCCTGTCTGCCAAGGGGTGGAATTCGTAAGCAGGAGGGAATGAGGGGGAAAAAAAGGCTTATAACACCTCTGTGGCAAGATAATCTTATCTCAAAGCCTTTGTTCTTCAAGATTGCTCAGGGAGTTAATGTTTGTGGTTATGAAATATAGATGTGTTTGGAATGGGGGGGGAAGTAATAATGTTGTTTGCTGGAGAAGGAATCCAGAGGAGAAGGATCTGGAAGCTCTTTGTACAAGTGCTGCTGGGAATGAGAAGACTTGTCAGGATCAGCTGAGGGAAAGGAGGATTTGATCAGCTTCTGTCTGAAGAGATGCTGGGTCAAATTGAGAGATCAAATCACTGGTCGATCAAACATGGAATTCTGCTTGCCAGCAGTTTGTCACTTTGTCCTTCAGAGGACATCCCACTGCCCCACACCCTCCAGGGCTCTCCTGAGAAGGGCAGCAATGCACAAGCTTCCCCTGTGCTGTCAGAAGTCACCCACTCCCTCGGCCAGAAACAGCAGGAGAACCTGGATGACCCTTTAAGGTCCCTTCCAACTCTGATACTCCCAAAATTCTATGGCTTTATCCTTGATTTAGGAGTGGGATTCCCATATCCAGCCCTGCTTCTAAGGCTGCAAAACCCCATCACACCAGGACTCTGACTGGAGATTTAGAAAGTGTGATGTGGGATCAGATTTAACTCCAAATACTTTGTTCAAACTGCTCCAGGCCCTCTAATCCCTCCTGGCTGCTCATTAAGAACTCTCTTAAGAACTTCCTGCTCCATGGAGCTTTACTGGATGTTTAAGAAATCAGGCAGTGCCTGGACTGCACCAAACCATGACGTGTTTCTGGATTTCTGCAGCTTGGGGCAAGTAAGGCCCCTCTAGAAGGATTCTTCAGTGAGAAATTTGCATCTTTGTCCTTCCTGCCTCCATACAGTCTTGGGATGGAAAGGACATTAAAGCTCAGCCAGTTCCAACTCCCTGCCATGGGCAGGGACATCTTCCACTACTCCAGGTTTCTCCAAGCCCTGTCCAGCCCAGCCTTGGACACTTCCAGGGATGGGGCAGCTGGAGCTTTCCTGTCAGGCTGCCAGCTGGAGCTGCAGGGACTTCAAATGAAGGATAGTTCCCCAGAAAGGAAAAATGAAAAAATAGAATTTGCAAGCAAGAAGGACAGCTCCAAAACCTGAGCAGAAATAGCTCTGAAGGACATGGTAAAATGTAGGACTGCATTTGTCACCTCACAGGGCACATTCCTGTGCTTGAGATCCAAAAATGCTGAATGTGGGTTCATAACCTGCCAGATATTCAGCTGCTCTTCATTCAAGAAGAATGTGCTCATTCCAGCACTCTTGTCTTCTAGGGAACCATTAAGATCCCAAATAGCATAAAAAGAAATGTATCCAATGGAGAGTGCCATCCTATTCCTACACCTGATATCAAGAGAATTTTCCCTTTCTAAGGCTATTTCAGTTATCCCTTGTGGAGTCCAGCAGAATCTGCGTGTCAGCCTCACCCCAGTGAGCTCCTTGCTGTGGACATGCAGCTCGACCAACTTTAGTCTCTTCATGGCCTCCTACTTTAAAAAAGTGCTGATAGGATGAGTTTTCTTCTGAGAACAGCTACACCCATCTCCTGGACACAATCAGCCAGCAGGCTCTGTCCTGTGATACGATAAAGGCTGCCCAGGAGTTCGATGAGCAGTTGTGTGGGTGCTGATAGGAGGGTGGATCTCCAGTTTTGGGGCTCAGTGCCACAACTTAGCTGGGCAGAGAGCACAAACACGATGATTCCCCTGGTCCCTGTCCCAGCAAAGAGCTTCTTGGTGGTTTCTGCACCTAAGATCAACCAGGTGGCTCATTCTGCGGGGCTGAAGGCATTTAGGACTTTGCCATATACATGAGGCACTGACCTTGATGGGAAAGGGGGAAATATCTTCTTCTAGGAAATATCTTCTTCTATTGAACTTTTAGAAAGCAGTGTAAAACCTAACAGGTCCTGGCCAGCCACTGTGACCTCAGTAAGAGCAGGAACACTAAAAAGCAGAGTCTAAGCAAGGGAGGGTGAGTTTTAGCAGCTGTTCATGTAGAACAGCCACCAGCAGGATGTGAAGGCAGCATCTTTGGATAGAAATTTGAAATGCAGAGATGATTTTTAGCAACAAAATGATCATTTGGGTACTACATTCCTCTCTGATGTCTGGGTAGTCAAGGAGCTGGTGGTACAACCTAGGAAAAACAATTGCATTGGTGTGTGGTATTTGCTGGGTCCCCAGGATGAAGGAGGAATTGAGAATCTGACTCCATGTTCTTGGAAGGCTAATTTATTATTTTATGATATTATATTATAGTACATTAAAGAAATGGTATACTAAAATTATACTAAAGAATAGAGAAAGGATACTTATAAAAGGCTCAATGAGATACTGACTAAAAACTCGTGACTGACTCGAGTCCCTACACAGCTGGACGGTGATTGGTCATTAAATAAAAATAATTCACATGAAACAAATCGAACAAACACCTGTTGGATAAACAATCTCCAGAACACACTCCAAAGCAGCAAAACACAGGAGAAGAAAATGAGATAATATTGGTTTTCCTTTTTCTCTGAAGCTTCTCGGCTTCCCAGGAGAAGAAATCCTGGCAAAGGGATTTTTCAGAAAATATGATGGTGACAGCGGTGCGATGGAAAGATGATGAAGGGAGCATCACCCTGATGGAGGAAAGGCTGAGGGAGCTGGGGCTGTTCAGCCTGGAGAGGAGACCCAGCTGAGAGGGGCCCTCAGCCCTGGGTGTCCCTGTGTGCAGGGAGGGCTCAGAGCAGGGCCCAGGCTCTGCTCCAGGGCCCAGCAATGGCACCAGAGGAACGGGCAGGGACTGATCCCAGCAAGTTCCACCTGGACAGGAGGCAGAACTTCTTTCCTGGGCAGTGACCAAGCACTGAACAGATTGCCCAGGGAGGGAGTGAAGTCTCCTCACTGGGGATATTCCAGAACTGTCTGGACACAACCCTGTCCCATGGCACGACCCTTCCTGAGCAGGGAGGTGGCACCAGATGGCCTCCAGTGGTCCTTTCCAGCCTGACCCATCCTGGGACTCTGGGAATTAGGGATTCTGGGATTTGGGGATTCTGTGACCAGTGCTGTGTTATTGCAGTGCAGCTCGGCCAGTGAGTGCTGACCAACAGGAGAGCTGGAGACAGACTTGGGACAAGAGCATGGAGCAGCAGGAAGAGGGGGAATGGCTTCCCAAAGCCAGAGGGCAGGGCTAGATGAGATATTGGGAAGGAATTGTTCCCTGTGAGGGTGGGCAGGCCCTGGCACAGGGTGCCCAGAGAAGCTGTCACTGCCCCATCCTTGCTGCGTCCAAGGCCAGGTTGGACAGGGCTCGGAGCAGTCAGGGATGAGGGAAGGTGTCCCTGCCCACGGCAGGGGATGGGATGAGCTGTAATGTTCCCTGTCCCCAGACTCTCCGTGTCGCGGTGCCCCCGTACCCGGGCACCGCCCGCCCTCAGCCCGCCCGGCACCGCCGCCCCTCACGGCGCGTGACATCACGCCCGTGTGACGTCACCGCCCAATCCCCTGGGCGGCCGCCGCTGACGTCAGGCCCCGGCCCCGGCGCGAGCGGCCCCGGCTGAGGGACGGGGCGGCGGCGGGAGCGCGGCAGGAGCGGGGTGAGCGCGGGGATGGACCGGACCGGACCGGACCGGACCGGGGTCTGCGGGGCTTTGCGGGCCTGGTTTTGGGGAATTTGGGATCGCGGGGCCGCCTCGCTCCCGGCGCGACCGAATGAATGGGGTGGGGGAGGGGCGGCTATCCCCGGCACCGCGCGGCCCCCTCCTCTGGGGACACTTTGGGGACACTTCGGCACCGGGGCGGGGGTTCAGTGCTCGTGGTGCTTTGGTGCCTCACCGCAGACTCGCTGCTGGCCGGCGGGCGGGCTTTGTTCGCGCCCATCACCCGCCCCGGCTCCTTGGTTTCATCAGCGAAGGCTGTGCCGGGTGGAGTGCCAGGGAATCGGGGAATGGTTTGGGTTGAAGGGACTTTAAAGATCCTCCCGTTCCAACCTGTGCCGTGAGCAGGGACACCTTCCACTATCCCAGGCTGCTCCAAGTCTTGTCCAGCCTGGCTTTGGACACTTCCCGGGGTCCAGAGGCAGCCACAGCTTCTCTGCAAGCTGTGCCAGGTCCTCTCCATGCTCACAGCCAAGAATTCCTTCCCAGTAGCCCATCTAAAACTACTTTTTTTTTTTTTTTTTATGTTTAAAGCTGCTACCCCTTGTCCTGTCCCTCCATCCCTTGTCCCAAGTCCCTCTCCAACTCTCCTGGAGCCCCTTTAGGCTCTGGAAGAGGCTCTGAGCTCTCTCTGGATCCTTCTCTTCTCCAGGGGAACCCCCCCCAGCTCTCCCAGCCTGGTCCCAGAGCAGAGGGACTCCAGCCCTTGGAGCATCTCTGTGGATTCCTCAGGACTTGCTCCAGCAGCTCCACATCCTTCTGCTATTGGCCTCAGGTCTGGAGAGAGCTCTGCAGGTGGGGTCTCACCTGAAAAGGGCAGAATCCCCAAATCCCCCCCTCCCCTGCTGCCCACTCTGCCCAGGATGCACTGGACATTCTGGACCAATCCTCCTTACCTCTTCCAGGCGTTTCATGCCGTTCAGCAGCTGCGTTATCTCCCTTTTTTTTTTTTTGTTTATTTTTGGTGGCTGAGTCAGGTTCCCAGCAGGTCCCTCACGGCTCGGGCTGACGTCTCCTCTTGGCGGGCTCCGCGAGGGGCTCGGCCTCATCCCCGGCCGTGCGTCACCTCTGGGACAGGAGCCGTCCGTGTGTGTCAAGGTTATTCCAGCTGAGCTTGGCCAGCAGCTCCCTGCCAGAGGGAACAGCTCCAGCCAGGACACCCTGGCACATCCCCCCTGCCAGGGGACACCGGCAGGGACGCAGCGTCCCAGCCTGGGGCATCTTGGAAGCAGAGGAATTGCCAGCAGGGAATGTGAGATGCATTTGGGTCCAGCTATCCAGGCAGCAGTTGCTGGGGTTGAGCTGAGAGTATCCCTCAGTTGTTGCAGCTCGAGTGCTCCCAAATGCAGGGATCTGATGGAGTTTCCACTTGGCAGCACTTGGGCACCACAGAGGCTTTCCCATGAGCAGAGTGGCTTGTGCTTCATCTTCTGGATGCCCGAGGAAGGTGCTGTCTTACTCCTCAAGCTCTCGATACAGTTGGGAAAATTAGAGGGGCTTCCCAATGCATAAGCAAATCTGCAGGTCTGAAGCAGAAGCTGTGGGGTTTGGAGCCAATTGGGAGTTGAGAACTTGGAGCATGGACTATGTTCCTGAGGATGTGGCTGGAAATCTGAGATCCTGTGCCCTGCAGAGTCCCATAATTTTCTTTGAAAGAGGAAAGTTCTGGATTCTTTGGTTTAGCTCCCTGGAGGGGCATCCTGTGGCATCCCAGCAGCTGTGCAGCCCCAGAGATCCTGTGGGAGCTCTGGGGTTTGGTTTGACCTCTCTTTCCTCCCTCTCTCCCATTTTCTTTGAAGCTTGCAGTGGGACTTTCCAGACAAAGCCCATGACTTTCTTCTCTTTCTTGTCACTGTGACATTCTATTAATAGCTAATTTACAAGAGCTGCTGGTTTCCATAAACATTTTTGACTTTTATGTGAGCAACAGGTGTTGCTGCTTATGTAACACCTTGGAAACCTCACAGAGGATCAGCAGCTGGCAGTTCACTCACTAAATGTCATTTTATGAATGTGTCTCTTTTTTTTTTTTTCTTTATTCCCTCTTTTCCCTCTCCCATTGCTTTAATCTTCTTACAAACCCCAGAAATTTCCTGCTATCCCAGGCAGATTATTGTTCATTGGAACACGTGCTTGCTTTCTACTAATCTTTTTGCATTGCCACTAATTAATTTAAACTCCATCCTTCGGCCATGACCCGAGGCTGGCTGGTTCTGGGACTTGGAGGAGCTGCTTGTGCACCTTCAGAGCCCTTTCCCTGCCTATTCCAAACTTCCAGGCATTTCAAAATCAAGCAGGAGAGAACAGCGAAATCCCTGGCGGCTGCTGCTCTCACACACTTTTTTTTTTGGTTTTTTTTTTTCCCTTAAGGTGTGGGACAACTCCTACTCTCTGCCAGGATTTGATTGGCTTTCCAAAGAGGCAGTGTCCTATAAATTGCCTTCTCTGCTCTGCTTCTGCCTTATCACCAGCTGAGGCCCAGGTGAGTACAGGAGAGGGAAAATTCCAGCAGCAATTCCATTGCCTAATCCCTGAAATTACCTTTGGTTTTTGGTTTAAATTATTGGGGTGGGGGAAATAACTTTGATGTTTCAGGATAAAACTTCCTCATTTCGCTTTCTAATATCAGTTTGAGTTGATAAATGAGATCAGGGACTGAGAAACTATTCAGAAGGGGATGTTGGAGGGTGTTTGAAAATACATTGTGGAATCTTGAAATGGTTTGGGTTAGAAGGGACCTTAAAGCTCATCCTGTTTCATGGGCAAGGGCACCTTCCACTATAAATTTTATCTATATATTATATAAGTAATTTTTTTGTCTTCAGTTCCCAACAGAACAGAGTATTCCCCTTTGGGATAGTAAAAGGGGAAGCCTATAAAAAATACAAGTTATTTTACATCAGTTACATTAATTTTTTTTATGTGTTCAGAGCTGTTAATAAATCCTGGAAGTTATTTAAGATAGAAAACTTGGATCTAGCACAATGGGCTTTCCTGTATGAGTTGATTTTGCAAGTAAATCACTGTGTGGGGCTGACTTCAGCTATTTGGGGAAGTGTTTTTAAGGCATAACATTGATTTCTTTATATATCTGTGCATTTGTAGCAACTTTAGTAGCCAGTCACACCTGTTTTTCCCCCTTTGTATTTGAAATAGAAACAAATGCCATCAGCGGAGGGTTTTACAGCAGCTCTGCTGCCTGGCTGTTTCAGTTCCTGGTATAAAATGCATTTACTGTTCTGAGTCAGACCTGGGAGTAAATTCTCAGTTTAAACCTTTGTGGTTTCACTCTAGGTATGTTTGCATAAACCAGTCCAGTCACTGGGAAACCAATTTTCGTCAGAGCCAACTTTTGTTTGTACTTTGCAAAGCTCGAGATGCTTTTTCAGGTACTTGGAGTGGAAATTTTTTGTCACACAGACCAGTGAGTCTCTCTCAATGCTGGAAGATTTTATTATTCAATGCTGAAATAGGAAGGGATTATCATGAGAGCTGGTGCCTGGGTCTGTGTCCAGGTGGAATTTGGATATTTCCAAGGAAGGGCACTCCCATCACCTCTCTGGGCATCTCAGACCAAGTCTTTTTAATCAGTTTAAATGTATTTTTTTAATAATGCAATTTTATGGGGCTGTCTTACTAGACAATATTTAGCAAATCTGTATTTAAATAGCAGAATTCCCTCAAGTACCAGAACATTCTCAGTCAGGTGACTGAGAAGTGCAAGGAACACCCACATTAATCACTTATTTGCTTTTCTTTGCCACTGGAATTCATCTGCAGCAATGAACTGCTGCAATTTCTTGTGGAGAGCTTCCATCTACCTGACTCACCTTTTTAGAATATATGCCCCAATAAAGGATTTGACAGGGTAACCCCATCAGGCAAGTTTGAAATATGCTTTCATCTAGGAACTTACATAATCTAGATATTGGGAAATACTTAAAAATTGTTCAGAGGGGATAAGGGAAAAATGACTGGTTGTGCCTTGAGGATTTTATTTGAGATAATTAAATTTGCACCACAGAAATGACCAGTTGTGGCTGCAGGTGTCATTTATTTGGGGTACTTTGCATTTCCTTCTGCAATATGAAAGATTTGGAGAGCAAGAACCCAAACTTGAATGCAGCACAGAGTAAATTATAATTATGTGAAATAATTAGGATGTTTTCCTGAGGCCTGGCTAAGCTCTGCCACTCCTCTGTTTGCTTTCTGGGTACTGTCCATCCTGAGTGTTAAATCAGAGTAAATCTCCCTTTTTTTTCAAGATATTTCCTGCTGCCTCCTTGGCTCAGCTGCTCTTGCTGATGCAATCCTGAGGAGTTTTGCTTATACCAGCAGCCTGCAAAACTTCCACTCCAAACGTGGCATGACAGCAGCTTTGTTTTATTCTGTATTTATCCTGAAAATCACAGTTCCAAGTGAAGTTTTAAAAAAAGTTTAAACTTGAGCTTTACAGTATTCTCCCTGTCCATTTTTCTGGACTGTGGATATTTTCCTGAGCTCACTCCAGGGAATACATTACCTCTGCTCATGTTACACCCCAGGCTGCTTTCAGCCGTTGCTTGGCACAATCCCCCAGCCCTGGATGGCATCAAATTCCTCTGGATCCCTGCAGAGTTTTCTGGGGGAACGTTTTAAAAGCCGTTTAATGGGGTTGAATCACTCCTGACTCATCTTTTGTCTCTCTCCTCGCAGCACACCTGAAAGGGGAAGATGCCAGTCATCAGGAACCTGGGCAGAGCTGCCAGCCAGCTGCTGCAGAGCTCTGGCTGTGGCTGTGGGGTGTCCCTCGTGCCCGTCAGGGCCATCGGGGTGTCTCCACGCCAGGTGGCCTCCGACGCCAGCTTCCACTCGGTGACGTTCTCCGAGTCGGATCATCCCCGGGTGCTAATCACAGGTCAGCATTCCTGGCACACCTGGGTTCCTGCTTCTCAGCTGAGCTCTCCTACTGTTATCCTCCCTCCCCAAAGGGCACAGTTCTGGAAGCAAAAATACCCCAAATATCCTGAAATTGGGATGATCTTTCCCATCGGGCAGTAAGATTGGAGTCCTGTGTGAACTTTCCTATTTCAATTCCAGAACTCTTCTAAAACCACTTCCTTGAGAAAAAAATGTAAAAGCTTCCTGACTCACTGAGAAAATCATACTAATTCTTGATGTAATACAGATGATAATGGAATTCTGCATTGTGAATCCCACTTTTCCTCTGATTTTTGTCTTTTAGGTGGTCTTGGCCAGCTCGGGGTGGGACTTGCAAAGCTGCTGAGGTGGGTCACTATTCCTTGGCTTGCTGTGAGTGAGGAATTCCAGCTTTAGTCATCACTTCTAGGAGCAATAGTTGTCTGGAAAGTTGTTTATAAAAGAAATCCTATGTTTCAAATGCTGTTTTTGCCTGTTGGCTTTGTAAATAACGTTAATGGCTGAACTTGATGATCTTAAAGGTCTTTTCCTTAATGATTCTATAATTAAATTTTCACCCTCATTTTGTTTGTCCCTCCTGTGCTTGCTGTGGGTTCCTGACGTATTTTCTGCGTGTCCATTGGTTACAAGTCCCAGAATAGCAGGATTTTGTCTGAGGGACTGTCTGCTGAGTTGTTTGCTTCCACTTAAATGGGAGTATTCAGAGTCTGAACCCTCAGAGTTTTCCTTCTTTTTCCTTCTCCTTTTCCCCACCTCAAGCACAGTTGCCTCCTTTTTTTATGACATCTTTTCAAGAAGTGTGAAATGCTCCAAGAGCTCTCCCTGATCCATGTCCTTGTCCATATCCAGCTCTGCTCCAGTTTATCATTTGCTCACAGTCTTTGCTGGAGGGAATTTAGACCAAGATTAAAAGTGAGCAGACTCACTGCATTCAACACTGTAGCAGTTTGAACATTTTCTACCATTTCTATGATATATTTTAAAATGATCCAAGTAATGGGAGGCCAGAATGTGCTCCAATGCCCCCAGATGTGCTCTCTCCAACAGCCTTGTGTTGATTAGCACAAGGTCACAATTTCTCTCTTCTATCTGCTTAGTTGATATAAAATAACTGCAGCTACAAGAATCCCAGTGGCTTCTTCTTGTCTGCAGGGGAGTAAATGATCCCCAGGTAAAATTTTCAGTAAGAAAAGTGTAGGAAAGTCTCTTTTCCCAACGTATTTTCACTTTCTAAAAAATTCCTCTATCCTTATGCAGACCTTGATTGCTACTAGAAGTATTTTATCATTTTTCAAGATTCTGGGTTGATATTTAAAGGATTGTTGGGGTGGTTTTTTTTGTTTAGTGCACTAACTGATTTTATTGTGGAAAATATTGTTCCTCTGCTATCGCTCTGGCAAAACAAAATAGCAACTGATGGATTATCTCAAAAAGCTGTGGACTCACTGTTCCCTGTGGGTATTTTTACACAGGAAACGCTTTGGAAAGAACAATGTGATCTTGTCTGACATTAGAAAGCCTGCAGATAATGTTTTTTATAGTGGTAAGTGACTGGGGAAGCACATGGAAAAAAAAAAAAAAAAAACCTTGACTTTACCTCTGATGTTCATAAACTAATTATCAAAGTGCTAAGTGGATTACACTGACAAGCTGCTGTTCAAACCTTCTGCATAATGCCTCCCTGCTTTCAAATCTTGCCAAGATGTTGGTTTCTTCTCTTATTCCCTTTTCCTAAATACTTCTCTTTGTATTTTTTCACTGCTGCTTTGCCACTTTCCTGACTTTAATAACTATTTGAGGCACCTTGTGCTCCTGCTGTAGAAAGAGGTGCTTTTATTTTTTTGGAGGGAAGAAGTTGGAAATGAAACTTGTGCTTTGTTTTTACATGCTCAAGGCATTTTTATAATGAGGTGGATATAGAATAGGATTTAAGACTCTTTGATTTTCACTGGAAACTTGCAAAAATTTTTCCTCAACCTCCTTGTTTAGTGATGTATTTAGGTGGTGGAAACAGCAGCCTGAGCTTCATGCAGAACCTTCCTTCCATCCATTCCTGACATCCAATTTCCCACTGCTTCCACCTCCTCCAGGTCCTTTCATCTTTGCGGATATCTTGGACTACAAGAACCTGCGGGAGATCGTGGTGAACAACCGCATCACGTGGCTCTTCCACTACAGTGCCCTCCTCAGCGCCGTGGGAGAGGCCAACGTGCCCCTGGCCAGGGCTGTCAACATCACTGGTGTGTGCTGGGTTTGAGAGCTTACAGCTGTGTCAGGGCAGGTTTGGGTTGGAGATCAGGGAAATGTTCTTCCCCAGAGGGGGTGGGGCATTGGAGCAGCTCCCCTGTAGGAATGTGCTCCCTGTCGGTGGTGACAAAACTGTCTTCTGTCCCCTCAAAAAGGAAAGAAGCCCAGAAGTTTCTCTCTTCAATTAGGTGAAAAAGACACTTCATAGGACCTTAGGGACTTCACCTCAAACTTAAGGATAGCTAATTGGACAGAAGCCACAAGTCCCACTTAGGCAATTAACTAGAAAAAGGAGTGAACAAAGAAACTAATCACTTTTGTGAGGTGTTTTACCAGGAGCAAGAACCTCTTGCACTTGGCTCAGTTTTTCTCTGTTTGTTATTTTGCCTTTTATTAGACCTTTTTGTTTCCAACACTGCAACAGAAGCCATCCTGCTGATTTTTGTGCCTCTAAGGGTAGCTGAACGATGTTAGGTGTGTTATAGACCTCCAAGAGCTTATGAGACCTAGCTCAAGGAGGCTCCTATAACACTCCCCAGTGAATGATGACATTCCCAAGGCTGCCAGAGCTCCAGGAGTGTTTGGATAATGCTCACAGGGTGGGATTGTTGGGGTGTCTGTGCAGAGCCAGGAGTTGGACTGGATGATCTTGATGGCTGTCTTCCAACTGAGAATATTCTGTAATTCTCACAATGGCTTGAGAAAGAAGAAATATTCTGATAAATCCTGTTGTTTTGTGTTTTTTTCCCAGGTTTACACAATGTTCTGGATATTGCAGCTGAGCATAATTTGAGGCTCTTTGTTCCAAGCACCATTGGAGCCTTTGGACCCACCTCTCCTCGAGACCCAACTCCTGATCTCTGCATTCAGAGGCCAAGGACAATCTATGGAGTCTCCAAGGTCCATGCAGAGCTCATGGGAGAAGTGAGAATTTTTTATTTTATTAATTTCCTAAAAGGTCTGGGTGAACTTCGCTGAAACAAGAATCCCAAAGAAGCTTTGGCTGCCCCATCCGTGGTAGTGTCCAAAGCCAGGTTGGACAGGACTCAGAGCAACCTGGGATGGTGGAAGATATCCCTGTCCTTGGCAGGGGTTGGAATGTTCTTTAAGGTCTCTTCCAACCCAAGCCATTCCATGATTTTATAATTGGAACTTCATTGCTTTTGTAAGATTCCTCACTCATTCTTTCCCCCATTTTTCCTTAATTCAGACTTTACTACTCAGCAATAGTCTGAGGCAGCTCTGAAGGTCAAATATCTTTTGAGTTTTGTTGGGAAAAGCACAAAGCATGGGAAGCTGGCAAACAGCTGACTTTCAGTGTCATTTCTTTCCCTGTCTTTTATGGCTTTGGCCTCTGTGCCAGTGTGAATGGCACTGCAGAAAGGACAGTGCACAAAGCCTTGTGACAGCAGGTACACAATGATGACTTTTTGATCCTCCTCTACAAAAAAAGACTTTAAAGTTAAAGTCTTGGGAATCCTCACATGCACAACTTCTCTTTTGGCTTTGTAGTTATTTATAAACAACATTTTTAAAGCTGACATTTTTATACAGTTTCCAGGTCTGAGGACTGTATTATCCTGGAAAGTCTCACAAACTTGGGAATGTTCAGTTTCTGAACATTGTAGATTGTCATGAGTAGCATGACAATCCATGTCAAAGATCCATGTGTACTGATGTGGATGTGAGCTGAAAAAGGGCAAGCAGGGAGATGAGTTGCCAGGCAGGGAATGGGTATTGTTCAGTAATTCCTTTCCTTTCATCCCTTTCCTGGGATGGCTGAAGGTTCATCCTGTGTCAGGTTTTTCCTGTGAAAGCAGTGGGTGTGTGACCAGCTCTTGGTGTGTAACTCTGTGTTTCTGCTCCCCTCCCCAGTACTACCACTACCGCTATGGCCTGGACTTCCGCTGCCTCAGGTATCCAGGGATTATCTCTGCTGATTCCCAGCCTGGGGGGGGAACAACTGGTGAGTGACTGGTGCATGACAAGAGGGCTAGGAAGGACTTTTCACAAGGGCATGGAATGGCAGGACAAGAGGGAATGTCTTCCCACTGCCAGAGGGCAGGAATGGGTGGGATATTGAGAAGAAATTCTTCCCTGTGAAGGTGGAGAGGCTCTGGCACAGGTTGCCCAGAGAAGCTATGGCTGCCCCATCCCTGGAAATATTCAAGGCCAGGTTCAATGGGGCTTGGAACGTCCTGGGATAGTGAGTGGCATCCCTTCCCATGGCAGGGAGTGAAATGGGATGGTTTTTAAGATCCCTTCCAACCCAAACCACTTTGTGGTTTCATGGTGAATATCTCACAGTCCTGCTGCCAGATTTGAGACAGGAGACTTTGGGGTTGGTCTGAGGTTTGTTGACTGTCATGAAGTGCACAGCACAGGTCATACACATCCATTATCCTCTTCCCCAGATTATGCTGTCCAGATTTTCCATGATGCCATAAAGACTGGCAAATTCAAGTGTTACCTGAGGCCGGACACCCGGCTGCCCATGATGTACATCGATGACTGCCTGAAGGCCACGCTGGAGGTCATGGAGGCTCCTGCAGAAGCCCTGACCATGAGGACCTACAACATCAGTGCCATGAGCTTCACTCCTG
Organism: Fringilla coelebs; assembly: GCF_963513975.1. Taxonomy (NCBI): domain Eukaryota; kingdom Metazoa; phylum Chordata; class Aves; order Passeriformes; family Fringillidae; genus Fringilla; species Fringilla coelebs. The sequence continues at coordinate 3,845,485 of NC_140030.1, forward strand.
AGGAGCTGGCCCAGGAGGTACAGAAGTATGTTCCTGAGCTCCAGATGACCTACAACGTGGATCAAGTCAGGCAGGCCATAGGTTAGTATTTTCCCTGGCAGCAGGTAAGAAAAAACATCATCAAGGGTGAAATTAAGTCTCTTTTCTTTTTAGGAACTGACAAATTGCTCCTGTGCAGTTCAAGTCTTATGGCTCAAAGTTCAGCTTTAGTAATGATGAACCATCTCAAAGTTCAGAGAGATTTTTCCTAAGCCTCACCTTTCTTGGTTCTTTTTCTTTTTTTTCCTGCAGCTGACAGCTGGCCCATGAATTTCGACGACAGCAACGCCCGCAGAGACTGGGGTTGGAAACATGATTATGACCTCCCTGAGCTGGTGACCACCATGTTTAGCTACCTTGGGTCTGACTCTAGGATTGCCCAAGCTAACTGAAATGCTTTCAGATGTTTCCAGATTTCCACAGAGGACCAGGAAGAAATGGCTGAATTTTAGTTTCTAATTTTCTGAGTTTTAGAGCATGTCAGTTACTAATTTTTGTAAGTAGTGACAGGGTTGGGCAGAAATGTCCTGTACCTGGAATGTCCTTTAGATAAAAAACAGCACTGGGTGCTGTCCCCAAACACAGCACTGCTGACAAACACAGAGTTCTTGAACTTTCACGCTAAAGGAAAAACACCAAAATTGCACTTACTCCCGGCTGATGGCTCTCCAATCATTCCTGCCTCTTCCTTGGCAAACAGCAGGAGATAGCATTGTCCAACCTGGCCTTTCAGGCATATCCCAAAAAGTTAACCATAGGTTTTGCTTTTTCCTGGTGGAGGATGTTAGGTTGTAGCAAGAACCTTTTTACTCTTTGCTTACAAAAGAGACATCAGACGAGCTGTTTCACGTTTCCAAATTGCAGGGGGTTGTTGCAATTCTAGTTTGAAATCAAACTTTGTTCAATAGCTCCTATTTATATCTCTCTTTAGTGCTGTCTAAGCATACACTTTTCTATACCTAGGGCATACAGAGTAGCAGTCTTATGATTCTGCTTATAAATGTGAAGTGGAATAGGACTTGAATTCTCATCATGCTTTAAAAATAACCAGGGTTTACAAGCAAAACTTTGTCCTGTTCTCTACAAGTGACACTGCCTTCAGTGCAGCCTCAGAGGGAGAGCTGAAATCCAAAGAGCTGTTCCATGGATGTAAGTCTGGGTGGGATTTCAGGGAGGCCAAGCCTCTGGCTGGGGTGTTTAGCAGTACTTTTGGTTCTGCCAGTTTGCACAGTGTGACATTGCCTGGAACAAGTTTTAAAGGTGGAATGAGGATGGAGCCTTACTGTAGAGTCGGGTCAGCCTTGGAAATCTTTCCTGTTCACCCCATTTTCCACATGCACTGTGTTTGTAGCTGCTGTTCATATGTAACTCATACCCTTTTATTCTTCAGAGAGGGATCCAGAAGCTGAAACCATCTTCTAGCTACAGCTAAGGGCTGTTCTGCTCATTGAGTTTCATGCACAGGAGATGCTGGGATGAACAAGGGAGTTTTAGTAGATGTGTGAGGAAGAGGTGTCAGTTCAAAAGCTACTTAGGAGACTTCAGGAAATGACAAACTGGAGAGACAGGAAAGCCATTGTAGGTACAATACCAGTTTCCATGGATGTGAGTCTGAGCTGTCAGCTACTCCAGCTGAGAAGCAGCCTCTGGGAGCTTTGGACTTTTATTTTTTTCAAAGAAAAAATACCTTTCATTTTCAAAATGACTGGAAATTCCCTACAGGAAGCTCTCCTTTTTTTTTTTTTTTTTGGTCTTGTATACTCCAGTAGTGTGTGTAGGTAAAAACATTCAAGCTTTTTGTTTTGTTTTTTTTTGCCTACAACTTGTTTGCTCTGTTTTCTGTGATGGTGCTTTGGTGGTTGTGAGTCTGTTGTGTTCTCTGTATCCCTGCCATGATCAGACTTTTGTCCCTTTGTGCAGGAGTTCTCCTGCAGGGAATATGTTTCCTCACAAAAGTAACCTTCCAATGAAGATTCTGTGGTGAAACCCAGTTATTTGAAACATTTGTTACACTTGTATCTCTTGGTTTTGTATGTATTTTATCCTTTCATCTGTGGGCAAAGTAGGAATTTCCCATGTATTTAAGCTCAAGGGTCTTGGCTGTTACTGAAACATTTTTATATTGTTTACATTGCTGAAAGGAGAAATTTTTAAACTTTGGCCACTTTGTAACTCTCACGTAGCTCAAGTGTAATTTTTGGCCCAATGGGCCGGTGAAGTTGGCCCTCCCTTCGCACCCTCTGAGGAGAGACTGGCTGGGCTTTGTCCTCTGCCCAAGAGGATGGGATCCAGACTGGATTATCTCCCAGGGACCTGGAGCCAGCAGATGAAGGGCTGGAAAGGAGCTTGAAGTGTCTTGTCCACTCCTCAGTGCCTCTGTTCCACCTTCGGGAAGTGTAAAATAAAGAGTTGTTGATGGGTCTCACTCCATGTCCTTACGTCACTCTGAGTCCTGGGGTCTGATCCCCTCACCCTCATTCCCAGCTCCAGTTTCATTGGAATCAGCAAGAGTGAGGAGCAGGAGCGTTCTTTCTTCTGAAGCACTGTCCTTGGTGGTGGAATTACACAAAGGCCTTGGAACAGGTGCCATGGCAAAGGTGGAATCCAAACCTATGGCAGTTTGAACACAGTTTTGGTTTTCCTGCCAAGATGTTACTGGCCTCATTTAGGAGCAGCCATTTAAGCAACTTATTATTTTAAAAATCTGAAATAAACCATGTTCCCATAGAGAGTGGTTTGGAGGAAACTTTGATGACAATCAGGAAATGCAATTAAATGTGTCTGCAAGGTCTGCAGCCTGTTTGAAATTCTCATTTTCAATCTCACCAACGATCTGTATATTATTTTCCCCATGTTTTCCACATTAACTTCTCTTGTAATGATGTCACAATTTTTTTTTTTGTATTAAAACAACTTGATATGGTGCAAAATATCTACCTTTTTCTACCAGTTGGAAGTTTGACTTCTGGGCAGAGATTTCCCTCATGACACTTGAGCACTGTGGTTGTTAAATTACTTATTCAGGACAAAAAAAAAATTAAAAAAAGGTTGTTAAGAATATTTTTTTCAACTATTGTTAGTTGTGGGTGATGCCTACTTTAATAAAATCCTTTGCAGATGGATCCTGAGTTTGTCATCTTTGGTTGGAGCAGGTGGGAAAGTGACACAGCCAGGAGGGAAGAGCCCTGCAGGCTGAGTCAGCAGCTGGGGTGTTAAACGTGGCATGGAGGCTTGGAGTAAATGAAGTCACAGGGAGGATTTGTGAAGTGAAAATCCACATGGAGCTGCTGGGGAGAGTCCAGAAGAGGCCATGGAGATGCTCCAAGGGCTGGGAGAGCTGGGGGTGCTCACCTGGAGAAGAGAAGGATCCAGGGAGAGCTCAGAGCCCCTTCCAGGGCCTAAAGGGGCTCCAGGAGAGCTGGAGAGGGACTGGGGACAAGGGATGGAGGGACAGGACACAGGGAATGGCTTCCCACTGCCAGAGGGCAGGGATGGATGGGATACTGGGAAGGAATTCCTGACTGTGAGGGTGGGGAGGCCCTGCTGGGTCCCTCTTTCTGTGTCTGAGCAGGTCCTGCCTCCAGGTGTTGCACAACCTGTGATGGGTCAGCAGGAGAAGCTTGGCTGAGGAGATGACACCCATAACTCCCCACAGCCCCACCCTGCCTCCTTAATCCATGGATAAACCCTCCCTGCAGCTGAAACGAGGCCTTGCCCTCCTCCCACACCTCGGCTTTCCAACGATGGGAACCTCAGGTGGAGAGAACATTCCTCCTGACCACAGCTCAATGACTAACGTGGCCGTGGTGCTTCGGAGGGTGTTGCTCTTCCCAGCTGCTCCCCTTTGATCCTTGGTCTGGATCTTGTTGAGTCCTGTTTGACACAAGCCCAGCCTGGCTTTTAGAGGTGCCAGAGGTGATGGTGCTGCCTCCAGAGCTGCTGCAGCTGGAGCCAGGCTGGGAGAGCTGGGAATGTTCATCTGGAGAGGAGAAGGATCCAGGGAGAGCTCAGAGCCCCTTCCAGAGCCTAAAGGGGCTCCAGGGGGGCTGGAGAGGGACTTGGGACAAAGGATGGAAGGACATGACAAGGAGGAATGGCCTTAAACTGAAGGATGGTGGGTTTAGATGGGATATTTGGAGGAAATTCTTGGCTGTGAGGGTGGTGAGGTCCTGGCACAGGTTGCCCAGAGAAGCTGTGGCTGCCCCATGCCTGGAAGTGTTCAAGGCCAAGTTGGATGAAACCTGGAGCTGCTTTCTTCTCTTGGCTGTTTAAGACATCAGACAGGTGCAGGAGAGGAGGAAGCTCCTTCCCTCAGTGGAAAGGTGTGAGGGAGGTGGGGGATTAACACCTGTTCTTTTGGAAAACCCCTCCTGCCACTCCTCAGGTTGGAATCAAGCTCTCAGCTGTTTGTCAGGACCTCTGCATTCCTGCAGTTGAGCCCAGGGGGGTGAAGAGAGGAGAGCATCTGGGTTATCCAGAAGGAAATCCAGGGGCTGGGATCCCCGCCTTGCAGCCCCCTCCCCACACTCCGTGTTTCAGCCAAGCCTGGTGCCTTTCCTGCCCCCCTGCAGGCAGGTTGTGTCTATTTTAGGGAACATCAGCTGACATTTGCCCTTCTCCTGGAGCCTCAGGCCAGTCAAATGCTCTCCAGGCTATTTCTGGCTTCATACCATAACTGTATGTGATCCTAAATTCCCTGTGGGACTGAGTGCCTGTGGCATGCTGGGGCTGAGGGGCAGCAAGGGGGCAGCTCCTGGAACAAACCCAGGGATTTCAGGACGACTGGGATGACGCAGAGCAGCTCAGAGCTGGCACACACAGCTGTGGAGATGCAATTCAAAAGACATTTATGCCTCAGCAGCACCATTATGGAAGCTAAATCTGGACTGGGCACTGCTCAGCCAGGAAAGAAAGTTGTTTCCTGCCCTTGTTTCTGCAACTGTGAGCAGTTTAGGATGTTTTCTGCCCCTAAAGTCCTTGTGCAGCCTCCTGGAGCTCCTGAGAAGGGGCAGCACACAGGTTAATGTTCACTTTTGAGGGGATTTAAACTTTTTAACCAAAAATATAAACAGTCTTTTGCCCTCTCCCTCAATCTCATATGGATCCCCAGAGTAGAAAAGACCTAGGGTGCAGGATAATATTTCTTCTGACCTCAAGCAGAGCTTTGATATCCCACTTTGGAGAAGAGAAGGCTCCAGAGAGACCTGAGAGCACCTTCCAGCTCCCAAAGGGGCTCCAGGAGAGCTGGAGAGGGACTGGGGACAAGGGATAGAGGGACAGGACACAGGGAATGGCTTCCCACTGCCAGAGGGCAGGGATGGACGGGATATTGGGAAGGAATTTCTGGCTGTAATGGTGGTGAGGCCCTGGCACAGGATGCCCAGAGAAGCTGTGGCTGCCCCTGGATCCCTGGAAGTGTCCAAGGCCAGGTTGGATGGGGCTTGGAGCAACCTGGGGTAGTGGAAGGTGTCCCTGCCCAGGGTAGGGGGTGGAACTGCCTGTTCTTAAAGTTCCCTTTCCAACCCAAACCATTCCATGATTCCACAATTCCATGAACCCTTCCACATATCAGTGTGAAGTTGAATGGAAAACTGGGCTGGGAATGTGTCCTCTGGAACTTCCCTGATGAGCCTTGGTCCAATCCTCAAAAAGAGGAGGTTCTTGGCAGGGCACAGCTGGCTCCAAGGACATCAATCCTTTTTTGGCACGGCGGGGGCGTTGATGCCAGGGTGATGTCACCTCACCTGTGTGGTGCAACAGATCACACATCTCTCCAGCCTTTCCACTATTCCAGGTTAAAGAGCTGTCACCAGCAGAGCTGCTGCAAAAAGGATGAGTCAGAGGAGAGAAAGTAAAGTCCAGAGTTCATCCCCTTTGACCCAACGAGGCCCAAAAGTCCCCAGATTTGGTGCATTTTTAAAGCTCCTCTTCCTGGACACTTGTGATGCTGAGACTCAGAGGAGGTTTAGGAAAAATCCTTACCTTTTTAGTCCTTGTAATTTTAAGGAAAAATTGATCTTCTAGAAATGAAGATGAACCATGAGAGCTCCAAAATCTGTAAATAATTTTTAAGATAGTCGAGTTTTAATGTATTTAATATATATATCACTATTTTATTTATAATAATTATTTATCTTATTATCGTGCTTACTTTCGTGGGATCAGTTTTTCACTATATCCACAGCAATATTACTTTGGTAAATACAGGAATTACACCATAATTGCTCAGATATGGCTTGCCAACATGTCCTAAATTGTGATAAACTGCTAAAATGACATTTTTTATTAGGGTGTCTTGTAGGGAACTCGTCACAGGGTGTCTGAGTGTGTTTTACTGCATACAAACACCACCCCAAGGATGTTGCTTCATGGGATAAGTGGTTTATTGAGCTGCAGCTCTAGGGAAGCTTGGTTTGGTGGGGATTTGTGATTGGTGTGGGTGTCTAATATTGAAATAAAATATGTTCCTTTCTCCTGAGTCTGGCCCCATCCTGGATGGCACACATGTGCTTCCACACTTTTCCCAGCTGCACCTGCCTTTGGGGAAGGTAAAAGGAGGAAAGGTCAATAAATTGCCCATTTATTTTTTCATGTGTTTTTTCCATGCTTAGGTGTGGCTTAAGCAGGTCTGAAGTTGAGGCCGGGATGAAGAGATGTCACACTTGTTTTCTTGGAGGAAAACATACTATGGAAACTGGGGATAACCCAAATTCCTCCTGCAATCTTTCCCCCGCCTCAAGATAGTGTGGAAGCTGACACATAAAACAAACAGAAGAAATTCCAAGTTGGGTCAGAGTTGAATCTGCTAGAACAGAGAGTGGCAGGAAGAGGAGGGGTCAGTGAGGTGCAGATCCTGCTCATCCAAGCCCAAGTCTGATCACAGAAACAGAGAATGGAATATCAGCATTAAGGTGGGAACAAACCTCTAAGATCATCAAGTCCAACCTTTGACTGGATCCCATCATTCCCACTCAACCACATTGTGAAGAATCTTCTGGTCCCCTCCAACTCTCCTCTCACTTCTCCATGAATTTTGCCAACCACATGGAAGGCAGAGGCCGTGCAAAGCCCTAACTGGCACAGGGTCCACCCAGAAGTTTGTTGAGCTGTTTTGAATATGCTGTCTGGCTGAGGAGCTGCCAAGAAAACAGCAACAACTTCATCCATCCGTCCATCCATCCATCCATCCATCCATCCATCCATCCATCCATCCATCATCCATCCATCCATCCATCCATCCATCCATCCATCCATCCATCCTTCATGCATTCATCATCCATCCGTCCATCCATCCATCCATCCATCCATCCATCCATCCATCCATCCATCATCCATCCATTATCCATCCATCCATCCATCCATCCATCCATCCATCCATCATCCATCCATCCATCCATCCATCATCCATCCATCCATCCATCCATCCATCCATCCATCCGTCCGTCCGTCCGTCCATCCATCCATCCATCCATCCGTCCATCCATCCATCCATCCATCCATCCATCCATCCATCCATCCATCCATCCAGGCTTCCCTGGGACCCTCAGCCCTTCTGGCTGGAAGAGCTGCCCTGTCCCTTGACCAGGAGCAGCAGGGTCCCTCTGGGCAGGCCGTGGGTGACAGAGCAGATGTTTGGGTGCTGATGACCCCGGCGGTGTTTGCTCTGTTGGCAGCGTGTCCCGGGATCAGTGCCAGGAGCAGATTTCCCACCTCCAGCCTTCCTGCCTGGCAACAGCAGCCGGGGCCATTGGCCTGAGATAATCCTGAACCTTTAGGGGACATTTCCCACCCATCCCTGGGCACGTAGGCCTGGCAGGAGACTGAGGCCATCAGGGTCAGCATTCCATGGGAATGGTGGCGCCTCAGTCCCTGGAGATACCCCAGAGCCCTCCCAGGGTGTCACACACTGTCTATACAAGGGCCTGGGGAGCTTCAGGGGGGGTTTGGTTCTCCAGAGGTGACAGCCATGGTGTGAAGGGAGTTGTGATGGAGGAGGCTGTGCACAGGAGGAAAAAGGCATTGCTGGGCTGGGATCCATGGAGGGACTGCAGTCCACAGCCCCCAAGCTGTTGGCTGGAGGCAAATAAAATAAATTGTAATTTAATTATTTAAAAAACCACATTTAAATAGTAGAACCATAGGATGGTTTGTGCTGGAAGAGATGTTAAAGGCCATCTCGTTCCACCCCCTGCCATGGCCAGGGGCACTTCCCACTATTCCAGGTTGCTCCAAGCTCCAATGCCCAACCTGGTCTTAGACACTTCCAGGGATCCAGGGGCAGCCACAGCTTCTCTGGGCACCCTGTGCCAGGGCCTCTCCACCCTCACAGCCGAGAATTCCTTCCCAGTATCCCATCTATTCCTGCCCTCTGGCAGTTTGAAAGGCTTTATTTCAGTTTTCAGCCCTGATTCAGACTCTGAATGCAGTGATGATGATGATGATGATGATGATGATGATGGTGATGCAGTGACAACAGAGCTGCTCACACTGAGCTCAAAGCCTGGATGCTCTTCCAACACTTTTCCATTACTGCCAAGAAGATTCCACTCATGGCTCTGGCTGATGCTTTTAAGTGATGGCTTTTTTTCCATGGCTGGGGATCAGATATTTGCTGGGCTGGAGGCTTCTCCCTCTTTCCTGCCAGTTCCCAAATCCCTCCCCACGGCAGCCATCTGCCACTCCACCAGAAGCTGCCTCTCCATCTCTTCCAAGACACTTGGAGCCAGACACGGCTTTACTTGTCTGGCCAGGGCAGGGGTCTCCATCCTGCTGAGGTGCCTGTTGAAGTGGAAAGTTTAATTTGAGGCTTAACTTGTCCTCTCCCCAGAAGCCATTAAATAACTGGTGCTGGTTTGGCTGGGAGGCTGGAGAGGAGGTGGTGGAGGTTGCTGTCCTCTGGTCATTGAAGATGCAGCAGCTGCACAAATTTGGGGTGTGCTTGGGGCAAGCAGCACTGCTGGGGCAGGAGAGGTGTTTGGAAAGAAGAAGCTCTAAGGGCTGGAGCCCCTCTGTTCTGGGACCAGGCTGGGAGAGCTGCAGGTTCACCTGGAGAAGAGAAGGATCCAGGGAGAGCTCAGAGCCCCTTCCAGTGGCTAAAGGGGCTCCAGGAGAGCTGGAGAGGGACTGGGGACAAGGGATGGAGGGACAGGACACAGGGAATGTGTCCATTTAACTTTTAAGTTAAAAGAGAGCAAAGCTAGATGGGATATTGGGGAGGCACAGGGTGCCCAGAGAAGCTGTGGCTGCCCCTGGATCCCTGGAAGTGTCCAAGGCCAGGTTGGATGTACCTTGGAGCACCCTGGATGGTGGAAGGTGTCCCTGGCCATGGTAAGGGGTAGAACTGGGTCGTTTTTAAGTTCCCTTCCAAACCATCTTGTTCTGGGATTCTGTGAAAAGTTTTTTCCATGTCCAAGCTTGATGTCAGAGAAACATCTGACCCAGGATTCTTCTTTAAACTCAAAGAAGCTGCTCAAAGAATGACTTTGAAGAAGTGGGAAGGTGGAGGATTCTACATCCTCACATGCTGAGCCCAGGCCAAAAAGCTGCTTTGCTTTACCGCATCCTCTCTCCCTTGCACCCTGGATTTTGAGTATCTTGTGCATGATGACATCAGCAGGGGCTGATGATTCAAAACTCTCCCAGTACAGGATTTTGTTTGGATATTTGATTGTTCTATATTTTCAAAAGAAAGCTATAGTTATGCACAGTTGGGATAAACTCATTTATGTGAAAACAGCTCTCCCCTCCCCAAATGTGTTGTTATTTTCATGGAATCACAGAATCACAGAATCATACAATAAGCAGGAGGAATGGAAGACAGGCAGAGAGAGAGAGGAAAGAGTTTCTGGAAGTAAATCTCAATTAATTCCCAGTAATGGGAATGGGAAGTGGTGGGATGGAAACCAAATCTCTTCAGGCAGGAACCACAGCCAGATGTTCTGCAGGGACAGGATACATGGGACCAGCATTGCTTTTTAATTTTTTTCCTAAAGGCCTTGAAACCTGGCCATTCCCCTTTTTTCTCCCCCAGTCTCCCATACTACAGGTATTTTACAGCCTTCTTCCCACAGAAACGAAGCATTACACACCTGAGTGTAATTTCATTTGCCCATCAGCCCTTCCCTAGCAATGTTTGCACCCCAGGATTTACTTCACTGAGAGGCAGAGAAACAAAAAAAATGCCAAATATATGGGAAATTTGAGGCAGGAGCAGGTGGAGGGAGTGAGAGAGATGCCCTGGGGTGAGCTGAACCCCATATCAGACACAAGAGAAGCCCCACCCCGGCACGGGTGACTCCCAGGTCTCTCTCCTGCTCGTGGTTACTTCCAGCCCAAAATGTGGGCTCGTCTTGCCATCTGCTGGTGCAATCTGGAGCCGTCAGAGGAGCAGGGCTGGGGCACAGAGGACATCCAGGACAAGGACAAGGGGAGGACTGAGCCCTGTATTATTGTTGTTAATATTGTTGTCACCCCCAGAGGGGAAAAGCCTGGTCAAGAAGAGGCCAAGCACTGCCTTGCAAGGTAATTTTTTTGTTTTCCAGAAGGATTTCCTTGCTCCTGGAGTTACTAATTCCTCTTTAAATGTGTTTATCCCCATGATGAATGTCTCCCCTCCTAAATATCCTTCAGAGTCCCTTCCCTGGACCCCAGGCTTGGCTCAGGGATGTTCCCTCCTCTGCCTCATCGCTGCTGCTGCTCTCCTGGTTCCACCTTCCTCAGCACAGACATCCCAAGGATGAGCTGCAGGTGGCCTGGCACAGATTTTGGGGGAGTTAGGAGGCTGTGGAACACATCCCAGGATATGGGATGGACACCAGGGCTTGGAGAAGCAAAAGGATCTGTCCCACGTGGAAGCACAGGTGCCCTGGGAAGAGATGGACATGGGAGGCTCTCACTGTAGGCCTGGGGGATGTGTCCCAAATATGCAAGGCCACGCTTGGCACAGTGCTGGTGGTGTCTTGGTTTGGTCCAACAGGTTTAGCAGGGTTTTTTTGAGGAGCTTTGGAAGCACACTGCACCCCGTTGTTCCTTCAGAAACTTCAGTGGGTGAACCATCTCCACAACTGAATTTTGGGGATGCTGGAGCCACTCAGAGGTTCTGTTTGTGCCCCTGGCCCAGATCTGATGGGTGAAAAGCAATCCCAGTGCCTTCCCCACCAGCTTTTGGAGGATGGCTGGACCAGCAAAAGGAGTCAGGAGAGGGAGCCAGAGCCTCAGCTGAGAGCTGTGAGGGCTACAGGGAACAGCTCTCACTGCTGCAGAGACACCCCAAATTACACAACCACCCCTTTGGAGCTGGTCCCAGCCCCGTTTGAGGATGTTCAGAGCATGTCAGGGCCCTGCTTTTTGGAGACTCTCCTTGTTTCATAGAATCACAGCTTGGGAAAGCTCTAAGATCCTTGATTCCAGCTGTTTTGGCTGGGATAGAGTTAATTTTCTTCCTAGTAGCTGGCAGAGTGGTTAAATCAGGATGGAGACACATACCAGGGTAGTCAGGACAATAATTTTAAGCCCTGTGTGAGTTTTGCCAGGAATTTTAACTGCATGGAGTGCTCTGTGCTGTGGCTGGGATGTCCCCTTGTCCCCTTTCCCGTGGCATGAGGAATCTTTATCCCATTTCTACCTGCCTCAACAAATGCAATCCCTCTGTTTCACTGGGTCCACCCAGAAGCTCAGACGATAGGAAATGCATCCAAGGAGGGGTTGAACTCACAGTTTAGCAAAATACACCCCATGTGATGTTTTAACTTCAGCTTCAGGCTTTTTCCTTCCAGTTTTGCTTTCCTCTGAATTTAAGGGATGCTCAGGAGGATGTGGCAGCCCCAACCTAATGTCTCAAGGATGGGAAGAGAGAAGCATTTCTGGCCATACAGATACTCCAACCCCAACCTCATGAATAAAACCCCATTCTAACAAATTCAAAATCTCATCCAGGGCAGAGAAAAGCGCAGGGCTGAGTGTGGGAAGAGGTGGTGAATGGGACTTGTGTCTTTTTTGGGAGCAAAACCTGGAGCTTGGCAGCTTGAAACCCGGAGAGAGGAAGGATCCTGCCACCTTCACTTGCCAGTGAAGCAGGAGGAAGGATGGGGAGCCTGAATTTGGTGTCTGGCCCTGGAAATGCAGAGGTGGCAGAGCTGCATCCCAGTAATTCCCTGTGATTTGGCCACCCTGATCCCGGGTGCTTCAGGCACTGAATGGGCCCTGTCCTGCCACTGATCTCCAGCTCCATTTCAGCTCCCTGAATTATTGATGGCTCTGATGCAGGAGTTTATAATTAGCTCCCCAGACCTTCTCCCTGTGGGCTGGAGCTGGGAACACACTTTCTTTTTCAGTGGTTTTTCTCAGAGTTGAGCAGACTGAGGAGGGAGGAGGGGAGTAAGGGGTGGATGGGGACCTTGGGGGACACTGAGGGTGGCTTTGAGTGCATGTGGTGGTCTAAGAGTGGCCACCTTCAGGGAGAGGGGTCTAGGGAGAGCCTGGGCTGTCTGAGGGGTCTTAAACCCAAATTGAACCCAACTTGAACAGCGTGGAAGCTGTGTAAGGAGCTGGGAGAAGGCAAAGGATCTTTGTGTCACCTTTAGGGCCCTCCTTAGCCACAGTGCTCATGGATTCACAGGTCAGAGGGAGAAAAACACTGAGCTCCAGCTGCTCAGGGAGAGCCAGACTTCATCTGGAGGGGACAAAGAGCTGTGTTTGTGTATGTCTGGATATAGAAAATGATGAGTTAGAGGCACAGCTGGGCAGCAAAGGGGCAGTTAAATATTTCAAAGCCCTTCTTTAAGAGACATTCATAGCCTAAAAATGGCTCCAGTGATTTCTATGAGGTCTGGGTGCAGCAGCACTCATTCCTTGAAACCCCAGTCCCCACCAAAACAGGAGCACAAATTCCCCGGGGTTCTGAGGTCAGAGGCACCAGCCCTCAAATTTAAGTCTATGAATTGCTTTGTGAAAACCAGGCAGTTTGAGCTGGGCTTAACCCAGTTTGAGCTGCAGCAAAGAGTGGCACCTGCAGAGTGTCTTGGCTCCCAGAACTTTAATTCTGAATTAGTTGTGCTGGGGGTATTTTGTCTATACACTTATAACACTTCCCTGGAAGTCTCCAAGGTCAGGTTGGACTCTGGGGCTTGGAACAACCTGGGATGGTGGAAGGTGTCCCTGCCAATGGCAGGGGGTGGCACTGGATGATCTTTTGGGTCCCTTCCAACCCAAACTATTCCATGAGAGGCTTGGCCAAGGACTGCTGGAGACCAAAGGCCCTCTCTAGCCTGAGGTCTTCCTTTTTTCCCTGGTGGAAATCCCACTGCACAGTGCCAGTGGGGAAAACTGGCAGGTAAAGGAAGGCGGGATGTTTTTGGTAGCCAGATAAAAACTGTGAGATTGAGTCTGAGGGCAATCATCTCCCCCTGGCCTCAGCTGAGCACAAAGGAGAGAGGAGAGCCAGGCCAGCAGCAGGAAGGACTCACAGTAAGACTTGTGCTGCCAATGCTCTTGTGGGTCTGGGGGTGATCAAAGCCCTGCCAGGAGAGCTCCCATTCCCAAATACTTGTGTGGAATTTTCTGGGGTTCCCACAGCAGGAAGGAAATTATGAATCTGACTCCATGTTCTTAGAAGGCTAATTTATTATTCTATTCTATTCTATTCTATTCTATTCTATTCTATTCTATTCTATTCTATTCTATTCTATTCTATTCTATTCTATTCTATTCTAGTATTTATATTCTATTCTATAGCATTGTCAAACCATGACAATGCTATACTCAAATTATACTAAAGAATAGAGAAAGGATACTTACAGAAGGTTTAACAAGATACTAATTAAAAACCCATGACTCTGTGCCAGAGTCCTGACACAGCTGGACTGTGATTGGTGATTAAGCCAAAACAATTCACAGAAAACCAATCAAACAACCCCCTGTTGGATAAACACTCTCCAAACCACATTCCAAAGCGGCAAAACACAGGAGAAGCAAATGAGATCATACTGTTTTCCTTTTTCTCTGTGGCTTCTCAGCTCCCCAGGAGAAGAGTCCTGGGCAAGGGGATTTCTCAGAAAATATGATGGTGACATCCTTGCTCCAAGGTGGAATCACAGAATCACAGAACAGTTTGGGTTGGAAGAGATGATAAAGCCATCTCATTCCAACCACGTGCCATGGGCAGGGGCACCTTCCCCTACCCCAGGCTGCTCTAAGCCAACTAAACCGGGCAAATACTTCTCTGGGCTACTTTAAAAAGTGGATGGAGATTAAGGAATTCCCTTTCTTGGATGAGACCTCTCTTCACCTTCCATCAGGACTTCTCTTCCAGGGAGATGCAGCAAGTCAAAGGGAATAAAGACAAGGAATGAACACATCTCAACAAGAAGGAGATGAGTTGTCTTCAATCCCAGGAACTCTTGGCCTTCCCCAGCACAGTGACAGGGGCTCTGCCTTGGGGAAAAGCTGGTGCTGGGGTCAGCCTGGGCAGCACCGAGGGCCACGCTTGCCTGTTCCAGGTCACCCTCCACTTTCTTTGGGGACTTCAGCATCAAGATCTGGCTTGAAACAGCAGCAACCAGGCTCAAGCAGGAAACTGCAACTATTTATAGGGTATCTGCATAGTTTAGGGCAGAGCTGACCCGTGGCTGACCCTTGTATCCCATTCACAGGACAGGCTGAGCAGGGGACAAATCACCTTTCCCCCAGCACCATCAAGAGCCCATCCTGCCCCAATCCCAACCCCTTGGACCCAACCCCAACCCCTCACTCTGCCCTTAGGGGTCTCACTATCCCATGCTTGCTTCAAGATGTGCATTAAATATATATATATTTAAGCACATTCCCTAGAAATTGTCCCTTTTTTGAGAAACCTGGCATAATGAAAGAGTTGATTTAGTTCCAGTGGCATGGGAAGGGCTGCAGGCAGGCTCAGGGCTGTGCTCCTGCTCTGCACCTGCTCACCCCGAGCTCTGGGCAGAGCTTTGGCCAGGATGAATCCCACTGACCCAAACACCCACTGTACCTATGCACAAGGGGGTGGT
This sequence comes from Fringilla coelebs, assembly GCF_963513975.1. Taxonomy (NCBI): domain Eukaryota; kingdom Metazoa; phylum Chordata; class Aves; order Passeriformes; family Fringillidae; genus Fringilla; species Fringilla coelebs. The sequence continues at coordinate 3,860,544 of NC_140030.1, forward strand.
GGACTGAAAATAATGGGCTTTTTTTGGGAAAAGGAGGATTTTCCTGATGCCACCTGCAGGGTTTGGATGGAGATGGAGAATTCAGATAAAACCTGTGGTTACCCCATCCCTGGAGGTGTCCAGGGCTGGGTTGGACAGGGCTTGGAGCAATCTGGGATAGTGGAAGGTGCCCCCGCCCACAGCGGGGGGTGGTATTGGATGATCTTTAAGGTCCCTTCCAACCCAAACCATTCTGTGATCCTCTCTCCATGTCCTGAGCATCATCCCGGGGTGCAAAGACAGAGATTAGGATGTGCAGCCATGGAAGCAAGCAGAGTGTTCCAGATTGCAAGGCAAGATGTATTCTATTGCCATCTGTTTGACAGTTGTCTGGTGTCAAGTGGGCAATTCTCCTTATCTCTCTTCCTGAGTGATCATAATCAACAGGGGGATATCTGCTGATAAGGGGCTATTGAATGTCACCACATGGCTGATAAGAATTATAACATCCCATTGTGAGATGCTCCGCCCAGAGGGAGGAGCCAGGCATTTCTACACAGATATAATCTGGAGATTCTGACACACCAGCATGGCTCTTCTCCACTGGACTCCCTGAGGAACAGCAGCTGCTTCTAATTCCACGGATCTGCGGAGGAGGAATACACCCTTTCCTACAGGACTCCCCTGCTCCAACAGAACCACGCCTGACACTCCAGGAGGACTGCAGCCCCTTTTCCAACTGGACTGCTACCAACACCCTGACCAACAGGGTGTCAGCTTGGGTTCTGACTCTGTCAGTGCTGTTTTAGTGTATTGCATTGTTTTATTTTATCCTTTTTTTTTCCCTTCCCTATTAAAGAACTATTATTTCCTGCTCCCATATTTTTTGCCCGAGAGCCCCTTATTTAAAATTCATAGCAATTTGGAGGCGTGGGGAGGGTTTGCATTCTCCATTTCAGGGGAGGCTCCTGTCTCCTTTCGCAGGCACCTGTCTTTCCAAACCAAGACACAGAGATAAAGAGGATCCTTCAGCCTGTGGCACAGGAACCCCAGGGCAGCTGGGGCAGAAGGCGATGGACACGGTGTGGGAGTGGTACTTGAGACCCTCACATGGATGCTGCCAGCTTGGATTTATGTGTAATTTCTGCTCCCTCAGGGCAGGGAAATAATTGGAAAAACCTCTCAAGGCACTTTGCAGATCTCCTTATCTGCATTTCTGAAGGGCCTGCCAACCCACAGCCTTCCATCCAGCCAGGAAAAACGCAGAGATGAGTGGATAAGGGAGCAGGGGGGGAGACTGAAGTTCAGGGCACAGGTCATGGGAGCCCATAATAAATAAACAAGGCTTGTTTAGGAGATGATTTATGCTGCACTAACATTGTCCCCAGCCTCCCACTCATCACTGAGAGCTAATTACCCTTCCTGGAGCCATCAGACTTCCCCTTGCATTTCCATACACTGGACATGACCTGGCAGCTGGGGGCTGGGCCTGACCTTTCTCTTTCGGTTCCTTTCAGCTTTTCTGCTGTAATTGGTCCTGCAATTCCACACTAATGAACTGTGTCCTGCCCTCTGAGGAGCTCTGGGTCCCTGCCACACTTCCTTCAGGGAATGTGGGGTTGATAGGAGGTGAAGTCCCATATAAATCTTATATAAAGCTCTGTGCAAATGGAGTGGGGTTGATTACTGTGTTTGTGTCGGCAGAGAGGGCTCCTGAAGGCTGGGAGATGGCTGTAGCAGACCATGGTCATCTCCAGCTGGGCTGTTTTCACCGTCATATTTTCTGGAAAAATCCCAGGATTCTTCTCCTGGGAAGCTGGGAAGCCTCAGAGAAAAATTAAAACAATAATTTTCTGATTTGCCTCTCCTGTGTTTTCCTGCTTTGGAATGTGTTTGGACATTGTCCAACAGGTGGTTGTTTCATTGGTGTCTGCTGTGAATTGTTTTGACTTAATGGCCAATCAAGGTCAAGCTGTGTCAAGGCTCTGGTAAGAGCCACGAGTTTTTCATTATTATCTTTCCAGCCTCCTGTCTGTATCCTCTCTGTATTCTTTAGTATAGTTTAGTATAGTATTCTTTCATATAATATAATATCTTATAATAATAAATTAGCCTTCTAAGAAAATGGAGTCAGATTCATCATTCCCTCCTTCATCTGGGAACCTCACAAATACAACAGGTTGTGACACTTCTCACATGGTTTTGGTCCCACTGCTTGCAAAATAAAGGGGTTTTGCCTCAAATCTTGAAGGGAAGGACGGTGGGGAGTCTGGGAAGCAGGACTGCTCCCCCATGGCTGCTCTGTGTGGCCTCTCAGATGTGGAGCTCTCTTGACCAAGCCAGGCTCTCACAGAGTCACAGCGTGCCTTGGCTTGGAAGGGACTTTTAAAGGTCACTTATTCCAACCCCCTGCCATGAGCAGGGACAGCTTCAACGAGAGCAGGACCTGCCTGAGGACACATTTCATGGTGGAGAGCAGCAATCCTTGCTCTCTTTGCCCTTTAATTGGTGCAAGCCCAGGGCTCCTTGGGCCACCTTTGCTGTGGGGTGTCACGGTGGGGAAGGTGGGTCCCTGAGCAGGGAAGGGTTTGCTTCATGCCAGACTCACATCAGATGGCATCAGTGGGCCAAATTCCCTCCCTAAATCCATCCCATTGGAAAAGGTCCCCTTTTCTGACCTTAACAACACCCCATATCTCCTAAAAGCTTAATTTCCACCAACCCACCATGCCACCAGGGCCAAAGACTCCTGAAAGTTTGCAGGAAACACAAAATTCAAGGATTTCTTGCATGTCTGCATCTGGAAGGGGTTGATTTGGGGTTTAGAGGCTGAGGGGCAGCCCTGAGCCACCTCACTGCTGTGGGTGCAGGGTCTGACTGGAGGAGAGGAGCCTGCACCAGCCTGGAGGACATCCTTGCTAACCCCAGGGATTTATTTAGCCATCAGTAGAGGACATTTGGGGGTTGTAAATATAATTCTAACCTCTGTTTAGCTCCAGGGCAAAGAGCTACTGAGAGCAGAACACAGGCAGATGGAAATCAGGTGCATGGGGACAGGGATGGGACTGGTTTCCTGTGTGGTGGGAAACCAGGAGGAGGCACAGGAGTCCCTGGAGTTGCATGAGCTGATTCACCACTCTCAGGAGCCAAGCACAGCTGAGAGCATTCAGACATCTCATTTGGGAGAAATTACCCCTATAAAGGCAAACCACAAAGCCTTGTTAACAGGAACAGACCAGCCAAGGCATAAAGAGCTGGAGAATGGATTGCAGAGAACTGTGGAATCGTGGAATAGTTTAGTTTCAAATGTGGATTTGAAGGGATGACCCTTTTAAAGGTGATCCAGCCCAAAATCCTTGCCATGGGCAGGGACATCTTCCAGGTTGTTCTGAGCCCTGTCCAACCTGGCCTTGGACACTTCCAGGGATGGGACAGCCACAGCTTCTCACCTTTGCCAGTGTTTTACAACCCTCACTGTAAAAAAAATCTCTCTTTATCTAATCTAATCTAAATCAACCCTTCTTCATCTTAAACCCATCACCCCTTGTTCTGTCACAACAGGAGGAGGCAAAGCTACAATACCCTTCACCAAGAAGGATTTGGCTGTGCCTAAAAATATTCCTGAATTTATCTGTTGTTTCCATCTGCTCATTCACCAACACTGAATTTCACTGCCACCAAACAGTGCAGCACCCCAACAATTTCATGTCAGCCTTTAGCAGGAGCAGCACCTTGCAGCAGGGAGTTGCCCCATTTCTGGGAAGTGAGTCCATTTTTAAGCACTTTCCCAGCTGAGTTGAGCCTGGGTGGAAAACAGGGTTCCAGTAAGTCTCTGGGAAATACCAACACCTCCTCCAGCTCCTGGACACAGCATTGGCTCCTGTCCCTCCAAAATGCTGCTGCCTCTGAAGCAAGGATGGGGACAATGGGTCCTTTCATACTTCAGAGGAGAAGGAAGCAGGGCCACAATGCAGAACACCCAGATTTTCCAATTTCTGGGCCAGACAGGTGGAAAACAGGAGTGCCAGCAAAGCAAGGAGGGAAACCCAAACACCTTGGGTGCAGCATTTTGTGGTGCTCCAGCCAAATTTGAAATTCTTGCCCCTGAAGGCTTTAAAATTGCTCTTCCTGAGGCTGGAGATTGATGGGTTCATTCCTTCCCTTCCCAAGTGTAATTTCTCTTATTCTGACCCTATTGTAGCAGCTCCAAGTGTTTAATGTCTGGGATATTTTCCAGGTAGTTTAAACATCAGCTTCAGGGGCTGACTTGAAGCTTTATTCTGCAGTGGGATGCAGGAATGGATGCAGGTGATTTCTGGTCTGGCTTTCTCCACAGACCAAGAGGTTTCCATTGAAAGATGTGAATTTGCCCCTCCTTAGAATTCACTTTACACTTTCCACCTGTAACACCTGCTTTGCTTTTGGAAAATTGGTCCAATATGAAAATTGCTCCAGTATTTCTGAATCTGAACAGCTCCCAAGAGATCCCATTCCCACCTTTGAAGAGCCTCCTGCAAGGCTCTGCCAGGACCTTTCTGCGTGAGTGGTTCCCATTTATTCCAGGTATTGGTTTCACTGACATTCAAAAATGATCTGGAAAAGTTTATCTTAAAAAGAAACCAACCACCAGATGTAGCCCCCAGGGTGAGAGTTTGTTCCTGGCCTGGTGGCTGGTAGTAGTTATTTTATTAATACAAACCACAGCAGCAATTTAAAATCATGGAACAGTTCAGGTTGGAAGGAATTCATGGAGCTCATCTCATTCCATGCCTTCATCAGTGCAGGTCTAATTAAATCAGGTCACTGAGGGCCATGTCCAGGTGTGTTTTAAACACCTGCAAGGCCATGAAGGAAGATGAAGAAGGGCCTGGCCATGTTGTGTGAAGTTTTGGGGAAGGAGGGATGCCTGTTCCCCAGGTCTGGCGTAGTTTCTCTGGTCTGTCATGGAGCCAGGCAGGGGCAGTGATGAATAAAGGCAGCCCTGGTACTCCTGGACTGGGTGGGGAAATGGTCATTGAAATGCTCTTCACCGTCCTGGGCTTTGGAGACTTGTCCTCAGAGAGCTGGGGGTGCTCACCTGGAGAAGAGAAGGATCCAGGGAGAGCTCAGAGCCCCTTCCAGAGCCTAAAGGGGCTCCAGGAGAGCTGGAGAGGGACTGGGGACAAGGGATGGAGGGACAGGACACAGGGAATGGCTTCCCACTGCCAGAGGACAGGCATAGATGGGATTTGGGAAGGAATTCTTGGCTGTGAGGCCCTGGCACAGGGTGCCCAGAGAAGCTGTGGCTGCCCCTGGATCCCTGGAAGCGCCCAAGGCCAGGTTGGATCAGCCTGGGATAGTGGAAGATATCCCTGCCCAGGACAGGGGCTGAAATGGGATGAGCTTTAAGGTGCTTCCCAACCCAAAACACGCTGGAGTCAGACTGCAAGGGACTCATATTCCTGACAGGAAACATCCCCTGGTGTTTGGCCATCCAGGCACCCTGGGGCCGGACAAGCTGTCCCAGAGCTCTCTCCCTGCAGGATTGGTTTCCAAGGGCTGTGGCAGAGGAAGGGCTGTGAGTGGCATGTGCTGGATGGGAGCCACCAGCCCCCAGCCAAAGGACACGTTCTGCTCCACCAATCTGTTCCCTGTTTTTCCTCATTAATGCTCCCTCCATGCTCGACAGTTGTGATTTGAATAATTTGGACTGATCGGTGTTTACACAGCAACACTGGGAGGAAATGGAACCACACCAGAGCCAGCAGCCAACTCCAGCCTCTGAGACTCCATTTTTGGGGGGATTTCTAAAGAAAAGGGGCCACAGGACCCGCAGACCTTTGTCACTTGCTTGCCTGCAGGTTTGGCCACCTGAAATAGGTGACAAATCACAGCCACATCTGATCTGGGGTGCAGCTTTCAGAGAGAGGTGGTTTTTGAGGTTTTTAAGTAAAGCTGGTTGCTGGCTGAAGGGCAGGAGGTGTTTCACTGTTGGCACTGAAGGAAGGGCAGGGATGGCAGTGCCTGAGATTGTTTATATTCCTTAAAGCACAGATCCAGCAACCAGGGGGGGCCTCTGCCCTCTTGCTCAGCACCTGGAACATTCCAAACCATGCCAGGACGGGTGGTATCCACAGCCAGGAGAGGAAGGGTGGGGAGCAGACAGGGTCAGAGGAGAGAAAGCAGTGAAAAATGGCACCTGGGAGATAAAAGGGACTGAAGCAGAAAAGATAAGGGTTGTGGGAATATCTTGGAGTCTTGTGTGAATGGGTAAAAGCAGCCTTGGAGCTGTGGGACACAAGTGTGAGCTCTGAAAAGATTCACCCATTTCATGGAGATTCTTTGCCCCTTTTCCTGATCAGAGGTGATTTTTCAAAGGTTGCTGGGGATGCAGAAACCCTTGCAGTGAATGCTCTGCCTTCCTTCATCTCTGCAGGCAGAGAGGCCTTATCAGACCTTCCCCTGGAAATGGATGTCCTGCCCCCACCTCCAAAGCTGCTGCTGGAAGCTGTGATCCTTGAAAATGTTGTGTGCAAAGCCAGGAAGGTTCCTCCTCCTCTCTCTGATTTGGGCACTGGCCACTCGTGCTTTTTCCTGGTCTTCTTGGGGCTCAGCACTTTGTTTGAGCTGACTCAGGTGATCCCAGAAATGACCTTGTAGATCCAAGTTGGGGGTGTCCACCTGGAGAAGGATCCAGAGAGAGCTCAGAGCCCCTTCCAGGGCCCAAAGGGGCTCCAGGAGAGCTGAAGAGGGACTGGGGACAAGGGATGGGGGGACAGGAGACAGGGAATGGCTTCCCACTGCCAGAGGGCAGGGATGGATGGGATAGTGGGAAGGAATTGTTCCCTGGCACAGGGTGCCCAGAGAAGCTGTGGCTGCTCCTGGATCCCTGGAAGTGTCCAAGGCCAGGCTGGATGAGGGTTGGAGCCCCCTGGGATACTGGAAGGTGTCCCTGCCCACAGCAGGGGGTGGAACTGGAGGAGGTTTAAGGTCATTTCCAACCCAAACCATTCCATGGCTCTGTGAAACTCCCTCAAGGAACACTTGCAGGGGGGATATGTCAATGCAGGGGGAGAATCTGAACAACCTCAATGGAGCTTTTGAGCTCTACCAGCTCACTCAGTTGGAGCTCTGGGTGCAGCAGCACTGGTGAGATTCCCTGCCCAGGATTCCCCACCCCAGACGAATGGGGATGGGATGAACACGAATATTTGGGAATCCTTTTGTGCTTTGATTCCTGTTGTATTTTCCCCTCTCCTCCAAATCCACCCTGCAACCACTGACATTCACCTGATGAGAGCATTTCCCACCACCCTCCCTCTCCTGTAAGCTCCAAGCAACCAGGAAAACAAGGAGAGGATTTAACAGAAACTGAAATAATCAAACCCAAAGTCCTCCAAAGCTGATATTTTATCTGAGGAAGGGAGCAGCTCCCGAGCCCCCCTCAGTGCCTGCTGGGAGTGTGATCCAAGCACTGACATTATCCAGGGGATGCTCTGATCTCTGTCAGTGAGCTGAGGGCAAAACCCTGGGAGAACTGAAGAAACCTCTCTGTATTTATTTGTTTGTCTGGCACGGGGTGCGTGGGCAGGTTTGTTTGTGCATGTAGGGATTTCTGAGGAAACACAGTCTTGGATTTCCCTGCTTTCCCTGGGTTTTTGTGGTTTTTTTTTCCTGAAAAGATCAGACTTCACCCCTCTAATTTAGGAAGATCTGAGTGTTGGCAGTGACCAGATTCCCCCCCAGCTGCTTCCTCAGCATCCCTGAGGATGGTTGAGCAGCCTCTGGCTAAGGCTGCGTGTCCAGCTCCTCTCTAAATGAGGGGAAAACTGACATTCCTGCCTTTTCCTCTCCTGCCAGCACACCATACTGCCAAGGAAATGCAAAATCATCCCTTCCTGGCTGCAAGGATTAATAACCAGCTCATGGAGACAAACGACACCAGGCTCTGCTGTTCATGGCTCAGTGAACGCCGGCGCTCTGCTCGTGATGCACACGGAGCTGGAATGCTGCTCCCGGGGGAAATTCTGATCCCATGAGCTCTCAGCTTCCTCAGTTTTCCAAGGTCTGCCCCCCTGCAGGATTTCTGGGCACTGTGAGATGCCTTTGCCTTCCCCCATCTGCCTCCCTGCTCCCCAAATGGGCTGTGGGGTTGATGCCTCAGGTTTTAGCTTTTATGTTTTTCAGACTCTGTGCTGCTTCAGTGTGTAATTCTGAGCTTCACATTAGGGGATGGTGAGCTCTCTGCACAGGGTAGGGAGACAAAACAATTCCTTCTCCAGCTGGGGACCAAGGATAAATTATCCAAATTTCAGGCCCAAGAGCATAAACAGTGGAATGAAGAGAGAAAAAAAAGAATGGGACTTCATAACATAAAGCTGTAGTTGGACAATTAACTCCAATATGATAATGGACCAAAACTTATAAAAGTGCAAGACCTTGTGACTGGTCATCCATTTTGTGACCATTTTGGTTCATCTTGGGTGCAGCCCTGGCTGGGCTCTTGTGCTGCCCAAGGTGGATCCATTGAGCCTTCCAATAATTCCCTACTTCATTCTTCAGCTCCTTCTAGTCTCTCTTTTAGGTCAGCCTTCACAAGGCATCAGGGTCCCTCAGGATGTGATTCCACACAATTTGGGAGGAGGAGCATCAGCCCCAAGAGGGCCTGTGAGGATCAGAGTGGTACAGGCAGGAGTGGATGTAGGAAATCACTCCAGGGTCACAGCACGGTCCCTTGAGCCCACCCTGGCCAAAGAGATGTTTTTTAGGGAGAGCTTGTTAATCCATGGGCAGGAGCTCTCCATGAGCCCATCTTTGAGTGCTTCCTCAGCATCCTCATCCCTGGAGAGGAGGATTCCTGGAGTTAGGGATGACAGGGAGAACACTCCAGCCTGGTCTTTAACATACATTTATGGCCTTGCTGCATTTCTCACCCTTTCCCCTGTGGTAATCGCATATCCTCTGAAGAGAGAGACATAGCTAGCTCTCTCCCAGGATTTTCCTGGGAAGCTGGGGGAAGCTGTGGGAAAGCTCACAGAAAAGAATGAGGAACAACTCTTATCTCCACTTGCTGCACCTGTTGTTGTGCACATGTGGAATGTGTTATGGAGAGTTGTTTACCAAAGGGTGATTTCTTAATTAGACACTGGTGATGGTGTTTAGGTTTCAATTGACCAACTGGATCTGTCTGTCTGTATCAGGCTGTCTGCAAGGCCAATGCTTTTTTCTTAATAGTGTAGTAGTACAGTATAGTAAAATAAAGCAATTAATAAGCCTTCTGCAATCATAGAGTCAATGCTCATTATCCCCCGTTCAGGGGCCCACTGCTACAATATTCCCCATCATCCTGGTACTTTCTGATGCCCCCTGTGCCAAGAGCTAATTCATGTCATTGGTTTTAAACTGATTCCCTGGGGGTTACATCCCTTGCTCCACAGGATTTGGGGAAAGATGGGTCAGCAGTTTTTATACCCAGCTCCTTTGTGGCCACCTCACACATCCAGGGGTGTCCTGGGCCAGGGGACAGGTCCAGGCACTGATCATTTCACTGGTGTGGATGCAGTCAGTGTCCTGCATGTGTTAGATCCTGGAAATATGGAATATTTTCAGTTGGAAGGGAAAGTAAAGATTATCTCTATAACCCCCTGCCATGGGCAGGGACACCTTCCACTATCCCAGGTTGCTCCAAGTCCCATCCAGCCTGGTCTTGGACACTTCCAGGGATCCAGGGGCAGCCACAGCTTCTCTGGGCACCCTGTGCCAGGGCCTCACCACTCTCACAGGGAGAATTTTTTTCCCAATATCCCACCCAAATTCCCTTTTGCCAGTTTGAACCCATTCCCCCTTGTCCTGTCTCTCCATCCCTTGTCCCAAGTCCCTCTCCCAGCTCTTCTGGAGCCTCTTTGGACTGTGGAAGGGGCTCTGAGACCTCCCTGAAGTTTTGTCCTCTCCAGGCTGAAGAGCCCAACCCTCTGAGTCTCCTCTGGATAACTGCACTGACGGAAAAGCACTTGAAAAACATTTGTGGGAATGTGACATCTCTGAGGTTCACTGGTCCATCAAGTCTGGCTGGGATGAGGAGGTTCCAGAGTGGTTTGGGGGGAAGAGGGGGTGGGTGACAGCAGGATACACAATCAGCATCATTGTAGGAATAAAACAAACACTCCCAAAGCAGCTTGTGCATCAGCAATCCAAACTGACACCAGGAGAAGGGAAACCAGGACAACTGGGAAATTCCTACAAGGCGCAATTAATCAGACCCAAAAAATAAACCACAGCTCTGCCTCTGAGGCAGCAGGAGAAGCAGAGAAGCAGAAAACGAGGCTGAGCCTCTCCCTCTCCCCACACCCAGCTTGCAAATCCATCCTGAGCAATTTCTGGAGCAGCAGAAGGTCAGTAATTGATTTGGAGACCCGAATTTCTGACTACATCACCATGCAGATGTGCTTCCCAGCCTGGCTGGCGGCTGTGCAGCTCCCACTGCAGCAAATGAGCTCGGAATACCAATGGAGAGGGGAAGGAGCGCTCTCTTCCCTTAATGGAGGAGCAGTGGGGAGACAAAAACCTCTTCATGCTGAATTAACCCAGTTTTGTCTGGGGTTGCAGCCCCCCTTTCCTGCCTCCCTTCACTCTTCAGAGGAAAATGACTCATCAGGGTTCCCTTGCTGGGTAAAAGGGAACTGGGAATGCTGGGGGAGAAGGAGGAGCAGAAGGGGATTCACCTGGGGTTGTTTTTAACGTGCTTTGGAAGCTGCTGGCCTTGGAAATGATGCTGCTGTTTCAAAACCCAGCGTGGCTCTGGTCCTTCCCACCTCTCAGCCCCACAGCTCAGGCATCCTTTGGGAAGCACTGGGAGCACAGTGAGCCTCGTTCCAGGGGTGAATCCATGGTGCTGTGGTGGGGAATGGCTGCTCCTGGCTGGGGAGGCTGAGCACTGGCCCAAGCACCTCATCTCCCAGCCTGGATTTGAGCAAAATCCTTAAAAACCTCCTGGCTCCTGGACAGCTGCATCCTCCCCAGGGGTTGTGGAGATTCAAGGAAGGGGTGAGAGAAATTCACGCAGGGTTGGTCTATCCATAGGAATTGCATGAAATCTCACTCAGGAAAACATCACACTGATGTCAGATGCTTAAAAGTGGGGCCCAGGGTGAAGATGAGATCCTGAGGAGGCAGGATGCCTTTATCCCTTCCCACTGAAATCCTTGGCTGTTGCCATGATGAGGCTCACCCCAGCTGAAGGGCCAGCAAAGGCTTTGGGGTGCTGCCACTCACCCTGCAGGACCTGGATGGAGAACCATGGGATTGTGCAGGGTGATCCAAACCTCTGGATTTTGGGCTTTGGCACCTGAACTCCACAACCTCACATTCCAAAGCAGCAGCCCACGGAAGTGATGACGTTGGGAGATTCTGCTGTGGTTTTAAAAAGTTCGGGGGGCCTCTAAGCCCAGTTTTGTGGGTTTTAAGCCCAGCCTGGCTCCCTAGCAGTTTTGGATTTTGCAGCAGTGGAATTGGAGGAGTATCTCAGAAGACTTTATGGAAAATCCAGGAATAAAAAGGAGTGTGGTGCCCAGAAGATCTTTGGGCAGTGGAGTTTCCAACCCTCATGAGCCTTGCAGTGCCAAAATCAGCTCCTGCCTGCTGCAGGCTTGGAGTTTGCATGTCTGTGGTGCTCCAAACCCCACAGCAGCCAAGAGGGATTTCCTGGGATACAGCCAGTGTGGGATGAGCATTAAATGAAGCAGAGAAATATCTGGGAACACAACTCAACAGCAGAGCAAGACCAGCACAGCTATTCTTTATTCCTTCTTTAATTATGTCCTTTCTTTTAAAGAGATCCACAGTGGACAGATGGGCTGGGCGAGCTGAGACCATTCCCTACTCCCCCTCATCCTTGTCTGTACAAAGAGATGCTGCAGGGAAAAGCAAATATTTGACTGTTTGGGATGCTGAGGAAAGAGAAACTGGAACGTGAGCCAGCAAGCAGCTCCTTACTCAAGCAGAGGTTTCTGTGGCAGGGATTCAGCCCTCCAGAGGGGCTGGAGCAGGGGGTCCTGGAGGCAGCTGGAAGGCAGCATGGAGGAAGGACATCTGCATCCTTTCCAAGCCTGTGCCCTTATCTGAGTCCCACAGCTGAGGGTGTTTGGGAGGAAAAATGATGTTGGAGGGGATGCTTGGGAGGGGAGAGGAGGAAACCTCCCTGGGAGAAAAGAGTGCAAGGGCTAGGCTTGGAATGCTGGTTTAAGGAGGAATGAAAGGAGGAAAAGGGAATTTGGGAATTAAATATGCCACGAGGATCCATCTTCTGCCAGTGGCTCTTGAGGGGTTGTTTCAGTTCCAAAGAGATGCCCTTCACCTGCTGTCCCCAAGGACAGCCAGCACAGATCTCCTCCCTCCAGCCTGCCTGTGCTGGCACGGGCTCCCAGGAGCAGCAGGGCTGTCCCCTGGGCATCCCCTGTGGCCACAGAGGCTCCATGGACAAGGTGGGGACAAGGGGGCTGAAAGTCACAGACAAATCAGACAGCCCATGGGGGACAGGAGCCCAGGGCTGGTGTGCAGCCCCACCCCAGGGAATGGGCATAAAATCATAGAATCTTTGGGTAATTTAGGGTGGAAAAGGAAATCATGGAGTCCAACAGGTCCCCCAGCACTATCAAACCCACCACTAACCCAGGTCCCCAAATGTCACATCCACACAGCTTTTGAACACATTCGGGGTGGTGACTCCACCCCTTCCTTGGGAAGTCTGTTCCAGTCCTTCTCACAGAATCTCTGTGAGTGTCAACAGCTGTCCCAAAAAGTGTTCCAGGGAGAGAGGGAGGGTTACAGGCTACTGAGAAATTAGTGTATTTTATATTTTTCAGGCTACTGAGTAGTTTGTCTATTTTATGTTTTTCATGCTATCTGAATTTTAAGGATTTGTGGGTTTGTTTGTTTTTTGTGTTTGGATTTTTTTTTTTAATATATAAATCTAGGTTTAAGAGACTGCAATTATGAAAAACCATTCTGAAGTGGAGGAATATTGGAAATAATTTATGTTGAAAAAGAAATTTAATATCCTTGAGTCCAACCATTCCTCCAGCACTGCCAAGCCCACCACTAACCCATGTCCCCAAGTGCCACATCCATCTTTTAAGTCCTTCCAGAGCTGGGGAGATCAGCACTGCTCTGGGCAGCCTGTTCCAATGTCTGACCACCATTTCAGTGAAGTAACTGTTCCTAATATTCAATATAAACCTCCCCTGGTTCACGTTCAGCTCCAGAACTGGCTCTGCCCCTCTGGTCTATTCAAGGAAATATCCTGAAAACGACAAGGAAATGTTGGGGGAGCCCCAGGCACAGTGCCAGCCCCCCACAGGGGCACAGCGAGGCATGCATGGGTTTCCACACTGATGTGCACTCTCACAGGAGGGCTTTGGAGGCTTATCTGGAGTCTGTATGTGTCCCTCAGCTCACACAGACACCCCAAAATCCCCAAATTTCCCCTTCCCAGCACCCGCACCCCAAACGCAGCAGGATCCAGGCAGGAGAGCACAGCCAGGTCTGAGCCACAGTCAGGAACGAGGCACAGGGACATCACTTCCCAAAATATCCTGTTCCAGCAAATTCTGGCTCTTTGCTCTGGCACATCCACTGGGCAGATGGTCACAGGACACGGCTCAGGTAGGGAGGCAGCTCCTGCTCGCTGAAAATCCTCCCTTTTCCCTCTGCTTTCCGGCAAGAGAGGGGCTGATTAGCACAAAATCCATGGCAACCCGGCCAGCAGCCTTGGAGCCAGCTCCTCGCTCCCTCCCCTGCATGGGGAGCCTTTGTCTGCTGCTGGCACATCCTTCAAACCCTCACTTTTTGCTCTCCTGGATTTTGGAGGGAGCAGCTTTGATCTTCTTTGCCCCTCTGGGCAGAGCTGGCTGGGGAACGGAAGATTCAGGTTTCCCCCTTACCTGCAAGGGACAATTTTACTCCTTTTCCTATTCCTAGGGAATTTCTGAAGAAGCCAGGCAAAGGATGTCCCCTCAGGATTCAGGCTTGTCCCAGAGATGGGTAAATACCCTGGACTGCTTCCCCTGAGGAGATGATTTCCACCTGCAAACAGCACAGGGGCTAAAAAGAGTCAGCCTGTGACTGCAAAAACCTTTTCAACAACCACCTGGCAATTACAGATCAGGGTGGTCCCCTGAGGAAAAACCCTGTAAGAACAGGCGTGGTCTCCTTTGGGGTCAAGGGCACTTCTGGAGTAATGAAGCAGCATTTTTCCCTCTGGGACTCACAGAGCATCCTGGTTAAAACCAGCCTGGAGTCCAGTCTGTGCCTTGCCTGAAGTCTGGAAGTGCAGCACGCTGAGGATAAATCAATAGGAAGAGGGGAATTTTCCTTTCCAAGCAAAGCCAGGCTAGAGGGAATCCCCCCAGATCCTCTCTGATCCCTCTCACCAAGCCCACTCCACACAGGAAAACCATTTTAAAAGCAGTCCTTGAATCCACCTATGAGGATTTCCTTTCCTTCCCTGAGGGAATCAGCCCCTGCAGGGCATGGAACCCTCCAGGTACCTGCACAGGGTGAATTGAGCCTTTATATCCTATACTGGAAGAAATTCCTGCCATTCCCCCTGAACCTTTACATCCCCTCCCTGAATCTTTACTGGCAGAAATTCCTGCCATTCCCCCTGAACATTTACATCCCATACTGGCAAAGATTCCTGCCTTTCGCCCTGAAACTTTACATCCCATACTGGCAGAGACTTCTGCCATTCCCCCTGAACCTTCACATCCCATCTTAAAAATAGGTTAGAAACGGTTGTAAAATAGTAGACAGATGGTTAAGCATGTGCTGTTAATTTGGTTATTTTATTGTAAAAGGAGTTAAAAGGCTAGTTGTAAGAAATACGGTACTCAATAGTACCATAATACACCTAAGTGAAGAGCACTGCCCCCCCAGAGCCATCCTGGACAGAACTGTAATGAGCCAATCAAGCGCCTTAAACCTTCATGCAAATGAAGGATCCAAACAGAAACCAATCCAAAGGGACAAAAAACAGGATAAAAAGGGGCTCCCGACCCACTGAACCTGTGCCACTCCATCGGGGACATCGCTGCTGAGCAGCCCCAGTGCCGGCGCTGCAGCATCCTTGACAGGAACGCTCCTGCTCGGCCCGGCCCCCTTGCTCTAGGCCTTTCTTTTTCTTATAATAAATGCTGAAATAACTTGAGAGGAATAGTGGGTTTGTCTTTACAAACCAGCTGGCAGATAAAACTAACACTGGGAGATGAAAGAAACAATGGGAAGGATTGCAGTGATTGATGAATGGAAAAAGATATTTGCTTTTACAAATAAACTTCAGGTTTGTTGATAAATGAAATTAGACATTGAAAGATGAAAGAAACAATGGAGAAGAAAAACCCCTAAATTCAGTAAGAATTAAAAATTAAAAGGGAGGGTTATACCTTAGAGGGAAATCTTTAGTATCAGGCGTATCGGGAAGTTTGTACCTCTCAAGTACCTCAGCCAATGGGGAAAGAGAGAAGGGAATGCAGCCAGGAAATTGGGATAAAAAGGGAGGCTGCATCCTCCAAAAATCTGAGAGATCCCAGGGGAATGCCCCATGGCCTCTCCCTTTATTCAAATAAAGCCAGAAAGGTCTCCTCCGTCTCCTTTTTGGACATAAACCTCTGGTGTTTGTGAATTAATTTTCCTAACACACTTTAGTACCGGGAGCCTGCTCTCGTTTTTATCACCCCATGTTGGCAGAGATTCCTGACATTCCCTCTGCTCCCCTTGGCAATCACTCCGGGAGACCGGGGTGAGTCCCCGAGGAATCCTGAGCTGGCCAGACCTTCCCAAATCCTGGCCAGGCAGCCCGACATCCTCAGGCTGGTGCCAGTGAGGGGTGGCAGACTACCGCGGCAGCAGGAGCAACATCCCCCCAGCATTTCCGAGTGAAAACATGGAAAAACGGGCAATTCCTGGCAGTGGGGGCTGGGGCAGGGGATTTTTTGAGTGCCACAGGAGAACCTCGGATCCCACGGCCCACTCAGCGGTTCTGCTGAAGTCTGTAAAGCTGCTCTGCCTAAAGATAAGCCGAGCCCGCGGGCCGGGCTGGCTGGAGCCCAGGCCGGCACAAAGAGGGCTTTGTGCGAGCGGGATGCTCGAGGGGATGGGGCAGAGCTGCTCCAGGGGGGCATTGAGAGCCCGGAGACAAAACGAGGAGAAACTGAAAAGGGACCTTTCTTTCTTTGCTGTCCGGGAGAGGGAAGGGAGCTGCGCACGGGGATGAAAAAGCCGCAGGTGATCAAAGCCCCGCGGCCGCGGGCGGTGCGAGGGGAACAAAGCGGCGCGGGGGGAGCGGGGAAGGCAGAGTCAGCAACGCTCCACGGGCATCTGATGGGAAAGAAAGGAGCTGCGAGGCTGAGCTGGAGCTGCCAGGCTGGAGCTCGTTAAAAGCCGCGTTTCCTCCGGGCTGTGATGCCAGGAGTGAGGCGATGAGGGCGGGAGGAAGGCAGGGTGACATCCAGGTCCCTGTGTCCTGTACGGGCTGGGATGGGCACACTCAGGGGGATCTGGGGTGTGCAGAGGGCCCATCTGAAATCCCCACGAGCGGCAGCTGAAGGATTGCTGCTGAAATTCTGGCAAGGGGAAGAGCTTGGCTTCAGGTCAGAGTCAGGTTTGGGTTGGAAGGGACACTGGATGTCACCTAGCCTGAGGTTTCCCTAGAGCAGGTTACTCAGGGTTGTGTCCAGACAGCTTTTAAAAATCTCCAGGGAAGGATAAATCCAAAAGATAAATCCAGAAGCACAGAATGGTTTGGGTTGGAAGGGAGATTAAAGTTCTTCCCATTCTGTCCCAGGAACTTCCACTATCCCAGGATGCCCCAAGCCCCATCCAACCTGGCCTTGGACACTTCCAGGGATCCAGCAGCAGCCACAGCTTCTCTGGGCACCCTGTGCCAGGGCCTCATCAACCTCACACTGAAGATTTTCTTCCTCAGATCTAATCTAAATATCCCCTCTTCCAGTTTAGAACTGTTCCCATTGTCCTGTTACTCCCTGCCCATGCAGAAAGTTGTTCATCCTCTTTTTTATAATCCCCTTTAGGCCCTGGAAGGGGCTCTGAGCTCTCCCTGGATCCTTCTCTCCTCCAGGTGAACCTGCCCAGCTCTCCCAGTCTGGCTCCAGAGCAGAGGGGCTCCAGCCCATGGAGCATTTCCATGGCCTCCTCTGGACCTGCTCCAGCAATTCCATGTCCTTGTGCTGATACTCCAGGGGTGGATTCAGTGCTCCAGGCTGGATGAGCAGAGGGAGAGAGCCCTTGGTCAGTCCTGTCCACACCCACCAGAGTGTTTGATAAAGGAGGAGCAGAGGACAATTGGGGTCAGGGGTGGCAGGTGGGCTCTCAGAGCTGTGAAATAACTGGACTTGCACCTGGAGAGAGGCTTGGGAAGCTCTTAGCTGAGGACTTTGGATTTCAGGAGAGTTGACTGCAGCTTTTTGGGGAACTCTGAGGTTGCTCTGAAGGGGAGAAGGTGTCCAAGACAGCTGGCTGATTTATTTTTAAAGAAAACTCATTCAGAGCTTGGGAACAAACCCTGCCTTTGCTCATGAAAATCAGGAATTTCAGCACAAAGCCTCCTTGGCTAATTAAGACACTTCTTAGTGAGCTGAGCTGTTAAAAGGGAGCATACAAGAAATGGAAATAAGGAGGGGAAATGAAAGAAGAGTGCAAATGCAAGGCTGGGGTACTTAGGGATGAAAGCTGGAGGGCTGAGGACCAGCTGGAGCAGAGAGTGGCCAGGGATGCTGAGTGTGACAAAAAAAGGGGTTGTAAGTGTTTTAACAGCACACTTCAGAGAAAATATGTGTGGGGTGTTGGATGGGGGACAGCCTCACAAAGGGTGATTATTGCAAAGGTTGAATTCCCTTCTTTGCCTCAGTTTCTATAGGCCAGACTTGCTCCAAGATTCTGCACAGAACAGCAATGTTTTGGAGGGAGAATGACCAGCAGCCAGGGAAATAAAATTTTAGGGGCTGTTTAGTGAAATTAAATGTATTTACACCCATGGGACTGGATGAGAGTGCTCTAATGGAACTCTGTGGGGGAATTGTGGGGCTGCTGCCTGTCATCTACAAAAGAACTCCTGGTGTTTGATCTCTGCCCACCCTCGGGTGTCTCCAAGATTTATACACACCTTAAAAAAGGGGAAAAGGAGGATTTGGAGAGCTCTGGGGGTTAGGCCCACCTTAGACCCTGGAAAAATCATGGACCATGTCCTCTGGGAATTAATTTCTGGAGATGAGAAGACCAGAACTCACAGACTCCACATTTAGTTCTTTGGAGGCTGGTGCCTAAGGTGCTCTGCAGAAAAGGAATTCCAGGTGGGAGGAAGCACACAAAGCAATCAGCCTTTCTTCCTCTTCTGTGCCAATAGCTTTGAACTGGGCTCAGGAGGAAGGCTGGCATCTTGAGGATGTGAAGAAATCCCTTAGGAATTAAGTCCTGGTGTTAAATCCTTTCCTTCCCTGCCAGAACCAGGAAGAAATCATGAACAACGAGGCAAATTTCACCTCACCCTGTGGCACAATGCAAATCTCAAGATTTTTGCACCAAGATCAGTCCCTGCCCTTGCTCGTCCTGCAGGTGGGATGAGAAGATGGTGAAAAAACTCCCAGAAGGGCTTTTCCCAGGAAATATGGCTGTGTACATACAGCCAGCCTCAAGCTTGAAATGTTCCTTCTAGGTCGGGGCAGGGGCTCAGCCTGGCTCTTGTGTGACATCCTGGCTTTTCCCACCCAGGAAGATTTTTTGGTGGTTGTTTTTTTTGCCCAAAGGAAGGATTTCCAGGAGTATCACAACCTGTCATCCTTCACAGAGGTGCTGGAGACTGCAGCTCCTCCCTGCAGAGCCCCTGGGATGTCCTTCCTCTGCCATCCTCTCCTCCTGCATGGTGAAGAGCTCCCTGATAAATAATTCCCTTTTTTTTTTGGCTGATTGCATGCTGTTACTAGGAAACCTCCTGGCATCCCTGGGACTGGAACTCGGAGCAGGCTGGCAGCTAATGGAAATAATTAAGATTTTATAGCCACCTTTCTGAATGAGCTGGCCAACCCTCCCTGTGGGGGTCTCAGAGGGCTGGGGTCCTCTGTCTGTGCTGAGTGGGCTTGGAAGAGACCCAGGGAAGGGAAAATAACTTCTTCAGGACTTTGCTGGAGCTGTACTGGCGCTGGGAGCAAACCAAAAAGCTGAGGAGCATTTCCAGGTGCTGGATTTCAATGGTCATCCCAGTCCCTGGCATGGGTTAGGCACGGGACAGCAACGCCCAGGCAAAGTCTGGGAGCTTTGATAGGTCAGGGATATTCCTAAGATGTAGTTTGGTGTGGCTGCTGTTTTGTAATTAATAAAATGGGCTTGATCAGATTGGGTGCTTGGCCTTAGGCCAGAGGTTGGGTCCTGGTTGCTGGTGAAGACACAGCTCCAGCTGCTCCCATCCAAATGAGTGATTCCACTGCTGGGGGAGAGGTTTGTGTGTCACAAGTCAAGAAAACTTCTCCTCTACAGCCTTGGCTTAAAGATGCACTGGGGAATTGTCCCTTTGCAAGATGCCTGAGTCCTCAGTGATTGCTCCCTGTAAGAAAGGATTACACTCTGTAAGTGTAAGAAAGGATTCTTGCACTCTGTCCTGGCTGAGTTTCCTCGGCTCTGTGCAGCACCAGGGTCACTCCTGTGCCCAGGATTCCAGCTGGTACAGCCCAGACAGGCTGATATTGTGATAGATGAGTAATGTGAAGATTGACTCTCACCATTAATGGGCAAATATCATGTATATAGGTTAAGAAAAGTTTTATAGATTTATAGTTATGCTGTACCCCCTCGTGTGGTTATCAAGGGACAGCAGGGACATCTGGGAGGGCTGGCTTGTCACTGTGGCCACATCTGACCTCCAGTCAGGATTTGAGGAAGAGATCTCCACCACTGGACAGCAAAGAAAGGATTGATGGACAGAACTTTGGGAGGGGTTAAAGGGTTAAAAAGGGAAAACCTCGATTGTGAGGGGGCTGAGCACATGGTGGAGAAACTCTTTTGCTCCCAGTGCCATGGCCTTTTTTCTTTATTCAGTCTTCTGCTGTATTTTTGATAAGATTTAGTAAACCTTCCTAAACTATAAAAAATGAGTAGCTATTTCTCACAATATGGCTAAACCCTCATGCCCCCAAAGAGGCTAGCAGCACTCAGGCTGGCAGTTTGGGATGATCCCTGGCTCCCACAACTCCTGCACCCAACCTGCTGGTTGGGCTGGACCCACACCAGGCCAGGAACCTCATGGAGCAGGCAGAACCCACCCTTGGCAAGCCCCTCAAGGCACCAAAGCTTTGGCTGGAATTGCAGCCTGGGAAGGGAGCAGCACAGTCTGAAAAGCTGCTGCCTCCATGGGATGAATCTGAGAGAATTGAGAACTTGATCCCCCTGATCTGGCTGGAAGCCTTGCAACAGGCTTTCAATTGTAATTCACCTGCAGGACAAGATTTTCCCTAAAATCCCAGTCCCAGCAGCTGCCAGGGTGGTGAAGGACGTGCTGAGCCTGCCAAGGTGTTCACAGCTGGGAGTCCAGGAGGGGCTCAGCTGCATCTCCAGCTGAGCACCCACAGCAGGGGCCATCCCATGTCTCATTTCCCACCTGATAATCGCAGGATAATCCCTCCAGCCCTCTGCCTGGAGTGGCAGGAAGGAGCTGACCTTTGCAGATCTCCACGGGGCACTGTCAGCAGCATTCCTGCCTTCCACCCAGCTGCCTCCTCGGCTACCCAGGCTGGGAGCTGAAGCAGCTGAGGGCAACTCCCTCTGCCCCCCCTGAGCAATCCCCATCCAGGAGAGATCCCCTCGGAGCACATGGCATTTCTGGAGCCGCTCCTTCCTGCCCCCATTGTTCCTGGGAAAGGCAGACAATGATCTAAGAATGCAAAACTCCTGAAACCCCTCCAGAAAACCGAAATTTATGAGCAGCCTGTTCCAACTGGCAGAGGGAAACTGTCAGTGGAACAAAAACATTGTGTAATAACCTCCCTCCTCCCCCTCATCCCCCTCTGGGGGGAGCTGAGACAGCCACAAGGGAGAGGGGGGGCTGGGGAAGGAGCAGTGGTGAAGCACTGATCATTCCTCACTGAGAATGGACTGGGTTGGAAGGGAGAATAAAGATTATCTCACTCCAACCTCCACCTTCCACCAGCCCAGGTTGCTCCAAGCCCTGTCCAGCCTGGCCTTGGACACTTCCAGGGATGGGACAGCCACAACCTGGGCACTGCAGACCCTTCTCAGTGGCTGCCCCAAAGCATTTTAAAACACATTCAGGTGCTGAGGGCAACGGTGACCAGAATGGTTTGTCTGACCACAGGGGCTCTGTAATATCCATTTTTTGTCAAAATGGGGCCAGGTCTTGGCTGCTCTGAATGATGGGTGAACAAAGGCGGTTTCTCGATCCTTCTTCATAAAACAGATTGAAAAGATGAAAGGCTGAAAGCAAGAGTTTGGCCCAAATTCAATTGTTGCTTACCTTAAATTCCACATTTACATTTCACCTTAACTTCCCAACCACTGGAACCTGGGGCTCCCAGGAAGGAGTGTGGTCATCCAGGAGTGTCCCAAGGAGTGTCACCAGGAGTGCCCTGAGCCTGGAGAGGGGAGGGAAGTGCTGCCCTCAGCTTCCCAGGTCACAGAGAGACCAGTGAGGATTTTTGGGGTGGTTTGCACATCTTTGGGTGCTGCTCCTCTGGCCAGCATCTGGTTTGTGAGGGATGCCAGAGGGGTGGTTCCTGCTGGGATGTCTCACTCCCCCTCAGACACAACCCTTGGTTGTAAAACGTGCAGCAGGGGAAGCGAGCCTGGCTCTGGTTCTGGTGTGGAGCCTGCCACCTCCTCCTTGCAATCCCTTGTTTTTTCCTTCCCCCTCCTCCTGTCTGCCTTGATCTGAAGGAAAACCCACTCAGCAGAGAGTGTCAGGCTGTGAAATAAACCCACGAGGTGCTGGGAATGCTCCAGCTGGGATTTGTTCCCATATGTTCCCGTATCTATATCATCTATATCTATAAAAAAGGTTAAACTGCAACAGTTGAAATCCGGTGCAGCAGTCAATCTGAAAATTCAGTCTTCAAATGCTTAAATGTGTCATTCCTTGACTTTCCTGGTGCAAGGGGATCCAGTGTGGCAGAGTCTCCACTGAATTTAATTAAGGTTTTATGGGGGTGATTGTGGGAGACCTCGGATCACTCACTGATTATGGGATATCACTTCCCCTGCCAAAAGAGTGGGGGATGAGACACTTTCCTGGGAACAATGACCCTTTTCATCATTTCTGCTTTGGGGCTGTGGCAGAGGAGCAAGGTCCTGTCCATTACCAGGTCATGGCAGCTCATGCCAGGGAGAGCAGCCAGCTGATTGTGAAGTAAAATGTGTAAAATTGCTTTGTGCTTCCTCTTAATTGACCCAAAGGAAGTAAAAAGAAAAAAGAAAGCTGGGCCAATTAATTTTTAACTGATTTTTTTTCATGGTAAAAAATGTAGAGCTTTGGGCTGACTAAAACCTCAGGGATCGGGTCTAGCTGAAAAAGAGAAAGTGGAAAAGTTTTAGTCAGGCTCCTTCAAGGAAAAATTTTTAACAGTTAACGGCAAGACAATGTTTGAATGAAAATGAAGTGTTAATGTCTCAGCTGTAATTTAGAATTTTTAGAACTATTTTTGCAGAATCCCAGAATGGTTTGGGACGGAAGGGACCTTAAAGTTCATCCAGTTCCAGCACCCAGCCATGGGCAGGGACACTTCCACTGTCCCAGGCTGCTCCAAGCCCTGTCCAGCCTGGCCTTGGACACTTCCAGGGATCCAGGGGCAGCCACAGCTTCTCTGGGCAACCTGTGGCAGGGCCTCACCACCCTCACAGGGAACAATTTCCTCCTAAGCAAAGAATTTTAAGTGGTGCATTTAAGTTTTGAGTAAAAGCAAATTTTATACATTTAAAATGCTGGACTGATTCCCCCCTTTAAAATTTGCATTGAGCTTTTAGGGGCAAGCAAAAACAATCTGAAATTTTATCTTCCAGTTAGCCTGGAGAAATCCATGGTCCTCCAGCCTGGCCACCTAAATTAAAAATGCAGGTAATTATTCCCATGGATTAGTCTCAAACTGGCTCTTCCATTTCATGAGCAACGTGTCTCACTGCTGGGTGGATGAGGACAACACTGGAATCAGCGCCCAGAAGATTCCTGCTTCCAAGAGATGGAGCAGCAGCCACTGGTGCTCCAGATGGAGATGCAGCTTTGATTTGTTGGTCTGCAAAGAAGCATTTTTTGGATGGACTTCAGCAGAACCAACCTTGATTTCCACCAGCTTTTCTCTCCAGGCATCTGGGAAAGGGAATGTGGCTCTAAGCCACAGGAGAGGAACCAACACTCGAGGGTTTGAATCATCTCATTGTGGACAGCTGAGACCTGCAGGCTCCTGTCTGGGAATTTTGTGGTGGGAGCAATGACCTGTCTTCATGTTTCTCAAATCTGACCCCAAAATTGGGTGACTTTTAATTTTAAATAAAATTCAGCAAAAATCAGACCTATTTCTATTTATAGCCTGATATATTTGAAGTGCCTGGACCCACTTTTCGCTCAGTGGCTAACATAAAACATAATTTGGTTTTTGTTTTGCTTTCTTTCCCATAGTTTTTGTACAAACACACCATATGTGCTCCAATCTTATTTTCCTCCCATGTCTCCTGGACTGCCAGGTGGAGCTGATGGGCTTGAGTGGATACTAAAACCTGCCAGGAAAAAGCCTGGCACACCTGTAACCCTGGAACACACCATCCTGGTGCTTCCCCAACGCAGTGAGAGACCAGAGGCAGAAATCAATACAGACAGAGGTTTTATAATTAAAAAATTGTGCATTTTGACAAACAGCTGGCAGTTACACACATCCTTCTTCCCCCTAAATGCAGAAAATACATGTCTGGAACCCAGACATCTGATTTCCTAATGCCACGTGTAATGACCCACTGAGACTGTGCTAGAATTTACCCCTGCTTTTGGCTACCAGGCAAGAGCCCAAAGGCTGGCCCACCTTGTGCTCCACTCCATTTGACCCTAGAGAGAACCAATCCCCCTTTCCAAGGCATTATTTTCATGGAAAAACCATAATTTCTATCTTCTGATTGAAAACGCCTCTGAAAATCAACATGTGGGACACAAAACTGATTTATTTTTATGAAAAAAGTAAACAAAGAAGAATTTTAATGAGGTGGGTTTTTTTTTTCCAAGATGTCCATGGGGAAGTAAGGCTGTTCCTAGTAAACTGAACGGCACCGTGGCTGGTTGTCTTGTCCAGAGGCCAAGTGACAGTCTGGTCACAACCCAAAATAAACTTTCCTCACCTGGGGAGCACAAGATTCAGCACCCAGGCGTGGTGCTGATGGCATAGATAAAGCTCTGGTGCCTAAAATTCCTCCTTCCTTAGCAGAGAGAAAAGATACTCAGGGAGCTTTGGGGTGGATGGGGAGGCATCACCCAGGGCTTGTGACTGACCTCAGCTCAGAGCCCCCAGCCCCACAGGTCTGTGAACCCCTTAATTCCTCCCTACTGTGCAGACCTGTGGAGGCACATGAATTGTTTCTCTTCTCTGCACCAATCTAGAGCTCCCTGTGGAGCCCCAGGTGTGGAAGCCTCCTCGCATCCTCCCAGGCACGTCGGAGTCTCGCCGGATCGCGGTTCCCGTCGCGTTTCGGAACAAAGGCTCGAGCCCAGCCCGGAGCCTCCCGGGAGAGGCGTCCTGCGGGCTCAGTGCACACACACAGCGACTGACACACACACACACAGAGCTCACAGACAGCTACAGGCACATCGACACAGCTTCCAGAGCAGTGGTGCTGCTCCTCCTGCTCCTCCCCGGGCCTTGGGCTGGCGCTGTGGGCACAGCCAGGTCTGCTCAGCCAAGAGCTGCTCCTGCTCGGGCACATGGGCAGGAGCAGAGTTGGGCTGAGATCCCAGAATGGTTTGGATCACAGGACCATAAAGATCACCTGATTCCAGCCCTCCTGCCATGGGTATGGGCACCATGAGCAGGATTGTTCCACTCTGACAGGGTCAGGAGCAGGATGGGCACAGGAGGGAGAGCCTGAAGGCATACACGCTTGATCTTTAGTGTCTTGGGTGCCAAGTGTCCCAAAATCGACATGGCAAGACCTCTGGAGTTCCTTGCTGGGCAGCACCAGGGGTCTCTGCCCCCCGTGCCAGGTACAGGCAGCTGTGTGCACTGAAAGGCAAGAATCCATCTCACAGCATCCATCTCACATTCTGCTGGGCAGGGAGGGAACCCCCTGTGCTGCTGCACTTCCAAAGCTCATCACAGCAATTTCTCCCTTTAATTTTAAGTCCCATTTTGAGTTTGTTACCCAAAAATCCCCTTTCTCCTCTTGAAGTCCCTCTCTCTGATGGATGTGTGTTGCTACAGAGGATCCAGGGTTTGCTGGTGCTGCTGTTGGGGGGTGTCAGCCTGGGGATTTCTCTGACAGGAAACATCTTGGGTACAACATTTCCTTGTTTGCAGGGTGAACCACAGGGTGTCTTGTGGCTGGCAACAGGATCCAACAGGATCAGAAACTGTGTATTGCTCTGGGTATGACTTCCAGGGCACACAGGAGACTTCTGGTCAGCTGGAATCTCTGAAGGTGCCCATGGTGAGTCCATAATCTATACCACAGGCAGAATGAAGCTATTAGTGCCCTGGACTCTATGGAGCAATCCAACAAACACATCTTCTCACCACTTCTTGGGGCTGGTACCATTTAACCCACAGTCCTTTGCTTGATGGGAGGGCGCCTTCCCACTGGAAATCAACTTCCCACTGAAACAGCCCCATGGATCCCACGCTTGGAACAGCAGAGGCTGAGGGCTGGTGCCCAAGGGGACATCCATGGAGGAGAGCGATGTTGCTCCAGCCTGGGAGGAAGGGAAGGGGAAGGGAAGAGGGATTTTGCTTTGTGGCTGATTTTTGACCCCTCTTTGATTTTCGAGCACAACCACCCACACCGAGCTGCGTCCTGTGGGAGGAAGAAGAGGAGAAGGGGCTTGGCAAAGGAGCTGAGTGCGTGTGTTGGGTCCGGATGCTCTCCAGGCTTCTTCCACGCAGGTCCTGCCTTCCCCATGAGCATGCCCAGGCCATTCCAGTGCCAATCTCCACTGTGCCACCAAGACCAGCTGCACCTTCCCAGGGAAGTTCTCTCCTCGTTGGCCTCTCCTCACCCAGCCACGAGGCAGAGAGAGCCCTCTCCCTCTTCCTCCCCCATCCTTCCCTCTCCTTCCCTCCCCGCTCAGCACAGCGAGAACCGGCGGGAGTTGATGTTCATCTTGGTGACCCCGATGAGCTTGAGGGGCGTGGAGAGGCTGAAGGAGCTGACGAGGGGGAAGTCACAGAAGAGGTCGGCGAGCTCGTCCCTCTCCTCCAGCTCGAAGGTGGCATCGTTGAGCATGCGCTGGTGCAGGTGGCACGTCTGCTCGATCTTCAGCTTGTTGATGTCGCTGCGCAGCCGCATCAGCTGCCTGGCCAGCTGCTGGTCCTGCAGGCGCATTTCTGCCTGGAAAGGGGAGGGAAGAGGGGTTTTAGTGGTGAATTCGCTACCTCCCTGCTTGAGGCCTGTCCCAGATTGCAAGGCAATATTGGAATATTACCAATATTGCCAGATGGGACGTGCCTGAGCTTGTCTGGCCCTTGCTGCTGAACCAAATAGTGGCACTGTGGTGTTTTCACCCCACAGACACTTTTGGCTGGCTGGGTGCTGCAGCTGAGCACGTAGAGGCAAGTCCAGGCTTGCAGGAGCTCTGGTGGTGGCGGGATGGAGCCTCCTCCCTTAAGAGGATCTGCTCCTCAGGTTTTCCCCTGATGGAGAAGCTTTAAGGCAATGGTGAAGGAAAGGAGTTGGTTCTGCTGGAGGGTTTTGATCCAGAGTTTTATTCTGGCCCACAGGCCTCTGAATCCAGCAACAGTTCCAACAGAACTCCCCCAGCTGTGTGGGTGCTGTTCCTTTTAACCCTGGGGAGAGGGGCAGGGAAGGGGTAGGGAGCCACCAAGCAGGTACAGGAGAGGAGGTCTCAAGGGACGAAGGACACCTGGATGGCCCAATGCTCCCCCAGGGGTTAGAGGGCATCCTTTGAACCTGCCAATCACTCAATGCCCTTCTGGAATGCCAGGACTGACAGACAGTGCTGGAAGGGGCCAGAGAGGGGAAAGGAAAGGTGGCTGACACACCTGGGAGGGAATTATTGGGGAGGGACCTGGGGTTCTGAGGTAAACCCTGAAATCACACCACAACAAGGCAAGATGAATTCTATTTGCCATCTGCATGGCAGTTGTCTTTTGTCAAGCGGGCAGTTTGCCTTATCTCTTCTACAGCTACTCCTTCCTGGGGGGGAGGAGGAACATCTGCTGATAAGAGGCTATTGAATGTCACTGCATGGCTGATAAGAACCACAGCATCCCATTGGAAGATGGTCCACCCAGAGGGAGGAGCCAAGCATTCCTACCCAGATATAATCTGGAGATTTTGGAATACCAGCACAGCTTCTCCACTGCATCTCTCAGAGGAACAGCAGCTGCCTCTTCTTCCACTGGATCTTTGGAGGAAGACTGCACCCTTCTACAGGATCCCTCCTCCAACAGAACCACCCCTGACACGCCAGGAGGGCTGCAGCCACAATTCCAATGGGACTGCTGCCAACACCCTGACCCACAGGGTGTCAGGGTGTGTTCTGATTCTGCCAGTGTTGTTTTGGTTTACTGCATTATTTATCTTTTTATTTTCTTCCCTATTAAAGAACTGTTATTCCTGCTCCCATATTTTTTGTCTGAGAGCCCCTTAATTTAAAATTTATAGCAATTTGGAGCAGGGGAGGGTTCACATTCTCCATTTCAGGGGAGGCTCCTGCCTTCCTTAGCAGACACCTGTCTTTCCAAACCAAGACAAGGCTGCACCAGATCGTGGGGAATGGAAGGATGCTGAGGTGCTTGAATGTGTCTAGAGAAAGGTGACAAGGCTGGTGAAGAGTCTGGAGCACAAGCCCCGCTAAGGAGGGCCTGGGGGAGCTGGGAGGGCTCTTCCTGGAGCAAAGGAGGCTCAGGGGAGCCTCATCACTCTGCACAACTCCCTGACAGAAGGTACAGGCAGGTG
The DNA here is from genome assembly GCF_963513975.1 of Fringilla coelebs. Lineage (NCBI taxonomy): Eukaryota > Metazoa > Chordata > Aves > Passeriformes > Fringillidae > Fringilla > Fringilla coelebs. The sequence continues at coordinate 3,888,681 of NC_140030.1, forward strand.
GGAGTCGGGTTCTGCTCCCAGGGAACCAGTGATAGGATTAGGGGATACAGCCTTAAGCTGCTCCAAAAGAAGTTTAGGCTGGACATTAGGGAAAAGTCCTTCACAGAGAGAGTGATTGGAGTGGGCTGCCCAGGGGGGTGATAGGGCCACCATCCCTGGAGGTGTTTAAAAAAAATGTGTCATGGTCTGGTTGACAAGGTGGTGTTAGGCCATAGGTTGGACTCAATCTCAAAGTTCTTTTCCAACCTAGCTGACTCTGTGAACTCATCTAGAGGTGCTCAGTCTGTGAGGGAGACTGGGATTTTGCAAGCCAGCAATGCATCCCAAAAAAATACCAGCTCAGGATGGGGAATTTTTAACGATCGAGAAATTCTGTGCCTGATCTCATTTTCAGGAGCACCAGGAAAGTGGAATTAAAGCTGTGCCAAGGCCGTTGGCTTGGGTATCTGTCAGGCTTCAGAGCCTCCATCTCAACATAAAACAAAGCCCAAATTAATTTTGCTCATAAGGCAGCAGCCACAGGGAGACAGAGCAATTAGAGGTGGAAAGGACCAATTAAAAGAACACCAAATAACTGATCCCCAAATACTCAGCCTGGGTTTCCAGCCTGCATAAATCAGAGCTGGCCCATGACAGAGTCCACCTCCCCTGTGGCTTATTTTATCTCGGTGATTTGAAGTGGATCTCAGGATGGGACCTCCATGGTTTCCCACAGGACAGAGAACTACAACCTCCAAGCTAATGATCTAAGTGTTTTGGAGGTATTTTTTTCTCCCTTGGCACCTGGCTTGGGAAGGTGGAAGATTCAGAAGTAATGAAAGGAAAGAGGTCTTTTATTTAAAAAAAAAAATCTAGCTCATAATTAAGAAAATTCATTGCCACAGGATCCTGTGGGTAGTGAGGGAAGGAGTGAACACTTGGTGCAGGAATCAGCCTGGCAAACAGGAGAGGGCAGGGCTGGAAAAGCAAATCAAGACAATTCCCAGTTCCCTCCTCATAGAAAAGCAACAAAACCACAAAAGCTACAAAGAAAACAAGGTGGGAAAGAAGCTGAGCAGGGGCTGGAACAGGATGATTTCCAAGGTCCCTTCCAACTCATCCAGTTCTAGGGCTCTGTGATTCTGTGTTTTGGGATAAATTTCCCTTTCCTGGATTTTAGCAGCACGGATGTGATCAGGCCATATCAGTTTCCCTCCAGGCCTGGAAATGAGCAGCTCAGTTTGTGGGTACAGATGCAGCTCTGGGGAAAGGGAGTAAATTATTCCTGGCCTGGTGGCTTGTGCGTGAAGATGCAGAAGGGAAGAGAGGAAGGAAAGTTCCCCTTGAGAGACCCCACAGAGACCCTGATATTCCTACCTGAGACCTTTCCACGACCCTTCCCAAGGGCTGCTGCAAGGATGGTGTGAACCAGAGCAGCCTTGGGGCTGCTTTAGCTTGTGCCATAATCCCTCCTCCTCCAGGCAAGCAGAGAATCCCAGAATAGTTTGGGTTGGAAAAGACCTTAAAGCTCACCCAGTCCTGTCCCCTGCCATGGGCAGGGACACCTTCCACTATTCCAGGCTGCTCCAAGCCCCATCCAACCTGGCCTTGGACACTTCCAGGGAAGGGAACCTGTGCCAGGGCCTCACCACTCTCACAGGGAAGAATTCTTTTCTAATATCTAATATCCTTCAAATCCAAACCATTCTAAAATTCTTTGACACTACAGAGATATCCTGGAGGATCTTGCCAGATTCTCCCAGACAGCAATAAGACTCCAGCCTGGCTGTCTGGAGAGGATTAAGTCACCTTTGTACCAATCTCTGAGTGAATCTCTCTTTCTCTCTCTCAGGAAATCTCTCTCAAATTGTTGGCAGGGTTGTGGTCATTTACCTTTATCAAAAAAACCCCATTATTTCCTCTCAGACCTCATAGCCTGTGCTCCCAGCAGAGCAATGCCACTTGGCAGTTTTTATTCTTCCACCTGAGTTGCAATAAAAAAAACCCAAATCCCATTCTCCTGATATTTTGCCCTGTCTCACAACAAATACTGACATTTTATCAGGAGGTGATCACAGGTGTTATTGAAGTGACCCTGGGTCATTCTTTCTTCTTGGTGTATCAAGTTACCTAAGAAATGCCAACAAAGGCTTTCATTGAATATTTGGAAGAATGTGGGATTAAAAAAGCCTCTGCTGCCAAAAAAAAAAAAAACAAAAAACCCCCAACAACATTTAAAAGAGAATTATGAGGCCATTGTGCAGAGAGCTGTGAGTTATAGGTGCTTTTTTTCTTTTGCAAACCAGCTTTACATTTTTTGACTGGTTCTTGTTTTCCCTCTTTTGAGGAATCCGTTTGATTTCACACAAGCTGGAAGGCAAAGCCCTCTAGAAAATAAAGATAAGGAACAAAGCCTGGCAGTGGTTGACTAAAACCATGTGGATGTGGCACTTGGGGACATGGTTTAGTGGCAGCCTTGGCAGTGCTGGGTTAAGAGCTGGACTCAATGCTCTTTGAGGGCTTTTCCTTAAGAATTCCATGTTTCTATGAGAGGATGATGTGCACAAGGAGGAGATGGCAGATGAGGGCTGTCACTGCCTGTGCTCCTTGGAAGGCTGCCCTGTCTTCCCAAGGGATTGGGAGCTCCTTGCCTGGTGACAGGTCCTGTGCAGGCAGCTGGGCAGAGGGTGGAGCACCAAAGTCGAGCTGCTCTGCAGGGCATGAGCTCTCACTCCCCACACTCACCCCTGGGGCTTGGCTTGAGATGCAAACCCCCTGTCCTGCATCCATGGAGCTGTCCCATAAAACACTGCTCTGATCAAACCCTCCCAGAATATTTAGAGGGATTTCAGCCAGAGCCCAGAAATCCTCGTTCTCCTTCTCTTTCCCAGAGGCTCTGCACAAATACTAAAGCCATTCCCCCCTTCCCATGCTGAGGAGCAAACAATCACTGGAAAGGATGAGTGATGTCCCTTTAAAAGCAGCAAAGTTGTCAGGCCAGCAGAGCTCCACAAAGCTGCCTGGCAATGAATAATGGGATTACAGGGGCCACACCACGGGGAGCTGTGGGGTTTTTGGTTTGCAGAGTTCACCCATGAGGTAACTCCACACTCCAGTTTATCTGTGTGAGGCAGCAGCAGGATCCCACACACGGATGCAACATCCTGGAGAAACCCGTGGGGAGCATCCAGCAGGAGCCAGGCTTTGGATTTCCTTTGATCCTCTCATGGCCAGGGCAGGAAGAGCCTTAGGTGTGTCTTGCTCATGAAAACCAACATTTTAACACATTCTGCCTCTCTCTGCACACCCAGCCCCAGCTGTTTCTCACCAGCATGGCTGGGGAATGCTGTGGGAATGGACAGGATGCCAGGTTGAGCTTCCCAGGGTGGAAGGGGCAGCCAAACTCAGGTTCTTCCTGTTAGACAAGTGACTGCTGGATTTAAATGCAAAGCTAGACCACCAGATCTTATGAGCCTAGGGAGGATTTTCTGCTTGGATTGAGCCTCAGATTCTCCCAGGGATTTTTAACAGAGATGAGGGAGAGAAAGCTCTGGGTGTATTCTTTCCTGATTTCCAGTATAGGTGGCTCATCCTAAACAGCTACTAGCAATTGCCTTCAATTTTGCCTTTCACCAGACAGGAAGACCAATAATTTTCCTATTTCCAGCAGTCCATCTTTTCTCTGCATTGCTTTTGGGGGATTTTCAGCAGGCAGCTCCTTGAGGCATGGAGATGAGAAGCTCTTTGAGATTTCCCTCTCTTCCCAAAAGAGAAGAATCCCATGGATGGAGTCCCAGCCTGGTCCATGAAGCCCAGGGGGATGGTCTGTGGAGAGGCAGCTGCCCCCAAAGGGCCAGCCTTTTTTATTTTCCAAAGATCAAAAGAAACTGAAATGTGAATTGGCACTTTCCTGAGTGCAGCCACTTGGATTCAAGCACAAAGAAGCACAGCCCACTTGTCAGATCCTTGCCAAACCCTTCAGACGAGTCCACATTGTCTGTGTTTTGGTTTGGGGCTTCTTCAGAGGTGCTCAGATGCCACCCTGTCATGGCTAATTTTAGGAGCTCACACACTTGTGGTGCAGCCCACAGCCCCAGATGAGTTATCCCAGCTCCTTCTGGAGTGCCTGGGAGTTCTCCACCACCACCAGGAGAGCTTTCTTTGCCAGATGGACCATGTTGTGGGTCCCAAATCTCACTCTTCCTCAGTGTTGTTTAGGCTGTGCTGGCTCCCTCTCTCCCCAAAGCAGTGGCTGCACCCAAACTGACCCTTGGGGATGGTCCTGTTCCATTATAAATCCTAAACTCTCCCCTAGTTTCAGCAATTTAACAGTAGAGGTCACAGAATCACAGAATTTTTTGGGTTGGAAAGGACCTTAAAACTCATCCTGTTCCACCCCCTGCCATGGGCAGGGACATCTCCCACTATCCCAGGTTTCTCCAAGCCCTGTCCAGCCTGGCCTTGGACACTTCCAGGAGTGGGGACTCCACACCTTCTCTGTGCCCTGTGCCAGGGCCTCCCCACCCCCATAATGAGGAAATTTGGTGCTGCATTGTTGTTTAAATTCACTCAAGCACTTGTTCAGCCAATATGAGTATCCCAAATGGAAATAAAAGTGCTTAATATTTAATTTTTTTTTTAAATCTGACCAACAGGACACAGGTGTTTTATGATTTCCCAGACATTTGTGTTCCTTTTCAGGTCTTTCCTGCATTTCTGCTCACACCCCTCAGATTTCAGTGCCAAACTGGTGAATTTGAGATAGAGAGCTCATTTTTCCTAAAAAGACAAAGTTAGGACTGTTCTAAGATACCCCTGTTCACAGGCTTCTACTTTAGCCATACTTAGGAGGGAGAGGACTTCGAATGCTTAATTTTATAACTTGTAAAACCTGGCAAATTTCAAAAGCAAAGAGCAAAGTGTGACCCCTCCAGCCCTCGAGTCTGTCACCATCCCTGGGCTGGGGATGGTTTTGCTCTCAGCACAGACAAGGAGCTGCCACACTTGACAGTGCAAAGGCAAAGACAAGGGCAGAGGAGAGGCAGGAGGAGCTGGGGAGGGAAATGCTCCAGCCCCAGGGCAGCTCAGCACACGCTGAGAGCTGCAATTTGCTCCTACACCTCCACAGAGCCTCTCAGCACAAAAACAAGAGCAGTTTGCATGTCTGAATAAATCAGCTTCCCGGGGCCAGGTTCTCAGCAGGGCTGAGGCTCCCTGGGTTTGTGTCAGTCCTACAAACCTGGGCCTGGCACAGGTCACATGAGGTGATGGGCCCAGAAAAGCAGATTCTTGGGTTTGTTGTTGCTGGAATGGCTCTTGAGGTATCAAAGGTCTTTTTTCTCAGCTTTGTGCTCGAAGAAGAAGTCAGGATTCTTCGGCTCTGGTTTTTAAGGTTGTTTATTCTCTCTTATCTAATACATTTTCTTTTGGACTTGGGGTGGTCTGTCTGGCAGGTCAGGTTAAGGCACACTGACTGCCCTTGGGGCAGTGTTATCTTTCTATACTAAAAACTACGTATAATTTATTTACAATAATTTTTTAATACTTATTACTTAAGTTAGACAGTTTGTCTTTATCTTAAAATAATTTAAAACTGTTACTATCACAGCAGAAGATGGAGGACAAGAAGAAGAAGAAGAAGAAGAAGAAGAAGAAGAAGAAGAAGAAGAAGAAGGAGAAGAAGGAGAAGACGAAGAAGAAGACGAAGAAGAAGAAGAAGAAGAAGAAGAAGAAGAAGAGGCACACTTAGATTCTTTTATTTTGCTTTTTGAAGTTCTATTCTAAAAACTTTAAAATTTTACTTTTTCCCTTTGTGATAAATTTCCTAGGATTTTATTCAAATTTTTGCGGCTTGTAACTTTTCCCATAAAGTTGGTAATTGTTTCTATGGGTTAAAATCTGTGTCTTTGACACCAAGGTTTCACCAAGGTGCCAAGGTTTCTGAGCTCCCTGACAGGGTTTCAAGTCTTTTAGGGCAGTTAGAGGAATGTCTTGGGTTCTGACAGCAGATGGACAATAAAACCTTGGGTTTTGTCTTTTGCTTCACTTCTCAACGTGAGCAGCCTGAACCTGGCTGAAGTCAAAGCAGAGCAGACTCCAAAGACACAGAGGAAAATTCCTTGCAGTGTCAGATGATGGCTTTTGTGTGGATTGGGAGTGACAAGAGATAGGGCAAGAGGAAATGGTCTCAAGTTGCACCAAGAGAGGTTTAAATTGGATATTAGGAAAACATTTCTTCAGCAAAAGGATTGGTCCAGCCCTGGCACAGCTGCCCAGGGCAGTGGAGGAATCCCCATCCCTGGAGGGATTTGAAAGCTGTGTGGATGTGGCTTGGGGACATGGTTTAGTGCTGGCCTCGGCAGTGCTGGGGAATGGTTGGACTTGATAATCTTAAAGGGCTTTCCCAACCTAAACCCTTCTATGATGGCACCAAATTTACTCTCCTGCCTCTGCTGCTTTTGGCTGGGATAGAGTTAAATCCCAAACTGTGTGGTCCTGTACCAATTGCCTGATGGCAACAGTCCCCAGCATGTGCAAACTCCTGAAGCTCCAAGTGCTTGGCAGGAGCTCCCTGGGACAAGCCAGAACCATTCCAGGGTGATGCTGTTGAAACAACCCAGCCTGAACACGCTGGGAGCTGCGCTGAAGGTTGGGGCTGATGGAGCTGCACACTCTGCATTTCACTCCCTGAGGACAGGGCTGCTGCACTCCTTTTCTGCATGGGAAGAATCTCCACATTCACCAGCTTTTGCCCCTTCATTGGCAAGGTGAATCCTACAGACCCTAAACAACCACATTGTGGGATCACAGAATCATGGGAGGGTTCGGGTGGGAAGGGACCTTAAGGATCATCTTGTTCCACCCTGCCATGGGCAGGGACACCTTCCACTATCCCAGCTTGCTCCAAACCCCATCCAGTCTGGCCTTGGACACTTCCAGGGATCCAGGGGCAGCCACAGCTTCTCTGGGTGCCCTTCCCACTCTCACAGGGAAGAATTCCTTCCCAATATCCCATCTCACCCTGACCTCTGGCAGCGGGAAGCCATTGGCCCTTGTCCTGTCCCTCCAGGTCATTGTCCAAAGTCCCTCTCCATCTTCCTTGTAGGCTCCTCCAGGAACTGGAAGGCCACAGTCAGCTCATCCCAAAACCTTCTCCAGGCTGAACAATCCCAGCTCTCTCAGCCTTTCCTCACAGCAGAGCTGCTCCATCCCTCTGCTCATCCTGGTGCCTCCTCTGGACTCTTTCCAGCAGCTCCAGGTCCTTCCTGTGTTGGGTCCCAGGGCTGGGGCAGCTCTGCAGGTGGGGTCTCACCTGAGAGGGGCAGAGGGGGCAGAATTCCCCCTTCCCCTGCTGGGGGATCAGCCCTGGTTGGTATCTGGGCTTCATCCTGCTGTGGAGCCTTCCCGATGGCTTTGCTACCACAAAATGAGGAATAATCTTGTCTGTGTTGGGATCTTTGGAAGCTTGTCCCTTTATTTGACAAGAAACTGCATTTCACCCTTGAAATGTAATGTGAAATGCAACTTTTGGTTCCAGCACCATGTGATGGGATGGCCTGGCTGTGCTCTCTCTGCCTGCTGGCAGCTCCTACCCACACTCGTGCCTCCAGCTCAGATATTTTGCCCTGTGGTCAGTCAAAAAATTGCTCTCTCTTTTGGGGAAATTGTTCTAAATTACCAGTCACATCCAGATCCAGCAAAGACTGGTATAATTAAGTGGCTGGGAAATGGAAAGTGAGGAACAATTAGGGTTTGCTTGGCCTTTTCTCGTCTTTAATTCAAACTTTCAGTTTTTGACAGATGGTGGTTTAGATACCACACCCCAGTCTAAGGGGTAGAATCAGACTCTGAGACAATCTGTACTTCCATCATGGGCAGAGATTGAAAGAAAACCCCAAATCTTTTAAAATCTGGGGTTCTGAGAAGGAAAATCTGCTTCTTACTCTCTTTGATCATCTTGAGATTCAGGGTTTCCATTAAGAGTGAATTTAAGATTACACTCAGATTCAGGTCACAGATCTGGAGCTGAGGCTGTCCAGAGCATGAGGGGTTGTAGGGGATCATCTCAAAGCTGTTCCTAATAGTCCTGAAATCCTGAAAGCACAGCCCTGAGAAACCAAGTCACCAAAGAGCAATATCCAGAACCACCTCTGTAAATAAATCCTCAGGGGACCAGTGAGTTGGGTGAATGCAGCAACAGAAAGTTGACAAATCAACATTATCTGAAGCAAAAGTCACAAAGAAATCTTTAAAACTATTATTCATCTTTGTCAGAAGTTTTCCTCAAAGATTTCAGTGCTTCTCAAAAACAAAGTGTCTGCACAGGAACATTTTCACAAGTGTTGGCCACAAGTGATGTCCCAGCCCCTGTTGCAAATATTCCTGCTGGGGCTCACAGGCAAAATTCCAGCTGGGCCACAGAAACAAAGCCACGTGTCATGAGTCACTTCCAGTGATTTGGGCCAAATAATAAAGAATTTTCATGCCAGTGAGGAGAAGGGAAGTGTGCCTTTGGTGTCTGATTGCTTCTACTCTTGTGAAGAGCACCTGAGCTCAGTCTCCAGCTCTGACTTCAGCTGCCCTGACAGGGACATACCCATCCTATCAACCTCCAGAGAATCACAGAATACCCTAAAAGGGAAGGGACCCACAAGGATCATCAAGTCCAACTCCTGGCCCTGCACAGGACAACCCCAAAATCACTGGATGCACCTGAGAATGTTTTATAAAGATTTCTTAAACTCTGTCAGGATTGGTGCATCCCCCTGGGAATTATCTCCAGGCTGTGCTGACTCCTGAGCTCAGCTGGGAGCTTGGTCAGGCCCAGGTTAAATTTGTGCCAAAACCCATGACAGCAAAGTGACAGAGAAAAGGTGAATTCCAGCCCTGGCTCTCTGGATTTTCCTAGCACAGGTTCCTAGAAAAGACAAAGGATTTTTGTCCCCTCCTTTTCTGTGAAATATCCAGCACATAACCACCAGAAATAAACAGATGTGGGAGACAGGGCCCAGGGCTGGGATGGGAGGATGACAGAAATGTGGACTGAGTTTGAATCAAGAAAAAAGCAACAGAGGATGGGCCTGGAAGAGCCAGGTGTGGGAAACAAAATGAGCGATGGAAAACACAACGAGTGATGGAAAACACAATGACTGATTGTTGCCTCTCCACCTGGGGCTGAAGGCAGGTAGCAACAAGGAGTTTCCCCACTCTTTCATTTTTATCCCTCTACAAAATTTGTGCTGGCAGGGACAGGGACAGGCAATCACTTACCAGCTCCTTCCTGAGCCACGTCAAAGCTTCGTCGATGCTCTCAAAGCCACCTATCCTCCCTGAGGTGACAGTCCCCTTGTCCTGGGCAGGGCTCCCATTGAGGTGCAGCTGCACCTTCCTCATGGGGACAGTCTCCCCTGGGCTCTTTTTGGCCGTGGTGGCCTCGTCCTCCCTGTCTCCCTCGGGCTGGGGGCTCTTCCAAGCCTGCTCCTCCAGCTTTGCCTTCCATTCCAAGTAGGAAGGGCGCCTGGTCTCCAGTCTCAGCTTCTCTGTCAATGCCTTGAGGGTCCTCAGGTGATCATCTGGGGGAGGAACCCCCCCAGAGCCAGCATCCATGCTGCCCAGAGCCTCTTCTATTTGGATTTGGGGCACAGACATGCTCTCTGGGAGTCCAAAGGCATAGAGGTGGGCTGGAAAGGACCGGGGATGGAGATGAGAACCCTCAAGGTTTGACCAGGTGTCACGAGGTGCTCAGCACAGCTCCCTGGAGGACAGCTGAGGTGTGGGCCCCTCCTCAAGCACCAAACCAGCCTTGAATGAACACCTAGAAGAAGAAGAAAAGGAAAAAAAGGATTGGTTTTGAGAAGGAAAAGGGAGTGTGGAAAGAGAGACAGCTCCTGCTGCAGCAGGGGAGTGAGGGTTTTGGGAGAGGCTCAGTGCCAAGGTGCTGCAGGGGAGGGTGACCTCACCTCAGTTATCTGAGTGCTCTGGGGCAGGAACAGACAGGCTCTGGCTTTTAGCAAAGCTCTGGTTGCCTACATCTCCAATCTTAACCCAAGGGGCCACAGAAGGGTGGCCAAGGAGGCCAGGACACATTCCCAGACCCCAAAGTCCTCTGGAGACAGCAGTGGCTGCTGCTGGATGTTGGGCTGGCTGGTTTTGCTGATTTTCTGCCTGGCAAACCCACATTTCCCCATCTGGGCAAATCAGGTCCAGATGAAATAGGACAACCTGAAAGAAGGGAAGTTTGGATTAAATATTAGGGAGAAATTCCTCCCTGTGAGGGTGGGGAGGCCCTGGCACAGGGTGCCCAGAGAAGCTGTGGCTGCCCTGGATCCCTGGAAGTGTCCAAGGCCAGGCTGGAGGGGGCTTGGATAAACCTGGGATAGTGGGAGGTGTCCCTGCCCATGGCAGGGGGTGGGATCTTTAAGGTTCTTCCAACACAAACCATTCTGGATACCCAAACTTCTTCCAAGAGTTTGAGTCAATAGGAGAACTGGAAAAAGGGATTTATTCTTCCCCACACCACACTCCACTCCAGTTTAAGATCTGGGTTTAGTTCTGGGTTTGCCAAAGCTGCAGCCTGAGGATTCAGTTCCCTCCTGGCCCACTGGCTCCAGTCAGGAACGTGGTCCCAGCCAGGTGAGGAACTAACTGGGGTGCTGGCATGGTCTGGGCTCAGCCACCCAGGGAGGCTTGCACTTGTGGTTTCCATCACTGGCCACCTCCAGTTTGTCCAGTGGGAATGGTGCCTGGCAAACACCCTTAGGAGCAGCGGCACAGAGACGCCAGGAGCTTCCTCCCCACTTCTCCTCCTGTCAGCACTCATGGAAGCTGTGCCCACAGCTGGTCTGACAAACCCTGGCACCTGGAGGGGCAGAGAACTCCTCAGGAGTTAAACTCAGGCAGCTTCTGTATTCATTTGCCAGCAGGATCAGATAAGAGACATTCTCAAGGTCGTGTGCTCATCTATAGCTGAGCTAGGAATAGATCCAGAGCTCTCTTCTGAACGTCAGGCACAAAACAAAATACTTCTCTGCCTGCCTGGTGAGGTGCCTGGAAAACCAGGCAGGATGTGTGCAGCTTCCTAGAGTTACTCAGCCATTCTTCTCCCTGCCATTCCCACAAAGGCATGTGCAGCTCTGAAATCCAGACCATAATTACGCCTCTACAACCTTTTCAGTAAGAAGATTCAATTTAAAATAAACATTGAGTGAGAGCAAGACTTATCCCAACAATTGTGTGGGGGCACACGAGCTGAAGGAGGAGCTGAGAGCGTACACACAGACAGTGTGGGGGTGGAGGATTAGTCATGTTGTGGTCTCCTTCCTGCTCCTATTTATGTTAATGAGAGTTTTACGGGGAGAGGGAGCACACACAGACACTCTGGCAGGTTGAAGCCAACAGCTCTCGTGCCTGGAACAGCAACAGTTTGCCTTCTTCTGTTGAAAAAGAGAGGGGAAAGAGGCAGGCTGCCCTGGTGGAAGGGTGCTCTGCAGGGCTCAGGGCATGTCTGTGAATTTACCTTTCCTCCTGCTCCAGCCTCCCCAAATCAATAAAGTAAAACGAGTAATGACTCTAAAGACCTCGTTTCTGAGATTTTTTCTCTACCCCATGAGCCCAAACCCAGCAGTCCCAGAGCCTGCTGCAGTTCCACACTGGGCTGCTGGATTTGCTAATCCCCAGCAAAGATCATATTTTTATCGTTTTCTGAATGCCACAGCTACAAAACAGAGCCCCCCACAAAGTCTTTTGTCCTGTTTTTCAGCGTGTATGAAATCCTCAGGGTGGCAATGGCCCCTGGTATTTGAGCCCTGGGCACAGCTCAGTTAGCATTTAGAGCATTGGACCATGAAAACAGAACAGCAGCTTGGAGCATCCCCTTTGTCACAACCCTGCTGACATCTCGCCCTCCCTGTCACCAAAAGTCCCAGCAGCTTTGGAGGAAATTTGGGTTTTCTACCCCAAAAGCAGCATTGATTCAGCCCATCCTTCCCTTTCTCTCTGGTGTAACATGAAACATCTCGTTCCCTCTGCAGGGACACCCCCTAAATTGGCAGCATTCCCCAGCCTGTCCAAACTCCAGAGTGACAGAAGGGAGCCACCTCTAATTTCCTATCAATATCTTGGACTTGGATCAAAGACCTGCTGTGGAGAAAGAGATCTGAGAGTTGTTAAGTGTGAGAAAAATGCCCTTGTGCTGTAATACAAACCCTTTGGTGCCTGAGAGCATCCAAATTCCCAGGAACAAACCTGCCTCTGGCTCAAATCCACATCCTCCCAGTCTCCCTGCCCTAGGCTTGGCTCCCCCTGGGCTGGCCTGTGTGAGGGGATTTAAGTGATTAATCCTTGATTTGTCTCATTATTTGTCACATCTGTCGCAGGGAGTTCGTGCCACTCCTAATTAGGGGTAACGAGTTCAGCCCCAAAACAGGGTGAGGGATGGCTCCCACCTCACTCAGAACCTCTGCTCAGGGGTTCCCCCCTTCCCTCAGATGAATCCTGAAAGCACAGAACACAACAGGTCACTGAGACAACAACAAAAAAACCTTTTAGTTTCTTTCTGGTGTTAGGTTTCCACTGGAGAAGTCAACTGACCTACCCCAAGGGATCAGCAGAAGCACCAGCCTGGGATGGAGAAATAATAGGAATTTTTAAACTGGGAGTTCAACAATTAGCCAAGGAGGAGGTGTGAGGAGCAAATTATTCTTCTTCCTCCACTGTTCCTGGTGGACTGTGGATTCTTGTAACACCATTTCTTATTGCAGAGGAGCAGCAGTGGCTGCAGGAGTGTGTGGCAGAGGAATTCTGTTCCTCTGGGGGCTGGGAAGACAAAAAAGCCTCGATAGGACACAAAAGCTCAGCTGACAGAAGCCCTTTTGCCACACACACACCACGGATGACACTTCTGGCATGGAGCAAACAGGGCAGAGGCAACGCTTCAGGCTGTGAATGACCTTCAAAAAGCACCTCAGCCCCTCTGTGCCTCAGTTTCCCTCCCACTGAGAAGTCAGTCCATGCAACTGGCCTTCAGGGAAAGAGCTCTGGGGATTTTCAGAGATGTACAGAATTCAGAATTCACCTCTCAATTCAGGTCTCATCTGGGTGCTCGTGCTCCCACTCCAGTGGGTGCAGGGACACCCTCTGTGAACAATGGAGTTTGGGATCTGGTTCCCCTGACCATTTGCTCTGGAGGTTTGCACAGGGGTCACCCAGATACCTACAGAGGAAAGCCCTGGAGTAACTCCAACTTGCCAGCATCACCACCCAGCTCTGCAGCTCCCAGCAGCAGAGGAGGACCCTGAGCCTGGAAAGGTGGGGTGAAGGAACACCGAGGTGGTGTGGGAGGTGGGGGACAGTGCCTGGTGTGCAGGGAGAGCTGTGTTTGCCTCCCTCCATGCACAGCAATGACACAGGGCTGGGGTGGGGGTGACTGACCCCCCTGGAGGTCTCTGACCTGCCCTGGGTGTCTGCTGCAGGTTGGGAGAGGGGCAGAGAGGAGGAGGTGCCTGTGAAAGGGGTTGCCATAGCAATGGAGTAAGGGAGGACTCTGGCTGAGGTAGGATGGATGTTCCTGAGCATCCTGAGGGCAGCAGAGGCTCAGGGGCCTCAGGAATGGGGTGAGGGAAGGAGAGACCCATCAGGATTAACACTGCAGCTTCCTGGAGCTGGTGGCTCCCTTTCAGGGTGGTTGCACATCACTCATTCCTTTCCCCATGCCAGAATGAGCTCTGTCAGGAGAGGAGCTGCTGCGCTGGGTGGATTTGGTGAGCTGGGGGTTCCTCACCCTGCCAGAGCCCCCCCATCCTGCTGCCTCTGCACAGGGGTCCTGCAGAGGTGGAGAACAAATCCCTGGGCTCCCCACCGACCCCGAGGAGAGCTGGTTTCCCTGGATTTTATTATTCAGTGTTTACCCACCCAATCCTTTTCTGTAGCAGTTGAAATCCTCCCATGCAGAAAACCAGCCTGGTCCCAAGTGACCTTCAGCTTCCCTCCCTTCAAAAGGACAAAATCGCAGCACCAGGAAGAGCTGTCTGATCCCAAGGAGCCAGGGCATGCTCCAGGGCTGGAATTGGTTCTGTCAGGATCAGATGCTCTCTGTTTGCTCAGGATGGTCGGGACAGGATGGAAAGGGCTCTGCCCCTGCTGGAGGAGTCGTGGCAGAGCCCTCAGTGGCACTGAACACGGTGCCCATGGAGACCTTCTAGCCACCCTCCTGTCTGTGAGCTTGTTCCTTTCTCCATGGAAAAATGACAGCACTGATGGGACTAAAATGGGCATTACAAGCATAGATGTGGACATGGCATTCACAGAAAAATGGGGAAAAGGGTAAAAGAGAGGCTTTCCATTCACATGTGACCTGGAGCAAGATGAGGGTTTGCTCCAGCACATCCTTCTGCCCAAATGGCCTCCAGAAAGAGCCCTGAACTCTGCAAGGGAGGAGGGGAGAGCATTGGGGGCTGCAGAAAATCCATCAGAGGAGTGGAGGGATGCAGACATGGCTGCTCCAGCCCTGGCAGCATCCAAGGCCAGGTTGGACAGGGCTTGGAGCAGCCTGGGATAGTGGAAGGTGTCCCTGCCCATGGCAGGGGGTGGCTGAGCTTTATGGAAGGGACCTCCCTTCCAGCCCAAACCATGTTGTGATTCTGTGAGATTAGAGGGGACCAGTTTGCACTCCCTGCCCCAAGGCACTTCTCCCTGGCTGATTTCCAGCGTCACAGGCAGAGTCAGAACCTGTTCCAATACACACATCTGCACCTTCCTGCCCGACTACACCTCATCCCTCCTGCGTCCCCCACACAGCTTCCAGCAGGCTCCTGGTGGGGCAGCAGGGCTGAGGCTGCTGCCTGCTTCAGAGGGACCCTTTCAGCTCCATTTTCAGACCAGTTAGGCTCCCCTGGATCAGCAGATTTCCAGGCTTTGTGTGGAAATCCTGCATGAAGAAGTATTTGGCATTCCAGCAAACCAGTCTTCCAGTCAGCTGGAAGTAGCTGCAAACTGGGGAGCTGAACGGGGTCAATGCTTACAACCCACCAGCCCACACCAGGTAGGATTCCTCTCAGGAGGAAAAGGATTAAGGAGCAGAAGCAAAGGCAAGTTTTCAGGCTCTTGGTGAAGCCACCATGTCCACCTCAGTGTGGTCTGAGCTCAGGGGAGCCATGGATCATGGGCAAGGGTTTCATCTCCACTCACTGCCCCAAGCTGCCTGCAGGTTTTGGAGATAATCTCAGAGGTGGCACAGCCAACCTGTTCCCAGAGATGCCCCCAAAGGACCTGTGGCTTGGCACAGCTGTTTTTCCCCCCTTTTTACCCAATGCCACTCCAGGCACAGCCGTGTTTCAGCAAGGAGAGGTGGGGACCTCTGTGCCCAGTGTGCCCAGGCTAATGAAAAGGGCTGGGATTCCTTGGGAATGAGCCAGGGCAGGCTGAGAAATGCTCTCTTCCGAGGAGAGGAGACTAGTCGGGGAGATATTTTTTTTCCCCAGATGCAGCATGCAAGGGTGTGTTTTCAGAAAGAATAAAAAAACAACCCAACCTTTTTGTTCTGTTTTGTTGAGCTCCGATCTGCCCAGTGCCGAGCTCAGCCCCTGCAGGGACAACGCCAGGGCCAGCTCCCACTGGAGACCCCCAGGCTCCAAGTTAACACGATCAGGGGAGTGGGGTCAGCCCCTCGGTGACCCCTTAATCCCCTTTACATGCCCCCTGTCCCATCCAATTATCCAAACCATGATCCTCCAACCCCTGTCCTCAGACCTGTCTTTTCCCAGTGCTGAGCTGCACTGTGGCATTTAATACCATTTAAGATCAGCTGGTTGCAAACAGACCCTCCTCTCCCTCCCCCCAGAAGGGCTACGCTGCTCTGAGGCTGATTATTTTTATTTTTTTTTTCTCTTTTTCCCTGCAGTGTCTCTGCTACATTTTGCAAACACCTAATGGCTGCGGGGCTGTTGCAAACCCAGAGCCCGGCAGAAGCCAGATTCCTCCCGTTCTGCTGGATTTTTGTGGTGTACAGACCCCCCCATGAAGGATGGAGGGGGAATTTATTGGGCATTTGATAGCAGAGAAGAGCTGGGATGCAAAAACCAGCAGCAGCTCCCGTGTGCTGAAATGATGGCTGGCACAGAGCAAACCCACGGCAGCCAAAACAGGCTCGTTCCCGCTGGAAAGTGGGGAGTTCCTCGGATACAGGGGACGAGCAGACAAAGCCAGAGGAATCAGCTCCTCGCTGGAAGCCAGGAACTTGCTTTTCATCCATTCCCACCTCCCCCCCGCGCCTCCGCTGAGGTCTCCGATGTAGGAAAGCTCCGGAGGGTGCAGGATTGTGGAATAACCGGGGGAGCATCGCAGGGAGACAGGGAGGGGTGTCCTTAGAGAGGTGCCTGTGGTGGGAGAGGTGCCAGCCCCGTGGCTGCGGGATGGGGATGCTGCCCCTGTGTGCAGCACCCCGGGGCTTTCGGGCACAAACACTCGTGCCGGGAGGGGTGCGGGCTGGCGCTATTATTTTAACAATTAGCCCCAAGCTGTTATAAAGGGCTCTAAAGAAGTTCAGGCTGGTTGTTTTGTTGGTTTTTTTTGTTGTTTTTTTTTTCCCCTCCTCGGTGTAAACCTGAGCTGCGAGAGCCAGACCCGAGCAGGTGGAAACCTGCTCTGCTCAGCGCACGGTGCCTGATTCAAAAACCCGAGGTAGCTACGCCCTGCGAGGCCACCACGCTCATCCCACCATGTCTGCACTGCACAACCCCGCCAACCTTTCCAGGGCTGGGAAGGTTTCCAGGGCTCCCGCACATCTCAGGCTGGGGGCAGAGGGAGCAACAGGTGATTGTCCCGAAACCCGGGCAGCCTCTCCCCTGTCACACCTCACCCAGGGCGGAAAAATCCTCCTGGAGCGGGCGAGGAGCCCCGCGCTGCTCCCAGCTGAAAGCAAAATCCACAAACATCACGGGAAAGGAGGATTCAGACATTCCCAGTCAATGGGGAGCCATCTCCAGGCGATGTCGGCGGGGCAGGGGATTGCGGCAGGGGGGACACTTCGCGACACCCCGCAGCAGAAGCGGCTCGCCAGAGCCCGGAGCTGAGCTGGTGCTCCGTGGGGTCCCCATCACCCCTCTCTGCTGCTCCTGGGGTCCCCTCCAGCCCCGGGCAGCTCTCCGACAGCTCCCGCGCTGGGTGTCCCCAGGGTGGCTCTGTCCCCCCAAGCCACCACCAGCACCAAACTTACCGGGGCTGGAGTCAGGCTGGGGGTTATTGCACGGACATCTTGGCTCCCTCCTTGCACCTCGGGTCCCCAACTTGGTGTTCTCAGAGCGGTGTCACCGGTGCCTCCCGGAGTCTGTCTCATCCTCCTCCTCTGTGTCTCGCTTCAGCAATCTGTGCGTGTGGTGGTTGGTTTGTTGTTTTTTTGGTTTTTTTTTTTCATTTAGGGGACTCTTTTTTTTTTTTTTTTTTCCCCAGCGGTTGCGTCAGGGCTGTTGCCTGGAGACAGGCGAGCTATTCCAGTTTGAGCTTTTCAGTGCCGATTTCCTCTCTCTCTTTCATTCATACCACCGAGTCCTGAACCTACCTCCCACCAAGCAATAACCCTGGAGAGACCTGGAAGGGAGGAGCTGCACAGCCCGGGTCCTAAACATCCTCCGGCACCCAGGAGAGGGAGGAACATCAGCGATGCTTTCGGCGTGGCGAGCAGGGATGGAGCGGTCCAGAGGAGGGCAGGCACCCTCGAGGCTTGCAGGAGATGCCCGGAGAGCTGCTGTGCTCCCAAAGGAATCTGTAGCTCTTCCCTGCTGGTGTCCCCATACCGGTAGTGTTTCTTACCATGGGTATCAGCCCCCCTCCCCAAGGAGTTTGGGGTCCTCTGGCATTCGGGAGAGCTTTGGGATGACGTTTTCCAGGTGCCACAGCTTGCCCACTGCGTGTGCCGAGGGAAATTTTGCAAGGATGCATCAGCATCTCTGGGAAGCCCCAGGGTGGTGGTGCTTCCCTGGCTGGTACCATCCCTCCCCGGACAGAAACCAGCTTAGGAACCAGCCTGGGCCTGAATTTTGTACTGGGGAGGCTCCTGTTGCTTCCACAGCTGCCCCAGCGGGGCTGGAAACCATTTTAGCTGCTTCCGAGGAGGGACTGAGTGGAGCAGTGCCTGCCAGCTGAGTGGGGTCCAGAATCAAAGGCAGGGAACAGAGGGGGTTTCTTTCCTTCCTTCCTTCCTTCCTTCCTTCCTTCCTTCCTTCCTTCCTTCCTTCCTTCCTTCCTTCCTTCCTTCCTTCCTTCCTTCCTTCCTTCCTTCCTTCCTTCCTTCCTTCCTTCCTTCCTTCCTTCCTTCCTTCCTTCCTTCCTTCCTTCCTTCCTTCCTTCCTTCCTTCCTTCCTTCCTTCCTTCCTTCCTTCCTTCCTTCCTTCCTTCCTTCCTTCCTTCCTTCCTTCCTTCCTTCCTTCCTTCCTTCCTTCCTTCCTTCCTTCCTTCCTTCCTTCCTTCCTTCCTTCCTTCCTTCCTTCCTTCCTTCCTTCCTTCCTTCCTTCCTTCCTTCCTTCCTTCCTTCCTTCCTTCCTTCCTTCCTTCCTTCCTTCCTTCCTTCCTTCCTTCCTTCCTTCCTTCCTTCCTTCCTTCCTTCCTTCCTTCCTTCCTTCCTTCCTTCCTTCCTTCCTTCCTTCCTTCCTTCCTTCCCCAGAAGTTGGAGGTTAACCCCTCAAAGCCTGGGGGTCACTCTCCAAAGCATCCCACACATCACACATCTGGGGGCTCCGAGCCACCGCCCGCGTTTGCAGAGCTGTGAAGGGTTAAACCTTGGCCAGTGACCCCCCAGCCATCCAGGCCCCTTCCCGCATTCCCACATTTTTTAATGAGAGAAACCCCTTCACAGCCTTCTTATTCCTTTTTCACCCTTCCCTTCTCCTGCCTGAGCCATCCCCCCTGCTCCCCGAGGGCTACAGGGAGATTTACAGCCCCTTCCTGAGCTCCAGCATGGGAGGGCTGGGATTTCCCACTCCCTTCGAAAGCCAAGGTTACCCCAGACCCCCACAGGAATTTAGAGGCTGTGCCTGCACAGGGTTTGGAAATCTGGAGTGCAGAGAAGAGGGGTGTCCTGGATGCAGCAATGCAGATTCAGAATGAACAGCAGCATTTCCACATTTCTAATGAAAATGCAAAATTTTTTTCAATTTTTTTTTTTTTTTTTTTTTTTTTTTTTTTTTTTTTTTTTTTTTTTTTTTTTTTTTTTGCTTTGCCAGCATTCATTTTTTGTCAGATTTCAGATCTGCATATGCAAACTCAGCCTGGTGATCAGCTCTCACTGTGCTGCAGGGAGGCACCTGAAGGCTGATGATGATGGAGAGGCACCAAGGGAGATGGAAGAGCTCTTGGCTGCTTGTTAAAACTGTCTGACAAAGACCTACAGGAGCTTTTAGCAGCAAAAGGAATCCCAGAATCCCAAGTGGGAAGGGATCACAGTAGGTCAGCTAATCCAGCCTCCCCATCCCAGAGCACAGGGCTGTGTCCAGATAATTCTGGAATATCCCCATTGAGGGAGACTCCACTCCCTCTCTGGACAATCTGTTCAGTGCTCAGTCACTGCACAGGAAAGTTCTTCCTCATGTCCAGGTGGAACTTCCTGGGCATCAGTTCCTGCCCATTCCTGTTATCCTGTTGCTGGGTCCCACAGAGCAGAGCCTGCTCCATCAAGCACGTGGAGGTTCAACATTTTCAGCAGCATCTCATCCAAATCAAAACTGAGTCTGTGCCCGTGAACCAAGCAGCAGCAGGGAACAGACAGACACAGGATGAAAGAGCCCCTGGCCTGGGTTTGGTGTGGGATGAGCAGTGTCAGGACATGGCTTTGGAATGACCATGACTGGGGCCCCTTCCTGACAAACAAGTTGGATTCAGCCACCCAGATTTGGTAGCCAGGAGCTTTGAATCACAGGGAGGTGGCCAGACAGGGTCAGGTCTAGCAGGAGGAGTTTACAGCAGAGGTGTTGCTCCCAAGGCTGGATGTCTGTCTGTCCATCTCCTCACAGGAACAGACCACACACTGTCACCCGCTCCCTCTTCTGTAAATGTTTATTTTTAATTCGGTTGCGTAATGGATTTCAAATGAGCTGCCATAAGATAGCAGTGAAAGGCTGCAGCCACATCCCTCTGAAGCCAGTCCATGGGGTTTGACTGGTTTTTGGCCTGGATTTATCTTGGATGAATTGTCTTCATCCAAAAAACCCTGGTGGGGAGCTGCTGAAGAAGCGTGGTGCTCCCACTGGTGATGCTCTAACACCAACCACCTGCAAGGGACACCTGAAATTAGGTGTGATCAGTCAAAATGAACCTGTGCAACACCAGCACTCTCCACACCTATGGCTTAGTATTTTTTTTCTTTTCCTCAGACACAAGGAATCCTTTCTGTTGCCCTCAGAGCTCCAGAGACTGCCAGTTCCCACTGCATCCCTGGGCACAGGACCTTTTCCAGAGGACTGCTGAATCCTTGGGAACACACAGATCCAAGCCTGAGTTTTTGCTGGGATAAGGTTTTGCAAAGCCCAGGCTGGGAATTCCTTGCTGTAGTGGTAGTTTGTAGAAGCATGGAAGGGTTTGGGTTGGAAGGGACCTTAAAGATCCTCTCATTCCACCCCCTGCCATGGGCAGGGACACCTCCCACTGTCCCAGGTTGCTCCAAGCCCTGTCCAACCTGGCCTGGGACACTTCCAGGGATCCCGGGGCAACCAGACTTCCTTGGGATCCCCTGTGCTGATCTGAACACCACAAACTCTGTAAGGTGCCTTGGAGATCTCTAAATCTTACCTGGACCTTCTGAGCTGCCTCTTACCACCCAAAATGGGCAGAAATGACCATTCCTTTATCACAACAGCAGCAGCTCAACTCAGTCTGGATTTGAACCTCCAGCTTCTTGCCCTTCCTGCTGGATTTGGGTGGTTTCTCCCTGCAGGTATCCTGCTAACAAAGCATGGAGGAGCTGCATCTCCTGGCAGGGTTGTGTGGCCATTCTCTGGGACCAGTGCTGGAATCTTGCAGAAGCATCAATGTTTTCCCCTCAGCTGGTCCTCAAATAAATGCCTTTCCCCTAAAGCAAAGGCCCTGTAAAAAAAAGTTTTTGAAGTACCTTTAGAGAACATATGGGGAAGCTGGGACAAGAACATGGAGTGACAGGACAAAGGGGAAAGGGCTCAAACTGGAAGAGAGTGTCTTTAGATGAGATATTGGGAAGAAATTCCTCCCTGTGAGGGTGGTGAGGCTCTGGCACAGGGTGCCCAGAGAAGCTGTGGCTGCCACTGGATCCCTGGAAGTGTCCAAGGCCAGGCTGGACAGGGTTGGAGCAACCTGGGAAGGCAGAAGGTGTCCGTGTCCATGGCAGGGGGTGGAACAAGATGGTCTTTAAGGTCCCTTTGAACCCAAACCGTTCTGTGATCCTACAGTTCCCTGGGGCTTGGCATTCCAGGGATGGGAAGAGGAGGCTGGGGCGCTCCCAACCATCATCACCCCCCCATCCTGGGCAGGAGCAGCCTCCAGGTTCTCCACAGGCACTGGCAGCAGGAGAGTCCTCTGGCATGGCTGGAGGATCACCTGGGAGCAAATCAACCTGGAAGCACGGCAGAGGCACCTCCAGAGGGCAGCAGGTCCCCAGGTGATGCTGTCCCCTGGTGTCCCCAGGGGCTGCAGAGGTCAGTGGTGGTCACCAAGCTGCTCATCTCCATGGATCACTGAGGGACCTGGCACTGGCCTGGCTCAGTCTTCACAGAATCATTGAATGGTTTGGGTTGGAAGGGACCTTAAAGATCACCTAGGTCCAGTCCCTTGCCATGGGCAGGGACACTTTCCACTAGATCAGGGTCCTTCCCTGGGTATCTACTTTATTTTCTCTATGGGCTTCTCCCAGGTGAGTCAAAGACCTAACAAAGGAAAATTGTGCCTGAAATCCTATCAAGATCATGGTGGGAATTTTCAGCCCATTTGTTTTTTTTTCAAAGAAAAGAGTAAATCCATTTGGTGATTCCATAACTAACTTTGTAAGTGTGTGTATTGCTGAATTATTTCTCTCTCAAGTAAAAAAATTTTTCCCAAGACCTGAAGAACTAGAAATAATTTCCAAATAAAAGCAACACGCTTTCCAAAGATTTTGCCTGATTTGTAATGGCTTTCCATTGATAAACCTACTAACCCAACTCATTGCAGCAACCCATAAAAGTAAAAAGCATTTAAAAACCTCAGGACTGATATACGTTTTTTCACCTCTCTTCTTTGCTGGAAAAAAGGGATTTCAGTTCTACTTTCACTCAAAATATTTCTTGTAAATTAACTCCAGAAGTGCTAATGAATAAAAATTCCTCTTTCAGTCTTACTTGTCCACCCAGTAAGGCTTCATCACCAGAACCCAGAGGATTGGAGGGGTCTTTAAAAATGCTGTGATTACCCTGAACTTGTATCCTGGGCTTTGGGAGGAAGGAAAAGGTAAGAAAAGCCCATCTCAGACTCTTGCTTTAAGTTGGGGTGAATTAAGGGTGGAGTCCAAGCCGCAGCTTCCTTCCCTTGTTACCCCAGGATCACTTCTGCAGCAAGAGCTGGGTGGAATTCCATGAATTTGGAAGTGATGGTCAAGGAACACAGTTCTACTTCAGCAATTGGTGGCTTGGCAAACAGAATCTGGACAATCTCCTCAAGCCAGGACAATAAAATGAAAGGCCAATAAATAGATTTTTTTTTTCTCTCACCCCTGCTGTTGAAATTTTCTTCTATTTCTAAATCAAACTGAGTATTTTGGGGACCTTAAAATGCACACAGCACTTGAAATGTGTTTGCTTGTTAGATTCCTCTGCTTTGCTGTTCGTTCAGACTGATGAATGAGCCATAAAAACAGATGTTTGCCACGCTCCTGATGTCCACTATTCCAGAGAGATGCATACTTTGGAATTTGCCTCCAGACAACTTCCCCTGCAGAAATCCATCAGAAGAAGGGTGGTGATCAGCCAGTGGTGATCCTTGAAACTGCAGGAGCAAGAGTGAAGATCCAACTTTCTCTTAAATAGTATTTCCATCCCTCATCTCAAATAAAGCTGACAAACCTCCCATTGCTCAGCCAGTCTCAGACAGGATCCCTGTTGTCCTGTTTCATGAGGCTCTGGCTGGTTTTCCTTTCTCCTTGTCTCAACGTGCAGGGGCTTTATCCAGAATCCAGCAGGATCAGGGGGTGACACTCAACATTTTCCTGGCCTTCAGATGAGTTGGTGGGTCTGGAACCCCGAGGGTGAGGGTGGAAATGGGGATGATGGAGCTTCACAGCATTGCATGGTAAAAACAGGAATGGCCTGGAGTGATTCCAGAGGAGGCCACGGAGCTGCTCCAAGGGCTGGAGCCCCTCTGCTCTGGAGCCAGCTGGGAGAGCTGGGGGTGTTCACCTGGAGATGGGAAGGATCCAGGGAGAGCTCAGAGCCCCTTCCAGGGCCTAAAGGGGCTCCAGGAGAGCTGGAGAGGGACTGGGGACAAGGGATGGAGGGACAGGACACAGGGAATGGCTTCCCACTGCCAGAGGGCAGGGATGGATGGGATATTGGGAATGAATCCTTGGCTGTGAGGGTGGGGAGGCCCTGGAACAGGGTGCCCAGAGAAGCTGTGACTGCCCCTGGTTCCCTGGAAGTGTCCAAGGCCAGGCTGGACAGGGCTTGGAGCAACCTGGGACAGTGGAAGCTGTCCCTGGCCATGACATGGTGAAACAGGATGATCTATTTTTTCTATCCCCACCCGAACCATTCTGTGATTCTCTGGTGCTCTCCTTGGGAATGGAAGGCACTGAAATGCCCCAGAACACTCAGATTTGAGCTGGGCCTCACCCAAGGCAGCTCCAGATGTGCTCTGGGTGCTCAGCACAGGCAGAGCTTTGTGCAGTACCACAAACAGAGGGAAGGCAGAGCTCACAAAATCTCTCACTCAAGCAATAGAGATACCAGGATGTGCTGTCAGCTGTCTCCTGTGCTCTTCCCCCCGTGCCCTAAATGGCATCAGCTGTCTTGTACTTGTTGAAGAAAGGAGGAAGAACATGACCTGTCTCTTTAGGTGAGATCTGAAGCAGAAACAGAACTTCAAATGGAAAGTGAGTGAGGTTACAGCCCCGTAACCCAGCTGATTACAAAAAAAGAAACTTCTCAGACTCGAGAACCTGACTGGTGATAAGCTCTCTGAAAGTCAAGTGCAATAAATAACCCCACCCCTTCTATTGGCTCAGACTGCTCTGAGCTGTGAATGGGCCAATTTACACAACCCCAGACCCACATTTCTCCTCCCATTTTCAGACCAGCTTTATACCCTGAGGCTCCAGAAGTTGACTTTCACATCACCCCAGCCTGAATGAGGGCAGTTCAGGGCCCTGTTTGCAGCAGGACTGGGCTTCTTACAGCCTGAGGAGCCTTTGTGGGTTCTTCTAAGGTAGACACCCTTCTAATATTGGTAGGGTGTGAGAAGTGTGGTCACACTGTCAGCCCTCCACTGCTCTAAGTGTAACAAACCAGCTCCATTTGTCATTCAGCTGTTGGCAACAGGAAACCACCAACAGCAACTCAACACACAGACAACAAGAAGAATTAGGGTTTTCTCTTTCTGCATGCTCCAAGGATTGAAACTCATCAGAAGGAGATGATGGTCCCAAGCTGATGATCTGGAAGAGGTTTTTCAACTCTGGTGGACAGCTAAGATTGAGTGGGATATGATTTAATCTGAACACAGGACTCTCAAGGTAAGTGCAAATGATTTTTCCAGCAGTTTTCCTTCCTTCCTGCTGCCTGTTTGTTGTCTGTTGCTCCACTGGGCATATTCCCTTAGGGTATTTAAAGATTTGGCCCATCGATGGACCAGTGATTATTAAAGGTGGGATGTCCAATGAGCCAAACTGCTGCTGTGGACCAGGACAGAGGGAGTGTCTGTCTGTCTTTCCTTCTGGCAGCTTCCCAGTGCTGGAATTGGGAATGCTCTGAGGTGGGACTGATGTTCCAAGCCAGACATTCACCCAGTGGGTTCTCCCTCAGGCACAGGACAACCTTCATCCTCTTAAAAATAGTGAAAGTAGATGACAGCCAGGAGTGAATGAGTCTCATCCAACTGAATTTCTTGGAAATGAGAGTGGTGGGAGAAGCTGAAATCAGGGACCCAGTTCTGAAGTTGAGGGGAGGTGGAAATTTGGGTACTCAACCTTTGGGTGCTGCAGACAGTGTGGGGAAGGGTCGAATCTTTAGTCTCCCATTTGTGGAGATGCACATTTGGGATTTTTGAGAGTTTTGCCTTTCTTCCACCCCACAGATGGTTTAAATGGTCTCACTGGATGCAATATTTTGTTTTCACCAGCTCCTCCACTGAAGCTGGTAAAACCACTGCAAAGTTTATGCTGGTTGTAGACAAAGCTTCTGGCAAAGCTGGAAATCTCCAGCAGAGCTGTAGGAAGAGTGGACTTGCTGCTTTTACCCTGGTCACTTCCCAGGATCTGCACTAAGCCTATAACTTTCATTCCTGATTAAAATTTAGGTCAGGCTCAAAATTGCAGAGCTCTAAGTTGAAGCATGGGTATTTCAGGATATCTGTGCTTGCTGTGGCAATTTTGGGAGGGAATAGCACTTGCTGTGTTGTGAGGTATTTGCATCTCAGACCTGCTCAGGTGTTTCCTCAGGGCTATGTGGCCAATGATGCCCCACTGAATGCTCTTCAAAGTGTTTTCGTTACCCCATTCATGATTTGGGGCTATTTCTTGCCTCTCATGATGGGCTGCTCTGATACTTAATTGATTATGAATCTTTAACAGTGCAAAACCAGGACACTGCCAGCAGTGAGGCTTCCTGCTGCATGCAGAGCACATGCACATGGTCCGCGCTCGGGGATGTGCTGGAGATGGAGAAGGCAGATGGAAATGAGGAATAAGAAAAGGACAGCTGCAGGGCAGCCCAGGCACCCTCATTAATATGCTCAGTCAGTCATTCTGTCAAGGTTTAAGTCATTTTTATCAGAAGATTTGGGGGCTGCAGAGCTTGTGGTTTCTCGTTCATATTCTGCTTTCTTCTCCCAGACCTCCTGCAGCCTTTTCATTGTATTGGTACCCAAAAGTCAGTGAAAAAACCCTTCTGGCCCGTTCTTGTTTGTTCTGCCAGTACAGGGCTATTGCTGCCCCGTGAGGATTGCAAAGTCAGACCCTGAATTTTCTGGTGAAGGAGGAAACACCCAAGGCATATTTAAGTGAGAATTTTGCAAAAGTGCTGCTGATTATTCTTCATCTTCTCTTCCAACAAATTCCCATGTTCGATTTAATCAGCGTGGGGTATTCTGGGATGCTGTTATACCCAGGACTTTCCGCTTAGATGGTGTGCTCCCAGCTCCTCATAACTAAACCCACAATATCCCAGAATGGGCACCCCATTCCCTCATAATTTGGGCTGTCTGTCCCTTTCAAACACAGCCCTCAGCTCCTTTATTTCTGCTTTGTGGCTTTCTTCCTGACCTGTATTTCAACCTTTAATGCGCTGTGGCACCTTGATGGGCATATCAGCATCCAAAAATGACCTTGAGGATATTTTCAGAAACAGCCCAGGCTTTTTGTCATCTAAAGCAGGTGTGGAAAGGGGGGATTCACATGGATGGATTTCACAGGGATCACAGGGATGTGCTGAGCAGAGTACGATCTCCTGGGCACGCTGTTACTTCATCATTATTTGCCATCCTTCCTTCCCCTCATTCTTTCCATTCCATCTGTGTTAAAAAAAGGAGTTTCCTCACTGCTCCTCCACGGTTCACGAGCCTCTGGAGGCACCCAAGCATTGCCTCCATGTGGGTGAGCTCCCCTGTAGCCAATCATTTCCTGCAGGGGTTCTATCACAGGCAGAAAAATCTTTCAGGGCACCTGGGGCTAAATCCTGCTGGAATCCTCACCAACCCCAAAGTTTCCATCCATGCCTTAATTCCATGTGGTGCAAGTCAGCTTTTTTCATTAGGCTGACTCCACATTGCAAGATTAGAAGTAGCTGGGAGGGTGAAAAAGGATGAAATTCCCCCTTGCAGAGGTCTTGGCAACAAATTACAGCCCCAGGGTCCTGATGCTGCTTATAGAAGGAGCAGTTGCACCACTGGACATCACAAAACAGGCTGTGCAGGGTCACGGTTCTTGCTTAAACATAAATAGGAATGTAAACCAGAATTCCAATATTTCATGCTGGACAAGACCTTTGCTTCTCACAGGTCAGTCTGTTTTCCATACCAGGTTTAAATCCATCACAATATCCAGCCAAAAATGTCTCCCACACCACCGAAGCCCAAGCTCAAACCACAGCAGCTCCTTGTGTTGAAGTAGAAAAATGGGTTTCAATTATAATTTTTTCCAAGAAGAAGTTGCAGCTGAGCAGGAGAACAATGCTCCCATGGTTTCACAGAGCAATTTTGTCTTTGTTAATGCTGGTCAGTTTTAATTTCAAAAATCTTGTGGCCTTGCCTATTCAAACTTCCAAACCCAGTGATAAATGCCTGAAGGAGAGGGACACGGTTGAGCAAAGGTACGGGAAGTGTGAACTGTGTGGAATTACTGCAAGAAATGATGCTGCTCCATTTGCTGGAGACACAGCAAAGAGGGAGGGAATAAACTTGCAGTGCACCATGGAATCATGGAATGGTTTGTGTTGGAAAGGAACCTTGAGGGTCAGCTCATTCCAACTCCCTGTCATGGGCAGGGACACCTTCTACCATCCCAGGTTTTTCCAAGCCCTGTGCAACCTGGCCTTGGACACATCCACCACGTGCAGGTTGTCCTGAGTATTTCAGTGAAGGAAATTAGTGGTGGTTGTTAGGAAGTCATTTTAAGGCTATGGGAATTGCAGGGCTGGGAAAGACTGATAGGAAGCAGTGGGAATTTCCATCACTGAAAGCTTTGAAGTACAAGTTAGGGGATCTCTGAAATTAATGACTTTCATGGTGCCAGTCCTACATTTCTGCCACCCTGCGAAATACACGTGGCTTCTACACTGAAATGAGCTTTTCAAATTCATCCCCCTGCATTTCCCCCTCTTTATTTATTTACATACTTATAAAATAGTTTTCCAAATTTGACCCAACCTCACTGATGATTTCTGCTGCTCTGGAAGTCGTGGAATGTGCTGCTGATCAAAAAGCAGCGAGCAGCACCCCTGGGGTCCTGTGTGTCAGGCACGTAGGAGCCACAGCAGAAATAATAAACACATGGCTCACAAATGAATTCTTTGCTACTTAACGAGCAGAGAAGAATGAAAAATTACTCAGTGTCCTTCAGGATGTCTGGTCTGCCTTGGTGATGGCAGAATCAGGAATGATTTTGGTGGATGAAGGTTGGGTGAAAAACACTTTGTCACTTGATAAAGGGACCTTACAGCCAAGAGGCAAAAGAGGTGCTTGGCCCCATGGCCAGGTCCCCATGGTCTCAATTTACTACAGGATAGTGTTTTCTCATTTATGGAAGGTCCCTCTTCTCCATGAAACCTGGGGTGGGAAAGAAAAACCATAATAAAATGCCTGGTGCAGAGGAACTGCCAGACTTCTTTCAGCCCAGACAGCTCCTTGCCCAGCACCTGAGCCTTGGTGGCATCCAGGGTTATGTGAACAACTTGGGACCATGAAATTTAGGGCAGAACCTCTCAAAATGTGTCTGTGGGAGGATGATGATTGAGAAGTGGGCTTTGAATAGAGGTTAAATTCGACCTGTGGAAAAATCAAGGCGTCACCTGTAATGCATGATGGAAAGAGGGAGAAGTGATGCCAATCTAAGCAGGCAGAGAAATTGATAGAAAAGCTTTAAATTTACTTTTATCTCGAATTTTTTTCCTGGCTGTCTCTTGCATATTTGGCCTTGACCATTTTAGAAGCAGAGGAAGAAGAGCACAGCTGCTTGAGCCATTAATGCAGCAGACTTGCACAATTATTATTCTTTTTTTCCAGTGAAAGGTGCCAATATTCGGGGTGTTTGTGTGACAGAACCTTTTGAGAGGTGGTGATTTCCCATGGAATGCTTTTTTTTCCCTGAAAATTGTGGTGAAAAAGTTGGAAAAAGCATTCTAAAAGTCACTGAGTGGTCTGCCAAGGAATAATAACTGTGAGTGGAAGGGAATTGTGAATGTGGGACTCTGTACAAGACTGGTCCTAACCAGGTGAGAAGAAATCCTGGTTGTTTTAGTGCAGTACTGCTGGTGCCAGGCAGAGGATGGACACTGGCAAAGCAAGAAACTTTAGGAAATAAGATTTCTTCCAGCTCTGAGCCAATAAATTCAGGCCAGATCAGATGGGAGGTAACCTGAGAGTGGATCAGCCCCATCAATTCAGTGCCATAAATAATGACTTTCTGTAACAAACCTGGTTTTGAGGTTTGGCTTTGTTCTGTCACATTTCTGTCTCCTTTGAGCATCGTAAGGATGTTTTGATATTATTTTAATTCTGAAAATTGAGTTGATCTTCTAATTTTGGGTAAGGGATTAAAAAGTAATGGGTTCCTTCTTTCTTTACGAGCATCAGAAAGGAAATCATATTGAGACAAGGTCTTGGCTGCTGCAAGTAGTCAAGAATAGTCATGTTGTGAGTGTAGGACAAGCTTGGCAGGGAGGACTAGTCTGGGCAGGAGTCACTTTCTGTGTCCAAAAGGCTTTTCCTCACGGGATCTAGACAAAATCTCTTTGTGGCAATTACTAGCAGAATATCTCCCAATTGCCATCAAGCAAAACCTGAATTTTCATCCCAGTCTCTGGAGATACCCCTGCAAAACCAATGGGATTTAATAATAAACAATGGTAGTAAAAGGAGAGGGAGCCCATCTTCACCCTGCACTCGGGGTGGTGAAAGGTACCTGGTGCCTGTGTCTGAGTGTTATCCCAAACACAGGGGTGGGATCAGGGAAAATCCTCTGTTTTCCTTCAAATCAGGGAAAAGGGGATAGCCTGTCTCTTGCAAAGTAGAGATCCAACAGGAGGGCCAGTGAAATCAGGATAGGCTTTAAATAAACCTAATAAACATACATGGATAAATATAATCCAGGAGCCACCACAGCTCCTGTAGAATGGGGATCACAGGGGTTTGGATGCAGCCACCAAATTTTTAAGAGGGGGAGGAACCCCAATATTGCCTGTTTTAGTAGTTGAGATGCTGCTTCAGCCTTCAAAAAGTCCTTGGACAGCTCCAAAAACAAACTCTCAAAATGGAGTCTGGTGGGTTGGTTGTAACACATCAGTGTCTTCAAGAGCAGCAGAACACTGTAAATAAGCTTTTCATCTGCTAGAGGAGTGGGAACAGGGAGGTTCTGATGGTAAAGGAGACCACTCATTCCTAAAAGGGAAGAGAAAAGCTTGGCCAGCCCATGAAAACAAAGTCTGGAGGAAATGAGCTGCCCAGCTTCTGCAGCAGCAGCATGGGGAAGCAGTTCTGGAGGCCAGCTGGGAAAGCAGAGGTGCCTTCATCCTCTCAGTGGGCTCAGTTCAAAGCTGGAGATGCTTCTGCACAGAAACCCCAACAAGAATGCCTTTGGTTCAGTGTGAAATGGATGAAATGCCAGGGGAAGGGCACTGCTGCACAAGGAGGCTGTGCAGGGGCCACCATTGCAAAGTCTGGCTGTGGGGTCATCCTGGAGGGCTGTGGGGTCATCTGCAGGGAGGCTTTCCCAGGAATGGCTTCAAACTGACAGAGAGTAGGTTTAGGTTGGATATTAGGGAGAAATTCTTCCTTGTGAGGGTGGGGGGGGCCCTGGCACAGGGTGCCCAGAGAAGCTGTGGCTGCCCCTGGATCCCTGGAAGTGTCCAAGGACAAGTTGGACAGGGCTTGGAGTGTCCTGGGATAGTGGAAGGTGTCCCTGCCCATGGCGGGGGGTGGCACTGGATGATCTTTAAGGTCCCTTTCCAACCCAAACTGTTTGGTGATTCTATAATTCCATGGTCTCACACTCCTGTCAGGGCCTGCAGAGATGCTGGAGAACATCTGGGGGCTGAAATATGAAAACAGGGTGGAAGCCACCACCAGAAAGACCCGGCTTGGCTGGGTGAGATCACAGCCTGTGCTTTCAGGTTGGGGGAACAGGGACAGATGGAGCCCATCTGGAGTGACTGGGAGCTGCAGATGAGAGACTTTTCCCCTTTTTAGTGCCCTTTTTCACAAGCTTTCTCAGGGCTCCCCCTCCAGCTGCTTTCAGAGGACATCCCTGGGCTGAGGAAGCAAATTGTCTGAGCTTCTGGATTCCAGAAGCTCCATGGCAGCTCCAAATGAGATCCCCAGGCTGGAAGAAACAGAGGAAGCCCAAGGATGAAGGGATGTGCTCCAGGTGACACACAGGATACCTTAGATACCAGAAGGACCTCCCTGGGATGCAGTAGGGCAAAGCACAGCACATCCAATCCTTTTCCTTTTTCATTCCAGCTTTTGAGCTGCTTGAACTGCGCTGGGAGAGCCTCTGCAGCAGGCGGCCGCAGCTGCTGGGTTTCCCCGCTGTCAGCAGTGGGAATGGGTGTCAGAGCAGAAGCAGGTTTCTGTCTGGAGCTGCCACGCTGTCACCCTGCTCCCAGGATGACTTGGCTGACACTACAGCAGTGCTCAGCCCCTGCTGCACCTCGTGGTAGCTCCTCCTTCCCACCTCAGCAGTGGACGACAGCAGCTTTCTAAAAGAGCAACTTCCCTTTTTGTGGGGATAGGAAGTGAAGCTCATTTAGCAAAGAGAGGTCGCCCACCAAATGGTGAGGCCCTGTCTTAAAGCTCAGAGCACTGCCCCTAACCTGACACTGCTTTTTTCTTTCCCAGCCCCAAACCTGAGGAGCTCCACCTCCTTCCCATGCCCTTAGCTGGAAGAGAATTGGGAAGGGAAAATGGGAATTGGCAAGGGGGAAGTTTGGCAAACCTGCAAGGGCTTCCTCATTTCTGTGTCTCTAAGAGCAGGCACACCTGGCTGAGGCCTGCTGGGCTGGGTGTCTGTCCTGGTTGTCTTCAGTGTCACCCAGGCTTGGAGGGTGTCAGAGGATGCTGCCAGGCTCTTTTCGGTGGTACCCAGCCAGAGGGTGAGCAGAAATGGACATAAAACAAACTACAAGAAGTTCCACTTTAACCATTATGAAGCAATTCTTTATGTTGAGGGTGTCAGAGCACTGAAACAGCTGCCCAGGGAGGGCATGGAGTTTCTTATTTGGACACATTCCAAACCCACCTGGTCATGTTCCTGTGTCACCTGTTACAGGTGATCCTGCCTTAGCAGGAGGGTTGGACTGGGTGATCCCCAGAGTCCCCTTCCCATCCCAAACTATTCTGGGACTCTGGGATTCTGAGATTCTGAGATTCTGACATTCCAGGATTTAGAGATTCTGAGATTCTGCACTGACCCTCCAGGGTGATGGACCCAGTGTGACTCCTGCAGACCCCTGTGTTTGGCCCAGACATCCTTGCAGCCCTCCATGGGGTTGTCTGCCTTTGTCAGGAGCACAGCTGCCGAGCCAAGGCTGATTCCCCTCCCGTGTTTCCAGAGGGGGCACCAGCCACGTGCACCCTGGGGCAGCTGCCCCCGCCTCACACATAATCGCGTCCTCAGCCACCCTCCTGTTGTCCTTGTGTCCTGTGGCTGGTGAAGGTCTTCTGCCATGACCTCAGCTCAGATCTGCCCCGTGAAGCTTTTGCTCCTGTAAACAACATCACCAGCGTGGGGTGACCTTTAGCTTGTGCATCGTTCCCAGCAGATGCTGGCTCGTGTTTGTCCTGCTCAGTGGGGGCAGCTGAAGTGTAAACGATGTGAGGTCATCACAGCCTTGAGCTGGCTGAGACCAAGTTTCATTTTCCTCCCTGCTGCCTCTTACAACGCAAAGATGACGCCATTCAATTTCCCACAGAGGTGTACACGGTGCTTTTTGGGGGCCTTGTGTTTGCAACAGCTTAAAAAAAATACACTGACAACAGCACAGACGAGCCAACATTACACATCCACCATGGGAAGCCTCTGTAGAAACAAATCCTGCTTCTTATACAACATTTATCTCCCAGGACAGAGTTTCAGTCTCTCAACTGAGCATGCTGAGGCAAAGTGAGAAAGTCACTTCCTCAGAGCCACCCACAAGTCCCTGACCAGGTCTTAACTCGTTAGACCACGCTGCTATGGTCGAGTAGGTTCATAGAGGGATGGAGCTGGCTGGAACAAGATGTGTTTCATCAGTAAAAGGTCTTTTTTTAGTGACAGAAAGGAAAGATCATCTCAAAGCCAGTTTGTTGGGTTGTTTCCTAAAATTTGGTGGTTTGCATATTGGAAGTACAATCCATTCACAGTCATTTTCACTGCTTTTAACGACAGCTGTTAATAGCCTGTGGCATTTGCGGGGTTTGTGTCTGGATTCTCTTTGTGCTTCTCGCCTTCCTCATTGTTATTTTCATTGGCCAGGTTGTCTGGGAAGTGCAACTCCCACCCCCTCCCAGGTGATCATTTTTACAAGCAAAATAGAGCAAAGAATCCTTAGGGGGGGAGAAAAGAGTCAGTTCTGACACAAAGACCTGATTAAAAAAAGAAATCCCATTAAAAGCATTTGCAAAACCAGGCTGCTCCTGCGGTCCGGGGGTGTAAAGCTGTTGGTCTCATGGATGGTGTGGATGTGGTGGAAGGCAGAGGCCTCTGAAATAGAAATTTGGGAAGGGCCTTCAGCCCCATGGAGCATCTGTCATGGGTCCGACCAGCGGCTCGCGCGTCCTCGGATCGTGTCCCCAGGAGCAGCAGCGTGGGAAGCAGGCAAGTCAGGAGCATCCCACCCCCATCCACGTTCCCCTGAGGGTGGGGAGAGGCACAGCAGGTTTTTCTCTGTCTTCATCCACCCTCCCATCCCTCCTTGTCTTATTTCCTCTCCCTACAATCTGCGGGTTAAGGAGATGATGGAGGCACTTCCCAGCTCCTGCTGGATGTGGCACCGAGGGATGGTTTGCAGGGATGCTGATCCCTCTGTCTGCTGCAAAAGACGGGAGGACAAAGAAGTGCCAGGTGTGCACATCCTGGCAATCCCATCCCCCCCATTCTCCCAGGGCCTGGAGGGAAAGAGAGGATTTATGTGTGGGGAAGGCTGACAGGAGCTGGACACAGCTGTGATGAGTAAGGAAGTGCTCTGCCATCCCATTGCTATTCCTGACACGCAGCTGGAGGTGTTCAGGTGGGGAATTGGAGATGTCAATCATGAGATGAACATCCTTCCCTATAGCCCTTTGCCTCAGCTGAGTGTGGTGGGAGGGAGCATCATTCCCTCTGAGACTCAATCCGAGGAACTGAATTCCTGAGCACCAGCCTGCCACCAGATTCATTTCTCCTCCTGGTCCTATAGAATGCTGTCCTCTTCCTAGGAAAAGTCATCCTCTGGGATGTAGGGCCTCCAGGAAGGGCCTTTCCCAGGGCAGAAGTTTGGGTGGCCACTCACAGAGGTGTGGAGCCCATCCATCTCCTCATGTTCTCAGGGCTGAGAGGGCCAGGACCTTCATCCCTACAGATTCCTGTGATGTGTCCTCCACGTGCTGTGGAATGGAGCATCAGGGATTCTGGCCAAGGGAGCATGGCCTGTGCCCACTTCCATAGGTTTGGATGTCAGATAGGGGTGGCCTGCAGAGGGGATTTCTCCCTGCTGTGCCCTTGCTCACCCAGGACCCATCCACAATTTGGCCCACGCCAACACTGGGCAGAGAGAGGTTTGAGTTGAAATTTGGATTGAAATTCCAGGCTCTGCAGGAAGTGCTGTTGGGCAGTGCAGTTTTGTCATAAAACCTGTCCCTCCTGAAGAACCCCAGAGTGGCTGCAGGTACCCAGAGGGATGTGCCTCATTTTCCTGGACACATCCTCCTCCTTGCCCACTCCAGTCCATCCCACTGCCCCTGAGTCCTGCAGAGACATTCCCAGCAAAAACCCCCCTTGCTGCCTGGGCTGAGCTCATGAGGGAAGCATGAAGGGAGGTGGGATAAGCAGCTGCCCTCCTGCTTTTCCCCTCTCCAAGACCCTGATCCCTGGCTCGGTTTCCTGGCCCGCAGCCTCCTGCAGCCCAGCCGAGCATCTGTCGGCTTCCAGCGGGATGCAAAGCTCAATGTAAGCAGCCATTTTTCCTCCAGACAGATGTTTTGATTAGGGAATGACCACTCTGGCAACAGGAGGCTGTTTTCTTCTTCTGGAATGAGCAAGAAGCTTTTATTATCTTCTTCTCTTTATTTTTTTTTTCTTAATTCCCTGTCAAAAGACTTTTTGCATCTGCTTAAGCTCAAGGTTCTGGAAATCTGTGTGCTCCCACAGCCCCCCAGCCTCACACAGCCTTCTCCCAGAGATTGTCCCAGCTCTTCAGAAAGGCCTGGAACAGATGGATTTTCTGCTTGTTTCGCTTGCTTGGGGCAGCTTCACCTGCAAATCATGGCCTAAGAAAAATGGTAGATTTAGGGCAGATATAAATTGTAATAGAAATGGAAAGCTGGCTTGGATTGTAGCAGGAGATCCTAAAATAAGCCAGAGGGCTTCAGTCTCTTTCTGAAATGTGTACCCCTCACTTAGGGATAAATCACAGGACCACAAAGCTCCTGGGTTTGTTCATCTGCTCTGGGCTGCCAGGGAACAGGTATTTCCAAGGCAATTTGGCCACACTGGCTGTGCTCAAGAATGGGGCCTGGACAGAATTGAAGCCAGGGAGATGGGATGCACTAGAGTGGGGAAGGAGGAGGATGGGACAGCTACAGCTGCTTTGGGGTTCTTTGGGTGTGTGAGATTTTATGATGGATCAGCCCCAACATCAGCACCTCACCTCAGCGGGAGGACCCGGCTGCTCCTGGGGGTTCTTCACCTTCCCTTCAAGGACCTTTGCCATGGACCAGAGTGTTTGACAGAGTCCTCACTGCACAGATAAAACCCAGTATCCATCGAAGATCAGGGCTGGAATGGGGTCTGAACACTGCCAGTAGGATATTCCCAGTTCTCCCGTGAGGATGCAACATGGAAACCGCACATCTGCTTCACTCCCCAGCAAGAACCAGGATGCTTCTTGCTCTGGGCTCTCCTTGCTCTTCACGGGGACTTCCTGCAGTGCTGGAATCATGGAATCACAGAATGGGTTTTTTTTGATTGGAAGGGAACATTAAGCCACGGGAAGGGACACCTTCCACTACCCCAGGCTGCTCCCAGACCCATCCACCCTGGCCTTGAACACTTCCAGGGATGGGGCAGCCAGATTTTGGCCACCATGTCACAGAGGATGGCGGTAGCCTCCACCTTCTGCCTCTGAGAAAGACCTTGCTCATGGTTTCAGTGCTCTTTATAGCACAGCACGTTGGTTCAGTGTTGTCTTCTTACCTCCTCTTAGCAGCGAAGCTGCAAATTACTTCAAAATATGAGCTAAAAAGGACTTGACCGAAACCCAGCAGAAGTAGAAAATGATCATGACAAAAGCTGCTTCAGTAGCAAATCTTCCTTCTTATTTAAGGAGCTGATCCATCAAGATCTTCAGTAATTCTTCCATTTTGTGTCTTGCAAAGCAATCCGAGGGTGCCAGGTCAGGAAATGCTCTGAAGAGCTATTTTATTGAGGGGAAAGAGAATTGAATGCATCTGTGATGCACTGAGAGCTGGAGGAAATTTTTTTACTGAACTTTTTGCTCCTTGCTGATGCAAAAATGCAAATCTGGAATACTTAAATTATTGCATCTGAAGTGAATTGATTTCGGCAATTCTTTCAGGAAAGGGGAGGACTTGTAAAGAGAAATCCAGCATTTAAAACCCTTCATAATAGGCTAGATCTGCATTTTCAAAGTAATCTTTTTAGGGTTTTTGAACCCATTTCCTTTTTAAAATGTGTTCTTTAAAAAATAGACATTCATAAGTTTTAAAATGAATTAAAATATCTGTTCTTGCTGAACTGTTAAAACACTTTGTTGCACCCACCACAGAATCTGGATGGAAAGGGAGCTCATTTTGTGATTTCAGTAGGCTTAGGGGGTTTTTTTTTGGAGCTGCCCTCAGAGTGAAACTCTATTGGCTTACTTGTGTATTAACCTCTTTTTCCATGGCAGTTTCATGGGGTTGAGGCAAATGGTGAGCCAAGACTTCTGCTTTTCTGCTCAATTTGGTCTTGTTTCCTTTCCTATACCCACCCATGCAATCCCAAGGCTGCCTGTCAGTGTCCTCCGCATCCCTCTTGCAGAAGCTGCTGGATTCTCATCAGAAATTACTTTACATCTCTTCTGCCCTGGTAGAGGAAATCAGCAAATGGCACCACAGGGGCTGCTCACTGTAAAAATGAGATGAGCAAAGCTTTGAAATTACAGAACCCGAGGCGATGATGTGAAGGTGAGTCCAGGGAGGTGTAGGTTGGATATTAAGGAAAAATTCTTCCCCCAGAGGGTGGTCAGGCACTGAACAAGCTCCTCAGGGAATGGTCAGAGTCCCAAGGCTGCCAGAGCTCCAGGAGTGCATGGGCAATGCTCTCAGGGATGCACAGGGTGGGATTGTTTGGATGTCTTGGGTAGGGCCAGGAGCTGGATCGATGATCCTTGTGGGTCCCTTCCAGCTTGGGATATTGTGTGATTCTATGATCTTCAAAGAGCTCCCTTTGACTAATTCCTGCAGAAACACTTGAACCTGCACCCACCACATTCTGTAGCCAGAATGCTACAACTTCCCCTGTAAAGGCTGCTAAAATTGCATTCTGTCATTCCCCAACGTGGGCACCCAGAATGAACACCAGTTTTAGAGGTTCTGCTCATACACCCAGTGTTCCTGCACGTCTATCCCACAAATTCAGGGCTGACTGCACCACAGAGCTCATTGTCCTGGTGTCTATTGGCTTCTTCAGCTTGGCTCTTCCAGGAACATCTAATATTCTTTTCTCATGACCTAGCAGCAGCTAAGCTGTAGAATATTGTAGAATATCCTGAGCTGTAAGAGGCCCATAAGGATCATCGGGTCCAGCTCCTGGACCTGCGCAGGACCACCCCAAGAATTCCATCATTTCGTTTCTGAAGCTGTTTTTTGCTAAATATTTTTATGCGTATAGAATCATAAAATCCCAGAATTATTTGGGTGGGAAGGGAACTTAAAGACCATCCCATTCCACCCTCTGCCATGGGCAGGGACAGCTTCCACTATCCCAGGCTGCTCCAAGCTCTGTCCAACCTGACCTGGGACACTTCCAGCGTTCCAGGCGCTGCCATAGCTTCCCTGGGCAACCTGTGCCAGGTCCTCTCCACCCTCATAGGGAAGAATTTCTTCCATACATCCGACCTAAATTTCCCCTCCTTCAGTGTAAACCCATTACTCCTTGTCCTATCACTCCATTCTCTGATGAAGAGCAATATGGAAAAAACTCTGTGTTGCCTTAAAACTTTTTTGTTCTGCTTGTTCTGCTTTGATTTTGGTCACTTTAAAAAGAACTTGTTTTGGAGGCCTGAAGAAAAAAAAGTTAAGTTATTAAATAAAACCAACATTTTTAGATGAGAAATACTATAAAGTCACAAAAGGAAATTTCTATGATTTTCTGAGTTATTGTGCCCTCCCCAGCACTCCTTTCCACTGGAAAAAAAAGTAAAACAGGGTGGGAGAACTAATCTAAGTGGCTTTTCTCATTTGTTTTTTCTTGTGAAGATAATTTTTAAAAGCATCAATCAGAAGCGAAACACATTGTCATAACACTCACTCAACTCAGCCGCTTTTATTTTTGAAAATAAAATTACTTTTTACCAATCGAGGGTTCCACCAGCTGTGAAATGGGAACCAGCAGCTCGCTGTATCCAGCAACATTTGCCTGCAGGACTATTTTGGGTTTTGTGAAAAACACCTCCTGGCCCAGAGGATGGTGGCGTTGCCTGCCGAAGGTGTCGGAGGCAACTGGGAGAGTGGGACTGGTGGATTTTGTAGGGACTGCGAATCCCCAGAGCTGTTCAAACCCCTTCTGCGTGTGGGTGGGAGTGAGTGACCTTTGTGGGAGGCTTGACTCGAGGTGGACTGTGTTGTTCCCCTCTCTGAGCTGCTTTCGCACGGCTGTGTCTCCGACACGTGCGTGGGGGCAAAGCTGAGCCTGTGCAAGGCTGCAGAGAGGTGTTTCCAGTCTCAGCAGGGTGCAGAAAGGGCTGCAGTGTTCCCATGGGGGTGCACAGGTCAAGTTGTGGTCCCCACTTCTCTCAAACCCTGACAGAGAAGCTGGGATGGCCCCAAGCCCCTGGTTGGACTTGCTGAGGTTGATGTTCCTTCAGGCTTTTCCAACCAGTGCCATCA
The DNA here is from genome assembly GCF_963513975.1 of Fringilla coelebs. NCBI lineage: Eukaryota > Metazoa > Chordata > Aves > Passeriformes > Fringillidae > Fringilla > Fringilla coelebs. Next base: position 3,927,852 of record NC_140030.1, read on the forward strand.
CCGGGTACCAGAGCAGTTAAAAGAGAATTCTGGCCCAGGAGGAGAAGTAGGACACAATGATGGCATGGATGATTATGATTAAATTTATAGATAATACAATAAATATTGCCAATGGATATCTAAATAGTAACTCCATCATCTATTGCAGTGGTTGTAGTGTCACCAGGTAGTTTCTCCTGTTGAACCATGAGACCTCCTCACTTTCTAAACTGCTCAGAGAAATATGTGTGGCTCACTCCACTTAGTCTCAGATTTGGTTTATGACTAAAGCATTACAATGTAAGCAAGTTCAGCTGGAAATATACACATTTTCAGTCTTTGGCCCTGCAGAATTCACAATTGCAAAGCACCTATGGAGCTACTTTAGGATTTATCTCTGTATTCAACCAGAACTGAGAGCTATTACTCACCCACCCAAAAGTTCCCCATCTTTGGGCTGGATGTCCTGCAGGTGACCCTGCCAGGGTGGAGACTCATCCAGAAGCTGCCTTCCCTCTTGGAAGATCACTTGGTCTAGAGGGTCCAATCTCCAACAGCATTTTATACCCTTTTGCAGGCCCCCAAACCACCACAAACACATTATTATTATTAGTAGTAGTAGTAGTAGTAGTAGTAGTAGTAGTAGTAGTAGTAGTAGTAGTAGTAAATTATTTATTTATTTATTTATTAGTTATGTATTCCATTATTTGTGTGAGCACCTGGTGTTCTCGCGATTGGATGAATTACATTGCCTGACGCAGAGCGGAAGGGGAGAGGGAGGATGTGTGTGGGAGGATATATTTGATGGCCAAAATATCTTTCGTTGCCATCACGCGTTGAGAGCAACTGAAAACCCCAAAAGCAGCATCCATGATCCTGTAGATGGTCTGTCAGTCCTTCCATAAGATCATCCTTGTGACACGACTGGCAGTCAAAGCGAATTGCTGACTCGGGCTGCATCTCACATTCCCTAAATCTGCCAAAAATATGGCAGTTGCATGAACTATCTCTCATTTGGGAGCAGAGTATATCAGAGATCCCAGGATTTTCCAGCGAGACCGTAACAAGGACAACAAATCAATGCCAAACATGTAGGTGGATTTTCTGTCTTTCCCAGTTGGTAATGAGTGATAGCTGAAACTTATCCATTGTCCAGCCTTGACTTTAGATGATACCTTGCTCTTTCCTGCTGCTGGAAGAAAAAAAAGAAGAAAAAAAAAAGAAAATTCAAGCCACTCTCATGGCAAAAAAACCATGATCCCTAATCTGAAATCCTGGCACAAAGTTGTGAGTGGAAGAGCAGGAAAAGTTCCCCTAATAAATCATGTGCCATTGCATTACCAGATCTACTAAGCAGAGCAAGCTCTGGGTACAACCTGGAGGCTGCCAAATAAAAATGAAATTGCTGCAGGAACTGCTCTGGTTGATTTAATAGGTGAATCTCCCCCTCCAACTGTGCTGTCAGTGCCTGGAGCGGAGCTGAGGCCTGGGGACAGATGGATGGGCCATCTGTAGACCCAGGTCAAAGGAAATCTCAGAGATGAAAAAGTTTTGGATGGGGGGGAAAGTGTGTATCACGCTCTCCTGAAATATTTCACCAATTCCTTCTATTTTGCACACCTTATCAGTAATAATAAAAATAAAGCAGAAGGGAGAAGACATTTAAAAAAAAAAAAACAAAAAAAACCAACACTTAAAATATTGTGAAGTCTCCATTAGAAACCTCATTTTAGAGTCCCAGATTTTGACATATTAGATCTGTGCTAGAAAGCAAAAAAAAAAAAAGTTGCTTTTACTGGAATATTTTTCCCTGTGAGTCTGTCTGGGAGCTTTTCTGAACACACTGGTTGGAATCTGACTACTAAAAGACAGTGCCTGACTGCCATTCGGGGGGTGTCCCTGGACCTGAGGTCCCTGATCCTCCATGATCACTGCAGACCTTGAGGTATTTTAGCAGGAATAGGAGTCAATGTGTCTCTGCACAGCTAAGAGTGCTCAGGGTTTAATTTTTGGGGGTTTTGGGCATGTAGCCCACTCCTTCCAAAGCCTTTGGTTCAAGGCAGGAGAGGGGCAGACTTTGGCGCTGGATGTTGCACTTCAGCAATGCTGGCTTCATCTGCTCCTTCATTTTTGAGGCTCCAAGAAGAGTTTGGCCATTTTGGCTACCCAGACCCATTATTATCCTTGAATTCCAGACTGGAGCTGAAATTACATTTCTAGGATCAAAGTCAAACAGTCCTCAAGCCCAAGTTTGGAAACCTTAATGCAGACCAGATGATGATCCATGGAAAAAGTTTGATTAATTTGTGTCTAGTGATCCTTGGGGTGTCCAGGAGGTCTGAGACAACCACAGGGTATAGGGAAACCTAATCCATGACTTCTGGGAGAGCCACACCTTGGGAAGACCCAGAGCACATCAAAAAGTACCAGAGTACTGCAGATGGATGAGACAAGTCCTCAGCCCACACTTTACAGGCAGGATGGATGCAGGCTGCCCCACATTCCTTAAACTTCTTACAGTATTCCAAAGGGCCAGAGAGGTCCTGGACAAACCAGGTGTGAGCCTGAGCTGCTGAAACGTGAGGAGCAGAGGGACTGGTTCCGTGCACGGCGCCGCCACATCCGCGCATGGCCCTGCTGCGTGGGAGGGACAGGAGCTGCAGAAAGCCCTGAGCTGCCTGAGGTGACTCCTTCTCGGGCCAGGGACGGTGTGACCCTCCTGAGGCCCTGGTGCAGCTGAACAGCTCAGCACAGGGCTGCTGATAAATCCATCTTCATCCCTCCAGCATCACCCAGCTCTGGAGCAAGTTCGATATCAAATGGGGATCTCTGAGTTGGAGAGGGGACATATCCAAAGCAGACATTTGAGCCTCTTTTTCTGGTGAAAAAGTAGTAGTGTCTGTTTGAACCTCATTTGCAAAGTGTGAAACACCAGAGTCATGTGGGAACAGAAACCATGGGGTTCACAAGCTCCAAGGTAGCAGAGGACTGTAGACAGGATGGCTGTCGACTCCTCTCTCTGCTGTTCCATCGTCCTGCATTCTGATCTTCTCCCGCTTGTTCTTCATGAATGCAAAGACTTTGTCCGTCAGGGCCTGCACCTTTCCCCAAAAGCAGTCCCATTAAAACCAACTTCTGCTCTTCCTTCCAGGATGGGGTTGTTTGGCAGCAAAAATCAGCTGATGCCCAATGAGAAACACACTTCTGGAGGCAACCCAAAAACCAAGGGCAAACCTCCTCCTGCCCCACCCAAGGTAAGCCTGCAGTTTTGTGTCCTTTTGGGATCCCCCACAGCTCAGTTGGTATCTGGGGTGATGCAGGCAATATTATATTATATTATATTTAGAATCACAGAATTATTTGGGTTGGAAAGAACCTGAAAGAACATCCACCCTCCAGGCATGGGCAGGGACACCTTCCACTATCCCAGGTTGCTCCAAGCCCTGTCCAATCTGGTCTTGGACACTTCCAAGGATGGAGCATACCCAGATTCTCTGGGAAACCTGGTCCTCCCAGCTGATCCCTTTTGGACAGGGTGGGAAGGGCTCTGAGGAACCTCTGTGTATTTCAAGCCCCTAAAATACTGTGTATTGAAATATCTTCTCATCAGCACTTTGAAACAAGCTGATGTTGCTGACTTGCAAGATGGGTCAGATTCAGGCTAAGATTCAAAGTTGCAAACCACAATGGAAACTTCACCACTGTGAGTCCTCAGCGGGTTCAGTGAAGAGGGTCTGCAGCCAGTCTGTGTTGGGGTGAGCTGAGAATGAGAAATGCTGGCCATCTGCTGCTCCCTTTGCATCCCCTCAGCCTCTGCTGGCGTGGACACAGAGCAGGAAGGGACTGGGGAAGGATTTAGGAGACCTCAAATGACAAACTTGTTTAAAATTTGTAAGTCACTTTGCCTCTGTTGCTGTCCAAAGGACGTGAAGCTGTTTTGTCTTTCCTTGCCCCTGCCAGCACTGAGCCAGCAGCCAGCACAAGAGAAACTCGAGGTGCAGCCCTCATGTGAAGACCATCTCAAGCCCTGGGACAGGGGAGAAATTGCAAATCATTGCTTTTTATGGCAGCTGGAGATGTTTTTCACTCCTTTACTTTCATTTCTGAGTTCTCCCACGGCTATTCAGTCCAGTCTTCATGACAGCAGATGTCAGATTGACCAAGAAGATGTTATTTTCCTAAATTTCATTCTCTCCAGCTCACTGGAGAGGAGCCACTATCAGTATAAATACAGTATCACTGGCCACCTTCTATCATTCGTTGCTTTTTGCCACAGGCACTCAGCTCTCACATGTCAGGGGAAATCCAAATTTCTTCCACTTAAATGAGAAATGGCAGCAGATGAGCAGCTCTCCCACCCCACACTGCTGCTAAGCTGGGGTCAAAGGGTGGTGCAGGCAGAAAACACGAGGTGTTTTTAGTTCTGTGCCGGTATTTCACCACTTTTGCACGTGTGTAAAAATACCCAGTGTGGTCAAACACCCACCATAGGCACTGCAAGGTGGCTGAAGGGCCAGTTTCAAACTCTTATGCCCCAAAACAAGGTGGTTCCATCCCAGCTCACTTGGAATGACCTATGGACAATTTGCCAGTTCCAGCAGCAGGGCCAAACCAAACCAGGAACAAAGTAAGCATTTTAAAATTGTGCCCAGATGAGTTGCAGAAACTTGCTGCTGTTTAATTTCACAGTCTGCAATTTCCTGCTGAGGGACAGTGGAGGGGCAGCTGCAATCTCTGCTCTCTGTGACCAGTGACAGGACCCAAGGGAACAGCTGGAGCTGTGGCAGAGGAAATTTAGTGTGGATATTGGGAAAAGATTCCTGCCCCAGAGGGTGTTGGGCACTGAGCAAGGTCCCAAGGGAATCTCCCAAGGCTGCCAGAGCCCCAGGAGCATTTGGACAATGTTCCAAGGCACAGGGTGAGATTTTTGGGGTCTCTGTGCAGGGCCCAGAACTGGATCAATGATCCTTGTGGGCCCCTTCCATCCCAGGAATCATAGAATCATTGGATCACAGAATATCCTGAGTGGATATGCACAAGGACCATTGAATATTCTATGATTTCGACAGTTCTCTGATTAATTAGCTGCTACAGTCACTGCCTCTGTTTTTTTGAGCAAAGGATATCATATACCCATGATCCTTGGGACAATTATGGCAGACAACATCTCTGGTTTTCTGCTTCAAACAACTCTGCAATTGCCATTTCTCAATTGGACCATTCATCTCCCATCCCTCACTGATCCCAAATCTGGCATCAGTGGACAGGGGTTGGATAGAGCAGGCTCCAAATGAGGGGGCAGCAGATTTCTGCTTTAACTCAGAAGGAAGCCAAGGCTTATTGCAGCTTTCTGTGAAGACAGCTATGAACACCTCATGGCAAAATGTGCTAAAGCCATCACAGCTGTGGAGCCAGGCACAGGGGCTGCTGACTGCCTGCAGTGGTCTCTGGACCGGACTCCCACTCATCTGTGAAGCTGAAATCAGTTCTTCCTGAAACACAGCAAAGTGATAAATATCTCCTTTTTCCTTTCTATTTCTACCACAGGGGAGACAAGTTATCAACAGCCCTCATCTAAACCAAGCCTCTGCACAAGGTAAGGTTCTGTTTTCTTTGCCTCCCCATGGGGTTTTGCAGGGTGGTGGTCCCCAAATGTCAGGGTTTGAGGACGAGCCATCACGTCACAGGCGTGTGGTTTCTGTATTTGCAGCAGTGCCAGGCAGGGAGTTTATCAGAGTGGTTCAGAAAACTCAGTTTACATCACCACGTCCTTGCAGCTGCCAATTTTTCCCTGCTCATCAAAGAACTCCAGAGGGAAAAGCACTCCCTCTCCTTTGGAAGCAGGTGATCTTTAAGGTCGCTTCCAATCCTGTGATTTCACGATTGCTGGAGCAAAGGGAGATCTGAGCCTGGAGCTGTGTGAGATTTCTCTGCCCTGTCTGCAGTGTGACAAGTCATGGATGCTTTATCCAGCCAGCTGAAAATTTCAGAGGAGATAGCAGGCATCAGAGAGCCCAGGGAGGCTACAAAGAGAAGGAGAAGAAAGGGAAGAGAATAAAATAAGGATACACAGAGCCCCTGCCTGGAGATGGGCTGTTGGCTTCATCCACCTCTGCAATTATCTGTGGGTCACAGATGGTGTTTGGAGATTATTGCCTTTTAGCAGGGAGCCCTCAGCTCCCTCTGCCCTGCCTCCAGCAGCAGCTCATGTGTATTTTTCTCAAAGAAATTCTGCAGATTAAGGACAGAGAGAGAGATAATTACAAGAGGGGGGAAAATAGAGGGAGCTTGGAAGAGGGCAGTTAGCAAAACATGAAAGTTCTACACGTGGATGAAAGGGTAGGATTAGGGGAGATGGTGTGAGGGAAGAGAAAAGGGGGGTGGTGAATAAATGGGATGGGTGGAATGACAGTGTTAGGTCTTCTTAGGTCTTATGGATGGTGATGGAGGCTCCCCACCATGGGCCAAGCTCAGGAAGTCCTGCAACATCAAAATATCCTTCAAATTTGGCTTTTGTTATGGAGATCAAATTTGTGGGAGGTGAATATCTTCAACCACGTGATCTGGGGTGTGTTTTCATGGAAAGGCCACTTTTCCAGAAGCCATGTTTTCTTTTGCAGAATTGTTTTCATGGCACGTTTCCAGGTGGCCATGCTCTCCCACCTCCCCAGCTGAGCAGGGACTGACAGTTTGTCACAGAGTTTTTATCGCAGAGTTTTTATCACAGGGTTTTTATCACAGGATTTTTATCACAGGGTTTTTTCCACTCTGGTCAGAGTCACAGCAGAAATTGTGATCAAGGAGGCGGATTTTACTTCTCCTTCATGCCCAAAGGCAGAAGTTGAAAGATGCTAAAAAATGGATTAAGTACAATATTAGCCATTTTCAGCTCTCAAAACTAATTTTGTTCATTAGATTCAGTTCCAGTTCTGGAGGAATATTCACACTGACAGTCTGGAAAACTTCCTATTTTTCTCTGCCAGTGTCTGAGTTTCCTGAAATGATGGTACATCTGACTGTGCCTTGTGTGGCAAAACAGGCTGATAAGAACCAAACAAGATATTTGAGATAGCAGAGATCTTCTCCTAAGTGACAGCAGTTCAAGTAAATAGAAAGAGAAAGCACAAAATCCAGGCAATCACATCACATTAAAAAAATAAACTCAAAAAGATGAATTAAATCCTGTGGGAGCACTTCAAATTCAATCAGGGAAAATTATTGACTATGGAAGTGTGGCACATGATGTACAATCAACCCTTTCTTTTCATGTTTTTTTTTTAATTTTTGTGTGTTTTTTGTTTTTGTTCTCCTTGCATTTCAAATTATTTTTCTTTGTTTTTTTCTGATCTGGAGTTGTTGAAATTGTCTCACACTTTCCAGCTTTCACACCTCTGTCTCAGAAATCATTAATTTGCTTATTTTTAACAAAAACATCATTCCTCCTGACCTTATTTATCCTCATGGAAGTAACACAAAGGCAGGCAAGGGCTGCAGAATTCTGGATTCAATGTGGTGCACGTGGCATCACCAATCCTTTTGCACTTCGGGTGATTTTTCCTATGGTGTGAATCTCCCATTCATTTTAACACCATTTCCTGAGCAACCACAAAGTTTTTAAGGCTGATTTTAAGTCTCTGTGGAGTCAAAATTTTCATTCTGAGCCCCCAAAGCCCTCAGCACTGCAAAGTCTTGGTCCCAGGTGGGCCCCAAATCCAAGGGTCCCATGGTAGGGCTGCTGTTTGCTTGCATTGGATGGATAAGACATAGGTAGAATAACCCCTGCCCTTGCCCTGCCAGCTGCTCACAGCTGGATTTAAATCCCACTGATGGAAAGAGCTGGTGGGTTTGGGGGCTTGTCCTCAGGCATTTTAATAACCTCCAACATCATGAGGAGTTGAAGGCTCTGCAAGGTCATTTCTTCTGGTGAGGAACCACCACTTCTCCCACCTCTTCACTTGCTTCTTGCTGACCAAAATGTGAACAGGACTGAGTTTCAGGGTGTGGAAGGTTAGCATGCTCTGGAACTTGAGGTCTTCTGTGGTGTGTCAAAGTTAATTCCAAAATTCTTGGCTGTTTTTGTTGTTGTTACTTGAATGTGGTTTTGAGCTTGAAAGGAATGCTGTCAGAAACGTGAGTTTGAGCTGAAGTGGGAGAAGGAAGGGTTGTTTCTGCTGAAAAGGCTGAGTTTTCAGTGGGAAATTAAAAAAAACTTCTAATTAAAAATGTTTGCCTTGATGTGGAGCACGTCTGAGGAGAAGAAGATGAGGGAGCTGGGAAAGGGGCTCAGCCTGGAGAAAAGGAGGCTCAGGGGGACCCTGTGGCTCTGCACAACTCCCTGAAAAGAGATTGTAGCCAGGTAGGGGCTGGGCTCTTCTCCCTGGTAAAAAGTGAAAGGACAAGAGGAGATGGCTTTAAGTTGTACCAGGGGAGGGTTAAATTGGATACTAGGAAAGAAATTTTCACAAAAAGTGTCACCAGTCTCAGATCAGGCTGCCCAAGCAATGGAATCACCATCCCTGGAGGGATTTAAAAGCCACGGGAATGTGGCACTTGGGGACATGGTTTAGGGGTTGCCTTGGCAGTGCTGGGTTAAATGGTTGGACTTGATAACTTTGGAGATCTCTCCCAAGTTTAGGATTCAGTGATTCCAACCAGCCCATGCCAGGCTGAAACAGAAAGCTGACCCCTTTCCCAGCAGCAATAAGCTGTAGCTCAGTGCACCCAGCTGGCCAACGTGTCCTGCAAGTTGTCACTCACACCATGACCATCCCAAAACAGCCCTAAGCCAATGGATGATTCTCTGGGACACCCTGGCACCGTCTGAGCCCTGCTTTGTGGCTATGAGGTGGTTGCAAAGACCTTCCATTCAGGACAAGCCAGCAGTGGGAGGACTGGTTGAATCACTCCTATTGAGCCACCAAACTGGCACTCAGCCTCTGCAAACTCTGCTGGTATCAGACTTTCCTGACAGCAGCTCCGAGCCAGGATGTGTTTGGCTCCCAATCAAAGTCCCAGGGCTGGCAGCTTTGTCTGAGAGCTCCTCACAGCCCTGACGAGCCTCTCGTGGCCTGAGTGGATCAAACTGATCCAAAGCAGAGTAATCCATGTGTTTCTCATGGGGTGATGGACTCAGGGACAGGAAGAGCCCCTTTCTTCATGAGATGGCAACTGCTGCTAGCTCGGGCAGAGAGAGCTTTTCTTCTGGCTCATTTCAGCATGCAGTGTTCTCAGCGCCCGTTGTGGGATAAGAGGTGATAAAGTGTTTTTTCAGCATACAAACCCTTTTTGTCCTTGCTGCATTCTCTCTTTTTAATTTCATTTATTTTCACTTATGTCAGTCACTTCAAGACCAAAACTCCATTTTCATTTTCTGGAGTGCACAGCCACTCTGGCCTTGAAGACATTTACACACTTGCTCCAAATTTTTCGAGCGTGAGTGCAATCACTGCATTATTTCCCTTTCAAGAGGAGCAGGAGGGTGTGTGTGTGGATGGCAGGCTGGTGGTGCACACCTCACAGGAGGTACATGCCCCCAACCCTTTCATGTCTGAGCAGATGTGTGATGACAACTTTCTCAAGGAGGCAGACAGAGTTTGGGTGCATTGCTAATTCCAGCTGCCTCAAGGGGAAGCCCCCAACCGTGCCAGCTATTTTCAGACTTCAAAGCATTCTCCCTTGTGACTGATCATCCTTTTCCCGTCCTGGGAGAGAGGCTCTGCTGAAACCTCTCATGGATCTCCGATTTCCTTCTCAAAAGCCTGAAGGGAGCTGCTCAGGGCTCTGCTTTGCAAAGCTGCCTTTCCTCCCACGCTGACCCTTTCTCCTCCCTAACAAATTGCCCTCGGAGCAGCAGCCAGCCTTGCACAGACACAAACCCCAAGTCACCCCAGAGACACGGTTATCTTGCTGTGACAAAGGGCCAGTCTGGCTCTCTTGCTGGTGGCATTATTTGAAAAGGTCATCCAAAGACAGTGGCTTGACAGGCTGTTTTGAAAAATGCTAATAATAGGCTGTCCATCGGTCTCAGTGCATTAATTAGGCTGAGCACAGGCTGAAGCCCTCCTGCAGCACAGTTCAAATTCTTTTTTTCTTTTTCTTTTTCTTTTTCTTTTTCTTTTTCTTTTTCTTTTTCTTTTTCTTTTTCTTTTTCTTTTTCTTTAAATTTTTCTTTAAATTTTTCTTTAAATTTTTCTTTTTCTTTAAATTTTACTTTAAATTTTTCTTTAAATTTTTCTTTTTCTTTAAATTTTTCTTTAAATTTTTCTTTAAATTTTTCTTTAAATTTTTCTTTTCCTTTAAATTTTTTTTTCTTCCTTCTCCTTTTCCTTTTCTTTTTCCTTTAAATTTTTCTTCAAAATTTTCTTTAAATTTTTTTTCTTTATTTTTTCTTTTTCTCCTTCTCCTTCTTTTCCCCCCTCTCCTTTCTTTTCCTTTTTCACCACGGTGTTTTGGTTTGATTTTTGTGATCCTGCGCATGCGCTGATTCTTTTTCTAAATTTTGATTTGCCCCAGAATAGCTGCTCTTTTCTGCTTCAGCAGCTCCGAGCGTGCAGAGCACAGGGGAAAAGTTGCAGCGCTTCCCCGAGAGCAGCCCCAGCACCTCCGGGGTTTGCAAACCAAGAGATTCAGCTCCAGCCCGCAGGGATCAGCCTGGGCTGGGCCAGAGCATCGTGGCAGCATCGTGGCACGTGGACAGGGCTCATGAAAAAGAGAGAGAGGGATTTTTTTATAAGGGCAGAAAGTGACAGGACAGGGGGCAGCAGTTTAAAACTGGCACAGTGCAGGTTTGGGTTGGATGTGCAGCAGGAATTGTTCCCTGTGAGGGTGGGCAGGCCCTGGCACAGGGTGCCCAGAGAAGCTCTGGCTGCCCCTGGATCCCTGGGAGTGTCTAAGACCAGGTTGGATGGGGCTTGGAGCAACCTGGGATGGTGGAAGGTGTCCCTGCCCATGGCAGGGGATGGGACTGGATGAGCTTTAAGGTCCCTTCCAACCCAACCCAACCCATTCTGTGACTCACTCACTACAAGGAAAAGCATTCAAGACTCCCTCTTGACAAGATCCCAGCTGAGCCCAGAGCACAGGCCACAGACCATGAGCCCAAGGAGAGCTAAATCCTAGAAACAGCTTCAAATAACAGAAGCTGCAATGACTTCATGCTTTTTTCAATCAAAAAACCCCACATCATCTTGAGTCAAATTCCACAGCCACCATGGGAAATGTTGCAGTTTTCATTTGCCACTGTGTAAAACTCAGGCTGAACTCTGACAGGTTATTTATGACCCTTCTAATTCCACACAAACCCCTTTTTCTTGTTGACACTCTGGGTTTTGTGGACTGGGGGGTGGTTCTGCAATGTTTTAAAAATACATACACAGGAAATGCTTTGTTGAATCAGTGTTAATCCCTGAGCAGAGGTTGTGGTGAGCAGGAAAGCTGGGTTGGTGGAAAGGTTGGATTTGGGGGTGGGAGGATGACAGAGCCCCGTGTTTAGGGGCTGAAATGCCCCCACCATACACCCAGGTGTGCATCTAACCACTCAAGGAACAATCTGGATGCAAAGGAGTTAATTCTTCTTTCAGATCACTTGTTTGTGGTTGCACTGTACGATTTTCCTGCCTCAAGTGACCGTGACCTGGAGCTGGTCAAAGGGGAGAAACTCCAGGTCCTCTCCAAGTAAGTGACCCAGGAGGAAGTTCAAACATGAGCACAGGGAGGCTGGGAAAAGGGAAACCTTGGGGTCAGCCACCACTTTGCAGCCGAGCCTGTGCCTGGGCTGTGCTCCAGAGCCGGCGGTGGGTACCCTCTTCTCTCTGCAGGGTGACACTTCCATGGGTGACAGACACTCTGGGCACTGTCCCTGCCTGGGGGGTGCTGGGACCCTCTTTGCTGTCAGTGCCTGTGGGTGTAGAAGTAGCATAAATAACAACAAAACAACAACAAGAAAAACCAGCTCCTGTCCTGTGTTTGTGCTGATTCTGCTTCTGCAAAGGATGTGGGTTGGGTGTAGTCAGAGGAAAGGACAGAACTGAGCCAGAGACTTGTGAGGTTTCATTTCAACTTCTCAAACTCACCACAGAAGAGGCCCAGTCCATACCAGGGCAGAGGTGAGCTGGGGGCCCCCAGGCCTTGGAGGGCTGCTCCATCCATCCTTGACTGCTGGAGGTTTGAGGTGGCATTTCTAACCTACGTGCCATGGGCTGGGACCTGTGGGACAAGGAGGTGGAGAATCCATTGCCTGGGCATGGCTTTGGATCATGGCTGGTGGCTCAGTCAGCAGTGGGACAGCAAGGTGGGGTGCCTGGAACACAAAGGAAGGAGCAGAAAGGACCCCAATGCCCTGTTCAGGAGACAAAACAAACCCCATCACCCTGATGCCCCTCCTCTCGCTCGAGGTGTGTGGCAAAGGTTTGGGTCTGTGGTTGCTCCACATTCATGGAAAGAGATTTTCACCTCCACAAGCCCCTGAAACACCAACAGCCACCAGCCTGGTTTTGGTGCTTGGGAACCCAGAGGGAACTGCAGAGTGGATTATGGAGTCCTAGTCCATCTGCAGTGCTCAAAACCCCACAATCCACATCCCCACAGCCTCAGCTTGTCACAAAACCTCCTCTGGGCACTCAAACCTTTTCCTCTGCTCCCTTTGCAGAGAGGGGGACTGGTGGCTGGCAAAGTCCCTCAGCACTGGGAGGAAAGGATACATCCCCAGCAACTTCGTGGCACAAGTGGACAGTTTGGAAGAAGAAAAGTAAGTGGGAAAGCTTTTGAGAGGTCGGCATGGATGCTGTGCCTTGGATCTCAACGAGCTCCAGGAGGAGCTTTATTGGTGGCAGGAAGATGTCACTGCTGGGCTGGATGGCAGGAGGTCTTTCCTTATCCCAAACAATGCTGCCCAAAAGCTCAGAACAAGTTTCATCATATTGGTATGGAAAGGGAGGATGAGGTTGTTTTGGGGAAAGTGGGGAAAGGTTCTTGTCCCATTGATTGCACTGTGGAAAACAAGGGTTTGGAGGGGACAACAGAAAGGTTATGGTGGCAGTGATCATCCTCTGGTCCCACTGGGCCAGTCCACCCACACAAATGGCTTTGAACCTCTTCACCTTCCAAGAGAGCATCCATATATAAACTGGGAATCTCTGGATGGGGGCACTGATCCAGGTCTTGGGTCTGCCAGGGGCCACACCAACAATTTAACAAGACAGAAAACTGAGTGCCAGCACCCAGACCCACAGTGCTGTTTTTAAATGAGCCCAGATGCAGCCTCCCTGTAAAGAAGATTGAATGAAAGGCTGGAGTCCAAAGAGTTTATTTTGCCTGTAATACAAACAGAGGGAGAGTTTTTTTCCATGAGTTCTCCTCCTCTATGGCATTCAGCTCTAAATGATCAGTGCTGCCTGCAATCTCTTCTTGGAGGGACCCAACCATCACTGAGTTCAGCAAATATTTAGCAGTGCACAGAAATGTGGTTGAGACATAAAAGTTCTTTGTATCCAAAGTCTGAACTTTGTATGGGATACTGCACATCCCATCCACTCCCCACACTGCCTGAATTTCCAGGCTGTGATACAAGTCCAAAGTGACCCAAATCTGGTGTTAATCTACCTAAAACAATCTATTACTGCCACTTTCCAGCAGATAAAAAGCTACTTGCTGATAAAAACAACGCTCCGTTTCACAGTGTAATGATTAATAAAAAAACTAACTGGAAAGAATTTAATTTTTTGTAGAGTTTTTCCTTTTCAAGCCATGCTTTTGCCTTTTCTGTCTCCCAGGTGGTATTTTAGAACTCTGAGCAGAAAAGATGCTGAAAGGCTGCTGTTGTCTTCTGGGAACAAAGTTGGCTCTTTCCTCGTCAGGGAGAGTGAAACCACCAAAGGTGAGATCTGTGGAGCAAAGGTAATTCCTCATTGCTGCCCAGGCTTGGAAAACCTTCAGCAGGGCTCTAGGTGTGAGCTGGGGGTTTGGAGGGCAAAGATTTGCTCATGATCTACTCATTTGTGCAGTTGTGGCTGTGGGAAGAGTGGCTCTTCCACCAGAGTTCATGGCAGAGACACAGGAACACAAATAAGCAGATTTTCCAAAATAGTTTAGGGGGTTTTCTTTTCCTTTTCTTCCCTAGGAAATGTCTCTCTCTCTCTTTTTTTTTTTTTTTTTTAAGAGGTATTTCTACACACTCTTGAAGGAATATTTCTCCTGTTTGCAACAGAAATTCGCACAGTTTGGAAAAAAGTCATTTTCCTAGGGAAAACGTGTTTCTCCTGACTGTCTGTAGCGAGGGGAATTCATACAAAACAGAACTTTTGGAAGGAGAGTGACTGGAGCAGGATAGATGCATTTCATCCACTTTCCTTCCACATGAACATGTCTAACTTTTGATCCAGTGAGGATGGGAAGGCCAGAGCATTGTGTCCACTCCTCTTGGGCAGTGGATATAGTTATTAACCATAATAGAAAACCATGTAATTTCAATTTCTTTGTTCCATGCTGTTAATTCATAGAGTCTGGAAGTTAGTTTGGGTTTTCCCTTGGGAATTCCTTATTGTTTCTTTCCTACTTTTTTCTCTTTGCTTCCTCTGGGCCATCATGTGTGTTTACAGCACGGAGATGTTCATGATGGCCCCGTGGTTCTGCTCTGAACCAGATCCATGGAGTAGCTCAGGAAAGTGTTTTTGTCTTGCTGTCATTTGGGTCCTTTCCTTCCAGATGGATGCAGGAGTCTTCCCTTAACATTTCAAAGAAGGTGCTTTGTGTCTTCCCAATTGAATCAAGGAATTGTTTAGGTTGGAAAATCTTTAAGATCATGGTGTCCAACTGTGACTTGTTCAGTAGAGAGTTGGAGCACCCATCTGAAATCATATGGAACCTTCTTTCCCTTGACTTGTTTCCCAAATACTCCCAAAGGCCCAGGCCAAACAGTAAGAGAGGGAACAGTCTGGTTCCTCCATCCTGCAAATGGCTCTTGCCTCCTGTAGCGTAACAATCATTCCAAAAGCTGCAGGAACACATTCCCCCAGCTGTGCTGAGCCTCAGGCTCCTGGCTCCCAGCAGCATTCCTGCATCTCTGCTCCCAGCAGGAGGGACCTCACTGAGCTCAGCTCCTGTCCTTCCCTTGGGAAGGATCTGAGGGGCTGCTGAGAGCTGTGGGAGCAGGAAATGGACTAGACACACGTCCCCAGGGGCCACATCTACGGGGCTTTTAAACCCTTCCAGGGATGGGGTCTCCATCACTGCCCTGCAGCTGTGCCAGGGCTGGCCAACCTTTTGATGAAGAAATTGTTCCATAAGTTTTGTACTCTGGACTCTTTAGCAGCCCAGGTCCGTGCCAGGATGTGGTGCAGGACTGCAGAACTGGTGAATGTCCCTGGGAGCTGAGGAGCAAGAACTCCTCTTGGCTATCCTGGATATCATCAGAGGGAATTAGGAGTCAGTGACTTTCATTTTCTGCTGTCTCTGGGAACAGGGATGAGGTTGGATGGGGCTTGGAGCAACCTGGTTTAGTGGAAGGTGTCTCTGTCCATGGCAGGAGGTGGAACAAGATTAATTTTGAGGACCCTTCCAACCCAAACCATTCTGTGATTCTGTGAAGGAGGAATTGAATTTTTCAGTGCCTGGCCTCTGCACAGCAGCTCCCAAGGGCACAGTAATTGGCCATGGAGGAGGAGAAGGAAGCTCCACCATGCTCCCTGCAGCAAATTAAACTGTGACTGGGGCTGAGATGCAGTCATTAGCTTAATGACCGGGTAAGAATTAACACTGGCAGCTGAGAAATTTGCCCTGTCTCTGTTTGAAAGGTGTGGGAGATTTTAAAAGGTTGGTGGGGCCAGGAAAGGAGATCATGTGGGTGAAGAGTATTTTGGGTGCAACCACACTGGCAAACAGGGCAGGTCTCCTCTTCCCTGCTGACCCTCAGCCCCCAGACACCCCCTTGCAGAGGTGTTTGTCATCAATTCCTGGATTTCCTTCTGCAGGATCATTTGGCCTCAGTGCAACTGCCTTCACACCACCTTTGGCTCCTTCCTTGAGCAGTCCTCACCCTGTAAAAATCCCACACAAACCCTAAGCTGTGTCCCAGGCACACCAAGCACCCTCCTGGTCTTGTGCCACGTGAGCCCAACTCTCTTGGGCTGCAGCCTGGCCTGGGCAGTATTTCAGTCTCTTTGAAATTAAAACAATGTCATCACCCTCAACAGCAATAATAGAAGTTAATAATAGTTAATAACAATAATAGCAATAATAGTAATAATGGCAATAATAGTAATAGTCATAGTCATAGTCATAGTAATAGTCATAGAAGTAATAATAATAATAATAATAATAATAATAATAATAATAATAATAGGTGTTGTCATCAATGTCATATTCTTCTTCACAGAACCACAGAATCATTTAGGTCAAAAATCTTAAGATTATCAAGTCCAGCCTTTGGCCTTGATGTTTATTATCATTATTTTGGACCTTAGGGCCACATGGGTATCCCAGAGGAGCCAGCAGAGCCATTTCTTTGCCTTTCCCTCGAGGTTTTATTGCCCCTTTGAAGATGTTTCAGGGATGTTTCTCGGTTGTTCAGCTGTAGGACTGATCTATTCAAAAAGGCTTCTTGATTTGTCTTCTGCCTGACATTCATGGTGAAGGAAAGAGAACCAGAAGAGCTTCCTCTGCTGAGGAGACCACCACATCAAATTGAGGTTCTCTGGCTCTGCATTTAAACCACCAGTTTTTTCCATAAATTTTACACCACCAGATCTGGTCTCTGCAGGAAGGGAGTCCTCTCAAAATGATTGCTGGCACTTGGGAAAACTTCAGACTCTTCCAAACTCTGCTTGTAAAGATTTATGATCACTCCAACAGAGCAAATATCCAGAGAGGTGGGGAGTTTTTTGCTGCTTTTTATAAATGCAGATGGGTTTCAGGCACAGTGTAGGGAAAACTGCTGGTGCTAGGACGGAGAAACCCCAGCCAGTGAAGATTTTACGTTAATAAACTTTCCCCTCACATGCAGGATTAGGTTTTCAGAGTTGCTGTTGCTTCTTTTTATGATCCTGCATGAACAGATACGCACTTTTAAACATGTAGAGTCTTGCCTTTCATTTAAAAACCATCAAAAATGGGCAGTTTATCAGGCAGGTGACATATTAGACTTGGAACAGCCCAGCAGGCTTGTAACAACTCACTCCAGAAATACAATCCAGACAAAGGGGAAAAAGCACCACTGCTAAGCTGCATTGAATCACACTGACACAGGCTGCAAGTTCTGCTCTGCAGCAACATCTAGTGATGCTTTTGGGCACTGAACACCAGCCTTGGTTTAGACTCCCACAGAGGGATGGCTGAGCAGCTCCCTTGAAGCCCAGAAGGGACAAGATTCCAGGTGGGAATCCCTAGATCTGGTTTAGCCGTGGTCACAAGTTTGTGGCTGAAAAAGACAATTCTCCTGAACCCACCTTCTGTATCCCCCCAGCTGAACCACTGACCTTGGCACAAGGTTTAATAATGTTTAATCCAGAGGAAAAGGGCTTTAATTGGCTTTAAATTGAAAGATGAGAGGTTTAGATTGGATGTTAGGAAGAAATTCTTCACTGTGAGGGTGGGGTGGCCCTAGCTCAGAGTGCCCAGAGGAGCTGTGGCTGCCCCTGGATCCCTGGAAGTGTCCAAGGCCAGGCTGGACAGGGCTTGGAACAACCTGGGATGGTAGAAGGCATTCCTGCCCATGGCAGGGGGTGGAACTGGATGAAATTTAAGGTCCTTTCCAACCCAAACCGTTCTGATTTCATGATGCTGAGGTTGGCAGAGCTCAGATGGGAATATGGAGCTGTGGAAAGACCATCCTGACCAAGGGAACATCTGACAGCCCTGCCTGCAGAGGTGCTGCTGGTCCCCACAGTGCTCCCCGGGGCTGTCAGCCACAGCACAGGCAGGTGTTACTCCAGGAAGCCTGGACTGGATCAGTTCAGCTTTGATGAACCTTTATCCTGTCCCCTTGCCTTGGAGAAAGGAAAACTGTAAATTCTGGGGGACTTGCCCTGGAAAGGCATCAGCTAGGGCTGGTTTGGAGCTGTTGACAGCCGTGGAAAGAGGAGGCAGCTGGTGCCTGGCTGGGATGCAGTTTGTCCTCACAGCTCCCTCTGCTCCTTCTCCAGATGCCTATTCCCTGTCTGTGAGAGACAACAACTCTGCTCACGGAGACATCATCAAACACTACAGGATCCGCTCCCTGGATGGAGGGGGGTACTACATCTCCCCCAGGATGACTTTCTCCAGTCTGCCAGAGCTCATCCATCATTACAGCCGTGAGTTGTCTGCCTTCCCTCGTGGATTTGTGTCCTGGAAGAGAGTAGGGACAGAGGCAGACAGGCTTGGGAGACAGCACAGCTGCTCCACCCGCTCTCGTGGGGCAGGTGTGATCCTACAACCAGAACTCACGTCCTGGTTTCCATCTTAGGGAATTGCAAGGGTGAGCTTTGCCCCCAGCCCTAAAGTCAGGGATTGTCTCCCATCAGGAAAGGAAAGAGGTGAATGTTGCCAGGATATGCAGGAGGGATGCATGGGAAGCAGGGTTTGGAATAACTGGGCAGGAATATTTGTTCCTCTATGGCTCCCTTTGAGCTTTCCTCTTTGATTGGGACCTTTCTTGATCCCTGTGGCTGAAGCTTTGCATATAATCATAGAATTATAAACATTGAAAAAACCCTCTAAGACTGCTGAATCCACCTATTCCCCCTGAACTGCCAAGGCCACCACTAACCCATGTCCCCAGGTGCCACATCCACACAGCTTTTAAATCCCTGCAGGGCTGGGGGCTCCACCACTTCCCTGTGTGGTTGTGGAGGTTTCCATGGGTGGATTTTTCCTGTCGTGTTGGATGGAAGAGGAGGTTTTGTCTGCCATCCCACTGAACTGTCCTGTGCTTTGTCCTCCTCCAGAGAAAGGGGATGGGCTGTGCCAGCGCCTCACAGCTCCCTGCACATCCCTGGTTCCCCAGAGACCCTGGGCCCAGGACGAGTGGGAGATCCCTCGGGAGGCCCTGAAGCTTGTGAAGAAGCTGGGCAGTGGGCAGTTTGGGGAGGTGTGGATGGGTAAGTGGAATTCCTTCCATTCCAGGAAAAAAAAAATAAAACACAATGAAAGGAGATGGAAAACCCTTTTATTTCCCTAAGGCAAGACTGTTCAGAGAGTGGGGATCCCTAAGGATGAACACAGACTTAGAAGCAGCTGCAGGAGCCCTGGGAAGGACTGGAGAGCTCGTGTTTGCAGAGATCAGGGATTGAGCAAAGGTTTCACAGGGGATGGATGTTGAAGTCATTATTTACTCATTCTTGGGATATGCACTCTTGCTTCCTGGGAATCCTGGGCACAACTGTAGTGATGCCAGTGATCCTAAGTCACACCCACGTGGGTACCTGGGTGACATTTTCCCACTTTTTCTGCCTCCCTGTTCCACTTTTTAGCCCAGATCTCCATCCTTGATGCCCTCCTGCCTCCTGCTAATCTGCAGGAGAGGAAGTGGGGGGAGATCAGCTTCCTTTGCCACTCTCTTTGTGGTTGCTGTTTGCCTTGGGAAATGGAGATTGTGGACAGGACCGGGCTGCGTCCATGTGCTGACTGCTCAGTCCTGCTTTTTTGGATGGAATTTAGATGACAGCCCAGCTGGTGAGAGCCCCCAGGGGTTTCACCCAGAAAGGGTCTGGCTGCACTGTGTGAGGATGGGCTCACTGCAGGGACCACCCCTGATGCATCCTCATGGATTGACAGCTGTGACATGAGTGTCCCTTCTCCCCTCACACCTGCTGGCACTGGGATTTACCACATGTTCCTTTATGAGGGATTCAAGCTGTTCCTGTTGCTTCCTGCTCCATGAGCTCTCCTTATTACACAACCCCACAGAGCCTGCAGAGAGCCTAAAATTCCTCAAAACACCATAATCTCCCTGCAGGCTACTACAAGAACAATGTCAAGGTGGCTGTGAAGACCATGAAGGAGGGCAGCATGGATCCTGATGCCTTCCTGGCAGAGGCAAACCTGATGAAGAAGCTGCAGCACAACAAACTGGTCCGGCTGTACGCCGTGGTCACCAAGCAGCCCATCTACATTGTGACAGAGTACATGGCCAATGGTAAAAACCCTCCTGGAGCTCTCTGCTGGGCTTCTGCACAACCACTTTGGTGATCTGGCCAGTGCTCCCGTGCAGAATGAGGGTGGGCAGGAGGGGTTGTACCAAGTCTGCAAGAGAGTGACCCAAAAGTTTGATTCTAAGACAGAAAGAGGCTTCCTGGGTGATGAAAAAACTATGGTGATGCTCCAATTGAAGAGGGTTTAAAGTTCTCCTCCCCACTGTTCTCACTGGAAGTTTGTTTCAGGTTTTTGCTTCCTTCATGGTGAAATTGTCCTTTCTTTTGCCCCTCTTGTTTATAACTGTTCAAACTATGAATGCCCAGCAGTTTGCAACAGATCTGTGCAAAACAGAGGGGAATTTGGGCTGTTTGGGAGTTTTCCTAATGAAAGATACTCCCGTGGACACCCACTCTGGCTGCTGAGATTTCCCTTAGCATGGAGGCAGATTTGTTGCATATATTCAGAGAAGTACTGGGGAAAACAAATTTACAGATTATTCAGAAGAGTGACAGCAGTCCCTCTCCTCTCCTCTCCTCTCCTCTCCTCTCCTCTCCTCTCCTCTCCTCTCCTCTCCTCTCCTCTCCTCTCCTCTCCTCTCCTCTCCTCTCCTCTCCTCTCCTCTCCTCTCCTCTCCTCTCCTCTCCTCTCCTCTCCTCTCCTCTCCTCTCCTCTCCTCTCCTCTCCTCTCCTCTCCTCTCCTCTCCTCTCCTCTCCTCTCCTCTCCTCTCCTCTCCTCTCCTCTCCTCTCCTCTCCTCTCCTCTCCTCTCCTCTCCTCTCCTCTCCTCTCCTCTCCTCTCCTCTCCTCTCCTCTCCTCTCCTCTCCTCTCCTCTCCTCTCCTCTCCTCTCCTCTCCTCTCCTCTCCTCTCCTCTCCTCTCCTCTCCTCTCCTCTCCTCTCCTCTCCTCTCCTCTCCTCTCCTCTCCTCTCCTCTCCTCTCCTCTCCTCTCCTCTCCTCTCCTCTCCTCTCCTCTCCTCTCCTCTCCTCTCCTCTCCTCTCCTCTCCTCTCCTCTCCTCTCCTCTCCTCCAGGGTGTTTGCTGGATTTCCTGAAGACAGAAGAAGGAAGCCAACTGAATCTCCCCAAACTCATTGATATCTCTGCTCAGGTCAGTGAACAGTGGGTGGGAAAAGGATCCAAGATTTTTTATAACTCAGTGAAATTCCTGCAAGTCTGAAGTCAGTGAGAGCAAAGATTTCCTGGAGAAGAACAGCTCCTCCTGGTGTGTTCTCTTAGGGATTCTCCTCATCCTTCTCTGTCCATGTGCATATCAGTTCTGTTCTTAAGGCAACCCCTGATAGCTTAGTGCAGGGCTAGAGATCTGGAGTTTGGGGGGTTTTGGGGGGTGGTTGGTTTTGTTTTGGTCTGATTTTATTTATTTTGCTTTTCTTCCTTGCTGAGCAGGAAAAAAATGTTTCTTTTTCTTTTTATCAAAAAAGGAGGGAAAGCTCAACAAAGAGACTTCCAATGCAGGAGCAGCAGTCCTGCCCTTCTGAGGATGAGGCATAAAGGATATTCTGATCCTCAGATTTAGGAATATTGCTCTTTAGGAAAATAAACAATTTTATTTTTTAAACATCCCCAGGCTGCAAATCCTCATAGCTGCAGCTGCAGCTTAAATTTTTAGTCCAGAAGGGCCTCTGAACACAAATAAGGCAAAATTAGGGAAACCACATGAAGAATGAGAATGGCTAAATCACTGCACTTTGGTCCCAGACAGCTGTTGACAGAATTTGGCTCATCTAGAGCAGAGTCAGGCTAATTAGGAAATATTGGCAAAAAAAAAAAAAAAAAAAAAAGCCCTGAAGCTTCAGGCTGAATGTGGGATTTATCCATAAAATCACTCAGCTTCTCCTGTCAAAGTGAACTTGAGGAAACAATGTGCAAAGTTTGCTGGTTCCAGCCCTTACATAGAGTTGCTTTTTAATAAATTAACAACTGGAAAACCTTAATATTTGAGGGGATGGCTTATTAGAGTGAAATACTTTAATTCTTGCTTTAACCAGAGTGAAAAGATTTAAATGCTTTAAAGCACCTTCTGTCATTTTTATTTTGAACTTTCCATAGGGGTGCACAGGAACCTCTTTCTGTTCCTTCCCTCTTCACTACTGATAAACTTTCCATATCTGCAGCTTCATCATTGTTGTCTGTGAGATGTTACGGAGACAAATGCATGCTCCCTGTTTAGGGTATTTGACTTAATTACTTCCCTCCTTCCCTCCTGTCCTGAAATCCCCACTTCCCTCCCTCTATCTTTCATTGTTTCATTCCCTCTCTTAAAAATTACAGCCTGTGGTTTGTGTTAAATTCCTGAGGATAAGGAATTAATTAAGTCCTTTAATTAATTAATTAATTAATTCCTTATTCCTGTTAATCTGTATTACAGAGCCTTTGGGGTTAGTGGGAGCATTCCCCAGAATTTGGCAAGATGCATTTCTGTGCAGGACTAGAGCAATCTCTGGGTGACTCAGAGCAAAGATTTTGGTCAATGTTATGGAATCATGGAATGGGTAGGGTTGGAAGGACCTGAGAAATCATCTAATTTCACCCCCCTGCCATGGGCAGGGACACCTTCCTCTATCCCAGGTTGCTCCAAGCCCTGTCCAGCCTGGCCTTGGACACTGCCAGGGGCGGTGGGGCAGCCACAGCTTCTCTGGGCACCCTGCACCACAGAGCAGGACCAGGACAATTGGACACAGACCAAACCCCCACACCCCAATCATGCAAAACCCACAGGAGTCACCCTCAGCACGGGGTAGGAAGGATTTTACCCATCCCTGAGGCATTGGCATCCACTGGAAGAACAACTTTCATCCTTCCCTCCCAGCCCAGCACCACCTCCCCAGGGCAGGGGCTCAGACGTTCCCTGGGTATCTCTGGGAGGAGCAGCAGGAGGAAAGGGCAGTCTACTGAGCAATTTTGCAATCTGCTTATCTGTGGTGTTGGGGTGACATCACAGCTCAGCAGGCACCCAATCCTCTCGAGTGCAATTTTTGATCCAATGACACCCGTGTGAGTTAAAATTAGAACAGTCTGGGCTGATACACTCAATCCTGTGGTCAGTCTTGAGGGTAAATGCTTGAAAACACTCTGGGCGGGAACGGGCTGAGCACCAGCTCCTATCTCATTAACATCAGGACAGGAAATTGCATCAATTCTTCCATTTTCCACTGCAGAAATCAGCCCTTGCACTAGAGGGGTGTTGACACAGGTTAGAACTGCAGCATTGGAAAGTATGTGTGAGTATCCTGTTTGAAACCACATGTGAGTGCAGAGGCTCGTGTGAATCTGCATGGAGTGGAAAATTGCTCTGCCCTCACCTACAGACACTTAAAAGCTTTAATGGGTGCTACCCCATGCTGGCAGGGGCTGCACACATCCACTCACCATCCCAATAAATGCCCAATCCAAATCTGAGACTCAACCTGGCAATCTCTGTCTTCTGTCAATCTCCCTTTTCAACCCCCAGCGCTCATCAATGAAATACTGCTGCTGTCAGTGATAGAGGCTCATCACACACCAAGTGCCTCAATTAGATTTTAGGAATAAATTCTTCCCTGTGAGGGTGGGGAGGACCTGGCACAGGGTGCCCAGAGAAGCTGTGGCTGCCCCTGGATCCTTGGAAGTGTCCAAGGCCAGGTTGGGGTTTGGAGCAACCTGGGATAGTGGAAGGTGTCCTTGTCCATATCAGGAGGTGGGAATGAGAGGTTCTTTAAGGTCCTAAGGTCCTTTCCAAACATTCTATAATTCTGTGATTTGCTAGTTTGATTTTTTGGGGTTTTTTTTTTCCTTTCTTTAATTCACATATTTAACTTGGAGTGTTTATGACTAAAATGCCCACTGGAGAGGAGAGACTTGTGGCAGAAACTGGGAATCCAGTGATGTGGCTTCCTCTCTCGCTGCAGACACGACTCAGGGCAAAACAGAGAGTGGTGCTTCTGTTCTGCTTCACTTGGCTGCTCAGGATGGTAAAGCTGAATATCTGCACCTGTATAGGTGCAATATCTATTTATTTACCTGTCTGCTGATCCACCTGTCCATCCCTCCATCCATCCCTCCATCCATGAGCAACGTCCGCACATCCATGCTCATGGAGAGACAACCGCAACCCTGTAAAAATGCTGTGCTTTGCAAAGGTGGGTGAAAAACACCCAAGATCCCATGGGGAGGTGATGATGAAGGTGGGCTCTTCCTCCCCTCCCAGGTGGCAGAGGGCATGGCTTACATCGAGCGCATGAACTTCATCCACCGGGACCTGAGGGCCGCCAACATCCTCGTCTCGGAGACGCTCTGCTGCAAAATCGCCGACTTCGGTCTGGCCAGACTCATCGAGAACGAGTACCTGGCACAGGAAGGTGGGTGTCTGTGGGATTTTCAGGGTCCCCTGGAAGAAGGGAGGAAAGATGAATCTGACTCCGTGTTCTTAGAAGGCTAATTTATTATTTTATGATACTGTATTATATTAAAGAATGCTATACTGAAACTATACTAAAGAATAGAGGAAAGAAACTTACAGAGGGCTTAACAGGATAATAATGAAAAACCCCTGACTCTCCCCAGAGTCCTGACACAGCTGGGCCATGATTGGTCATTAAGTCAAAATGATCACATGAAACCAATAAAACAATGACCAGTTGGTAAACAATGTCCAAACCACATTGCAAAGCAGCAAAACACAGGAGAAGCAGCTCAAATAATTATTGTTTTTATTTTTCTCTGAGGCTTCTCAGCTTCCCAGGAGAAGAAATCCTGGCAAAGGGATTTTTCAGAGAATATGACAGTGACAGGTGTCCTTCCCAGCACTGCCCTTATTTCCCACCCTCCTGCCCCCAGGAATGCCAGGATACCAGGCTGGCATCAGGCACAGGGCAGCAGAGCCCGTGGCAAGAGGCAGAGAAACAGAAACACCCAAAATCCAAAAGAAACAGAAACCCCCAAAAGTCCTGGGAGAGGCAGCAATGGTTGGGGACTATAAAACCAACTGAAAACTACAGAGGGGAATGGGAAAAAACTCTTTTAGTTCTGTTTGGGGGAGTCCTGCTGCCCCTCCAGTTGTTTGCTGGAGAAATCATTTGGTTTGGAAAAGATTTCTGAGATCATCCCTGTACTGAGCTCTGACTCCGAGGTCAGGCATGAGATCAAATAATTCAGATTGCAAAGGGACTCTACAGAGCATCAGGGAAAGCAGCAGAAGTGACTAAAATAAAACAATTCAGTCAGACATAAGTGGCATTTACCAGAAGATTTTCAAATTTTGGAAATCTGTAGAGTTGAAATGGGATAAAATTCCCCTTAAAATATACTCTGAGGAAAGGAAATGTAATAGTTTTTGTGGGCTTTTTTAATAAGATAATAAACCTTTCTTTCAATTTCCTGAATACTTTTTGGTACAAATTATACCCATTTCAACATGCAAAACTATTTCAGAGCAGTAAAAGATTCCAAATGTAGTTTGGAATCTGCCATGAATGGGAATTTTGACTTTGCTGCAAATTTTAAGGCAGTTTTATCCTTAAGAGAAGTTTTGATGAAATCAGTATAATTCTGCTAATAACAAAGGAGCTGCTTTCCCAGGAGAAAGCAGCTCCCATCAGCGCTTTTCCAGCTAGCTTTGCTCTGGAATAACACCTCTCCTCTATCTGCTTTGAACAATTCTCACTTCATATATTGCATTTCCCAGCCTTGTCTCTTAGAGTGTGATGTGCAACAACTGAGGTGCTTATTTCACACCCTGCAGTTGGATTTCCAGTCCTGTGAGGATGTGTATAAATAAAAATGTGGTTTCCTCTGCAGTGTAACATTATCAGTTCCCACTTATCAAGGTGGTTTTGCTGTTAGTTTATGTTTTTTTGGTTTTTTTTTTTTTTTTAGCTAAACTGAAACTGCAACCTTTTGGTCATTGCTGTCCACGGAGGGTTAAGCAAGAACTTGGTGGACAAAATGAAAAGGGATTTATTTTGGTTTTATAAAACTATGCAGCTTTAAAGACTGGGGGATTTATATTTGCTGTTATATTTATGCTCTTTTGCTAAAACAACCCCCTACTAATAAGTGATTTCACAGAATCACAGAGTACTGGGTTGGAAAGAGACCTCAAGAATCATCTGATCTAACTATTCTTGGCAAAAGCCAAAGAAATTTTATACAGAATAAAATCCTACTGTTGTTGTCCCATAATAAATCTGCCAAATTGGTTCTGAATATTCCATCCAGCTCTGGGATGGAGCAGGTCCAGAGGAGGACGTGCAGAAAACCAAAGGGCTGGAGCCCCTCTCCTAGAAAGAACCACAGAATCATAATCAAGAGCCCAAAGGAACCAGGGCTCAGTTTGGGGGAGTTCTTGTGCCTGTGACAGGTGAGGGAGATGCTTTAACTCCAGGAGTTATTTCCCTTTGTTTCCTTTGGGACAGGTGCCAAATTTCCCATCAAATGGACAGCTCCAGAGGCCATTAACTACGGGGTTTTCACCATCAAATCTGACGTGTGGTCATTTGGGATCCTCCTGACAGAGATCATCACCTTCGGCAGGATCCCTTATCCAGGTACAGGATCCCTTTTCTGGGTACAGGATTATTTGTCCAGGTACAAGATCCCTTATCAGGGTACAGGATCCCTTATCTAAGTAGAGGATCCCTTATCCAGGTACAGGATCCCTTTTCTGGGTACAGGGTTATTTATCCAGATACAGGATCCTTTATGTAGGTATAGGATCCCTTATCCATGTACAGGATTATTTACCCAGAAATAGGATCCCTTATCCAAGTATAGGATTCCTTATCAGGGTACAGGATTATTTATCCAGGTAGATGATCCCTTATCCAGGTATAGGATCCCTTACCAGGGTACAGGATTATTTATCCAGATACAGGATCCCTTATCCGGGTATAGGACCCGTTATCCAAGTGGAGGATCCCTTATCCAGGTATAGGATTCTTTGTCAGGGTACAGAATTCTTCATCCAAGTAGAGGATCCCTTATCCAGATATAGGATCTGTTATCCAGGTATAGGATTCTTTATCCAGGTATAGGATCCCTTATCCAGGTATAGGATTCTTTATCCAGGTATAGGATTCCTTATCAGGTACAGGATCCCGTATCAGGTACAGGATCCCGTATCAGGTACAGGATCCCTCATCCAGGTGCAGGGTGCTGGCAATGCAGGATGAGCGTCCTGGCACTTCCAAGCCCCCAGTGCTGCTCTAGGCTTGGAGGCACTGGCTGAGGTGTGACCAGACACTCTCAGCTGTCTCTTAGAATCACAGAATTGTTCAGTTGCAAAAGGCCTCTAAACTGAATTCACCCAGCACTGCCAAGGCCACCATTCACCCATGTCCCAGGTGCCACAAATACACATCTGGTAAATCCCTCCAGGGAGGGGGACTCCACCACTGCTCTGGGCAGCTGTGCCAGGGCTGGACAACCTTTTCCATGAAGAAATTGTTTTTAATACCCAGTCAAAAAGTCCCTTGGTACAGCCTGAGGCCATTTCCTCTTGTTCTCTGAGAGAAGAGCCTGACCCCCCTGGCTGTCCCCTCCTGTCAGGAGTTGTGCAGAGCCACAAGGTCCCCCCTGAGCCTCCTTTTCTCCAGACTGAGCCCCTTCCCAGCTCCCTCAGCCCCTCCTGGTGCTCCAGCCCCTTCCCCAGCTCTGTTCCCTTTCCTGGACATGCTCCAGCCCCTCAATGTCCCTCCTGTCACAAGAGCTCCTTCAAGCTGGCTTTGCTTCCCTCAGTTATCCCTGTGCAAAGCCAAACTTAGAGAGAGGAATCAGGAGGGGGCAGAGGGTTGGAGGGGAAGCACAGCTCTGAGGAAGGGTTTCCAGAATTCAGGAATTCCAGATTCAGGAACCACCACAGCCCCTCCAGCCCTGCCTGGGTGTGAACTTCGGGGAGCACCGACCTTCCCCACGCCGGGTGCTGAATAACTCCTGCTGCGCTCTGTTTCCCCCCAGGAATGACCAACCCCGAGGTGATCCGCAACCTGGAGCGGGGTTACCGCATGCCCTGCCCGGAGTCGTGTCCCGGGGAGCTTTACAGCATCATCCTCAAGTGCTGGCGCAGCAACCCCGAGGAGCGCCCCACCTTCGAGTACCTGCAGTCGGTGCTCGAGGACTTCTACACCTCCACGGAGAAGCAGTACGAGCCCGAGCCTCAGCAGTGAGCCACCGCCCCGCCAGCTCCTGGGGACAGCGCTGCAGGACAGCCACCACCCGCCGGTGGCTCGGTGCCGGCGTTTCCCTTTCTCCTGTCTGCTTGTGGAGATGGGGAACGAGGAGAGGCAGGAGGGAGGAGGATGCTGCCGGCTCTGTGGCTGGCGCAAAGACTGAAGAGGTGGCTGAGACGTGGCACAGCTCCTCGGAGGGCTGTGCCCACCTGGCAGGCATCACCTCTGGCACGAAGGACAGAAAACTCCTTCGTGACCCACCTGGATAGAGAAAAGCCCCCGGGAAGAGGGGGCCGTGGCCAGGGTGGTGGTGTGGGGGTGAAGAATCACTGCCCCACTCTGCTGGCGATGCTGCACCCGCTCCGTGCCGCGGGCAGGGCTGGCAGCGTGTCCTGTCCGCACCTCCTTGGGCCACACCAGCTCTGGAGCGTTCCTGCCGGGTGATGCCCCCTCTCTGCCTCAAATCAGTAATAAAAAACTGGACACGAGGACATCCCACTTCTTTATTGAGGCGTCAGGGTGTGAGCGAGCCCCTGGAGGAGAAGGGAGAGGCCGGGGGACTCCCCGGGCAGAGCGGGGTGATGCTGGGGTGGTACCCGGGGAGGGAGTGGGGGGATGCCCGAGGAGAGATATTCGCGGTGTGGCCACGAGATGTCCCTCCTTCCCAGCAAATCTGGGCGGCTCTTGGAAAGTAAAAACTCAAGGGGAAAAAAATACTTCAGAAATAAAACCCTTCCTCGCTTGGCTGAGCCTTTGCTGCACAAGCCCCCGGCGCAACAGCACGGCAGGTGCTGCTCTGCACCCAGCCCGAGAGGGTTCAAATGCCATTTCCCTGGTTTCTGGTGAATCTCCAACCCGGGGGAATGCCCAAAAGAGGCTTCAGGCTCGTCTCCAGTCAGGGGTTTCACTGGGCTGAGGAGTGGATGGCAAAGACAAAGGGCACAGATGGCACATGCGAGGGGTGTGAGTACCACAGGAATGAGCTCCAGGCTGGGGCACGAGGGAATGCTCCAGAACCATCTCCCCAGGGTGTTTCATCTGCTGTTCTCTCCTCCATGAAGTAGATTTTGAGTCCAGCTGTAGAGGGTGCATTTCACAGTGGAAAAAGGATGCTATGGGAAAGAAACAGCAGAGATGGAAAGAGAAATCTCCACTAGAACTTAAAATATTCAAATGGGGTTTGTAAGAAAGATAGGGACAGACTTTTTACCTGGATCTGTTGTGATGGAACAAGAGGTGATGCTTTTAAACTAAAATAGGGTAGATTTAGACCACATATAAGGAAGATGGTTTTTTAGAATGAGGGTGGGGAGGGGCTGGCACAGGTTGCCCAGAGCAGCTGTGGCTGCCCCTGGATCCCTGGAAGTGTCCAAGGCCAGGCTGGACAGGGCTTGAATCAGCCTGGGATAGTGGAAGGTGTCCCTGCCCATGGCAGGGGGCTTAGAATGAGATGATCCTTAAGATCCATTCCAACCTAAACCATTCCCTGATTCCATGTCATGTGTGTCACAAACAGCACCCAACCAAGCCCAAGCCATGACACAGAATTACCAGAATTGCCTGTTCATGCCACTGCTGCACAAGGGCCTGGGAGAAAAAGGAGTTGTCCCCCTGAGGGGAAAGGAGGATTTAACAACAATAAATGATCTCCCAGACTGAGAAAGAAGGGAACTGGCTGAGATGACCCAGTCTCAGAAATGTTAGATCTAGTGCAGAAACCCTAAGATGTCTGGGATTTTTCCATAGGGATGATGGATGGAGGTCTATGGGAGACCTGCATCCCTCTAGGACTGCACTGGAGCTGGGTGGGAAACCTTGGGCTGTGGAAAAGATCTCCATCCTCCCAACCTGAACCCTGTGAACTCAAGGCTAGCAAGTCCTAGAAACAATTTAAGATTAATCAGGGTCGGTCCCATTCCCTTGTGGCTCCCAAGGGACAAGTCACATGTGCTATAATTATACAAATCCCTTTTTAAACCACAGGGGGGAAAAAGCCATTTATTCAATAACTTCATTGGAGTTGAAGGAAAAGTCTTTCCCCTTGTTTGAACTCCAGCTTGGTCTCTACCAGATACCAGGAGCTCCATGCAGAACCAGCAAATTCCTGTTAATGAGATGATAGTCAGGAAATAAATACAGATGAAAGCTATTTGACTCCTTGGCTGTTAATATTTTATTGAAGCGAATGCTGTGGATTATTTGTGCTGGAGCAAAGCAGGAAGAAGGGCTGCAGGGTGTCTGCTGAGCACTTGTACATTGCATTATCGCCCAAGGCCAAAGTGTCAAGTGTTGTGGCTCAAATTAGAAAGGAAATGGATATTTTTATGGCCAGTTGCAGCACGTGGCCAAGCCCAGGGTGAACATAACAAGAGGCTGTGGGCTGAGCTTCCTCTGCACCGGACACCACGATCCTTTTTGTTCCTGCTGAACAATCACGTTAAATTTGTTCCCTGGGGCAGGCCTGTCTCCATGAAGCCACTGGAAACTCTTCCCTTGCTTTGGGGAGCAGGCTGGGGCTGTGCCACCAAGCTGAGCCTCTCCAGGGGATGGAGGGAGAGCGTGAGCTCTGTGAGCAGCCATGGTTTTACAAAGCATCCACAGTTTTACAAAACACCCACCAAAACTGCTGCAGGGAAATGGGCCCTGAGCTCCTCCACCACAGCTGGACAGAAAAGGACCTGTTCTCCTGAGCATGGACATCAGAGGGTACAGCCACAATCCCAGGTGAGGAGTGGGGTGCTGCATCTGTGACCTCCAGCCCAGGATGTCTCCAATGCCATCAGAAAACTCTGGAAAAAACCTTTCATCCCCATACCAACCTGGCAGCCTAAGAGGTGTCTCTTCACATGGGTGAGCTCCAGCCAGAGGCTCACAGGGCAGTCTTGCAGCAGGAGAAAGGTGATAAAAGTGATCCAGGCTGTCAAATTCAACCTGCCCAAGAAGAACTTGTTGGGCTGTGCAAAGATATTTCACAAGATATGAGTCAATTCCTGCCACAGACAGGGCATGAACCCCTGAATGGCCCAGACAAGGATTAAAAATGTTATCAAGTGATGTGTATCCTGCATAACATCCAAGATCATCCTTTCATTTCTTCCCTGTGGGCCACTGGAATGTTCTTTCCAATTCTCACATTGAAAGATTCAGTCCTTCATTGTTGGTCTTTGCTTTTCCATGCAGTCTTAGTCCTGTTACTGCATCTCCATCTTCTGTCTGAAATTTCATCTCTGTGGGTAATGTCTGGTCTTGTGCTGAGTTCCTTGTCATTAACACCCTGTTTACAAGTGGTTTGAGGCTTTGGAGAGAAGGTTTTTGCGGTATTTCTCAGTTCTTCACCTTGCAGATGTAGAAATAGCACTGGCTGCAATGTGAATCCTTCCCTGGGCAATGGCTGTGCGCTGTGACACCTTGGCAAAGCGGGGAGTGCATCTGGAAACTCAGAGCCAGGGCCAGCCCGGGAGATTGGCATGGAAAAATCAGCAGGTGCTGAGGGGAGAGAGCAGGGAGAGCAAAGGAAACCCACTGAGAGGGCAGGGCTATGGGGAGCTGCAGCACTGGGGGGCTTTTCTGCTGTCTGTATGAAAGGTGTGAGCTCCAGCTTTTCTCAGAACCTGGGCACTCCCAGCAGTGTGGATTTTCTCATGTCTAATGAAAGATCCAGCACAGCAAACACTCCCTGGAGCCTGGAGCTCTGAGATGGGCTTGGTCAGCTGGGGTAAAGCAAGAGCAAAGCAGCATCAAAGTCATGTCACAGAGCCATGGAACCACAGGATGCTTTGGGAGAGAAGGAACCTGGAAGTTAACCTTGATCCAACCCCCTGCCATGGGCAGGGACACCTTCCACTATCCCTGTCCAACCTGGCCTTGGACAATTCCAGGGATCCAGGGGCAGCCACAACTTCTTCACAGACAAGAATTTCTTCCTAATACCTAATTGAAATCTATCCTCCTTCAGCTTAAAGTCATTGTCCCACCTCCTGAGGAATGGGATTTTATTTCAATGCCATCCCATTCTGGGCTCTTGTTTGGAGCAGGACAGCACTGGCTGCTCACCCACATGCACACTGCCACATTCCAGGAGCTCAGGATCTCTCCCAAGTGGATTAAGGGAGGATCCAAGTGTCTCCACCTGCTCTGTGCAGAGCAGGCTGCCTGGAGCTTTCCTTGCTGGCACAGCAAATCGAGGCTGCCAGGGAAGGGAGGTGGTGAGGAGCCTTCACCTTGCTCTGTTTTACCTCCACCCACACACAGCAGGGTAAATATTCCCTGGCAAACACTGCAGAGCAAACAAGGGCATCAATGTCCTGCCAGGCTGGGCTCTGGGCTCGGAGCTGCTCCACCAAAGGGAACAAGGATCACTTTTTCCAGGAGGGCCCCTTCCCTGGCCAGGCTGCCCAGTAGCCCAGTGCCAAGGGAGAATTCACCGAGCTCTCTTCTCCAAGGAGTCTTGGTTCAGAGCATCTCCAAGGGTGGTGACACTCCAGACTGGCTCTGAAAAGCATCTGTGGCCAACCCTGAGCACCCCTAACCAAGGAGAAGCTGTGTCTGTGTGTCACAGCCAGGCTGTGAGGGTGGCAGAGAGCACAGAGGTGTTCCTGGTGGGAAGCAGAGACAGAACCTGCCACAAATCAGCCCAAGGAGAGTCCTCTCCATCCCCACTGGCTGCTCAGGGCAGCATTCCACCTCTGCCAGCAGCCAGGAAAACCCTCCAGGGATAGCAGGGCCCAAGGGAAGCATTTTCCTTGGTCACTCAGATGCCCCAAAGAGGTTTGTGTTGGGTTGCAGGCAGAGGGCTGGGGCTGTTTCTGGAGGATTGCCCATCCCTCAGGGGGCTGAGCCAGGTGTTACAACACCATCCCTGCCTTGGAAAGTCTCTAAATCACTGATTTCCTTGTTCTGCTCTGCCAGGGCTCATGCTGCACCCTTCCCATGACATTTGGGGTTGCCCACCACTGCAGACAGGCTGTGACCTGCCGTGGGTTCTCCTTTCCTAGGCTGCTTCCACCTCCTTTCTCCAGGGTTTCCTCCTCCCTTAATCTGTCCAAGGTCACTCCCAGCTAAATTTAGCAGTTTATCCAGCGTTGGAGAGAAGGGAAGGCCAGCTGCTCTGGCCTGCTCATGATCCTGGGAGCTGGCAACAGGAGATCCAGCTCTGACTCCCCTTGGAGCTGAGGATGGCCTTGCCATCCTCGTGGTTACAAGGAAAGGATTTGTAGCCAGGATTTGTTCTCTCTCCTTCAATGTGAGCTACAGGTCTCTGCCAGCAAAGCAGGAGGGAAGGAACATCTCCCTGGAGCCACCAATCCCTGCCACCATCCTCAAAATGCCAGATGTCACCCTGATTGTACCAGAGCCAGACATCATTGTCTCTGTGAGAGATTCCCCAGGAATCTCTGCAGGAGATTCCCCTCAGCCTTTCAAGTGTATATTTAACTCATCCTCACCTGAACCTCCTTTCTGACCTTATCTTTCCTCTTTTCTTTCAAGGGTAGGCTGAAGCCACAGGGTGGAGACAGTGGAAAGGCAGCTGTGGCAGGGTGGTGGGAGTTTTCTGTGGTCAGCCCACTGCCCTGGGCTGGGGCTGCTCAGGGCCACGGTCAGAAATGGGAGTTTAAACCACATTGATGTCTGGGAGTGAGGACACTGCTGGAAATGAGGTAACAGCCTGCACAGGGCAGTGGCTGAATTACCATCCCTGGAGGGATGAAAAGATATGTGGATGTGGCACTTGGGGACATGGGTGAGTGGTGGCCTTGGCAGTGCTGGGGATGGTTGGGTTTGATGATCCCAGAGGGCTTTTCCAGCCTAAATGATTCCATAACCACAGGGAGCCTCCAAGCCACAGGGATAAGCCTTGACTGGGGATTGTGCTCTGGCAAGCAGGGGGATCTTCAGCTGCTCTGAACAGGTACATGTGAGAGGCTTTACCCCTGGTTTCTTATCCAGATCAAACCTCCAGAACAGCTGGTCTGTCCCACCCAGGAGGTCAGAAATTAATATCACACCTGGCCTCTCCCATCTGCATCTGACCAACATTCATAAAATAACAGAATCACAGAATGGTTTGGGTTGGAAGACATCCTAAAGATCAGCCAGTTCCAGCCTCCCTGGACAGGGACACCTTCACTAGACTTTGTCATCTTCAAACAAGGATCTCAGGGGCCTTCCTTTGGCCGACAAACACTGCCAGGGCTGCTCTGGCTGGTGCTGACCCTTCAGTACCTTCAACTTTGGCACCTACTCAGTACAGCTGTGCTTGTGAACAAAAAATCACCAGTTCCTTCCCCTGGTCCTGAGGCCAGTTGTCTTCTCTGGCTATGTCCATGCTATTAAACTCTTTCAACCTCCAAAACAGTGTGGACAGATCCAAAATATATTTTGGGAGTGGTTCTTGATGCGTGCTGTCTCCAGTCTGATGCCCAGGGATTGTTTGGATTTTTAATAGTTTCTGGGAGGAGCAGGTTAAGAGTTTAGCAGTGCAGACATTCAGATTCCTGGCTGGGTTGAATTTAATACCCCAGACACAACCAATAAACACAAATTTGCCTGAAATCACCAGCGCTGGTTTTCATCTGGTGGTCAGAGCCACCTCTCTCCATGGGCCAGCACCACAGAGGAACTCAATCAACCCAACTGGTCAGACTGGAAAAAGTCACCTCCGCCATCCATGGGCTGGCCAATGTTTATCCCAGGTGTTTAGATGCTCCTATAGGTTCCCAGCCCTGTCCCTACACGGGCCAGGAGCCCTCTGTATCTCCAGATCTCCTCCCCTTGGGCTGTGCAGCATCTCCCCACAGCTCCCCTGGCACCGTAGGTGGTCCCCCAGCCCCACCGCACGGTCGCTTCCCCCTGATAACTCCAGGGTCTCCAGGGTCACCCCAAGGGCAGCGGGGGGACATGTATCAACCAGCCCCGACACGCTGCACTCCAGGAGTAGCTGTGTTTAGAGCCAGGGACTCTCTGATCTTCAATAACCTGGCAGCAGCTTGTAAACAGTGCGTTTGACGTGATAGCATCCTCCGCCAGCAATTTGCACCCTTCCCCCCCAGCCCCCTGCCCTCTTCTCACTCCCACTTTGGCTCCCAAATTGCTGGGAGAGGCTCAGCCTGTGGCTGAGTGTTGGTGCAGTGGGCTGGGGAGTCAGGGAAGGCTGCAGGGGTGGGAGCACTGGTCTGTGTGTGTGCTCTGCGTGCACAGTTAGGGTGTGTGGTGCTACAGAAGCACCAATGGTGTTTCTAAAATAGTGCCTTGCTTTGTCTCTTATGGAATTGAGCTAAAAAGAGTGGGACAGTGGAACACTGCAAAGCCTTCGGCATAGACCAACAGCATCCCAGCCCCAAGTGCAGCATGAAAATGTAAAGCCATTTGTTGGGAATAAAGCAACACCCAGCAGGCTGGTGATCTAATTTCACCTCCTATTTCATGGAATACTTGAATGGTTTGGGTTGGAAGGGACCCTAAAGATCAACTTGTTCCACTATTCCCAGGTTGCTCCAAGTCCTGTCCAACCTGGCCTTGGACATTTCCAGGGATCCAGAGGCAGCCACAGCTTCTCTGGACAACCTGTGCCAGGGCCTTCCCACCCTCACAGGGAACAATTCCTTCCCAATATCCCATCCATCCCTGCCCTCTGGTAGTGGGAAGCCATTCCCTGTGTCCTGCCCCTCCATGCCTTGCCCCAAGCCCCTCTCCAGCTTCCCACCCTCAGCTCCTTGTACACAAGTAAGGAAGGCCTGAGCCCTGGGGATAGACTGTGTTTTACTCAGAGGGGTTCTCTTGGCCATGTCCCACTTGGATGCAGAAGGAAGGAACATTGGGATAATTCTTTGCAGGGGGAAATGCCCCACCAATGTTCACTCTGAAGCAGGAGGAGGCCAAAAGGATGAAGGGAAAGGGGATCACCCCATTTCTCTGTCTCTCATAGAAACACAGAAAAACCCCTTTGAGGTTCTGTTTCCAAACTCTCCAGCCTGCTTAGTCTGGCACAGGTCTGGCTTGGCCTGGGTAGCACTGACCCAGGTGAGTCCAAGGTGCAGTTTTGGGGTTTTTATGAGCCAGACACCATTCCCAAATTCCCAAAATTCATTGTGAGCCCAGCCATCCTTTTTGAAAGTTGAAGAGAGCTTCATAGGATGGACCCAACCCATGCTGCAGGACCAGAGGGTCCTTCCACCTGGGGAGAAAACAAAACACGAAAGCAGGAGAAACCAAAGAGCTCTAGAGCTCATCTTTCCTCTCCTCTTCCCCCGGGTAAAGCAGCAGGTGAAGGCCACAGGACAGAGCCCAGCTGTGCTGGCTACTTCCAACACAATCTCCCATGAAATCCCTGCTGTCAGCCCCACTCCTCCTCCTCCTCCTCCTCCTCTTGCTTGGAGCAGGACGGCAAAACAACCCTGCCGCATCCCTGCTGGCCGGGGAGCCGCTCAAGGTGACAGTCCCTGCACATCTGTCCCCTGGGCACCCCTGGCCTCCCTGGGGAATGTTCTGTCCCCGGCAGCGGGAGCGTCACGGGGGAGCGCCTGCGTCAGGCTCTGCTGCCACCGAGGCCTTGACTCCTGCTGGGAACAGGAAGGGCTGTGCTGGCAGACCAGTCTGGAATAACGGGGTTTGCTGGGGGAGATGGAACAGGAAAGCTTTATAAATGGGATTGCCTGGCCAAAGGTTTTGAGAACATGGAAAGTATAAGCGAGGTTGAAGTGAAAGCAAGCTTTGAGATACCTTAGTTACTGAACAACTGGAAAACAATGGTATGAGGGTGATTCCCTTTTTGATGGAACAACACCCTCTGCTTGCAGACAGGTCCAAGGGGCAGAGCAGGCCCTACTGGCTTGGCAGAAGGGGTCCAAGGAGGAGTTTTTAGGGTTTAAAATGAAACACCGTATGGTAATGTAATGATTCTTATAGGCTGTACACAAATGCTATAGGATTTGTGTCTTGTACTACATTGGCTAGTGAAAATTAGAATATTCAACACAGAAGAAGATTTATTGTATTGTAACAGGAACTTTGCTCTCTTTACTCTTCCTTGCTCTCTTATCCTCTTTTACTCTCTCTCTCATCCTCTTTACCACACTCCTGCCTTCTCTCTCTTTACCACTCTCTTTACTTCTCTCAGGCCTGCTCTGAGCTGTGGCTGGCAGCTCCAAACAAGGTCCCTGCACCCAGGCCCTTTGCAATAAGCCACAGCTTCCAGGACCTGGCTTCAGAGATCTCTCATCTCCGTCCTTTCCGACCGTCCTACACCCCGTCGCTCCTACAGGGATTGGGGCACGGGATGCTCTGGTCCATGTCCCTGAGCTGATGGCTCCAGGGTGGAGCAGCACCTTGGTGGCAGGACCTTTTATGTGGCAGGACCTTGGTGGTCACCAAGACAAATCTGAGCCTCCCCAAACCCCTCCCTGCCCTGTGCATCCAGCAGAGGAAAGGTCCAAACCCACCTACAAACACCCCACACCTGACAGTCAGCCCTCTGAGGCTCTTCACACACCACCCAGCCCACACTCACCAAGAAAACAACAGAATTTGGGTGAAATGCAAAGTCCAGTCTGCCCAGAAATGCTTCTTCCTGCTTCAATAGAAAGTGCTGGATACCCCCAGCAGTAGGCTGAGCACTTCCCATGGTATATTTTTAGATCCCATTCTTCTCCTCCTCTTCCTCCTCCTCTCAGACATAGGGTTTGTACCCCTGACAAAGCCCTGGTGTGTTACTTAAAGTATTGCTGGTGCAAAATTGGGTTTTCTTTCTATCCATAGAAACATCCACACTGT
Organism: Fringilla coelebs; assembly: GCF_963513975.1. Taxonomy (NCBI): domain Eukaryota; kingdom Metazoa; phylum Chordata; class Aves; order Passeriformes; family Fringillidae; genus Fringilla; species Fringilla coelebs. Next base: position 3,965,865 of record NC_140030.1, read on the forward strand.
TTTCATGTGGATTATAAATCCACCATGACTTTGACCAGGATTTTCCCTGGTCCACAGGCCCAATAACCTGTTAGTGTTATTAGTCAAAGCTCTGGAATTCCCAGAGATGAGATGCAGAACTGCACTGGAGCCTTTCCTCCTTTAATCTTTTCTCTGAGGTGCAACATCTGCAAGGCCCAGAGTGCCCAGCAAGATGGAATCAATTCCTCCTCCTCCTTACTTGAACAGGAGCGTTGGAGCTAATGGAAACTCAGCCATCCCTTTGCCCCATGTCCCTGAGAAGAAAACTCAGCACCAGGAAGTGCCACAAGATCTCAAAAATAAGGTAATGCCATTTTGGTATTTACTTTTTTTTCTTCTATATATTCTCTGTATTCTTTACACATCTATTTTTTATGTGGCAGGACCTTGGTGGTCACCAAGACAAATCTGAGCCTCCCAAAACCCCTCCCTGCTCCGTGCATCCATCCAGAGGAAAGGTCCAAACCCTCTAAGGCTCTTCACACGACACCCAGCCCACACTCAGCAAGAAAACAACAGAATTTGGGTGAAATGCAAAATCCAGTTTGCCCAGAAATGTTTCTTCCTGTTCCTTCTCCTCCTCCTGTTGTTTCAGGAGACGTCTCCATGTCTGTCTGGTTTTTAGCTGCCTTTTTTCAGCACAAGCCAAGAGCAAGAGAGGTTGGCTGCCACTCATCTGCTGCTGCTGAGATTTGGGTAGGCAAGAAACTGTTTGGCACCAGGGCTGACATGAACAGCTCAGGCTATTTAAAAAGGGTGATTTAATCAGCAGAGGTATTTCTGCCCAGGTCCCTGCACAGTACATTTGGCATTTTGCTGGAATGAGACCAAGGTGTTTTATCAGGAGCAGTGAGGAAGGGAAGGAAAGGGCAAAGCAGATGTGGGTGCAGATGAAGAAAAAAAGAGAAGCTTCTAAGGCTCTTCCATAAAGAAAAGCAAGGAAGGGAAAACAGAGTTAAAAATAATATCATGGCATGTTCTGGGCAGAGATACCAGCATCCTAGGAAAAATATACGCCTTTATTTTTTGCCAAGAGGGAAATAAAAGGGAGGATGAGGGAGGATGCTGAGGCTGTTCTTTGATTTGAAAACGAAACAAGGCCAAAGAGTAGAGACAGTCACTGGCATTTGTCAACAGAATCTGCATTTTACTGCTAAATCTAAAGCAAACTGGGCTTGAAACATGCCAAGTGCAGGAATTTGCTCAGAGGAAGAAAGGTCAGACCCAATCCTGTGCCACTAAATGTTGTCTTCACAGTCCTGTAGGAAATCTGTGCAAATCCTTGGAATGGAATTAGCGTGAATTCTGCTTTTTGGTTTCAGTGGTTGTTGGTTCAGTCCCTCCTGCTGTCAAGAGCAGCCATCATCATCTAAGCAGGAAGGGCCAAAGTCATCCAAGAATTAAGTAGTGACTCTCCATCATTTGAGAGGGAGTTAGGTACGTGCATTCCTTCAAGGAGCTAACCATAAAGGCTTGTCTGGAAAGACTTTTGCACCATTTTAACTTTATCTCCTCAAGACAGCTCTGGGTTTTGTCTCAGCTGGCTGAAATTTTTCATGACCATCATTAATTCACTCAAAAATGCAGGTTTTGGCAGATCAAGTCTCTTTGCAAGTTCAGGCCAAATTTGGCAAGTTCAGCCAAAAAAAAAAAAAATCCAAAACCAAAAATGGAGAAAACTTTGATGCATTTTGCCCTGAGTTTTAAAATGATTGAACAATGCCAATTATCTCAATGATTTTCACGGATTCCCATTTCCTTCCCAGTGCAACCATAGGAGGAAGCATTGCAGCCAGGACAGCTAAAACTCTAGGTCTGTATCCCACTGCCATGTAGACAACAGGGAACATCAGAGCATTTCTCTCTCTGGTTGGCATCTTTTCCACAAGCAGCTCTTTGGAAGAGGGGTCCCAGTTTCTGGTGCCTTCCCAGGCTGAACTTGCTCATTATGGGTTTCTAAATGAGGAGTAAGTACAGGCATGGACTGAATAGCAGAGCTTGGAGAAGCTGAAAATCTCTGAAAATCTGGGAGAAATGAGCAAAACAGGCGTGCAAGGTAATTTCTGGTTTGGCCCAGAATGAGAAATAAAGGATGTGGTTGGACCACAACTAAAGACAACCTTTGAAAATCTCTTCAGGAGAAGTTGTAACAAATATTTCTTTCCCCGGTGAATTGGATCACTCAGCTCAGTTCACTGATACAACATTGGCTCCCACTGTAAAATCCCAAGGTGGGAAGTGCTGAGCCACTGGGGTCTGCACAAACTACTGGTTGTCTTTTAAGAAAACCTGCACACCTTGAGGTCCTAAATAGCTGCAGAAATTAGGAAATTAGGAAATTAGGAAATTAGGACATTAGGAAATTAGGAAAGGTTGTCCCATAGGGATTCTTCATTCATTTCAGCCTACAAAAATAGGTGTGTGGACAGCCCCATATCAGCTCTTTGGTCCATAAATGTTGATTCTGGTCCATTCTCAAGCATCCTTTGCTGCAGAGACACAAAATCTGCCTCCCCAACTCATGGATCTACATGAATTTTCAGAGTGCTTCTCCAAAGGATGATCAGAAAACAGGCTGGTCACATGAATGGGCTTTGTTGGACAGCACAAATATCACTCCCAGATAAATGGGACCATAGCACTCAGCACTCGGCATCAGAGCCAAAGGATCCCAAGAAATTATCAAAGATGTTTTTAGGTATCTGAATTCATTGTAGTCCCCTGGCTCCACAGTCAGTGGAGCTTGGAGGGTTGGATGGAGGTGTCTAACATGAGCTGAATCCTTCCAGGGTCTGCTGAGGGTCTGGGTGACACCTCCAGTGACCATCACAGGACATATTTGACAGCCAGAAAGGAGCTGAAAAATCACTGCGCTGAGATATTTTCCATGCAAAAACAATAAATTATTAAATCTTATCCTTTGCCTGGAGTCTGATCTGGAGGAGGTGTTGAGATGTGTAGGAGCCTTGAGATTTGAGAGAATCTTTGCAGCACTGGGTTTCACTTGGAGGAAATGGAAAATCTTGGTGGAAGTCTCTGTGCTCATTATACGGTTGTGGTATAGAACAACTTGTGACAACACAGTGACAAAAATCCCTGCTGAAATCTTCACCTCTTGGTCCCTCTATCCTGGCAAACTCCATTTCTAATTGCCATAGGTGCTTTGGGAGAATTCCTTGGTTTGGGTGGATTTCTGTGCTCCAGGAGGGTTAAAGGGACAATCAGCTCCGAGTCTGCTCTGGAGGAACAGCGACCATTACAATCAACCCTCGGTCACAACACACAGGAAGAGCACTGAACCCTGGGGTAAATGAGGAAAACTTGGATGTTAAAAATGTGGAGGGACTGCCAGGAAACACTGGGAGGATATCTGAAAGGCAGCAGGGGAAATGAGATGGAAGCAAGGTCTAATTCAGGGATAGACTCTCCAATTTGCATTTATTATCCTCATCCCCCATCCTGCCTTTGCTTTGGCCATTTTTAGATCCAGAACCTTTATTTAGGCTCCCAAATATTCAGGATTGCTTTCATATTTACTCCAGCTGTGCAGAGGTAAATGATCCTCCATTGCTTCCAAATCCATGTCTAGGGACTTCCTCCAGCTGGGGAAAAGCTGACTTTCTCCTGACATTTCAGATCTTCTCCCTGGATCAAATTCCTCAAGACAGGGGATCTGCAAAACACACAGTTGAGCCCCCAAAAAAATGTTTTTTCAAGATGTTTTTTTAAGATGTTCCTTCAGGTCAGAATTTGCTAATCACAATCACCTTGCACAAGTGGTGACAAAATTTTAGTAGGGCCTGTTGTGACATAGAGTGATGATTTTAAAGTAAAAGAGGCTGTATTTTGACTAGAAATAAGGAAGACAGTTTTTACAGTGAGGGTGGTGAGGCCCTGGCACAGGTTTCCCAGAGAAGCTGTGGCTGCCCTTGGATCCCTGGAAGTGTCCAAGGCCAGGTTGGATGGGGCTGGGAGCACCCTGGAATAGTGGAAGGTGTCCAGTTTACTGCAAGAAGACTATCTGACCATTAAATGTCCCTTCCAACCCCAACTTCTCCATGATTCTTTGTTCAAATCCCAGAAGATCATAAGAGAGGGGAGTCTGTGCCTATAAATCAGACTCCAGCCCCATTCCCACCATGTCACTGCATCAAGGCAAAAGCAAAGACAGCACAGCCACCTGTGCAGGGGAGCAGCCTGAAGATGAAAGCCACAGCCTTCCCTCCCCTCCATTACCTTCACGCTCTACAAGTCACTTATTTTTTGTTACAGACTCAGCCACCTTCAGCAAGAGGGCTGAAGGGAAGGTCATGGCTCCTCTCTGGGAGCCAGATGATTTCAGTTTCGTTTTCCTGAGCCTGAGAGAGGCTGTGAACTGAAATCTCTTCTTTTTTCCTGGACAACTCAAGCATGAGGCTCCCCTGCCCCTTCCCCGCTGTGTCACAGAGAGGGTGTCCACACTGGGACATGGCAGGGATGGGGACCCAAACCTCTCTCATCAGGAAATCCCTCAGTTGTCTTTCTAGAGGGAATGTGTCCACTTGCTGCCAAACCATGAAGGATTTACATTGTTCAGCCATTCCTTCTGGTGACAGTCATTTCTACTGGAAAAGAAAGCATAAGACACGCCACAAAAAAGTATTAAGCAGAAGAGCATTAAAAGGAAAATGAAATTCTCAGTCCTGCATCCCCTTTTCCCTTCCAAACACATTTCAAGTGAATAATTTCTGACTGCTGCCACTGCAGTGCCATGGGCAGAGTGAATGGAAGCAGCTGAGTCTGGCCAACTCAGTGCATGCAGGATTCCAGCTGGGAAGAACCACTGGGTACTGGGTCACAGATCCCTGATCACTCATCAGCAGGCCCTGAAAAGAGATGCAAGTCACTGCAAAGAGTTTCACTGACTTGGGGGGGCAGGGGATGGGGCCAAATCAGTGTTTTCTCATAAATCTGGACAACGTGTATATCACTCTAATTGATGTCAAACTTTCAGCCTGACATGCTTTATAAACCCTGGGCAGCTTTGATCTCCTTGTCTTTGCCTATAAATGCAAGGATTACAAAAACATTCCGAAAAAACGTCACCAAAAAATGTCTTTCACCGAGGTACTTTGCTCCAGCAGATAAGGCTAATAAGCAAAGAAACCCCAGGTATTAGGAAACGAGGCTTTTCAGGAACATACTCCGGGCTGGAGAGAGAGGGGGGAGAAGCAGCTGAAGGATATTGATGCTTATGCTCCCCCTGTCATCATTCCAGGATATTGTTTATATCCCTGGGATGTGGATAAAGGTAGCTGTCACTTCTGGCACCGCTCTCCCCCCGGGAGATTACAGCGAACTGTGGCTGACACTGCCCAACGTTGCTCTGACTGACAGCCCCCGTGGCATGGTTACTGTCAGAGCCCTCCCAGGGCTGGGGGTGCCCGGCTCTGAGAGCCATGGAAAAGGAAAGGGGGGTTTCCATGAAGGAATGGGCTCTGCTCAGCCTCCAGCACATCCCCAGGCAGCAGGAGACAGCTCCTGTCCAGGCAAAGCTCAGCAGTGAGAGGGGAGTAGAGAGAAGGTGTTTCACCATCCCTTTCCTCTGCACAAGGCTCAAATCCCAAGTGTTGGGGTCCCTCTCAGGTGTTTCAGTGCTCTGATCCCAGGGGATGCTCAGGGATGGAGAGGGAAGGGGTCCTGCAATGCCTCCACTGAGCAGGGAAAGGAGAAAAGTGATGGGAACGGAGAAGGGAGATGTGAAGCAGCAAGGGAGGCTATGAGACTTAGCACGCCAAGCCAGGACTCAGTTGTGGATTAAGACTAATAAATTTCCCCAGGTCAGTGCTTTTGAGTGATCTGGATGTGTCAATTCCCATAATATTCCCTTTATATTCCCTTTATTCTCTTAGATATGATTCAGTTGGCCGAACAGAGGCACTGAGAAAGTCTGAAGGCACCTGAGATGCCAACAGAAGGCCAAATGGCAGCAGGACCTCAGACTAAAATGACCTTAGACACCCCTGTGGCACCCAAATCCCACCCCACTATTGATGGAGCCACCACAGCTACTCTCTCCCCTCAGCAGCAGAGCCCCAGGCTTGGCCAGGTGGATGTGGATACCAAAATGTGGGTGTCTTAGATCTGCCTTCCTCAGTCTCCTTTCATAATGGGAACTCCTCTTCCCAACCTCTAGGAGGCTGGGAAGTGTCTGAGCCATTGGGAAGCTCCGTGGAGTTATGGCTTTATCTTTGAAGTCAGCTCTGGAGTTATCTCCTTGGTGCTGGGAAGGTCTCAGCTGGAGCACAGGGCCCCCCTCCAGGCTCCAAGGGAAAGAGGGGTCAGACTGGGGACAGCCCAAAAAAATGCCAAGAGAATGAGTAAAGGAGCAGGAAAGTCAGATTAAGGAGGGAGCAGTGAAATTGGTTAGTCTGCAGGGACACTTGAGGAGTGACGTTCCTTCATGAGAGGTAAAAGAAGGGAGGGAAGGGACTTTTAATGGCAAGGACAGGGAAGTGTGGGAAGGAGAAACTGCCTGGGAAACTCAGCATCATTCAGAACAGCCCTGGCAAGGGTAAGCAGGGTGGTACTGACTGCCTTGGGGCAGGAGGAGGGGGGAGATGCCCTCGAGGAGCCCCCTCACTCCTGGGGTTCTTTGATCCTTGGCTGGGGCTGTGGCAGCTGCCATGGGATGGGACTTGCCCCAGGCATCTTGGGACTTTTGGAACAAGACCCATTTCTGGAGGCACCCACAGAAGTGTGTGGCTGCAGGGCCACCCCTTCTGTGCCTGCATCTGTCAAAGAAGCCGATTAAAACCTCGGGAAAAGCAAAACCCAGGGGCTAGGGCTGGTTTGTGATGGTGCTACTTGGGTCACACGGGGTGAACTCCAGGAGATTCCATCAATGAAAAAGGAGTAGGGATTTCCAGACCTGGCAAACACAGCCCTGACTGTACCATTCCAGTCTTGGATTTATTTCTCCAGGACATTTTTCCCTTTCTCACTTTGTAGGCTTTTATTTGCACAAACAACCCCCCTACAAGGTAGATTTCCTTTCTATCAGGCTGAGGAATGCAACTGAACTGCCTGGATGATGGGTTTTTATGGCAATATGGGGTTCTGGGAAAAAAAAAAAAAGAATCAGGCATTTCTATGAATTAAATGACATTGTTAATTAGCATGATTTAAGATGGCAGGACGTGTAGAACGCACATTAACTCTCCTGCTTTGGGGCTGAAAGCAAGCTCCACTTTTTGCAAGTCCAGATAAGTCTTCTTTGAGAAATGGGAATTTGGCTCCTAAATCAATTAGGCCTGGCAGCTCTACAAAGGGAAATTTATAACGGAGCACAGAATTAACCCTTGGACCTTGCAAACTGTCTGTCAGAGCTGCTGGGCTCTGCCTCTCGCCTCTTCCCCTGCCGAAGTCGCACGGCCCAGAGAGAGAAATCACTTTGCAGTAATGCTGTCAGAGACCAAAGCAAATCTGATGCTCCCAGACATGTGGAGGGCACAGGCCTTGACCTGGGACTGCAACCCTCTGCAAAAAAAAGGATTCACCCCTCTGAGCACGGGAGGAAGCCAAAGCGTGCGGCATCACCGGTTTTCTGCAGAATGCCTCTTGGCTGGACCTCAGTTGGGTGTGTGAGGAGCCCTGGAAAAGTCCAAGGTTTTTCTAAGATCCACTAGCACTGTCCTGAACTCAGCTCCATATACATAAAATCATTGAATGCTTTGGGTTGGAAGGGACTTTAAAGCTCATCTTGCTCCAACCCTCTGCCATGGGACACCTTCCACTTGCCCAGGTTGCTCCAAGCCCTGTGGACCAGCCTGGTCCACATCATCCATCTTCATGAAAGGCACAGTTGGGACCCTTCAAGGAAGCGAGTTTCACCACTTTGTCTGTCAGACATCATGAGCACAAAGACTGATGAAGGTGGAGTTCATGCCTAAACAATCTTGTAAATATGCCTTTGAGTTTGTTTTAAAGGATTTGGCGATCTCTCTTTTACAACAAACAGGTCACTCAACAGAAATCGTGGATTGCCAGTCAATCTGACCCCAAGCCTGACTTTGGTGCCAATTCTTAACCTGCTCTAGTGGAAGGTGTCCCTGCTTACGGCAGGGAGATTGGAATGGATGATTTTTAAGGTCCCTTCCAACCCAGATCATTCTATGATTCCTTGATTCTTCATAACTCTCTACACATGACATGATCAGCTAAGGCCAGACATCCAGAGCCCGAGTCATCCACAGAGACTTTGTCAGATTGATCCATTGCCCATTGACATCAAGTGCCATTTTAGATGCCCTCATCCTCCAGCTGCTCTCCAAGACCTGCACAGGCCTCCCAACACATCTGCTGTCACATCTGCGTGACACTTGATTAATGTAAACATCCTGAGGAAAAAACACCTTGGAGTTGGAACTAGATGGTTTTTAAGGTCCCTTCCACCCCAGCCTATTCCGTGATTCTATGATTCCAACCCAAACCGTTCCATTCTCCCTTTCCAGTCACTCCAGGCCTGAATCATTTGACCTCTTTCAGATCCTGCCTTTGACTCGACTGTCCCTCAGAGAGTGCGTGTCTCTCTTCACTGACTACAAAGTGAGCTCGGGGTGATTAGCTCAGCTCTGGATGTTTACAGTGCATACAGCAAAATTTGACCAGCAGACTCTCACCCTCAGGCCTTTGCTGCTCTGCATGTCCCAGTGTCCCTTCCAAAGCTGAGTTTCTACCAGAAAAGGGGGAAAAAAGAGAGCCAAAGAGGCCCTCCCACTCTGACTCTGCTTACATCGTCCTTACACTAAATGGAGAGGATCCTAATAGGATATTTAGAAGAGGTTAACTCTTCAGAAGCCTCCGGCCCTGCCCTACATCCTGGACGCCTGCCAGAGCAAAGCCAAGGATAACAAACCAGCTTTCGTTCAAGTATTCTGAGCCAATTAAAAAAGACAAATTAGTTTGGCCTTATCTCTCCCTCCTCCTCCCCCTTCCCACCCGAGAGACAAGAGGGGATTCGCGGAGGAATGTTTCTCCTCTGTGATGGCTCTGCCTCGCTGAACTCTTCAAGGTCTGTGATGGATGAAAGCTCTCTCTTCCATTATGCTTCCGACAGCCCGCTGGGTCCTAATGGGACGGGGGGCAGGGGCAGTGCTGGGGGGACCAGAGTGGCAAAGTGGGGGGAAAGCTTTACGTGGAAAACCAAGGAGATGGAGCTAATGGACATCTCCTCCCCATCCAAGCTCAGCCTGAGGATCTCTGCAACCTTGCAAGCCCCAGTGCGAGATAAACAAGAACTGCCTTGTGCAATCTACCCTTTTCTTCTGTAGTTCTTTATTCCATGCAATTTTTTTGACATGCAACTGCTGCACTTTCCACGTGCTGCAAGCAGAAACTCTGGCATGACCTGAGTATGGCAGGAATGGAAAAAAGAACTGGCAAAGAAGGCTTTTGAGAAGAGCTATCTGCTTCAGCTCTGGGCTTTTTAAAGATAGCCCATGCTGGTTTGACCTCTGCCATGGTCTAAGCTCATCTGCATGAAAAGCAGGGCAAAAACATCTGAGCAGCCGCACAGAGTCAGAGCAGAGCCCTATCTGCTCATGGACTCTTTCCCAACCCTGGCCACTTGCAAATGTTTATGTAAAGGGTCTAAGAAGCAGCACAAGAGGAGTGATGCATCAACAGGCTCAGCTGTGCTTTGTCACATGCTCCTTGCACCCAGAGAGGGTTCATAGAGGGCACCCCAAAAGACTGGATGTTCCACCAGGATCCTGTCTGGGTGAAGCAGCATCCCTGTGCTCTGCCCTGTGCAGATTTAGGGTGGCTGTAGCTGGCTAGGGCCAAAACTGTGCCAAGCACCATGTCAATGACAGAGACAATCAAGTTCCAGTGTCTGTGTTTGGCACTGTTTTATTTATTAGTGGAGCTGTGTCCTGTGACGGAAAAGATCATCTCATCCCCAAGATTAGAAACCCACTTGTAATTTGTGATAACACAGAGGTCTCTTCATCCCACTCTTGCACTGCCTCTGTCTCACAGCTGGGGAGAAGCATGATGAGACACTCAAGGAGGAGAGTTTAAACCCCACCTCACTTCCCAGACCATCACTCTACCCAGTGGGTAAATAAATCTGTCTTACTTGGGAAACAACACACGCTCTGGACAACCCTAAGATACTCTGTCCCCACTTCATGGACCTTGGGATGAGGAAAGCCAAAACATCCAAGCAATTCAGGAGAACAAGACTCTTCAATTTCCACCCAGTCTCAGTACCCCAGAGTCTTCAGGGATTTTGCAACATCCTGCTTTTGCAATCCAAGAGAAACACTCCAGGATGACTTCACTGAAACGCTGTGTCCTTACAGAGGAAGCAAGAAAGACTTTATAGAAAGGCCAATCCCCCTTGTTAAATGTCTGTTGGGAAGGAGTTGCATTCACTTGACTTTATTGTCCAATTGCTGGGAATGTGGAAACAGCAGCAGGCTGGGATGCATGGGGACAACCAGAGGATGGGCTCCTAGAGACAGAAACAGAATGGAAATCACAGCTCCATCAGAATGGATGTCACAGGTCCAAAGAGAGAAGATGATGCTCATTTGTGCTTTGATATTTCTATCTGATTTAGGCTGAAAGTAGATTTCAAAAGGCTGGGAAAGCAGCATGAAGTGATGTCCTCCCTTCTCCCTTTTAAATCCTCCTGACCAGACATTGCTGTCAACTACCAGGACACCAAAAAGGCCCAGATTTCCCACAAAACAAGCACCTCCCAGACACCAAAAGTGCAGGATTTCTCTTCTCAACCCACCCCTTGCCTCTTCCCCACCAGCACTACTGCTCTGGCAGGAGATCATCGCAGGGAGGGTGGCTCCTGATCTGCATCCCAGCATCTGCCTTGGCACGGCCAAAACCTCTGGTGAGGAAAAGGGCTCCTGGATTCTCTAGGAGGTGGTAGGAACAGAGCTCCTGGAAACTGGAGATGTGCACAACTGGGCAGTTCACACTGCAGAGAATCACAGAACCACTGAGGCTGGAAAAGCCCTCTAAGATGAAGTCCAACCACAAACCCAGCGCTGCCAGGCCCAGCACTAAGCCATGTCTCTAAGCCATAACGTGAATTTTTTAAGGACCCAGTCTCTATGAATAGTGTCTGCAGCAGCAAGGACTTTGCAGAGATGCAGGCCAGCACCAGCACAGCCCTCCCAGGGCAGAGCTGTGACTGTACCCCGTGGGCAAAGTGCCAGGAGGGTTTTCTAGGAACCACTTAGAGGACCTGCAGGGCTTGAGGTCAACGCTGCAGCACTTTCACGCCACTCCCGGGGACAGAGGGTATAAAAGAGACACAAGAGCAGCCCCTCAGAGGGGCTCTGGCCAGGCTATAAAAGGAGCTGGTCTCTCCTGAATTCCACAGGGAGGGAACATGCTGTAATTACACTGGTGCTGTCTCGATCGACAGTGGCACAAACCAGAACCTTCCAGTTCTGCGGTGAACAACAGCCGAAAAAATTCCGGGTGCCCTTGAGAGAGGGAGCGTGCAAATTAAAGTTTAGTCTGAAGCTTCACTCCTCTGCAAGCTCAGCCCTGGCCTTGGGAAGGGGGTGTGCATGTGGGCTGCTGGGAGAGAGAAACAGTGGGAGAAAAAGCAGGAAAGGGAGAGGTGGAGGGGGAGACACGAAAAGGAGAAAAGAAAGATTTAGGATAAACATATCTCAGCTGATAAGCAATCAGGGTTAAGATGGGAGGGGCTGGAAAACCTGCTCAGAATGAATGGAAAGGGGGTTTATTCCTCTCCTGCCGTGCAATGAAAGGTATTAGGGCCTTGCTCTGTGTAAGAGGCTGCAGCCCCTCCCTGCTGGGCCAAGGGCTGTGTACACAAGGAATGAAATCCTTGCTGTCCCAGGGGTCTGGGAGCCCACCTCCATCTGATATGGATGGGGCTGGTCTGACCTCCCAAAGGTTTGGATCACCACTGGTTCTGTGGGAGTGTGGGAAATTTGTCAAGAAGAGAACACAGTATCCCCATATTGGAATAAAAACTCCTGGAAGCAGAATGTTTGTAAGGGCACAGGGTAATATCCGTGAACAAAATTTTGTGAGGAAAAGGTGGATTTAGGAAAGAGATCCTGCATGCAATAGGATGGGATTGATGGTGACCAACCACAGGGCAGCAGAGCAGGAGCAGAAGGGGATCTGCATTGCAGATCAGAGGCTGAGCATCAGTCAGCTGGAGAAAAGGGCTTTTAAGCACTGAGATGCTTAAATTGGTCCAAAATCTGGGATTGAGGATGTCCAGCTTGGGCACCACATGGAGTTACAGGAGGAAGTAGGGGAAATGCAGGAAACAGCAACAAGGATGAGGAGAAGAGTGAAAAACACAGACAATGAGGAGCAGCTGAAGGACATGGAGTGCTCAGTTCTAGATAAGGCATGGGGTAAATGTGATATGTCCCTCATTTCCCTGTCTGGGGAGAGAGGAGAGAGGAAGAACAGTGTCTCCATCACCAGTGGTTTACAAGAACAGGCTGCACAAGGAGGAAAGGTTATGGAGGTTTGATCCAGTGTTTGGACTGAGTTTTTCAAGGTCCCCTACCTGTCACAATATTCTTCACTCCTGTTCACTTTTTATTCCTGCACTGCTGAAGATTTGCTCAGAATTCACTGAAGTTGCCTTCTTGGTGCTCACACCTTGCAGCCTGTTGTCTAAATGGGGTTTTTGGACCCTTTTTAGCTGCTGCTGGCTCTCCCCAACAGAGACTCCTGCTCAGAATGGCAGGCAGAGGTCAGGAAAAGCATTTTTCAAGCCACATATTTGTTGAAAGTCTCTCCTGTAAATTCTGCCCAGTGAGAAAACCGAACATTGATAATGAAGCAGCTGGGAGTGAAATATGCCTTCAAAAAGAAAAAACAAACAACCAAAAGAAGGAGGAGCAGGATAAGTATTAAAGAAAGGATAATTCCATTTTGAAGAGGTGAAGCACTAAATCCATCAGCCTCCCTGTTTGCTTATGACTTGCACACCCAGAAGGATAAAGAGTGTGAAATCACCAGCAGAAAAGAACTAAGAAAACACAGAGTGAGAGAATTATTTGGGTTGGAAAGGACCTGAGATGTCACTTAGTTCCAACCCCCTGCCATGGGCAGGGACACCTTAGACTAGCCCAGGTTGCTCCAAGTCCTGTCCAGCCTGGCCTTGGACACTTCCAGGGATCCAGGGGCAGACACAGCTTCTCTGGGCACCCTGTGCCAGGGCCTCCCCACCCTCACAGGGAAGGATTCCAATATCCCATCTATACCTGCCCTCTGGCAGTGGGAAGCCTTTTCCCCTTGTCCTGTCTTCCAGGCCCTTGCTCAAAGTCCCTCTCCAGCTCTCCTGGAGCCCCTTTAGGCACTGGAAGGTGCTCTAAGGTCTCTCCCTGGAGCCTTTTCTTCTCTGAGCAGAACACCCTCAGCTCTCCCAGCCTGTCTTCATAAGCAGAAACATTTTCTAGATTGCTCCAGGATTTCCCAGTGGAAATTCTAATTGGGCTAGATTGAAAGTCTCTCCCAGCCCTGAAGATTCTGTGATTCTCACTCTGGTTTCCCCATCACCTTGATGGGCTGAGCCATTGCCTTACCCCAGAAGCTTTGGGACAGGACTAAGGGCTGTGTCCACAAACCATGAAGAAAATCTCATAACTCTCATAGGCAAGGAGGTGCCAGATCTCCCTTTGCAGTCCTTCCAGAGCTGCTGAAGAAAATCCAGCTGGAATCTCCACCCATCAGTGCTCATCCCATCTCTTTTCAGCACTGTCAATGTGATATTCAGGTGCAGCTCCTGCCTGTAACTCAGCAGCTTGCACCTGACTGAAACAGGACTGTATCTGCTCCCAATTTAAAGATATCCAAGGCTGAAGAACCTGGGTTAACCAGGTGTTTAATTTCCCATTGCAGCAACCACAAGCCTGGGTGGTTTGGCTCTGCTTTGCAGCCTAGAAAGGCTTTTTTTTGCTAGGTTAAGGACACTTTTATCACCAGGTATTTTTCTCCCCAGGAAGTCCTTCTCCAGTTACTTCTCCATCTCCTTTTCTGATAAGCCAACCAGACCAAGCTTTCTGAGTCTGCCAGGCCAAGGTTTCCTCTTCACTCTTCAGATAATGTCTGCAGCCCTTTTTCCATGCCTTTTCTCATTTTTCAGGATCTCCTCTAAAGCAGCAATGTGGCTCTCTCAGTGCCTAACCCCAAACTATCCAATCATCCACTGACAGATGATCCTTCTGGTCTCAGCCATGTGGCCTGGTTAGAAACGACAGAAAAAGCGTCAGAGTATTTTACAGAGGTAGAGGAATAAGGTTGTTTTCATCTTTCTACATTCTGAGGTTTGGCCTCTTCTCCCAGGGAACAAGAGGTAGGACGAGGGGAAATGGCCTCAAGCTATGTTAGAAGATGTTCAGGTTGATTATCAGGAAAAATTTCTTTGCTGAAAGAGAGGTAAAGTGTTGGGACAGACTGCCCAGGGAAGTGCTGGAGTCACCATCCCTGGAAATGTTCAAAATCAAGCAGACGTGGCACTTCATGACAGGATTCAGTGGGCATAGTGGTGATGGGTGAAAGGTTGAACTTGGTGATGTTTGAGGTGTTTTCCAACCTTAATTATTCTATGTTTTGTTCCTTTCTATTTACAGTGAAAACTGATAATAAAAACATCACTGCAGAATCTGTATTTGGGGGAACTCATCTATCTGGGGTGTGTGGGTGAGTTGATTTTCACCTTCATTTTCTGAAAAGAGAGGGAAAGTTTCAGAACTGGGATTACTCCCTGCAGATTCTTGCCTTTCCCCCAGCTATGGAAATGGGGCAGGAACAGCCACAGCCACTGACCCACATCACCCACACCAGTGACCTCAAAGTCTTTGCCACTGGCCTTTGCCCTTGGCCAACCTGCAGATGAGTTCCCCAAAAAGCAGCTGAGCTTCCCATGATCTGACTCCTACCTGGAAGACACAGCCAAGGCCACAGCAGTGCTGACCCTGGGCTGCAGGGATCTCTGAAAATCGGGCTCCTAGGAAAAGCTGGCTGATTAACAGGAGAGCTGAAGTGCAGCGCTGCTGGGTGGTGGGGAGAGCTGAAGGAGAGGGAGGGGTTGCTCAGATGGGGACTGGTGTGGATGTTTCAGGGCAGCTTTCCTTACAGGTCCTCAATATTCCCACCCTGACCAGGTCCAGGGAGGACCAGGATCACCTGGCTTAGAAGCAGAATTCCACTGAATGTTGGATGTGAGATCCAACATTGGTTTGGAACAGCAAATGTGAAACGTCACTGGAGGTTAAGGAGTGCTGGGTTTCACGGGCAGAGCTTTGCCCCGTCTTGTCTTAGAGGTGAAACAGAACCCATGGAGTGCACAGAGGTGAGTGTCCCACCTCTCCTTCAGGAATGCCATGGAGAAATACAAAATGAGGGCAAGGACAGAGCAACGCTTCCCCAACACCCTCTTCCAGCCTTTAGCGCGTTTGTGCCGCGTGACATCCTGAGCTGGATAAGCTGATCTTATGTTTAATCACCCTCCATAGAACATTTTTCCTCCACCCAACTGTCCAGTTGCTTTCCTGAACCCTCATGAACCTCCAGCTTGGCCTGGAGTTGATCCCATGCCCCGGTGTCAGGAGGCCAAGCTTCTTGCAGACGTTTGAGGACGCAGTGGGGGCCAGAGGAGCCCTATCAGCCTTACCCACTGCTGAACTCCTGCTGACTCCAAGAGGAGCCAGCCAGACTCCCCGGGATGCTGAGCACATCCCAAACAAACAGGAGGGAAAAGGCAGAAATTGGCCCGTGTGAAAAATGAGAGGGGGAAATAAGGGGCGAAGCGAGAAGGGAAATGTCTGATTCATTATGCACTTGTTTTGCTTTTGTCTTCTCCAAGGAGGAAGAGGATGGAGCGCCGTCGAAGACAGAGACAGAAGGATGTTTCCTGGCCTGGCCTGGGAGAGGATCAGATAATGGGCAGATAACAATGGAAATGATGACTGAGACGAAACTGCAGCCACTTGCTGTGCAGAGAGAGCAGCTGGCCCACCTCAGGCAGGGGAGGCTGAAGAGGAAGAGGCAAGAGCAAAACAGCTTCAGTGCATGGGATGGCTGGTCCAGGTAGGACAACTGCAAGCTCAGCCCCTCCAGGACTTGCTTACCCCATTTTTAATGTGCCTTTCCACACATTTATTCGAGGTCTGAGGATGCAGCAGTCCCACAAATGTGGCTGGGGATGGGCAGTAACCATTTACCATGACTCTGCCCACCACAGTTTGTGTTTCTACTCTTGCTGTCCCTTCAGAGCTGCCACCCAAGCACTCCAACTGGACTCTGTTGAGTGCCCATCATGTGGGATTTTCACTAATCTGATGGGTGCAGAGGAGGAGGAGCAGTAAATGAAGGAGCAAGAAGTGAAATTAGCTCTGAAGGTCCTCTCAGAAAGGCCTGTTTCAGTTTCTCTGCTGCAAATAAAACATGTTGTGGTCTTCACTCATCTCCAGGGCTCAACATGCAAACAGTCACCCAGGGTATGCAAACACAGATGCAAAAGTGCTGGTGGGCAAACACCAGAGCCCAGGCTGAAGCTTGTTGGGGATGGATGAAAAGTCCAGTTGTTCCCCCAGCACTGCCAGGGCCACCACTAACCCATGTCCCCAAGTGTCACATCCACAGGGCTTTTAAATCCCTCCAGGAATGTGACTCCAGCACTGCCCTGGGCAGCACATGTAGGTACCACTCACCCTCTCCTCTGGGGAGAGCAGAGAGAATGAGCCCCACACGTGTGCACAGGATTTTCCTGGGGCTCTTATTTGCAGTTCACTGCAAATTCCTCTGGTCTCAAGGATGAACATTGAAGGGATGCAAATGGGTCCTGATTGATTTTTGGAGCTCCATGGACTCCAGAAAAGCCTGAAGTCTGACTGTTGCCATTAAACAATAATGTAGGGACCTATAGCAAGACATGTGATTGCTTGTTCTTCCCCATCAAACAAACCTGCTGAGCTGACCAGAGCTAGCAGGCCATTGGGGTGGTGGATTTGCAGCAGACACAGGTCTAGAGCCACAAAATACATCTCCTCATCCACACTGAGCCACCCAGTAGTTGAACACAAAGTCCAAAATCAATGTTATCCTCTGCTTGGTCACCCTGTGAGCTGGGCATCAGTGAAACAGCAAAGTAGGAGTCAAACTGGGTTGTTATTAATGACACAGTGGCAAAGAGGAGGCTCTAGAGACACCTTTAAGGGGTTTATAAAAAGGAGAAAGAGAGACTTCTTCTATGGGGAGATAGTGATGGGCCAAGGGGGAATGGGTTTATCTGAGACAGGACAGGTTTAGATTAGAAGTCAGGAAGAAATTCTTTACTCAGAGGGTGGGGAAGCCCTGGCACAGGTTTTCCAGAGAGATTGTGGCTGCCCCATCCCTGGAAGTGTCCAAGAACAGGTTGGGTGGGCTGGGAGGAAAGTGAAAAGGTGTCCCTGGCCATGGCAGGGGGTTGGAACAAGATGATTTTTAAGGTCCCTTCCCACCCAAACCATTCAGTGATTCTGTGATTCTAATTCATATATGGCTTCTACAAGTGGCTCTATGCACTTTATGAGGGGGTGTCTTGGCAGCAGAATCTTTACCAGGCCACTGGGTTTTAGTGGAGCAAAATAGGAAATCAATAACTTCGTTAAAAGAAGAGGAAACCTCAAAACATCTTCTGGTCCTACCTTCACACACAGAGCCAGGAGGAAAGGACAAGTGTGAAATCCCAACAAGGAAGAAGCAGAGAGTACTGGATGAGGTCCACCCCCTTCTCACCAGAGACTGCTCCAAGAGGGAGTCAGAGTAGGCTTGAAAATACTGATTTTGGTCAGTATTTGTTGCTGCTGACTTTGGCCAAAGCATGGGTGCCACGTGGGCTGGGGCAGCTGAGTGAAGCCAAGCCCTGGTGGTCAGGATGATGCTCAGATATGGCTCCAGATGTTCTGTGCCCTGCCTTGACAACCTCATTGCTGCTCTTTCCACTGCTGAATAAGCCAAATCTGACATTTGATCCTACCTGGCCATAAAACTTGTGTTGTTGCAGTAACAGAAATCCAATGTGCTCCTCTTGTCCTGTGTAACACCTGAAGTGACCCTGTCCCTGCTGCTGTCTTGAGGGTTTAAACTTAAAATATTCTGAGTTGGAAAGGACCCACAAAGATCACCAGGAAGCAAACCTGATGAGGCCACACCATTATGTTATTACCTCCTGCATGAGGATTCATTTGTCCTTCCCATTTAACCCCAGATTTTATTTAAGTCATTTTAAGGATGCTCAGTTGCTGGTGGGATTTTGAAAATTGGTGTTTAGAGAAGTAAAAATCTAGGGGAGAAAAGGCCCCTGAGTGTAACAGCCGGTGAAAACCTGCCTAGGAAAATGCTGTTAGGGATGACCCATACACCAGGACATGACAGGGCTCAAGCTGCCACCAGCAGCTGGGCCAGTCCTGCTGCAGAAAGCCAGGTCTGCACCTTCTGGGACTTGCAGAAGGACCCAGAGAGGACATTTATCCTGATGAACAAACACCTAATTAAAAATATTGTCTAGATGGGAGGAGCAGGAATTATGCTCATTAAATTGCTGCTTGGAAAAAAAAAAAAAGTCTGCTCAGTTTGGGCTGGTAGCCCCCCTTCACCACCCAGCCAGCCCTCCCTCCCTGTTCCATGCAGGAGAAGGGCTCCTATCTCCTGAGAATCCTGATAAACCCTCCTCTCGCACCCTCCCCTTCCCCCCCGAAATAAAAGTGAGCTGTCTTAGTGCTAGGATGCAGAAACCACTTCCAAGCCAGCATTACATCAACATTGCAGCTGATAAAGGGATGCACAATGGAGTGTTAGACTAATAGAAAAACACAGCTCAGATAAGGCAGGCTCCTGATAGCCTGGGCTGATGTAAAATGCCATTGTCTCCCTTTCTGTCAGCTGAGTCACTGCAGCGATAGGGAATTCCAGTGGCAACGGGCAAGTCAGGGGTCAGAAACCACAAACCCTGGGCAAGGCAAATCCCCTGGTGTGGGCACTGCTGGGCAGATGGAGCTGGGGGTGCAGCTGCTGGCAAATTCCCCGTGGCTGAAGGGATAGGGAGGAGGATGAAGGATGGAAAGGCTCCAGCCTGCAGGACCGTGCCAGGCTCTGTGTGCAGCAGAGATCCCTCAGCACCACCACTCCTGGCATGGGACCCACTGCTTTCCATGGCTTTTCCTTGCTGTTTCACCTCCCTCCCACTGCCTCACCCATCTCCTGTGTTTTCCCCGGGTGTTCTGAATTCAAGGAGAAGTGGGAAAACCGCTGGAGAACGCAGGGGAGGGGATGCTGGTGGCACTGCAGCCTCCCAGGTTCTTTTGGGTCCAGAACATCCCTTCCACGGCGCAGGAGGAGCCAAATCCTGTCTCCAGCTGTTGTCCCACACTGGTCTGAAAGATAAAGTGGGAGAGGCACGGAGAAGGACAGCCTGCCCGCACCCAGCTGGTGCCAGGGGCCAGAGGATGTCTGTCTGTCTGTCTGTCTCCATCCCTCCTGAGAACGGGAACTCCCAGAGCCCGCCGGGGGCTGTGATAGTGCCCTGCCTGCAGGGTGAGGGTGATTTTCCCTCTGTGGGCTCTGCTCTCCTTTTCCTGTGCTGCCCTTTGATCTCATCTCACACGGCCCCGGCTGGAGGCTGCCCCAGAGGAGGAACTCCAGATTACGTGGTGGGGTTATGTCATTTTTCCAGCAGACGTGCTGGGCTGGCTTGCAGTGGAGAAAAGCTTTTTTTAGTGCCAATGCTGCACTCGGTGGGAAGGCAGGTCCTGGAGAAAGCTTGGAGTGGGGATGCTGCAAAGGCCTTGCATCACAGGGAAAATCTGGGAGCCAGCACAGGCTCAGGAACCAACCCGGGTCTTTTTGTGCTTGCTCACACCTCAGTGGGAATATGAAGATTTCAGAGCCTGCCACAAAGCAGTGGGTGCAAGATCAGCCCTGGCTGAAAACTCAGTGTAAAAGCAGAAAGTGGGTTTTATGTTGGGAAATAGGTGATGCTTTTACCCAGATCCTCAGAGGTGGAGCAGATCTATGAGGGCATTGCACATTACAGGGGTAGAAAGCATGAAACTCCACTGATGGAGAATGAAATCTGGCTGAAAAGCTTCAAAGATTGCCCTTCTGCTTCATCAGAAGTAAAGACTTACAAGCAAATAATAAAAATAAAGTACTTTTTCTACAATGCTTTCTTATATGTTTTTGTTCTGAAAAACTTCTCAGTAAGACCTTTCTCTTTTTCCCAAACTAGTGGACTTTCTTACCCATCTGGTCAACTTGGGGACCATTTCCTCATTATCCAAAGATAGAAGCAAACCCAAAAATGTTGAAGAGTGCAAAAAAAGAGGATGGAAGCCCAGCATTTTTGTTTGTGAGGAAGCCAAGATGCCCAGGGAAAGCTTCTGAAGGTGGGAGGTTGTGGAGGAGACCCTGTCACATAAAAAGCTCTGACTCTTGCATCTCCCTCTCTACTCTCTTTGTTTCAATAAACTGATGCTGACCAGAAATACCCCATGGCAATCCCAATGAACCTCTTGTGAGTGTGGAAGCAGACCCAGTCTGGATCTGGTTTCTAACACCAGCTAAATGGTTGGAGTGCAATTTCTTGTCATAATGCCTGGATTTAGTGCTGAGGTGGACCAGGCAGGAGAGAAGGTTGTCTCTGTTTGGAAAAAGGCAGGGATGAAGGCTCAGATCCCCATGTTCATCAGGACTTCTGGGGGTACAGTTTGTGCCCTGGGTTGCATTGGTTTGCAGAGGTCTCTGGATCCTAAAATCATGGAAAAGTTCGGGTTGGAAGAAACCTTAAAAATTCTCTCATTGCACCCCCCTGATATGGACAGAGACTTTATTCTAGACCAAGTTGCTCCAAGTCCCATCCAACCTGGCCTCAAGGCAATCAATATTTCAGAGGTTGACCTCTGTTTTCTCAAAACTCCTGCTGGAAATCCCCATTCCCTGAGGGAATTGCCTGAGGCAGACATGGGCCACACTCTGCACACATGGGCATGGATGAGGGATTGCAGTCTGCCTGCACTGACCACCTCTGGGACAGAGCAGGAGAAGAGGCCGGGGTTTGCATGGAAACTCCAGGGAGATGCTCATGGGGGAAATTCATTATCTGATCTAGAACACCAAAGAACACCTCAGTCCCCATGGGAAATCTCCCATGACCACAGATTGTGAAATTTTCCAAGGAGAAAACACCATGCCACACAATGAAGCGCATCACCCCTCCAGGAGAGAAGGAATCCCTGGAAAAGCCACTCTCTTCCAGAAGAATCCATGACCCGTTTGACCCAAAACTACTTGAAGAAGAGCTCTACAGTGTTGAAGTGCAGCCCACAAGAGGAGGGTGATCAAAGCTGCTCAAGGATTAAAAATCCAGTTTATACAACCTCAGTGCTGACCCCTACCCTCCCCTGACCTCGCTGGTTCTCAGATCTGGCTCTGAAAGGTGGAAGTTGTGTTGTGTTAACTGGAGAAGTGGTTGGGCAAGAGCTTCAGAAGCCTGGGGAAGAAAGGGATGTGTGAGGTAGATTTGGGATTTCAGGGAGAACAGCCTGGTCTCAAATTCCTGCAGATGTCCCATGGTTGTCTTTTTTATTGGAATCACAGAATCAGTAAGGTTTGGAAAAGACCTCCAAGTTCAACAAGTCTCACCTTCCATTTTGGTGGTAATAGTTACAAAACACAAGAATCTCCAGACCAGACCCTCAAAGACCTTCTGACACCAGAGGGGTTTCCTAATTGATGTGGCTGTGGGGATATTGGGGTCCTCCTGAAACACCCTTTACCTCCCACAGTATAAAACCTCTGTGGAAATCCTTTAACTCAGCAAATGCACAGCGTTTCTCTTCCTGGATTTTTCACCCTAAAATGTTGGGATGGGTTTTAACTGCAAGTCCCAAGAGCATAAATTCAGGGTTTAAGAAGGTTTTCCTCACTGAAAATGCACCAGAGCAGACAAGATGCCCTCATGGGGCTGGAAGGAAAAGGGAACACAAGTGACTCACACTTTTCTGTCCAGCAACTGGAGATTGAGTGGAATATGGACATAATGATCCCTGTTTCTTCCAACATGGAATATTCCATGATTCTATGATGCCCTGAGGCTGGGAAATGTTTTGGGAGAGGAGCTATGAGGATAAACCCTAGAGAGGGCAGCTGGGCTGCTGCAGACAGTTTGGATCTGGAGAGGCAGGATCCCACCCTTATGGGATCCTCACCCTTTTCCAGGAGAGACAGAGGCTGCTGAGTTTCTGCTGGGGAAGAAAAATACAGTCTGGCACTGAACCCTTGAAAGGTTTCCGGCCCTTGGATTAGATGACCTCAGTATGCCTTTTCCATATCTGCTACCACAGATATAAGGCTTACTTGAGTCTGCTGGGAATTCTTGGACAGAACTACTCTCTTTTTTCTATTTTTTTTTTCATAGGGAAAACCTATTTGGTTTTTTGTTGTTGTTGTTGTTATTGTTATTATTATTATTGCATTATTGTTATTGTTACTCTTTTCTATGGAAACATACTCATTGAAGTGAATCCTGGAAAAACTATCAGTGCTAAATGGAATTTCTGCTCAAAATTATCATGTGTCTCACCCAATAGCTTTGAAGACATTTACAGTCCCAATCAGGCATTTAATTCTCTGTTTCTCAGTACAGGATCAGTTTTGACTCTTTGGACATCTCATTTTACTGTTTCTCCATGACAATCCAGGGTTATGCACAAGGATTGTGGCTTGTTGCTTATAATCAAATGTTAAATTATCTTGTCTCCTTTCTCCAAACCCTTTGTAGGTCCTGGCATCCTGTGCACCACCACAGCCTCTGAAGGAGATATGGTAAAGGACGATGGCTGTGGTTTGGATAAAATTCTGGTGTGATCCCAGCTTCTCTCCTCAATGATTTAAAAAAGATTCAGATGTGAATCAGTTTTCTTCAGAGCAAAGGTGCTGTCACTTGCAGGTGGTTCCTTTCCATGAGTTCTGCCTGCCTAGGTGTGAATACAGATCTGTTGTGATGCTCTGTAATGTCAGAAGGGCTCCATAATATTTATGAAATCTGGAATTGGATATGGAAAACAGGCTGGCTTAAAAAGCTGACTATTTTTGGAAGTGATCAGCTTGGCATGCCCTGAAAACATCTTGTTTTCATACAGTGCCAAACACATTCATAGAATCATGGAATCATGGAATGGTTTGGCTTGGAAGGAAACTTGAAAAGCTCATTCCATTTCACACCCTGCCATGGGCAGGGACACCTTCCACTATCCCAGGTTGTTCCAAGCCCTGTCTGACCTGGCCTTGAACATTTCCAGGGATGGAGCAGCCACAGCTTCTCTGGGCAACCTGTGGCCCGGGCCTCACCACCCTCATCATAAAATATTCTTTTTTGTATGTAACCTAAATCAGCCCCCCTTTAGTTTAAAACCATTAACCCTGGTTCTACCTCCTGCTGTGAGACTGGAAAATTGTAAATTATAAAGTGGCCTGGAGTCCAATCTTCCCAAAACCATTATCAAATGTCTTGGCCCACCCCAAGAAACTGATTTTCCTGAAGGAGACACCTCCTGGTCTGATCATTGCCACCACCAACCTCCAGAGAGCTGCTGTGGGGTTAGGAGAGATGCCAGAAACCAGAAATCTACTTTTTGCCCCCAAATTGTGGCATGGAGAAATCCTCCATGCACCAACACTGCCACTAAAAACGCACCCTTGTGAAAGCAGGTGTGCAAGGATGCCAGTGTTGTACCTGAACCCCAGCAGATTGAAAGGTCCAGGCTGATTCAGTTTGTTTTGCTTTTCAGGGAAGGGAAAGGAGTTTCGTTTTCAATTGTTTCTTCATGCCAAAGTTTGGACTTGCAATGACCATGTGGGGCTTGGATCAATTTGCAGCTGAGGGAAAAGGAAATTTTTCAGTTAAAGAAATTCTGAATCAGGTGTGTTTGCTTTACAAATGTATTTTGAGGAAAAACAATGACTCTCAGAGCATGGGAGCAGAAGGGTTTGTATGTTCTTGGGAAATATTACTGCTGAATTCCCTGGTTTTAGTCCCAAAAATTCTATCCCCACAGCAGAAAAAACCAGGGGGGACACAGGATGGGACAACTACAGCATCACTTTGGGTTGCTCCATCACCCTAATGGAATATCATCCTCCCTTTCCCGTGCTGCCCATGGGAAAGGGTCCCAGAGCTGGAGATCCTGGCATGGAGTGAGACCAGGCAAGCAGGCAGAAGGAGGGGGGATGAGGATGGAAAGGGCAAAAGAAGGGGCAATGAGGATGAAAAGGGCAAGGGGAGAGGTGAGTTGTATCGATTGGTGTGTGAAAGGCTTCCCGGGAGCCCCGTTGCTGAGAGACAGCCCCGGGAGATGCAAGGCTGGAATTAATAACTGCTCCACTGGGGCCCTGTTTGCTCTCCTTGCCCAGAGCCCGAGGACTTTGGTCGCAGCTTATCGCCCCGCCGAAAGCCCCAGGAATGCAGTCACAGGCAAATGCGCTCGTTCACACGACATCTATTAATCAAACGACTCCCCCACCCTTTAACCCTTCGCAGCTCAGGGAGGGGGAGGAGGTGAGCGTGCCTCTGCTTTGTCTAAAATCAGGGTCCCACGGGTCTCTTCAGAGATAGGGGTGAGTTACTCCAGTTAGGATACCGTCCCCTTGCTCTACATCCAGAGTTTTCCTGAATTCTTATGGGGTTTGTTTTGGTGCCTACACCTGAAGACATCCTATTCTAGTTAGGGGCCAGGCACCTAACCACTTTGAAAAGCCTTGAAAGCCCCAAATATTGTCACTGAAAACCTACCACAGACTTTTCTTCCTCTTCACTCTGTTTCATACTTGAGGTGCTGCTCGCACACTCATGCCACAGTGGCTCTGCAGCTCCCCTGAGCTGTGGTTCCTCTGCAGCTGTGCACATCTGTGCTGGGGTTCTCTCTGCTCTGAGCAGCACAGAGCCCATCAGACACACCCTGGGGACACAAAACACCACAGGCAAATGTCTCTGCTGCTGCTTGGAGCAGGTAGGATTTACCCCAACCTCACAGAATCATAGAATATCCTGAGCTGGAACCTGGCACCTCCATGGCAACACCAACCACCCTGGAATGACGGAATCATGGAATCATTAATGTTGGAGAGGATCTCTAAGATCATCGAGTCCAACCAGTCACCCAGCAAGGCCAGGTGCACCTCTAAACCAGGTCCTGAAGTGCTGTGTCCCTGTTGTCTTGCTGCTGGGTGTTTTAGTCTCTGAAATGTGCAGAGAAATGTGTTCCTGCCTTCAGACTGAGGAAGATTTTCAGGCTCTTGACCTGCAAGCAGTGGTTTAGCCAGTTCAATTAACCAGAGAGGCTCTGTAGGACCTCCATGGTGAGGGAAGAGGCAATGGCACCTCCTGAGGACAATTTAGCCCACCAAAATTAGGCTCCTGCTCTGTAATACTCCCTGGAAATCATCACCTGCTGCATGAAGTGTTGTAAACTGGCCAGGATGGACATTGCTGCATTGGTTACCCTGAGGTATCACCTCATCCTTGTCCACACCCTGAAACCCATGGGTTGGATCAACAAGTCAATCAGAAACACCCTTCAGGAAGGTAGCAGGGACACTCCAGTGCTGTAAGACACGTGTGAGCCTGGGAAATGCCACTTGGGCACAAGGAGTTGGCTCCTACAGAGGCTCTGGAATGACATCCCAGGAGAAGCAGCTGGGACAAGAATCCCGCCCATCCTACCAATGGACTCTGAGCAGCCTCTGGTGTGGTGACCCAGAGTGGAGGCTGATGCTGCTCCTCCCTGTCCTGTGTCCCCTGTTCCTGGACAAACAGAGCCCAGTGATAAGGTGACCATTTGTGAAAGGGGTGGGGACTCAGCAGCCTCAACCAGCGTGCTCGGTTCCCCATCACCCCAAGTTTTCCACCCTGGCTGGCATCTCCTCGCCCAGTGCCACCCCAGGAGCCCTGCTGGGTGACAGGGTGAGGCCCTGGCTTTTGCCCCAGGCCAGACCAGGCTGGAGGATGGGCTGGGTGACTTTCAGCCAGCCCACACCAGGAAGGAAGGATGGATTTTTGTGCGTCACGTCCTGAGAAGTTTTTAGCCCTGGGTGCCGTCTTGTTGGCCTCGTGTCAAGAAGGAGGAGCCAGGAGCTCAAGGAATTTGAAGGAAGGCAGGAGGCACCATGCCAGAGGTGGGACCTGGGGAATTTTTAACTGCTTTTGGGTTCTTTGCCTAATTAACGAAATCTCACAAGGTGAAGGTGCCAGGATCACAACCTCCTTCTTGTCAGGGCAGGTTTCACCTGTTCATGACAGCAAAAGGGAAAGGACATTTTTATTATCTGGCATTTTTAGGCATGCAAAGTTTGGGTTTTTTTCTAGCTGTCAAAGAATGAAGCACATCATTTGGGATTGAACCAGTCCATTACTGAAGCATCACCACAGTCCAACCTCTGTTTTGAGCCTTCAACATTTTCCTCTCCAGATCCAACTGTGCCTAAAATCACAGATTTCTTTTGGATTAAATCAATCCACAAGATGCACTACAGCTCACCACAGGTCTGTTTAATATAGAATCAGAGTAAACCCCTTCTGAACCATCTGCAGTGGGGACATAACCTGCTCAAGGCCAATATTTTGGCTGCTTTGAGCTACTCCTACATGGCCACCTCTCCTTCTGCTTTTCCACAAATTACTGAGCAGGATTTGCCACGTGTCTGTGCAGGAAAGGGACCTGGTGGGGTCCCTGCATGAATGACAAACACAGATCAGAACTAACTGATTCCTCATCCCATTCCTTATTTCTGATGGCTTAATGAGCAGAGAAAAAGAAATACAAGCAGGAAAAATAAAAGTATTACGAGTTCTGCAGCTCAAGCAACCTCCAGCAACCAGGTATTGAGAGTGAAGAGGGAGAAAAAACAATGCACCAAGCAATTTGATACTTTTACCTGTAAATAATTATTCATCCAACTCCAGTGATAAGGACATGACACTCTCCAAGCAGATTAGGACCTCACTGGAGAGGAAAACCCTTCTTGTTCCCCCTCTTCCCATATTGTTCCCAAAGAGTTAACAGCAAAGCAGGTCTGCAATTACCCGGGAATAATGGGGTGTGATTGGGGCACTAAAGAGGTGGAATTGATTTTTTTTTTTATTTTTTTTTCCAGGCTTTCAGCTCTAGAAGCCCCTCCCTGACTTCCTGGTAACTCATGACCAGCAGGGTCAATAGAGCAGAAATCCTTCTAAAGGGCCAATCTGTATTTGAATTATTTAAACAATGTAGTACAGCCAAGTTAAATGGGGCTTATCAAACGTTACACCTCTCCAGGCACAATTGGAGACAGAAGGATATTAACTGCTGAACACTCCACCGATGGCATGGAGAGAGCTGGAAAAAAAGGGGAGAAAAATGGGGAAAAAAAGGGGGACAGAGGCAGGCTGATTTGGGCAAGGGGAGAAGCAGGTGCCTGCCCAGAAATGTTCTTTTCTCCCATTTGGAGACGCTCCAATCCTATCCTGGAGATTGGCTTCACCATCCTAATAAACCCCCCCAGTTTGGGGGGATTTAACTCCTTAACCTGCATCCTTTCCTCCCCTTAGGATGAGAGCAGCTGGAGGGATCTGGAGGATACAGGTCTTTTCTTCACCCTTCTGGAAAGGAAAATAAGGAAGGAGTTGTTTCCATGTCACATAGGTTGGGGTTTATTATCCCCAAGTGTGCACTTTGCCCAGGGAGGGCTGGGACATGGAGCTGCCTGCAGGGCACAGTGGAAAAAGAAACAGAAAAATAGCAATAACAGTAATAATCGTAATAATAGTAGTAGTAGTAGTAGTAGTAGTAGTAGTAGTAGTAGTAGTAATAATAATAATAATAATAATAATAATAATAATAATACCTATATAATATGTAATAGATACTATATTGGATATTTGATAAAATTTATTATTTTTATTGTTGTTGTTATTATTATTATTATATTTTCCTTCAAATTTGAGAGCCAGACAATAAACTTTCATCAGCTGAGACAGGTTAAGGACCTTGCCCAGCAGCCCCAAAAGGTGGCTGAGAGTATTTTTTTTCTCGTAAAATCATAGAGTTTGCTTAGGTTTGGGAGCTGAGAATACATCCAGGGAAATAGTTCTTGATTTTCTTATGAATGTGAAAGTAAACAAGAATCCACCTGAGTGTTTTCCTGGCCATTTATCCTGCTTTATCCAAAAAATTTCTTGGTGTTTCAGGTGACCGGATGTGCATTGGGAAGCTCAGGGGGTCCCAGGTGGGATGCAGGGGGTAAATAGTTCACAGGTAATTCATGCACTGACATTTTCACATGACTTATTTGACCTGGAGAGAAAACAAATGTGTTTGCAAGCAAGAAACAAACTGCAAACAGACGCCAGAGGAGCCTAAATTCACCAGATGATGTATGGATGGGTGAGAAATAATTTACCCACATACAGCTCTGCGGTAAGGATAGAGGGGGAAAGGATTTGTAAGGATTCATGGATCAAAAGTGCATAAATATTGGTGAAGTGAGCCACAAAGGTTTCAGCAGAAAGCCTCAAGTTTAAAGGAATTGAGAAAAGAAGGGAAAAAAAAGATTAATAACGCTGGCTTAAGGACACACATCCTTCACTTACACGGCTACTGTGCTGCCTCTGAGCTAATTAACCCCCTTAATTAATGGGGGTTCAGCTATCAACCCCCTGAGAGCTGATTTTTGTGGGGGTAGGGGATCTTTGCCCACTGATCTGAGCTGCCATGCCCAGGCTGGACCTTCAGCTGGAACGTGCAGCCAGAGCAGGCCAGGAAAACCCAGAGGGAAACATTTCCTGCTGTGCAAGGCTCTCCCATCCAAACTGGAACATTTCAGGAGACGTTGCTGATTTCACTGAGGTTTTTTTTTTTTTTTTAAAGAAAAATAATGAGGGGAAGGAGAGGAAAGTTTTCCTGACTCTGTTCCATCCTTTTTATCAGAAGTTAGGACTATAAGAAGGTGCCTCGCGGCTCAAATCCAGGCCGGTGCTATCTCAGTATTTGACATTATTTGTCATTTGGGGAAGAATTTCAAAATGTTTAGATTTCGTTACGGTTCAAAATGAAGCCCCAAACTCAACTTTTCCTCCCCCTCCTCACCAAGCAGCATTTGCCACCCTTCCCCAGCCGCATTTTCAGGGACTGCAAAAATCCCCAGAACGTGTTTTTTTGGGGACAACGTCTGAAACACAGCCAGGCACCGCGTTTGCTCACTCGGCTCCGTCGGATCCAGCCCCAGGCAGCCTCTGCCTCCCCTCCACGGGGGAGTCCTGTCCCTGCCAGCCCTGGACGTCACATCTCCAGAGGGTTCTTGCACCTTGGACGTTTTGCTGAAGGTCACCGTGGCCAGCAGCCCCTGCTTTCGCACGCTGCCTTCGCCGGGCGATGCTGGGAGGGGACGGGATGGTCACAATATTGGGAAAGCTCAGCCCAAGCAAGAGCAGGGTTTATAAACTCCTGGCCTACCCCGTAGGCTTGCAAGGTCGCCCCTTATCTGAGTTTGCAGAGGGTTTGCAAAGTGCTGGCGGCCCTCCAAATATGTTTGGGAGTTTTTTACTCGAACCTAAGGCTGCCGGACTCCCACGTTTGACATTTTCCAAGTGCCGCGGGACGGCGAGGGAACAATGTGTGATTATGGCAGCTGGCTGGGATCTGGAGAGCTGCTGGCTGAGGCTTCCCTAGAGCCAGAGCAAGTGTGAAGGCTCAGCAGCCCTGCAGGAGCCACCTTCCTCAGGGATGCTGCGGGGTGGAGGGGGTGCTGGGCAAAGCCAGCGCTCACCCCTTGGAAGCTGTTAAATTGCAGATGGAATAATGAAGTTTTGCAAAGGGGGGAAATACCTTCATCTCTGCCTGGTTACCTCTGCTTTGCCTGCACTGTCGTGTTGTGAGACCCTGCAAGACCCCCTGTGCTGCTCAGCCCCATTTCACAAAGAAATGAGACAAAAAGTGGCCACATGGATGGTTTGGGGTCCTAAAGGAACTCGTGGACTCGAACCAGGGTTCCTCCAGGTCTACTTTAACCCCTGAATTGACTCTTTTTCCCTTTCATGCCTTAATTAATCCATTAGTAGCAAGTGCTTACCATAATTAAAGAGCTGGATTCACTAAAGGATGTGGTCAATATTGCACAATAATTTAAATGAGCTGAGGTGCCCTAATTCTCAGCTGGGAATATTTCCATTATTTGGGGGGGAAAGGGGAAGAGAGGAAAACCACGCTGAAGACAGATAAAAATACAAACTCTCTTGTTTTTTTATTTCCCCTTTTTCTTCCTTTTATCTAGCTGGAAAACTGAGTGTGCAGGACAGGGAGTAAAAGAAAACAAAAGAAAGAGGAAGGAAAACCAAAAAACAAGTGAGTGTTTCTCCTTCTTTCTCAAGGAAACAAGTCCAGTAAACTTCTTCCAAAACTGTTTTTCACCCAACGGCCACTTGCACTAAAAAAATAATTTTTTTCAGAGGAGGAATGAAAGGAGAGGAATGGCTGGGGAGAAATGGGATGTGCTTAAATACAAATTGCACTGGAAGTGCAAAGGGGGTTATTAGTCAGATAGGGAGGATTATTTTACATCTCGACCACCTCCACAACCACGCATGCAAGCGCTGCATGAAATGTTGTCTTAATCATGCTGGTCAAAGTCCTTTGGCTACAAGCAAGGCCTTGTTGTCCTGGGGATTAAGAGCAGGGAGAAATAATAAGGGATTCTATATATACAATTTTCTGGCTTTGGTTGGAAACCCCAGGGTCAGAGCAAAGCTCTGATTTCAAACAACTGTATTTTGAGTGATCCTGTTTATCCTAAGTGTCTGCTGAGGCTTTGACTCCGAGCTATTAATACGAAATAAATAATTTTTGCACGAGCTATTTTTACCTCCCTTGCCAGAAAAACGAAGCAGAAGCGACACGTGTGAACAGCACAGAGGCAGAGGTGGGGCCCTGGGCTTCTGGGATTTTTTTGGCTGCTGGATGACACATGGAGCACTGCTGGCTGAGGATGCTGAGGAAGACCATCAGCCAGCCCAGCTAAAGATGCTTCTGCAGCACACATGGGATGGTGGGTGGCTCCCAAGGTGTTTTATGGCATTTTAACTGCTGCTGTTTGAGGGAGGGTCTGACCTGCCCCTCTGTGTGCAGTGTGGGAGCCCAGATGCTGCAGATGTGCTGGTACAATACCTGGGGGTGTTGCAGATCCATCCACAAGATTGTTTTTCTGTGGGGCTCAGTGAAAATGTGTTTTTCTGGGAAGCAGCATCCCTCCTCAAGGATCCCTTGAAGACTCTCATTACCTGTGCTGTGGGACCCATCCAGGCTGGGGGAATGCACTTGGACCCAGAGCTCAGGGAAGGGAGCAAGAGGTCAGGAGATAAAGGCAGCACCAGATCCCTGCTCAGCTGTGCTCCCAGCAGGTGCCAGGGATGAGCTGTATTTGCACACCTGGGGCTGAGCCCCCTCCCATGCCAATGGCTGTGCAATCACAGCCCACTTCCCTTCTCCAGCAGCTGCTTCCCTGCTCCCCTTTTTGCAGGTTGATGTCTTGAGCTCACCAGGTCTCTGCACCTGGCTGCAGGATTTCAGGTCTGGTGATGGAGTGAAATGGGAGGGAAGCTCAAATGGTGCCAGGCACTCCAGGAATGAGGGCCTCAGGGACAGGAAATAATCCTGCAAAGCTGCCGCAGAGGCCACTGGCTTCCTGGGGTGTACCTGAAGGGCAGTCTCCTGCTATTGTTCTCCAAAAACCACTTTGAAGTCTTTACCACTTGTTGTGCACCTCGTAATGAAGGGGCTTCGTGAGGGTTTAGGGGTTCAGAAGTGAGGGTGGGCTTGGGGGCACCAGCAAGGCAAGGAGAAGGCAGAAGGCAGCTGGTGAAGGTGCCAAGTGATTGCCTCTCAAAATCCCAGCCCTCAGGAAGAAATTCTTCCCTGTGAGGGTAGGGAGGACCTGGCACAGGTTTCCAAGAGAAGCCTTGGCTGCCCCTGGATCCCTGGAAGTGTCCAAAGCCAGGTTGGATGGGGTTTGGAGCAACCTGGGATAGTGGAAGCTGTCCCTGTCCACGGCAGGAGGCTGAAACTGGGTGACCTTTAAGTCCCTCTCAACCCAGACCATCCTGTGATTAACCAGTGTTCCATGTCAGGAATTCAAATCAGCCTGGGAAAAGAGGGAATCCCTGCTCCCACCACGGCCCCTCCATCCCAGTAAGCACCAGATCTCTGCCATCCCTGCTGGATGTGGATCAGGCAGGGATGCAGCTGGCCCCGGGGTGTTTTCCACGCTCAGACTCACACAGGTACAAGGAAGGACCTTCAAAGCTGCTGCCCTAAGGACCTGCAGTCCAAGGCAGGCGGGGGAAGAGGCTGCTACAGAGACTGGGGAGGCACTCGCTGGAGTCTGGGAGTCTGCAGGGAGGGCGAGCAGCTGGAAAAGTGCCTGGCATTCATGTCTGGGCCCTGTCCCTTTGGTGCTGGGTTTGAGGGATCTATTGAACTCTGGACTGATCAACAGAGAAAACTGTAATTATCAGGTTGTAGAAATAAATTATCAGGTTATAGAAATAAAATTATCAGGTTATAGAAAAATATAATTTTTTTTAAGCTGTAAGATCCCCAAGACAGGACTGTGTCCCACGCTGGTGTAAAATCTCTGTTGAACTGCTGAGATGCAGAAGCACACAAGGCTTTAGATACCCAGGTGCTTCTTAAGGGGAAAAAAATTGAAGAGAAGGATTTAAACACATCCATATTGATTCTGGTTCTGGATAGCCATCACTTGTAATTTTTTCTATTCTTTTTTTATTCTTATCTATAAATACAATTTTATAATCTTTTATATTCTTACATATGAATCTATTATATTTATAAATCAAGATCAACTCCATCTCATCTTTTTCCACCAATAACTCTTTCCAGTTTGGAGGAAGGAAGTGGGAGCACAGTTCATCACTGTCACAGGTTACACATTTCAGTTTTCCATGTTTGTTTGGCAAAGTCAGGGCTCAGCTTAACCCTAGTGCAAAGCACCAGCTTGATTTCATTGTCACCCCTGGAGATCCCAGTTGTCATGTTAATAAGGCCTGGATCTCAAACAGCACCTGGACACACAATAATGTAACTAAATACCAATAAAATCATGTGGATCCTGCCCACCATTCCTGACACAGCTCAGGATCTCCAAAGGAAAATCAGGAATAACCCAAATCTGGGGTCCCACCAGTGCCCAGGCAGGAGAGCAGAGGGGCCAGCTGGCTTTCCATGAGCCACAGGCATCTGTTAACAGCCAGCTCCTGGGCTCCTCTAAGTGTGCTCAGCCTGACTGGGTTTTATTGGCATCACCCATCTCCCAGTAAATGTGATAAGAGAGGCTGATTAGCCATGGCCATCAGACTGGGCTAGGAACAAGTCTCCAGCTGGGCTGTCTGAAGGCTCCTGACCACATGTGCTTCCCATGCCACGCTTCCAGGCCCAGGAGGCTCCAATGAAGATTGTCCCTGGACCTCATTGTTTACTTTTAGGCCAGCATCAGAATTAAGACCAATTTAGCTGCCCCTTCTTTTCCTTTTGTTTCTCCTCCTGGCTCAGTCTAAACATGCATCTTCGGAAAGAGACTTTTTTATGGCCAAGACAACATGTGATAAGGAAAGATCATCTGTCTGCATGAAAATGACTTCTGTGGGGTTCAGAAAGTGGTCCCAAGGGGCTGATTCCAGCACAGGAACAGCCCCTGGGGACCATTAAGGGATTATAACCCTCACGATAAGGCACTTTTCTTTTATAGTTTTTTATTTCATAGCAATAGTCACAGCTTAAAGATAAGGGCAACATACATTTTGTTTGACTAGGCTCTTGTTCCTTGGTGTGGGGCTCAGAGTGAACTGGCATCCATCAAACTCTTTTGTGATTTACATGAATACCTGATTCTCCTGATAAGGGAAAGTGTAAGTCAACACAGTTCTGTTGTAATTGGGTGTTACCTGTGCAGATACTGAGCTGCTATCTCGGCATCAGCTCACAGCCAGCTCCACTTTACCTTTCCTTGCTAGGTGCACAGAGAATGTCTCCTGCTTCTGTTGCAAGAAGCTGCCTGGGTGCTTTCAGTCTCGTGGAGGTGCCCACAGGATGCTGGGGATGCTAAAAGTCCATGAGCATTCAAACAGTGACCAGAAAAAAATGATAGAAATAAAATCCCCATTTAAACCCCAAATCCCCACTTCTGGATCAGCACAGCCCTTGGCACCTCTCTGTGTGTTCTACCAAAGATGTGCTACCATATTCTTATTTTTCTGATATAATTGTTTATCTTAGTGAGCAATATTTCATGTTTATAGTATAAAATAAATATTCCTAAAGTTTGTATGACTGCAGCAATCTTTGCCCCTCCTGTACCAGGACTCCTGTTCAGTAGATGATAGGGATACTAAGACAACTCAAAGCCTGAGAAGTCTGCAACCTAAAATCAAACCAGAAGCAGATCCCAATAAAGGATTTGATGACTTCCACAGAGGAGAGACTGCAGCTCCTGCTACCTTTAATTAGATGTCAGTGCTCCAGGAAAAAACTGATTTACTTCTAAAAGCACCTGGACTTCCATAACAAGAATAACTTGAAACAAAAAAACCAAGGAAGGGAAGACCACAATCCGCCTGAATCTCCCACCTCTGAGCCTCTGAGGGCCTGAGGATTTAAGAAATTAAATGTAAATCACTGATCAAACCCACTCATTTTGGATGAGGAATGAGCCCAGGGTTTCCTTTCTGCCTGACATCTTCAGGAGAGCTGAGCTCAGGAACCTGAAATGAAGAACCAGTGGAATTTGGCCAGGTTTTAATACCAGCCAGCCACAATTCTGATCTGCCTGGCCTAAGTGATACAAAGCTGCAGGGCCCTCTCAGCAGCTGCTGTGGAGGGGCCAGGAGAACACATCCCACATCCCAGTGAGATGCACACTGGGAAGACCCCAAGGGATATGGATATGGGATATGGGATATGGGAATGGATATTTGGATGTATGTCCCTCCCCAAATCCAGAAATGAATTGGAGCAATTTACCAGCTCCGAGCTGGAGCAATAGAGGAACACCCAAAAGTCTTTTATTAAACCAAATTATCCTTTTGATGTGGCATCACCTTCTTGCCATGAATGAGCTGCTCGTGGCAGATGTCCCCAGACCCCAGGGCTATTCCTTGTACTGATCCTTCATGGCAGATCTCCCAAAACTCCAGTGATATTCCTTGTGCTGTGCAGGATTTTATAGCAGTACTGAGAAAGGCAGATGTGTAGATATGCATTTATATAAAATGCACATTTAATATGTTAATATGCAGCTTTAAGAGGCAATTTCCTGGCTTAGTCTATTTCTCCTATTAGATGTTTCCCTTCACACTCCTCCTTCATGGCAGATGTCCCCAAACCCCAGTGCTATCCCTGTGTCAATCCTACACCACTGCACACATGGAAGGAATGTTGTTTTCTGCCAGCACACACCCAGGGCTGGGTGAATGAGAGGAGAGGAGGGCAGATGCAGCCTTCTTCTTCTTCCCTGATGTGGGATCCAGGACTCCAACAAGAGTCCTGATCCCTCCTCAGCCTCCCCAGAAGCTTCTGCTCAGGGCAAAGCCTCGATGGTGCCTCCTCATTTGGGGTATGCATCACTTTAAACTCCATTGTGGCCATACCTGGCCAAGACCCCTCTCTGGGGAGCTCAAAATGGGTTGGGTGGGCATCTCTGGGCAAGGGGAGATCATGGCTCTGTTGGCTTCAGGTGTCCTTGGAGGCTGGGAATATTTGAAACTGGGAGAAACCTGGAAAAATGCTCCAGCCCACGTGGTTGAAAAGGCCGTGTTGGCTTGGGTTTATGAGTTTAAAAGAATTTCTCAGCCACTTTGCTAAGAGCAGGGTTTTATGGTGGTACTGAGAAAGGCAGATGTGCAGATATGTATTTATATAAAATGCTGACTGTGCCAGCACAGGAGAGCTCAGGTTTAAGAGGCAATTTCCTGGCTTAGTCTAATTCTCCTATTAGATGTTTTCCTTCACACTAAGTGAAATTCTGACTGAATTAAAGACCCGCTTTTCCTCTTATCTGCTGCTGCTCTTATCTAACTCTGAGGAAAGGCTGGGAGCAGAGACAGCCAGGGCTTGCCATTTTACAGCTCTCCTTCCCACTTTTCCCTCGGGCTCACATCAAATGCCTGGAAGATTTGTTAAAAACCAGTCTGTTATGCTCAACACAACCATACAAAGGGAATAGCAATGGAAAAGCCACAAAGTCCATTTCCTGAATATATATATATATATTTTTTTTTTAATTTATTATTTTTTTCCTAGGGGAATCTCCCAAAATCTCCTACAAACCCCAGTGAAATTGTCTCCCTGGAGCAGGGACCCTCCTTTCCATTAAAAGATCCAGGCATATTCACTTGTCTGAGTCTCCAAGGTGTCATGAAAAGGGACAGAGTAAAAACAACAATCCTGCTCATTATTTATTGTCACTGCTCCTTTCTGGGTCCTGAGCCAGGAGCCAAGACACCTCAGCCACTCCCCAACTCCACCACTGACTCACTGCTTAGCCCTGGGCAAGTCCCTTCACTTATTTCCATAAAATCACAAAATAATGTGGGTTGGAAAGGACTTTTTAAAGGTTTTACCTCTTTCTCAGCAAAGTCTCTGCCTTGATTATAGAGTTTGTCCATTTTAAGGGAGTAGGATTTGTTGGTCCAGCACCAAACCACTTCCAGCTGATCCTCTTCATGCCATGCTGAAGCAATGCTTGCTCTTAACTAAGAACCATCTTTTATCCTTGGGTTTTTCTTTAAAGTTTTGTTCCACTGTTATTCAGTTTTATCCAGTTTTTCTCTAAGCCCTCCCTTGTCCCAAGCCTCTGCCACTTTCTGTGCTTGAGTGTCCCAGACTTTGCAATGGAGTTGGCTCTGCCAAAAGCTGCACTTCTCACTCTGCCCAGCTTTATCAGGGCCACATTTCCACCGTGTGACATCTCTGTTCCCTAAATTCCCAACACACTCCCAGCCACAGAGGCGTTTAGAGCCCTTGAAACCAAATTAGCCACTCTCCATTTTGCTCACATGCAGGTTTTTTATATTTATCCCTAATTCAGGGCTCTGGCAGCCCAACTCCCTGCAGCACTCTGCTGTCTCTGGCAGCATCAAACAAAAACACCCCCAAAACGGGTCCTTTCTCACTGGACCTTCCAGGAAGGGCCCTGCTCTGTGGTCACCAGGGAATTGCAGCAATCTTTAGAAACAAAGGCCCTGGGGAGAGCTCAGAGCCCCTTCCAGGGCCTGAAGGGGCTCCAGGAGAGCTGGAGAGGGACTGGGGACAAGGGATGGAGGGACAGGACACAGGGAATGGCTTCCCACTGCCAGAGGGCAGGGAGTCATTGGACATTCTTCTTCTCCCAACCTCTTCCCTCACCTCCTGGCAAATTTTAGGAAAATATCCTGCTTTGATTTTCCCCCCTCCCCCTATAAAACCCAAGAGAAATCTTCTTCCCCTGAGACTGTAGTGAAAAGGGATGAACAGCATGGTGAAATGATGGCTCCTGGATGGACATGCCTCTTCCCACTTGGAACAGATACAGATCTGGCCCAAAAATTCCACAAAAGAAAAAAAAAAGTCTGAATATCGTTAATACACTGGTTTGATTTAAAAAGAAACAGAAACCTGGAGTCAAAAAGCAGGTGGGTTTTATCACCTCTTTCATTATATAATTTGGCTGGAATGTCCTTCTCTTTTAAGATGAATGAACCTTCCTGCTGACAGCAACTCCCTTACTTTCTGCTTGCAAACCGAAATTGATGGGATTTTAGGGGATTTTCTGCTAGGAAAAAATAAAACACCTTCCTCATTGGAAAGTGTGTTCACCTGTGGTTATGAAAAGCTCTGGAAAACCAGAATACCCTTCTGGGGAAGTTACACCATTTTGAGTAGAATCATGGAATGGGTTGGGCTGGAAAAGAGCTTTAAGATCATCTTGTTCCAATCTCCTGCCACAGGCAGGGACACCTTCCACCTTCCAGGTTGCTCAGAGCTCCTCCTAAAATGGCTTTGAGCACTTCCAGGGATGGGGCATCCACAGCCCAGGACATTTCTGGGGTCTCCTGCTCCAGGTTTGGATAGCCAGTCCCCATAAATTGGGCCATGAAAACGACAGTTTTAGGGGGCCTGGGATCAGGTGAGCATCCCTGCAGCTACATCAGGGCTTGGACCTCTTCAAAGTCCAGATGGATCAGATTTTGGGCACTGATGGATCAGATTTTTGGTCAGTGCCAGCCAAGTGTGCATCATCACAAGCATCACCTCAGTGACAGGTGAGCAGGGATAAACCTCTGGATTCCCGGTATTTGCTTAGTAAAGCTCTTTTTTCAGCAGGAAATTTGTGGCTTAACCTCTACACAAATGTCTTTCCAAGAACAGGGATGAGGGCTCAGAGTCCTCCATCCAGCACAGCATAACCTGGAGATCTTCAGAACTTTCCTGAACAACCTTAGATTCTTTTACTAAAAAATAAAATTTTCATTTCTCCTACTTCATCACACATGGGCCTGAATAAAAAATACAGAAGCCAGCTACATATTTTCTTTAGACAAGGCTTATCCCAGACAACTGGAGCCTGGACTTTGCTTCTTCCCATCCTGTGGATTATGAAGGTTTTTTCTTGCTCCAGCAATAGACTGTGCTCACTAGAAGCCACCTCTGCATTTCAAGGGCTCTGCCAAGTGGACAGGAAATTAATGAAGTTTAAATGAAGAGCTGCTCCTTCTTCCAGTTGTTTGATCCTTTCTTTTGATTCAGTAAAACCCTGGCAGAGGACTCCTGATCTAATCAGGAGCTTGCACTTGGTGATCCAATTACTGCCAAGTTTCTGGACATTTGTTTCTCCTCTGATGAGAACATTTAAAGGTGTGAACTTTCCAGGGGCTGTCTCGGCTCTGGGATCTCATTTGGGAAAGGCAGGAAGAAAATACTGTGATTTTCTACAGATTTGAGCTGTCTTCAGCCAGTCTGTGAATCCTGATAGCCAGTGCTTATTTCTGCTCTTACCTACAGGTCTCCACCCCTCTGCCAAACCCGGCTTGAACTAATCAGTCAATGCAAATCTCATCTGGAGGGACGTGCAGCCAGCACATTCACCCAAGCTCATTTTTAAAGGGGAGGCTACAGACAGATAACGCAGAGACTCTTTTCCAACAGCCCTTCTCCAGCCCAGATGTGCACAAGTTTACAAGAAGCAGTGGCCATAAACTAAAACACAAGAAGTTCCACCTCAACATGAGGAAGAAATTCTTCATGTTGAGGGTGGGAGAGCACAGAAGCAGCTGCCCAAAGAGGGTGTGGACTCTCCCTCTCTGGACACGTTCCTGTGTCGCCTGCTTCAGGTGACCCTGCCCTGGCTGGGTGTTGGACTAATAATAATCTCCAAAAGTCCCTTCCAACCCTAAAAATTCCACGATTCTGAAGAAGCTGGGCTGAGAACTGATGATTTCACTCCATGAGAGAGTGCAGGACTTCTGCTCTGCCCACTGATTTTCCAGCATTGCTGCCCAAACACCCTCACGTTGTACCTTCAGTCTTTCATGTCCGAAGGTTGCCGCAGTCACCGATCCGACCACGCAGGGGAAGAAGGCTCCCAGGGTCTGCCCTGTGAGATAACATCACCCCAGTGACTCCCAGAGCCTTTCTTGAGGTGCCACTGCCCAGTGTTTGCTCATGTCCTTGCATTGTCCCCAGCCCTGATAACTCCTCTGGTCAAGGCTATCAACTCATCAGTGCAGCATCAGCCCCCCACGTTTGGCAGGGAGGACACCAAACCCTCTCTGCTGATAGACTTATCCCTAATCCCATTCAGGACCGTTTTGATCAATGGATAAATCCCTGTTTGTGTGGCCAAATCCCTCCTGCCTTGTCTGCAGGCTGGGTGTGGGGATAAATGTCCTCAACGTCCCCCTGGGCTCGTGCCATCCCAGATCCTGATGATGTGGGGAGCACGTCCAGTCAAGGCTTTACCCCATGGGGCTTTTTTTACCTTAATTTGAGCAGATGGACAGCTGAGGTCCCAAAAAGGGTGATGTGGCCTCTGCAGAATCCCAGGACAATTTAAAATTGAGCTGGGAATTCCCAAAGTTTAAGGACATCCTTCTCTTCCAACAGCACTGCACCAACTCAGGGTGTTTTTGTGCTGGCAGCTGAACACAGAAGCCTTGGCCAGAGACAGTTTTCCATCTAAATTCCCAAAATCTTTTTAAAGACGTGACCACTTGCTAAGCTTTATTTACCCAGCAACCCTGTTCCAGTCAGTGGGGAGGAGATAAGGACATATGAGGAGACCTTGATCAGATCAGGACCCACCTGACAGGACAACAATGGGGTGGAAAAGAAGAAAGAACAAAAAGTAAAAATAAAAGCTTTGATGATCCAGGCTCAAAGAGAGGCCAAATCTGAAGGGAAGAGTTCTCCCCTAAATAGTTCTCTTCTCTTTCTTTCACAAATGTCAGTATAAGGCATTTGGCCTCCAGCATCAAACCAGCAGCACAGAGAAAAAAATCAGAGAGGGGGGAAAGAGAAATCACAAAATTAAAAAAAAAAACCAAAAATAGGAAAAAGCTATACATATTTTCCTTTCTTTTTTTTTTTCCCCAACATGAAAAATATGAAATTGGCCCAGAAATACAAAAAAAAAAAATCCTATCACTAACAGAAGATGTTTTCACCACATGGTCAATACTGGTGGTCAACTAAAAGGAAAGGAAGCAAAGAGCATTTCACAAAAGGCTCTGCCCTGGAGGCTCAGCTGGACCCTCTTCAGATGCTTCCCAGTGGTGTCCAAATCATTGTCAGTAACGGGTGGAGAGGGACAATCCTTGGAGGTGTCCAAGGAATGACTGGAGGTGGCACTCAGTGCTCTGGGCTGGTGACAAGGTGGGCATCAGTCACAGGTTGGACTCGATGGTCTTGGAGGTCTTTTCCAACTGGAATGATCCTGTGATTCCATGATCCTCTGATGCCATCTGAACTCCCACCACCTCTGATATGGTGATGAAATCCCAAGAACAGACAAAAGGCAGGAAATGAGGCAGGTGCAGATGAGGCCCAAAGATGTTCTTCACACAACCAGCCACTGGGAAATGGAAGATTCTGGGGTGTCACCAAAAAAAACCCTGTGATTTAATCCAAATGGGATATGAAATGTGGAAATCAGAGAAACACAGAATCAGGAAATCACAGAATGGTCTGGGTTGGTAGAGACCTCAAAGTTCATCCAATCCCACCCCAGCCATGGGCAGGGACACCTTCCACTATCCCAGGCTGCTCCTGTCCAACCTGGCCTTGGACACCTCCAGGGAGCAAATCCTCTGTTCTTCCTAAGAGATCCTTGCCTACAACCTCAAGGACAGGAACAATGTGACCCCTCTGTGATGCTGGGATTTGCTCAAAGAGGTGAGTGCAAGAAACATCTGCGAGGGGTGATGGTAAAAACAGGAATCTGATGCCAAAATAAAAACAAACACTGGGGACTTCTTATATATCCTGGTATTTGTGGTGATCTGTGCTTCTCGTATCTTTAATTTTCCATGTAAGAGGAAAAGCAAGGAAGAAAGAGTTAAACACAAACAGCCTCGTTGTTTTTTGGCTTTTTTTCCCCTTTGTGTATTTTGGTTTTGCTTGAAATTGTATAAAATGTAACAACTTTTGCCCCTGCTGTGGTTTTCCCACTGCACGCTGTGAACAGTCAAGGTTTTTTTAACGCAAAAAGAAGGCTGAATGCTGAAAATGTTCTTTATTCTCTATACAAACCACCCTCCCCCAAAACAAGAAGGGAAAGAATTCAGATTTTTTCATCTATAATTAGTAAAATAATTAGAAACATTTTAACTTCTTGCTTAGAGTAGATCAAGCCCAGCTTTTCTTTTGATTGAGTTTAAACAGCAATTCATCCAGAAAGGTCTTAGAATTTTCTTAAAACAAGCAAACCAACCAAAACCAAACAAAAAAGCCCAAAGTGAAAGCAAAATTCAATTAAATTAAAAAGAAAATTAAAAAACACCAACTATTAAACTTTGGAACTTTGTCCCGCCAGAAACAACCAATATTGAACATTCCAGTTTGCTGTTTTTGTACTTCCACCTCTTCCAGATGGAACACAAATAACATTTGCTTTGATTTTGGGAGGATTTTCCAATGGGGGAGATTAAAAAAAAAAGTATTCCTTAATGGGTTCTACTTATTTCATGGGTGTTTTCCTGGAGTGAACATTACATGTGCAGTTTTACCACAGACAGGACGGAAAGGTGTTAAAATGAACCTTTTTTCATTGTCAGGAAAAGACAGTTCATCAAGAGCAGATATTTTGGGAAGGAGCCCTCTGTGGGATGCCTGCAGCCATTTATCCATGCTGGTTTAGGTATCTTTGGGTGTTAACAACTGGAATACGCTCCAATGCCTCTGGTGTCCTGCTGGAATTACAGTGACATTTCACAGCTGTTCTGCCAAAAATCCATAATCCTGTGAAAAGGCACGGGACGAAGTGCTCTGGGAGGGATGGGTCCTGTGCTGGATCTGCTGTGTCCCTTTATCCCCCTTTTATCCCCCTTCCCCTTGTCTTCCCAGATAATAGGATCCACCATGCTGGGAGGCTAAACGTGGTAATCTTTATAAAGTGCCATGGGATCTTTTGGAAAAGAGAAAAGAAAAAGAAAATAAAAAAAAATGTAAAGATCCAGCCTGATATTGGTGTCACACGGGCAAGGAGTGACTCCCAGGGAGATACAGATGGTCTGTAGGTTCCCTTCCAACCCAAATCATTCTGTGATTCCATGATTTTGTGGCAAAGACAGGATCAGGATCAGTTATCACTGCAAAGCCCAGCAGCCACCCTTCACTTATGCTCCCGTCTGCCAGCGAGGGTGACACTGCAGGGACATTTCTGCAGCCCATGGAAGGAGCTGTCCCTTTGAGATGTCATTGTCTGTCTGTACTGAACAGAATCTGCTTTGTCCACCTTGTCCCTGGTGGGTAGGACAGGATGGAGCCAAGCCCGAGCTGCTCTGCCATGCAAACCAAAAGCCGATTTCTGGAGAAGGGAATTCTCTGGGGAGATCTTAGAACACCTTCCAGGGCCTAAAGGGGCTCCAGGAGAGCTGGAGAGGGACTGGGGACAAGGGATGGAGGGACAGGACACAGGGAATGGCTTCCCACTGCCAGAGATGGGATATTGGGAAGGAATTCTTGGCTGTGAGGGTAGGGAGGCCCTGACAAGGGTTTCCCAGAGAAGCTGTGGCTGCCCCTGGATCCCTGGAAGTGTCCAAGGCCAGGTTGGTTGCGGTTTGGAGCAGCCTGGAATGGTGGAAGATGTCCCTGCTCATGGCAGGGGGTGGAACTGGATGAGCTTTAAGGTCCCTCCCAACCCAAACCTTTCCACGATTCCCCGATTCTGTACAACAGCCAGAACTACACGTTCAAGTCCAGAATTCTCCTGTCTCTGACTGGTTTGGTGGGGTTTTTGTTCATTTCAGCTAAAACCCTCCAAAACTTAAACCATTGTCCGGGATTCCACCTCTCTCCTGCTGCACTGTGAGTCTTGGGAATCACCTAATTCCTGACTTGTCCTGTGCATGAAAACTCAGAGGTGCATCAGCTGCCCAACAGATACATCAGTTTATTAATAATATCAACACTGCGTACATGATCTAAGAACGAGGGCTAATTACACATAAATTTGGCAGCATACCTGAGTGTTCTTTCCCCATGCACTGCACTGGAGTTTTGCCTGATGATATTATCATTTTCTGATAAAATGAACTTTCTTGTCATTGTACCTTTTACAATTACAGCCTCTGCTGTATTTTCTTGCTTTTCCCTATGGGTGACAAAATGCCACCTTCACCCAGGGTTTCCCACCCTGGACAGCGTTCCTGGGTGGGTGTGAGGCTGCAGGATGGGTCCAAAAGCCAAAGGCAGAGTGGATTTCAGCAGATTTAAGGGAGCATCAACTCTGTTTCTCTCTGGTGCATCAAAAATATTACACCAGTGATCTTTTTCTTTACAAACCCAAAAGAGGAGAAGAAGGAGGAGCAGGATATTCCTGATGGTAGAAGGAAACTGGGATCTTTATTTGTGCAGCCATAAGAATCTCAGTGGCATAATCTGAATTCCTGCTGCCCTGAGTGGCGCTGGGGAAGGCTGCAATGTTCACTTGGCTGGAGAACAGCAGTGCAAGGGGGATTTTGGTGGGATGTTTCTGGAAAATTGGGTGGATGTAAATTAGGAAATGAAAAAATCCCATGTTGCTGCCTCAGCTCCAGAAATTGCTGTGTAGATGACATGGAAATTAAATATAATCTGAAGAACTCTGGCAGCACTTAATAGAATCATGGAATTGCTTAGGTAGGAAAAGCCCTCTAAGACCACTGAGTCCAACCATTCCCCCAAAACTGCCAAGGCCACCACTGATCCCTGCCCCAGAGTTCCACACCCACACACCTTTAAAATCCCTCCAGGGATGAAGATGCCACCACTGTCCTGGGCATCTGTGCCAGGGCTGGACAGCCCTTTGGGTCCTCCTTTCCTTTGCAGAGTTGAGGCCAGGGGATCTGGGAGAGGCTGAGTTCCAGCCCAGTGTCCAAAGTTCAGGGAATTCAGGGAATCTTTTCACAGGATTCAAACATTTGCAAATCTAGGTGAAGAGAGGAAGATTCCCAGAAATTCCCATCTGCCCCCAGTGTCCCTTGCTGGAGGACATTGCCAGCCTCAGATCACAAATTCACCCTGCGCCAGG
The DNA here is from genome assembly GCF_963513975.1 of Fringilla coelebs. Taxonomy (NCBI): domain Eukaryota; kingdom Metazoa; phylum Chordata; class Aves; order Passeriformes; family Fringillidae; genus Fringilla; species Fringilla coelebs. Next base: position 4,010,736 of record NC_140030.1, read on the forward strand.
GAGTTTATTCCTTTTTGGAAAAGACCAGACATTTTTTCTCCTTTTTTTTTTTTTTTTCAAACTTTCCTTTTTAAAATTGTCAGTATTTTGGTTTTTTTTGACTGGCATCTTGTCCAAGGTCAAACCATCCTCCTGCATGACCACTCAGTCCCGCCAGCACTGCCTGCACATGAAATCCTGCTTGTCCTTTGCCCATGTGAGTACATTTCACATGGATTTGCGCTTGGAAATTCAGCGCTTGGACTTTTTGGCAAGAAAAACTAATCTGGCTTTGTAGCTTTACTTTTATGTGAAATCTACCTCTTTTTTGTTTTTCTCTCCAGAATAAGTGGATTCATTCAACCACTGCGCAATTCAATCATCGGCGCAGAGAGAGAAACAATTTTTCAGCCCAGAAGGAACTCAGCCACAAAACCTCTATCCTCACCCTGAGGGCGTAAGATTTGGGTCAGGACTGGCTTTTTCTTTTCCATCACCACATCCGACCTCGGCGCTGCATCACCCGGTGCGCGGTGCTCGGAGGGAGCGCAGGGGCATCGCCTGGGGCTCCGGCCCTGCAGCTCTTCCCTTCCCTTCGCGGCGGCGGCGGCGCTGCCCGGGGCACTGACCCCAGCGCCGGGGAGTCTGGAGCGGAGCCGGCGGCCGCCGCTCGCCGCCGTCAGCCCACACCTCATCAATAGGGGCTGACAGCCCCGGCCCCGCCGCCCCGACGGCACCGCCGCCGGCACGGCACGGCTTGGCACGGCCCGGAGTGCGGGCTGCGAGCAGGGAGAGACCCGAAGGTGGGGTTGGAGGCAGCGTCACGCAGGCGGGATGTATTTGGGGAGAGAAGTCGGGGTGCAGAGCCCCACGGGGGTCAGGCTGCAGGTAACCTCACAGGATTACCAGGATTATCCAGGGATCCCGGCATCCCCGCAGGCAGCAGCCCCATGGGTCTGGGATAGATGCAGCATCATTGTGAGGGGCTGGGAACATCCCAGTGGTGCAGATCGAGGGGGTCAAGGGGGCTGGAAGGGGGGTACAGGGCTGTAGGGGACCCCACAGCGACAGGTAAGGACACTCAGTGAGTGGTACAGGTGAGTAGGAAGGTAAGACATGTCGGTGAGAGAGATATAGACACGTGGATAAATAGATGGATTATTAAATCGATATTCTGGCAAAGTAGATGGGCACAAAAAAGCAAATAAGACATTGGAATGAGTTACAGACATGCATGGATATAGGGGTATATGGCTAGATGATGGATATAGGGATATACAGATATATGATGGGTAAATGGATATATGGATAGATGATTTATAAATGGATATATGACTAGATGATGGATATAGGGGTATATAGATAAATGATGGATAAATGGATATGTGGATAGATGATGGATATAGGGATATATGGATAGATAGATGATGGGTGGTGATACTGGCTGGGGTTCCACATTCCCAGGGCTCCATCCCAGGCATTTCCAGGCACAGCAGCCTTCCCCGCCGGACGCACGAGGCTTTTCCAGCCTTCCCAAGAATGGGAAAGGGTTTTCCATCACCGCTGCCGTTCCCACCAGACCCGCGGGGCTCTGCCGGGGCCGGTCAGTCCCCGGAGCCGGGATGTCACAGCAGGTGCGTTCCGCACGGGTGGTTTCACTGTCACAGCGTCAAAGGGCGGTGACAATGATGACAGCGGAACCACACGTGTGCAGGGCGCCGCGAGTGGGCGACAGGAGCCCGGCTGGTGACGCTCCCCCTTCGTCCCCAGCGGGTTCCCCCCCACCGCAGGCGATGTTCCCCCCTCGCCCCCGTGCTGGTGGCCCCGGGGGATCCCCCATCCACGGCTGACGCGTGTCCGCGGATGCCACGCAGGCTTTCGTCACACCGCCGTGGCACAGCCCCTGTCCCTACGGGGAAGGTCTCTCTGAGCTGAGCTTTCACGTCTCCCCACCAGTCCAGAGAATCCTAGACCGGGAAATTCAGAGCCCTGACGTTTCAGGCTCAGTTCGCTCGATTTTGGCAGTACGGCTGACAGGAATGCAGCGCACTGATGCGCGGCGAATTTTCAATGTTCTCTGGGACACATCTGTGCCCCGCACGCACACACAGTGGCACAGACACGCAGGGCGCCACATGTCCTGTGATTCCCGTTTCCGAGAGATCCCAGTTTCCTAAAACCCCCGTTCGAGGTGGGTTTTGGATTTTGCCCGTCCCCAGATTTCTATGGCGCTGACCCTCACTTCTCAGCCTCTCCCCTCCTGCTGCATCAGAGCGCGGATCGCTGCTCCACGCACCCCTGCATCCCAGGGATTTGTCCCTGAGGAAGTCACTTGTACTTATTTCCACTGGGGATAAAAAAAAGGGGGGAAACCCCAAGAAAAAGCAATAATATAGTATTTGGGGGTAGAGGGGGCGGTCAGAAAGGATTTAGAATTTCCCCTGAAGCTCCGCTGAGCCGTGATGATGCTTGGCCACCCTCCTGCGAAGGGCACTACCTGGCCTTTGGGATGGGGGAGGAGGCGGGGGGTTGGTGGCATTTTAGGACCACTGCCGTCCCGTAAACAGATGTGACGTTTGTTTGGGAAAGTGTCTCTGAAAGGCGCGACAAGAGCTTTGGTTAAGCCGGGGCGGGGGTGGCAGCCACAGCGGGGTCCCCTGAGAGCGGCTGACGGTCCCTCTGTGCGGGGCTGTCCCTCTGTCCCTGCCAGCTGTGCTCTCCACTGCATCCCGTGGGTTTTCCCTGCGCTGGGGTGTCCTGGGAGGTGTCTGCGTGCAGGGGCGTGCAGAGGGGTCCCAGAGCGGGGACTCCAAGGCTCCCCAGAGAGGAGGGTCCAGGATCTCTCCCCCAGGAGGGCGGGGGGTTCATCCCTCCCCCCGCACAGCTCCAGGAGGGGTTGGCGCTCGGGATTTCTCCCATTTTTGCTGGATCTGGAGAGGACCGGAGGGAGCACCCCCCTGTCCATCCCCAGCCCCCCCAGACGGGTGGGAAGGGGGCGGGAGGAGGCGATGCCGTCCCGAGACGTCTCCTGGCTCGCAGGGAGCCTCGTCCCCCACTCCCGGCCATCCCCCCCTCCCAAACCACCCCGGTCCTGCCGCACAGCCCCAAAAAATCGGGGGTGCAGCCGTGCCGTGCCCCCGGCTTGGGACCCCCCCTTTCCCTTCCCTCGCTGCTCTAACACAAGCCAGGGACAGCCTAGAGATACCCACAGATAGATGCCTGCGGATAGATCCCTATGGATACCTATAGATAGATACCTATAGCTGATCCATACCGCCCGCAGATGCCACCCAGCCGTAGGCACCGGATTTTTTGGAGCCGATTTTTTCCCCTTTCCGCTGACCCGGGGTGGTCGATCCCCTCCCAGAGTCTGTAACTCTCAGATTCTCCCCAGCCCCCTCCTCCAGACCCTTCCCGGCTGTAGCCAAAGCAAGGAACAAATAAAAGAATTAAGGTAATACTAATAAAAACTCCAAATGCTCCCAAATGCCCAATATGCAGCAGCCGCCGACCCCATTTATCCCTTTTGCTCTGCTGAAACCACATTTCCCCCGCTGTTTTTTTTCCCCTATTTTTAACCACTTTTCTTCATGATTGTTTTAAAAATTCGATTTTTAGCACAGATAAAAATTCAAATTAACTTTCTCCCCTCCGCACTCTCCCCCCCCCCCCCCCCCCCCCCGCCTCCCCTCCAGTTCCTAAAGTGTTTTTGAGTGCATTTTTTTTGTTTTTTTGGAGGGGAAGTTTGGTTTTTTCCCCCATGCATCAACGCCGGGACCTTTAATTCTAAAACCACGGTGGAACTACGTTCGATACGGGGAAATAAATAAAGCAAAACAAAAACACCCTTAAAAATAGGCATCTCATAGATTTTTTTCCTGCCTGGGCAGAACTGGAGGCTTGAACGGAGAGAAGCAAGGCCAAAATTTGCTCCTCTGGGTTATTTTCACAGCGATTTCGTTAATCGCAAGGAGGAAAAAAAAGCTCCACTGCGTGCAGAACAGATTTTGGGTTTGGTTTAGTTTTTTTGGTTTGGGTTTTTTTTTTTTTTTCGTCGTTGCACTTTGCTGTGTCCCATCTCCTTTTTCCGGGAGAAATTGTGTCCTAAATCCATCCTCTCCGTGCCGGCTGTTGGGTGACGCCAGGCTGGGCTCGGTGCGGTTCCTCACCTCTCCGAATTTCGGGATGAGCTTCCCCGCGATTCCCGGCTCTGCCGACCGATAATTCCCCGCGGAAAGAGGCTGGGTCCGGCCACACGCACGCGAAACAATCCACGGGAATTGCTTTTGTACCTTTTTTCCTGCAAGTAGCAAAGCCAAAAGAAGGTCCTTGAAATCTTCTTTGCTCCTGGTATTGGTGCTTTGTTGCTTGGGCGGGTTTAAGCAGTTTAAATTGCATTTTCGCTTTTTGCGAGGTTTTTTTTTTTTAATTTATTTCTTTTTAGTAAGGAAAGAGCTGCTTTTCTGTAGGAATTCAAGGAATCTTTAGGAAATCGCTGCTTTGGGAGAGAAAACCGTCAGGGATTTTGCAGAGGAAGGAAAGATGAGCGTCCCGAACCTGGCACATCTGGATAGGAACTGCTTCGGAGAACAGATATCAAAAGAGACATCAATATATTTAATTCTCCTTTCTTTCCCTATGTGCTGCTAGCACTGTGTTCATAAGCATATTTTTATATATACATGTAGTCATACATATTTTTAAATATATGCATTTAGATGTTTATATATTATATGTGAATTATTAAACATTATAGTTTATATGTGATATGACTATTTTGATATAGTTCATAATTTACACATATACAAAAACAATACAGGGCATTATAAATTATAAACAATAAATTATTTCGGTATGACAGTACCTCTATGTTTGCATGTAACACACATCCCTGTGAATTATAAAATACATTAAGTCCCGTTTATACTTAATTTTTCTATCGATCTATATAAAATTACACACCTTTTATTAATAATATATTTTCTCCCGGGTGCTGAAAGAACAAATACCCACATAGATATCATTGCTGATGTTTATTTCTTATGAATTTCTGTTCCTGTAATTTTATTTCTATACGGGGCTATAAATATTTTCATCCCGATATTTGAGGTTATCTCCATCTGCATTTTCCCACTTTTGGCGGTTTGGGGAGTCCCTGTGCCCCCTGGGTATTGCAGAATAACGTGAGGGTAGAGGATGAGGGGATCCCACATCCCCGGAGATTCATTCCCAACCCTGAAGAATCCCCTAAATGCTGTCCTCACCCTCCATCCCCCTTCAATAAATCGCTTTTCCCATTCCCTCTTCCCCCCCACCCCGTGTCTTTCATACGGAGATTTGAAATTTGAATTTAATATCTTTATTTCCAAGCATCAAAATCGTCTGACATCTCCCCCCCACACACACAGACTTAGGGTAGGAACCCCAGATTTCCACGGGAAGCTCCAGAGTGTGGGAAATATTAATGGTGTGAGAGTTATTCCCGGGAAACAGGGCAGTGGGACCCCCGGGTGTCTGGAGAGACTCCAGGGCGAAATGAGCCCCTGGAGAGGGGGGGGCTGTGGATGGGGGGGCTGAAACCCGCGTGGGACTGGGACCCCAAATTGCAGAGGGTGCAGCACCCCCGATGCACATCATCATTAACCTTTAAACCCATCGGAGCATGGAGGGACAGGAAAGGGGTGCCCAGTTTGGGGGGAGCGCCCCCAAACTGGCTGGGACAGAGAGACCAGCTGGCACCTCCTCACTCCACAATTTGGGACAACGGTTTGGGGCAGAAGCACGGGAAAACCCCCCTTGTGCAATATCGCCAACGGAAGGGGCTGACTCCAGCGGGATTAGGGGGCTGGGGGGTGTCTGTACCCCTCAGAAAATCTCCCTGATTTTTTCTGGCAGCCGGACACGGGCATCCCTGGGGTGCGCAGGCACGCGAGGCTGCCCAGCTGGTGCGACCCTGCCCACGGGGCTGGTTCGATTTTATTATTTTATTTTATTTTATTTTATTTTATTTTATTTTATTTTATTTTATTTTATTTTATTTTATTTTATTTTATTTTATTTTATTTTATTTTATTTTATTTTATTTTATTTTATTTTATTTTATTTTATTTTATTTTATTTTATTTTATTTATTTTCTTCCTTTTTTGTTGTTTTTTTACCCCTTTTCTCCACAGCCATGGAACCTGGCGCCCGGCTGATGGTGCAACAGATACCGGCCACCCCCTTCACCCCCCCTTCCCTCCCATCGCCGCCCATTTCCACGTGACGTGGGCAAACCAGTCAGCGAGTGGGACTGGGCAGCCTGGCCATACTGGGGAGCCAGGAGGGGGGCAGCGCTGCCCCTAACCCCCCCAAGGAAGCAGGAGCCGGGCATCTCTGAGCCCTCTGCCTTCCCCACAGCGAGGGGGGGGTTCCTGCCCCACGGCCTCGCCCCCCTCCACCCCTGTGCCCCCCCAGCACTGAAGGTGGGTAGCGCTTCTCTGTCCCCTCGCTCCTCTTCCTCGCTGTCACGCCGGGACCCCAGCGACCTCCCCGAAAGCTTCCTCCTATTGTCTCCTCGGTCTTGAAAAGCGACTCGATTTTGATTTTTTCTTTTGGTTAATTTTTTTATTATCACCACTACTATTTGTACGGCAAGAGGGGAACTCGCTCCTTGTTCCCCTCCTGTGAATCCGGCCCCTCGTTAGGGAATCCTGTGGAAAAGCTCCGTCCTAGGCCAGCCATTCCCTGGAGGTCTGGGGGACACAGACCTCCCTTAAAGCCCCTTCTTCCCGGCTCGCTTCTATCCTTACCCCTTCCCAGCGCTGCCTCCGGCTTCTCTCCCTTTCCTCGGCTGCCTACCCGTCTCCCGCTGTCCTCCCAGGGTATCAGCCCTTATCTGCTGGTTATCTCTTCTGCTGCTAAATTCAGCCCAACGGAGGGGTTCAGCCGGGGGAATCTGTTGGTTAAACCTAAAGCAGTCCCAAGAGCCAACTCTCCGGCCATAATTCCCCCCTCCCGCACCCCATCCAGCTCTTCTCCCGGTGTGGGGTGGTTTTCATGGAATCCTACAATTCCAGGATAGTTTGGGTTTGAAAATACCTAAAGGCTCATCCAGTTCCGACCCCCCTGCCCTGGGCAGAGACACTTTCCACCAGGCCGGGTTGTTCCAAGCCCTGTCCAAGAGGCTCCCTGCATGATTTGTAGAGAATCTCACATCTCAGCTCTTCTCAGCCTCCTCCCGGACCCTCCTTGGGAAAGGGGTTTCACCCGGACCCCTTTCCACAAGTGGGTTTTGGGGTCCTGCCATTGCAAGCCATGCACAAGGCCCTGATGGCATCCCAGGGCCCAAACCCATCCCAAATTCCCCCAAATTCCCCCAAATTCGAAACCAACCCAACATGAGGTAAAGCACCCCTTTCCCCCACCCCGTCCCACGACTCTGGGACATTCCTCCCCACCCAGACTTAGAGCATTCCCAGTCCCCAGTGGGTCACCCCACTGTGCCCCCAGATTCTCCCACTTCTCCACACGGGAAAAACGGGGGAGAGGGACAGAAAACGCCTGGAAGAGGGAGTTTTGTGGGCGCTGCCTGGGGTCTGCTCCCCACTTTGGGCAGCACTAATGGGGCTGCAGTGGGTAATGCCCTCCCCTCTCCTGTAAGTCCCCTCGGTCACTCCTGGCGGGGCTTTAGGGGGTGCGAACACGCGTGGGGCAGGCTCGGGGTGGGATGGTCGAGCCATCCTTCCCCCTTTCCCTCTTTTCCCCCTACTTTTCCCTAATTTAACTCCCCCCCACCCCAGCCCTCCTCAGCCGCCTCCCGCCGCCCACATCAAACGCCGGCCCCGGGGGCCATTAACAACTTAAAGCACCGATCGTACCTGCGGGACAAAGGTTTTTGCTCCGGGCCAGAGGAGAGAGCATCGCTGTCTCTCACCTTCCCGGCTGTGTCCCCCTTCCTTTCACCTCCCCCCCTTCTCTAACCTCCTTATCTCCCCGCCCGGGGGGGTCCCGGCCCGGCCGCCGCCGCATCCCGCATCCCGGCAGCATCTCCCCCTGCTCCCCCGGGGGTGTTGGAAGGGGCGGGCGGGGGGGGAGGGAGGAGGAGACTGACCGAGGGTTTTAAACAGCCCAGCCTCATGGTGGAGGGCGGGGGGGTGGGGGGGCGGGAGGTGATGGATGGAGCCCGGTGGGAGCAGCTAAATCCAGGCGGGAGCTAAATTTCCCCTCCGGAGGGACCCGGACTTCTTGCTCGGGGTCTGCAAGAGGCGGCGGGACCTGCTGAAGGTGGGGAAGGTGGGCGGTGGGGAAGGGGGGGGGGTCGGAGGAAAATCGCATTGCTGGTGGTGTTTTGGTTTTGGCTGGAAGGCTGCGCCCACGCGAGACAGCTCCGGGGGAAAGTGGAGCCGAGGGTTTCCCAGGCGCTCCCCATCGCTCTGGATCGCGGCCGGGGAGCCGGCCGGGCTTTGGGGAGGCTCCGCACGAGATGTACCAGAGCTTAGCCATGGCAGCCAACCCCGGCCCTCCGGCGTACGAGGGGGCAGGTGGCTTCATGCACAGCGCGGCCGCAGCGTCCCCGGTCTATGTGCCCACCACGAGGGTCACCTCCATGCTCCCCAGCCTGCCCTACCTGCAGAGCAGCGGCTCTTCCCAGCAAGGCAGCCCCGTCTCCAGCCACTCCATCTGGACTCAGCCCGGAGCCGAAAGCGCCGCTTACAACCCTGGATCTTCTCACCCTCCCGTGTCACCTCGGTTCTCCTTCTCCACCAGCACCCCCATCCCGGCCACATCTTCCCGGGAAGCGGCGGCGGCTTACAGCAGCTCCTTGAACCTTTCTGCTAACGGGAGGGAGCAGTACAGCAGGGGCTTCGGCAGCTCCTATTCCAGCCCCTACCCGGCCTACATGAGCCCCGAAATGGCCACGACCTGGACTTCCTCGCCCTTTGACAGCCCCATGCTGCACAACCTGCAGAGCCGAGGGACGCCCGCGGCCGCCCGCCACGCCAACATCGGTGAGCACGGGGCTGGGAGACGGGAGGGGAGGTTTCACCCCGTTACCCCCCAGATTTTGGGGCACGCACCCCTCTGTGCATAGGTTTGGTTTTTGGAGAGAGGAATTCGGAGTATTTGGGGTTGGCGCTGTCTGAGTGGCCTCTCTGGCTGGAAAACATCGGGGTCCTTATTCTTAATTATTCTACAAAATCACCGATCCAAAACATCCTCAAAGGCCGCGGTTTCCAAAAAGTAAACGAAATTTAGGGCAGGCCCGGAGCGGCAAGGAGTGATGAGCCGAGCTCTGGAGCGAGGGCCTGCTGGCTCCTCGGGTAGCTCAGAGAGGATTTAGGGGCTCTGATGGGGATAATTTTGGGGTGCAGGGCCACGATGTTCCATGGACACGTAGGCGGCCCCTTCCTGAGCTGGCTTTAGGCGTTAAACTGGGAGCATTGAGAAAGCGAAGTTGGGTCCATGAATTCCAAATCTTCCCTTTGGGCTGTTTTACCTTCTGGTCTTTTAAAAAATTCCTTTGGAAAGGTCGGTTGGGCTACAAAAAGGGAGAGCAAAGAGAAATTTAGAGCTGAGGTGAGAGAGATGATGGAGAAGGGTTAAAAGAAATGCATCCACATTTATAATGGTGCTTTCTGGGGAATTTAGGCGCATCTGAACAACACAACCCTGGTATTTCAGAGTCCCCTTACCCCAAAAATCCTCACCCTGATCTCTTGTGCCGAGTCCAGTCTCGGAGCCTTTCATTTCATTAAATTCCTCTGGTTCCTACAACGAAGAATTGGTCCAAATGGCTTAAAACACTGCTTTAATATTTCGTGAGATGGAAGAGGGGCAAAAGGAGAGAGAAATGCAGGCAGATCTTTGCATGGTGGTTTCATAAACCCTTTTTTCCTTCCCGTCTCCTCTCCATGAAGGCATTTCTGTCGGCTTTGGGGTCGGGGTTAACAAAGAAAATACCTCAAATTTGTCCGCAGATCTATTTTACAATTGTGTTCTCTGACCCGAATTTTGGAGGGTGATTTTTCCATCGTGTCCAGCGGGATTTGCGTTGTCTTTAGCATTATTTTAAGACGTTAAAAGAAGGAAAGTTGGGCATCGGTGAAGGCTTGGCCTTGCCAACATCTTCTGCTTTTCTTTAGGTGCTAGAAAATTTCTCCGGATGAGGAACAGATTAAGGATAAAATTTTAGCCAATCAGGCAATGTTTTTTTGGAAGCCATGAGAAGGCAGATCGCAAAGGAAAAAAATCAGGATGAATTTAAAAATCAAATATTAATTGAATATCAGGAAGGACATATGAATATTTGTATTTTACCATGGTGCCATCTCTTCCTTGGGGAAAAAAAACCCCACCTTTTTGCGTTGATTTCAGAAGGGCTCTTAATAATAAAAATACTCTAAACCCAGAATAATGCAAATGAAGAATTGCAGTTGCAGAAACACCCATCAGCTTTTAAAGTGCTAGGGGATTTGGGGGTTTGGAGCGTGGTGGTTTGTGCTGCAGCTCCGCATTTTGATGGCCAAAAAAAAAAAAAAAGGGATTTTAAATAGCACGGGGAAAGAAGGGATGAGTTGATCCAGCGCAGAAAATGGTTTTTAATGAAGGAGGAAGGAGCCGGGACTCCACGGCCAGGTCCTGACTCGGGTGCCGGATTCTCGTCAGCGCGGCCGAATCCGCGGGATTCATTAGCATGGGGCTAATTACGCCTTTCCCTTGGATATGGAAAAGCGATCGAATTTGAAAACAAAAATGCTTGTGTTTTGGTTAAGAGAAAAAAAAAATAAAATGAACTGCCTGAGAGCTGATGAGTTTTAAATGGATTTTTGGAAGGCAGCTCCTCCGGGAAGTAGTTTTAGGTCCAGACCTGCCCCGTTCCCACTTCTCCCTGAGTCGGGACGCGGCCGCTGCCGGGTCCCTCCTTGAAGCCGAGCGATGCTTTGGGCATCGAGGGGATTGAGTAAAGCATGTAGAGGCTGGCTGTGGGGTTATGAGATGGGAAAGGGTTTTATTTTAATGATTTTAAGGGTAAAAGACCGTGAAAAACTGAAGGCACTGAAAGATGTAGTGGGGAGGACACCGTTGTGGATTATTCCCATCACAGACCCACTTTAATTCCACATCCGAGCCTGGTCAGCACCTGAGAAATCCCTGGAACGGTGGAGTTCATTCCTTCTTTGCCTTTTCTTAGGGCTAAAAGTAATTTTATTCTCTGCACAGCGAGGAATCTCCAGGTGGAAACGCAATCCTTTTAAATGTGTGAAATAGAAATATTTTCAGCGCTCTCATTTTCTTTTCCAGAGAAATACCCACCGCTTTCGAGTAGCGCTAAATGCAGAGCACTCCTGGGGTCATTAAAATTTTAATTACTATGATTTTTTAAAAATAAAGATCAAGTGTAGGCAGCTATAGCTGCATATACAGAAATGAATTCACAGTCTATACAATTGGGCATGACGTTTTCCTCCCTGTTTTGTATGAATATATCCCTGTAACAATAAAGCAACACACAGGGAGGAGAAGATGAGTGAAAATGTATTCGAAGAAAATAACACTAAGAGAAACACAAATCTTCTTGTTTTTTCCCTAAATTGAGGATTTTTTGCTTGGGTTAAACCGTGGTGTAAAGTACTGGGAAGGATGGGTAAAACGCACGGGCCCGTTTGGAAAACTTTCCCTGGTGTGAGTTCAAAATGCCAAATTTGGGCTTTTCAGGGTAAGTTTGGTGACTGATTTCATTACCCTGAAGAGCAGGATCAGACCCTGTGGTCGAGGCAGTGAACTTGCCCCAGGCATTGCCTGGGATGGAGTTACTGTGAATTCCCGACTTAATGAGCCATGAAAAGGACCAGCTGCAGAATCCCCTCTCAAAAGACTTCCCCGCCAGCCCCAAAAATCTCTTGAAATCGCTCCCAAAATTACCCTAGATGGGCAGTTTGGCTCTTGCCCCTTTCCCAGGCAGAGGGGAGTGGGGATGGAGGGCGGCACGGGGATCCGAGCGCATCCATCCCGCAGCTCCGCGCTGCCTCCTGGATCTTTCCAGGCTGGGGAAGAACGCTCCGATCCCAGATTGAGATTGCCATCCTCTTTTATTTTGCTCACAGCGGGGATTTTACTTCCGCTGTGGCATCGCGGAGGTATTGCTGTGGTTGGGGATAAATCGGGGCTGCGAGCATTCCTGGTGGGTGCTTTTGGGATTATTTTTTTGGTTTTTTGGGGGTTTTTTTTGGCTAAATCGAAGTCAGGGCTCCTCAAACAGGCGCTGCTGGAGCACAGCAGCAGCATCTGGGAAGATCAAAGCCTGGAGCAGACACTGGGTTGGAAAATGTCCTTTCTGCTGCTGTTGGGGGAGAGATTGGGAACCAGATCTTAAGCTTTCCCACAGGGATGCTAAGAGATCTGCCCTGTCGCATCCCGGGGCTGACATTTCCAGTGATTCATTGGCATTTGTTACAACCCTCTGCCCTACAAGCAGCCCCTGAACCTCCCCACGCACCAAGGGACAAGGCGGCTGGTCCCTGTGGGGTGGCAGGGGATGAGGGCGGTCCTGTCCCTGATCCTGGAGGGATGGGACCTTAGGACGAAGGGATGGGGCCATAGGACAGAGGGATATGAGTGCAGGATGGCAGAAGAGGCTGTGAGACAGCGGGAAGGGGCTGTGAGACAGCGGGATGGGGCTGTAGGACATCGGGAAGGGGCTGTAGGACATCGGGATGGGGCTGTAGGACATCGGGATGGGGCTGTAGGACACCGGGAAGGGGCGGTAGGACACCGGGAAGGGGCTGTAGGACACCGGGAAGGGGCTGTAGGACATCGGGATGGGGCTGTAGGACATCGGGATGGGGCTGTAGGACATCGGGACGGGGCTATTGGACGTGTCTGCCTTTTCCTCCATCCCCCGTTTCGCAAGCGGCCGCATTTCTCACCCCAGCCCCGCCGGCGGGGAAGGTTCGGCCAGGGCTTTGTTCCCCCCTCCGGGTCTGAATCCACCTTCTGCTCTCCGTCCTAATTTAATTGTCACCCGACAGTCTGGGATTTGGGATGAAACCCACAGAATGAGGGTTTCTAATCTCTGAGCAAGATCTAGCTTGAACACACAAGTGTTTATTCCCCCTCCAAGCCCCCCAAGCAGTAGAATTTAAATTGCAAATAAATCAGTGATAATAATAAAAATAACACCATCAGCGGCACTCTGTCACTGCTATTAATAATTCAATTATTTACTTAAAATTTGCACTGTATTACCAAGCACAACTTATGTTGCACAGAAGAGCCATGGGGTAGTATATAATATAAATGTTCACAAATTTTTGTAGAGCAGTAGAACTTAAAGTAGTGGATGGTGGTGCTTAATCCAAGACGTTATTAAACCAGGATTAATTATTTTTCACCCGTCCATGTGCATTTCTTTATTCCTGTAACAATAACACAATAACAGCAGTATCTTTTTTTAAAGAGACAACTTTTATTTTGCTCTCTACATGGTTTTTTTTGCCAGAAACTTTAGGGAAAGAGGTGAAATTCTTGGAAACAGACGAGGGTTTATCAGGCAGAGTGTTCCAAAGGAAACCAGGCCCAATCCTGACACCTCTGTGCTCTTCTGATGATGGGAAACCCTTGGCTTGGCCGGCAGAAAGGGGCTCCCCAAAACTGGTTCTGCCAAATACAGAGGGGTATTTTGAAAGGGGAAACCATTTCTCTCTGAAAATGCAAGGATGTCTGGAAAAAACCACCAATAAAGCACCAAATATCAAATAAAATTTCAAACTGGGTGAAAAAGTGGCTTTTTATGTGCCTGAGGGTTGGCAGCCTGTTGTTTCTGAGGGAAGATATTAAAATAAAGGTGCAATTTAAAAGAAAATTCAATTTAAAAATTGATTATGTTGTCCCAAAACCTTCAGAAATTTTGTTTCTTATCAGCGCGGGGCTCTGGGCTGAAACTTTTGCTCCTTGAGCCCTGAGGAGCTTTGCAAGCGTACGGAAAAAAAGGAATGCAAATATATCAACTTTGAGAGGTTTTATTCCCAAATCTACCCACCAGCCCAGTGTTTCCTTCCCTCCCTGCAATTTCCTTAATGAAAACGAGGTGCAGAAATGGGATTTTCAGGGATCTCCCCCTGCTTGGTGACACTCCTGGGGATTCACAGGGGAGAGGAAGTCGAAATCTTGGGTTCTTCAAGGCTTTTGCAACTGAACTATAAAAAACTTAACAAAGAGTCTGCTTCCCCTTTGGGGCTCAAAACCAGGTGGGAGTTTACCTCAAGAGCTCAGTCCATAGGCTTAGGAAAGAAAGTTTTGTAGATGCTGGGAGGAAAAGGCAGAAATGCAGATTTTTGCTGCGCCAGCCGCATGTTTCAGGGACGTGGGATCCTGAAAAATGCGATTACGCTGCCAAAACCCTTCGGTTGTAATGGCCAGGTTAGGTTGTTACAGGTCTGAGTTGCTTTGGAGTGGGGAATGTGTGTAATTATGCCTGCAGGATTGCAAAAAGGGAGATGGGAATATCTGGAAATGCCAAATATTCACCTTGTCGGCGGGTCGGAATCCGCGCTGCCGTCTGGCAGGAAGGTGTAAATTCGCTTTTGGTGTGCGAGTGTGAAACCTGCTTAAATAACCAGGGAAATAGGTGAGAATTTGCTCTGACCTTCCAAATTAACCCAAATTATAGAAGCAAATTTCATTATTAGGTCGGATTGAGGCTTTCTTTTTAATTTTAAGAAAAACTGGTCTTTCTCCTTCATGCGACAGAACTCTTGCAGCTGTCTACGATCACATCCCACATTATGGCAAAATATGAAAACTTCTCCTGCCTTCCCAAGGCTTCCCCACATCATCGGTCACGGTGACCGGGCCCGAGCTGTAAATACATCTGTAATGACAAATTAAACCCAATTATCTGCCAGGCCTGAGCACTGAGGTCTTCCCACACACGGGTGCTTGTACTTGGTGTGACAGCGCTCAAAAATAATCCCAGCACCGTTGGCACAAGTGGCATTAAAAGCTCTTTTGAAAATGCCCGTGTTTTCAAACCTTCTCCAAAATGTTGGGGATTTTTCCAATTTTTTCCCTTTTTTTTTCCTTTTTTTCCCTTTTTTTCCTTTTTTGCAGGAGCTCCTTGCTGCAGGAGCTTGTTGAGTTTGCAGCATTCCCCGCGCTCTTGCACCTTTCTAAACGCTCCCGGCGCTCGGCGGCGATTTCTTTTTCAATACGATAAGCTCAGGCTGGATTTTCTCATCCCCTAAAAAAAGAACTGGCGGGTGCTGGGTGTGCTCCAAAAGAAGAGCCAGGCAGAGATTTTCCAAGTTGGATGCAGATCTGACCCCGTCATCAGCGCTGAAATGTTTCAGCTTTGGGGTTTTGGCAAGACCTGGATTTTAAAGCCAAATTTAGGGCAGCGTCAACTGGAAGCGAAAATAATTTTTTCTTTTCCAAGAAGTGCCCAGTGATTAATTTTTTTGCTTAATTATTTGCTGGCACAGAGGGGTTTTTTTGCTTAATGAGGTGGATACCTAATTGTAAAATGAAGTCTTTGCAGTGGGGAGCAAGTTGGGTATTTCCAATCTCTTTTTGCTTTCTCTGTCTTTTTAAGGCCAAACATGCTCTGGTTTTTAGGAACAGCCATCCCATTAAAAACCAGAAAAACCAGTGACACAGAAAAGAGCAACCTCAAAAATACCCACATTCCTTGCTCAGAACTGAACTATCCCTGCATTAAAGCGCAGGGCAGTTCACTGGGAGCTGGTGCAGGATCAGGCCCATGCAAATAGATTCCATAGGGAAGAAACTTAGCCCACTGCAAATTACATGGGAATTTACATGTGTTCTCAGGGAGGTGAAACCCCAAAATCCAGTGGGACCTTCCTTTTTTTTCCTGAGAAGTGGCGACTTCGTTTATATGCTGCAGCATGAAGGAATTCAGGATGTTTTTTTAATTATTTTTAGTCACCCCTAAAGCTTGTGAGACCCTTATCAGAGCCAGCTGGGCTTGAACCACTCACACCAGATTTGGGAGAGACTCAGAAATTAATTTTGTTTGTGAAAGAGGAAAAGAAATAACTCCTGGAAAGCCAAAAATTAACAATTTTTGCAGCAGAGGTGGGGCGAGGGCAGCCGGATGAGGGATCCCTCAGGGCTGATCTCCTGTCTCCACCAGGGACTGGTACTGGATTGCTTCTGAATCTGGGATAACAAAATCGCTGCCTGGAAATGCTTCCTCCTAATCCCTGGGAATTAACTTGGTGTCTGCTTGGGGGAGCATTTCAGGAGAGGTCCCATGGCGGGATGCTGCTCGCTGTGCCTGCTCTCCTTCCCAGAGCTCAGCCCTTTGCCGCTGGACAATGCTTCCAGCGTGGTGGATTTACAGGGAGCTGGGATGGGGCTGGGTCCCCATTGCCATCAGACTCTCCTAAAAGGTTAAAACCCAAATTTGGGGGCAGAGCTGAAGCAGGGAGGGAGAACGAGGTCACGCCAGTCCCTCCAAGCAAGATTTTGACAATTCTTCCTGGTCTTTCCATATGGAGCTCCCTGTGTTCATAATATTTAAGCAAATTCCAGGCTGTCCTCTGATCTTGAGGGCCTCCTTTGGCTCTGCAAACACCTCCAGACAGTTCAGGAGACATCTCCCTCTTGCTGGATTCCCAGCTGCCCACCCCTGGCTGTTGCCAGCCCTTGTGCTTTGGTGCACCTCAATTTTCCTTCAAGCTCCAGCTTCCGGAGTCCTGTTATCATATGTCAGGCTCTGCTCTTTCAGAAAGGGAAAGAACAGCTTTCCTGGGCAAGGGAGAGGCTGGAAAACCCTGATTCCTTCATGCTGAAATCCTAGACAAGGCAAAAAAAACCACCCCAACCTAATATTTATTATTCAAACTCCTATGACTTTCCAAGCCAGACTCTTGGATTTGCAAGCCAGAGAGCCACTATTATTCAACATCCAGGGCTCACAGTGCTGGAGCTGTAAAAAAAAAATCAGTGAGGCCCTGAGCCGCAGACATCAGGACTCCTCCAAATGACGTGTGGTCCCAGATGTCTGAGATTATTTTGGGAAGGGAGTGCTGGCCCCAGGGGCTGCCTGCCCAGGGGGCTGGCTGCTGGGAAGGACTCTGGGTCGGGACATGCCTGGGTGGTGTGGAGCATGAGAGGGGCAGCTGGTTTGGGGGTGGGATGTCTCTTCCTCACACTCCCCTGGGCTGGGATGATGCTCTGGATCCTGGGTATGACTTTTCCCATGTTTCAGTCCTTCATTATTTCCCTAGGATACATGAATGATGCTGTAATTTATCCTGCCCCTCTGGACATGAAAATCCGGGCTTGAGGGTCTTTTCACTTCCCAAAATAAGTAGGACCACAATCAGGAGGGTGAAATCCCCCTTGCACCCCCTTCCCTTTGCCTCGAGCCAGGGAAGGGTCTCACTCTTTCCTGCTCTCCCTGAGCACTTCTCTTCCCAAACCCACATCCCAGTCAGGCTCTGGCACCTCCCTCCTCACAAATCAATAACAACGGGTGAGCAGGTTAATTATAATCACAGAATAAACGCCGCGGTCTCAAAGTTCACCCAACTTCAGCAGCATTTCAAAACGAGCGGACGGCGCCAAGAAACTTTCATTGATTCCTCTGGGGCAGGTGTGGGAGTTTGAACCTGTCCCCAGGCTGATCTTGATTCGAGGCTACTCAATTTTCCTCCTTATCTCGACTTTCGCCTATCTTATAATGCCTGTTATTTTAGATAAAAAGTCCAATCAATTGAGTTAGAAAAACTGCAAGTTATATGTGGCCCTGATAAGTTCCGTACCTGCCGTTTTATTGGCCTGGGCTGCGAAGTGACCTTTGCAGATGCTTTATCATCCCCTCCTCCTGCCCCGCTCGGGGGCTGAGTTGACTTAACATCCAGAATAACTAATAAAAGAGGAAAAGAGAAGGGCCAGAGGTTAGACAAACTCACTGTCCCCTCTAACGTGATGAGCTCTAGTAAACACCTTTTTGTTTGTCCCTGGCTGGAGTCCCGCTGGGAGGCCGGGATCTGGCCTGGCTTGTGCTGGTGCAGCTCCTCTGAGTGGGATTTATCAGTGGAACAGCTCTGAACTGGAGGCAGAGCCTGTGTCTAAATCAGTGAAATTAGAACAAAACTGGGACGGGGGTTTGGAGTTTGGATACGTCAGTATTGGTTGGTGCTGTCATGCTCAGGGAGGGATTGGATATGTGGAGCAGTCCTACCTATTCCATATATTCCTGCACATGGTATAGATGTGTTTCATATTTATAAAGAGAGGTGTTTTAATATATCATATGTGGTTTACACATATAAAATGAGTTTTTAAAAATATATATATGTGTGCACAAACGCACACATATATATGCACACACCATTCTATATAGCTAAGTTCTATTAAGTCACAGAATAATAATAATAATTTTAATAGCAAAACCAGAAAGAATTGATTTGAGATGATTCCTAACTTGCTACAAAGGCATTCTCAAGGACATCCCAGGCATCCCTGCCTATGGAAGAGGGTCTGGAACTAAATGATGCTTAACATCCTTTCCAACCCAAACCATTCTGTGTTTCTAAGACATGTTCTGTGCATATATACAAATATATATGTTTATATACATACATACCACATGCCCACAAATATAATAACAACAATAATATAATTGTATTATTGTATTCCTACCAGAAAGATTTTGCCTGTTTGCTTTAGATAAATGTCTATCCTTCTGATCTGAGGGAAAAAAAAAAAAACAACCCACCCCAAACTTGGAGTTTCTGGTGTTGTAGGACTGTAGAAGTGCACATTTTAAGATCTCTAGCAGGACAACCAACTCAGCAGTGGCTGAGGGCATGTGGATGAGGCTTTGGAATGCCCAAGGATGCACATTTCCCCCATCTCCTAATGAAACCCAGCAGACCATAATCTTCAGTCACTGGTGAAGAATCATCTTGGTGTTTTCCTGTGCAGAGGCAGGGGTTGGACTCAATGTTCCCTGTGGATCTCTTCTAGCTGAGGGTATTCTGTGATAATTCTTAGCCCCTGGCATGGTCCAAGCACAGACCATCTCAGCCTGAGCCCAGCATCTCCTGGTGCAGCTCCTGGGAAGAAGTTTGGGTGTGACTGGGGTCTCAGAACATTTGAACATGGCCAGACTCTGCCGGCTGGGCTTAGGGTCAGGCTTCACCACCTACCCTAGCTGGCCCTGGCTCACTGGTTACCCTGCAGCCATAAGGCCAATTCCCATGGCTCAGCCACAGAGCAGAGGCTTGGCAGGACTCCACAGCACACCTGCGTGTGGTCCCCTGTGGGGACACCAAGAATGGCTGCACATGACCCATTACCTGTTCCCAACTCAGAGACAGCTGCCCAGGAGGGACCATGGCACTGTAAATCCCAAGCTTTTTTGATCCTCTTCCTTTTTCCCCCACTGTCCCTTCCCAGAGGCCATCAAAGAAGAGTCTCAAGGGGCACATCCACTTGGAGATGGGCCAGATTTCAAGGAGGGCAAGGTTGTGGCTATTTTTTCTTTGTCAAAAGAGAGAAAGACCATTTCCAGGGGCCTCCTGCCAAGCAGACCCCAGTCTGTGGCTGACCCCATCCTGCCCATTCCCTGGGCTCTCCATGCTAATCTGAGATTTGTTAAAAAATATTTGGACAGTCGATAAGCGGAGGAATCTTCTGTTTATCAGAGGAGCCTCGGATATTTACAAGTGTAAGAACTGCAAGGAGGAGTAAGGAAAGGGAGGTCACCTTGGTGGGTGGGAGCTCACCCAGGCACAACTTGACAGTCAGCAGAAGCTGCTGTTGGACACCAGGTTGGTCTCAAAAAGGTGGCCAAGAGGCTCCCACCAAAAGACCCTCAGGGATGCCAGCATTCCTGTCTCCTTCAAAGCAGGCTGTGCACCTTTGGGATGTGGGACATGGTCCTTCAGTGTGTGTGTGGACTGTCTCTCCACTCAGCTCTGGGAGAACCACGGGGCTGGATGGTTTGGGCTCTGGTGGTTTTTGTGTGCTGAAGAGCTGTCAGTGCTTTTCCAAACAACCAGGTTGGCCATCCCCCCAGCTCCTGCCCCTTCCCAAAGTACTGTTTAGATCTGATTTAGAGGAATCCAGCTTGTTTCCACCCACCCTTCTTCCATTAATTTCTTATCTCCAGCTGTGGCTTTTGAAAGCTGTCCTCTTGTCCCCCTCCAGTGTCACTCCTTGTCATAGGGAAAGGACAGCGTCACCATGAGATGAAAAACCTTGCTCAAGGGCATCCTAATGCAGAGCCAAGACTCAGCTCCAAGCCAGGCCCAGAATTTGCCCAACCTCCCATCGTGGCCCTCCTGCACATGATCTCAGCTGGTCCTTTGGCTGCTTCCACCTCCACCGTCCTTCAAAGCGCAGAAAACATATCCATGAAGGAAAAGGAGTATTCCTGGCTGCTGGCAATGGTGTGTGCCACAGACCTTGGCTTGCTGCAGGCAGAGCAGGGAGTGCTGCAGGGGAGGGACACAATGTTCCCTTTGCCTTGACGTGAAACATTTGGCCTGGGAAGGGTTGCACGGGAAATGTCTCGCTGTGGTGTTTCGCGAAGCCAGGGAAAAAGCAGATTTCTTTGCCTTCTGGAAAGCCAGACTGTAGGGTGAATGTTTCCTCAGCAATAAGTAGGGTCTTTATGTTTTCAGAGGGAAAACTGTTTGGCCCACGCAGCTAACTGGGTACACAGCCATTTTCTCCACCACAGATGTGTCAGATAAACCCTAAAACTTTCTGGGATGGCACCAAGCCATTTCTGTGAGGCTGCACAATGATGCTTTTTGCTTGAAACCATGTTTCTGGCTAAGTGTGGGGAATTTACCTGGTTCCCCACTTCCTGCAGATCCTCAATCACATGGGTGATGCCTTCTGTTAACCCAGACCAGGGGAGAGCAGGGAGCCACATTCCCCCAGCTCCCATCCCAGAGATGAGCACTGCTCAGACAGGCGCTGTCCTGCTTTCCCTGTGTTTAGATCCCATTAATCTCTAAAACCCTGGGTGAATTTTCCCCAAATTCTGTCTGAGAGAAAACAGGAAGAGAAAACAGGAATGAGCAAAACCTGTTTTTACAGGAACACCCTTGGCTCCATTAGCTCCATCCTAACTTTCTGATCCCAGCCTGTGTG
Organism: Fringilla coelebs; assembly: GCF_963513975.1. Classification (NCBI taxonomy): domain Eukaryota; kingdom Metazoa; phylum Chordata; class Aves; order Passeriformes; family Fringillidae; genus Fringilla; species Fringilla coelebs. The sequence continues at coordinate 4,031,836 of NC_140030.1, forward strand.
CCAAGATGGTGATGACCCCATGGACAAAGGAAAGGCTCAATGACAGCTTTCCTTTGGCTACAGAGCTCCCCCATGCATAAATCTGGGATTTTAAAATTTGCCCAGTCACTCCCTGCCCATTCCCCTTTTATCTCTCCTCTTTTTTTTTTTTTTCCTTCTCTGCCCCAATCCTGGACCAACCACCCCTTTTAGCTGGGATGTGATCTGACCAGAAACCTTTTGGTGGGTTTTTCCCCTTGAAACTTCAGCTTCCGTAATCATGCAATTCAGGGAAACACCTCAACCCGTCCCAAAGGAAAAGAAGATGTGACTTTCAGCTCCTCTAGCTGCAGCAAAGTGCTGGTTTAAGGGACCCCAAAAGGCTAGAAGAATAGGAAGGATTTCCAAACTGCCACTTTTTAATGGGAACAATTTTGGGATTTGGGACAGAGTGGCTGGGAATGGTAAATCCTGTTTCCCCTGCCATGCTCTTGTGGCTGTCCCTTGAAGCAGAAGGTGAGGGTGTCCTGGGTGGGATTCCAGGGTGTCCATGTCCTTTGCCTCAGCTGCGAGTGCCCCCGAGAGTCCATTTGGGGTTTGTGTATACACAGGATCGTGGCTCTCACCTCTTATCATAACAAATTGTTTTAGGAAACTGCTTCTCTGCTGGGAAAACTGCTCTCAGGCTGTGTTTAGAGCCTCTAAGTGGCCTGGCTGTGTTTGAAGGACAGTTCCTCCTTTGCTGAGTTGCTTCATTGGGTTGAGAAGACACTTCTGCAGGGGGAATTGTTGATATCAAATATCTCTCCAGCTGTAAACAAAACTCCAGTGCTATATTAATGGAAGTCTCTTTCCATCCAGAGAGGGTGAAGGCAGGAGGGGTTGGAGGGGAGTAGAAGACAACCACGTTCTTTCGCATGCAGGAGGGTCTGACCCAAACCAGGGTAGGGAGGGCTCTTTGTCCCCTTCCACGGGATGGTTTGGGAAAAGAAATTCATAAATTGGATGCTGGCACTGAACTGAAGGATTCAAAACCCTTCCTTTTTCTGTTACCATTCCTTAGGTTCCTGATCCATCAGGTTTATGCATTTAAGATGATTTTCCCTGTGCAAAGAGATTTAATCACAGAATCACAGAATGTTTTGGGTTGGAAGGGACATTAAAGCTCATCCAGTTCCACCCCCTGCCATGGACAGGGACACCTTCCACTATCCCAGGTTGCTCCAAGCCCCATCCAAACTGGCCTGGACCACTTCCAGGGATGGGTTGCTAAAGAAAGCCCAAAGGTCTGGACTCAGGAATGGATGTAGTGCCAGGCTGGCAGAGTTGGGGTTTGCAGAGATGGTAGGAAGAAGTCACCTCAAGCCACGCTGCAGGCTCAAGCCTTAGGTTGAGTTGCAAGTGGTTATCTGGTTCTCCTGTTTGGGAAGGCAAAATTCCTCAGACTTTGGGTGAGTGAGAGGTGCTGGAGGTGTGGGCTGGCAGGACCAGCTCCGATCTGCTTTTTTGATGACCTCAGCATTGTCTGTACAGGCCGATCTCAGTGGATGTGGAGGACCCCTCCCAACAAAAAAGTGTCACGAAGGGCCACATCCAAGAATTCTTTTCTCCCTACCAGACCCCTGTGCCCCACTCAGGAGTCACTCCTGGCTCCCTGGGGACTGGATATCCCATTGTGGAAAGTATTTCTGACATGAGCACACTCAAGGCCTCACCCAAGATTAGCGGACTGTTGTGCAACACACAAATGACATTTCCTGCCCTGGGGACCTTGCAGTGCTCATAAACAGTAGACGTGAGGGGGAAAAAAATCTCATTTTACACAGCAAGTTGATGACCAGGATAGGGATGGGACACAATTCATCCTCTCCACTGGTCATTCAGTGAGATTTCATGATCTGCTTTCATGTGAGAAGCTCCTTCATTGACTAAAGGCAGGGTTTTATGAAGAATTAAGTAGAAGGCCATCAGGATTAGCCAACACCAGGGACCCAGCCCATAAAAAGGACTGAATGATCCCAAGATACAAGATAAGGGCTTGGCAAAGGCACGTGGGGAAGCTGAACATTCAAAGAGGAAGATGAGGCCACTCAGCACACATGAGGCTCCCCCAGCCGTGGGCTGATGTCCTTCTCAGCCCGATCAGCAAATCCTTTCCTCAACCCTGTCCCAGTGCTGGCTGTACCTGGCTTTGGGAGAGGGAGTAAATCTCTCCAGCAGAAAGGCCATTCCAGAGGTCACCGGATGGACCCATAAATCTCCATTATCAGGCAGCGGCTCCTGTGCCACAGAACGGAAATTATTGCCCTGAGTGTGACTGGGGGAGCCTTTCCTTCCCCCCTCATTGTTCAGGGCCCTCCGGGAGCCGCTCGGGCCATTTGCTGCCTGAATAAACGTTTCCTTTCCCGGCTGCAAAGTACAAGGAATAAGTGTCAGGGGATCTCATAATGCCAGGATTTAGAGCTCCAGCCCTGAGCCAGAAGCCAAGGAAACACTTTGCTGCTTTTTTCCTGGGGAGTCTCCTTAATCCCCATTATTAATAACAGTGACAAATTAAACAATTAGTGCATTTGAAGCCCAGTGACCTCCATGCCCAATTTAGCTCAGCCTGATGGTAGATCCCAGCTCCTGTGGGCTCTGAGCCCTGGGAACATTTTGGTTTCCTGGGTCCTGAACACCCACCCACATCGAACTGCACAGGCTGCAGGTCTTCAGGTGACCCTTTCTCATTATTTTGTAGATCTTCAGGGTTCTTCAGGGCAGGGGGGATTTGTGTCCAGAAAGACAGCTCAGAAAACTCCCCTTGGCAACTTCATCCTGGAGTTTACTGGTGCTGTGAAATTACATACACACACACACACACACACACATATATATATAAAACGGTATATATACAAAATAACAATTATAAAAATACCAGTCGCTTGTTTCCCACTTCCTTAGGGCCCAAACACCCTTTACTCAATAAATGACACGCACCAAGCCCATATCATCTCTAAACCAACTTCCAGCAGTGTTCAAGACACCTCCTGTGCCATCCCAAAGCATTCTTTGAAGCAGGTGAGGATATCTCTCCTCCAGGTGATATCTTTTGAGGTCAAGGAGCTCTCCCTGCTCTGTCACGGCTGAAGGAATATTTTTAATGAGGTTGCACTTGGCAGGTGTCATCTGACTCAGCACTGGGTGGTGCCCAGAGGGGACACACCCATCTGATAGGACCGTGATTAGGGAGAGCCGCCCATTGCTGGAGCCTCGGTGTCCCTGGGAACAAAGTCTGTCCCTTCCCTGACTCAAACACTGATGATTCCTGTTTATGAATGTTCACAGGGATCACCTTTGCCTGCAGCTGAGAGGGGAAAGTCTCACAAATGTTATTGCCACGGAAGCAGAAGGGGAGTTTTGGAAACTTCAACCAATGAAAGTTTGGATGGGGCTTGGAGCAAGCTGGGATAGTTTTAAGGTGTCCCTGCCCATGGCAGGGAGTTGGAATGAGATGGCCTTTAAGGTCTCTTCCTACCCAAGCCATTCTGTGATTCTTTGGAAGTCCCTTGAAAGAGATGTTCCAGACCCAAATCCCAAGGAAACTGGGGAAAAACCCCAACCGAAGAAATAGGGAAGAATATCAGTCAAATGCAGATGGAAAAGGAGAGCAGGTCTCAAGGCAGGTTTGCATTGGTGTTTTGGATGTTGATGAGAAACCAACACTGAAAATAACATGGCACTGGAGCTGGGTGTCCCACTCTTGGGAAATAAGACTCAACTCTTAGCAACAAATTATTTATTGCCAGCAGGTAGAAGACTTACATTTTTCTAAAAGCAGAAATATATCCATACTTGACATTTTTTTGAGGGACCTTCTTATTCAAGAACTAGTCCAATTCTTAACATTTCTGAGGAGCTGTTAGGAATTTTCTCCTTTGTCTTTATTAAAAACTTTTATATTTTGGTTTCCTGGTGGAAGAATTTCCAAGAAAGACTGTATTTTGTAATTAGTCACAGACACAACTCAAATCAGTCAACTTTTAACTGTTACCTTTTGATTACCTCTGCTCAGCTAAATTCTCCCTGGATTATGTCCACAACTCTGTAGTGAATTATTTTCGAAGAAGAAGGCATTTTTTACAGGAAAAAAAATACTGCAAAAATACTTTGGCTTTTTCTTTGGAAAATTATAATCAAAAATCTCAACAACTTCTAAGATTAAAAAAAAAAAAAAAGAGTGAAATGTTTTCCTTTCTTGAGATTTTTCAAGGAAACGAGTTCTTTCCTGACCAGCTGTTCCAATCCCTTCTCTTTTCAAAGGAAGTTTATTTGATCTAGATTTTGGCTGTGACTCAATTGTCATTTTAAGGGTGAAAGTGAGGGTTATGGTATCACTGAATCCATGTAGACAAAAATCACCTGGAGGGATTCCCATCTTTTTGAAAACGCCAGAATTGCCCCAGGGTAGTGATATTTTTCTAAGCTGCTGGGAAGACACTGGATTCCTGCTTTTCTGGATCCAGAGCTGCTTAGGTACAATAAATTAGCGCTCTCTACCATTTCCCCATGGGCACACAGTGTAACCTCCAGCCATTTTTAGCCAGATCTTCTAGGGAGAATTAGGCTCACGTGGATATTTGTCTCTGCTAACTGGCGCCACTTCATTAATTTTTCTGTCCTTTGGCCGCTTCACAGTTATGCAGTTTCCTGCAGATTTTCCAAAAATAGTCTGGGGAAAAGAGAAAATAAGGCCATGTCTGAACGTAACCCTTGCTAGACATCAGAGAATCCACATAGGACTGAGGCACGACTCAGCCAGAAGCCAAATTTTGTTAGTTTGCTCCTCGGAGAGCAATTGTCTTCCAGCAGGAAGCTGAGATTTTTGTGTAAAAAGCAGGTGGACAAAAAAATACAGAGACAGTGAAGTTCTTGGTTTCTGGAAGGGTTTGTATGGAATGGGGAGGGAACTGTGTCTTTCCAAAGGATGATGCAGTTGAGCTGTGTTGTGCTGACCTTTGAACCTCCTGGTTCTGTCACAGCCAGAGGGACTGGACTGGCCCAGCCCAGGGCAGTTCAGAGAATGACAGAATGGTTTGGGTTGGAAGGGACCTTAGAGTTCTTCTCATTCCATGCCCCTGCCATGGGCAGGGACACCTTCCACCCTCCCAGGTTGCTCCAAGCCCTGTCCAGCCTGGTCTTGGACACTTCCAGGGATGGAACAGCCACAGCTTCTCTGTGAAACCTGTACCAGGGACTCCCCACCCTCACAGGGAAGAATTTCTTCCTAACATCTGACCTAACCCTGCCCTCTGTCAGTTTAAATGCATTCCCCCTTCTCCTATCACTCCATGCCCAACTGTCCCTCACATCCCAGCTGCAGCAAAGCCCCAGTGCAGGATGTACCAGGAATGAATGGGTGAATGCAGCAAGCCCTGGAGTGTGGCATCAAGCAGGGTACAGATTTCCATGAAAAGCTGAGCCTCTAACAGACATAAATTCCAACAATCCCTGTCAGCTGTCAGCCTGAGCTGGGGTTTGAACCCCAGGGGCATGGAATGGTTTGGGTTGGGAGGGACCTTAAAGACCATCCATTTCCAACCCCCTTCCACAGACAGGGAACCTTTATGTTGTACATGTGGATTCCTGCAACTCAGGAGATGTTCTCTGTGCAGAGAATGGAGTGAAGGCACACAAACCTCCCCTTGGAGGTTCCTCCCCTGCAGCCATTCCCCCCAGCAGAGGGGCTGGGTGAGGAGCATTCCCATGGGGAGCAGGGCACATGGAATGGTTTTCCCTGCCCAGCTGAGATGCAGCTGCCTGACCTCTGGGCAGTTCTGCTCTGTGGGGTTTGTGTTTATCTATGGTCCCAGGAATCTGCCTTGATTGTAACCAGGATTGTTCACTTGCCCCGATCTGCTTGCCCTGGCTATGGCCAATCTTGAAAATTGGATAACATCAGAGCAGAAGGGAAAGGTTTCTATTTCTGCCTCCTGGTATCTGTGTCCCAGCACATCCCTGCTGCCACAGAAGTCCTGTAGCCATGGTAAGGAAATGAGTCCCCCTTCCCAAAAATCCTGGGGGGGCTCCCTTGGGGAAGGAAGATCTGTTTCTTGCAACCTATAAAATTTGAAAATTTGTGATTTCTTGAAATATCCCTTCTGGGCTAAACTGAGAAGCAGAGCAGCAATTACAGGTACGGCCACCTAATTAACAGAGTCTCTTCCCTTCTCTCCCATCCTGGCAGCAGAATTTTTTGATGATTATTCCGAGGGGCGAGAATGTGTCAACTGTGGGGCCATGTCCACCCCGCTGTGGAGGAGGGATGGCACGGGGCACTACCTCTGCAACGCCTGCGGGCTCTACCACAAGATGAACGGCATCAACCGGCCCCTGTTCAAACCCCAGAGGAGGCTGGTAAGTCAAGATCACACATGTGGGAGGAGGAGGAGGAGGCAAAGAAATCTCAGCCAGCTGGAGATGCCAGGGGTGTTTCAACTCCCATCTGCCCAGCTGAGGTCCAGACTTTCAAAACAAGCCAGATTTTCTCATGCTTGGGATACTCCAAGCCCTGGTACTGCTCAGAGCAGTTCTTCAGACACTCAGACAGGCAGTGGAAGGGGCTGTAGGACACAGGGTGATTTTGGGATATTTGGAGGAAGGGCAACTCTTTCCAGTTCCAGCACAGCACCAGCCCATCCTCTCTTACCCACAGGGGTGCCTGGTCACTGCTGGGTGAGCCCCTCACTTCATGGTGACTTTTCTGGATACTTTTTTTGGACACTCTTCTTCCAGATCTGTTGGGTGAGGTGAAGTCCCCTTGTAGGGCAGGTCAGGGCATCCCAAAGCCTCTGGGGTCAGGGTGGGGTATGCACTAGGAACCTGGGGGACAGGAACAGGATTGTTCAGCCTGGAAAAGAGAAAGCTTTGGGTTGACCTGATTGCAGCTTTCCTGAAGGAAGCCTATAGGAAAGATGGAGAGACACTGTTTACAAGGATGACAGGACAAAAGAGAATGGTTTCAAACTAACAGAGAAGGTTTAAATGGGATATTAGGAAGAAATTCTTCCCTATGAGGGTGCTGAGACCCTGGCACAGGGTGCCCAGAGAAGCTGTGGCTGCCCCTGGATCCCTGGAATTGCCCAAGGCAAATGTGGATGGGGCTTGGAGCAACCTGGGAGAGTGAAAGGTGTCTTTGCTCAAGGCAGGGGGTGAAACTTGATGATCTTTAAGGTCCCTCCCAACTCAAACCACTCCATGATTCTGTGAGCTCAGTGTTGATATCTGCTGCTCCCTGCATGTTTTGGTGAGGGGTTTTGGGAAGGTGTCTGTGTTCCCAATGACATGAGTCCATCACGATAGGCTAAGGAGGTTGGGACTGTTCAACCTGGAGAAGAGAAGGTCTTGTGGAGACCTCACAGCCCTCTCCAGTATCTGAAGGATCCTACGGGGAATCTGTGACTCTTCATCAGGAACTGGAGTGACAGGAAATGAGCAGTGGGCACAACTTTAAAGACGGGAAATTTAGGTTTGGTATTAATATGAATTTTTCTCTGTGAGGGTGGTGAGAGTCTGGAATAGGTTACCCAGGGAAGCTGTGGATGCTCCAACCCTGAGAGTGTTCAAAGCCAGGCTGGATAAGGCCTTGAGCAACCTGGTCTAGTGAAGGTGTCCCTGCCCATGGCAGGGGACTGGGGCTAGAGCTTTAAGATCCCTTCTAACCCCTTAAAATTCTATGATCCTACAACATTCTATATTTCATTAACATTCTATGATCATGAACCCAAGCTAAAAGCAGCCACCGGAAAGCCAGATTTCCACACTCCTTGTTTTCCACGAGGCTCCATCCTCACACTGCCCTGCTCTTTGCATCGCTCAGCCCCGTCTGTGCCCAAACCCAGCCGTCCCCTGTGGGTGACAAAAGTGACACGGGCAGCCTGAGCGCTGCCAGCAGCCACGGGCACCGAGCGCCCTCTTGTGAAGCGCCTTTCCAGAGTCCGACTGATCCAGGCAGGATCTCACCCCGGCACCCAGGACCTTCCCTCTCTCATTTACTGGCCTCTAAGGCCTGAGCTTTGAAGGATGGTGGCAAAAGCCAGGCAGGTGCGGAGGATGTGGCTTTTTCTTCCTCCATCTCCCACTGTTTCCCAGCTCAAAACTTGTATTTTATATGGCTTCAAGCCCATTGCTTTCTCCTGTTGCCTTCTGAGCCTGACTAAACCAGTTCACCCAGAAAAGGAACTTTGGGTCTGCTCCCTGTACTAATTCATTAGTGAGACTTCCTATTAATTATCCCTCTTTATCAAGAGGAAGAAAACACTGCTGGAAGCTTCTCTTTTTTTATCTTCCCCTTGAGCTCTATAAACAACATAGCACAAAGTCAGCAAGGAATATGTAACATTTATGGTATTGATAACATTTTCTTGGGATAGCCAGGATGCCTGGAAGGGCTTGGGAGCTGGAAAAGGCAGGATGGTCTGAGATCCAGACACCCTACAGTAGGTGTGTACACGTGCAGGGGGTCTCTAAGGTGCCACTAGAGCTGCTGGAGATCTGGGGCTCTGTTCAGGTGATGTGGGATTCTGGAGAAAAGGAGGTTCAGGGGGGACCTTCTGGCCCTCCACAACTCCCTGACAGGAGGGGGCAGCCGGGTGGGGCTTGGGCTCTGCTGCCAGGAAACAGAGACAGGATGAGAGGACAGAACCTCAAGCTGTGCCAGGAGAGATTCAGGTTGGACATCCAGAAGAATTTCTTCACTGAAACAGTGGTCAGGCATTGGCAGGGGCTGCCCAGGGAGGTGCTGGAGTCCCCATCCCTGGAAGTGTCCAAGGAACAACTGGATGTGGCCCTCAGTGCTCTGGGCAGGGTGACAGGGTGGTGATTGGTCACAGGTTGGACTCGATGGCCTTGGAGGTCTTTTCCAATGATTCTATTTTATGTCTGAGATGGCCCAGGGGAGCTGAGACCCCCTGGAGTCAGTGGAAAGGCAAGAGGGGCGGAAAGAGGCAGCTGGACAACTGCAAAGGGGCAAAAAGACAAAAAGCCAGAAAAATACGAGAGGCAAGAGGAGAGGGAATCCTGAGATGGGGTGGGGTGAGCTGGTTGGGATGTGGGGTGCAGCTGGTGAGGGCATTGCAGGGCTCACTGTTTCCTTGCTCTGTTGTCCCCACAGTCAGCATCCCGCCGTGTTGGGCTCTCCTGTGCCAACTGCCACACGACAACCACCACGCTCTGGCGCAGGAACGCTGAGGGGGAGCCTGTCTGCAACGCCTGCGGGCTCTACATGAAGCTCCACGGGGTAAATCCTTGCTGTGGGAGGGTGCTCGTGGCACCAGGCTGGGGGCTGGGTTCTTCACACAGCTCTGTGCTCTCCTGGAATTGCTTTTCCTGCTGTCCTTTTGGGTTTAGTCCCCCTCAAGGTTATGTCGTGTTTATACCTGCAAGGGGGTGTACACGCTGGGTATGTCTCACTTACTAATTAGGTCTCCTTTGAAAATAAGTCTTAAAACCCTAATAAAACAAGGCCCAGATTCTTCCCACATAAATTCAGGCACTTTAGTAAAAAAGGCAAGTCAGGAGCACAAACACATGAGCTGTAGTTCCCTTCTGGCCCTAAAACACTCAATACTATGGTATGATCTGCCTTCTTATTCCCATCTGGATGCACATCTTGAATCTCCCCTGACCAGGGAATTTGGGCTCCATCTTGTTGTTGTTTTCAATTAAACCAGCTCAACCACAAGTTAGAACTGGAATGATGTTCTCTTAGATGACCTTAAGGACATTTAGAAACCAATGTGCTTTTCTATTTGGACTGGCAGGTTCCAAGGCCTTTAGCCATGAGAAAAGAGGGAATTCAGACAAGGAAACGCAAGCCTAAGAACCTTAACAAAACAAAGGCACCAGCAGGTAAGTATTGAATGAAGGAATTTATTTTATTATGTGTATTTGTGTGCGCATTTGTATCTCTAGGAATTTATTTTATTATGTGTATTTGTGTGTGCACTTGTATTTCTAACCACAGTGCCCTTGAATTAGAGAGATCCAATGACAAAACAGGCCAATTTTTTAAAAAATGGGAGATGTCTAAATACCTGAATATCCTTCCTATTTTAAAATTCATTTTTACCACACTCACTTCTGGGTGAGTGGGCACGACTCTGTACTGAAAGGTCTTTGAAAAGAGCCTGTTTTACCCTCTGGTTTTACCCCAGGCCCATCCAGCAGCGAGAGTCTTACCCCGACCACCAGCTCCACCAGCAGCAGCAGCAGCAGCACCACGACCACCGAGGAAATGCGCCCCATCAAGACAGAACCTGGGCTCTCATCTCACTATGGGCACCCCAGCCCTGTTTCTCAGGTACTGAGGGGAGGTGCTGGCAGTGGGAAAAAAAAAAAAAAAAAAGGGAAATCGGATGGTAGACATGGGGAGAACATCCTCATAACTTTACTTAGGTACTTAAAGACAAGCACCTGAAGGGAGGCTGCAGGAAAAGATGGAGAGAGACTATTTACGAAGGTCTAGAGTGATAGGACAAAGGGGAATGGCTTCAAACTGAAAGAGAGAGGTTTAGATTGGATATTGGGAAGCAATTCTTCCCTGTGAGGATGGTGAGGCCCTGGCACAGGGTGCCCAGAGAAGCTGTGGGTGCCCCATCCCTAGAAGTGTCCAAGGTCAGGCTGGATGGGGCTTGGAGCAACCTGGGAAGGTGGTTGGTGTCCCTGCCCATGGCAGGGGGTGGGAAAGAGAAAATTATTAAGGTCTCTTCAAACCTAAATCATTTTGTGCTTCCAGAATTAGAAAGAAAGGGAGACAGGAGGAAAGAGCCTGCCCTAAGTATCCCACATAAGGTGCAATCTCCACCCCTGCAGCAAACCCAGACACATTTTTACAACAGCACCAGCCCACACTAAAGGGATTTACGTGGTTCTCTAAGGTTTGAAGCTTTTTTTCACAGCATTCTCCTTTTTCCATAGGCATTCTCAGTCTCTGCCATGTCCGGACATGGATCATCCATTCACCCTGCAATCTCAGCTCTGAAGCTTTCCCCCCAGGCTTACCAGTCAGCCATGAGCCAGTCTCCCCAAACCAGCTCCAAACAGGACTCCTGGAACAGCCTGGTGCTGGCTGAGAACCACGGGGACATCATAACTGCATAACCTGACCCTTTCCCTATGAACTCCAGGCTGATCTGCTTGAGAGATTAAGAAGATGCCACGTAATCATCAAGTCAATGTTGTCTCCACCTCCCCTACTCTCCTGCCTTCTCTCCCCTTGTGAGATGTTCCAGCAAAGAGGTAAAGAGAACTTATCCGAGGTGTAGGGGAGCTCTAATGAAATGAACAGAGAAGACTCAAATCTCAGAGTAACTCAAGGATTTGAAGCCTTTTTTCCCCACAGGCTGTAAATGAGCCTCTCTATTTGACTGTCACCACTTACTATGAAACAGCCAGAAACAGAGAGATGGACACAGTTCTTGAGTTTTATTTAACAATTAAATATATGGCATTTTAAGACTCAGACAGTGGTGGAACAGAGACACTTCTTCTGCCACCACCCATTCTTTTCCCAAACAGAAGAAAATGCCATTGTCTTCTCATTACCCAAATTCAGTGATCTTCCACCAAATGGAGCCAGTTCCAGGACAGTTTGCTGAACAGACTTCACTAGGGATTCTTTAGTGGCTTTAGTGGATTTGATATGATGTAGGGCAGAGAAAAAAAGAGACATCCCCCTTCCTCAGCTCACACATGTAGAGCACTGTCTTCATTTTTCTAGATGGTCTGGAAAGCTCATGAATGTCCATATTTAATAGTAACTCCTTTCCTATTTATCACTATGAAATCATGGGACTGTGTTTCTAAAAGATTGTTGGCTGAGCCTGGAGTAGGTCTGTCCAAAGTCAAAGGAGGATTTTGGAAGAAGGAACCTTCTGGAAGAAGGTAGATGAGACCCATGCTGGTCATCAAATCCTGGTGGAAATGGCTGGGCTCTTCCCTGATGGATAGCGACAAGCCAGGTTTAAGATGATTCAAGAGCACAGCAAGTGAAAGATGCTCTTCTAACACTGCTGGGCCACTGCTTTTCAGACAGATAATTTAATTATTTTGCCTATTTTTATGTTGGTTTGGATGCCACTGATGAAATCTGACTGTCACTTATTTTTGGCTGTACTGTGAGTGTCCATTTCCCCCTAACAGCTGGCTCGTGACCATTTCCCACATCTAATCCTTTAGGATTTCACTTTTTGCAACAAGCAGTGGCTTCAGCCCCTACTGGAGGTGGCAGGGGCTGTTTTCCTTATCATGCATGTGCACAGACTTGCTTGCCTGCAAGAGAAGCACAGCTCCATTAAACAAGACTCGACTGTGTACTTGCCCATAAGGCTCTCAGCTACCAGGGAATCCTGGCAAATGGAGTTGGAAGAGATGCTAAGAGCAGGACTCATTCCCTTTTCCCAAAGGGATCAGTCCTGCCTAATCCAGCCCTGACTGCTTCTGGTTTAACAAACACAAACTCCAGCACAGCAGATGCCACAGCTCCCCTGGGCAGCCCAAGTGCTTCACCAGATGCTTCCCATGATGTTTGCATCAACATTTCCAAGGAAGGACAGCTTTGCCTGTCCACGCAGAGAGTTCCTGGGAGACCTCATCCTGCAAGATTCTTCACTCTGGTTTCTGTCTGCTCCCAAGCTCTGTTACCCTTCTTGCCTTCCCAGCTCCTCTCTTTTCCTCCCCCCCATCCAGAACTCGAGTACAGAGTGAAAAATCTCTAAGGGGGATTGTGCAACCCTCTCAAATGTGCTACCCTCTGCCTCCCACTCCACAGGGAGTGTTCTTCCACACAAACTAAGGCACGTGACTTGGTGAAGAGGAGAGTCACGACAGGTTTGAAGCAAAAGAATGGCATTGTGTTGTCTTTGCTTGAACTCACCCTTTTCCTCCCTATGGTGTAAAAGCTTCTCTAAGGAGAAGGATTCAACTGGACTGGTCATGACTGGAGAGTCTCCTACATTCCCCGTTCTCTCCATAGCTCAGATTTGCAGGGTTTTGTAGGGGTGACAGAACCTCCACACTCCCCAGAGAAAAGCACCATGGCAATGGTGCCATGGGAACAGCTGGGTGGTGTTTGCACCAGTTCCCACTGTTTTGTGGAGCTAATGCAGTGTTTAGCCTCATTAGTACTAATTACAGATGAGGGAAAGACAATGAAACATGAATATAAAGAAATTAAATTCTGTGATTCTGTTCAGATCTGCTAGGCTTTAGAGAAGAGGCCAGAAACAGCCCTGAAAAAAAATGAATTTGAGGTGGAAACACAAAGGTGTTTCTCCATTGGCAGGAAGATCTTTAGCAAAACTCCTCCTTGAAGTAAATCCCTTTTGTAAATGGCAGTCGAGCTCTCCTGGGATCTGGCTGTGAATTCCTGGCCATAACACAGCAGCTTGCACCACAAAATGCCACATGGCTCATGCCAACTTTTGAGACATCCAGAACTACCCTGGAAAGCCCCAAGAGGGAGTGGAGCCTCCTGATGAGGATTAAAAGTCCAGACCAACCACAGACCCATTTCTCCTTCCATCTGGGGGCTCACACTGGTTCTCCCTTCCCTTCCCTATTGTTGTGCTCCTCCTCCTTCCCTCAAAGCCAAATTCCCTGGTGGAATTTTTCTCCTGCCCTTAAAACCCATTCAGAGATGCCAGAAAGAACTCTGCTTATAATGCCAGGAGGAAAAATCCCTGCAGAACAAATCTGCCTTATATCCCCTTGTTGGAGATTTATTAACTGGATTTTAGCCTTCCTCAAAGCTTGAAAAGCAATTCTTGAAACAGAGTGAGGAGCATTTACAAGTCCCTGATGACAGAACAAGGTATCTGATTTCAAAAGGTGAAGCTCTGGGGGCTGTGAGGACAGCTTTAGGGGTAAAGGACAACTCTTTGAGGGTAGAAATTAGCTCTTTTGTCCCCCTTTCTGCACCAGAAGCAGAAGTTTGGATACACCAGGTTCTGTGGTTCTTTTCAATCACCCAAAACTGTTGTAGAGCTGCTGTTGGTCCAGGAGATTTTGTCTTTTTCAGGCCAGTGCTGATATCAGGATAGTGAGAGACTGATCTCAGATGAGCATCACCATTTCAGATGGGGTACAAACACACCATAATTGATGAGTCCCCTTCTTCAGGGCTTCTAAAGATCAAATTACAGAATAATTTAACTCAGAAGGGACGAGATCAGGTCTCTCAAGCCTGGTTCAGGCAACTTTTGAATATTCCCAAGGATGGAAATCCCAGCACCTCTCTGGTTCCTATTCCAGTGTTTGACTGCTCTCATGCTGGAAATGTTTTCCAAGAATCACTGGCAAATTAATTATTCACATTTGGGGATTCCCATGTAGGGAGTCATTGTGGGAGGCTGAACATGGTTTCCAAGCCCAGGAATTAGTCAGAGCCACATCGTGCAGGGATGGCCAATGCAGGATGACAAACTCCAGAGGTGACAGACCAAGGGATACTCACAGGACAAGAGGATTAAAGTGCTGCCACTGGCAGGACACTCAGCTCCTTCCAGCAAAAGGAGCAATTACAAGATTACAGGTTCCACCTGAGCTCTGCTTTCCTGCCCCTGACAGGGGAGGCAGAGCTTATTTCAGTAATGAACTAGATACAATTATCAGAGACCCATTAAGGCAAAGTAATTATTGGTTTTATTATTGCTTTTATTGCTGGAGAACCTAATGAGATCCATACCAGGTCCTACACAAATACAGGACTGAGAACTATCCCTTCTCTGAGGAGCAAGAGGGAAGGGCCCACTCCTGCAAAACACCTCAGCACATTTAAAACTGCATTTGTGGGATTTGTTCCCCTTGAGATCATCCCTAATCAGGAAAATCTTGATGCTGAAGGGTTTACAGCACAGGTTTTGGGGTGTTAAACACTGGCCCAGTGGCCACCAAAGCGATATGGGCAGATGAGAAGCAGGACAGGGAGCAAGAAAGGTCATTTAACCACTTCTAAATGTCTTTGCTCTTTGTGGAAGTGCAGTATCTTGACTCACTTCAGTTATTCTTTGTAAATTGATCAGACAAGATCCACAGATCACTTGCAACCTTATGGGCTTGGATGGAGAGGGTGCAATCAGGAGGAGCTCAGGAATATTGCAAGGGAGCTTTAAAACAAATCAACAACTCTCAATGTAACATTGAAGCTGTGACTATGTCAGGGGTGATGTTTTGTTTTGCTTTTTTTTTTTTTTCTCCCCATGTATAAAGTTTGAAGCTTCCCAGGTCAACTGGGAAGGTCTCATGGAAACAGACACTTATTTGTAAGGGGGAGAGAGAAACCAACCAACTGAACAAGCTGTAATTATTTAAAGATGTAAAAAAATATCTATTATGAAGTAGTATGGCTACCAATCCACGTAACTTCTACACCTTTAGAACTAATGGAAATAAAACAATGATAATAAAACCAGAAGGTTTCTGCTTGATTCTGTCTACCCTCGTAGGCTTCTTGGGGAGGGCAGGGGGTATATGATGAAATACTGAAAACATGAAATGCACCTGGAGAAGAAATGGTGAAGTGGGTCCTGTCCCAGAGAGCTCACAATGAAAAAATTACAGGGAATTTAAAGTCAGAAAAGATGTGATTAGGTTTTTCAGAGCCCTGTTCAGTCAAGTTTTGAACCCCAAGGTAGAAATCTCACCACCTCTCTGGGTTCCTGTTCAGTGTCTGTAAACATTCCTCATGGTGGAAATGTTTTCCCAAATCATAGAATGTGAAGGTGTTGGAAGGAACCCTAAAGCTCACCTAGTCCCAGCCCCTGGCATGGCCAGGGACACCTTCCACTAGAACAGGCTGTTCAAGGCCTTATTGAACCTGGCCTTTGACACTTCCAGGATGGGGCAGTCACAACCACCTTTGGCAACCTGTTCCAGTGTCTCAAAGTTAATAATTTCTGACCACCCTCAAAGTTAATAATTTCTTCCTAATATCTAATCTAAATTTCCCCTCCTTCAACTTGCACCCATTACTCCTTGTCCTATATAAAATTCCTATTTAACAAATATTAGGTTATTAATGAGAACCAAAATCTTTGGTAAATTAATTGCCTAGACCTGGGAATTCCCAAGCAATAGTCACTGCAGGAAAATCAATGTTGAGCCACACAGAGCCCCCTCCTATATGTAGGATTTGGGATGGCCAACACAGGATGAAAAACTCAGAGGTGACAGACCCCGCTTGGAGCAACTCAAAGCCAGGCTGGACAGGGCTTGGAGCAACCTGGTCTAGTAGAAGGTGTCCCTGCCCGTGGCAGAGAGGTGGAACTGGATGATCTCTAAGGTCCTTTCCAACCCAAACCAGTCTGTGACTATGATTTTAATAAAAACAAGGAAAAGGCCCTGAACACAGCAGAGAGGGGAAAAGCCCTTGGGGACACTTAAAAATCACCATGACTCAGCTCTTTGGTCTTCTCACCGAGTTTTACTTGGTAGGCCTTGTTCAGCCTGAACGCTTCCAGCTGAAGTCAGAGCCAACAGCCTGGAGCCGAAATCAGGCTGTCAGCAAGGGCTGTGCTCAGCCGCCTCCCACTCTGCAGGGGCACAGCCCTGCTCTGAGCACCCAACCACCCTGCCAGCTACTGCCCAGCTTCCTCCCCAGTCCAACCGGTTTACAGACCGGTACAGCTGGTGGGGTGCACAGGATCAGCGCCTGGAACCGCCCATCCCTCCCCAGCAGCCAACTGGGGAGCTCCTCTGCCTTTTTGGGGAGGGGAGGGAGGATCTTCCTCCCCTATAAAGAGGTGGGTGGAAGGGGTTTGACTGCCTAGTCCTGTTGGGGGCAGGTGGAGGTGCTGGGGGCCGAGGAAGGGCTGTGAGGAGGAGAGGGGAGGTAATGAAGTAGGGGGGAAGGCTGCCCAGCCTGCTCCCCAAATGGATGCACAGGGTGGGCCTGGGGAGAGCAGTGGATGAGAGCTGGATGCAAGAATGTGGGGCTTGGGGGAAAAGCAGTGGGTGCCTTCACTGCCCTGGGGTGGTGTGGGTGAGAACGGGGTGGGAACTCAGTACCTGCTCTCTGAGGATGGCTGCAAACTGATGCTTGCACACCCCTGACTGCATGTGGAGGGTCAGAGCTGTGCCCTGAAGTCCCTGCAGGAGCCTTGCCCAGGGGTATAAGGTCACAGGGAGCCTTCCTGCAATCCCTGGGTGCAGGCAGAGCTTGGGTGAGCGGCATGAGGCTTGTCCTTGCTCTGTTCTGCTGTGGGTGCTGGGCCTTTGTCTGGGCACAGGGACTGGGAATGAGCCCATCCAGGGGGAGGGTTTGTCCTGGAGGCCTGGCTCCCTGCCCCAGATCTGCAGAGGTACCAGCTCAGGTACCATGCTCATGCTGAGATGGGTGTCATGCCCTGCAGAGGGCTGGGGATGGCTTTCCTCCCCTTCCTCTTTGGAGAGGGGAGTGCTGAAGTCAATCTAGAGTAAAAATGTGAAATAAGGAGGTACATGGAGATAAAGGAACCAGGTACATGGGATAAGGATGGCAGATGCTGGTGGTTCTTTGTGGTGGGGAACAGGGCAGTCTTTCCTCTTGAAGAGGAGTGTTCCTTTGCTGTCAGACAGGCTACAGCTGGGGCAGTGTGAGCATTAATACTTTACAGAGCTCCCAGCACTTCCAGTCTCTCACAAGGAGCTGTGGAGAGCTGACTTAGGAGCAGCCAGAACTCTGCAGGCGATGAACTTCCCTGGGATGTGAGCTCTGGGCTCACAGGGCTGTCCTGGCACGCAATCTGTGAAGCCAGTGCCTGGATAGTCAGGGCAGACTCCTTGGATGACCTGTGCCCAGCTGCTTCCAGGGATCCAAACTGCTTCTGGTGCCTTTGGCAGCAGGAGGATCTCTTCAGTTGTCTCTTGATCAATGTAACATGCAGCTTTTTTCAATAAAACTTGGGCAGGCCTGTGACTAATCATTACATGCCCTTGAAGTCAGAGGACTAAAGCTCAGTCTTTTACCCTTGCTAAATCTAGTTTTGATGACCACTTAATATCTGTACCTAGATCTAAGATAATAAATTAATGTTTCCTAACATTAATTTAGGGATGTTTTCCTCTTGAGCCCTTCCAAAAGGGATTTGGTTTGTGCTGCAGCACAGGAATGGCTGGCATGAGGTGGGAATTGCTCTTCTGGTGGGGGGCCCTAGGATTGCTGTTGATTTTCTCATCAAGCTGTCTCAGAGCTGTGCCAGGTGCCTCAGAGCCCTGTACTGAGTGCTGTGGAGTTTGAAGCTGAGCCTCTGCTCAGTGCTGGTCTCTGGGATTAGTCTGCAGGGAGAACTAGTGCTGTGGGATGAAAGCCAAGCTGAGCTTTCTTGGTACACCCACAGCCAGGAGAAGTCCTCAGAAGAACTGCAAATAACTGGGACTTCATGCCAGAAATAACTCCTTATGTGTTGCTGTGACTTCCTGGAAGGAGCTGTAGGATGGTGCTGCCTCATCTCCTCCTCATCCAGAGCCTTCTGCTCCCAGATGCTGTTAGCAGAATGCAGGAATGCTCCCCAACTGGTTCCATGCCATTGCAGTCAGCGGGGCAAGCAGTGGGTAAAGCCAGGGGTGGGGATGTTCTAATTCCAGGGCTGATCTTTCCATGGGAGCAGCACATCCCATGGTGTACAGGGAAAAAGATGGGTCACTGGCCTGTGCTGGTTCTGGGTCACTAATCATAAAATTACAGAATGGAATGGGTTGAAAGGAACTTAAAGATCATCTACTTCCAACCCCAGTGATGTGGGTGGGGAAACCTCCCACTGCCCCAGGAAAAAAAGGACTTTGGGAGATTCCCCAGGCTAAATTCCCACTTGTAGGATGAAAACTGCCATTGGAGTATGTTATTCAGGGCTGTGTTGGATTAAATTATATATATCTGCTAGGATGGAAACTCCTTCACCTCCCTGGTCCTATTTATCTTCATGGACTTTGCCACAGGAACTTGAGGAAAATTAGGAGAATGTTTTGTGTATTTCTGAGTTGCAGCTTCCCTTCAAGTCTAGGGCAGAGTGTGACAAGGACCTGCTAATCCCTCCACAGCTGCTGGAGATGCCAGAGGGCCCCTCAGTGAGGAAGTTCCAGCTGCTGACGTCCCCTTTTGTGGGACAAGTGGTGGCCAAGGTGGGGGGAAGCAGCCGGAAGCTCAGTGTGAATGACCTGAATGCCCTGAGGCTCCAGGACTCCCAGGTGAGTTGAATTTACAGATCCATGACAAGTCTGAGGGCAGAAATCCCCATTGTCCCACACCTGGGTGACAGAAGGTGCAGAACCTGTGAATGTTTCCCTGAGGGTTTCACCTGGCTCAGTTGAGATGTCTGTGCTGTGGGTACTTGTCAGAAGTCACACTGGGTCGGTCCTGCTGGGGCTTCACTGGCCTGACACCTCCAGATGATGATTTGGACCTGACTGGCCAAACCCTGTTGCAGCCTCACCTCTGATTAAAGGTGCGAAATTAAAACACAAAATGTGCCCAGCACAAAGTGGGAAGAGGAATCAGAAGTGATGATGACAAATTTCAAACCCCTGAGTGTCTGTCCTGGTGGGCCTGATGGGAAACCCTGTGAGGGATTCAGAATTGAGTGGCATCGAAACACCCTGTGCTTCAGGCAGGCAAATAAAGGAATCTGCAAGGATGACCCCAGCTCTGAGGGGGATGGCTTGGGTGCTGATGAATCCCATGTTCAGGGTGAGCTGATGTGCCTTCTAATAGAGGTTGTAGAAAATAAGTCACTTGTATGGAAACAGCCAGAGGTTTTACCCCTGGAAGTGTTCAAAATCAGGTTGGATGAGGGCTGAGCAACCTGGTCTAGTGGAGGCTGTCCCTGCCCATGGCTGGGGGCTTGGAATGAGATGAGCTTTAAGGTCCATTTGAACCCAGGTCTTTCTAGAATGTTACGATCCTTTATGGATCATCAGCACATCCCACCTCTTTTCTCAGGTTCATGGGAAGAACTTGTACCTGGCATTTGTGGCAGCTGAAGGTCTTGTTGGACCAACTGCAGAAGAGACAGCGCTGCAAAGAGAGGCTGCCTGTGGGGCACACTGTCCTGCCCAGGGACAGCAAGGACAGGATGGTGTTCCACATCCCCATTCCCAGGATGAGGAGCTGCAGGAAGCCCAGCACTCAAGATCTGAAGCCCCAGAGGCAGCAGAGGGTCGGGGCAATTGGCTGCGCATCCACTTTGGCATGTTTGGCAGTGTCCGGGCAAACGAGTTCTCGAGGGCAAGCAGAGCCAATAAAAGGGGGGACTGGAAGGATCCTGTGCCCAGGTATGTCCTCCTCTCTTTTCTTCCAAACCAAATCTGTGTGGGAATGCTCTTAGCCTTGATTTTCTCTGATAATTTTTAAGGCATGAGTGAATGTGGGGTATGTTCAACCAGAGAATCCACAGTGGAATTGTAGGATGCAGTTGTCTGGGGATTATAGTACCAGCTCTGCTAAGATTTTTATCTTGAAGAGAGAATTTTTAGGATGCCAGGCTGAATCACACCCTAAAAATGCCAGTTTCTCCCAGTTACGTTTTTTTTTAAAAGCCTTGGATAAATAACAAACGTCTCATACACCTGGAATCACAGGCTGCAGTGATGCTGTAAAAGGCAGCAGTGAACTGAAAACATGGCTATGGTTTGTGTCCTATATCCCACTGGAATTGTACAGAGCAAGGCGGACCAGCTTCCCAGAGAAGCTGTGGCTGCCCCTGGATCTCTGGAAGTGTCCAAGGCCAGGCTGGACAGGCCTTGGGGTGGGGGAAGGTGTCCCTGCCCATGGCAGAGGGTGGCCCAAGATGATCTTTGGGTTCTCTTCCAACCCAAACCATTCTACAGTTCTATGATTTTTTTTTTTTTTGAAGGATGACTTTATTTCTATACAAGTATTTTTAGACACAGTTTTTTGTGCTACTTTTAACATCCATTTCTCTGATTTGTGGGCTCACCTGCTGAAGGCTTTATCAACCAGGGTCACAGGGCAGCAGAAGGAAAAACTTTCTACCAGCTGTGTGGGTTCACCACCAAGCCTCATGGCTGCAGTTGTTAAAGATGCCACCTAGCCTTGAGACAGTGGCCAGCTGCAGAGTACAAGTAGTTCAGAGATGTTTCTGATGAGAAACTCCAACTTCCCTGCTTCTCCCAGGCTGGTTCTGCACTTTGAGAGTGAAGGCTTCCTTGTCTTCTACAACTGCCGGATGCTCTGGTGCTCCTCTCCCAGGGCTGATCCTGCTTCTGACATCCTGTCTGTAGAATTCCACCGAGGCCGGGCGCTGCGTGCTCTCTGTGCATCCGATCCCATCTGCTACACCCTCCTAGACCAAAGATATTTTTCAGGGCTGGGTGAGTTCCAGGGAATAGGGGCAGAAACAGAAATGGAGGAAGGTGGGTGGGATGTCTACAGATGTACTAGTGCATGTCTGGGCAGTTTTCTCTTTAGTTTAAGAGCTTCTGGTTGATCCATCTGAGGGCATGTGGTCATCTTCAAGGTCTGAAGCAGTAGAGGGAAGAGAACCTCGTCCAGACAAATGCCAGCTCTAAGTCCACTCTTTGGATGCCACCTCTGGTCCAGGGAATGGTGTTGCTGGCTGTGATCCTTGAGGCAGAAATCACAGGTTGGAGCCAGCAGCCTGTATTACCTTGATTAGAAATATCCTTGCTGTCTCCTTGTTTCTGACCCCTTCCAGGGAACATCATCAAGAATGAGATCTTGTACCTGGCCAGGATCCACCCACTAACACCAGGCTCCCTCTTGGCTCTCTCAGATCTGGAGCGTCTGCTGGACTGCGCCCTTCAGTTCAGCTCTGAGTGGCTGCACAGCAAACTGTGTGGCCAAGGGCTGCACCCCCAGGTGTACCAGAAGGAGCAGTGTCCCCTGGGACATCCCCTGATGAAGGGCACTTTTGGACCCACGGGTGGCTTCAAGAGACTGACGTGGTGGTGCCCTCAGTGCCAGCCTGCGGTGCTGCCAGGGGATGGGGACCCTTCCCCAGTCACTGAGTGATCTGTCCTGCAGGGTGCTGGGTGGTCTCTGAGCCATGCTCTTTGCTGTCCTAGAAGGTCTCTGTGGTTTCTTTTAGGCTGTTGAGTTTGGCCCTTAGGGAGTTGGCAGAGTTAAATGCTCAGTGGACGTCCCAGGTCCCCTGAGTGGCTGTCCATGGTTTTTTTTTTGTCACAGTGGCACCACAGTGTAAAGAGTTTGACCAGGTCTGAGGTGCATTGGTTGCCCTGTTCAGGTGGCAGTGGATGGGAAGAGTAAAGGGTTAAGCAGGGGATTGCTGTGGTCTGAAGTGACCCTGTCCCTTGACCCCAGAGGAGTCAGCAAAACACAGGATATCCCTCTGCCTAAGCAGCTTGATTAATTAGGAATTAAATAATCCTGCTCTGTTTGGAGCTGAATACCTGTGTGTTGTGATTGGGTGTGGTTAAACATGAGGGGCTGTTCCCATGTAATCTGACAGGAACAGCTCCCTCCTTCCACATCAACGTGTACAAAATATGCGTCAGCAGTGCTTGGTGGAGCTCATCTCTGCACCCACAGGTTTCAGCTTTGTGGCAAACTGCCAATTCCAGATCTCACTGTAAAAACTTAAAAAAAAATTACAGTGTGTGACAGTGTTGCATAAAACTCAAGATCTCCAAGGAAACCTGAAAGCAGAAAGGTTTGGAAATAGAGCTGTGTCTCTACACTAGGTGGGAACTGCTGCTGTCCTCTCTCCCTGGGATTTGAGTTTATTTGAATAATAAGTTGACTTGAACAAAAAAAATAAAAGCTGGAATTAGAATCAGCGATGTTCATCTCAAGTGTGTCCTTTCTGGCAGTTTCTTGGTTAAAAACTGGGGTGTACCTGGAAATTCCAGCTGCCTGGAATTGGTTAACAGGTGCCTGTTGAGGATGGTACCAGTGCCTTTACTGAGCTGTGTAAGTGGTCTCATTAATGGGAACTGGATTTAAAGATGGATTGCAAATCAGCTGGGAATGCTGGAGATAAACACTTTGGCTGTAGGCAGCTGCTTCCTAGGCAAGACTTGCACAGCCTCTCCCCTGGGAACTGCAACACCTTTGAGTGGTTGCAGGTTATGGGATTGCTGAATAAACCAATTCATCGGGTTATAGGGTCAAAGAAGGTGGTTAATGTCCCTTCTGCAGGCCAAGTGCCTGTCCAAAACAAAGAATCATAGAATACCCTCAGCTGGAAGGGACCCACAATGGTGATCAAAGCCCAGCTTCTGGAAGAAAACCACTCACAAAAGAGAACCCCAAAAGCTTAATCTCGCACTTTGAAGGCTGAGGATGGATCTGGGTATGTGTTGGGCTCCCAGCACAGGAAGGGTGTGGACTGTGGAAGCAAGTCCAGAGGAGGCCATGGAGGTGCTCTGAGGGCTGGAGCCCCTCTGCTATGGACGCAGGCTCAGAGCTGGGGGTGTCCGGCTTGGAGACGGCTCCAGGAGACCTGAGAGCCCCTTCCAGTGCCTAAAGGGGCTCAGGAGGGCTGGAGAGGGACTCTGGACAAGGGGAAACGGCTTCCTACTGCCAGAGCACGGGGTTAGATGAGGTACGGGGAAGGAATTCTACCCTGTGGGGAGGAGGCGGGGGCTGGGATGGAATTCTCAGAGAAGCTATGGCTTCTCCGCCCCTGAAAGTGTCCAAGACCAGGCTGGACGGGGCTTGCAGCAGCCTGGGATAGTGGAAGGTGTCCCTGTCATGGCAGGGGCTTGGAATTGGAATGTCTTCACGCTCCCTTCCCACGCCAACCATCCCGTGCCTCCATGGCGGCTCCGCTCCCCTCACGCTCACACGAGGGGGTTCGGGGCCGCCGACTCCTTCCCGCTCCGCCTGTGCCGACGCGCGCCTCCGCCAATCAGCGTCCGCCGCTGGCCGTCACACCAGCCGCGCCGCCTTTCTATTGGCTGGCACTGCCCTGGTGCGAGCGCGCCTTCACCAATCGGAGGCGCGCCCGCCCCACCGAGCGATGTGCTGAGCGTTGTGATTGGCTGCGGGGCGGGGCTGGAGCGGCCCCGCCCGTTCCCGGTTAAGCGGCGGGTGGGGGGGGCGGCGGGAGCGCGCGGCGGCGGCGGTGGGGTCTGAGCGCGGCCCCCATGGAGCTGCTGCGGAAATGGCTGGGCCACCCCGAGGACATCTACAACCTGCTGCGCTTCAAGATGGGCGGCTACCGCGCCGTCATGCCGCGGATGGACACGGTGAGGAGCGGCGAGGGATGCGCGGGCGGCGGGAAGCGCTTCGCTGTCGCCGGTGCGCGGTGCTCCCGGTGGGGAGCGGGGCACGGGAGGAGGAGGAGGTGGGGGGTACTGTCATGTCCGGACGCGGATACGGTGTTGCCATGGGTGACCATCCCCTATCCAGCGTGTAGAGGACTTTGCCCGGCTGTGTGCGCCTCGGTGCTGCCCGGTTGCACCGACTCCGGGCATTCTATTGCATTGCTCGTACCGTGTGTGGATCCTACCGGTTCCGGGCATTCCACCGGTTCCGGGCATCCTGTGCATTGGTGCATCCCACCGGCTCCGAGCATCCCTGCTTTGCCCGGTGCCGGTACCCCGCGAGCTTCCCACCGGCTCCGGGCATCCCTTGCATTGCTCTGTGCCGGTACCAGTGCCGGCCATCGCAGAGCCCCGGTGCTACCGGAGCATCCCGCGGCTCCAGGCATCCCTCGCATTGCTCGGTGCCGGTATCCTGCGAGCATCCCACTGACTCCCAGCATCTCAGGCTTCCCATGCATTTCTCGCTTCGCCTACCCGCATTCATCCCCCCAGCTCCGAGCATCCCTTGCATCGCTCGGTGCCGGTACCCTGCGCGCATCCCCGGGGCTGCGGGCATCGCACGGCCCCGGCGCTGTCCGTACATGGCAGCGGCCGCGGAGCCGGTACGGGGCGGGTTAAGGGGCGGGTTTCGGGCCGGGGGCGGAGCGGCCGCAGCCCCCCGCCGCCGCCGCGCCCCCATGGCGGCCGGCTCCCGGGCCGTGTCCGTGCTGCGGCGGACGCTGACCCTGTCCCCGCCGCGGAAGCCCCCGCGGGCAGCGGGCCGGCGGCGGGGACAGCAGCAGCAGCAGCGCTGCGGAGCCCCCGCGGCGCCCCCGGCCCCGCCGCCCGCCGCCCCCCGCCTCCAACCCGCGGCCCCCGGGCCGCTCTGCCCGCAGGACTCGCTGGGATGTGGCCTCCGCACCTGCTACCGGTACCTCAACCAGACCAGCCGCAGCTTCGCCGCCGTCATCCAGGCTCTGGATGGAGAGCTGCGGTGAGCGGGGGGACACCGGGGGGACGGGGAGGGGGTGCGGTGACCCCCGGTACTGGGGGTTTTTGGTGGGTGGTGGGTGGGGTGACCCCCAACGCTGGGGTCCTCGGGAGGGGGTGGGTGCAGCTCATTCCCTGATCCCGGGAACCCCCTGGAGATGGTGGGGGTCATTCTTTTCCCTGGAAGGTGGTGGGTGCAATGCTGTCCCGACACTGGGGATCCCGGGGAACTTAGTGGGTGCAGTGGCCCCCCAGTTTCAGGTCTCCCCAGGAGCTGGTGGGTGTGATGCCACCCCCCCAATACCAGAGCTGGTCCCCATGCAGTACCCCCAAACTCCATTTTTCTCTTGTGGAGCTGCTGGGACACGCTCCCTCTCCCATCAGGAGCTGACTGGACTCGCTCAGCTCAGCCCCACCCCGTGCAGCAGGACGTGGGGCTTTTCACGTCCCAGCTGGCTGTGCCACATCCCCCCTCCACACCACATCCCCCCCCAAACTGGGTCTCTGGGCTGAGCCTCCTGGCCAGCAGGCTGTTAAACACAGGGCCTGGCAGTGTGCCCTGTGTGACACCCTGGGAATGTGTCCTGGCACTGCCCAGGCTGGCGCTGGACAAAGGCTGGAGGGAGGAGGTGAGGAAAAACCTGGGGCTGACCAAGGGTCTGGGCCTTGCCTGGGAGGTGCTTTTGGAAGCAGCTGCCTCAAAAGCTGACAAACTCCCCCTTGTCACAGGGGGTTTGTTGCACACTCATTTTTTGCTGTGCAGATTTTGCTGCCCTGTGCAGAAAAGCTTCAGACAGGAATAGTAACAGAGGATGTAAAGCCTAGCTGGCCAGGGGGCCTCATGCCATGTAATTATTCTCCATATAATTCCCTATATTCATTTGACAATTACTGATTTCAGTTTTTAAATCCCCAGTTAATTCCAAGATGGGTTGATGATCAAATATAGGGGTTCTGAGAGTTGTTCCAGACACATCTGATCTGAGCTGCTGCAGGCACCACCCTGAACACTGGGTGGTCTGTGGGGTTTCTGAGCCCTGGTTTGGCATTTTGGATGGTGCCCCGTAGCTGTGTCCAGTGTTTATGAAATGGTGTTTGCAGCCTGGTTGACAGGAAAGGCAGAGAAATTCAGTGGTTTGGCTGAAATTGCATGGAAAAGTACAAGTCGGGCCAAGAATTAAGCTTTTTATTTTCCATGCTTTTTCTGTGCAGAAATTAAGAAAAAAAAATTAAGAAAACACTATGAAACCTGTTAGCAATGTGCCTGCCCTGTGCTTGCCTCAAACTTCATGCAGTTTTCTTTGTCTGTCTTTTTTGTCCTTTAATCCTTGCTCTGCAGCCTGCTGGGATCAGGATCACCCTTCAGGGCACAGAAACTTCAGCCTGTCATCCTAAAAATGCTCTTGCCTGATCTCTGCAACCCAAGGTTGGGCAGGGATGGTGGTTGGATTACAGCTGGCTCAGTAGTGCATCAGGAGAGACTCATTTTCAGAGCCCAGGAGTTCCACCAGAGAATTTAGGGACAAACAAGGGAAATACAAAATAGGGAAGAGAGAGAATAGGCAGAACCACAGCCTTGCAGAATGAATTAATTTTTCTGGATCAAAAAAGTGCTTGCATTGATGTTGACCCCATCAGGGAGTTCAGCTGAGCCCCTGTGGTTACAGACAGGGATCCCAGAAGGGCTGCTGGAAAATGGGGAACTTCTGGAGGAGTGCCTGGGGCAGCGCTTCCCTGGCCAGACAAGGTGTTGGTTGTTGATCTGAAATGTCTGGTTCCTCCTTCCTGGCTTTTTTTGGCCCCATAAACCACCTGTTTTGCTGGCCAGAGCCCTGTCCAGCTCGTTGCTCCATGGTTAGGGTGTTTTCTGGGAAGGTGGGAGGCTCAAAACTGCAGTTTCATCCACAGCTGAGCCAACAGCATCATAACTGGGGGTGGAGGGAAGGAGTTATGATCCAAGCTCATAGCTCCTCTCCTAGTGATGGAGAGGAGAAGGCTCCTGCCTCTCTGCTGCCAGTTCCATGGTCCTGCCTGTCTCTGGAACTCTTCAGCATCTATTCCTGAGAGTTCAGCACAGGCTGTATGTCCTGACAAGGAGAAAGGAGACCTCCTCACCTGGGCAGGAGGGAGCTGCACTCAGGACAGGGCTGGAGTTTGAGCTCTGGAAAATCCTGACTTGTTCTTTGCAAGTGTCTGCTTCCATTTGTGCCACGGGTCTAAATCCAGTATGTGATGGAAGTTAGGGAGGCAGGCAAAGTCTGGATGCAGAGTTGGGGTTAAATAAGTGTTTTAACTGTGCTGGGTTCTGGAATTACTGCTGGCTCTTCCCTGGGCATGATGCCCATGTGAGAGGTGCCTCTGGGATGGCATTTCCAGGTTCTGCTCTGCCTTTCTTGGTGGCTCCTGGAAGTGGGTTGGAGCCTTGGGTACTTGCACCCTGTTGGATGAACATTTACAGCCTGGCTGGAATGGAAAAACTCAGTCATGCAAAGGAACAGGAGCACGAGAGAGCTGCTCATGTGGTTTGACAGAGGTCCTAAATACCCTTCTAATCAAGGAAAAAAAGCCAAATTTAACAGTATTGCTTCTAAGAGCAAGTCAGTTTTCCCTGGGTGATTAATCACTGCTTGCACATTTTCATTCCAGGGGTACAGCACTGTCACCTGGTAATTAGCATTTAAGCAGACCAAGCTACTTTCCATTTGTTAAAGAATTAATAAATGCTTCATCTCCTTGGCATATATCCATGTGCTCATGGAGATCTGGGGATTATTTAATATAAATCCTGGAGTTGCAAACAGCATTTCTTGCCATCAGGAGTTGGTTTTGTTTTTTTTTTTTTTTTTTTCCCTTCAGCTGCAGAAATGTGGAGGCAGGGGTGGGGAAGGAAGCAGGGGTGGTGGGAGCAGGAGGGGAAGTGGCTCTCCAGCAGCTTCCTACTGGGATGCTGGGATACATGGGCTGCCTCCAGTGTCTTGCTCCTGGAGATTTAAAATACAGGGTGATTTTGGCTCTTTCTGCCAGTCCTAATGTTTCTGTTGCACAGTGTGATTATTTTACCCCATCAGGGTAAAAGGTGTGCAGAGAAGGGGGAGTGATGAGGAAAACACACCTGTTTTTTTCCCCCCTTCCCTATTTGACATTTGCATTTCCAGATAAGCTGACCTCAGGGTCTGTCCTCTGGGTCCAGGTGAGCACTGGCCTTGCTTGCAGGGTTGGATCTTCCCTGCTCAGGGAGCTCACAGGCCTGACCCTTCCCTGATACACATCTTAGAAACCCCAAAATCATACTGTAGTTCCCTGATACACATCTTAGGAACCCCAAAATCATGCTGTAGTTCCCTGATACACATCTTAGAAACCCCAAAATCATGCTGTAGTTCCCTGATACACATCTTAGGAACCCCAAAATCATGCTGTAGTTCCCTGATACACATCTTAGGAACCCCAAAATCATGCTGTAGTTCTCCTCATGAGGGAAAATCCTGGATTTCCTACCCTGGCTGGGGTAGGAAAGGCACCTGGCAGTGCCACTGTGTGACACGCTGAGCACAAAGTGCCTCTGCTGAATGCAGCTGCTTGTCCTGCCTCCTAGGCACTCCCAACTGAAGGATTACTGTTTTTTCTCCCTTTCCAGCCATGCAGTGTGTATATTCTACCTGGTTCTCCGTGCCCTGGACACTGTAGAGGATGACATGAGCATCCCCTTGGATGTCAAGGTCCCGATGCTGCACGAGTTCCACTCCCATCTCTACCAGCCAGACTGGAAGTACACAGAGAGCAAGGAGAAGGACAGGCAGGTGTTAGAAGACTTCCCAACGGTAAGGCAGCCTCCTCCTTGCTCCTGCTGGCATCTCTGGGTGCATGGTTGTCTCCACGTGGTGCCTGCAGGGCTTGTTCGGTGCCACAGATCTCCCACGGGCTCCATCACCTGCCTGTGGGGCTGGGTGCCAAGCTGGGGTGAGAAACTCAAACATTGTGCAGTGCTGTGGGGCAGAGGGGATCTGGCTGTGGAAAAGTGCCAGCCCTGGAAAGTGGCTTTTTGCCTCCTCTCCTGGAAGAGCACATGACCTTTGTCTTGTGGAGAGAGATTTGGGGTTGTTACCCAGCACAGTGAATTGCCTGTGTGTTGTATTTGTGGGGTGTTGTGATGAAGGAAGGAAGGATGAATTTGAGTCTGATGTTTTTAAAAGGTTAATTTATTATTTTATGATACTATATTACATTAAATAATGCTAAACTGTACTGAAGAATACAGAAAGCATATTTATGGACTGCTAAAAAGATAATAATGAAAACTCTTGGTTCTTTTCAGAGTCTCCACACAGCTTAGCACTGTTTGGCTATTGAGTCAAAACAACTCACACCAGAAACCAATAAAACAATTATTTGTAAATAAACAATCTTTAAACACATTTCATATAAGCAAAACAAAAGTTAATAAGATAATTATTGTGGTTTTTTTTCTCTGAGGCTTCTCAGCTTCTCAAGAGAAAAATCTTATACAAAGAGATTTTTTAAAAAATGTAAATGGAACACCTGGGTGCACAGTGGGAGGTGTCCCTGCCCTCAGGTAGGGCAGAGGGTGGAATGAGATGAGCTTTAAGGTCCCTTCCCACCCAAACCATTCCATAACTCTGTGATATAGACAAAAAGCACCCTCAGTGTTAATAGTAACAATATTCTGTTGAATTTTTTATTGTTGAGTTGATTTTTAGGGCTTTTTTCATCGCTCTCTTTAAGAACAAATGTAATAGTTGTGGTGAGGAGCCTCTCATTTTCAGAGGATGTTCTGTTTTGTTCAAGTTTTTACCATTTTTGATTTATTTTACCCTTTTCAGGCTTTCCCTAGCAGTGGCAATGGGGTAGTTGTTTGGGGAACTGAGGTGTGTTGTGAGTTTTGATGCTCAGGTTTGGGGGGACTGTGGCTGTGGCCTGTCAGTGTGGAGTGCTCTAGGGGATGTCTGTGTTGGGATTCCTGGCAACAGGAATGTGGGTAGGGATACAGTAGGTAAGCCAGTGGCTTGGCTTTAGAGGAGCTTTTGAGAAGGTGTTTGTGGCACTTTGCTGTTCTCTCTTGGTGTATATGTTATTTATTTGAGGCAATCCAGGCTCAGGTATGATTTAAATATTTTTTAATATTTTAAACAAATATTTAAATAAATATTCTAATAAATATCATTTTAATTAATATTTTCCTAAATATTATTTTAATACTTTAAATTAATCCACACTCATAATTATAAAATTGTAGACCCATGGAATTGTTGGTTGTGTGGAACCATAAAAGCTTATCCCATTCCATCCCCTGCCATGGCAGGGACACCTTCCATTAGACAAGGTTGCTCCAAGCCCTCTCCACCCTGACCCTGAATTTTTTGGGGGGCATTCACAGCTTCTCTGGGCATGCTCTGCCAGTGCCTCACCATCCTTATAGTAAAAAACTTCTAATAATATTTCCTAGAGGTGCATTTGCAGGCTGTGCTCCTCTTTGAAGGGGACTGAAGCCACAGAGACAGAAGCAGAATGGATACATTTATTTTACAGACACAACCTTGTTGCACACAACCCCTGGGCTGGCTGCAGTCACCCCCTGATGGAGAATAAAGCTTAGCACAGTAAAACATGATGCTCCATAGTTTTGGGAAAAGGAGGATGCACTTTTTAATTTTTTTTTTTAATGTGAGAGTGATGGAGACACTGCAGGTGTCCCTGCCCATAGCAGGGGGGTTGGAATGAGAGGATCTTCAAGGTCACTTCCAACTCAGCCCACTCTGTGATGCTCACGTTACTGGACATGCAGGAGATGGATTTCACACTTCCCTCACTGCTTGATGCCTTTCCAGTTGTGCCAAATGTGGGAAGCTTTAGAGCTGGAGAGGGCTGGAGAGAGCAGAGCACCAGAAACCTCCCATGGGTCTTTTCCTGTGGCTGGTGTGATGGAATGCTCTCAAATTACAGAGGAAAACAGCTCTGTGTACCAAGTGCAGACAGTTTTGTCCTGCAGCTCCCAGATGATACCAGTCCAAGGCTACAGAGCCTTCCCAAAGATTCTGCTGTGTGTGATCTCCTGCCAGAGACCATCCTGTTTAGACTGGGAACAGGCTAAGCCTGAGCTCCAAGGACCTTGAAACAGCTCAGGTTGAGGGAGTTGTCCCAGACCTCCAGCCAGGGCAGGATTAGAGCCTGGTAAACAGTATTTTTCTGATGTGTTAAGAGATGTTGAGCTGTGCTGCCTTTTTTTTTTTTTTTTTTTCCTTCCTGAACACTCTCTTTCTGTTTTTACCCTGCTACAGATCTCCATGGAGTTCAGAAACCTGTCCAAGGTCTACCAGGATGTGATTTCAGATATTTGCCACAAGATGGGTGTTGGGATGGCAGAGTTCTTGGAGAAAAAGGTGGATTCTCAGCGTGAGTGGGACAAGGTGAGTCAGCCCAGACAGAGGGATGGAGTGAGCATGAGCGGGGTCATGGAGTTAAGGTTGGGAAAGCCCTCTGAGATCATCAAGCCCAACCATTCCACCAGCACTGCCAAGGCCACCACAGAACCGTGTCCCCAAGTGCCACGTGCACAGGTTTTTTGAACACTCCCAGGTAGGGCCCACCTTGTCTCTATGGAAGGAATAGACAGAGCATCCCTGTTGGGAAAAACTGTTTGTTTTCATGGGAAAGCTGAGACATCCCAGGGAGACCTTGCATCAAATGAACTCTCATTTTTGTGAAACTCACTGTGGCAAACAGGCAGCTCTTTGTAACTACTCCTTTTATCTTGTTTTTTTTCCCCCTCCTTTCCCAACTTGGCACCTCCTTGGCAGTATTGTCACTACGTTGCTGGGCTGGTGGGGATTGGCCTTTCCCGTCTCTTCTCTGCATCAGAGCTGGAAGATTCCATCGTGGGGCAGGACACAGACCTGGCAAACTCCATGGGCCTCTTCCTGCAGAAAACCAACATCATCCGTGACTATCTGGAGGACCAGCTGGAGGGAAGGGAGTTCTGGCCCAGGGAGGTGAGGAAGAGCCTCATGAAATTGCTCCTGTTGGCTGTACATCTTCTTGGTAATGGCAGTTCTGATGACAGCTGGCTGACATCTGTCTGTGGCTCTCTGGGTACAGATGTGGGTGCAGGGTGATGTCACCACACACTGCCAAGAGCTACTTAGGCAGCTCTTTCTCCTCTCTGCTAGCTTTTCTCTAGGAATGAGGGAGGATGAGACTAACTGGGATCCCAGGAGGGTACCCAAAAGCTTCCAAAAAGAGGATCTGCTTTGCCTGTGCCTGACATGATGTCCAAGAATTTTTCTCCCCTTTTCCCATGTGGCTCAGCTGTCTCACAGGGCATTTCTTGATGTGTGACTCACCTTTTCCTTGCCCTCCCTAGGAAAGATGGGGAGATGAGTTTCACCCTCCTCCCCTGCCATCTCTTTGTGTGCACCAGGGCCACTGTCACGTCCCCCCAGCCTGCCCTTCCTGCCTTTCTTTACCCCAGCATTGCTCCAAGGCTGTTGTGTGGGGGTTTTGGGTGGTTCTTGCTGCTCTCCCAGACCTGCTGTCTCTCTGATGACATCAATGCACCCTCCAACCCAGGAACACTTATCTTGGTGTTTAGGTTTGGAGCAGATATGCCAAGAAGCTCTCAGACCTTGCCAAGCCAGAGAACATCGACGTGGCCGTGCAGTGCCTCAATGAGCTCATCACCAACGCCCTCCACCACGTCCCCGACGTCCTCACCTACCTGTCCCGCCTCAAAAACCAAAGTGTCTTCAACTTCTGTGCTATCCCCCAGGTGAGCTGAGCTTCCAGGTGGTTCCTCACCCTCTGCAGCCCAACTGGTGAGGAGCTGGAGGTGGAGGAGGTTCTGTGTTGTTGGTTTTTTGCTTATTTCTTGGCTCCTGCCATTTCTGCTGTTGTTGAGGTTGTGGCTCCTCTCCATGGATGTCACTGTGGACAGGGTGACCCTTTGGGAAGTTCCTTGCAGTGCAAGTTGCTGTCTCTCCTCAGGTGATGGCCATTGCCACGCTGGCTGCCTGCTACAACAACCAGCAGGTGTTCAGGGGGGTGGTGAAGATCCGCAAGGGCCAGGCCGTCACCCTCATGATGGATGCCACCAACATCCAAGCTGTCAAAGCCATCATGTACCAGTATGTGGAAGAGGTAGGCTCAGCAGCTTGTTTTGGGTCATTCCTGGCTGTTCCTGTCCCTGTTCTTGGGGTGGAATTGGGAGTACACTGGGGATCTGTTCATTCTGTCCTTGGCTCAGTGGTGGTGGGGAGTGGTGACCCTGATGTGGTTTTGGCCTGGACCAAACTGTGCTTGATGTGTTCCCTTAAATGTTCCCTGGGTCTGGGTCTGTGTTGAGAAGTGGCATCCTGGCCTGGACCAGCAGTAGTGGGTCCAGCAGGACCAGGGCAGTGCCCATCCCCTTGATCCAATTCTGGGGCCAGTTCTGGGCCACTCACAACACAAAGGACATTGAGGGGCTGGAGCATGTCCAGAGAAGGGGCTGGAGCACCAGGAGTGGCTGAGGGAGCTGGGGAGGGGCTCAGCCTGGAAAAAAGGAGTCTCAGGGGGGACCTTATGACTTCCTCCTGACTTCAGGGTCCTGTGGAGATTAAAAGTTCACATGGAAAGTAAACTGGTAGGGGTTTTATGGGAAAAAGCCACCTCCTTCCCCAAAACCCAATTCCAGTGAAGGCTGTTAAATAAAAATACTTCTGCAGCAGGGAGACCCCACACCATGGGTTATTAGAGCTGCCCTTGTGAACTGGCTGATCCCATGGCCAGGGACAGTGACACTGCAGGGCTTTAACCCAGGAGAGGGTCTCTGCTTGAGCCCACCTTGCTCAGACTCCTGCAGAAGGGTAGCTCAGAAAGCCATGAGAAAAAACCCCCAAATGCCACAGAGTCAGGTGATGATGAGGCTGTTTCCAGGCAGGAATGTTCCCACTGGTTTCAGGTGGGCTATACAGCGAGTGAGGATTGCAGAGTGAAAACCCCTGATCCCAGTAACACCACTGGTCCCAGTAACACCACTGGGGCTTGAGGGACGGTGTCCAAAGCCATGTGATCCATGTCCCATCATGGGGTGCCCTCAAGAGGCAGCTTGGCTTAGTGCACTTCCCAAGGGAAGCAGGATAGGGATGGGATGGGATGGGATGGGCCCCATCCAGCTGTCCCTTGCCTCATGGTGCTCCACCACCGACCTCACTCTTGGCCCTTAAAACTTCAACCTCCTCCCATTTTCCTCCCTGAACTTCCTGTGGGAGCCATAACTGCTCCTCCCTCCTCCTTCAGATCTACCAGAAGATCCCGAGCACGGACCCCTCGTCCAACAAGACGCAGCAGGTGATCTCCTCCATCCGCGCCGCCAGCCTGCCCGGCGGCCCCATGGCCTCCCGCCACCACTACTCCCCCATCTACCTGTCCTGTGCCATGCTCCTGGCAGCCCTGAGCTGGCAGTACCTCAGCACCCTCTCCAAGGCCACCGAGGAGTTCGTGCAGGCAGGGGACAACTGAAGGGCACCGGCCGGGTGGGGGGACAGTGGTGGCAGATGGGTGGCAGGAGGCTCCCAGTCCCCTGCTCTGGGGCTCTGGGGGTGGCCCAGCACGGGGATGGTGACAAGGATGGGACACTGGGGAGGTGCAGCCTCCAGGGTGACAGCGTGGCACTGCTGGGCTCCATCCTCACTGCCCTTGCTGTCTGCTTGGATGGCTGCAAATGCTGACTGGAGTCTTCGTGTTTGGGGTTGAGTATTATTTTTTCCCCCTTCTTTCCTGTTTACCTGAATATTTTTGGTCATTTTTTTTGTTTGGTTGTTTTTTTTTTCCATTAGGATGGTTTGAAATAGAAACTCCAGTTGTTTCTTTTCCTCCTTGAGATTTGAGGCATCTTTCCAGCTCAGAGCTAAGCAAAACCCTGAAGGTTTTGCCTCCCTTTCTTAGGCAGGCTCTTCTCCCTCCCCTCTGGTGCCTGCTCCATGCTGGAAAGATGCTGCTTTAGCTGGGAGAAGAATGTGCTTCCTTATCCAAGGAAAAAGCTCTGGCCACTTTCTGGCCCTCAGTGATTGGCATCCTGCAGCCTGGAAGCAGGCAGAGGCCATAGTCCCATTTCTATTGTGCTGAAGGATGCTGAAATGAGCCCTTTATAAATATATGGGAGGTGAGGTACTCTATCCACTGAATGTGCCCTCAGCTGAAAGGCAGCTGTGCAGCTCCCTGCCCTGGGACAGATGGCCCCTGCAGTGACACAGATCTTGTTTCAGCAGTGGGGAAGTGGTTAAAATGAGAAGGGAGCTGCCAGCACAGCCCTGAGCTCATAACCCCGGGCCTGACCCCCCAGCAGGCTCTGGGCTCTGCACTGACCCAGCCCCAGGACATGGGGGGTCGTGGCAGAGCAAGGCAGGGGAGTGAGAGTTTGCACCCTGCTGTCCCTGTCCCTCATGGGATGCTTTTTTAGGGGGGCTTTGCTCACCCTGGAAGGGAGGAGTGAGCCCTGCCAGGAGCTGGGAAGGCTGGAGCCACCCAGGGGG
This sequence comes from Fringilla coelebs, assembly GCF_963513975.1. Taxonomy (NCBI): domain Eukaryota; kingdom Metazoa; phylum Chordata; class Aves; order Passeriformes; family Fringillidae; genus Fringilla; species Fringilla coelebs. The sequence goes on from NC_140030.1 coordinate 4,067,589, forward strand.
TGACCGGGGCAGGTTTCCCTGACCCACTTGGCTCTGGCTTTGGGTCAGACTGATGTGTGAGCTGCAAGAGGCTCCCACTGCTGTCTTCAAACACAGCAGGCTGGACTTACAAGGGGAAACAGCACTCTGAAGGCAAGTCCTGTTCTCCTGGGGTGGATTGTTCTTTGCAAGGTCCCTACCCACCCCCTTCAAATGCTGCTTTGCTGTCCTGAAGGGAAGGAGAGCCCATGTCCTGGTCTAGGACAGACCTACCAGGTGCAGGGTGGTGGCCTTTGCAAGGCCAGGCTGTTACTCAGAAGGAGAGTCCCTACTCCACAGTTTCTGGTGTAGATTTAAGCTGTTGTTCTAAAGAAACTCATGGTAGCTCTCTTTGTGCAGCTTCCAGTCTTGTTGAAATTAAAAATTTTCTTTGGAAAAAAAAAAAAAAAGAAAGTGCTGGGTCATCTTTTATTTTTTTTCTTTCAGCTGTCATTTTTTTTACAGCAGTTATTTCCCCACAGGTTACAAGCCCTCAGCCCATGAAATTCCAGTGCTCCCTTGGTGCCAAGTCTGGGTATCAAAGTACAGCCTCGTGTGCCAGACCTGGGGAAGAATTTTAACCAGAGGGACAGCTGAGGGTCCATAAATTCACCTTGAAAGGAGTGGTGGCACAGCCTTGGGCTGCAGGCACATTCTCCAGGGCCCTGTGCATCCTCAGGGATGCTGGGGACAGGTCCTGGTTGCTCTCTGCTCTGGGTGGAAGCACCTTGCCCACCACCAGCAGAGCCACAGGACAGGGCTGGCAGTGACCACCCCTGCACAAGGGAGGGGATTCTGCTCCTCTGTCCCCCTCAGGTGAGACCCCACCTGCAGAGCTGCCCCAGCCCTGGGGCCAACAGCAGGAGGATGTGGAGATCCTGGAGAGAGACCAGAGGAGGCCACAGAGATGCTCCAAGGGCTGGAGCCCCTCTGCTCTGGAGCCAGGCTGGGAGAGCTGGGGGTGCTCACCTGAAGAGCAGAAGGATCCAGGGAGAGCTCAGAGCCCCTTCCAGGGCCTAAAGGGGCTCCAGGAGAGCTGGAGAGGGACTGGGGACAAGGGATGGAGGGACAGGACACAGGGAACGGCTTCCCACTGCCAGGGGGCAGGGATGGCTAGGATATTTGGAGGAAATCCCTGTGAGGGTGGGGAGGCCCTGGCACAGGTTTCCCAGAGAAGCTGTGGCTGCCCTTGGATCCCTGGAAGTGTCCAAGGCCAGTCTGGACAGGTCTTGGAGCAGCCTGGGACAGTGGAAGGTGTCCCTGCCCATGGCAGGGGGTGGCACTGGATGATCTTTAGGGTCCCTTCCCACCCAAACCATTCCCTGAAGACAGAAGGGTCTCACTTGGCTTCCACTCCAGACAACCATCTGAGGGTGGCAGAAGCCAAGCAGAAGCAACCAAGAGCCAGGAGCCAAGACACTGGAGAAATCATTTATTGGCACAGGTGTTCCAGCCAAATACAGCACAGCTCTGCCTCACTGGTGCCTGAGCAAGCAGAGGTAAGGGGCTATTTTACAGTGCATGGAGAGCCTGCTTCACACATTTCAGACCCATAGCCTCAGGTCACTAATATATTTTGTGCTTTAAAATTAAAAAAAAAATGCTCTTTGCTATATTAGTGTTGGCAAATCACATGATTCCTCCTGTACACAACCTAGTACATCTCCCCCAGTAACAAAAATAAGGGTTTTTTACCTTCCTTAATGTCTGTGGCTCAAGAAAAAAATGCTTTAATCGTGTCCAAGTTAGTGAGACACCTCCAAGCATCTGCTTGAGCTCCCTGCAGCAGACTTGGGAACCATCCCTCAGCTCAGCATCCAGCACCTGCAGCCCCAAAGCACCCCGAATTTGGGCACTGCACCCCTGCCCAGGCATGACCTGCACACACCAAGCTGCTCAGCCATGGAGGAGATGGGCTTTTCTCTTTCCAGCTCCCTCCCAGATGCTTGCAGGATATTTGATCAAAGGCTCATGGAGCTCCAGCCAGGCCCTTCCCCAGCATCAATAACCCCAAACTACAGCAGATAAAAAAGTCAGTGAGCAGCTGAGGAAGAAGTGGTTTGTAAAAGCCAGAAGGATGGAGCAGAGCAGGCGATGCACGAGGGACTTGGTGCAGGCAGCTCTGGCCAGAGCCACCCCCACAGCAAGTTCATCAGTATTTTGTTCATTAAGAGGTCTAAAATTAGCCAATTCAAGGCACACACTCACAGGAAATTCTTCCCTGCTTGTTTTGGGTGCTAACAGTCAGATCAACCCATCTGGGGGTGCACAAATCCCCCCTGGCCATGGCTTTCCAGCAGCATCCACCTCTGCTGCCCCACCAAGTCCCTAATCCCAGCACAAAGCTACTGCCTCCTGCCCTCCCAGTAGCAAACTGGGCTGGAAGGGGTCCAGGCTAACCAAATTCCAAGAGGCCAGCGAGCTCTCCAGCAGTTCTCTGAGCAGGGAATGCCCCAGTGTCCTGCTGTGACCCACCAGAAGCAGGAGGTTGGCAGAAAGCAGTTCCACCTCCAGCTCCACCATACAATTTAAAAAACAAACCCAAAAATTTTAAAAAGAAAAAAAAAAAACAAAAAACAACCAGGGACAAAAAATTGAAAAAAAAAGAAAAAGAAAAGATAAAAAGCTTTAATAAAGTAACCTGAACTAGAGTCTCTTTTAGAAGGGAGGGTCTCTGCACCCAACCCACTATCAGTTAAAAGCATCAGGGACTCAGGATTATTTGTGGTTTGATCAGAGTTACATCCTCTTCCAGTACTGCTCCGTCCTGGGGATGCCAGCCACAACCTCGGACTCGATGCCACAGTGGTCCTCTCCTCGCAGGATTTTGAAGAAACCTGGGAGAACACAAAAAACAGTCACCCTCTGCATCCCTCCGAGGGGAATGGGCGGGGAGCCGGGGCGGGGATTGCCGGCGCTCTCACCGTTCTCCCCCCAGTCGGTGTTCCAGGAGTTGGCCACCAGCCAGTAGGGAGTGTCGTTCTCCACGCCCCAGCCCAGGATGCGGATGGCGTGGCCTCCCACCTGCTCCCCAGACACGTGCTGGTAGACCCCTGCAAGGGAAAAACACCCCAAAATGTCAACACCCACACCACAGAGTGCTCTCAGTCTGGGGGCCCCCAGTATCACAAACCTCAGAGTGGCTGACATTAATAATATATATAAAATCAGATAATTTTAAAATATTATTAATTTTGGGTTTTGGTTAAATGTGAGACTGAAACTTAGTGCAGAGTCTGGAGAAAGGAGTTTTGCACGGGGAGATGGCAACAGGATGGAAGGGAAAGGTTTTAAACTAAAAGATGGGAGATTTAGGTTGGGTTAGGAGGAAATTCTTCCCTGTGAGGGTGGGGAGGCCCTGGCACAGGGTGCTCAGAGAAGCTGTGGCTGCCCCTGCATCCCTGGAAGTGTCCAAGGCCAGGCTGGACAGGGCTTGGAGCAACCTGGGATAGTGGAAGGTGTCCCTGTCCATGGCAGGGATTGGAATGAGATGATTTTTTAATCATTATCTTCCCATCCAAACCATTCCATGATTCTGTGACCAATGCTCAGCACCAGGACACCCAGAGACATTCCCCAAGGGGCTCAAAGCCAGTTCACAACAAGAGTTTTGAGCTCCTAAATCTGAGCTGTTGTTGTCAGCTGGAATTTGGGATGCTTCCCCTTAGGGCTCCTTCCCTGATCCAATCCCAAGAACTGATTTCCCTTGTTATGGACACAGGAGGTGGCATGGGCAATGTGTCCTTGTCCCAGCAGATACTCGGGTTGAGATATCTCAGGTTGAGATACTCAGGTTGAGATACTCAGGCTGAGATCTCCAAGACTAGAGAAGACAACCAGGGCCACCAAAGAGGGACCCTCTGGTTGAAGCTCTCCCCCCACAGCCCCAGTGGTGCTGCTCACCAGATTTGTACATCAGGAAATCCTCGTAGACAATGAAGGCTCCTTCCACTGGGCCGTTCTTGTAGATCTCAGCCATGATTTCCTTCTCACTGCGAGGCACTCCGTAGGATGTGATGCCTAAAAGCAAAAGAATTCCCACCATTGGGATGGCACTGTAAGGCCACACAGGATGGCTCAGTGTCAGCCTACAGGAGGCCTCTTGCACATAAATTCAGGTTAAATCCAAATCCAGCAGCTCCAGAGGGACTGACACAGCCAAGCAGGAAAAGTGGGCTCCAGCCACCCCTCTTCCAGAAGGAAATATTTAATCTGAATCCTATTCTGTACCCAAAGACCTATTCCAGACAACTTTAGTGGGAAGGGACATTTTTCCCTTGTAAATTCTCCTTTTTAAAACCCAAAAGACTCAAGGTGAAGACAAATCCCCAAGAAACCGCCGGATTATCCTAAATATGCAGGGCTGCCAAGGAGACTTGGAGGTGGCTTTGACACCACGCTCTTCAAGCCAGCCACGTGCACCACGAGGACTCAAACCAGTTCCACCAGTTCCCCCTTCCCAGCTGAGTCTCAGCAAACACAACCCGTGCATCTGCCACACTCAGCTTTGCTCCAGGACCACCAGGGACAGGGCACAGGAGAAAATCCCACCCGGAACAGGTCCAATCCCTCCCAGCTACCATGAGGACCTCTGGAATCGCTCTGCAGGCCACCTCCCTTACCGTAGTGCTTGTCCTCCTTGTATGAGGGTGAGTAGCCAGGCTCACAGTGCCGGCTGCACCTCGGGGTGCCCCCTCCCTCCCCGGTGCAGGGGGGCCGGCTGCCGTTGACGTGGTGCTCGCAGGGTGGGATGGAGTAGGGCCGGCAGCCTGTCCAGGACAGAGGTGACATCAACTGGTTGTCCCCAAAGACCCTGACAGCCACGCTGGAGAAGGCACCAGAAGCCCCAGGAAAGAGCCTTTCTGCCCCAGGAACCTCACAAATTAGTGGGGTACTGGGGGGTCTTCCATGAGCAATGTGTTTCCCACCGCCTCCCTCTCCAAATGGTGATGGAAAAGGTGGAAACATGAACCAGCTGATGGTCATGACAGGGGGAGGCAGAGGGTTCCAGTCTGGAAGTTATTTTTTGAAGGGGGAACACTTCAGGAAGACTCCTGACCTCTTCAAAGCGTAGTGAGCTGGTTCAAACCCAGCAACAACACAAAATTCACAGCCTGGTTCATTCCTGCTATGGAAACAGGAGCCTTGGGAGGGTGTTGAGGGCTCCTGGCTCCCTTCCCAGATGGGCCTCTTGCCTCTGGGTGCTGCTCTGGGACCCTTGTCCCAAAGGAAGGAGCCATGGGGGCACAGGCAGCCAGCTGGGACTGCAGAGGTGCTCGAGTTGAAGGAGGGAGCAGACCAGGAGAGAAGGGTCACAAAAATCGTAAACTTTAAGCAAGCAGAGATGCTCCTCCCTGCTTCCCCAAGGGTATCTGCCAGGACTTACCCACGTGGGAATCGTAGAGACCCCCGGACACGAGGCCCCTCTCTGTCCAGTACCTCCATGCACCAGAGGGGTAACCACCATTGCACCTGCGGGGAGAGGCACCAGCTCCAGCCCCAGCCATCCCATTCTGGGAGAGGCAAGGGAATGGAGCCAGCCTGGGACGGTTCAAAGGAAGGTTTGGTATATTAAACCTTTTTTTAGTCTGTTCTTTTCTTCCCCAGGATCTGCCTTGAGACACCAAGGTCTCAGGCAAGGAGGTAAGAGCATGCATGGCTCCAAACCCCAAAGTGCCTCCTTACCAGGTCCCTGAACAGCTTCTGCTGCCAGCAGCAACAGGACTTGGAGACTCAACTCCTTACCCTGCTCTCAACAACTGGGAAAGCCACAGGCAGAAGGCTTGTGCCTGAAAACCAAGGATCTGGGACTATGAAAAGACCCTTCCTTTGGGTTTGGCAGCTGCCAGCTCTGTGTGGGAGAGCATCAAGTGGCTGCAGCCATCACCACCCACTATGCTGGGGGCAGGATGTGCCACAGTCCCTGGAATCACCTTAATGCTCCCACCAAACTCCCTCATCCACAGCACAAACCTCTGGAGGAGCTCTGTGCTCCTAAGGGAGCTAACAAAGGCAGGGCTGAAGCAATCAGCACCTCCAGGGTCTGCCCCTGCTCCTCCCAACCACCTTCCAGGAGCACAAAGACCAGGAGCAGCTCACCCCATGCCACACTCAAAGCCACAGCACGACAGCAGGTCCTCAGCTGAGACCTCCACGCTGACCTTGGCGTTGGTGTGGACACAGATCCGGTCTGAAATCGCTTCCACGGCACCAAAAGCCTGAGGGCAACCCAAAAACACCCATTAGAGCTCACCCAGGGGAGAGAAATCAGGAAACCTCCTGGAAATGAGAGCACCAAGCATGGCCTGGCTGGGAGAAGCCACCCAGGAGCTCAGACACTGCAGGATCCCACAGCGTCCCCTCACAAAGGACAACAAAGATGCTCCAAGGGCTGGAGCCCCTCTGCTCTGGAGCCAGGCTGGGAGAGCTGGGGGTGCTCACCTGGGGAAGAGAAGGCTCCAGGGAGACCCTCCAGGAGAGCTGCAGAGGGACTGGGGACAAGGGATGGAGGGACAGGACAAGGGGGAATGGCTTCTCACTGCCAGAGGGCTGGGATAGATGGGATATTGGGAAAGAATTCTTCCCTACAAGGGTGGTGAGGCCATGACACAGGTTTCCCAGAGGAGCTGTGGCTGCCCCTGGATCCCTGGCAGTGTTCCAGGCCAGGCTGGATGGGGCTTGGAACAACCTGGGATAGTGGAATTGTCCCTGTCCATGGCAGGGGGTTCAGCAGCAAATCAAAGGCGTGGGTTTTGCCCAGTACATTTTATGAACACAACACTAAACTTCCCCTGTCCTTACCCAGCAGGAGCCACAGGAGCCCTGGTCCCTTATCTCACTGATGGTGGGACAGTTGGGCCACTGTGTCCGTGAGTCGAAGTTATCAGGCAGCTCCACGTCTGCAGCAAAATCCACCCTGTGAGGAGAGGGAGATCCTGTCTCAGGAACACCAGCAAACCATGACAGGGTGCACTGCCCTCTCCAACCTCCTCTGAAGGGGGCCTGGAGGACATTTGTGTTGTTTGCTTACTGAAGGAGCACAAATACTTATGTTGTCCTCAGACCAGGTCAGCAGCTCCTCTGGTGTGTTCATTTTCAAGGACAATGAACTGCACAACTGGCCAAGTGCCTGGCAGGACACGGGATGGATTTTCCCCTCACGTGTGCTCAGTGCTTAATTCCATGAACAGTGTCCATCCTGCTGCCCACAGCCTGCCAGGAGAGCCCCTCACCCACTCCAGATGCTCATGAAGGATGCACACAACTTCTACTGGAGCTTCACCTCCTCCTCCCTGCACTCACCTCTCGGGGAGCTTGGGTCCACCCAGGAAGGTGCCACAGAGCTTCTTCACATAGCTCATGTCAGCATTGTGGAAGTTGTGTCCTGCCTGGGGAGAGACACACAGAATTGGGGCACGATTCTCCAGAGCCACCAAGAGCATCTCTGGGATCACAGCTTGGTGCTCCAGAGCTCCCTGAACCCCAGCCAGAGTCTGACACTTGCTGCAAAGCCCAGGGGCCAAGAGCCAAGCACCTACAGACACAGGACACAGCCCAGGATCAGCCCATCAGGACCAGTCAGGTCCAGCTCAAGGCTCTGGACACAGCAAAATGGCCAAGGAGGGTCAAGTCACCAATAAATGGACACTCGCTGCTTGTTTCCAGCCTCCTGCACAGCTTCCTCCTCTTACATTGCTCCTCCTCCTCCTCTACTTCAGCAGAGGTTTGGGAAAGCTGTCAAAGCAGCGCTCATGGTTCAAACAAGAGAGGGAGGAGATGCTGGAACCCTGCATGCTGAGAATTTCAGACTTTCTGTGCTGACAGATCTGACCCCCAGGAGAACACTGCATTGGACCTGAGGCCCTGATGAAGGCTTCCAAAATGGAATGACAGAACTGGGATTATGGGTGTGTAGTTTGATTAGAAGTGTGTAATATCACGTGGTGAAAAACTTAGAGTTAAATGTTTTAGAATATAATATAGAATAGAATTTAGAATATAATATAGAATAGAATAATATAGAAAATAATATAGAATATATGTGAAGCAAGATAGAGGTTTTAAGGCAGAGGTTAATCCTTCTTCTTTACCTTTTTCATGGGTTTGAGTAGTATTTTGTAATTAGACAGAAAAGTTTGCATTGTGGGACACAAGTGATTAGTTACTGAGTTAAAAGTGAAAATAATTTAAGCGTCATTTCTTAATTAGATAGTTTTTCCTTAAAAGACCTTATAGAGATAGATACAGGGCCATTTTGTAGCTTGTTAGTGAAATGCTGTAGAACTCACAGCTTGTGAGACTGCGATATAGAAAAGAGTCTGAACACAAAATACCATCTTGAGCACTTTCAATGGTAAGGAAACAAAAAAAGCAAAGAACCAGCAGTTCCTATTCCCCAAATTCATCCTGCTCTGCTCCAAGGAGGAGCTCCACAGTTCCTGTCACTGCAGGAACCCCTGACAGCATCACCTCACTAGAAAAGCCAGCTGGGACCAAGGCTGGATCTATGTCACCGCCACGGTGACACTCCCAAAGCCCAGCCACTGCATCCCACAGAGAGACTGTCAGCAATGCCTCCCCAAAATAAACCCAAATCAGGCCGGTGCTCACCTTCCAGGTGGTGTTGAGCTTGTTTATGTGGTTGACCAGGTCATCGGAGAAAGGAGGGAAGTGCGGAATGCTGCGAGCGTTGGCAAAGGCCACCAGGACACACAGGAGGGACACGGGCGGCCACATCTTGGCTGCTGAACAGGACACTGCACCTGCAGCCAGATTGGAGCATGGTTGGAACATTCCCAGGGTGGGCTCAGCTGCAGCAACACGTGGGAGGATAAAATGTGTGGCTGCACCAGATCCCTCCAGATCTCCAGCTGCCCCAAAGGTCAGGAGAGAGACCAGGAACAGAGCAACAAACGCCTCTGCAGCTCAGGAGAAATCAGACAAGGCAACCTTGTTTGTTGACCACTGCAGGATTAGCAGCAGCAGGAAAATACCTTTTGAAGCAGATCCAAGGGATTTAGAGGGTATTAAAACCTGTGTTTACTTCCACAACAACGGAGAATAAGGGCCAGGAGAAGGAACAAGTGACACCCCATCTCCACACCAAACTTCAGGCATGGGATTTGATAAACCCTGCTCTTCCCTTTAAGGATATTACTCCAAATTACATTTTTAAGAGCCTCATTTTGGCCAGCCCCTGGCCTGGGGGTGTCACAGCCCCAGGTGTGACCCCCTGTCCATGCACAGGGGGGTCAGCATGCACCAGAGCTGCCTGGGGCTGCCATCCTCTGCTCCCCTCCCACTGGGGCTTTCCCCCAGGGAAGTGCAGGGAATGAGGAAAACCCCAATCTGGGGATCACAGTCACAGAAGAAGAGCAGGAAAGAAAGGGCCACAGCCTCCCATGCAGGAGCACAAGCACCACACAGCCCACAGACACCCCAGGGCTCCGTGGTTTCCCTGCTCCCCTTTAACCTAATTCACATCGAATTGCCCAACTTCAAATTCACCCCCAGCACCAGCAGCCACTTGTTCAACATCCCCACATCTGACTCAGACACAACACGAGCTCCTTTATCTCTGCAAACACACCAGGGCACCCTCCTCCTCCTCCAAACCCTCCCAGCTCCCTCCCACCAGCCCCACACCCACCCCAAGCCTGGGGAGTGCTGCAAGACCTCAGATCCTCCACAGCAGAGATATTCAGGCTTTAATTCCTGCTCCACTCAGCGAGCTGAAGGTGTAATCACCTTTGCAAGCCCGGGTTCGAACCGGACACACAGCTCCTGCCACGGCAGCAGAGCTGGATGAGCAGGGGATGGGGATGGAGACACACACACACACACCTCCCAGCTGGCTGCTTCCACCCACTCCCAGCCAAGTTTAGCCTTTCCAGAGAAGAAAACCCAGCAGGAGTGTCCTACTTTCTGCCAGCAGTGAGCCCAGGCGGCTGCAGCTCGCTGTATAAAGGGGCTTTTTTCTCCTTTCCCACCCCTCCTTCCACCATTTATTTATTTTGTTCCCCCTGCTTTGTGCTTTCAGCAGGACACCCAAAAAAAAAAAGCTGAGTTTCAGCAGCATTTGGGTCCTCCCACTCCTAAATATCACCTCTTTGAAGGGGTTTTATGCATATTTTTAGGGGTTTCCTGGATATTTTCTTGCTTAGAGGTTTCTGCAGGCAAGGGACTCGCTGGCTGTGCTCCCCTGCTTACACAGGAGGTTACACCCAGGAAAACAAATACAGAGTTATATTACAACTGTGCTTTTTGCCCACAACAGGCGACAGAAAGCCTGCAGATAACCAGCCCGAGCTGAAGCACCTTTTAAATGAAAGATCTCATAAAAATAATAATTAAAACAATGCACACACACAAAAATGTCAAACCCCACAACCCTCTGTACTTCCTGCAGAGTCAACTCGGTATTTTCCCCTAGCACAGGCAGGAGGTGTTTTTGAGGCCAGAAGTCACATGATTACATTTTTTTTCTTCCAGCAGGATGTTTGTAAATCTGCTGACAGGCTGAAAACCACCCTGCCAGGCATGGATGTGCTGCTCACACCCAGCTTTTGAGGGACAGGCACGGGACATCTCCCAGCCTCGGGTCACCAGACCACACTCTCCAGGCAACCCGAAACCAAACTGAAAATAGATCCCAGCAGTTTCCCCTGAAAGAGGCAGAGTTTCAGCTCTGCTGCTTTGCATCCACACCATGGACATGGCCCAGGGCCAGCAAAGCCAGGAAAGAAAATAGCTGGGAGCCAGACGGCTCTTGAGGCAAAAAAACCCCAAACCCCCTTGCCAAGTCTCTTGTGGGCATGGAGCCACCCTGTGGGTCATGAGAGAGCTGGGAGTGTCCAGCCTGGGGAAGAGAAGGCTCCAGAGAGATCTCAGAGCCCTTTCCAGTGCCTAAAGGGGCTCCAGGAGAGCTGGAGAGGAACTTGGGACAAGGGATGGAGGGAGAGGACACAGGGATGGATGGGATATTGGGAAGGAATTGTTCCCTGTGAAGGAACAGATTGCCTCAAGAGATGAGGGATGCCCCAACCCAAAAAACATTCAGTGTCAGGTTGGACAGGGCTCTGAGCAACCTGACACAGAGTTCAGATACATAGTTAAATGTAATGAAGATGTCCCTGCCCATGGCAGAGAGGTTGGAATTAAATGCCCCTTAAACACTCCTTCCACCCCACATCTTTCTATTATTCTAGGAGGTCTCCTATGGCTGTGAAGTTTAGGGTGGTGGGAGCTGATACCCACGATCAGGCATCCCAAGATCTGTCTGGAAAAGGAAGGGGAAATCCTCACCCTCGTGGGATTTCTTCCTCCCTAACCCCCCTTCTCCCTGGCTTTATCCTATGTACAGCAGGGCTATAAATAGGGCACAGGCACGGGACTGGCAGGGCAGATTCCCACCAGCCATGGGTCATGTGCAGCACAACCACAACAACCCCAGAGACCCTACAGCAACAAAAAGCTGCTGCTTTCCTCCCTCACCCGCTGCCCCAGCTGATCTGAGCAGCAAAACTTCCCCTGGCAGCGTTATCACCCTGGTGCTTCCCCCAGCACCGCTATCTCCTCCTCACACCTAAAACCTCAGGGCCGTTTAAACCCCACAGCAGCAGCCCCGAAAACCAAAATTGCATCACAGCTGCTGCAGCCCAACATCTGCCCCCCAATTCATGCACAGCAAAAAGGGCAGAGGAGCCCCAGCAGATCCTTTCCCTTTGCATCCCCCAGCATCTCCAGAGGTGCCTCAGCTTCAGGATAACCCTGGATAAGGCTGATCCTCACAGCTCCCATCCCACCACAGCCCACCAGGCTGGAAACAGAAACAAGGCTGTTGGGCCTGTCAGCTCCACCCTGCAGAATTCCCCAGCTGGCAGGAGGATGTCTGGGGCTTGCAAAGAGCCCCTCAGGTCACCCCACCTTCCCCTGGATGGAGAGCAGGAATACTTTGAGCTCCAAAGCACCTGCTCATGCCATTTCTTGAAGGATGAGCAAGAAATAAACAAGAAATAAACACCCACCAGCACCCCTGCTCCTGGGTGGGACAGGACCCTCAGGATTCAGCCAGCTGGTCGCTTAGAAAGAGGAAATTCGGGGCAGCTGAGTGCAGCCCCTGTCCCAGCGAGGCAGCGAGGAGGAGGCAGCGAGGCCGAAGGCTCTGCAGGAGCTGCTCAGAGCAGCTGCAGCCTGCGAGGGAGGAGAGCAGCCGAAGGGCTGTGGCTGTGCTGGTGCTGCAGCATCCACCCACAGCCCTCTGTGCTGCCGCAGAGGAGGAGGAGACACCACCCGAGAGCCATCTCCATCCCTCCTGACCAGATCGGGCAGTCAGGGCAACTCCCCGCTTGTTTTCTCGAGGACAGAGCTCCTTGATAATCAAATCCTGATATCCCAGCCTGTCGGAAGCCAGGACATCTCTCTGGCTGTCTTGGATGGCTCGAGCCCCTACCCAGGGGGCTCAGAGACCTTGGCACAGAGCCCAAGACACCTGTGTGTTGATTTTGATCCATTGGAGCAAATTACCACCTTTATATGAAGAATTACAAGTCAAGAGAGTTTAAGCAGAATAATAGTTAGCTTGTCACAGGGTGAAAAATAGATTTTTGGGGTTCTAGAATGGGGGCTCAGGGTCCCAAGATGGAGGAATTTGGGCATACCCTGTCCTTCTTCTTTCTTCTTCCTAGCCTCCATGTTCTGGGTGTTGTTGGCACTTTTGGATTGGTTTAAGGCAGAAATCCACTGTCTAACATAGGTGATGGGTATTGGGAAGTTATTGTAAATAATGCACACGTAGTTTTTAGTATAAAAAGACAACACTGCCCCAAGGCAGTCAGTGTGCCTCAACCTGACCTGCCACACAGACCTTGGCAGGCCAGAGAAAGAATGTTATAAATAAGAAATAATAAACAACCTTGAGAACAGAAGAATCCTGACTCCTTCACTGACAGCTGGGCCGGGAAAAAGAGACTTGTACATATCTCAGAGTCACTCTGGCCAGCAGAGACCCTGATATCCCAGCCCTCAGCAGGAGCCCACATCACCCTCCCAGGGTGCCCACTGAATCCCTTCACCTTTGCACCACAAAGGTCTCCTTCCCCAAAACAAAGCCCACAGTTAAGTCCAACTTAACTTTATTCAAGAAATAAGCACCAACCCAACCTCCAAACCGGCTGCTCCGAGCCCAGCTCACATGACTCAGCCCAGGCAGGTCAGACCACAGGTAAGTCACAGCCCTGAAGCATCTCCCAGCTCCTGCAGTGTCTGGGCCAACCCCCTGCAGGCACAGACAGAGGCATCCACACCTTCTCCAAGGCTCTGAGGAAGGTAAAAGCTGTCCCACCCTCCCTTCTGCAACCTGCAGGGCCAGGGGTGCTCAGCACAGCCCAAATCATGTGTCCTGCTCAGCACCAGCCCTTCGCCTGGGCCCAGCTTTGTCCTTTGTTCTCTTTGCCAGGGCTTGTGACTCCAAGCCACAACAAAGCCAGCCCAGAAAGGCTCAGCTCTAGCTCCAGATCCAGCTCAGCCTGCTGCGTCACCAGGTGAGCTCGGCAGCACCAAACCCGCGCTCTGCTGACTGCATTACCAAGGCTGGAATTATTTTTTCATCAAGGAAGAAAAACAACATGAGGTGCTCCTCCCCATGCTTATTCCCTTCTAGCAAAGCCAGATCGCTAACACGGGTCAGATAACAGAATGCTAGAGAGGTTTGGGTTGGAAGAGATCCTAAAGGTCATCTAATTTCAACCCTACTAGACCTGGCTGCTCTGTATCTGACAAAATAATTCCCTCCCGAGACAAGCTGCAGCCCTCACCTCTGCAGCTTCCATGCACAGAAAGCACAGGATTCCTCCCAAAGGAAGCTGCACTGATTTTTCTTTTTTTTTTTTTCCCTTTTATTCTTACAGACCAATCCATAAACCAGAGTGTTGCAAAAGCCCCCAGACACCCTGTGCTACGGAAGGACAGGACATTTCGAGTGAAACGCCAGAAGGAAGCAATCTTTGCTACATCCCCATGGCTGCAGAGCATCCCTGGGAGTGGGATACGGGGATGAGAGATCCCTTCCAGGCCGGAGGGACACATGGCAGCTTCTCCAGCGCCATTCCCAAGCCACGGTCCTGGTCCAAACCCAGGCTGGGCTGTGCATCACGGGATGCTCCCAGGGTGCCAAACCCACCTCGGCGTCAGCTGACGAGCAGGGCTGCGCTGTTTTTCCTGTCTCTACCATAAAAACAAGGCTTCCTCTCTCCTCCCGTGACCTTTCTTGAAGGTTTGATGCCTTCTGAGCGCTCATTTTCCCTGCCACAACCTCCGCCGCAACGCATCCCCCTCCCTCACCCCGCATTGCGCACCCCGCACCAGCCGCGGACAAAAATCCCCCAAAACGCCGCTGGAAAAAACAGGAGACGCTGCCGCTGCTGTCCCTGCTGGTGTTCCGTGGTCCTCACGGAGCCGTGCAAGGGGATGCCCCATTTTCTGTGTCCCCTGTCCCTAAGCATCCCCTCCCTTACCGCTCCTCGCCGCGCCCGCTCCCGCTGCGCTCCTTGTGCGCGTCCGCGGCACCCCCGGGACTCACCGGCGCTCACGGCCCCCGCTCGCTGGCCACGGCCGGGGCAGCTCCCGGAGGCTGAGTCATCCCCGCCGGCCCGCCCCCGGCGTGACAGCATCCTGCCGGCTGCCCGCCCCCAGAGCCCGCCTCCCTCCCTGCTTCCATCCATCCATCCGTCCATCCATCCATCCATCCCTCCGTGCATCCCTGCGCCCGGCTCCATCGCTGCTCCTCGCTGCTCCTCTCCTTCCTCCTGCCTGCTTCCCTTCTGCCTCCATCCCTGCCCCTGCAGGCTTCCATCATCCTGCTCGCACCTCCGCTCTTCCATCCCTCCTCCTCTGCCCCACCTGGTTTTTGTACCTCCAGCCTGCCTGCATCCTTCCTCACTTCCACCTCCAGCCCACCTGTGTCCCCCTCCAGCCTGCCTCTGGCCTTCCTCCATCCCACAGGTGTTCCTCCCCCTGCCATCCCATCCTTCATTCTTCCTCCTGCCTTTCTCCCTTCCTGCCATACTCCATCCCATTTTGTTTTCATCTTTTAATCTACCAGCATTCCTCCTCAATCCCACCTTTATCCCTGCTTAATCCCATCCACATCCTTCCTGCTTCCTTTCTCCATCCTCTCTCCATCCCATCTAGTTTTCCTCCAGTAACCTGTCTGGATTTTTCCTGAATCCCACCTTTGCTAGCCCATCTCCATCCTGCCTCTATACCTTTTCCTTCCTGTTTCTCTCCTCCAGCTGGCCTTGCTCCCATCTGGTTTTCCTCCTCCAACCTGCCTATATCCTTCCTAAGCCCTCCTGCATCCCACACCCATCTCTTTTCAATTCCACCTGCATCACACAGAATGCCCACAGCAGCTGTGGCTGCCCCTGGATCCCTGGAAGTGTCCAAGGCCAGGCTGGAAGGACTTGGAGCAGCCTGGGAGGGTGGAAGGTGTCCCTGCCCATGGCAGGGGGTGGAATGGGATGAGCTTTAAGGTCCTTTCCCATCCAAACCATTCTGGGATTCTGTGATCTTCCTGCTTCCCTCCTCCAGCCTGCCTCCATCCAGTCTAATTTTCCTACTCCATCCTTCTTGCACCCCACCACTATCCTGTCTCCGTGACACCTCTTTCCTGTCAGCATCTCTTGAAGCTTTCATCTGTAAAGACAGAAATATTTCACTGTGTTGCTGTGCTGACTGACTCTTTTCCCCTCATTTTGGCCAATTTTCAGGAGTATGAACAACAGAAAAATCATCTCAGGAACCAGTTTCAAGCCCACTTCTAAAGCACAATGACACCAAAACTTTTCTTTAATGATAAAAATCATCTCTTTTTTATTATTTTCTCACCCTTCTCTCTGAGGAAGGGGAGGTAAAACCTATACTCCCCACCATTCTCAGAAATGAAAAGACCATGTGGCCTGGAACAGAAATAATTAATCAGTGATCAAAAACCAGTGAGCATATTCCTATTTTTCCCTGTTTCCATTTATATCAATTTTTGGTCGCACTCCCAATTTTAAAGTGAATTTTATTTGATTTGATTTGATTTTGGTTTGAGAAGATTTCCTAGTGAAGTGATGAGAAAAATCAGAATAATATTTGATACACAACTCAGTATTTAGGCAGTAAAATGGGAGATGTTTTTGATGTGTTTAAATGTTTTTATTCTTCAATGTTCTATGTGCAATGGCCCTTGGACCACTGCATACCTTTGCATATAATATTTAACCACCCCTTCACTATGTTTTTATTTGGGCTTTAGCAACTAAAATAATTTTTTTAAAAATCACTTGCAATTTGCCTAACTTCCCTCTGACTCCACAGGATTTCTTTGCTCTCCTTGTAAAGGTTGATTTCAGTTTTCCACATTGGCTGTGAGGTTTTATTGGCATAAAACAGGAGAAATAACCTGGATTTTGTCCTGCCCTTTGTACAATCCAGCTCCAAAAGCCTCAGTGCCTCCAGCCATGTGGAGCTGCAGTCAGGATATCACTTAACACTGATTTACTCCAGTAACTCAGTCAGTTCCCTCTGAATTCCCCACACCTCCTTATTTCCAGCTAGGTTTTCACCTGGAGATCACAGAAGAGCAATTTTAAACCTGTGCAGTCCCATAAAACACATTTTATTTTGCCTTGCTCTGTGTCCCATCCCTCAGGCTCTGCTGCTGTCCTCTGTGGGTTGTTCAGGAGGGAGCAGCCACCTGTTTCTCCTGCAAATATTTGGTATCTTTTTCAAGAAACGAAAGTATGAACTAAAACTCTGCACAGACTGCTGACTTTCTGCCCTCTTTGGGGAAGTGTCAAAGTTGCTGCCCCTATTGCAGTGGTTTGGACTGAGAACATGTCAGTTTTTGAGATAACTTGATCATTTTTGAGATAAGATGCTCCAAGGGTTGCAGCCCCTCTGCTCTGGAGCCAGGCTGGGAGAGCTGGAGAAGAGAAGGATCCAGGGAGAGCTCAGAGCCCCTTCCAGAGCCTAAAGGGGCTCCAGGAGAGCTGGAGAGGGATTTGGGACAAGGGATGGAGGGACAGGACACAGGGAATGGTTATGATGGGATATTGGGAAGGAATTGTTCCCTGTGAGGGTGGGGAGGCCCTGGCACAGGGTGCCCAGAGAAGTTGTTGCTTCCCTGGCAGTGTTCTAGGCCAGGTTGGATGGGGCTTGGAGCAACCTGGGATAGTGGAAGGTGTCCCTGCCCATGGCAGGGCGTGGAATGGGATGAACTTTTAAGGTCATTCCAACCCAAACCATTCTGTGGTTCAATGACAAGTTTTTTTTTTTTATATGGTGCTGAATGCAGCCAGGAAAGTTTCCCAATTTGAGACTTCCCAGAGAGTTCCAAAATCCCTTGTGTGCCCAAACCAGGCATGAAACAAGCCCCCTTTTTTCTCATTGTATTTTTTTAGCATATCAGAAAAAAAAGGAATGGTGTTTGCTGAGGCTTTGGCCTTTGGAGCAAAATCCAACACTACAGGAACAAGATAAGGAAATGGGTCAGGAGGCCTTGGGCAAACCTGTCTTATCACTGGTTAAATCAGTGTTGATTGAATCATGGTGTGCCTGCTTCAGCACTGAACAGCAAATAGCTCTTAAGGAGGCCACTGCAGGGCCAACACCTATAGGTTTTAGAAGAAAAAAACCAAGTTTCCATGTAAATTCATCTCCTACCATAATTTCTTTTTTTATGGTCCTAATTAATGCAGGGGTGGCTTTTTTCATCTTCAGGGTTTAAAATCATCATTGCTTACAAAAAGGGTATGAAATGCAGGTTTATTTAATAACCAAGTAGATCTGCTTTGCTCGGGGTAGTAGTGAATTGTGCTCCTCCCTGAACCCAAAGCCTGTCCAGCTGGGCTGCCAGATCTCCTTTAGGGAATATCCACCCTGATTTTTCCTGATTCATCCCTTTCACATGCTTTTAAACACTATAATTTTACTGCTGAAGCAGCATTACAATATTTTACTCTGAAGTTCTTTTATTCCTGGCTTTATGAAGTCCTTTTATTCCTGGAAGTGTCCAAGGCCATGTTGGACAGGGCTCGGAGCAACCTAGAATACTGGAAGGAATCCTGTCCATGGCAGGGGTTGGAATGAGATGAGCTTTAGAGTTCCTTCCAACCCAAGTACTTCTATGATTCTAAGATTTCTCTGACATGATTTTGCAGCTGACTTGCTCTCCCTGGCAGCAGCAGAACATCTGTGAGGCCTTGATGGGAATAATTATGGTTATTACATGGCTGCATCAGCTGCCAGGGTAAAACACTCACCCAGGGCAACTAAAACAGGATTTTGTAAACCCCGAGAAATCCTTGCTGGAAGGGTTGGGCCCTGATGAAATCCTCACCTCTCCATGGGACATCCTGAGCTCCAGTCCTCACCCCCCAAGCATTCAGTGTCAGAGTCACTGCTTTAAAAACCTCACTGGAACATGCCTTGGGTGGGTTGTTGGCCAATTCTGAGGGATTTAGGCTTGTCTAGTGGAAGTTTGTTGACCAGATTTTTTCTGTCCAGACAGAAAATGAGCTTTGCTGCCTCCTTGAGCAAGAGAGGCTGTCCTGGTGGGTGGGGGCTGTGTGCTCCTGGTGTGGATGGGAGATAATTTCAGGCATCAGGGGGTCTTGGTGTCCTACACCCCTACACCCCCATCTGCAGCACCTTTAGCCTTCTGCTGCTGATGCTGCTTAAGAGGCTGAAGGTTTCTTCTAGATCTGGAGGATCCTGCAAAATCCTCCCCCCTGCTTTCGGGAAATCCTTGCGAACAGGGAGCTCTGATTCCCCGAAAATTCGGCGCAAACAGGGAACTCCGGTTACACAAGCCCGCGGGCGGGCGCGGTGACTCAGCGGGGCTGGCTCACGAGGAGCCCTGTGACCGCCGGGAGGTGACTCGGGAACAGATGGCATCAGCAAAAAGCTCCTTCCCACCCTGGCTGGGACACATCGAGCCCGGAGCTGGGCGAGCAGCGAGACTCCCCCGGCTGAGCTTGCTGGCCCTGGATGGATGTGGGCAGGCAAGGACAGGGATATTGTTAATTCTTACAAAGTTTATGTCCCTTTGCAGGGTGACAAAATTGATCCTCAGCACCAGCGTAAGGCAGAGTCCTTGTCTAGATTAAGCATTACTAGTTTGATGTATTTTTGTTGAGTCTCTTCTTGGTTCCCCTGCTCCATCCGTCCTGTCTGCCTGGAGTGTTTCCCCTCCTAATTCTTCAAGC
The DNA here is from genome assembly GCF_963513975.1 of Fringilla coelebs. Taxonomy (NCBI): domain Eukaryota; kingdom Metazoa; phylum Chordata; class Aves; order Passeriformes; family Fringillidae; genus Fringilla; species Fringilla coelebs. The sequence goes on from NC_140030.1 coordinate 4,086,860, forward strand.
AAACATCACCAGCTGTGCCCAAGGACATGCCCAGCTGCTCCCATCCTAAGGTGGAAAAGTTTTTCTTCAAATGTGGCACATCAGAGAGGCAGAGACAAACTTGTTGTGTGTCCTGCTTGAGACAGAGCTTTGTAGACCTGTGTGAATGTCACTGCTCAGCATGGCCACACCTCTCTCCCCACTCGCCCAGCAATTTTTGGCTGCAGCACTCCTGGAGTCAAAGGTGGAACTTTATCAGATCTGAATTTTCCTCCATGAATCTGACAGATTTTTGAATCTATGGGAACTTGTTCCTTATTCTCTCTCTGCCCTGACAAGAGATTGTGGTTTTCAGTTTCTGGGGCTGGGGCAGCTCCCCAGAGTTGTGTCCTCATCAATGTGGTGTGGTTGGGGCAGCTGCTCCAGCCTCAGATAGTCCAGGAGGTTCCTTCTGGAAACACCTTAGCTCCAGGGCACTTCTGCCATGTGCTTTCCATACAAGGTGTCATAGAATAATTTAGTTTGGAAAAGCTCTCTGAGATCACTGAGTCCAGCCATCCCCTGGCACTGCCAAGGCCACAACAGACCCATGTCCCCAAGTGCCACATCCACATGGCTTTTAAATCCATCCAGGTGTGGGGGCTCCACCACTGTCCTGGACAGCTGTGCCAGGGTTGGAGAACATTTCTGATTGAAATTATTCCTAATACCCAGTCTAAACTTCCCCAGGTACAACTTGATGTCATTTTCTGTTGTCCTGTCCCTGTTCCCTGGGAGCAGAGCCTGACCCCTCTGGCTGTCCCCTCCTGGGACAGGAGTTGTGCAGAGCCACAAGGTCCCCCCTGAGCCTCCTCTTCTCCAGGCTCAGCCCCTTTCCCAGCTCCCTCAGCCCCTCTTGGTGCTCCAGCCCCTTCCCCACCTTCCCTGGACACTCTCCAGCCCCTCAAAGTCCTTCTTGTGAGGGTCTCAGGGCTGTCCCCAGCACTGGAGGTGCCCCAGCAGTGCCAGCACAGGGGACAGAACTGCCCTGGTCCTGCTGCCACCCCAGAGCTTTTGTCCTTTTGCCCACCTGGACACACCTGGCTCATGTCCAGCTGGGTCAGGTATGTTCAGATACTTTGGAGCAGCCACTGTGATCTCTGGTCCCTTTGTGGTACACGCCTGACTTTGCTCCTGCTCCTGCCATGCCCCAGCCTCCAGGGAATTCAGGAGTTCTGGGAAGTGCTCAGGACTCAGCTGCTCTGCCTGGTCACCTGATCCTGACCTCATCCTTCCACTTCTTGCTGAGGTTGTGCTTTTGAGCCACTCAGCTGCAATCTGTGTCCATTCATCCTGGCTTGTGATGGAAAGTGGGACCTGACTTCCCCTCTGTGCCCCTCTGGGTCACCCACTGCCCAATGACAGATGTAAGATGGGAACATCTAAGGATGAGGACCTTATGCTTCAAAAAGAAACTCCCAGCTGGCTCCAGAGGAGAAAATGCACTGAAAAGAAGAAGTGAGAGAGCAGTGGGGACAGTGGCATGTGAGAATTTGCATCCAAAGTACTTTTCTGTGGGTGTTGTACAGAGGGAAAGCAAAACCCCTGTTCTGTGACCTTTGCTCTTCTGCATGACCAGTGTGTCAGTCCCTTCCAACCAGAGCAATTTTGCCATCCTGGCTCTGCTGGGAGAGCTCTGGGCACAGCTTTTTGAGGGAGTGTTTCACAATTTGGTCTTTCTCTGCAAGCTCAGAGATTGGCCATGGCCGGATCAGAGCCTGAACAAGGCGATCACTGAGCTCTTGGCTCCTACACTCACCTGAGTCTCCCTTCCAACACAGAGTTGGGAAGGTGTTTTCCCAATGTGTCCGGCCAAGGGATGGGGCTGTGTTTGCCCTTGTCTGTTCCAGGAGATCCCCAGGTTCTCATTTGTGTCTGTGACTTCATCTCTTATGTCCCCTGCGCACAGCATGAAACACCCATTGGGTGGGTGGGGTGCTCAGGCCCGAGCATTTGTTCTGTGTTGTTTTTGGATTGGAAAGGTGACACAGGGATGGAGATGTCTGGCCTCTGGCACAGGCAGAGTTTGGCTTTGGGGAGAGACCATTTTCTCTGCTGAGTGATTTTTTGTTTCCTCTTGGCAGAAGGGAAACTGAGGCAGGCAGGCTCCATCCCATGGTGAGTCCAGCTGGAGAAAGCCACAGTGCTGGCCCATGGAGAGCCTTGCTGCAGTGCCTTCATTGTGCTGCTGGCACCCTCGGGCTGCCTGCAGAGCCAGAGGAGCTGCTGGCTCCCAGCAGGAAGGGAAACCTCCCAAGATTCTTCAGAAAAAGGCGTTTTTGGTGCTCCAGTGAAAGGTTATCTCAGCAGGCACCGTGCCAGGCTCGGTGACGTGGGAGGGTCTGTCACATGCCACCAGCCACTAGGGACCCATTTTCTCCTGGTAACCCTGTTTTTCCCTGTTCTCTGCTTTGTTTATACATGAGCCTCAGGGGGGAAATGGAAATAGGAGGAGAACTGGTGGGACTGGAAATCGGGGTCATTCCTATGGAGCTGGGGCAGGAAGGGCAAAGTGCCAGCAGGGTTTTCTGATGTCAGCAGCAAGGGACTCATGAGATGGGTACCTGGACCTGTTTGGGATGTGGAAGAAACTGGAAGTACACTGGATTTAATTTTTATTTTTATTTTTATTTTTATTTTTATTTTTATTTTTATTTTTATTTTTATTTTTATTTTTATTTTTATTTTTATTTTTATTTTTATTTTTATTTTTATTTTTATTTTTATTTTTATTTATTTTTTTTTATTTTTTATTTAATTTTAATTTTAATTTTTTTAGGAAAAAAATGTGCAGGACAAGGGAGCCAACAGGGAACTTCCTGGGGCAGAAGCGACATTCCTGTAAGAAGGGAGATGCTGTGCCCTTCATCCCAGCAGGATGAACCTTAGAAAGTCTGGGTTTGCTGGAGGAGGCCAGATCAGAGGAAAAACCTATCAGATTCAGGCTGCCCTGGTTTTTGATGCCATCTCGTGGTCCGGGAAGGTTTTACAGAGGGATGTGTGGAGCATATATCCTTGGCTGAGCAGAAAACTGGACTTGGGCAGTTCCTGCTGTCACTTCCTTGGCAGAATCATTAAATCTGCCCCTGTCATTTTGAACAGATCTCATTCCTGGAGGATAATTTCCATCACCTTATCCCATGTCTGCTTGGGAATTGCCATCCTGAGTACCTCAAGGGAGCAGAGCTCTCTCATCCTATCTCATTTTAAGCTCTGAGGGCTGGAGCCCCTCTGCTCTGGAGCCAGGCTGGGAGAGCTGGGGGTGTTCACCTGGAGAAGAGAAGGATCCAGGGAGAGCTCAGAGCCCCTTCCAGGGCCTAAAGGGGCTCCAGGAGAGCTGGAGAGGGACTGGGGACAAGGGATGGAGGGACAGGACATAGGGAATGGCTTCCCACTGCCAGAGGGCAGGGATGGATGGGATATTGGGAAGGAATTGTTCCCTGTGAGGATGGGCAGGCCCTGGCACAGGTTGCCCAGAGAAGGATTCCAGCACAGAAAGACAAAACATATTAAAAGCCCAAAATTCCAGGGGTGTGTGCTCCAGGAGTGAGGAGGAAGCTGAGCACCATAAAGCCTCCACGTCCAAGGGGTTTGGTCCTGTGTTGCTGCAAGCCTGGTTGCCCAAGAGCAGCCCACGTGCTGTGGTGTGCAGCAGGAATCTCTGCACAGCTTGCTCAACATCTGCAGGGATTTGAGGGAGTGCCTCCAGGCTGGCAGGGGCAGGGCTTCCAGCTGCAACAGATCTTCCCAGGCATGCAGAAAAGTGAGGAGCAAACGCTGTCCTGTCTGACTGTGGAGGTTTGGGAGAGGTTTTGTGTGCTGTTCTCCTCTGGTCTCCCTGCTGCAGGAGAGTGTGGGGGTGACAAAGCTTTTTTATGTATACTCAAATGGGCCAATCTCACTGGTACCCGTAAGAACTCGCAGTTTAGGGTGACAGTCCCCATGTTTCAGAGAGACAGGGTGACAAAAAAATTGATTTGAACATCTCCTGGATAGAAAAAAAAAGCAGCGCCTCTCCCTGGAATTCTGTTTGGAGATGAGGATTGTGAAGGTTGGAGAGGGAAACAGGTCCCAAGGACAAGCATAAAGCTGCTAAAGACTTATAAATTATCTGTAAAGCATGAAGAATTCACCAAGTGAAGAGCAACCTCCCAGATTTACACTGGAATTACCCCGAGGGGGGATGTGAGACCATCTCCAAACAGCCACATGGGGCTGGAGCCGGCTCCAGGCTTTCTCCCATGGCTGATCTCCAAGGTGGCTCCACCCCTGCTGCCTCCCCAAGCACTTTCCAACCCGCCAAATCCTTCTGATAAATATAGCAGGAGGAAGGCAGCAGGTTTGGCTGGGGACAGGCAGAGGGAACTGGGTCTGGGACAGCTTTGTGGTCATTGCAACAGAGTCACGTGTACGTGCTTAAACCAAGACCTAAGCCTAAAGTTATGCTGTCCCGGGACTTTGGAGAGGTCTTGGGGTTTGGAGGGGAAGTTGGCAGCTGGGTGTTTTTCTCAGCTGATGGGGTAACAAGTCAGCTGGATTGGAATGGGCTTTTTTTAGTTTTGAGGTGACTTTTCTCTCCAGGGAACAGGGCAGCAGATGTCCCAACACACAGCCGTGGTCATGGCACTGTCATGGAACCATGAATCATTTGAATTAATTTAAGGGAATGGAATGGAATGGAATGGAATGGAATGGAATGGAATGGAATAGAATAGAATAGAATAGAATAGAATAGAATAGAATAGAATAGAATAGAATAGAATAGAATAGAATAGAATAGAATAGAATAGAATGTCACTGTCTCCAGCTATGCCTGTGCTGAAGGAGTAGCTGTGATCTTCATTTCCCTCCTACTCCCCATTATTCCTCAATATTCCTCTTCCAGGGTCTTTTATTTATCTGCCAAGGGATCAATTGGCTGCAGGAAGTTCTTGGCATGGACCCCAGGGTCTGAGGGCTGACTAAACACCATGGGGTCTTTCAAGAGGGGCCTTGCTGCATTTTCCAAATATCTGCAGCCCCTCCAAGGACTTGTACCTGGCAAACTCTATTTGCTGGTGCTTGCAAGGGCCACAAGCTCCAGGGACTGCCCCACTAAGGATGGACATCACCCATGGAAGTCCCCACACAGCAGGCAGCTGTCCCATGGGATGGGCTGTGACACCAAGTGCCTGTGTGTCCCATCTGAGGGGTAAAGGATAGCCCTGAGTCTGCCAGCACCAGGCACAGTGAGGTCCTAATCCTGAACTGGCACCCACCCAAGGCAACAAACACCACAAGAAGAGGGGATCCTCTCCTGGGAATTGCTGTGACAGGGCTTGGCTCTCCCAGCATTGTCTCCCCATGGCCTTGAGCATCTCCCTGGCCACCGTGGTGCTGAACTGCACGTTCCGAGGTGAGCGAGGCTGCACAAACAATTGCCCCCCAAAACGACACTGGCGCCTGCTGGGGAAGCCCAGACTGGTGTTTGTGCCAGAAGACACACAAACATCTCAGCTGAACAGCCCTGACCTCCTCCTCCTTCCCCCTTTCTCTGCTTATCTCTGCATCCCTGGGGTAAGCCAGAGCAGAGATATTCTGGGAGCCCAGCGCCGCCGTTTCCTCCCGGCGCCGTTTCCTTCGGCGCGGGGTCAGCACCGCCACCCTCTCCTGACAGGACCCCACGGGATGCCCACGGTCCCCTGGGATGCTGGGGGCTATCTCTGGGAGCACATCAGCCAGAGGAGGAGGAAACCCTTCGACAGGAGCTGATGGTCCAGGAGCCGGGCAGGCTGGAGGGTGCTGAGCGAGGAAGAAAAACAGGAAAGTGGCTGCAGATAAGGAAAAGGACCTGGAAGAGGAATATTGAGGAATAATGGAGGGTAAGAGGGAAATGAAAATCGCAGCAGACGTCGTGCCGCGAGAGGAAGCTGCTGAAAGGAAAGCAGCCCTGAAATATCCTTCTCATTGTACTGGGAGAAGGGTCTCAGCCTTCCAGCACGGGGGTGCTCAGCAGGTCTGTGTGCAGGGGTTGTCACACACCCACAGGGTCATACCTGGCTGGGAAACTCCAACAACAGCCCTGTGCAAAAATGGTAATTAGCCTGTAGTGGAGGCTGCTAATTAATCTGTTAGTGGCCTGTTTCCCATTGTTCTCAAGCTATGTCAGGGAAGGGATAGGTTGGATATTAGGAAGAAATTTTTCATGAAAGAATAATAAAGTACTGGAATGCTCTTCCCAGGGAGGTGGTAGAATCACCATCTCTGGATGGGTTTAAAAAAAGACTGGACATGGCACTTGGTGCTATAGTCTAGTTGAGGTGTTAGGGCATAGGCTGGACTTGAGATCTTAGAGATCTCTTCCAACCTCATTATTCTGTGATTCTGTGATTCTGTTGTGAGACTGAGCCTCATGCATGCTGTCCCTGCAGAGAGACAGTCCTGGGGACAGGGACAGTCCTGGAGGTTGGATTGGGCTCTGAGCAGCCTGGTCTAGTGGAACGTGTCCCTGCCCACGGCAGATCATCTTAAAGTCCCTCCCAACCCTACCCATCCCATAACGCTATGATTCTATAACTCAATGTTCCTATGACTTGGTCTGAACACTGCTGGGGTGAAACAAACCCGAGAGAGGGGCTTGTGTCCATATCCCAGGTGTGTCCTGCCTCAGGTTCCCTGTGCAGGTGTCCTGCTGTTTAATCTCAATGTGGCAGAACACAACAACTTTGTTTCCTGACTGGTCTCTGCAGTCACCACCACTTTCTGCTGATCCCTCAGGCACTGATCACTTCCACATTCTCACCTTGGAACAGGTCACACTTGTGGCACATGGAAATCTTGTCATTACTCCAAGACATTTCCTTTCTTCTACATTTACATGGATAAAACTCCAGTGTTGATCCATCCTGATCACAGCCATAACCTGTGGAGGAACCCTCACCAAAACACAGACGGGTGCAATGGAGGCATACCTAACCTGGTGTTCCTTCAGAATGATTTCTCCGGGACCTCTTCCCTACAGGAGCCTGCTGGGAATGTCCTGATGGCCAAACCGTGCTGAGGGCTTGTTCAGCTCTGTGCTCACTGGTCAGTGTTAAAAGCAACGAGTGGCTAATTTAAAAGTGCAGACAAATTTAATTCCCTCCTGGATGGGAAGGATTATCCCTGTCTTGCCAAGGTAACTTGGCAGCAGTGAGAGTCTGGTAGATGATAACCCCAGAAGGGAAGAGGTCAATCCTCCAGACACAGCAGAGGTTGAGGAGACCTCCACGGTGCCCGTGTTCCCTGGGATGAGATGGGATGCAGAGCACCCACTCTGCTGCCAGACAAGAGGTGTGAGCAGAGGAGGCTGAGCAGAATCATCCCAGTGACCTGATCCAGGAGCTGACACTGACAGTGCTGGGGATGGAAACTGACATTCCAGCTCAGAGTCACAAGCACAGAGGGAACTTGACCAGGATGTGGTTGGTGACGCATCCTGAATATGAGAAAGTGTTGCCTGGGACAAGTGTGATACAAAACTGCAACTAATTGGGGGAAAAAAGAAGGGCTCAGTGGGTTTTTTGTGCATGGGCTACAGGGAGGAGCAGCCCCTCTTTCCCTCTCCAACATAAAAAGAATGAAGTGAGAGATATGTGTTGAATCCATGTGCTCTCTGGGGTTATCAGCACTGGAGAGACATGGTCCTGTTGGAGAGTGTCCAGAGGAAACCATGGAGATGTTCTAAGGGCTGGAGCCCCTCTGCTCTGGAGCCAAGCTGGGAGAGCTGGGGGTGCTCACCTGGAGAGGAGAAGGATCCAGGGAGAGCTCAGAGCCCCTTCCAGAGCCTAAAGGGGCTCCAGGAGAGCTGGAGAGGGACTGGGGACAAGGGATGGGATGCAGGGACAAGGAAGAATGGCTTCCCACTGCCAGAGGGCAGGGATGGATGGGATAGTGGGAAGGAATTGTTCCCTGTGAGGGTGGGGGGGCCCTGGCACAGGGTGCCCAGAGAAGCTGTGGCTCCCCTGGATCCCTGGAAGTGTCCAAGGCCAGTCTGGACAGGGCTTGGATCAACCTGGGATAGTGGAAGGTGTCCCTGCCCATGGCAGAGGGGTGGAACTGGATGAGCTTTTAGGTCCCTTCCAGCCCAAACCATTCAGCCCTGAAAAAAGTGATTTGAACAGAACCTGACCTTGAACACTCCCAGAGATGGGGCAACCACAGCAACCTGTTCCAGGGCCTCACCACCTGCATTCCAAAAACTCTTTTTCATATCTAATCATAATTGACTCCCCTTTAGTTTAAAACCATCACCCCTTTTCCTAAGCTAAAAAAGCTTGTCCCTGTCTTTTATTCCACCACCTTCATCCACAAACCAAATTTCTTGGTCTAAGGCTGACAAAAGAGTCACTGCTGCAGATCATCCATGAGAAACCCACTCATCTCTGCCCCATGCCCAAGTTACACATATCCCTGTACATATTTTGGGACCCACTTTTACCTCAGGATTGTCCAGCTGGTGACAGACGATGGCCGGTGGGATGACTTCTCCTCTCTGAAGGCATTTTTGCAGTTTCCCCACGTGACTCTGCTGAGTGACAGGGCTGTTGTGGGGGCTGACAACTGGATTAGCTCGAGCCAGAATTGCTTCTGCCTACAGTCAGCAGGACCTCAGCTCATCCCCCACCCCGTGTCAGCTCACAAAACCCAAAAGCCCCTTTTGCAGCCTGTGCTGAGCCCACCGCGGTCTGTCCCCCCCAGGGGACCCTGCTAACGAGCTGTGCTTGAAGAGCAGCCTCTCCCAGCAGACAGCAGCTCCCGAGGGAACAGGCAGCCTGGGAGCCACCATGCTGATGGTGAAACCTCCCATTAATCACAGGAGCACAGCCACCACCTCCCTATCCCAGCTACCAGAACCAGTGACAGCCCCAGGCAGAGAGAACATCCATGTTTTCCCCCTCCCATGTGTTTTCCCTCCATGTGCTCTGTGTCAGGAGTTGTCTGGGGCTCAGATAGGGCTGCCCCTGGGCCATGGATCATATATTGAAGGATTGTGCTGTCATCCAGCCTCATCCTTGGAAACATCAGCCTGGAGAGGCTGTAATGCAAATCCTTAACTGTTCATGGGGCAGGGAGTCCATCGTGCAGATCCTAACAGGCAAATCCACAACTGTCCTCCTTGGGGAGGTAAAGCTGTTCTCATGCTAGCAAGGGGGAGCTCAGCTTCACCTTTGCCTCCAGAGCTGGTTCCTTTGGACCATCACCCATGGTCTCAAGACAGCACTGCCAGACTCCTCACCTTGAAATAAAACCAGGGCAGCATCTTCTTGGGCTTTCCTTGAAAGCAGCAGCCTGCATGGAGGGATTATTTAATTTCTGTGTTTTTCACCCCAACACAATTGAAATGTATTTCATTTTAAGTGGCTGCTATGGGCCAGGCAGACACCCAGATCTTTGGGAGAAAAAGGGCTAATGGCAAACTTGGGATATGCATGACCTTGGAATAAACAGTGATTTCCAGAGCAAATGTACAGAGCCTTTGAAATTAGCAAGAAATACTTTATTATAGGGGTGATGAGGTTGTCCAGGGGTGTTGTGGACTCCCAGTCCCTGGAAGTGTTCAAGGCCAGGCTGGATGGGGCTTGGAGCAACCTGGGATAGTGGAAGGTGTCCCTGCCCATGGAAGGGAGTGGAATGAGATGAGCTTTCAGATCCCTTCCAACCCAAAACAATCTATGATTCTGTGGAATCACATCTGTATTTTTAGCTTGTCCTGCAGACCTCACTGGGACATGTTGCCCTTGCAAGTGCTGCCAGCTCCACATGTCTATCACCAAGTTTTGTAGTTCCCTGAAATCTTGTTATCACCCAGCTGCAGGATGGTTTTGTCCCCTACAGCTCCTGCAGCACAAACTTTGTTCTTTCTTGGTGCCTCAGGACCATGGCATCAGGTCCTCCAGGCTGGGGATGAACTTCCAGTCTTAAAAAAATCATTCCCTACTTCTGTTCCCTCCATCTCCTCCAGATGAAGGCAGGTAAGGGTAGGCTTCAGGTTCTACCCTAAAATCTAGGTTGTCAGCCCAGAGCTTGAGAAAAGTGGCAACAGCAGAAACCCAGCGAGATGCAGCGCACAGTTCACAGCCACAGATGCAGTGCTGGGGTCCCAGTAGCTCTGTTGTGGTCTGATACAGCTGAGATATTTTCCACATTAATGTCATTCCTGCTGGCTGGAGCTTCCCCCTGCCCTGGGAAGGATCTGCCTGACTCCAAGGAGGGGTCAGACCCCTTGGGGTCCTGCTAGCCCAGCCAACATCCTTGCAGAGGCTCTCCTCGTTTGTACATACACCCATATGAATTAAGGGATGCTTTTGCAGGAAGGGTGTTTTCAGATCTTACCCAAGGAATTTAGGACTGGCACTACTGGATCAGGAGGCCTTGGGTCTGGCACAAATGCTCTGACAGCATAAACCCCTCTTTTTCCTCTCCTTCTTCCATAGATGTGGGGCCATGGGCTGGGTGGGCGTTCATGCCCATGTACCTCCCCTCCCTTCCTCCTCCTCCTCCTCCCCATCACCCTCCCCAATGCCTTCCACTCTTCTCAGCCATGATAAGCTCGCTGATGGAAAAAATGTTGTCACACATATCTCACTTCCAGTGTGTGGGAGTCGCTGATAACGGCGCAAAGATCTGGACAATAAAGACTCCTGACAGCTTTCGTGTCCATCCCAGGCACAGGGGGATAGTCCTGGATGGAGACCTGAATGATTGTGGGGTTTGGGGAAGGGTCCTGCAAGCTGTGATCCTGGGGAAGAGGCTGAAGGGGGAAAAGGGCTGATCCACCCTCCCCATTTGGGGTGCAAAGCCATTCCCCTGCACATTCCCCAAATTCCACCCTGCCCTGGGGCATCTCCAAACTGAGAGCCACGAGATTTTGGCTTCAGGTGGCTTTGCTGTTGTGCTGGGGAGCAGCCCAGCAGCTGCTCAGCATGGTGTTTGTTTTGGAGCCTCCCCATCAGCCCGGGCTCCCTCTGTGGGGAGAGGGGGCTGTGCTGCTCCAGTGCTGCCGCTCTTCCACGTGGACCTGCTGAAAGAGCCCAGAGCAGCTCGCCAGGAGGTGAAGTCATTTATTTATGCCTAGAAAAAAAGTGTACTTTATTACAGAGCCCCTGAGATGAGCCACTGAGCCACTGCCAGGTTTTTGTGCTGATGTGGAGAGCCGAGGTCAGCACGGGGCAGTGCCAGTGGCTGCATTTCTTCCCAGAAGAAGAAGGGATATATGAACAGGACACCAATTTATTCACAGAAAAAAAAAAGCCAGGGTTTGGCTGGCAGAGGTTCATTTGACACAGAATCACACAATGATTTAGGCTGGAAAGGACTCCCAAGACCATTGAGTCCAACCTGTGGCTGATCCCTACTTTGTCACCAGCCCAGAGCACTGAGGGCCACGTCCAGTCATTTCTTAGACACCTCCAGGCATGGGGACTCCAAACCTCCCTGGGCAATCCCTTCCAAAGCCTGACCACCTTTTCCATTGAGAAATTCCTCCTGGTGTCCAACCTGAACCTCCCCTGGCACATCTTGAGGCCATTCCCTCTGATTTTATAGCACTCCTAGTTTTTTGGTATCTATTTTCTCACTCTAGTTACAACAACTGAGAATGAATTTTGCAGAAAACCTCATTTATTCCAAGCAAAAGAAAAAAAATTTTATAAACTTTCCAGCTGGAAGGAGACCTACCAGTTGTTTACATTTCTGTCCCAATCCTCAGGGGCTGTAGATGCTGTCCCCACAATCTCCCTTTCCCTCCAGAGCACTGGTCTCCGAAGTGAGCATGATGATTCATCAGAACGGGGGAAAAAATATTCTTTCTAACATAAAAAAATAATACAAAATTAAATTTATTTGAAGACCATTGCTGTGGGGAACTGTCTCTCTCCTTGGGCTCCCATGTCCCACAAGGCTTTTCTTTTCTGAGGGCTGTGTCATAGGAGATAGGAAGCCCAGTTTTCCCTGGATTTAGCCTAAAATGTTCCACATTTTTCTGATCAAACCACCTTTCTGGGGGAGAGAAGAAAAGAGGGGGTGGTCTTAGAGTTTTACAAAGAATGAAGGTTTTGCATTCCACCCTGGAGAAAGGTGCCAAAACAAGAGAAGGGCACAAAAGTCCATCCCAAAAACATTTCCATGGTAAATTTGTACCCAGCTCTGCTTGAGAGCACTCCAGACCCTGAGCTTTGGGTGTGGGACAAATTAATTTATCTTCCTGCATCTGCCCTGTCCTTTGATGGCAAGGGGCATCTTCTAACCCTTTTCAGATAAATTTTCCAGGTTGTCTGCCTGGGATATGAGAGGTTAAACCGCCCCAGGAGCAGGTCTGGGTGACAGCATCGCCCTTGACTTGGCTGGGCTTTGGCACAGCGGCGCTTTCCCCTTCTCCTGCGGCTGATAGCCGGCTCCGTGCTGCTGGGAGCCCCTTCCCTGCTGCCAGCGAGCTCAGACACACACACAGACACACAGACACACAGACACACAGACACATCCCTGTGCACACAGCAGGGCGTGCACCCCTCTCTCAGGGCTCACTTCAGGGGCTCCCCACCTCCTTCCCCTCGCAGCTCCAGCATCCCAGCCCCGGGATGTCACCCTGCCCCTGATAAGGCGCAGGGGCGGCTGCCAGAGGAAGGCTCCCAGTTGCTCCTGGCGCCAGGCTGGGTAGAGGCAGACGTGTCTAACCCTCTGAAGGGCCAAAAACAGATGACATCACCCCCTCATCGTGTCCATCCTCCCCTCCAGGATCCCTATCACGGAGAGGCTGCGCTTGGAGGAGTGAGGAGGAAGAGGGAAGGCAAAGGGGAGGAGGCCGGGGAAAAGGAGGGAAGGCAAAGGCTGGAGCTGGAAGTTGGTTACTTTGGCAAAAAGACAAAGTTCTGCAAAACTTCACCGGCCAGACTTCAAAAAGGTGGAAAAACTGGAGGCTCAGTTCTGGCAGGTCCTGTTATCAAGGGGAGCCTTATCTCTCGATGGGGCTGATGGCTCATGCGAGCCGCAGTGGCTGCTAACCTCTGGCTGAGCTTCCCCAGGCCCCTGAGGAGCCAGACTGTCACTCAGCAAGGGAGAGGACAAGCATCCAGCAGAGGGGATGCATGGAGGCATGGCCACTGTGTCTGCAGCCTGCAGAGCCCCTCGAGCAAGGATGGGGTGTCCCAGCATGGAGCCCCGCAGCCCCTCACTGCCTCAGTTCATGGTGGGGAGGGGTGAGGGCATCTTTCCCTGCTCAGAGTCCAGACAGAGATGGGTCAGATCTCCACTGGGTGTCGGCTGGCATGGCTGGGGCACTGGTTTTACTGGTTTCCTCCAGGGCAAGACTGGTGCCTCTGGGATGGGTAGCAGAGTGGGTTTAGGTTGAAACCAGGTGTGTAGCTGGGGGTTTTAGGGTGGGAATTTTGTACACCTCATTTCTTCCATGTCCTAAGTACCACACTGTGTGTTTTCCAGAGATAAACCTTCCAGTTATTCTCTTGAGGACATTTTCATACTCTTTCATACTCTTTCAAGCCAACTCAAGCTCCTTCATCTCTATTCCTGCTCCTTCTACACCAACTCCTTTCCACCTCACCACCCCCAAGGTGAGGAATTGCTTTGGGGGCCCTGCTCCAGAGCACACCACAATGGGCAATTCCCCTTCCTTCAGTGAACAACAGTCCACAGCCAACAACTCTGACTCCCTGGTGAGGAGCTGCTGGAAGTGAACTTGGCCTTGGCTCATTCCTACTCATAATTCTACTCAATAAATCAGCCTATGCAGGACAAGAGGCAGTGACACCCCTCGGGTGATATTGGGATAGAGTTTGGAATGACTTGGGCTATGGAAGTAAGATTTCACCTGGGAATGGCTCCATGCAGGAGCAGGGCAGATGCAGAGCCCACCACACTCCCTGTGAGACCAGGTGAATTGTTTGAATTGCTTCCCCCATGGGGATTTCTCAGCCTTACCCACCTTTACCTCCTCACAAAGGTGGATCACAGAATCATGGAATGGTTTGGGTCGGAAGGAAGCTTTAAGGGTCACCTAGTCCAGCACTGCTGGAATGAGCAGGGGCATCTTCCAGGAGATCAGGTTGGATAATCTGAGTCACCCACCCAGGTTCACCTTGTTGCTATAGGAGAGGAAGAGTGGAAGAGGTTTTACAGCGACTTCTGTGAGCCAAGAGGGAAGTTTGATAAGAGGATCCATGTTTACCCCTGAAAGAATTTTCTACCAAGGTCATTGACATAGAAACCAAGAAAGAAAGAAGGATAAATAAGAGAAACCTGCAACTGCCTTTTCCAGTGAGCACTTTGTTTTTCATGACGAATGAGTAAAGTGTAAAGTGTAATGAGTAGACTTACAAGTTTTGTAAGAATGTATAAAAAGCATGCTTGTATAATAAAATCAGTTTGCAGCCTTCTGGAAATGGAGTGTGCTGCTTTGTATTGTTTCCATTTCAACTACAACAAGGAAGAGGAACTTCTGGAGGGAAAATCATACCTCTGTCTTGGATCCATCCCCTTGAAGAGGATGAATCCTGCCCTGGTCTCTTTTGAACAGAGCTAGAAATTGAGGTTGTTAAAGGCAGTGACTGAGATAGAGGTGGAGGAATGGGTCCATAGAGAGGTTTCATAAATTGGACCAGCCCAGCAGATCCCTCTCTTGCTGCCACTCTGGAAGGACACCCCTTGCTCCTACACCACATCTGCCACCTTTGTGCAGACGATTTGGATGCCCCAGTGCACCCCCAGCACCACCAGCCCCCGAGTGCCAGGCAGGGTGGTCCCTCTGAGGGGGAAGCACGGACCCAGCAGGACGCAGAAAACCCAGAGGTTTATTGGTGGCGGACCAACCGAGCTGCACGGGGAGGTGTCTGAGGGCAGGTTCTGTGCACAGTTCAGGCTGCAGGATGACTGGGCTGGCTCTCCTGGGGCTGTCACAGCACCCTGGTGTGGCTGCTGTCACCGGCAGCAGCGGAGGCGGCCGTTGCTGCAGCTCCCTTCCCAGCGCTCCATGTGGAAGCAGAGCCTCCGGCAGTGGCCACGGTTGCTTCTGCACTGCTGGGTGTCTGAAAGGCCTCTGGCTGCTGGGGAAAGAGGACAGGAGACCTGGTTAGGAGAGCTGGAATCTACTCAGAGCCCTAAAACCTACTAGGAACGCTGCTGGTGTTGGTGGCTGAGCAATGGATGCTCTCAGTCGGCAGCGGGGAAATTCAGCTGGTTCCACAGTGAAGGTCAGATGGAAGTCTCCTAAAGACTGGCCTGGGTGAGGCAGCCAGGTTTGGGTTGGCTGTGTTAGGTTGGATGAGTTAGGTGAGGCTGGACAGCATCAAAAGACAGAGAAGTGCCTTTTGGAACAGCTGTTTTACCTGTTGTTTAGTTTGGAGATCTTTTGGCTTCTTGGTGTTTTGGTGTCTTTGTTTGCTTGGGTTTTTCAAATCTTTTGCTGATTAAAAGGACATGTGCTGCTTCTCTTTACACACAGCAGAAACACCAAGGTTTGGGGTTCTGGAGGGTCCACCACCAGTGGAGTGGGCAAACCCTTCTCTCTCCCTTTGTTGTCCCCAGGATTTCAGTTAAATAAATGACAAGATAAACAGGCTAAGCAAGTAAATCTCCTCTTCTTGGTTATCAGGCTTGCCTTCTGCAAATGTGATATCACCAAAGTCCTGCTAACATCATAGTGACCTTACACCTGAATGAAACCCAAATCTCTGACGTGTATACAAGCAGACAGCAAAAATGCCAAGCCAAGGAATAAATTTCTATCAAACCAGAATCCCAAAAGAAAACAAACAAAAAAAGGTGAACTATCTGCCTTTCCCTCTTCTTGTCCCCCCGAAAGATAGTTTTGATTTTATAGACTCAAAAATACACTGAATGATTTGTGTTGGTATGGGCATTAAAGACCATCTACTTCCAACCTCCTGCCATGGGCAGGGACACCTTCCACTATCCCAGGCTAATCCAAGCCCCATCCAACCTTGCTATGAACATATCCAGGGATGGAGAGTCCACAGCCTTTTTGGACAACCTGTACCAGGGCTCCCCACCCTCATAGCCAAGAATTCCTTCCCAATATCTAATTTACACCTACCCTTCTTCAGCTTAAGACCATTATCCCTTGTCCTGTCCTTCCATCCCTTGTCCCCAGTCCCTCTCCAGCTCTTCTGGAGCCCTTTTAGGCCCTGGAAGGGGCTCTGAGCTCTCCTGGATCCTTCTCTTCTCCAGGGGAACACCCCCAGCTCTCCCAGCCTGGCTACAGAGCAGGGGGGCTCCAGCCCTTGGAGCAGCTCCGTGGCCTCCTCTGGTCTTGTTCCATCAGCTTCTGATGCTGGGGATCCCAAATCTGGAGGCAGCTTTGCAGGTGGGATCTTACCAGAGATGATCAGAGGGTGAAAATCACCTCCCTCAACCTTCTGGCCACATTTGCATCTTCCTACATTTGCCACATCTGTATCCCACTCATGGAGAATTTAATGGGATTCTCCTTGTTTGGTGGAGGATGAGGCTTTTATCCTGGTCAGGAGCAAAGCTCAGGCTCCTGGCTTAGGCTCAGCATTTCTGGGTTAGTTTTGAGGGCTCAGAGAGGAGGGGATGCACAGCCTATGAACTCAGAACAGCTGCATGCAGGAACTTCATGGAGACCACCCCAGGAGAAACTTTTTCCTTGGAAGCACGAGTTAGGTCAGCCTTGACTTGGGGGCCCTGTCTTGTCCCCTTCTACCTCAGAAGGGCAGGAACCTGCCTTTTGCCTCTCCAGAGTCCTGCAGGAAGCCCTGTGAGAATTCTGTCCTTACCCGGAGCGCCCTGGAGGAGGAGAATGACCAGGACTGCAAAGAGCAGCTGGAGAACCCTCATGGCTCGGTGTGGGTGGAGGTTCCACCCCGAGGAGGAGGAGTGAAGGGCCCTAAAGAGAGGAATAAGAGGGAAATTCTGGATTTATAGAGGCCAGGGAGGGTTGTGTAATTTTCCTGGAGGGGAGGGAACTTTGTCAATCTCAGGTGCGTTTCAACATGACGGCAAACAGTTGCACAGAGTGTGCCTGCTCTCAGTCACATTGTGTTACAGACAGAAAGTATAAAGGGAAAATAAAGGAAAAAAAAAAAAAAAAAGAAGGAAAATGACCAAAAACCGGGAGGAAAATCAGGGTTTTGTTGACAATTACAGTGAGCACTGGGGAGTCTGCTACTGCTTGCTGCTGGAGACAGGATGTTGGGACTGACCCAGTCTGGCTCTGTGTGTGTAGGCTCAAGCATGTGATGTTAAAATCCAGTCCAAGTGTTTGAGTGTTTGCAGTATCAAAATGTTGGGTTTTGGTTTTGTTGGTTTTGTTGGGTTTTTTTTTTTCAGCTCTCACTCTCTGTGTTTAGCACTGACACAGTCAAGCATGAAAAAATCCAGAGTCCCCTCCTCAGCACTCCCCAACAGACAGAGCTGGCTTGAAAATAATGGGATCCTTAAAAAAATCATGGATCTGCTTCAATTTCCCAACTTCCAGGCTGCAGAGAGGATGCTTGCCAAGGTTTTGTTTACAACTGCCAAGAAAAAATGGCAATTTAATATTTTATTAATTTATGTACTCATTCAATGGAAAACCTGGGATATCTCCCTGCAATACTCAGTGGCATCAGGAAAGTAGGTGGATTACAGCTCTCCCAGGAATCCTGGCAGGCTCTCAGGTTTGTACCAGTTCTCCAGGTCAGTTCCAGGAAATCAGTAGAGGTGAGACCTGCATTTCAACTTGGGAAAACAACACAAAGCAAACAATGAGCAGGAATGTCCCCCAGACAACAACAAATGGAGGAAGAGGAAATACAAACTTTATAAAGGTTTTTCTTACAGTGGGGATGCAGCAGAGGCCATCACCAAGTCTTCCCTTTTCCTTTCAGAAGTCGCCTCAGTGGATTTTTCTTTGCAGTCTGGATGCCAGGGGGTGCTGCAAAATGCAAACCCCATGTCCTTCAGGCTGCTTGAACAGAACAAGGATCACCTTCATCAAACAGTGCAGATAAAGGGGCCTTCACCAGCTGGACTTTGGAGTAGGGAGCACCGAGCTCCTAACCATGGTGAGCTTCAAACTGGCCACGCACAGCCTGGGGAGGGAGATGGACCTGGAAACCCACCTGGGAGAGAGCTGGATGCAAGGATGTGTGTGAGCCTCTGGAAGTGTTGGTGCCCTGCCTGGGTGGAAGACAATAGCCCACCCTGTACCTCTGAGGCAATGTCAGAGACGGTGCTGCGGGATTTCCTGGAATTATGGAATCATGGAATGGTTTGGGTTGGAAGGGACCTAAAAGCTCATCCAGTTCCACCCCCCTGCCATAGGTAGGGACACCCTCACTATCCCAGGGTGCTCCAAGTCCCATCCAGCCTGGCCTTGGACACTTCCAGGGATCCAGGGGCAGCCACAGCTTCTCTGGGCACCCTGTGCCAGGGCCTATCCACCCTCCCACAAAAGAACTTCCAAAGCAAAGAATTTGGGCAGAGCTTATCCAGCAGAAAGGAGACAGCAGTCCTTGAGCTACAGTCCAAGCAGGAAGGAATGTGTGGATGCTCCTGTGAGTGTCCTGCTTTGAGAGTGTGACCTGAAGTGTCTGAACATGTGTGTGCAGATGGCTTGGTGCTCTCCAGAGAGGATGTGGAGCACGGAGCCACGGTACCACGTGGCCACGGTGTTCCCAGTGACAGATGGCAAAACTCCAGGTGCTTGTCTCCAGCTCAGCTGCTCTCCCATGCTGGGAGCAGCACCACTGCAGAGGGTGATTTGTGCCTGGAGCTGTCTGGGTGCTGCAGGCTCCATGGGGACCAGGCTGCATCCACCACGCCACTACAAACCCCTGCTCTGCAGCTGTGGTACATGGGTTGAGTTGCAGAAGGTGCCTCGGGAAAGCAATCCAGGGCTATACAGTACCAACAAAAACCAGATTTCCTCCAGAAATCAGGGGCAGGAAATCTCTGTCCCATGGGCAACTGCTTGTACAACAGCTGGTCTGGCTCCCCTTGGCATGGTCCTGCTGCTGTGTTGGCCTCAGCCTCTGGTGAGCCCACTGGGGCTGGCCCAGCAGCCTCCCACCCTCCCCTGCTTCCCAACCTGCCAGCAGATGTCTTTTTTCAGAGCTCACCATGCACAAAGGCTGATCTGTGCTCAGACACGTGGCACAGGAATCGGCTCCTGGGTGCTTGAGAGGTTTTGGGGCTGGGAGGAGCCGAATCAATCTGTATCTGTTCTCTGGCCCCAAATGGGAGGGATGTTTCCACTGACTTCATTGCCTTCAGGCCAGGACCTCAACAGGCTGATTTTTAAATGCATCCTGGGATAAGGTTTTTGCCAGCAGGAGCAATTCCTGGGGTGAATGAACCCTTCTGCCAGCTTGTGATGCCACCTCCTACTCCCAATCCCCTGACAGCATTTTGCCAAACAAGCAAGCACTGATAGAGCCCTGCCATTCAACCTGTGAAGAAATGATCATGGGCTCAGCTCTGGGCTCAGCCCTAGTCCAGAAACCCCCCATGGCTCTTGTTCCAGACCACTCTTCATGAACTTCTCAGAACTATCTTCAACAGGTCCATGTCTGCCCTATGTAGAGGCCCCCAGAGCTGGAGACAGCAAGAAATGATGGGTTTTGCCCCACAGAAAATGGTCAGAGCACCCCTTGTGCAATTAACTTCTCCTTTCCAGTGCAGGGCCACATCCAGGTGTGAATTATGGATCATTCCTGGCACGTGCCCACCTCCAAACTGCACCAAGGAGCAGCGTGGGAAACAGTTCATTTTCTGGCAGCACATTTGAGCAGCCACTAACTTCTGAGCCTCACTTGATTTGATTTACTCATGTAGGTACAGCCTCAGAATCCTGGCCTGTTTTGTCTCCCCAGCACACCCTGGAGCTGAGCTGGGCTGGGCTGAGGTGATTCCTTTCACCCCACAGGGCTTGGAAGAGCTCCACCTGAGCGGGTGGAATGTTGGAATGCGATCCCTTTTTTCTGATGTAGGGGTGAAGGAAGATCCAGGCACGCATGGGGTTGCACTGGTTTGTGTGGGATTGCCAGGGATGTAAGGGACAGCCTGGATCCAAGGGGCTGCCCATGGCTGTGGCACCTCAGCTGCCCCAAGCAGGAGCCCATCCAGCACCATCCTGCTCCTGACTGCACATCACAGTGACGTTTTTAGGGCAGAAGAGGAGGATTTGGCTTTCTTTGCCAAACAAACACTGGCCTGTTGCCTGGGAACAGCAAACAAATCCAGCTGAGGGAATCCATGCCATGCTTGGATGGACTGAAATCCCCAGTTATCCAGGAGGCTTGTGCTGGCTGACAGACCTGGCATGAGGGCAGAGCTCTATCCTGGCTGTCTGCGTGGCTGCAGAGATCCCAAACATGCACCCCAAGATGTCTGGATGATTTTTGCATCTCCTTTAGGTATAGGTCTACTGAAAGACCTTAGTTCTGTACAAAGAACCCCTTTCTGAGCTCTGTCAGGTACAGACAGCTGGAGTTCAAGGCTCAATCAAGAATTTCCTACCAAAATCCTCTTCTTCATTTGGCTTTCACCTGTCCGTGGCAGAGGGTGGGAACTGGGCGATCTGTGAGGTCCCTTCCAACCTGAAATAGCCTGGGATTCTGTGATGATTTATGATTCTTCCTCCTCCCCAGGGTTACAGGGCACTCCAACTAGGGTTTAATTAATCTGAGTGGCTTTCCCTGTCATGCACTTACACCAAAGCAGCTCAGGCTGCTGTTTCAAGCAACTCCCTGTCACCCTGATTTTTTAAGATTTTCTAAGCCTTCTGATGTTTACATTCTTGTAATGAACTTTCTCACACACTTTCTGTAAATAACTCATTGTTTTGCATTCTTTTTTGGAGGAGGAGAAATTTGATGGATTGTTGGTTTGTCCAGTGTCATTGGGGAGGTGGCATTTTCACCCTCCAATCCACTGTCACTTTTGGAAATCTATAAATGTTGGAGTCAGAAAATAAATTTCCCCTTTTTACCCTAAAAACAGCGGTGTGTCCATGTTGTGTTGATTTGTGTCATCTACTGACAACTCCCCATGAGCTGAGCTGGCTGCTTTCCCCAGGTGAGTTCAGAAACCACATCAAGAAGCAGTTTCATAAGGTCTGGAAGTGCCATTCTCCACCATCCACCCTGTCCTTGGTGTTTTCTCTCTCCTCCCTCTCTGGAAGGGAATTCAGTTCATCTTATTCATTGGGCAGAAATAACAATGGAATTTTGTTTATTTTTTTGGTGGTTGTTGGGTTGTGGTTTGGTGGGTTTTTTTAAGGTTATTTCCATCCAGATCAGCAAACAAGGGAACACACAGCAGTGGGAGAGTGAGACCATGCCTGTGAGCATGCCCATTAGTGCCAGAGGGACAATATTCCCTATAAAGTGAGCTTTTCCACCTTTTCTGAAGGTGGAAAAGCCTGAAGGTGACTGGCCTGAAGCATATCAGTGTCAGGATGCCCAGTGACTACAAGGGAGATGTGCAAGGTGAGCTGCAAGAGCCCACTCCTCACTTTCCTGGGAAACCAGGCTGTAACCACGATGGCTGAGCATTCCCAGATGAGGGACAGGAACAATGAGCCCTGTGGATGCATGTGACAAAGGAGCTGTTTGATTTGGAGAGCTGCCTTGGTTCAAAGCCCTCCCCTGTGGTCCTCGTACATCCCGTGTGTCAGAGGCACGGGCTGGACACGGGCAGGAATTTGGCTCTGGGTTCAGCCCTGTCCCTCTGCTCAGAACCAGCTCCCAAGCCAACAGCCAGCCCTGGGTTATCTGGCTCTCCTGAGGGTTCATCCAGCTGCAGGGCATCTCCAGGGGAGCCCTGGCATCACTGGGGTCTCAGTGATGACTCGAGGAGAGAAACTGGGCTGCTCATCCGTGAATGGAGACTCTTGGATGAATGAGTTGCAATCCCTCTGGCAGTGGGGCCTGACCCTGCTGAGGTCAGTGGGAATTTTCCTGTTTGATTCATCAGAGCAAGAATTTAATCTCCCAGGGAGGACTTTTCCCTGGCTCTGACCAGTGCCTCAGCTGGTTGGCATAGCTCTCTGATTACATCATTGTTTCCTTGCTTTCACAGAAATGATTGACCCAGAGAGAAATATTTCACCTGGAAAGGGAGACCACGAGCTGACAAAGGCAGGGAAGTGTCAAAATTTTGTGTTGAAAAGACACAGAAGGGCTGAGAGGGGATTTGGACAGAAAATTAATTTAGGCTGAGGGAGCTCATAGGAAGAAAGCTGTGAGGGACAAAGAGGCTGATTTCCTTGGGGCTGGGTGACTAGAAGGGAAAGGAGTTGCACCAGAAATGCAGTCCATGGGTGGGGAGGGCACCCTCTCAGGGCAATGGGACACAGCTTTCAGATCCCCTCCCCACCATGTTTAAGACAAGTAGACCTGGGATTTAGGGAAAAAAATTGTGAGGGTGGTGAGGCCCTGGCACAGGGTGCCCAGAGAAGCTGTGGCTGCCCCTGGATCCCTGGAAGTGTCCAAGGCCAGGCTGGACAGGCCTTGGAGCACCCTGGGGTAGTGAGGGTGTCCCTGACCATGGCAATGAGATGATCTTTAATGTCCCTTCCAACGCAACCCATGCTGGGATTCCATGACTGCCTTGAGAACCTGGCACAGCCTGGACAGGAGAGATGGGGGTGGATTGTGCATGAGAGAAGCACAGACCACACTCACCTTTATGTCAAACCAGGTGCCTTTTGCACCAAAAGTGATGCCAAAACGACTTTCCTCATTGCAGCTGTTTTCTCTGGGAAGGGAAATAAAGGCACAGAGTCCCCCTGGTGTTCTGGGGAGGTGAGGAATGCTGTAGTCACTCCTGCTCAGTGCCATCCCACCACTGACTCACAGGGGGGCACTTGCTGCTTTGTTAAACCTCAGGTTTATTGGTTTCAGGTAAGCAGAAAGGCAATTTTTCACCTGGGCAAGTCAGATAACAATCAGAGTACCAAAAGGGCCACAGACATGAGTGGCCCCAGTTTCTTCTTGTCACAGTGTTTCCTAAAAACTTACAGCAAAACTGAAGTGTTCAGCAGTCCACGAGTGAATCCACAGCCACAGAAACCACAAAATCTCCTTCCCCACAGCTGCTCGTGCCGTGCCAGCAGAGCCTGCAGCTCTCCATGGGCTGCAGTGGCTCCTCTGGAAACCTTCAGCTCTCTGTGGTGGCAGGTGACAGATTTTTGCAGCAGAGAATGACGGGTTCAAAGCAGTAGTGAGCCAGGTATTCCCCAGAAACACAGCTTCCCATCCGGCACAAGCCCCCTCCGTGGGTACAGCTGTCTGGTCCATGTGCATCTCCTGGACAAGGGAGCAGCAAATTCGTGGATAAAATTGGTGGGGTTCCTCCTGGCACCACGTTCCCAGCCAGCCAAGGCAGCCCTGGGAGCACACAGAGAGCCTGGGCACCTCGAGCACACCCTGAACCCATCCCAGGGACAGGTTCAGATATCCATGTTAGAAATCCCAAGCTGCTGAGCCAACCTCCCTCAAGGAATGTTTTATCATGGAGTTGTTTTTTCAGGATGTTGGCAAAGGCTGTGCATGGGAGGTCAGAGGGGCTGTCCTCTCCCTGCCAAGGAGGCCACTGCAGCCTCAGAAAAGGCAGGAACATTTTCCCAGAGCACAGGGCTTCTCCTAACTCAGTGATGTGCCTCATTTTCACAGCTTCCTCCCTGCTCAATTTTTTGTATTCTCCCAAGGGATTAAATAATGAATTTTCCCAGAGTATCTCACCCCTCTCTCACCCAGCAACCCCCTTTCCTCAGTACCTATCACAGAGTGAAGAAAGATTATCCCTGTTCCCAGATATCCTGTTCATCACCCAGGCCTTCCTGGTCTTACCGTGCTGGGTCAGGGAGATGAATATGAAAACAAGCACGAGGATCCCCATTCCTTTGGCTCTGCTGGAAAATCCCAGGGCTGGGAGTGACATTTCACAGAAGCCTCTGTGTGCTGCTGGCATGCTGGATGGCATCCTGGAAGAGGGGAGGAGGAGGCAGGAGTTGGTTATATTCCAGTCCCCAGAGTAACATTTGCTGCTGAGAAACCCTTTCGTGTCGTTCTGACCCAGCACTGCTGCTCCAAACAATGATGATGACTTTTTTTCACGTTCACTGGTTACTGGCTTTCCTGATTCCTCTCCTTGGCAGCTGGCATTCTGGGCTGGTAGAATTCCAGCAGGTAAAAAAGAAGCTCAGGGGTATCCTCTGGCCTTCACCTGCAGCCAGCAAAATCCCTTGGAAGTGACAGGGAGGAGGGAAGCAACTGCAAGGGAAGAGTTCTGCAAGGAGGAGAGGGATGAAGGCTGGGAGTGATTAATTTTTAATCTGAGCTCGTGTGAATATTTTCTCCAGCTGAAACCTGGGTGTTATTTTTTCCCCCAGCTTTGGCTTCCAAGGAATTTGGGAGGCTTCATTCCTGAGTGTGATGAGCACACAGTGCTGGGGGAAGAGCTGTTAGCTCAGCAGTGCACATCAGGGTGGTAAATCTGTGGTGAGTGTGCAGCTCTGGCTGTAAAATGGGATGTTCCAGCTGCCCTGCCTGGCACTGCTGTTTGCTGTCCCTTCAGCTGTGGCAATAAAACTGCTCTGCAAACACATCTTAAACTGGCAGGCTAAAGAGTAAAATTAAAAGCCCCTTTCTCCCTAAAAAAAAAAAAAAAAAAAAAAAACCAAAAAAACCCCAAACAGAACAACGTAATAAAATCATAGAGTCATTTAGGTTGGAAAAGGCCTCCAAGGTCATCGAGTCCAACCATTCCCCAGCTCTCCCAAGCCACCACTAAATCATGTCCCCAAATGCCACAGCTCTCTGCCTTTTAAATCCCTCAGAGATGGGGACTCCATCACTGCCCTGGGCACCCTGTTTTAATGCCTCACCACCCTTTCCATGAAGAAATTCCTCCTGATGTCCAACCTGACCCTCCCCTGTCACAGCTTGAGGACGTTTCCTCTCATCCTGTCCCTGTTCCCTGGGAGCAGAGCCTGACCCCCCTGGCTGTCCCCTCCTGTCAGGGAGTTGTGCAGAGCCACAAGGTCCCCCCTGAGCCTACTTTTCTCCAGGCTGAGCCCCTTTCCCAGCTCCCTCAGCTGCTCCCTGAAGTGTCCAAGGAATGGCTGGATGTGGCACCCAGTGCTCTGGGCTGGGTGACAAGGTGGGGATCAGTCACAGGTTGGACTCGATGACCTTGGAGATCTTTTCCAACCTTAATGATTCTGTGATTAAGTGTCCTCAGTCCTTGAAAGCACCCAAGTGTAAAATCAAACATGGTAAATAAGATTAGGCTGGTAAGAAGGATTAGGGGAGGGGGTTTCCAAGAACACAACAGCAAATTTTTTGTGTAATTCTGCATGTGGGTGTAATAGAGAGACATTTTGCCTCTTTCCATAAATAAATGACTGCTACACCTGTTTATTTATCATTTATTGCCTTCTTTATATAAAGACACATGTCACCTCTAGTTAATTACACACTTTGCATGTTGAGAACAGCAGGCACGTCTACAACACTTGGAAAACAACTTGTTTGTTTTCTTGGCTGTTCATTCCCATGCTTGTCTGCAGTCCCATGAGGTCCTTGTCACACTTCTGTGCAGCACTTCCATCCCCTGCGAGGGCAGAGTCCCTCTTGCTCTTGCAGACATCTGATTTCTGGGGGCACACAATGGCCCCCCTCATCCTGGCAGATGTGGAAGTTGGATGTTGTGTCTGCAATTCAGAGGGTTGGAGTCAAACCAGGAAAGCTGACACTGCCATCCAAACCATCTCATAACACAAAAGTTGTTGGGAAGTTGTGTTTACTGCGTCTCCAAAAGCAATGACGCAAAGATGAACTTTGGGGCTTATCACAGCACTTCTGTAAAAGAAGGAATTTGTGACCCACCAGCTTGGAAAAGAATTATCTGAGGGAGGGATATTGTAAAGCTATGAAAAAGATGGATGCAGAATGACTACATTTCAAGTAGGTGGCACTGAATAAAATTGTGAGGGATGAGGTTTTGAAATAAATGGAATTCCTAACCTGGGGGGAGAAAAATCCAGTAAGGACTTTTAAACACAAGGATGCCTAAATCTAAAAATCCTGAGCAGCAATTTCACAAAAGCCAGAATGATATATGAGGAAATGTAATGATGTGGATGTGGTCCCTTTACACACACAGAGTAACTGTGAGGAAATATCCACTTCTGGCCACGGACAGATCCAGGATGCTGGATCAGAGGAACTTTAGGATTAGCACAGTTGTTTCTAAAGTATATATTCATGAATGATTTATGCTGAGGATTATCCATTGAGGAGCACCAAAACAAAGCAATTCTGGGAAGATTCAGATAAAATAACAGGGTCAGTTGGCACCTATTAAGCACAGCAGGGAGGGTGCAGCTAGCAGTCCCCCAAAAGATAATTATAGGATGATTTACCAAGGAAGAAGGATTCTCTGTGGGCCAAAAGTTTTATTTCATTTCCCCAGCTGGACGTAGAGCTTTGGGTTATTTTGGCCAGCCCCAAAGGCTCCACACTGCTGTCAGTGGAGGAACACACAGGTCCATCTCTGTACATGGAAAGAGATGGCTTAGACCCCGTGCCTGGAAGTGTCCAAGGCCAGGCTGGATGGGGTTTGGAGCAGCCTGGGACAGTGGAAGGTGTCCCTGCCCATGGCAGGGGGTGGAACGGGATGAGCTTTAAGTTCCCTTCCCACCCAACCCATTCTGTGATTCTGTGATTTGGAGGCAAAGTTTTTTGGCTGAGTTCAGCCATTTCCCCCCCAGATTTTGCCCTCCTGGGCAGGGCAGGTTCCCACCCGTACCAACACAGCAGGTCCTCTGGCGCCGATAGCAAGTGCCAAAGGCAGCAAAGGGCTCCGGGCAGGATTTCAGGTGGAAGCAGTAGCCGTGGTATTCCAAACAACGTGAGGTGTCCCTGGGCAAGCCGAGACCTACAGGGGGAATAGGATTCCCAGTTGTGCTGCAGGATCAGGCCATTCTCATGGTTTTCTTCCTGCTGAAACCCCACAGATCCTGGTTAGGTCTGTGAAGCCTCAAACCCAGAAGTTTTGAGGAACTCATGGGAGCTCGGTTATTCCAGTTATTTGTACTTCAACTCCCATGGAAATAAAATTTTAAAAGGCAAACATTTCCAGTCTATCACTACAGAACAAGACCATTTTTTTCTGATTTAAAAAATAATTGCTGAGAAGCTTTTTGTAGAACTGGAGTGAAACATAGAGGTTGATGGCAATTTTCTGAACATATCCTGGCAATATAATGGGAAGGGACAGCCCAGTCTTGGATGCTTCTGAGTTCTGGGACTGCACTGCTGCAGAGACATGCAAGGGACAGCATGATCACCACATGCCCTGAAGATAAAATTTAAAAAACCCCCAAAAGCAGGATCTGGGTCAATTAACAGGAACAAGCAGTTTACCCAGTCCCTTCTTTCTCTGGAAGCCTTTCTCCAAGGTGAGGAGTTTCATTAAGCATGAAGAACAGGTAGGAAAAAACACAGCCAGAAGATGAGTCAGTGCAGCAGAAGGGCTGAGGAAGGGGAACCAGAATATTCAGACAGCTGAAGTCAGTGGTGCAGTTCAACCTGAACAGTACCAGGGAACACCTCTGCTCTCTTCTACCTACACAGAGGGACAATTTTTAACCCAGGGGTTAGAAGAGGGGGCGATTTCCATGCTGCCACCATCCAACACTGCCACAAAAGACATTTCAAAGAGTCATAAGACCCAACATGTGGCAGAAGCTTGTGTGGGGAGGTTCTGGTGTGACACCTGCTCACCATAGGTTAACTTTTCACTTCTGCTTTTAAAAAAAGGGAACTGCTCTAAGAAAAGGAGCTGAGTACAACATTCTGCACCCCCACATGAGCGAGCTGTGCCTCCTGCACAGGCAAACCCCAGCGAGGGGTTTGCCCCTTACCTGAAACAGCCTGGAGGAGGAAAAGAGGGAGAACCATGAGGCAGGAGAAGAGCTTCATGGAGGAAGGTCTCAGCTGCAGCCTGGAGACAGGGCCACAATGCCAGAACCTTTGAGCAGGGGAGCAGGGAGCACTCTGGCATTTATAGGGCAGTGGGAACAGCTGGGTCTGTCTGGGGAGCCTTGGCAGGGGTGGCAGGGGAAGGCAGCAGGTACAGCCTGACCTCTGCACCTGGCTAAACCTGAACAATGGCTCAGGGGCACAAAAAACAAGGGGAAAAATAGCAGTGCCTTCCTGCCTGTCTGACTCCTGGGAAGGCTGCTGGGAGGGCCCCTTGTCAATATGGATCCACCCAGAGAGCATCATTACCTTGAAATGTCAGTGTGGTTGGTAATGGATTAGCTGGTGGAAATTAGCCAGGTAATTGGTGGGACAGCCAGAATATCATAGAATCATCATGGAATCACAGAATATCTTGGGTTGGAAAGGTCATTAGAGGTTATCCAGTCCAACCCCCTGCCATGGGCAGGGACAGTTTCACTGTCCCAGGTTACTCCAAGCCCTGTCTAATCTGGCCTTAGACAATTCCAAGGATCCAGGGGCAGCCCCAGCTTCTCTGGTCAACAGAGAATATCTGATCCTGCTGCTTGTCCTGTGATGCAACAGCTGTTCCCAAGATTAAGAAATAAATTACAATGATCATTCCATATACAAGCATATAAAATAGTTGGGTTTTTTCTGTGAAAGGTGCTGTGAAGAAAAAAAAAAATCTGGTCCAGTGGAAGGTCTTCCTGTCCATGTCAGGGGGTTGGAATGAGAAGATTTTTCAGATTCCTTTATCCCAAACCCTTCTGCCACTCCATGTTTCTATGATACATGAAGTGCAGATTATCAGTTTTCAGGTGGCACCAGCAGCACACCTTCAACTTTGCAGGTGCATGTGACAAGTGAGATTAATGAGTTTTCCTCAGCACTTGTCTGTACAGAGTTTGAATGATATCAACAGACACATGGAAGTGGCAGCTGACAGCTCAGGTTCTCCCTCCATCATTTACTTCAGCCTCTTTCTGTACTAGGCATTTATTGATGTTGTTCTGACCCAGCAGCCTCAAAATCAAGAATAAAACCTCCCCCTCAGCCGTGTGCATTGTTCTCTGTCTGCCTCCCTGCTTTCTTTGTTTGCTTTCCATTGCAAATTTGCAGGTGCCATCCAGTCCTGAAGGAGAGGTGTTTGTGTCCATTTCCAGGTACCCCAGGGACAGGGATGAAACAAAGGCTGCAACAAGAACCTTTCAGCTGGCTCAGGTTCCCTCTGAACCCAAGGACATCCTAGCTGACATATTCATCTCAGCTCTCAGACAGGATCTGTTGTTGTACTTTGTCAGACTGGAGCAGGCACTCAGCTTTCTCAGCAATTATTTTTTAAATCAGAAAAAAGTGGTCTTGTTCTGTAGTGATAGACTGGAAATGTTTGCCTTTTAAAATCTTATTTTCATGGGAGGTGAAGTACAAATTTAAAACCTTAAGTGTGTTAACAATAGTGGAAGAGGAGTGACTGCCCAGTAATCTCACATCCAGAATCCCTCTCCATCATTTCCAGAACGTCCTCGCTATCAGATCACAAGTGCTCATACAATCACAGCGCCCTTCAAATTTAGGATCAGAAATTATCCCAGAAAAAAACCCAACTCCTTGAAATTCAAGTACCAACTCAGTCTGCCTTGATGCCTCTGCCACTTTGTTTGCTCTTTTTTGGTCTCCTCCTTTCCCAGGTTACTTTCCCAGGTTATTCCAGGCCAGAGACATGTTTATATGGATCACAAAAGAAATGCTCACACACTGTGGAAGTTCTGCCCCTTGCCCAAGGATCTCTTGTGAGAAGCTGCTGAAGGAGCTGGAAAGGGGCTCAGCCTGGAGAAAAGGAGGCTCAGGGGGGACCTTGTGGCTCTGCACAACTCCTGACAGGAGGGGACAGCCAGGGGTGGGTCGGGATCTTCTCCCAAGAGATAAGGGACAGAGCAATAGGAATCACCTCAAATTGCACCAGGGGAGGTTTAGGTTGGAAATTAGGAACAATTCCTTCACAAAAAGCTCTGTCCAGTCCTGGCACAGCTGCCCAGGGCGCTGGTGAAATCCCCATCCCTGGAGGGTTTTGCTGATCTGGCCTGGGACTCACATCCCTTGAGTAAGGGAGTTTTTATGAGAAGGGAAGACTTCTCATTCATTTTGAAGTTTTCAGTCATGGCACAGCTCTGGAAATAATACCTGGGAGGCTAAATTAATGGGAAATATCTGCTTTCCCTGCGCACTTAACCAGATTTGTGTTATGGCAATGTAAATCAGCAGGATTTTACTGAAGTTGGGCTGAAGGGGTCCTGGAACTGGCTGAAGACCTGACTTTATTTCCAACATTGTGAGGAGCAAGTGACAGAGTGGGATGGATGAGAGGAGGTGCCACTGGGGGTGATCAGCAGGGGAAAATATGGGGGGGAAATCTAATAGCAACCATTGGGATTGAACAGGCAAAAACTTCGTGCTGTGGAGGAAAAAACACTTCATTTCCAGGAAGGAAACAAGCTGAATTTCCAGTCTGGCCTTGGGATGGAGGATCCTTGACTGAATAAAATTAATCTCCAGCCTGACTTACAGCCCATGGAGCCCGTGAGCTGGTTCCTGGCTCCCTCTTGTGGGAAAAGGTGCTGGAGGAGGAAGGGACTTGGTGGTGCAGAATTTGCTCTGGTGGAAAGGTAAAAGAAAGAGGAAATGCCTCTTTGCTCCATCCTCAGCACTGGCAATCCACAGGGAAAATGCATGGTGATTATTAATATGTTTGCACAGCACGGATGGGATTTAGTTTCAGGCACCAAATTTTACAGAGGAATCGAATTTTTGGAGGGAGTGACATTCAGGGTAAGTGTTTAACTATGAAGTTAATATTTCCTAACTTCATATACTTTTATAACATTTCTATAACTTCAAAAATCTCTGTAACTATAGTAATACTGAGAGCTCTGCTCTTACCAGGATTAGGCTGAGCCAGGGAGGAGTTTCCTGGTGCTTTGCCCATCGCACTGCTGGCCACAGCCTCTGCCTGTACTGCCCCTCTCCAGACACCCTGGTGCCCAGCAGGCTGTCTCCAGCATGTCTCCATGGGGTGGGAATGAAGCTAGGAATGCAGTTGGAGAGGGCTAAGGAAGGCTTCTCCTCCTTACTGATGCTGATGTCCATGGCAGCCTTGCCCTCAGTGCCCATGAGGAAAGGACTGGGCAGCTGGATCTGGGCTGGACCTTGCCTGCAGTGGTGGGACTGGGGACAGGAGAGCATCCTGCCCTCCTTGCAGGAGCTCCAGGTGCCACTCCCAGCCAGCACAGGGCTGTGGCTGGGGCAGGACATCAGCAGCTGTGATTGGCCTGGCCCCATGGGTGCTCCACTCCACCAAAACCATTTCTGAGTCCACAGCCAAAACCATGTCTGAGTCCACAGACAAGACCATGTCTGAGTCCACAGCCAACCCACCTTGGGCTGTTCTGTGTTCCCCCCTGAGCCACCATCCTCCTTGGAGCATCCCTGAGCCTGGTTCCTGCCCTCACTGACCCCGTAGTTCCCCTCATCCCAACCCATACCTTCATCCTGGACTGGTCTCTGCAGCCACCCTCCTCTCAGGCTGCCCCTCCACAGCCACAGCCCTGCTCCTGGGGTGCAGGGACACCCCAGGGTGGTCCCCTTGGAAAGGACATTCCCAGCAGCCAATCCCAGGCTGTGGGACCCTTCCACCCTGGCCTCGTGGCGCAAGGGCAGCGCGTCTGACTCCAGATCAGAAGGTTGTGTGTTCAAATCACACCGGGGTCAGTCTGGGGTACCCCTCTGCTTTTCTGGGGGGCTGTTCTGTGGGAGGTGTCTCAGGCTGGGGGTGTGTATTCTATTCCCATCTGTTGGAGGTGGGGCAGTTATCTTCTGTTCATTGGGCAGTTTTCTTTATCTCTTCCACAACCCATCCTCTCTCCAGGAGATCTCTGCTGTCCATGGCCAGGGAGTGTCCCTGCATGGCTGATAAAATTCCATCATCCCACTGGGAGATGCTCCACCCAGGGGGAGGAGCCAAGCATTCCTACCTGGATACAATCTGAGATTTGGAACCCCACAGGCAGCCTTTTGCACTGGATTCCCAGAGGAGCAGCTTTCCTCTCCCCTGCATTCCCAGAGGGAGAGCAGGCCCATCTCCAGCAGCCCTGGAGCTCCAGAGGAAAACTCCCCCCTTGTGCAGGATCCTGCTGCAGCAGAACCACAGCTGGCACTGCAGGAGGGCTGAGCCCCCATGGGATGGGACTGTGCCCCCACCCTGACACACAGGGGACAGGGACTGCTCTGACTCTGTCAGTGGTTTGTTTTCTTTTTGAACAATTGCATTTGTATTTTTAATTTTCCTAGTAAAGAACTGTTACTGCTATTCCCATATCTTTGCCTGAGAGCCCCTTCATTTCAAAATTATAATGATTCAGAGGGAGAGGGTTTGCATTTTCCATTTCAAGGAAGGCTCCTGCCTTCCTTAGCAGCCACCTGTCTGTTCAAACCAAGACAGAGGAGCAGGGCTCAGGGTGTTGGGGCATGGACTATATGGGGAACATGATGCCCAGAGCTCTCCTTTGAGCAGGGAGCTGTGCTGGATGGAAATAAGGGGTCAGGATGCACACAGGGAGGTTGTGTTGTGGTGGGTATTGGCCATAATTTACCTCCAGAAGGAGTTAATGCCTTCCTGAGGAAAATGCAGGAAACTTTTTAACTCCAGGCTCAGTCACTTCAGGAGGACCTGGGCATGCTTGCCTGGCAGGGTAGCATGGGGTGGTATGGTCAGTCCAGGGGATATCTGGAGGGGAATCAAGAGCAATTACTCTGTGTCAGATTAGGGAAAAAGGGAAAAGATTCTGATGAACACCATGGAAATATTTTTTTCAAGAGTACTAAGAAGGAGCATCTGGAAAGCTCTAGTCGGGGCAATCACAGCTCGGGGTCTGACTGAACACTATGGAAACAACCCCTAAGAAAGCCATGTCCAAAAGGAGGAAAGATGTGAAAAGGACTGGCAGGCCAAGGGTTTACCAAAGGCAGACCACCCTAGACCGAAATAATAGATTTCTTTGACAAGATGATTTCCTTGGTCGTCAAGTGGACACCAAGGAACATCATTTATCTTGCCTTTGGTTTCACCTCTGACAAGGTCTCCCAGACGTGTCCCTGCAGCAGGACACGCACACAGAGCAGCTGAGCTCCATCCAAAGGCAAAGCAAAGGGGCAGGACCAGGCACCGAGCGGGTTGGGGTCAGGGCTGGGGCTCCAGGGCACCCTTCACTGCTGGATGCTGCACTGGGCCTGGTTTGGGCTCTCTGTGGTGGGAGCAGAGGCTGTTCCACAGCAGGAAGGACCTGGCCAGCCTGGCAGGGACATGGGGGTGACCAGGGCACAGGGCCAGTGGCGCAATGGACAACGCGCCTGACTACGGATCAGGAGATTGCAGGTTCGACTCCTGCCTGGCTCAACACTTTTAGCCCACGGAAATTCCTCCTGCTCCCTTTCTGAGCACCTTCCTTCTCCTGCCCATCATCCATCCTCCCTCAAGCTCCTCATGTTCTGTCCCACACTCCAAAGGGGGCAGGGATGGAGCCCACACCCGAGCCAGGGCCACCACAGATAATCCCACAGTGGAATGCAGGTGCCTCCTGAACTGCTGTCCCACAGCCAGGACAGAGCCAGCACTCCCAGGATGTCCTGGCACCTCGTGTCCCCTCCAAGGCTCACCCTGGTCCTGCTGCCCTTCATCAGTGCCTTGCCAAGTTCTGCTCTGGAAGCAGTGCCCTGCTCACAGCTTTGATGTGACAAAATGATGTTCCTGTGATGGTGATGTTGGAGAGATGGAAAAAAAGATTTTGGAGAGATGGAAAAAAGCCTGGAGGGCAAGGACCTCAGGAAGACAGCTGTCCCTTGTCACCTCCATCACCAGTTTCAGGGTGATCCAGGCAGGACTTTAACCTGCAGACTCCTGATCCATACTTAGATGTGTTCATTGAGCAACTGGCCCCAGGCTCTGATCCCACCTGCTGTCCTCACTTCAGGACCACCTGGATTATTGGTAATTAAAGGGAAATGGCAGGATCTCACCTCGCTCCCACCTGCCCATTCCATGTAAGCCTTGCCCTCCTCTCCTGTGGTCCCACCAGTTCCACCACCCAGGAGAGGAGATGCCTGTACTGAGCTCCAGGCTCAGCTCAGCTGCTCTGGAGGGTTGGAGGGCACATCTTTCCTTCCTACGGGATGTGTAGTTAAACTTCCCAGGCCATCTAGAACTCTCTGGAGCTGTGGTGCCCAGTGGAGGGGAAAGTTTAGCCCAAGGCCACCTCCACTTGCTCCAGCCTGGTGACAGAGGGGTGGGCAGGTGAGCTGTAGCAAGATCTTGCTCAGTGGCCAATTGCTCTGGGCTACCCTGCACATGGACACCTTTGACCTTCCTGGCCCAGGCCACAGACACAGTGAAGGTACAAAACAGTGATGACAGGACCATGAGTATGCAAATGTGGGATGAAGCAACAAAAGAACATGGAAATGGTGGTTTTATATCAAATAACAGTGATTTGTGTTGGAAATGATATGTGGTGTTCTCCAGTCCAGACTTCTGCTTAATTTATGATGTGCAGATCAGGACTGCATGCTCAGACTCTGAATATCTCCAAGGATGTAGAGGCCACAGCCTCCCTGGGCTCCTCTCTTGGTGATTTACCATCTCACTGAGATTTTTTTTCACCAGTGTGTCCAGTCAGAGCCTGCCCTGATGTGAGGGAAGTTTCACTGTGCAGGAAGGGACAACAACAGAGAGAGGCAGGGCAGCACAGGGGAAGATGTCCCCTGTCACCATCAATGTGACAGCCAGGCTGGGGGCAGGAAAATTGCAAGCCAAGGAGGAGTCGAACCTGCAATCTCCTGATCCATAGTCAGGTGCGTTGTCCATTGCACCACTGGCCCAGCCCTTGTGGAACCTTGGGTGGGCTTTGGAACAGAATTAATCAAGTATAGAAAAAATGGATTTCAGGTGATCCCTGGGAAGCAGGTGATCTAATCCCACTCAGAGCACAACAGTCTTTGATATCAGGTTATAGTCAAAATTTAAATAACTCCAAGGATAAAAACTACAAGGCTTCTCTGGGAGCTTCTCCTACTCTGAGACCATTGCTGTCACATGGAGAACTTGGCAAGGCACTGATGAAGGGCAGCAGGACCAGGGTGAGCCTTGGAGGGGGCTGGGAGCAGGGCACACGAGGTGCCAGGACATCCTGGGAGTGCTGGTTCTGTCCTGGCTGTGGGACAGCAGTTCAGGAGGCACGTGCATTCCACTGTGGGATTTGCTGTGGTGCTCCTGGCTCAGGTGTGGGCTCCATCCCTGCCCCCTTTGGAGTGTGGGACAGAACATGAGGAGCTTGAGGGAGGATGGATGATGGGCAGGAGAAGGAAGGTGCTCAGAAAGGAAGCAGGAGGAATTTCCATGGGCTAAAAGTGTTGAGCCAGGCAGGAGTCGAACCTGCAATCTCCTGATCCGTAGTCAGGCGCGTTGTCCATTGCGCCACTGGCCCTGTGCCCTGGTCACCCCCATGTCCCTGCCAGCCTGGCCATGTCCTTCCTGCTGTGGAACAGCCTCTGCTCCCTCCACAGAGAGCCCAAACCAGGCCCAGTGCAGCATCCAGCAGTGAAGGGTGCCCTGGAGCCCCAGCCCTGACCCCAACCCGCTCTGTGCCTGGTCCTGCCCCTTTGCTTTGCCTTTGGATGGAGCTCAGCTGCTCTGTGTGCGTGTCCTGCTGCAGGGCCATGTCTGGGAGACCTTGTCAGAGGTGAAACCAAAGTCAAGATAAATGATGTTCCTCAGTGTCTATTTGGCCATCGAGGAAGGAATTGTATCATCCCAGAGCATTCTGCCCTTGGGAAATCCATGGTCCCCGTCTCCAGCCATCATCACATTCTTCCTTCATTTCAGGAACATTCTCACCTGAGGTCTCAGAGGTGGGATGGACCAGACTCTTCTTTTTTACTCTTTTCTTGAGAAAAACTCCTCATGGTGTTCAGGAACCTCTGTCTATTTTCATCATCTTACACTGAACCATTGTCTCTAAGCATTCCAGGACTGACAGTACCACCTCACCAGGTCTTACAGGGAAACATCACATGGAGATAAGTCCAGATCCCCCAGGAGTGACTGAGCCTGCAGTTTTGAAGCTTTTGCCTCTTTTCACAGAAAGCCTTCACTCCCTTCAGCTTCCTCATGAGGCATAGTGCAGCAAACACCCACACCTCCCTGCTTGTCCTGCACTTTGGTTATGACCTGTGACCTGTGAATTTTGGGTTTGATATCCATGCATCTTCCTGGTGAATGCAGCTTCCGACCCCAGGGAGGTGCTGGGCTGTGAAGGTTTTGCTTTTTTTTGTTGAGGTTGGGATTAAATGCGTGAGATGGAATTTCATGTTTGGACCCAGATGTTTATTAGTTCTTATCTATATTACAGTTTTACAAACTGTGAGTTCTACAGTATTTCATTTTAACAAACTAAAAAGGGAGTCGTATCTCTCTATATATAAGGTTTTTAAGGATAAACTGTTTGATAAAGAAATGGTTTTTATTTTTGACTTAATAACTAACTACGTGTGGATTGCAATGCAGATTTTTTTTCATCTAATTAAACAATACTACTCAAACCTACAAAGAAGAAGGTGAAGAAGAAGGACTAGCTTCTGCTCTAAAACCTCTATCTTGTTTTCTATATACTACTGTATTCTAAAACCTTAACTCTTAGTTTTCTACTATGTGATATTACACACTTCTATTCAAACTACATAACTACATTACTCATAATCCCAGTTCTATCATTCCATTTTGGAAGCTTTCTCCACAGCCTCAGGGCAAATGCAGTGTTCTCTTGTGGGTCAGTGCCTGACAGAACAGAAAGTTTAAAATTCTTAGAAACCAGGGTTCCAACACTGGGCCACCATTCTTCCTGTCCCTCTGGAGACACCACATCCAGGACTCTGTTTCTCCTGGGAGAAGCTCTGCAGGGCTGCTCTGGGCAGTGGCCATTTTTGGCCTTCTTCCTCTGGAGTATCTCATTTAGAACCTCATTTAGAGCCCTCTTTGTTTAGCAAGGCAAGGCAGAAACGATGGTGCCACTCCTCTGCCAGGTGAAACAAAATTCCCATTCCCTCAAAGAATGCCCCAAATTCCAGGATGATATTTGAGCAAAAAAGCATCCCACCCCTGACCTCGTGGCGCAATGGCAGCGCGTCTGACTCCAGATCAGAAGGCTGTGTGTTCAAATCACACCGGGGTCAGGATGCCCCATCTGTGGGGATGTGAGATGGGCATCTCCTGGATGCTCCCTTTTGCCCTCCCACTCCATAAGTCTGTACCCCAAATCCCTGCTGAAGGGCAGTGGATGAGCCATGGCAGAGTGGTCTTTCCTTGGTGCTTGAGTGTTCAAAGTATCCTCAAAGTTATGGTTCTTCAAAGAATCGCTTCAGCTTTCCCTTGTCCTGTGTTAGCAAAGCTGACAGGAATAGTGGGCACCCCAGATGTGGCTTCATGTCTGGGTATCAATTCTTCTGGTCCCAAAATCCCTTTGGAAAGGCAAGGAACTGTTAGGGGGGATGAGTTCCCTTTGTACGTTCTTCCTCAGATTGAATAATCCCATTTTCTCCCCATCTCTCTCCACATCCCCTGTATCCAACTCCCCACCACCTGGATGGCTCTCACTGAACTTGCTTCACTGTATCAGTGAGGTTTTTGTGTTGATTCTATCGAAACACCTGGCTGTGGGGAGCCTAAGGTGAGCCATCAGGGCTGCTCATCAGGATCTTTAACTCTCTGCTTGTTCTTCTCTTGATTCTCCGTGGTGAGATGGACAGAGGGGATGGAGGGCTGGAAAAAAGGCTTGAATCTGTAGGGAGGACCTTATATGAGTTCTAATTCATAAAAAGTAGTTGAACTCCTTTAAGGGCTCTTTCAAGGTGAATTAAAAAATATATAAACAGGAGACAGGCTGAGATAAAACAATGGCTCAATAAGAAATACAAGAACCTAAGATCCCTTATTCCATAACTCCTGGAGTGTCACCCAAGGGTTGAGTGAGCAGGATTTCCTCAAGATGTCGCTGCCTCACTGCTTTCAATGTCACAGAATCATCAAGGTTGGAAAAGACCTCCAAGATCATTAAGTCAAATGTCCTTGTCTTTGGCTCTGTCTCCATATTGTGATTTTCTGTCCCTTTGACTTCTCAGAATGAAAAGAGACTCAGATATTTCCTCTTGTAAATCTTCCACAGATGAAAAAGCCCCCAATAGTACCCCAATAGTACCCCAAATTTTTCAAGATGCTGTAGCTGGGACAACTGGCACTCTCTTGAAAGGATATCTGGTAGGAAGCATTATTCTTGTAGACTTCCCATCAGAAGTATTTTCACTGCAGGCAACGGGAACAGTATAACATTTAAGTAAAAAATCAGAGTTTACAACTATTCTCAATTTCCAAAGGGCCAAACTCTTAAGACTTCTGAAAGCCTTTTTTTTTTTTTTAAATCAGGAGCATTTTGAGTCACAATCTAGGGAAGGTGTCCCTGCCCATGATGGGGGGTTGGAGCCAGAGGATCTTCAAGGTCCCCTTTCAACCCAAATAATTTGATTATTCTATGGAGAGCCTGGTGGTGAGGTTTAATCAAAGGGACACTCAACAGAGAGTAGAACTTATGTCTCCCATTCAAGGAAAGTTGTCATAAGCTACTTAATAACCAAGATTATGAAACAATCTTGAGACTCTCAAAATGTTTCCAGTTAAAATACTCTGTCCTGCATAAACAAGGAAATACTTGAGGCTGTATCAAATGGGAAAATGTGAGGGAGAAAGGCTTAAAATAGTCCATATTGCTGTAAATTCCTGAAACAAATTTTCTTTCCTATATAACTTTATTTTCCAGAGAAAATCCAGTTCTCAGGGAATTGTGATCAGCCCTATCAAGGTCTGTTACACAAAGTAGTTTACTCTGAATATTGATTTAGAAGTAGCTTGACCAGAGGAGGATGTGAAACCTGAAGCTGCGACTCCTTCACACAGGGACAGATTGGGTTCAATTTTGGACTTTTTGTGTCTGGTGGAAATGTTTTTCTGTAGAAACTTGAGCTATGCTTTGCCAGGCAGCAAGGTTGGTTTGTTTTGTTTGGTTTTTTTTTTTTTTTTCTGTCTGTATAAGCAACAGTGTCACTCTTGTGTCACCAGGCCTTCACTCTAGAATGACCCTATGACTGTTTTGGAAGCTGAAGTTTTGTTTTCATTTCTCTCCACCCTGTTGGTTCAAGTCTCAGCATCCAAGTTGAGGACAAGGTCACATCTCCCTGTGAGTGACCAAGGAAAGGTTGTTTTTGGTCTGCTGGACCTTCCTAAGGATAAAGACCACAGAAACACAGAATGGATGAGGTTGGAAGGCACCACTGGAGGTCATTTGGACCAACCTCCCTGCTCAAGCAGGCTCATCCTAGAAGACATTGCACAGGATTGTGTCCAGACAGCTCTGGAATGTCTCCAGTGAGGGAGATTCCACACCCTCTCTGGGCAACCTGCAGGTCCTCCTGTTTGTGGAGGGAGGCTCATTCCATGCAAAAAAAAAGATCTTTAGCTTTTATTCCCTCAGCACTTGAACCAATCAATGAAGTGACTGCTGGAGAAGTGGTAGAGGAACCTATTAACATTTAGACACCAGGAAGAATTTCTTCATGGAAAGGGTGCTCAGGAGTTGGGAGAGGCTGTCCAGGGAGGTGTTGGAGTTTCCATCCCTGGAAGTGTCCATGGAATTACTGGATATGCCACTCAGTGCTCTGACAAGGTGGGGATCGGTCACAGGTTGGACTCAGTGGTCTGGGAGCTCTTTTCCAACCTAAATAATTCAGTAATTCTGTGATTCTAACAGACTTTGTGTCTCCCATTTCCTCTGGCCAAGCCTGTCCCTGGTGCTTTCATCCCTTCCCTGTTTACATCTACATCTCCCTCCTGCCTTAGTGTGCAGCAGGATGGGGGTGTCAGGGCTGTTATTGCTCAGTCTTCCATGTGGGGATGAATTTTTATAAATATCTTCAGCAATGGCATGGTAAAAAACCCCAAAGAGTGGGGTTTTGGCAATTTTATTCCAGCTATTTAAAAGCCACACTGACAGCAGGGAACTTCATAAAATGGAGCAAGTGAGAAAATATATAACAGAAATACTCAGGGGTAAAGGATTTAGGGGAAAATAACCCAGGTTGTGACACTGCGTAATTTCTTTCCCAATGTACATTTTGTTGACAGCATGTGGTTGATATTTATCTTTCTCTGCAACCAGGAGGCAGAAGGCTTTTCAGCTTGTACACTGATATCTTTAAAATCAGGCCATAAACCAGTATGGGACGGATTATCAGCTAAAAATCTTCAAGAGAGAAATATTTCCTTGGATTTATTTCATGGGAAAACAACAATAAAAAGGCTCAAAGCGATTTCTTATCTCTATCTCTGTTGCAATACCCAAACCTAGAAACCACCAAACTTCTTTGTCAGATTCCAGACCTTAATTCGTAATTAATTTCCTGTAAACTCTTTTTCTCTATTTTTTCAGCTGTTTTGCCAGGTGCAGAACCAGGATGTACTCATGAGTGATTTTCAGGTTGCTGCCTTAGGAACTGGGTGAATATCAGAACAAATTCCAAGAAAACCTGGACAAAGCACAGGGACCACCCTTGTGATCAGACACCAACGCTGGCAGTGAGATGTAACCAAGAGTAGATTTTTTAAATGAATAAATGTCTAAATGAATACAAGCCACAGCTCACCATCATCCTAATTGCATTCCCTGCTTTATCACAATCCATTATTTTTCAAAGCCTCAAAAGTGTGTTAGACACTTTTTATACCTTATATTTGCAGTGAAAAGGTCATGATGGGAATTTTTCCCAAGGGAGAAAATGGCAAGATGAGGCTGGAGCAGATGGCCCTGCTCAGCACATCATTCCCCATCTCCCAAAGTTGATAGAGAAATAATATAGCTCTTAGACTTTTGAGCATGGAATATCAACCAAATTTCTTTCATTTGCCTGAACTTTTCCCTGGGATTTTGTCCCTGATGTAAGAACAGGAGCTGTCTGCAAATGAGATTTGATCCAACAGCTTGGCTCCTTCCTTCCTTCCTTCCTTCCTTCCTTCCTTCCTTCCTTCCTTCCTTCCTTCCTTCCTTCCTTCCTTCCTTCCTTCCTTCCTTCCTTCCTTCCTTCCTTCCTTCCTTCCTTCCTTCCTTCCTTCCTTCCTTCCTTCCTTCCTTCCTTCCTTCCTTCCTTCCTTCCTTCCTTCCTTCCTTCCTTCCTTCCTTCCTTCCTTCCTTCCTTCCTTCCTTCCTTCCTTCCTTCCTTCCTTCCTTCCTTCCTTCCTTCCTTCCTTCCTTCCTTCCTTCCTTCCTTCCTTCCTTCCTTCCTTCCTTCCTTCCTTCCTTCCTTCCTTCCTTCCTTCCTTCCTTCCTTCCTTCCTTCCTTCCTTCCTTCCTTCCTTCCTTCCTTCCTTCCTTCCTTCCTTCCTTCCTTCCTTCCTTCCTTCCTTCCTTCCTTCCTTCCTTCCTTCCTTCCTTCCTTCCTTCCTTCCTTCCTTCCTTCCTTCCTTCCTTCCTTCCTTCCTTCCTTCCTTCCTTCCTTCCTTCCTTCCTTCCTTCCTTCCTTCCTTCCTTCCTTCCTTCCTTCCTTCCTTCCTTCCTTCCTTCCTTCCTTCCTTCCTTCCTTCATATTCCTGTAACCAAAACTGTTCTTGCAACTGAATCACTGCACAAGACCTACGTCCTTTACATGGTGGAAACAGCTGATTAAACACAGAACTGCTGTAATCTGAAAGGCCAATTAAATTTTAGGGTAAAAGCCAGAGATTTCACTAACTTGTGGTGTGATTGCAACAGCTTTGGTCCAAACAATGAACCAGCAGAACTGCTGAGTGTCCTGGGGCAGGAGGAGTGAGTGGAGGGGAAGGAGGGAAGGCTCTGTCTCCCCTCTCCTGTGAGAACATCCATCACAAAATGTCTTGGAGCAGCACCATGTCCTTGTTGGCATTCAGAGAGTGCAAGGACAGATGTACAGGGCCTGGCTCTGTAATATCAGCTAAACTGGCTCAGTTTGGGCCCAGAACTGTCACAAACCCATGGGGGCTGGTATGGGCTAGGAACTATCCCTGTGGATAGTTTTAATTCAGTCACCTGTTCCTGAAGCTGGAGGAATTTAACAGTATGGATGTGGCCAGCCACCCTTGCTGCCTCAGAATCACAGAATTCTTTGGGCTGGAAAGGACTTTTGCACCCACACCCACAAACTCAGCCTCACTGCCCCTCTGGAGGGCTGGAGATGGGGGTGAAAGGTGGGTTAAACTCTGTTTTATGCCCCCAGCAAAGGCGTGGGAGAGAAAATGTGAAGATGACTTGAGAAATGCAGCCCTAAATGCTGCTAGGAAGTCTTGGCCTTTCCAAAGTTTCCTAGAATTGTGTGGCTCATTACCCAGGAGGAATCCCATCCTTGGAGGAGGGGGTGAGGTGCTGCTGCTCAAGACGTGGTTTCCCAGGAAAGTCATGCACAGGAGAGCAGGAGCTATTGGCCCTGAGTGGCTCTGTGGAGACCTCTGTGCAGGTCTTGAAAATCATCTTGTGAACTTCAGCAGATGAGGGTCAGGATGGTTTATGCCATGTCAACATGCCTGTGAGGAAGGGAGATTAAAAACTGACAGCTCTGTGTCTTCCCTGTTTTTTGAGGGATTCTTCCATGCTGGAATTGTACAGCTGCTGCAAGGTCAGCCCTGCTCCCAGCTGAGGTTGCAGCAAACCTCATCCCACAGCATGGAGACCAGCGTGGTGGGGAAAAATATCTGTGAATGGAGAGATGAAATTAGAGAGATGAAATTAAAGGAGAGTCAGAAAGTATATTTACATGATGCTCCCAGAGGTTGATCTCATAGACCACAGAATGGAATCTTTTGGGTTGGACAGGACCTTAAAAGACCACCCAGTTCCATCCTGTGCCATGGGCAGGGACATCTTCCACTATCCCAGCTTGCTCCAAACCCCATCCAGCCTGGCCTTGGACACTTCCAGGGATGGGACACCCACAGCTTCTCTGGGCACCCTGTGCCAGGGCCTCACCACCCTCATGCTTACCTCATGGAGATATTTAAAGGGCATCAGATATCAAGGAAATGCTCAGAGTCGTCTCTCTATGGCTCCTAAGAAATAACATAGTCATCTAAAAAGTGCTTTCAATCCACAAAGGGTAAAGTTACAGGAAAAACTAATTGCAGGAAAAAGAGATTCAAGAAAAAACATTAACTCAAATTTAAACTAGAGCCTGGGAAGCAAACAATTGGGTGATGTAGGAACAAGTGAAGAGCCAGGCACTGCCACTTCTTGTCCCCAGGAGATGTGGCCCATTGGGTGGGAGAAAGCAAACTCCCCTCCCAGCTCTGGCCCCTGCATTACACAATGCCCTGACTGGCTCATTAGAAATTGGTGATGTGCTTGATGATGTCATGGCTTGCACAACTGGGGTTTGTCCCTGATATTGACCTTTGAAGTTGTGGGCTGCTTTACAGAGGGCTAGAAATGAGGTAACTGAGTAAATCAAAGTATCCAATTATTTCAGGTGACTCCTCCAGCTGGTAGCTGGTTTTGTCTGTTCTACAGAAGTGTCCAAGGCCAGGTTGGATGGGGCTTGGAGCAACCTGGGACAGTGGAAGGTGTCCCTGCTTATGGCAAGGGTGGAACTGGATGTTCTTTAAGGTCCTTCCAACCCATACCATCCTGTGATATGATATTTTAAGCCATAACTGAATGGACACACTTTTTTGTCAGATCAGTGATACTTTTTCTTTTAGTGTTATCCCTCACTGAGCACCATCTGTACAAGTGGAGATCTGCAGTGGCTGAC
This sequence comes from Fringilla coelebs, assembly GCF_963513975.1. Classification (NCBI taxonomy): domain Eukaryota; kingdom Metazoa; phylum Chordata; class Aves; order Passeriformes; family Fringillidae; genus Fringilla; species Fringilla coelebs. The sequence continues at coordinate 4,130,788 of NC_140030.1, forward strand.
TCACAGAGTGGGATTTAGATATCCATAATCACTGTGATTTCTCCTGGGGACAGTGGTGTCCAAGCAGAGACAGGAATGAAACTGTGCAATTCCAAACTTTGATCAGGACACTCACCTGTGTAGAAGACAGATATTTAAATCTCAAAAAAATTGTTGCTATTAGTTGTCATATATAGCAGAAGAAAGATTGCTAGCAGCAGGACAGAGGAATTCAAGACAGCTGAACCATGAGGAGGGGGAGAAGGACAATTGATGAAACATCTTATAAAAGGCTCATTTGCAGCTGGTGCCAAACCAGACAAACATGAATAATTTACAGAATTACAGAATCATTAGGTTGGAAGAGACCTTCAAGATCATGAAGTCCAACCCAGCCCTAACACCTCAACTAAACCATGCCACCCAGTGCCACATCCAATCTCTTTCAAACACATCCAGGATGGTGACTCCACCACCTCCCTGGGCAGACCATTCCAGAACTTGATCATTCTTTCTGTAAAAAACTTTTTCCTAATATCCAATAAATATTTCCCTTAGTGCAGCTTAAGAAGGTGTCCTCTCATTCTGTCAGTTACAATATGTAATAATTGTAATATGATTAGTTGTAAATACAGTCTGGAAAGCTTCTGGACTCATGACAGTGCCTTTCTCTGGGTTCTGAGGTGACATCATTTGACCATACCTATATTGTGCAATTATTGGCTTCCAGTCCAAGGTGACCACTCCAGGCTGCCTGCTGGAATAGTTCCTAGCCAGCACTAACCATTGAAACAGCCCAGGAATTTCTGGCACAGGGCTAGGAGAGGACAAAACTGCCTGGGCTGTTCTGATAATTGAATATTGCAGATGATGAGTTTTCAGTGGTCACATCCTGAATCACTGCTCACACTCTGCTGCCTGAATTAGCTGCAGCTCAATAAATTGTAATGAGATCTTGGATGTAGCAGGCACAGGGGAGTTGTCTACTACAGATGAGAACAGGGAGAGGGTCAATGCCATGCTGACCTGACTGATTATAGATAATTAATGTATATGAATCCAATTCTTGTGGCTGTAGCGTTAGCAGCTTCCTACCTAACCAATGTTGTGGTGTTGTGAGGGGTCCCCAGGACAAGGTGAGAGATGAAAATTTGACTCCATGTTCTCAGAAGGCTGATGTATTGTTTTATGATATTATATTAAAAGAAATTATATACTAAAACTATACTAAAGAAAGGATACATGAGAAGGCTAGACAAGAATGATAATAAAAACCTGTGACAGACTCAGACAGTCAACACAGCTGGCTGTGACTGGCCATTAATTAAAAACAATTCACATGCTGGGTAAACAATTCTCCAAATCACATTCCAGAGCAGCAAAACAGGGAGGACCTGAAGCTTCCCAGCTTCCCAGGAGAAGAAATCCTGGCAAAGGGATTTTTCATAAAATATCATGGTGGCAAACAAGAACCGGTGGTGTTCCATGATTCTGTTTTTGATGATGGTGATGGTGCCAAAGGCAACAGAACCTACCCAATACACCAAAGGAACAGACTTTTAAATAATGCACAGAGGGAAGCATTTAGACCCTGCTCACTGTCTAATAAAGACAGTTTTGGTGTTTTAGCTTGTCATCAGCTGTACAATAATGCTTAAAAATTAAGGCTTATTCTCTAGGATACCATCCACACAGAAGTCTCAGTATTTTTTGAGAAAAGTTGCAGCATTAGGGCTGTGTGACAGATCAGTGAACTCCCCATCAGGACCAGAGAAGCACCAGTCTTTTCCCCACAGCCTACAGGAGATCCTGCCTTCCTCCTGCCTCTCAAACACTCATTATTATTCCTTCTCACCCTGCCCTCCACAGAGGAATTCCCCTTCAGCTTAGAGGCACAGAGGACAGTACATTCTCCCTGCTGGTGTTCAGTGCTGTCATTTAAATTTCTATTTTATGTTGACTCAGTGTCTGGATTGCAACAGGAGGACACAAGCAGCAGAGATCGAAGCAGCCAAGGGCAGGTAATGATTGACCAGGCTCCCAGACCCCAGCACAGCACCATCCCTGAACCTTAAATGTACAGGGGCCTCCCCTTGTGCCCTTTCAGTGACACCAGCCAATGCCTCACAGACCAGGATTCACTAACTCATCTGCTGTGTTTCCCCTCATCTGAAAATTTTAGGGTATTTCTTTAATGGGAGACCTTTGTAGCTGTTGCCAAGTGCAGTGAGGACTGATGGAGAAACAGAGGTAAAACCTGCCCTGTGCACCCACTTAGCCCATGGGAAATGGCACAACCAACTCTAATGACAAGTGACTTGTGGGAATATTGTGTGTAAAAGCCAAGTGTATCCATTAGAGGATGTCCACTAATAAATTTTCATGGATGAAGCAACCTTGGCCCTCATTTTCCCATTCTCATTGTGCCCTTGTCGTAGTTGAGATGAAGACAATACAAAGCAACACACTTCATTTCCAGAAGGCTTCAAACTGATTTTATTACAGCATGCATGCTTTTTGTACATTCTTACAAAACTCATAAGTTTACACTTTACTCATTGGTCATGAAAGACAAACAAAGTGCTCATTGGAATAGGCAGTTGCAGGTTTCTCTTATTTATCCTTCTTTCTTTCTTGGTTTCTATGTCAATGACCTTGGTAGAAAATTCTTTCAGGGGTAAAGATGGATCCTCTTATCAAACTTCTCTCTGGCTCACAGAAATCACTGTAAAACCTCTTCTCCATGCCCTTAGCAGGATGATGTGAAAGGGTAGAAATGTGGAGCCACAGAATGGTTTGGGCTGGAAAGGAGCTTAAAGACCCTCCAGTTTCCACCCTCTGCCATAGGCAGGGACAACTTCCACTCCCCCAGGCTCCTCTAAGCATCATCCATGGTTTTGAACAGTTCCAAGGATGTTCCACCTTCCATTAGACCAGGCTGTTCCAGATGGAGCAACCTGGGGTAGTGGAAGGTGTCCCTGCCCATGGCAGAGGTGGAACTGGATGATTTTTAAGGTCCCTTCCAACCCCAATCTTTTCATGATTCTATAATAATGATTTGTGCTGTCATTAGGAAAGCCAGGAGAATACTGGATTATGTTTTAACATGCATTTGGTTTTATGGAACACAAGCATATGATTTCTTAAATAACCACGTGCCTATGAAATTTTAAAGGCATATTTATATTTACAATGGTAAAAAGAAGTTTTGCCACCGCCCTATTTTAAACAACCTTTCTCAAAAGGATAGCAATTCTTAAACTTCTTTTCATTTGCCATTAGCTGATGGGTCACACTTAAGAGAAAACACTGAGGTAAAACCCTCCTATATAACATCATGTATGGTGCTTGCTGAGAAATATTATGGGGGTAGTTTGTTACCCAAGGAGAGAACAAAAGAAAAAAAAAACCCTGTTTTGCAGAAGAATGAGAAAATCAGCTTGAAATGCTGTTTTCTAAGGTTTTTCCCACTCAACATTACAGATTTTCCTTGCAATATCACCTTTGGGAAGGGGCTGCTGGGGCAAGATTCAGGAAAATTGAATTGCAAAGTCCCCCCAGCTCCTCTTTGCTTAGAGAGCTTGATTTCTCTGGGATAGGTATTTGCAGCTCCTTGAATTCCCAGCTCATGTGTGGAAGTTAATGTTCAACAGAGATCTCCAGGACTTCATCCTGGCCCTGGGTGCAGTGGGATAGAGTTCCATGCTCCAGCCCCAGGTCACTGCTGTGCTGCATGAATTGTTCTGCTTCTTGCCTGTCCTATACAAGTTTTGCCTGGTTTTAAGCAGCCAGTTTGCTCCTGTCTTTGTTTTTGTTAAGAGTCAAAGTCATGGAATTTTCCTCTTGCTCTGAGCGACATTTTCAGGTCGCCTGTGCTAGCAGGGCTCAAAGTGTGGGTCACTTCCATAGGATCATGGAATCATGGAATCCTTGAAGAGTTTGGGTTGGAAGGGACCTTAAAGCTCATCTCATTTCAATCCCCTGCCATGGGCAGAGACACCTTCCACTGGACCAGATTGTTCCTAGCCCCATCCTTGATTATTTCCAGGGACATCCACCAGCTCCCTGGGAAACCTGTGCTAGTGTTTTGCCACCCCCATTGCAAAAATCTTCCTCCCTGTTTCCTAGGGGGCTGTTCTCCTTCTGCAAAATCTGTTCAGCAAAATATGAGTGCTGTGGCAATCCATATAAATGAAATGGTATAATTTAACTTTAATAATAGATTGACTCAGTTCCAGAGGAGTGAAAATGAAGCCATGGAAGTGAGTGGAGCTTTTTCAAATAACAAAAAGTAATCACAATCTTCCCCAGACCCACAGTCTGATTTTATTTGGGAAAAAGATCCCTCCTCTCTAACGTGGATGTCTTATGGATAAGTGCTTCCACTTGCACAACATCCCCACACTGTTCTGTCTGTGTGAAAGACAAGTGAGGGGAATTCACATTTCAAAGGGTCTTGAGAAAAACAAAATGGTTTTATTTTTTGGTTTATTCATGCTGGTGTTGCAGGTCAGGCATTTGCCTCTCTGTATCCCACTAAAGAGAAAAGAGAGGGGTGGCAAATTAAATTTCTTCTCCATTAGAAATGGAGAAAGCTGAAGAGTTGCTGGCAAAGGAAAAGATCATTTTCAAGGCAAGGGTACAGAAAGAAAAAGAGGGACAAAAAAGGAGCACTTGGCATTTCTTGGTTAATTAGATTTTATTAGTGGAAGAAGGAAATCAGTGTTTATCTTGCTTTTTTTTCTGCATAAACTCACCTGGTTCCCTCTCTCTCAGCTGCTCGATCTGGCCCATTACTGTGCAAATTAAACATAAACCTCAGTAATGTTTTCATCCTTCGAACAATTCTTGGAACAAAATTGCCATTAACTCCGAGTTAAATATAATGAACGAGGTAATAAGGAAGCAAACCACTGAACCAGAATGTCAGAGATAGGAACTGCAGAAACACCTGGGCTGTGACAGTGTTTAAGCTGTTTATTAGCCCAGGATTTTTTGAAGAACCTTCCTGCATTGATCTCCTTTTAAGAAAATTTACAGCCACAGGGATCATACTCTGAAGTGAAGACTCAGAAGATGCTGTCCTTCAAAGCATTGTGTCAGACATGATTCTTGTGGAATCAGCACATTCTCCCAACCTTTTAAGGGCAATAAGAGAGGAAATATTTGGCCTTGCATCACGAACTTGTGCATGCATATGAAGTAGCTTATTCCCTTTAAAAGAAAAGAGATGCATTAGTGAGTGTTAAAACTCTTAACTCCTGAGGTTTTTAAAATGGACAAACTAACTGAATGCAAAGAGGTCAGAATTTGTCTCTTAAGGCTGAAGGTAGAGCAGTGGGAATCATGTGGGATGAAATGCCAGGATGAAATTCCAGGCTGAATGGGGCTTGGAGCAACCTGTCCTAGTGAAAGTGTCCCTGCCCATGGGAGGGTGTTGGATTGAGATGATCTTTAGGGTGCCTTCCAGCCCAAACTATTCTGTGATTCTGTGGTACAAGTGAGGACTGAAGGAGGGGGAGAGCTTTGTGCAGTGGGTGAGGCTGTCCTGAGACCTGTTTAAAAAGTGACAGAGAACAGTTGCATCACCTCAAGTCTTTCCCAATGCTTTCCTCTGCCTTTGACATCATCCACCTGGCTCTAGGGATGGGGAGATGGAGACAAAATGTTACATGAACTGTCAGTGAGTGACAAACCCAGGGTCAAAGCCGGGTCCCCGCTCCAATGGTCACTGGCTTCCAAGTCCCCCCAACCCATCATGATGCCTGCATTGGGAAGAGGTTTCCAAAAGCCACGAAAATTGGTGCAGCTCAGTCAGGCTTGGCTGATGGTCAGATTATATAACTGACCCACGAAGTGGAAATTCACCCTTGGGGGATTGCAACACATTCACTGCCACCTGTGATAAGGGGTCCAGCCCCTCTCCAGAAAGTTCATGGCAGTTACTCATTGACTTGTCACACTTGCACAACCCCAAAGGCCCTATAAATATGGGCTGTCTGTCCCAGCCCTTGCTCAAGCCAGCTCCAGCCACCATTGGCCTTTCAGGAGCTTTGCAGGACCTCACCATCCACAAGCAACTGACAGCCATGAAGATCCTCTACCTGCTCTTCGCTGTCTTCCTCCTCCTCTTCCAGGCTACTTCAGGTGAGAAGCAAAACTCCTATAAAGAGCAAAAGGGTTTGTAAGCAAAAGAGTGTTCACAGGAGGGGAAAAAGCCACCATCAGCTGAAAGGCAAAATCTGATGCCCTGGGGATGGTGCAGTGGTGGGACAGGAGCATCTGCGCTCAGGATGCCCCCCTTGCTAAAAAAGACAGCACATGATTTGGTGAGCATTTACCTCTCATCATTTCAGGCAGAAGGCTGAGATTTTAACTCCTGCCACTCCCCACAGGTTCTGCAGACCCTCTTTTTGCTGACACCGTCGAGTGCCGGACCCAGGGGAAATTCTGCCGTGCCGGGGCGTGCCCACCCACCTTCACTGCCACGGGGACCTGCCACGGGGGGCTGATGAACTGCTGCTCCAAGTAGGTGACAAAACATCTCAGGGGCCTCAGAAGGTCCCCTGTTTTATCCACTGTTTCTCTGAATAATCAGCAAAACTTCAGGGGGGCTCACAGGGCAACCCTCGGTGGGAAAGTCCAGAGGGAGGAGGAACACGTGTGTAATGTTGATGTGTATTTAGGGAGGAAATTCATTTGAATGGAAGTGATGTATTGGAGAAAAAATTCAGAATTCAGAAAGAATTCAGAATGGTCAAAATTTCCAAGAATTCAGTATTTTTCAATTTAGTTTGAATCTTTATGAGAAAAGAAAGTTTTTGAGGAAATTGTTAGGAAAATGCTTCACAGTGTTTATACCCCTCAGGGGAAGCTTTTTATCATACATCTGTTCTTATTTTAAAACTTACCTAGGAAATATACATTTAAAGAGGGCAAAGTGTTCACAGAACTTTGCTTTTCAACCTCTCCCCATCTCTTTTTCCTTCCACCACTGCTTAACTCATAGAAAAGTCTTAGAAAAGTGCAGAGTATTGAATTTGTCAGTGAGCAGAGACTTGGGTGCGCATTTCACTTTTGACCTAGGAAATGACTTTTTAATAATGTCTGGAGTTTTCCTGATAGCAGATTTTTTTATTTCCTTAAGGTTTTGGACATGTTTTTGGGGAATGCTCTTCAGCTTAAAATAAAACATATTCTGCAGCTTCTTAATCCTCAGAATAACTTTGTTCCATTAATGGCCACAAGATGATCCCTGCCAGCTGCAGTGACATTCACACCCCCAAATTCAGTGCCAGATTAGGAGAGGTTCCTGTATCTTTGATAAAGAGGACTGGTGTAATGATGAAATTTATCCCAGCCATGATGTTCAGGAAGATCCCCAGCCACTGGTATGACAGGAGAGACCTTGGCTCAAAACAAAGGGAGAGCTTAGATCTGGGATGTCTGAATTTTCCAGAACTCCTTATTCTGTGATTCTGTTATTTATAGAATTGCTAGGGTTTAAAGCTTCCCAGAAACTAAAGAAATCTGATGAGATGGTTCTAGAAAAAAGTTTTATACATTTATTCAGCAAATGGGGATCCTCAGTGGTTTCAGGAAACCCAAGTAACTCCAATAATAGGACAGGCTTGTTGCCAAGAGAATGAGATGCTAAGGAATAAGATGCTAAGGATGCATTTGGGAATTCAGGAAAGCAAATGGAACAGAAGGAACCTGTTATTAGATGATTTTACAAAGCAGTGATGTGATCCCTCAGTTTCTGTGACCACTCATGCTCCTTGGGAAGCAATTCCCACTGATAGCAAAAGGAGCAAACGGGAGAACTCCAACATCAAATTTCTGTCAGAACATCTGCTGGACCTGACAAAAAGAAAACTGAGCTTGGGAAAGGAACAAGACCTCTTGAGTCTGGTTTCAGGTGTAATTTTCCTACAGAAATACTCTTTCTAGGAAGAATGTACCTGATACTGATGGATGTTAGTGTTCAGGACTTATATTCAGGACAATATAAGTTCCTGTACTGGCTGTTTGATTTTCAGCTTAACTGACCAATACAAGACTAGAAGTTAAAACCAACAGGGTATTCTGAAGTACAATATAAATATTTTTTTCCAGCTCAGGTTGCTTGAAAACAAATCTTTGAATTTAGACATAAAGGGCTTGATTCAGCAGGACACATTGAGATGTTTAGTGGTATTTGAAGTGCCTTGGAGTATTTAAATATTTAGCTCTAAGGGAAAACACTGATTTTCAGAAAAGGTAGATGTCTGGAGGCCAAGCAGATACCCCAGACCACTTCAGATGCCACGAAACTTGAGTGTTCAGCAACTAGATCAAATCCCCAATTTTTTATTTTGCTGCAAACTGAATAAAAAAAGTCATTACAAGGGGTCATATAACTCCTTTGCCAGTGGCCACAGTTCTGATACACTGGTTATCTGCAGACCTGGGCACCCAACACACACAGAGATGTAGGTTTTTATTCCTGCAGACTGAACTCATACTGGAGGTTCATTTTGAAAGGTTATTAGAAGGTATTGAGGCTTTTAGAGAATGAGCTGAGGTGGAACTGCAGCACAGTAACAAGACCCTTTGTATCCTTGCAGGGTTTTGGCAGAATAAGAAGAAAAGGCTTTCGTGGATCAGGGCCCTTGGACCAGCAACATTTCCACTGCCTTGAGGAGCTGATTTTCATGGATTCCTCCTGTGTCTAAAGCCTCCTGCAAATGAGCTTTAAAAGAAGCTTCCAGAGGGCATGTCCTGTTAGCACACCGCTTCTGGAGATCCGGGTTTTTCCTCGCTGAAGTCACTCCCTTTTTGCTTTTAATACTCAAGCCACTTTGGCTCCCTGGCCACCTATTCCAGCCTACCTCACAGGGGTGTTTGGAGGTTCAATCACTTCAGGTTCATGCAGCTCTTGGAGGATGTGAAGCAATATATATATTGTTATTTTATTCGCACATGAAAATAAAGGTTTTCTTAAACCAAAACCTGTGATCTTTGTTGTTACTGACAGTAGTTTCCTCTCTGGTTTTGACTCAAGGCTCAGAGGGATTTTTAAAGAACTGTGTCTAAGCAGTCTCACATATTCTCAAAGGATTTGGGAAAGGGAATGACAGCAGGGCCAATCTGTTTTGATGATGGTAATAAAGCATTTAGGATGACAAGAATGAAAGCTGAGTGGGAAGAACTTTACAGGCAACTCTTGAATTGTATGGCAACCAATAAACACCAGCAGTATTGCAGATTTTATATATATACATATATATTAAAAATAGAATAGAATAGAATAGAATAGAATAGAATAGAATAGAATAGAATAGAATAGAATAGAATAGAATAGAATTAATATAACACAGCATAATATAACATATATAATATATAATATATATGCATTGAAAATACACACGCACACCTTAATTTATTTACACAATGATGGGGTCTGAACTATCCCTCCACAGATACAAGATTTTGGGTGATGTATAGATTGGGTTTTAAAACATCAGAGCCATTTTCAACAACAGTCACAAAATTCAGTATTTAAAGAACACACTGTAACAAGGACATCTCACTGCCCACAGCCTGGACATGTCCAACTTACAAAACAGATATTGATGATTTGTTCTATGTCCTTTAAGTTCCTTCTGTGTGCAGGTTTTGGCTGGGATGGATTTAATTTAGCTCCCAGTATGGAGTGGTGTTTTGGGTTTGTGCTGGGAGCAGTGCTGATAATTCAGGGATGTTTTTTGTTATGGTTGAGCAGGACTCAGTCGAGGTCTTTTCTGCTCCTCATCCCACCAACGAGAGGGCTGGGGGTGACAAGAGGTTGGGAGGGGACAGAGCCAGGACAGCTGGCCCCAGGTGACCCAAGAGATATTCCAGACCACGTGGGGTCATGGTCAGCAATAAAACTTGCAGGAAGAACAAGGAAAGAAGGGACACTTGGAGTGATGGAGTTTTTCTTCCCAAGTCACTGTTACCTGTGGTGGATGGTGGATTCCTGCTCTCCTGGGGATGGCTGCCTGCCCATGGGAAGTGGTGAATAAATTCCTTGCTCTGCTTTGCTTGCCCAGATTCTGTTTTGCCTGTTAATCTGTCTCTATCTCAACCCACAAGTTTTTTCACTTTCACTCTTCTGATTTCCCCCCATTCCACCAGGGCAGAAGTGAGCAAGAGCTGCCTGAAGCTGAGCTTCCAGCTTGAGTTAAACCACAACATCCTGAAGAAAATCTCTGCTATTAAATCTGGATAAATTCAGAACAGACTGAGCCTCAGATTTCCCTGCTCCCCCAAGGAAACACATCTCTGGTGTGTAAATCACAGAGGTGCTATTCCAAAATGGACTGTCTCCATCTCTGTCTCTGGATGCTGGGCCTTATGTCCATCATGGTCTGGCATTTCAGCTCAGCAGCCACCTTCACTCCAGGCTCATTCTTCCATTTGTTCCCAATTTCTACAGAGTCCCCTGAGTGTCCATCTCACCTCTGCAGCCCCCATGAGCCTGAGTGGAACCTGGGCTTGGCTTTGTGAGACAGCTCCCTCTGCTCTCCTCTGTTGATGGCCCAACAGCGATCTGCTTCTCCCATCCCAGTCCCCTGCCCTGTTTGTCTCCTGCAGTGACCACTGAGAGTTCTTCCCAAGGGTTTCCTCATTCCACATCGTTCCAGATTGCAAGGCAAGATGTATTCTATTGCCATCTGTATGGCAGTTGTCTGGTGTCAAATGGGGAATTCTCCTTATCTCTCTTCCTGAGTGATCATAACCAACAGGACATCTGCTGATAAGGGGCTATTGAATGTCACCACATGACTGATAAGAACTATAACATCCCATTGTGAGATGCTCCGCCCAGAGGGAGGAGCCAAGCATTACTACCCAGATATAATCTGGAGATTCTGACACACCAGCCTGGCTCTTCTCCACTGGACTCCCCAGAGGAACAGCAGCTACTTCCACTTCCACGGATCTGTGGAGGAAGAATACACCCCTTTCCTACAGGACCCCCTGCTCGAACAGAACCACGCCTGACCCTCCAGGAGGACTGCAGCCCCTTTTCCAACTGGACTGCTACCAACACCCCGACCCACAGGGTGTCAGGTTGAGTTCTGACTGTCACTGTTGTTCTAGTGTATTGCATTGTTTTATTTTATCCTTTTATTTTTTTCCCTTCCCTATTAAAGAACTGTTATTTCCTGCTCCCATATTTTTTGCCTGAGAGCCCCTTATTTAAAATTCATAGCAATTTGGAGGGGTGGGGAGGGTTTGCATTCTCCATTTCAGGGGAGAATCCTGTCTCCTTTAGCAGGCACCTGTCTTTCCAAACCAAGACACACATCTATTGAGAACTTGTCTCCTAGGACACCATTGGTGTTTTCCCATGGAGGGCTGGCAGGGCAGCAGCTCAAACCAAACTCTTTGATAGTGCTCTAGCTATGGGAGAAAAGGATTGTTTTGGTTGATATTCCCCTTCCAAAGCTGATGCAGGACCTCAGAAAAACTCATCCTTGGTGACCTGAAGAACAGATCAGCTTTCAGAATGATGACTGAAACGTGGCTTTCCAAAAATCTGCTGTCTGTGGCTTATCCCCCTCCCTGCTCTGGTCCATGGCCAGGGCACACACTGGAGGTGGTTCCCATGACTGGCCTTGGACAGACATTTTAATCACTTGGGACTGGATTTTCCCACTGAAAATCAGTTTAATGCATGAGCAGCCTTTATTGAGTGCTCTGTCAAGGAGAACAAACATCTTGTACCCTCTGCCCACTGCCACCTTCACTGTGGCTGCAAACACTTGCCCCTCTCTCTGTCACTTGTTCCATGCCCTTAACTTCAGGACAGGGGAACTCAACACCACTTCTTGCCTCTGCCTGTTTATTTATTGCTGGAACAGAGGAGATTGTCACTAAATTAATTCTCCCCTTCTGATCAGGCAGATTAGCTGCTCATCAGTTGTAATTAAAAGCAGGAAACTCCTTCAAAGCCAAAGATATTTGTGCTGGTTTCCCCACAGTCCAGAATACAGACCACAGGTGGTGATTTCTCAAGGTGTAAAGGCAAATTTCTCAAGCTCCCTGAAGGATTAGTGAGCCAAACAGGTGAATTGCTCTTTCTGGGTGACAAAATTATTTTCCTTCAAAAGGACAGGTCCCATACAAGATCTACCACCCACCCAAATATTATTATCATATTTGACTCCTTGGCTGCCAGGTCAAATATTATAATAATATCTCTAACAGAGACCTCAAGATAACAGCTTCCTGTCAGTCACAGCCTCAATGATTTCTTAGTTCACTGGAGACTGTTGGGATCATCTTTTCCTGGTCCTCAAGAAGAAGGAAGAAGTGGAGCACTGGGTCCAAGATCCCTTTCCCTGCTGCCAAGCAGTCTTCAAGGGGGCTGTTATTCCCCCCAGGAACATTTATGTTTCCCTGGAGGGAGCCTGGACCTGGGAAAAGCATTGCTGCCACTCTCCAGCTGGAGCTGGGGGAGGGAGATGAGGAGGCTGGAGCCATTCCCCCTTTCCTTCCCTCTCCCTGGCATTGTTTGCTTCCAAAGAGCATTGAACTATCTGTGGCATCATGGCCCAGCAGGGTTTGCTCAGCAGCTTCACTCCCCAAATTAAACATCCCTGCCCCTTGTGCTGCCTGGGACAGGCAGGAGAGGGAGATTATGCAAGGAGTGGACAAGCACTTTTCCCTTTTCCATTAAATTCTGAGGGTTTCCTTACAGCTGACTGTGTTTTAAAACATCAGAGACTGATCATTTAAAACATGACAAAGATCATGGACTCCACTTTTTTTTCCTTGTTTTTGTCTTTCCAGAAGTGAAGCTGAGGGTGCAGGTGGATAGGCTGCCTGTCTGAAACCTTGGGCAGGTGCTCAGAGTGATTTGGGTTGTGGGGTTGTTTCCATGTCCTGAATCACAAATGACTGGATCCCTATGACTCCCTTAATAGAATTCCAGGCACACAGGGACACAGAGTGATTTAATATAAAGGACTGAACCCTTGAAACTTCTATGTCCAGGTGGGAAAGGGAGGAGAGGCGACAGCAACAACCTCAGCTTGTTCCTCTGGCTCAGGCTCTGAATGTGTGTGTGAAAATACCCAAGTGTATTTTCATGTGTGTGAAAATACAGAGCCTTTCCCTGAACCATCACTGCCCCCTCCAGCTCTCACAGCTCCTGGCAGAGCTCTGAAGGATAATTTCCTCACCGTGTTCCTCAAGGATGTGGGCTCTATGAAGTATGGGTGGGAATTAGTTTTCTTTGCCATCTGTATCCTGTTGCCCCTCCTCATCCATGCACAAGAAGATTTTTGCTTGTTTCTAACCCTGATATACTGAATTAATGGTTTAAAAAAAAACAACCTGAAGCCTTTCCATGCCCTCCACCCAACCTGCAGCAGCTGGTTCAGCAGGCACAGACCTCTCTGCCCTCTGTGAGCAGTCAGAGCTGACCCCTGCTCTTGCTCTTCCTCATTTCAGTTTGCTGCTCTGGCTGAAGCAGTAAATAATTAATCTCCCTCGTGACTTTGTTTCACTGATGATTTTTGGTTTGTCCTGTTTGCCTGAAAAAAATGTTCACTTGAAGTTCCTGTATGTCACAGGAGTGGCATTTCTTGGTGACAGGTACAAGGGTTAAGGGACCTTTACAGAGTTCTGGTGACACTTCCTCTGGTCCATTTTAGATAAGGCTGGACCTTCACATGCATGAAAAACAAGCATTAGATTTTATTTTCAGATACAGAAATAAGTAACAAGGTGATAAGAGAGGTGGAGACACCACACAGAAGTGGATTTGATATGCTGAATCTGTGAAATCAGAGAGATGCGAGTCTCTTCATAACCACATTCAGCAAGGTGACTGACAGCAAGGGAAAATGTCATTAAATCAAGAAAATTTGGGCAAGAATGAGTAATTTTAGACACCCCTTGCAGACTAGATTTGGGAAGAATTTTCAGACTATGATATCATTGATTTCAGAACGGATCTTAGGGGTTGCTGGAGGGAATTAGGATCAGTCTCCTGTGATAGATAGCATGGCACAACACACAGCAGTGTCCCTTCCAATCCTTTCTGTTTAATGACTTCTGTGACATTTGGTACAAATACGTGGCTAAAGTCACAAATAAAAGCTACAGAGCAACTGAGCTGAGTGAACCATGCTGGAAAACCTCCTGGGGGTGCCAGTTTCATAGCCAGGAGGAGGAACACCCATGACCCTTTCAGCCTTACTCTGGCTCCTTCTGTTGCAGCTCTACAACTCCAACCCAAGCAAGGATTAAATCTCTGATCCTTTCCTGCATTCGTCTCCATCATCACAGAATGGTTTGGATTGCAAAGGACCTTAAAGATCATCCCATTCCAAGCCCCTGCCTGGCTAGGAATATTTTCCACTATCCCAGGTTGCTCCAAGCCCTGTCTAACCTGTCTTTGAACACTTCCAGGGATGGGGCAGCCACAGCTTTTCAGAACAACCTGTCCCACTGTCTCACCACCCCTACAGTGAAGGAGTTTTTCTGAATACCTCACCTAAACCTGCTCTTTCAGCTTGAAGCCATTGCCCCTTGCCCTGTCACTCCACACTCATCTCCAAGGAGGCGTTTTCTCCTTTGCACACCCTGCCTGGTGGCTGAGGGGGAGGACAAGCTGGCACAAGACCATGGCCAAGAGCCACAGGGCACCATCAGTTCTGCATGGTTTACAGCCCTGCAGATCCCAGGAACCCACCTCCCTCCTGCTCCAATCCCCTGCCCTCCCTGGGCACAGCCCACCAGCTGGCACGGGGCAGCCAGCAAGACGTGCTCATGGCTCAGGTCGGGCATCTCCTAACGTGAGAGGTTGCAACACCTCCCTACCTCACCAATCTCCATGGGAACAGGGCAGTGACCTCTCTGTTCTCCAGGCAGCCACTCCTCCACCCCCCTGTTCTGTCCCAGAGCCTTTATATGCAGAGGCACTGCCTGTGCTCGGTCTCGGACAGCTTCTGTTCACACTGGTGTTGTCTCCATCCCTGCCAAAGCTGCCTTGCTGCCAGCTGCCAGTCATGAGAATCCTCTTCTTCCTCGTTGCTGTTCTCTTCTTCCTCTTCCAGGCTGCTCCAGGTAAGGCTGAAGAGAGATGAGATGGAGGCTGAAAGGGTGAAGATGCAGAGAAGTTCATTAGATCCCAGTGCTGAGGGTCAGGTTACCTCTCTGCTCCTGGAATCCATGACTTTCCTGTTAGAATTCCCCTTCCCTGGTCATTATCCCAATTTTCAAGCTATCAATTCAAGGTTATTGATATTCATACTGATGGTTTCTTTCTGGCATATCATGACAAGATGAAAAAAAAAAGGATGGTTCTGTATTGACCTTGGTGCCAGAAAAGGTTTTGGAGCAGCTCATCTTGAGTGCCTTCATGTGGCATGGACATGTACAGAACACCCAGGGGATCAGGCACAGCCAGTGTTGGTACAGAACATCCAGGGGATCAGGCACAGCCAGTGTTGGTTCATGAAAAGCTGATCCTGCCTGACCAACTTGATCTCCTCTATAACGCGCCCCATTTAGTGGATTAGGTACCTAGCTGGATTTTGCTAAAGCCTTGACACCATTTCCCACAGAGTTTTCTTGGAGAAACTGGCTGCTCATGGCTTGGATGGGTGCACTGTTCACTGGGTTAAAAACTATCAGGGTGGCCAGGCCCAGAGAGGTGTGGGGAATGGAGTTAAGTCCAACTGAGGCTGACACCAGTGGTGCTCCCCAGGGCTCAGTGCTGGGGCTGGTCCTGTTTGATATCTTAATGAATGATCCAGATGAGGGCACTGAGGGTAACCTCAGCAAATTTGCAGATTGCACCAAGTTAGGTGGGAGTGTTGATCTGCTGGAGGACAGGAAGGCTCTGCAGAGGGATCTGGACAGGCTGGATCCGTGGGATGAGGCAAGTTGTGTGAGGGTCAAGGCCAAGTGCTGTTCACATCAACCCCTGCAGCTTCAGGCTGGGGCAGAGTGGTTCAAAAACTGGAAAAGGCCCTGGGGGAGCTGTGGCAGCAGCTGGACATGAGCCAGGTGTGCCCAGGTGGGCAAGAGGCCAAAGGCACCTGGGCTGTGCCAGCTCTGGGGTGGCAGCAGGACCAGGGCAGTGCCTGTCCCCTGTGCTGGCACTGCTGGGACACATCCAGCCCTGGGAAAACTTCTGGGACAAGAAGGACACTGAGGGGCTGGAGAGTGTCCAGGGAAGGGAACGGAGCTGGGGAAGGGGCTGGAGCACCAGGAGGGGCTGAGGGAGCTGGGAAAGGGGCTCAGCCCAGAGAAAAGGAGGCTCAGGGGGGACCTTGTGGCTCTGCACAACTCCTGACAGGAGGGGACAGCCAGGGGGGTTGGGCTCTGCTCCCAGGGAACAGGGACAGGACAACAGAAAATGACATCAAGTTGTGCCTGGGGAGATTTAGATTGGATATTAGGAAACATTTGTTCACCAGGAATTCTCCAACCCTGGCACAGCTGTCTGGGGCAGTGGTGGAGTCCCCACACCTGGAGGGATTTAAAAGCTGTGTGGATGTGGCACTTGGGGACATGGGTACCCCAGTGGTGGCCTTGGCAGTGCTGGGGATGGTTGGTCTCACTGGTCATGGAGGATCCAAGGATCCTTTTCCAACCTGAACAATTCCCTGAGGATTTTATTGAGGCAATTCTTAGAATAATACTAAAGATGTAACCCAGAACATGAGAGCTTTCTCTTCTCACATCGTCATCCACGTGTCCTCGACTGTGTATTCTAGATTAGGACACCTCCTCTGGTTTTGGGAAAAATGTTATCCTGACTGTTGCTTTTTGCCTGAATTCCATATTGGCCACGTGCATTAAGTGGGTTTGGAGCCCATGTATCATTCCAGGCTATTTGGGTGTCTTTGAAGCAGCTGAAGGTGCCACAATTTCTTTTGCAGTAGTCTCAAATTTGTACCAGCTTTCTTACCCCATCAAATGTCTGTCTACTCAAAGGAATAAATGTAGAACCATTGAGATGAAATCTCTACTACATGTTTTGAGATTGCCTTCTTGGCACCACAAAATGTATTATTTATATCAAAACACCCTGTGGCCCCTGAGATGGCTGCAGGACTGGTACAATTCCAGTAGAATTTCTGGTGAAAGGGCCACCAGGTATTTTCTGTCTCTTCATAAAGATTATATAAACCACTATAATATATATTATATTAATAATTATGTAATATATATATTTATATAATATTTATTATATAAATCGCTACAATCTTCATAAGATTCTATAAAACACTACAGGGCTTTTTCATTTAAGAGGTAAGGGAAACCAAAGTAAAATCAGCTGAATGACATCAAAAACATGTAATCCTTGAACAATATGTGATCAAGAGAAAGGACTCAAGAGCCACTGGGACAAAGTGGTAGAAATGTTAGAGACCTGATTTAGAATAAAGCTGTGATGCCTTTCAAATTAGGGATGGAATGCAATTTGATGACAAAACCAGGTAAATCTCATGCCTCAAGTCTCCAGCCCTCTGCCAGGAGAACCAAACATGAATTTTCCCTATTTTTTTGCAGCTTACAGCCAGGAAACCGCTGACACCCTGGCCTGCCGGCAGAGCCGGGGCTCCTGCTCCTTCGTGCCCTGCTCTGCTCCTCTGGTTGACATCGGGACCTGCCGCGGTGGGAAGCTAAGATGCTGCAAATGGTAAGAGAATTTCCTCTAGGGAATTTCCTCTAGGGAAGGGCTGCTGCACCAAAAGCAAGCAGAATCACTGGGCTTTTCCCCTTTTCAGCATCAGAACCCCTTCTCCAGCCCCCTACAATATCCAAAAAGTACCTGCTAGTTGCCGGGGTTGGTGTGTGGTGAAAACAAAACAGAGTTTTTGTGGTGTTGGAATATTCCAGAGAAAAAGAGAAACTGTTTGCAAGAATGGCAGGACAAGGGGCAATGGCTTCAATCTGACAGAGAGGGGGTCTGGATTGGATGTTAGGAAGAAATTTGTCTCTTTGAGCATGGGGAAGCCCTGGCACACGGTGCCCTGGGAAGCTGTGGCTGCCCCATCCCTGGAAATGTTCAAGGCCAGGTTGGGGGGCTTGGAGCAGTCTGGGATAGTGGAAGGTGTCCCTGGTATTCTGGGGCATCAGCAGCCACAAGTGAGCAGCTGTGGTGTGTGCTGAGAGGTGACAGCCCCATTCTGTATTTCATCTGGGTTGTCTTATGGCCAGAAGCACAGGGCCAGCTCAGTCTCCAGCTGTCTTTACCCCCATGTGGTCCCCGATGTCTCCAGCAGTCTCAGATGTCCAGGTGTAATTTATTTGTTTGGTGGATGAGCTAAACACCTGAATTTTCTCTGCAGGACCCCCAGCTCCTAAATCTGACACCTCACTGACCACTCAGACAGGAGCTCTGGACATCTGAGACATCCCCCATCTCTGGACATCGATGGATCCTGTCCTCGGTGCCCTGGGAGCCTTTCCCATGGGGGTGGAGGCCCTCAGGAGCACAAGAACATCTGAGGAGGAGTTCTTGTCCAACAAAGATATTTGCAGTTTCAATTCTAATAAAAGCAAGTTCTTGTGAAACCACGTTGCTGATACTTGCTGACGTATGTCAGGGTGGATTTTGTTGATTTTGTTGTCTATAAAAATCTGCCTGTAAATGAATTTTATTTAACTACCTTAAGTCCATGTGTCATCAAGTCCTGTTAAATCACCCTGTGTTGCAATGATTTATATGGCAACATTTATATTAATGATTGGAAAAGCATTAGACCCCATTCCAGCTGCCATTCTAGCCCAGAGCTGGGATTCAGGAGACAGGCTCAGTCCCCTGCTCCTCTCCAGGGCTGCATCTGCCAACCAATCCTGAAATATTTGGAATAGAGAGAAACCCCAGGCTGGCAGAAGGGCTGGAAGCTGCATGGCCACATTCACCAGATTCTGCTCCTGCTGTCTCTATTTAGTGTAGACCAGCATCATGTCCATGGAATTTAATTTCTCTGGATCCCAAACTGGTCAGGCTGTTTTTCCCTGCACTGCTCTGTCTGGAGGCAGTGGGCTGTGTGTCCATCAGCCTGGATTCTCATCACCAAGACTCATCCCCTCCTCCCTTCCCCATCCCCAACACCCTCAGTGCAAAGGCCACAAGGATTTGGGACAGGGGGTGACTCAAAGTGTCCTTGCTCTCCATGCCAGGAGATCCTGGATGGATTCAGGACTTCCATGGATGCTCAGCCTGATCAGTTGGTGCCAGCTCTGCACTGGCCTCATCACACTGGGTTTGGAGAGTCACAGAATCGTGGAATGTTTGGCTGGAAAAGGACTTTAAAGATCTCCAGTTCCACCCCAGCCATGGGCAGGGACACCTTGCACTGTCCCCCGTTGTTCCAAGTCCTGCCCAACCTGGCCTTGACATTATTCTTGGCCAAATTAATAATGATTAGGACAAGGACATATTCCTGACACATGGGTTTGTTTTCCTCCCCTATTCTTGGGTAAGTTTTCCACAAGGCACATCTCACACTGATTCCAGGTGAGACCCTCCAACAAAATGCACAGCAAGAGAATTCCTCACAGGAATAAGGAGATGGTTCCTCAAAAGGATAAGGATCAAACACAGATCTTCCAGGACAAGTTCATTAAAATTTATTGAGATGTGTAGACTATGAAATATAAACACCTTAGCTGAGCATTCTGGCATTACTCACATTATTGCTGACTCCAAAAGGAAAATAAAACAATAATAACAATAATAAAATAACTGTTCTGAGGGCTAAAGGAAGAATTTTGCATCTTCACATGGGCACAGACCCCTGCATGCTGGTGACCTCTGGGACAGATGTTGGTTGACACAATAAAATTTCAGCAGCAAAACATTTTTGAAAATGAAAAATATTGGTCTTTTAAAGAAGTGCTTTGGAGTTTCTTTGGGTCATTAAGGCTGTTTGTGGAGGGGTTTGTTCTTTCTCTGTTGTTCACATTGTGGCATGTGCCTGTATGTGTCAAATGCATATTTTCTACTCAGAATTCCAGATTTTCCAGTGAGATGATACATCCCTTAAATTGCCAGAAGCTCTGGTTAGCCCATCTGTGATGTCAGTGGTCACTAATCATACTGCAAAACAAAAGAGCAAAGAAACTTTCAGATTTTGTACTTACAACCAGGAAAGAAATTAAATAAAATGCACAGAAGGGCACCAAGGGCTGATATTCCTGAATCCACCTCTTCAGGATATTCACAGACCTGCCGCTGCTGAATTTTAATCATAAATTGCTTTTCTATTTTAATTAATGATGAATTGACCACAATCTGTCCCTGAAGCTTCCTCCTCCTCTTGGAATTTTTGGTATGGAAAAGAGTTTCTGCTGCTCAAGTTTTGTTTTTAACATTTCTTGCTGCTAATATTGAACAGACTTTAAGTAAGAGCCTCCAAAAATAAAAGTGTCTGCAGCATTTTACGGGGAAAAAAAGAAAGAAAAAGAAATGTTAGAATTAGTGGAGGCAGAGTGTAAATATTCAGGGATATTTGTTGCTGCAGTTTCACACTGGAATAAAGATATGGGGTAAACTTTAGGATTTCAGTAAGGAATTTGAGGGGAAAAAAGAATAAATTAATCACAGAATTAAAGAATGATTTTGATTTGAAGGGACCTAAAAGACAATTTGGTTCCAACTCCCTGCCATGGGCAGGGACACCTTTCACCAGACCAGATATTTTGATTTTGTCTAGAAGAGGAAGTTTATGGAACTGCAGAAAAAAAAAATCTGGGAGAACAACATGACTTTCAGGCTGTTATTCTGACTCTGGGACCAGGCAGCCTTTGCAAGGTGGAACATGCAGGTTTCCTATGAATCTGACCCAAAAATCCCAGGTTTCAGGACAGCATGCACATAGAGAGACGTGTCCTTTGAAGCCAGTGCTGCTCATCACGAGCAGCTTGAACCAGCCAATGGGAACAGCAGCAAAAAGAGTTCATTTCTGGCTAATTAATTCTCTCTGCCAAAGAGGTTTCACTGTGATCATTCCCACGAGGCTGCACCATTAATGCTACAGAGGGAAGCAGTGAGGAAATCCTCAGGAAATCCTATATCTAAGTGTGCAGAGTCTCTGCTCTTTGCCAGCTTGTGCTGGAGGAATTTTCCATCTAAAGGGCGGACTGGATGTCCAAAAATGAGTAATAAATGAGTAATAAACCCCAAGAAATCCCTGGAAATGTTCAAGGCCAGGTTGGACGGGGCTTGGAGCAACCGGATCTTGTTGAAGGTGTCCATGATAATGGGGGTGGAAAAGATGACCTTGAAAGGCTCTGTCCAACCCAGGCCCTTCTGTGGGTGTGTGATCCATCACATCCTGGACTCACCACGGTCCTACAGCAGGGAATTCCCTGCTGGCAGCTTCCAAAGGGTCTCCTGTGGGGCGGGGGGCAGCCTCGGCTGGAACAGACGCCCCCAGCCTGTCTGCACTGCGCCTCGGTGCTGGGGACACGCAGGAACCCTGGGCACAATGGAAAATAAACAAAGCAGAGTTGGGATTTCCTTCCCAAAGACCAAGAGCAATCCAGGTTATAGCATGGAAGCTGTCTTGAAGTTTACCTGCAGGCTGGCCACTTCCACACCGTTAAATTCCCTTATTTTCCAAACTGAGAGGGTTCAGTGCATCCGATGGACCCAACTGGTGTCTGGTCACTGTTAAAAATGTGCCCAACACACTGGCAGCACTTTAGGGAAAAGGGACTAAGCCCCTTTATATTCTATTTCTATTTCTATTTCTATTTTTATTTCTATTTCTATTTCTATTTCTATTTCTATTTCTATTTCTATTTCTATTTCTATTTCTATTTCTATTTCTATTTCTTCTATTATTTCTATTTCTATTTCTTATTTCTGTTTCTTCTCATTCCTATTCCTATTCCTACTCCTCTTATTTCTACCTTTTTTATTTCTATTCCTATTTTTTCTCCTTCCTCACAATTTTCCCTCTGCATTTCCTTA
The DNA here is from genome assembly GCF_963513975.1 of Fringilla coelebs. Classification (NCBI taxonomy): domain Eukaryota; kingdom Metazoa; phylum Chordata; class Aves; order Passeriformes; family Fringillidae; genus Fringilla; species Fringilla coelebs. The sequence continues at coordinate 4,152,749 of NC_140030.1, forward strand.
GAGTTTATTTAACTCTTACCTGAAGTGCCCTGGAGAATTAAGAGGAGAACAGCAAAGAAAAAGGAAAAGATCTTCATGTCCAGATTCAGTGCCACCAAATACAACAGATACTAAGAAAAAACAAAAAAAAAAAAAAGAAATGCATTAAACCTGCATTTGTCATCACCCACCACAAGCACTATTAATGAAAAATAAGCTTCAAATTTTAAATAAAATTGGCATTTATGTAATAGAGTAAATGTTCTAGAATGAATCTACAGCAATAACAGTTTTTAAGGAAAAATAAATTTGAAAGCATCCTGTATAAGATTGATAAAATGTATTTATGACTATAAATATTTTTTTAATTCTTTTTATTTGAGAAACTCTGCTGAATCTGGTTGGGATGGAGTTAACTTTAATCATGGCAGCCCATATAGTGCAGTGCTTCATGTTCAAAGGAAGTCACTTCATGACTAAAATTTCCATTTTATTTAATTAATAACTTAAACTTTTCCAATTTATTTTAATACAAACACTCAAAAGCTTTAATAACTCAAATAATGGTAATTTTTTATCTTACAAACCAATAGTTACTCCTTGAAATATCTTTACAGAAAATCTAAGTAGCCATCTATCCATCCTGGAGGCCCTGGATTGTCTCTCCACCATCATTTCTCACTGAAGATTCCAGCTACCTTTGGAAAATAATACCAACTAATTTAATAATTAAGAATCACCATCACTGAGTATAACAATCAGCCAAATGCATGACTGAAACACCAAGCACTGACCATTTCAGATATTCATGGGGATTTAATTAAGCTGTGATATTCTATGTCTTGGATGATTAATTTCTTTTTAGAGAAGCAAAATATTTTATCAAAAATTAGGTGTTTTTCTCCTCTTTGGTTGAAATTGGTGTGAAAACTGCACCTTTAGCTCACCCAAGGGGACATGAGGAGAGAGGGGCCAGTGGGTCCTACCTGGTTCCACCCCAGGGGATCTTCACAGAGTGATGTCTCACCCCAGAACAGCTGTTTTTATACATTCTGTGGGTGACAGAGCTGCCACAGACCGGCTGGCCAAGGACATGGACCTGCCACAGCAATTCCCAGCAGCTGAAATGTCACTTCCCAGCAGCTGGTGGGGGACAGTGACCTCTGGTGAACTCCCTCCCCTTTCCCTGGAACATGAGTTGGCCCTTCCCAAAAACGCCTCACTCCGCCCCGGTGTGTGCCCAACACATTGATCCCTCGTGGGCAGTGGGAAACTGTCAGACAATCTCCTTTTCTGACCCAGAGATGGATTTTTAAAGGCTTTGATTCCATTTTCAGTCCTATGTGAAGGGTGAGGCAATACAGATGTTGTCATTCACGCCATCACAATCAGAAGCCAACTATTTCCTAATTACAAGACATTATAAGTGTTCCTTGGCCTATCAGCCTTTTGCCACACCATGCTGTAGATGCCTTAAATCATTAATTCCAGGGAAGCATGTCACAGTCATATATTCTGGAAAAATCCCTTTTCTTCTCCTGGGAAGATGAGAAGCCTCAGAGAAAAATGAAAACAATAAATATCTGATTGGTTTCTCCTGTGTTTTGCTGCTTTGGAATGTGTTTGGAGATTGTTTACCAACAGGTGATTTTTTCATTGGTTTCACGTGAATCATTCTGACTTATTGGCCAATCAAGGTCAAGCTGTGTCAAGGCTCTGGAAAGAGTCCTGAGTTTTCATTATTATCTTTTTAGCCTTCTGTAAGTATCCTTTCTGTATTCTTTAGTATAGTATAGTTTAGTATTCTTTAATATAATGCAGTATTATAAAATAATAAATTAGCCTTCTAAGAACATGGAGTCAGATTCATCATTCCCTCCTCCATCTGGGCACCCCACTAATGCAATAGAAGCACCCACCTCCACACAGCCTTTCTGATGCCAGGTGGCCAAAGGAAACAACTTCCACAAAAATATTTTGGTCAAATATGCGCCCTCTGAGGATCTGGACTACAGAAACTGGGGCAGCCCTGGTTTAACCTGAACCCCAAAGGAATCTGTGAGCCCAGATGTTGTGTTTTCATTGTCATACCACCAAGAAACCAGGGAAAAAACCCAACATTCCTTTACTTCAAAGAGCATTCACCTACTCAGGTCTCTCCCAGAAGATGGCAATGAAGAGCTAACGCTGAAATTCCCCTCCAACAACCTTCGTCACTGAAGAGTACAGAAATTATTCTGACAGTGGGGGTTTATGGATTTTTCTCCTTAATTATACTGATGTCTTTTGATTCCCAGAGCTGATATGTGAGTGAATGATGTTTTCTGACAGGCCAGACTCAAAGCCCTCCCTGCTCTGCAGTCTGCTGTGGAGTCCTGGGATGGACAAGAAACCACTCATTGCTCTCAAAATCAAATTGGCAGGACTTGAGGAAATGGAATGAAGCTGAGCTGGGGGAGGTTTAGGTTGGATATCAGCAAAAGTTCTTCACCCAGAGGGTGACTGGGCATTGAACAGCCTCCCCAGAAAAAGACAGCTATTTAAAATCCCAGTCCTGTATATTTAATTGGAAGAATGTGTATATTTGCTTTACAATGTGGAAGAGCATTTGTTTCTGTTATTTGGATTTTGCTTTTGTTTTTTAAACGACTCAAAACTTTTGTTTTTTAAATCACTCAAGTGATGAAATGTAAAGAAGCAGAAATAGACACTGTGAATATTAAATGTATAAATGAGTTTCTAGAGGCACAGAGCTCTGAACTGAGGTTTTGGGGTAACCTCCTGAAAAAGAAGTTAAAATAGGATAAAATTATTTTTTCTTCCTGCTTTTCCACTTTGTGCATGTGCCCCCTGCCCAAAGTGGAACAAAACAAATCCAAGCTCAAATATCAGGATTTGGATAAGATCTTTAATTAATTTTATTTGTTCTTATGATTGATGGAAAGCTTCCTTTAAATATCTCAAATACCATAATTAACTCTTAATTCCAACATACTGTTATTGACTCTAAACACTGTTTTGGCCACTCATGATTGCAGATGTGATACATTTCACCTGTTTCCTGGCAGTTAAACACATGCAGTTAAAGAATGGATATTGCAAATCAATTAATATTGCATCCTGAAAGCATTTTGATGGTTAAATGTCTTACTCAGTTCCCTGTTCCTGGGGTACTGCACAGGACATTGTGTGGAGCCCCCAGAATTATGTTCTCCATGCATAAACATACATCTGCATGCCTGTTCATATAAATCTATAAATATTCCAACAGAAACAGAGGCTGAATTTACACAACTGCTTTATATTTTATCTTTACTGAAGAACATGCAAATAGAGAAGAATAATCTGGATATTCTAACCTATGATTTACTCAGCAATAGTCAGGATATTAATTTCAGTAATTGTTTATTTAAACATAGACTAATTCTACAATGATATTTCTTACTCTCCTGTTTCTCTACAGCTCTCATAGCAATTCCACACTAATGTATATATATTTTTATATATATTAGTCAATATATTTATACATAAAGTATTGTTAAAATTAGTATGTGGAAGGACTCCTCTAAGTCCCAGCTGATTTTTTATCACTCAGCACACCACAGACTTTGTTCCCAGTGAATATCCAGCTCTCAGTTCCTTTGCCCACACCTAGACCAGTGCTGTCTGAGATGTCCCTGTGTCCCATCCCTCCTCCCTGGCTTGCTCTCCTCTCTCCTGACCCTTTTCCATGAATCCCAGGAGGAGACCTCAGCCAGCCCAGAGCACCCTAAATCACTCTAGGAGCTGGTGTGAAGGCCACTGGGCAAACCCTGTGTGTCCACATGTCACCTCATCTTACCTGTGACAGTGGGATGTCCCCAGAGCCTTGAAGCAACGAGGATCCTTCACCTTCTCTCTGCCATCCTCTTCCTCCAGCGTCCTCTGTGCAAATGACAGGAAGGATGACAGACCTTTGGTACAATTGCCCAACGTTTGTCCTCACAGCACCTCCCCACCTGCCAAAAAATGGCACGAAATCCACGTGGGAACAGCCCTGCTGTCCGTCCAATGACCTTGGACAGCCCCGTGGAAATCTGCCCAGACCTGACTTGGCTAAACCCTGCCTGGAAATTCCATCTGCTGCCGGGGATTTTGAGCAGTGATGTGGAGTGGGCTGCCCCTGATCCCTTTGGGAATTGCACCTCTCCCACAACAAAGACCCCCCAGCTCAGGGAAGGCTCAAGCAAACGGGGTTTGCCAGCTGCTTCCAAAACCCTGGAAATACGAGGATAAAAGTGCTGCTTGGGATCCAGAGAGCAGAAATTGAGTTTTGCATCTTTACAGCATCAGTAATATTTATCTGTGCTTCCCTGACTGCATTGTAAAGCTGTGATTTATCCCATGGGGAGTTGGCCCATCTGGGAACAAACCTAAATTTCGCTAACCTGAAGGTGAACATCTGAGCTGCCTTTTCCTTCAGGACACTCAAGCAGCTGTAAAGCAGATATACCTTGAGGAAGATATACTGAGCCCCGAGATTTCTTAAAATCCACATAGATTTCCACAGGTCACCCTTGTCCTCTTTCTTATGTAATTTTGAGATCCCTCCTAGGCATCAAGGTTTCCACCTGTCCTGGATCCTCGGTCCAGAAGACCTGCAAAGCATCACAGCAGTCAGCAGGGGAAGCTGGTAACATTGCCAGTGATTATTTTACAAGGAATGAGAGGAAATTTTTCCAAGTGAGGGTGGAGACGCCCTGGCACAGGCTGCCCAGAGAAGCTGTGGCTGCCCCTGGATCCCTGAAGGTGTTCAAGTCTGGGATGGAAAGGGCTCTGAGCAAGCTGGGGTACTGGAAGTTGTCCCTGCCCATGGCAGGGGGTGGAACTGGATGGTCTTTAAGGTCCCTTCCAGCCTAAACCATTCTGGGATTCTACAGCTGAGGAGCCCTCAGGATCAGGAGCACTCAGTGAATGTTCCAGGTATTTTACATCACCCTGTGGTCTAACGTGCCTTACACAAACTGGGATGGGTTGCACAAAGATCAGGGGCTCTGGTGAAAGCATTTTCAAACTGGACCTTCCTTTCTCATTGGAAGAAACAAAATGCAGGCTGGAAAAGGTTTTTTTTTTCATTGGCCAGTGACTGCATTGGCTCATCCCCAACCCTTTATAGGCCTTTGGGTCTTGGTGTATCTACAGGAGAACAGAAGCAGCAGCAATCCTCCACCTTCTCCTCAGGTAACTCTGCCTGGTTCTGGAGATCCACCCTCACCTCTCCATCTTTATTAACCTTTCCTTTCATCAGTCTCAGGTTTCTGCTTTGATTAACCCCTTCCCTCTCTTTACTCCAGCAAGTGCCTCCTGTGTATACATGTTCTGTAGAACCATGGACTGGCTGCTTGCAGGGCTTGCAGGAAGGCACTGGGTTTGCTGCTCTCCAAGGGGAACAGAGACCTGAGAACCTTCCCTTGAGACATCAGAGACAGAAATGTCTGTTTTACTCCAGAAACAGACACCCAGCCAGCACTGCAGCTGAGCTTTGCATTTTGAGCTGCATGTCTGAGCTGCATGTCTTGCCTGAATGCAGTAACATTTTGAGTTGCTACCTTAATTAATATTGAAAAGTTAGAGATGTCATTTTTTAGACTTTCCTAAGGATTAAGATTGGCTCATTCTCTGAACTCTTTGTGTACTTCAATATGGAAGGGGGATAATTTGTGGGCCTATGCTGGTACAAGAGTAACTTGCCTGGTGCTGAAGAGATCTGGGATATCTTCTTTCACTGCACTAAAACCAAAATTAAAAGAAGAAAAAAAAAGAAAACCAGCACCAAAACAGCATAGAATCCCAGAATAACTTAGGTTTTGTGCTAATCCAGAAGTTTCTAGTCTGAATATGTGCTTAAAGTGGTACTAATTAGGTCAGGTCTTTTAGAGATGTATTCCTTGAAATTGTTAATACCTCCAAGGATGAGGTTTTCCCTCTGTTCTTTATCCAAATCCACTGGACAAAGATTTTGGCTTTGGTGTCTCCAGGCACATTTTTTAATCATCATCTCCTGGTCAGGAGGGAATCCTCTGTCCAGTGTTGTTCAACCTTGTGCTCTCTGCTTAGTGCAGGTAAAGAATCCCCATCCCAGCTGTGGCCATGAGAATCCTTCACATGCTCCTGGTTGTCCTGTTCCTGATGCTCCAAGGGGCTGCAGGTAAGGAGTGAGGGGTGTAAAGAAGAGGACTGTATTTTCTTTTGATCACTTTCATGGTAAATGACTCTTCTCTTTGTGCTGTGCAGGACAAGTGTTTCCTAGGCTAGACAATTCTTGTTTTATCCAAAACGGACGCTGCTTCCCAGGGATTTGTCGCCGCCCTTATTACTGGATTGGAACATGCAGCAATGGATATTCTTGCTGCAGAAAGTGAGTAGAAATGCAGGGATCTCTCTGGGAATGGCTCATATCCTCATTATTTTCTCTCCAGAGCAACATCTTAGAGGCACAGCTCCTGCCACCTGTCTCTCTTCTCTGGTGGCAAACCTGCTGGCATGGAGGGGAAATTCACATCCCATGGCAGCCTCTGCTCTGATGTCAGGAGACAAGGAGAACACCTCTGCATAAAACCTACAGGTGGGTAGAGAGACTCTCTCTTCTTCATGCAGGGGGTGGAGTAGCTGAAGAGTCCCTGGATTCACCTTGGAAATCCTTCCTGCATGTACGGAATGGCTCCTGGGAATCACCCTGATCCCATCACTCCTGGTGGCACCAGTTCCTGCTGCAATGAAAAGCTGTCACAATCCTCCCTGGCAGTGAAGCAAGGAAACTATTTCTTTCCTCTCCTTTAATAAAATCAGTTATGGTGGCATTCATGTGGTTGACCCTCTGGTGATTCTTTGTAGAGAAAGAGGGAAACATTTTCCCTGTGAGGGTAGTGAGGTCCTGGCACAGGTTGCCCAGAGAAGCTGGGGCTGTTCCATCCCTGAAAGTGTCCAAGGCCAGGTTGGACAGGGCTTGGAGAAATCTGGGATAGTGGAAGGCATTCTTACTCCTGGTCGGGGGTTGAGATGATTTTTAAGGTCCCTTCCAACCCAAACCACTCTGCAATTAAACAAATGAGGAGGCCTCAGTACCAAAAGCAGCAGTCATTGCAGTTGCAAAGTGGACCTTCCTCTGTCATTGCAAGAAACAAAATAAGGGCTGGAATGTGTGTTCCTGTCTCTTCCTTGCCCTCATGGCCTAGCAGTGTAGATAAAGCCAAGACATCTCCAGATGTTTCCTTCAGAGGGCCTGGAGCCATCTGAGAAATTTTCTGAGTGGGCCTTATGCAAAAGAAAACCAGGAACATTTTGAATCTTATCAGCAACACAAAACAGGGGGAAAAAAGTATAAAAAAAGGGAAAGAGTAAGAAAATATATTCCCAAGAGTTATGGGTGTTCAACATAGGGGTTTGGTTGTTATTTCTTCAAAAGCAGTTGCGGAACAGTCACAACAGCGCCCAGTGAAATATCTTACCAAACTTGGATAGTTTGGACTCCTAATGACTTTCTGGGTGGGTTTGGAGTGGTGACAACACATTTTAGAAAACCCTCTGAAGAGCAAATTCTGGCTCTGTGAGAGACACAGCTGCCACTTTTGTTGTTCTGCAGAATTAGTGCTTGTGGCTCTTATTGCAAAACACCTCCTCCTCCAACGTTTCTGGGTTTCTTCTATTCCTACTGTTACTTCTATGTTTTATTTCTAACAACCTTACTGCAAATGTCTATTAAAAGTCTGTAGAACAGTCTCCCTCCATTATCCATAAAGGAAGAACACTGAAAATAGTTGGTACTTGGATATTTCCTTTTAGGATATCTGAAATTTGGTGAGATTACTCCCGCCAGTTTTCTCTAGAAAATTTGATTCGGTTTACAAAGGTTCTTTGAATTTGAGAAACTTTGGGATAGCTGGCCAGTGGCAAGGAGCTTTGACCACACACACATCACTGCTAGTCACATCGTGGTTCTCAAGAAAGAAGGGGGATTCTGCCCTTGTACCCCTGTGCCTTTAATTAACTGTCAGGTCAAAAGATGGAGACAGAATTTGTCATGAGGATGTTAATCTCATAATTTACTCAAGATAACTGCATAATCAATAAAGAATTGAGCTTGATTAAATACATTTTGTGTACAGTTTGAAGCCCTTTAATTAGGGGTAACACTAGTGAAAGGCATCCCTAATATTTTCTTTTTCAAGAGAAAACTACGAGGAGTAGAATTTGAGGTTCTCCTTTTTGCTCCTAACTGCCTCATCTTCTGTGCTAGGTATAAACTCCTAAGGTGGAGATGAGATCCTCCTTCTTCTCTGGAAGGTGGTCTTGGTAAAATTGCTCAAACATCATGATTCTAAAAGGGTGAAAGATATTTCTGATCCAGACACTTTGCAGCCTCCTTTGAGGACATTTCCCTTCGTAGTATATCCCACCTGCTTCAGGCACAGCAGGTCCTCAGCACTGGATTATTGCACAAAGTGCTGATCCCACCATAATAATTGAAAGTGTTTGATTGTCTCTTGCTCAGAAGAACAGGAGCTGCAGATGGGGATGTAAAGGCTGTCCACCCTAAGAGCCACAACCCAAAAATCTTTCTGAGTTCTGCCAAAGGCGCTCCACCCCTCCTCTGCTTCTTCCTTCCCCTTGTCCAGGCAGAGCTTTTCTGATGGCCTGGATGGGACTGTGACCATGTGAAATTTATATTAAACAGGGCCAAGAATTCACACTGTTAAAGCCAAGCCCTTGAGAGTACTTGCACATAAAATCTTACAGACAATAAAAATTAACGATGCACCTTTGTTTCCTTGAGGAATTGTGTTGGGTAAGAGTAGCAGTTGGCAAGTTAACCACCAACACTTGGCAAGAGGTGAAGCAACTGCAACTTTTGCAATTTTATTCCCCCTGTTTTTCAGTTTTATGGCCAGACGTTGGCAGACACACCAGAAATCCAATTACCATTTTTTCCTATTGCAGAAACAGTTCACATAGGAAATTATCTAGAGAATAAAAAGCTATGTCAAGGTATGCTTGTAAGGGAAATGGTTAGTAGTCATGTTTTCACATGCATATGGGTAATTTCTGTACACTCCTGTGCACCTGTTTACTTGGGCAGGGCTCTGAGCTAGGTCTGGGCTGACCTGATCTAGCTGAAGATGTCTCTGCTCATTGCAGAGGGCTTGGACTTATTCAGCTTTCAAAAGTCCCTTCAAATTCAGACTATTCTATGGTTCTACTTAAGAACTTAATATCCAAGTAATGAAAAAATTACATGACTAAGAGGTAAACTGCCAGTCAGCAATGTAAATATTTCAGTTTAATTTTGGTACACTACAGCACTGCAGTATCTGTAAGACATGGTGTCATTTGCAGAGATCTTGGTCAATTGGAAACACCAATCATTCAAATTAGCAAATGTATCATTACCTATTATGACATACTTCATATATCATTTTAAAATACTGCATGCACAATATTTTTTGTTGACTGAAGGGAGGTTTAAAATAAAATATGATCTGAGAAAGCATTCCATGTCTTAGAATAATAGAAACCTAGCATGGTTTGGATTCTAAGGGACCCTAAAGACCATCTCATTCCAACCTCCCCAGTGCAGACAGAGACACCTTCCACCATCTCAGGTTGCTCCAAGCTCCATCCAACCTGGTTTTGAACACTTCCAGGGATAGGGAAAGCTTCTCTGGACAACCTGTGCCAGGGCCTCACCACCCTCACAGGGAAGAATTTCTTCTTAACATCTAATGCAAACCTGCCTTTTGTCAGTTTAAAACCATTTCCCCTTGTCTTGTCACTATCTGCCCATATAAAAAATCCCTCTCCCTCCTTTCATAATACCCCTTTAGATACTAAGATGGAGTCTAAGGTCTCTCTGGAGCCTTCTCTTTTCCAGGCTGAACACCCCCAGCTCTCTCCATCTCTTCACAGGAGAGGAGCTCCATCCATGCAGAAGTTGGGTGCTACTTCCTATGGCAGAAGGAGAAGAGGTCAACAGCTGGCAGACTGAGAGCAGATAGCCAAAGCCTGAATGCTCATCTGAGGCATAATCTGGGTTTGGAATGATCAACTGAAGGTCCTGTGGAAGTCAGAAGAATCAAAAAATCAACCAGAGTCCTGGGGGAAAAGCTCAAGCTCAAAGCAGGAGCTTTGGGGCCCGAGGGCCCAAAGACATCCTCTGGCACGGGATTTGCCTAAATTTACATATTTCCCATCAGCTGGAAGGGTGTTCAGAGACATAACCATGGTATATTCACTTTATTTGGGTACATCTTGCTTCACTCTGGCATCTCCAGTGGCCACTGGCCAGGAAGCCAATGGACATTTGTTTTAGTTCCATATATCCATTCTGTGTTCTTATATTCTGTATTTATGGAACAGAAAACTGATTGGGATTGCAGAGAACACGCAGATGCTTTGTCTTGCAAGGTTTTAAGTTGCTCCTAGGCAGGGACAGTTCAACCTAGGTCCCAAGATGTTTGACACATACCATGGTGGGTTAACATGTCTTACACAAACTGGAGTGTCACAAGAGGTATTGCATGAAAAACATGGGATTTTCCAGGAAAAAAAAAGGCTTAAACAGGTTCAGAGAGAAACCCTATTTTATCATTGGGAAATGAAAAGCAGCTGGTTTCTGGTTGGATTAGAAGCCAGCAGAAAAAAAAGAGCGATTTTTGGATTGGCTCAATGAATGGCTGAGAAGAGAAAGCACTTGTCAGTCTCTTTTGGGACTCACCTTATAAAAGAGCATCCCAGTGCCAGAGACAAAGTCTTCAGGAGGGAAGGGACCACGAGCAAGTCTTGTTTGGCTTCAGGGCTCACCTGGTACCTGGTAATGTCTCAGTTCTTTTCTTTCAATGTCAGCTTTTGTTTTTTTCTCAAAAATCCAACTCCCAAAGCTCTGTGTTATTAACTTTAATTTGTATGTAACTAAAACAGTAAACCTAAGATTACAAAAAATTGAACATGTTGAATAAGTGATTCAAATATGTGCTAATACCTAGAATGTTTTAATAAATTTTTCTGCCTTGTAAGTGCTAGGAAAAATTAATGTTTGATTGGTTCAGGTTGCTTTAGAGAGGTCAGTGGTCCAGAGAAATTGGTGACCTCTCAGTGGAAATCTACATGTCTAGATCTATATATTTCCATTAAATATATAACCTTTGAATATAAACATATTATAAATAGTTATACAGTATTTTTGTAATGCATAATAGGTATACAATGATATATTATTTAGATATTTATATATTTTAATATAGTATATAATACATATTTTATTTATTGTATTTTTTAATTATGTCTCTATGTTAAAACCCTTATTTTAATTTCAGAATTGTTCACTTTGTCTCCTTATTTCTCCAGATACATTCAAATATATAGAAACTTGTGTAAACTTCTAATACTAATTTTGAAACAGTTTTGGTTCTGTTCTCAGCCACAGGACATTTCAGCACAATCTCATTTCCATTCCTTGCTTGAGAGACCATAATTTGTGACAGATCAGAACATTCCTAATTCCTAATATTTCCTAACATGAAACAATAACGGTCACTTCTTTATCCAAAAGGACCCTTCTAGACTATCTTATCCTAGAAAGTTAATCCTAGTATAAGTTTAAACTCTTCCAATGAAGGTATCATATGTTTGCTTTTAAAATTTTCCTTTCAAGTGGGAATTGATTTGATTGTACATTTCCATTCTAGAACTGATGCGTGTAGACCAGGACTGGAGATGCTGAGCAAATTGACCTCTTGATAAATTTAAACATTACAAAATGAACTTATTTTCCCCTGAAGTTTGTAATTTTTACAGTACTATCACCTAATTTTGCTTTATGTTGTTTATTTACTAGATAAAATCATTTAGCTAAAAATAAAGTTATGGAAGTATTCAAGACCAGGTTGGATGGGACTTGAACAGCCTGGTCTAGTGGAATGTGTTTCAGCCCCCGGGGCTGAAAACAAGGTGAATTTCAATGGTCCTTCCAATCCAAACCATCCTGGGATTCCATGATTCTGTTCTGGCTAAGGATTATTTGCAAAATGGAAAAGAAATCTGAGCCATTAAATTATTAAAGGAACTTAATGATCATATGTCCTGAAAACATTTTGCCCCACACAATACTCAGGCTTTCCTATGGGATTTGCTGATTATTTTTCAAAGCTTGAAGACAAAATTAATATAAATGTAATTGTTATTAACACAGTGTGTAGCTCAGGAGACTGCAGATCCCAGGGACTGTCCCTTACATCTTCCTTGGTCCTTTTCCCAACAGTGCCACGGCACATCCTCAGCCATGAAGACCCTTTGCCTGCTCTTTTCTCTCCTCTTCTTGGCACTCCAGGTTTCCCCAGGTAAGATGGGAAAGAAATGCTAGAAGGGAATATTTGTGCACCTGAAGAAAAATTCCCAGCATGTTTTAACGACTTCTGTTCCAAATTGCTAGAAGCCAGTCAGAAATTAATCAATCAGCCCAGTGCTTGTGCCAGACCTGCTTTGTAACCTCACTGCCCACACAGCCTTTCAAAACAGCCAGGGTGGGACATTGGTGACAAAGACAGACCAAGGAATGAGAAACCCTTCCACTGCAATTCCCTGTCCTTCAGAGCAAGGGGGAAGGAAACATTTTGTTCTTGTTGCAGGTTTGTCCTCACCCCGGAGGGAAATGCTTTTCTGCAGAGGAGGGAGCTGTCACTTTGGAGGATGTCCCTTCCACCTGGTTAAAGTTGGAAAATGCTTTGGGTTCCGCTCCTGCTGCAAACCGTGAGTTTGGTGCTCACCAAGGCTCGTCTGCAGGATGAGCAGAGAAATAGTAGTTTGCCTGCCTCCTAAAACCCCAAGGTGTTCCTGAATATTTAAATTAGGTTATAAGGAAAAAAATGTTATTATGCCATGAGGACAGTCAAATGTTCTGTGTTGACTCAAGTGTTACATGTTGCCCAAGAAGCGTTTGGAGAATGTTCTCAAGCACAGGGTGAGGTTTCTGTTGTAAGATTTGTTGTAAAATTAAATTATCATATGAAAAACAGCCTTTTATTTTCACTCAGGAATGAATGCGTTCACCCCGGAATCTAAGGGTATCAATTCAATTCCCTGCTTTTCCTAAACAATAGGAAACAGTCTCCTTACTGAGAGCTATGATTGCATAGAGCGTGACCCAACATGACTGCAAATGACATCAACTATTTTGGGAAGAATTTGTGTCCAGGAGGAAAAAAAGCATGGGCTGAGAGTGAGTGGGGAGGGAATATAAGCAGAAAGAAAATGTGATTTTTTTAATTTTTTTAATTTTTTTTTTTTTTGTGCAGGCCATGGAACCTAAGAGAAGTTGATGAGCCATTCATTGAAGAGCAATGAAAATTTGTTCTAAGCCTACAAATTTGTTTGGAATCTCCTTACTCCTAAGCACAGTGGATCCTGCTGCAAAGCTTCACACTCCTTTCATTGCCTATGCTTTATGATGTAGAGTAAATCCAAATGTGTTCTGCATTGCTTTCCTTCCTTCTAAATAAATTGTTGTTGGTCAGCATTGGTGACTGAAATTTGGGTCATGATCCTCCCTGGGGTTTGACACACAAACCCCAGAGGGCAACAATTTATGGTGCAAACTGCTCCTTAATTTGAGTTTTTCAGAGCCATACAGCTCTCAAGGTCTACACAGCCCTTAACCTACCGTGCCAAGAGAAAGGCTGGCTAAAATAACTCAACTTCCCTTTGTCAGAATGTGTTCAGATGCCAAAATCCCTTATTTTGTACTGTGCAGAAATCTTTCTTTGGGAAAACAGGAATGGTTAAAACACCTCATTCCCCACCTGGACACCCTGGGCCCAGTGTAACCCTCCTTGCCAGGAACTGGGAACTGTGCTGCTCCACACCCCATCCCATCACATGGCAGTGAGGGACTGCTTGCCCTCATGAGCACTTGGGATGATCCCATGGGGACCCCTCAAGGAGACCTCTGTGGAACTTAGAGGAAAATAGATTTCCCAGGGGAACTGTCCAGGTGACACCACAAAGGGGGCCTCTGGATCAGATGGGTAACCTGGGTAGCCCTGCAGGGTGGATGCTGGGGGTCTTCTCCTCTCCACCCACCTGGGCACAACTGGAGGTTAGAATGCCTTTCCTCTGCTGAGGCTGATCTCACCCTCTGAAGGAAATGCCTCCAAGATCATGATCATGGTCCATGAACATGTGTGTGCATAACGAGAGGCTCTGATTCTACTGATAAAGATTCCTGTATGCAAGGATGCCACCCTGGCCAATCTCAAATTTCAAGCTGGGTATGAAGCACTTGGCAGAGATGCCAGGCTGTTGCTCATTGGCATTTGCCAATATTCCATCCTGTTTCACTGGGGAACTTCATCCACCTCCCACTTCCTATGAAGATGCCTCTATCCTGCAACTGTCTTTCTACAAAACACATGACATCCTCAATTAAATATTTCATATTTGTCTCAGGGCAATGGTTTTGGCAGCAAAACTCTGCCTAATGATGGGGTTACAGAGCACAAGGCTCAAAGGAGTGTTTCATTTTCTACCTTACTGAAAAGTAGACTCATACATACCAAAACATAAAACCTGGAGATTGAGTTATTGGGGGTGTACAGCCTGGAGAAGAGAAAGGGTTGGGGAGAACTTGGATCCCCATCCAGTGCCACAGGGAGATGAAAAAGAGAGTTTGGGCCAGGGTCTGGAGCGACACACACATTCAAACACACAGAGGACAGGGTTACAGTGGATATTAGGGAGAAATTCTTGGCTCTAAGAATGGTGAGGTCCTGGCACAGGCTGCCCAGAGAAGCTGTGGCTACTCCATAACTGGAAGTGTTCAAGGCTGTGTTAGACAAGGCTTGGAGAAGCCTGAGATAGTGGAAGGTGTCTCTGTCCATGGCAGCGGGTGAAAGGAGATGATCTTTCAGGTCCCTTCCAACCCAAACCCATTCCAGAGGTGATTCTGTGAAAGAAGGATTCTGCTCCCCCAGGACTGCACTGCTGGTTCTGCAACCATCAGTTCCTGTGCCCATCCCAAGGATTTCCCTGCTGGCCCCACAGCCCATTGCTGCTGTGCCAGGGGTGTCACAAGAGGTGTTGCATAGGGACAACGGTGACATTGATTGCAACAGCCCCAGGAGGCCCCTCAGCCTCTGCCCCTGCAGCAGGGAGGGACCAGGGCCAGCCCCAGCACCCCCACAGCCATGGGGCACTCCTGGGTTGGCCCAGGCCATTTGTGGCAGCAGCAGGAAGGTTCTGCCCCACCCCCTGGAAACAGGGAAAAACCGGCGTGTTTGGGGCACAGGGACACTCCCTGAGCTGGACTCTTCACCCAAGGGATTCCAGCTCGGTTTGTCACAGACAGACCTTGGTGTGCTCTGAACCAACACCTTTCTCAGGTAGGTCACAGGGGAGCCACTTCCAGCCCACCAAGGCACTTCCCTGCCCTCTTGCTCCTTCCTGGGTCAGTGCTGCACAGGGATGGGGAGGAGCAGGCTGGGAATCTGGGGAATGATCTGGAGCTGGGGTTGGATACTTGCCAGTGCAGCTGGAAAGACTTTCCTGACTTCAGGAAAGCAGAGGGGATTGTGTAGGGTGTTTGGGCAGCAAGCTTTGGGCTGGCTTAGGGAATGGACAACATTAGGTAAGTTTTCATTTAGCTTGGCCTCTCCAGGCAGAAGGATTCCCCTAAATCCTTGACCCTGCTTTGGTTCTTGCTGTGCTCCCTCTGCAGCCCCGAGAAGACCCAGGACAGGCATCAGCCATGCGGATCCTCTACCTGCTCTTCCCCTTGTTCCTCCTGCTGGTGCACAGTGCTGCAGGTGAGAGGGACAGAGGGGAGATGGCTGAGGTGGGAACACCCACCAGAGGGCTTTTCCAGGTCCTGATACGCAACCACATTTCTCAGGTATTTATAACATTTGGGAGGGACTTGCTGTGAGGAAGGTCTGGTCAGCTGAAGATCCAGCACAGCAAATCCTGTAGCTCATGCTGATCTCTCCCTCTGAGTTTGACCACACGGAAATGTTGCTGTAGAAAAAATGAGCTCTTGACTGGAGAGTTTAGGACGCTGGGTTTGTTGCTCAGTTCCCATACAAGACTGGGACTCAGAGCCAGGAGCAGCTGCTCTGGAACCAGAGACTTTTTCGACTTTTATGTCACACTCACTTTGACCTCCTTTCTATTTGTGCAGGATCCTCCTTGGGTCCAACAAATAGGAAACAATGTCAGCGAGAAAAGGGAGTCTGCTCACTTCTGAACTGCTCTTTCCCCTATGGCATTGCAGGAAAATGTTCCAGGTTTTACTTTTGCTGCAAAAGGTAAGTTTTGGAATTACAAAAGTTGCTGTAATGGCAGAAGGTGTTTAAGGGCCCTTGAGTAGCTAAAGGTTCAGGACCCTTGAGGATTGAAGGCAGAGATGAGGGGAGGGATGGGAAGGTGTTTGGAGCAGCTGAGAGAGGGGCTGCAGAAGCCAGGACCTCCCCACTTTCCCCAGTCACCAGGGCCTCCTTCAGGCTCCTCAGAGGACTCACCAAAGCCACTGAAGTGAGAAACATTCCCTGTCCATGGACAGCACTGAGGACATGATCCCAAACTTGCTGTATCTGCACAGCCCTGGAGCCAGGGCTGCCAGCACTGAGATAGCCCAGGTCCAACCTGCCTGCACTAAGGACTGCACAAGGTCCTCCCCTGAGCCTGACTCTGCTGCACCTCACCCTGGGCACTGCAGGGCAGGGGAGAGAGTGGCAGGGAAAGTTTCACCAGGTGATGTGCTTGTCTGCTTTCTTTATGTAGAATCTGGGGTTGAGATCCTGAAATTCCTGAGAAGAACCTCCCCTGTGCTTCTGACTGCTGGACCCATGTGCTGATGTGCCCATCTGCTGATGTCCCCTGCCCTTTGTGCCTGTCCCATGCCCAGCTGGGCTGCCAGCAGCAGTGGCAGCTGCTCCTGCTGGGTGCTGCTGGGCTGGAGCCCTGTGGTGCCAGCCCCGGTGTCTTTGGGGCAGGGGCTGCTTTTCCCGGCTTGAATAAAGACGAGCACTTTGGCATTGCAGGGCTGGGCCGTGTGTGCGTGTCCTGCTGCTGCTGCAGGGCTGCTGTGCCTGCTGCCCCTGGGGCTGCCCCTGCCTTGGTGGCAGCAGAAGGCCCTGGGCATGGAGCTGGGGCTGAGCAGCGCCTGTGTCCCTGGGGATGCTCCTGCCTGGCCATGCTTTGGGGACGCTGAGCCTGGCACTGCCTGCTGGGCCAGGCTGGCTGGGGTGCCTGTGCTGGGGCTGCCCTGCAGATGCTCCATCTGGGGAACAGGAACATTGTCCTGGTGTTTACAGGCCCAGGCATCATTCTGTTCTCCAGACTCTACTTCTATGTCAGAAATACCTGCACTGGGAACTGTGGACATATCGGCAAAGCCTCTTCCCTAAAATAGCGTCAGCTTTGTTATAAGCTCCCAGCTCCAGTCCCAGCAGCAAAACCTGAAGCAGGAGCCATTCCTTAAAAGGATGGCAGTGAAGAACCTCAGGGAGCATGGCACAGCCACTCACATGGGACTCATGAGCTTCATGGGTATAAATTAAATCCCTGAACCAAAAGGTTTCCTTTTCCTCTTTCATCTGCATTATTTCTGTATGGAATACTCAGTATCCATAGCACAACTTCATGGCAGCATCACCCAAATCCTCCATTTTTACATGCATTCAATTTTTATTATTTTTCCTGCTGTTGCCTGTAGCATCAGGAGGGAAAGACCACAGAGGCCAGGCTGGAGTCACCAGTAGCCCAAAAGTTCCTTTTCCTTTTCTTTCCCCTGCACGAAAGAAAAAGAGACTTTGGTTTCCTCTTGTGACATGTCTGACAAGGATTCCCAACCCAGAGCTTTGTGTCATCCTGCCTTTTGTAAGGACCCTGTGGGGCTGTGGTTTGCTGGACACATGCAGGGACACAGACACAGACCCTGCTCACTGGAAGCCAGCACCAATCTGCTGCTCTGGCTCAGAGTTGAACCTTTTCTGAGTCCCTTCAAGAAGCCCTCCCAGTGATCCCACCATCAGTGATGTTGTGCCCCATATCCAGAGGCGGTGCCTCTGCTTCTGCTGAGCAACCAGAATCCCTCTCCCACATTTTTTATGATTGTCACCTTGTCACTGTGACTTCACATCTCAGAGTTGTGAAGCAGAAAATGCCAAGATGTTCTGCTTGGAAATCCCCAGCCCCTCGCTCCTTGTAGTTTGGGGGGACCAGATTGCCCTGCCAAACACCTGGAGAAGGAGCTGCCAACTTGGGCACATGGCACAGACCCTCCTGCCTGGCAAGGACTGTCACTTCTCCCAGTGGCATGGCTGGCATCAAACTCACTGGATTCACAAGTGATGGCTGCATCCAGCTTGTATTTCTTCAGTTTGGTTGGCATTAGAAGGAGGCACAGTTTTGTTGGATCACCTGGTTTACAGAACTTGTCATCTCTCCTGGTGTTGCTCACTTCTTCAGAAGATCCACTTAGATAGAACCCTGCTTATCCCCTGACATGGCAGGTGCACAGATCTGTTGTCTGATCAGATGTTCTTGCAGTGTCCAGAGTTTTTTTTCATATTTTGTGTTTTTCTACATCCCATGCCATTTGGTTCTTCAATCAGAGGAGAAGAAGCATAGGAAACGGACAGGAGAAGAGGGAATGAATTCAAATGGACAGGGAGCAGTGTTAGATGGGATATTGGGAAGAAATGCTTCCCTGTGAGGGTGGACAGTCCCACGCACAGGTTGCCCACAGAATCTGTGGCTGCCTCCTCCCTGTAACTGTCCAAGGCCAGGTTAGAAAGGGCTTGGAGCACCCTGGGACAGTGGAAGGCGTCCCTGCCCATGACCGGGGGTGGAAGGAGGTGATCTTTCAGGTCCCTTCCAACCCAAATCATTGCAGAGGTACTTCTGCAAAAGAAGGATTCTGGTCCTCCAGGACTTCACTGCTGGTGCCTGAACCCACCAGTTCCTGTGCCCATCCCGAGGATTTCCCTGCTGGCCCCACAGCCCGGTGCCGCTGTGCCAGGGGTGTCACAAGAGGTGTTGCATGGGGACAACGGTGACATTGATTGCAACAGCCCCAGGAGGCCCCTCAGCCTCTGCCCCTGCAGCAGGGAGGGACCAGGGCCAGCCCCAGCACCCCCACAGCCATGGGGCACTCCCGGGTTGGCCCAGGCCACTTGTGCCAGCAGCAGGAAGGCTCTGCCCCACCCCCTGGAAACAGGGAAAAACCGGCGTGTTTGGGGCACAGGGACACTCCCTGAGCTGGACTCTTCACCCAAGGGATTCCAGCTTGGTTTGTCACAGACAGACCTTGGTGTGCTCTGAACCAACACCTTTCTCAGGTAGGTCACTGGGGAGCCACTTCCAGCCCACCAAGGCACTTCCCTGCCCTCTTGCTCCTTCCTGGGTCAGTGCTGCACAGGGATGGGGAGGGGCAGGCTGGGAATCTGGGGAATGCCCTGGAGTTGAGCATGGATACTTGCCAGTGCAGCTGGAAAGACTTTCCTGACTTCAGGAAAGCAGAGGGGATTGTGCAGGGTGTTTGGGCAGCAAGCTTTGGGCTGGCCTTGGGAATGGACAAGACTTGGATTAGTCTACATTTAGCTTGGCCTCTCCAGGCACAAGGATTCCCCTAAATCCTTGACCCTGCTTTGGTTCTTGCTGTGCTCCCTCTGCAGCCCCGAGAAGACCCAGGACAGGCATCAGCCATGCGGATCCTCTACCTGCTCTTCCCCTTGTTCCTCCTGCTGGTGCACAGTGCTGCAGGTGAGAGGGACAGAGGGGAGATGGCTGAGGTGGAAACCCCCACCAGAGGGCTTTTCCAGGTCCTGGTAAGCAACCACAGTTCTCAGGTGTTTATAACATTTGGGAGGGACTTGCTGTGAGGAAGGTCTGGGCAGCTGAGGATCCAGCACAGCAACTCCTCTCGCTCATGCTGATCTTTCCTGCTGAGTTTCCCCACATGGACATGTTGCTGTAGAAAAAATGAGCTCTGACTGGAGAGTTTAGGATGTTGGGTTTGTTGCTCAGTTCCCATAAAAAGCTGTGAGTCAGAGCCAGCAGCAGCTGCTCTGGAACCAGAGACATTTTTGGCTTTTATACCCCACTCACTTTGACCTGTTTCACTGATCAGGATCTTTCTTGGCACCAACAAACAAGAACCAGTGTCTGAGAGAAAATGGGTACTGTGGATTTTTGAATTGCAAGTACCCCTTTGTCATCAAAGGAAAATGTTCCAGGTTCTTCTATTGCTGCAAAAGGTACGTTTTGGAATTACAAAAGCTACTGTCATGGCAGAAGGTGTTTAGGGGCTCCAAGTAGCTAAAGGTTCAGGGCCCTTCAGGATTGAGGGCAGGGCTGAATGGAAAGAAGGGAAGGTGCTTGCAACTGCCCTGAGAGGGGCTGCAGCACCCCCCAGGTCAGCCAGGGTCTCCCCACTCACCAAAGCCATCAAAGAGGGAAACATTCCCCATCCTTGGGCAGCACTGGGGACATGATCCAGGTCTGCCTGCATCTGCACAGCCCTGGAGCCGGGGCTGCCAGCACTGAGATTGCCCAGGTCCAACCTGGCTGCACTAAGGACTGCACAAGGTCCTCCCCTGAGCCTGACTCTGCTGCACCTCACCCTGGGCATTGCAGGGCAGGGCAGAGAGTGGCAGGGAAAGTTACACCAGGTGATGTGCCTGTCTCTTTTCTTCTTACAGTGTCTGGGGATGAAACCCTGAAATTCTCAAGCAGGACATGGCCCACACTTCTGGCTCCTGGACCCATCTGCTCCTGTCCAATCAGTTGATGTCCCCATCTCCTGATGTCCCATCTGCTGATGTCCCCATCTGCTGATGTCCCCTTCCCTCCGTGCCTGTCCCGTGCCCAGCTGGGCTGCCAGCAGCAGTGGCAGCTGCTCCTGCTGGGTGCTGCTGGGCTGGAGCCCTGTGGTGCCAGCCCCGGTGTCTTTGGGGCAGGGGCTGCTTTTCCCGGCTTGAATAAAGACGAGCACTTTGGCATTGCAGGGCTGGGCCGTGTGTGCGTGTCCTGCTGCTGCTGCAGGGCTGCTGTGCCTGCTGCCCCTGGGGCTGTCCCTGCCTTGGTGGCAGCAGAAGGCCCTGGGCATGGAGCTGGGGCTGAGCAGCGCCTGTGTCCCTGGGGATGCTCCTGCCTGGCCGTGCTTTGGGGACGCTGAGCCTGGCACTGCCTGCTGGGCCAGGCTGGCTGGGGTGCCTGTGGTGGGGCTGCCCTGCAGATGCTCCCACTGGGGAATTGGGATCCCTGTGCTGGTCCTACCAGTCCCAGATGTCCCTGGTATCTGCACCCCCCAGTTCCTGTGCCCATCCCAAGGATTTCCCTGCTGGCCCCACAGCCTGGTGCCGCTGTGCTGCGGGTGTCACAAGAGGTGTTGCATGGGGACAACGGTGACATTGATTGCAACAGCCCCAGGAGGCACCTCAGCCTCTGCCCCTGCAGCAGGGAGGGACCAGGGCCAGCCCCAGCACCCCCACAGCCATGGGGCACTCCCGGGTTGGCCCAGGCCACTTGTGCCAGTAGCAGCTGGGGCCTGTCCCACCCTCCAGCACTGCTATAAACCCAGCGTGTTTGGGGCACTGCAGCATTCCCTGGCCCTAAGGCCATCTGCACACAGCCATTCCTGTTGCAGCTTGAGCACCAAGATCCTCATCAGGTAGGTGGCTGTGGGGTCTCTTGAGGACAGCTGCCCATTATGCCTCTCTTCTCCTGACACTCTGTTATTTACAAACTGTTGCAAGTGTCCATGTGAGCATTGGAGGTCACTTGAGCTTTTTTAAGAAAGAATACAAATTTTCTCTATGAGTCAAGTGATTATCAGAGCCCAGAATATGCTGGAAGTAAACCTGGGTTTCCTGCCTTCATCTGGGACTTGGAATGTGTCTTGGGGCTGGAGGAAGTTCTCTGAGGCTTCTTTTTCTGGGGTACCTGAAGACTTTTCTGGATAAAGTAGGGAGATGCTATTCAAGCAGCAGTACAGATGCTTTCCATTCTTTCCAGCTTCTATTAACATGGAAGGATTTTTTGTCCACAACCACACTACGGTTCTGTGATGTAGCTGAACCTGCTCATTTTAAAATTGGAATTAAAGTTGCTATAAGGGGTCCCTTCATCCCAAACTATTCCATGTTTCTATTGACCATAGTGATAGGCAGTGCTGGACATCTCCAGGGACATGAATTTTCCTCAACTCCACAACCCAGGTCAGTTCCCAATTCTTGTTTGACTGTTGGCTTTGTGTTGAGTGCTGACATGAGCCCCATCTGACAGACCAACTCTGCTTTGTCTCTTGGAGAAGGAGAGGCAGAATTGTGAGAATAAAGGCAGCAGCAACACGTTTCATCTGATAGCTGCATTTTAAAATCTTTCTTGTTCCACCCTTGGCTCTATCTCAGCAGAAATATGTATTTCTCCTCCAGACAGAAGTGTTGGATTGGCCTGAGGGAGCAGAGCTTCCAAGGGTTAATATTCTGCTTGTTTTCCACTAGTCTTGGAATTCTGATTTGGCTGCTAGTGCAAGAATCAGGCATTACTTGTCCCACATGTCCCTTAAGAGAATTCATAGAGAATAAGGTGATGGAAATTGCCCAACAGTCCAGCACTTCCCCAGCTGCTCCCAGGAAATCCTAAAGCCCCTGAGATCCACTGTTGGAACAGGCCATTTGTGACAGTCCCTCTGCAATTTAGAACTTTAGTGTGTGCTGTAATGTCCAGGCCCTTTGGTGTGTGCACTCTGCAACTCTGTGAAGTCCTGTGAGAAGCATCAGCCATGAGAATCCTGTTCCTGCTCCTCCCCTTGTTCCTCCTGTTGGTCCCAGTTGCTGCAGGTAAGAGGGGAAGAGGAAAAAGTGCAGTCACACACTCTTCTCCCAGGCTGCTGTTTTAACTATTTCCCTGTGCATGATTTTCCCTGGCAGCAGGCAAACGTGACAAGTGCATCCGACGAGGAGGATTTTGTGCTCTGGGGGGCTGTCGTTTCCCCTATAAATACGTGGGAGTTTGTTCAACACTGAGTCACTGCTGCAAACTGTAAGTTCTGGAAAGGGTTTCCTCCTGCTCATGGATAAAGTTATTATTGTCTTTCAACCTCCTCCTACTTCACACCTTCATGCATTCATGCTCAGAGGCAAAAGCCAAGGAAGGAAAGGAAAAGATTTTTGGGTTTGGACCTGACCTGAGTAGGGCTGAAGTAGCCCCAAGTACACCAGTAGTACCCTACACTCCTTTAGCCCCACAAAGTTTACTCACTGGCAATTGTTGTTTTGTTGCCCAATTGGAAGGCTCAGTTGCCCAAATGGGAAGGCTGTTGGTGCAATAGTGAGAGGCACAGGATCCCACTCTTGATATCTGCAACAGCTGGAGTTGGCCTCTGTAGGCTGAGTGTTATCTTCCTGTGCTCGTTTTCCTTGCAGGAGGAATAGATAAAGAGGAGCAAGAACAGCTACACCAGGTGATGTGCTTGTTTCCTCTCTTCTTACAGTATTTGGGGTTGAGACCCTGAAATTCCCAAGCAAGACATCCCCTCGCTTCTGGCTCCTGGAAATCACCTCCTGATGTCCCATCTGCTGATGTCCCATCTGCTGATGTCCCCTGCCCTCCGTGCCTGTCCCATGACCAGCTGGGCTGCCAGCAGCAGTGGCAGCTGCTCCTGCTGGGTGCTGCTGGGCTGGAGCCCTGTGGTGCCAGCCCCGGTGTCTTTGGGGCAGGGGCTGCTTTTCCCGGCTTGAATAAAGACGAGCACTTTGGCATTGCAGGGCTGGGCCGTGTGTGCATGTCCTGCTGCTGCTGCAGGGCTGCTGTGCCTGCTGCCCCTGGGGCTGCCCCTGCCTTGGTGGCAGCAGAAGGCCCTGGGCATGGAGCTGGGGCTGAGCAGCGCCTGTGTCCCTGGGGATGCTCCTGCCTGGCCGTGCTTTGGGGACGCTGAGCCTGGCACTGCCTGCTGGGCCAGGCTGGCTGGGGTGCCTGTGGTGGGGCTGCCCTGCAGATGCTCCCTCTGGGGAATTGGGATCCCTGTGCTGGTCCTGCCAGTCCCACATGTCCCTGGTGTCTTCACCAACCAGTTCCTTTGCCTATCCCAAGGATTTCCCTGCTGGCCCCACAGCCCATTGCTGCTGTGCGAGGGGTGTCACAAGAGGTGTTGCATGGGGACAACGGTGACATTGATTGCAACAGCCCCACGAGGCCCCTCAGCCTCTGCCCCTGCAGCAGGGAGGGACCAGGGCCAGCCCCAGCACCCCCACACCCATGGGGCACTCCTGGATTGGCCCAGGCCACTTGTGCCAGCAGCAACTGGGGCCTGTCCCACCCTCCAGCACTGCTATAAACCCAGCGTGTTTGGGGCACTGCAGCATTCCCTGGCCCCAGGGGCATCTGCACACAGCCATTCCTGCTGGCTTTGCTGCTGCCTGAACACCCAGACCTTCTCCAGGCAGGTGAGTGTGGGGTCCCTTTCCTGAATCCTGCCCACTCAGGGTTTCAGCTCAAAGCCCAGCAGAGCAGCATCTCCTAAAGGACAAACTGCTGGAAGAACCTGGGTGTAAAATTTGACAATCAGTGATTTTTTGGGAAAGACAACAAAAGCCTTCCTGTGCGTCTAAGAGGCCAGAACGTGTGGAAGGTGAAACTGAGGTTTCCTAAGTACAAGATAGTCTGGAAAATGCCTTGATGCTTCAGGAGGAACCCTGGTCTTCTTTGCTGTGGGAATGAGGGCTTTCCCTTGGAAAGTAAGGAGAGTCTTTTTCCTCAGCAGTACAGAGCTTTCCCATCATTTCAGGCTTTCAGTAGCTGCAAAGGTTGGTTTCTGTTCCCATTTCTGGGCACTTCCCTGCCCTCTGGCTGCTCCCTGGGTCAGTGCTGCCCTGGGCAGGGGCAGCAAGTGTGGGGCTGGGGAATGTCCTTGCCAGGAATCCTGAGAATGCTTTGGAATTGGGGATGGGCACTGCCAGGCTGAGCTGGGAGAATATTTTTGCTCCCAGGGAAGCAGAGTTGGTTGGGCAGAGTTTTTGGGGCATGTGTTTGATACGTGAAACCTGAAGGACTGAAAAAGAGCTTGTTCCAGTCTTTTCAGTAGCATTTTATGCCCCACATTTCATTGGCCATGTCTTTTCAATTGATTGGAAACCTTTGGCCTCAGGTCTTTTGCCCCTTGTTTGGGGAAAGGTCTTTGGAAAATCTTCAAGGAACTTACTTCAAAAATGTCGCTGTAGGACACGAAAGAACGCACACACGCACCGTTCTCCAGGTGAGAAGGAAAAGAGGGCGTTTATTCTCTGACTCCATAATTTATAGTTTTACAAAGGTAACAGTGGATTGGAGGATGACAGTGCCACCTCTCCACAGACACTGGCTTAACCAACAGTCCGTCAACAGTGTCCGTTTTTCACAAGAATGTAAATTATGAGTTGTTTACAGGAAAGTGTGTGGGAAAGTTCTTTACAAGAATGTCAATATCAGAAGGCTTTTCTAGAAATCTCAAAAACCCAGGGTGACAAAAAAATCAATTGAGGTAATCAATTTCCAAAAGATGTGAAACATGAAACACTCCCAAAGACATGTAACAGAGACATGGAACATGCCCAAAGTTTGGAGAGTGGCACAAAATGAAGAATTGTATCTAAAGAGAAATGGAGAGGAAATATCATCTGCTGTGGTTGGGAGCAGCCCCTCTGCAGTTTGGTGAACCACCAGGAGCCCAGGTTTCTGCCCCACTCATGGTCCTGCCTGTCCCCATTGTCTTGGTGTCCCCTCTGCAGCTCTGTGAAGTCCCAGGAGGAGCAGCAGCCATGAAGATCCTGTTCCTGCTCTTCCCCCTGATCCTCCTGCTGGTCCAGGGTGCAGCAGGTGAGAAGGGAAGAGGGGAGAAGGGGGGAAGTGTGAGCCTGCATGAGGGTTAATTCAGTGTCCCTGGAAGTGACCATGTTTGTGGGAATGATGAGAAGGTAACAAAGGACTGAAGTCAAAGGGGTTTCTCAAATGCGTTTCCAACTCAACAACAATTTAGGGGGGAGAAATCCCATGGAGACAGAATCCTGCCTTGATCTGTAGGTCAGGGAGATTTTGGGCTCTAAGCCAGCACACTGCTATTCTTGCTTGGGAGTCTCTTGCCCGGCATCGGGTTGGCAGGGAGCCCCTGGAGGATGGAGGATGGTTTAGATGGGAGAATTTCCTGAGGCACAAAGGTGTCTCTTCTTATCCATGAGCTGACTGTATCAATATTGTTTTTATTATTATATTATTATTGCTGTAATTGGTGTGTGTCTGGTTTTGTCCATGGGAGCAGGAAATGAAAATGCATGTAGGCGCAGAGGGGGATTCTGCACCTTTGGGGGTTGCCGCTACCCCACAACCCCTGTTGGGAGATGTTCAACGTTCAAAGTGTGCTGCAAGAGGTAAGGACCAGATCTCTACCTGAAGGAAGAGATTCCTCCTTTGTCCCCCAGAGGCCTCTATTACAAATTTCATTCTAGCCAACACCTGAAAAAAAAATCTCTCCTGTTTTTCTAATTAGTCGAAGGGGCCCAAATGAGAAGGAAAATTCCCTTGTGGGTTTTGGGGCTTCCCTGAGTGGGGCTGCAGGAGCCCGAGGAGAGCCAGGGGCTCCCCACTCACCAAAGCCACCAATGACTGAAGCAGTCAATGTCCTTGGGCAGCACCAAGGACATGATCCAGGTTTTCCTTCACCTGCACAGCCCCGGAGCCAGGGCTGCCAGCACTGAGATAGCCCAGGTCCAACCTGCCTGCACTAAGGGCTGCACAAGGTCCTCCCCTGAGCCTGACTCTGCTGCACCTCACCCTGGGCATTGCAGGGCAGGGCAGAGAGTGGCAGGGAAATGTTTCAACAGGTGATGTGCTTGTCTGTTTTCTTCTTACAGTATGTGGGGTTAAAACCCTGAAATTCCTGAGAAGGACATCCCCTTCGCTTCTGGCTTCTGAAAATCACCTCCTGATGTCCCCTGCCCTCCTTGCTGTCCCATGCCCAGCTGGGCTGCCAGCAGCAGTGGCAGCTGCTCCTGCTGGGTGCTGCTGGGCTGGAGCCCTGTGGTGCCAGCCCCGGTGTCTTTGGGGCAGGGGCTGCTTTTCCTGGCTTGAATAAAGACGAGCACTTTGGCATTGCAGGGCTGGGCCGTGTGTGCGTGTCCTGCTGCTGCTGCAGGGCTGCTGTGCCTGCTGCCCCTGGGGCTGCCCCTGCCTTGGTGGCAGCAGAAGGCCCTGGGCATGGAGCTGGGGCTGAGCAGCGCCTGTGTCCCTGGGGATGCTCCTGCCTGGCCGTGCTTTGGGGACGCTGAGCCTGGCACTGCCTGCTGGGCCAGGCTGGCTGGGGTGCCTGTGGTGGGGCTGCCCTGCAGATGCTCCCTCTGGGGAATTGGGATCCCTGTGCTGGTCCTACCAGTCCCAAATATCCATAAGAGCTATGGGCCTATGTGCAGAGCTGTGCTGGGGGCTGTGTCCCTGGAGTGGGCATGGCCGTGGTGACTCACAGGAGCTGTCCCTGCTGCTCCTCCTTGTCCTGTTCCAGCACCACAGCCCTCCCTGCTGTGTCTGTGCTGCTCCACACCCCATCCCAGCAAACAGGAGCGGGAGGAGGTGGCTGTGCAGCTCCTGGTCTGGGTGAGCTGGGAAATGACTCCAATGGACCATGGCCTCCAAATGTCTGAATTTGTTTCCCCACAGGGAATAAACGTGTTCTCTGCTCCTCTCTGCCCATTCGGGGAAGTCTAGGGAGGCAATGCTCTGCTCCATCAAAGGCAGGGGTCTCTCCCTGTCTGCAAAACAAACCTCAGGCATTTGATTCCCTGAGTGCTTCAATACATGTGTGTGTCCATGTACTCCTGTGTCAGGGGGAAATGAGGGCCTCTGCTTGTTTCACTGAAGTTGAAAAGAACCAGAGAATCACAGAATCCTTAATGTTGGGATAGCCCTCTAAGACCATCAAGACCAATCATTCCCCCAGCACTGCCAAGCCCAACACTGATCAAGTGCCACTAGTGCCACACCTACATGGCTTTGAAACCCCTCCAGGGATGGGGACTCCATCAGTGTCCGAGCCCTCCTGTGCCAGTGCTCGACTGCCTTCTCAGTGAAGGTACTGAATTCCAATTTCCAATCTAAGCCTTCCTCAGTACAACCAAGACCATTTCCTCAGCTTCTGTCAGTTATGAGCAGGGAGAAGAGACAAACCCCAAAAAGCTTCCCTGCCACAGCTATACAGATCTGGACAATTTGGTGGGCAATTTTCCGATCCTCCCTGCCTTCTGTGGCCTTTCCTTCCCCTCTGTTAACCCTGAATTTTATTTTATCCATCTTCTGTCCAAACTGCCCAGAGAAGGCTGTTGAGGTGAAATGGGAGGTAAATCTTTTACCCTACAAAGCTGAGCACGATTGCAATATTCAGTCCCATCTCCCACATCCCACTCTGGGTGTTTATAGAATTGATAAAATGAGAAGACACAAAGAAGGAAATGTTTTCCTCATTTTTGCTCTTCCCAACATCAACCCACCTCTCTTGTCCATCCCATTCCTCTCCTGCCCAGCCTGGTGCTGCTGTGCCGCGTGTGTCACAAGAGGTGTTGCATGGGGACAACGGTGACATTGATTGCAACAGCCCCAGGAGGCCCCTCAGCCTCTGCCCCTGCAGCAGGGAGGGACCAGGGCCAGCCCCAGCACCCCCACAGCCATGGGGCACTCCCGGGTTGGCCCAGGTCACTTGTGCCAGCAGCAGCTGGGGCCTGTCCCACCCTCCAGCACTGCTATAAACCCAGTGTGTTTGGGGCACTGCAGCATTCCCTGGCCCCAGGGGCATCTGCACACAGCCATTCCTGCTGGCTTTGCTGCTCCCTGAACACCCAGACCTTCTCCAGGCCGGTGAGTGTGGGGTCTTTCCCTGGAATCCTGCCCACTCAGGGTCTCAGCTCAAAGCCCAGCAGAGCAGAATCTCCTGAAGTACAAACTGCTGGAAGTGTCTAGGGGTCATCAGCAATTTTTTGGTGAAAGACAACAAAAGCCTTCTTGTGAGTCTAAGAAGATGTGGAAGGTGAAACTGAGGTTTCCAAAGTACAGGATAGTCTGGAAAAGTGCCTTGATGCTGCAGGATGGACCCAGGACCTTCTTTGCTGGGGGAATGAGGGCTTTCCCTTGGAAAGTAAAGAGAGTCTTTTCCCTCAGCAGTAGAGAGCTTTCTCATAATTTCAGGCTTTCAGTAATTTCACACGTTGATTTCTGTTCCCATTTCTGGACACAAGAAACTTCCCAGGCCTCTGGCTGCTCCCTGGGTTGGTGCTGGAAAATTTCCTTGCTGGGAATCCGGGGAATGCTCTGGAGGTGGGGATGAACAGTGCCAAGCTGAGTTCGGAGGGTTTCCCTGATCTCATTGCAGCAGAGGGGATTGGTCAGGGTGTTTGAGGCTTGTGTTTAAATCATGAAGCCAGAGGGAGTAAAAGTGGTCTAGTTCTGTCATTTTCTGTGACAATATTGTTCTCTGATTTTCACAATATACACCCCCCAGTGCTTTGCTTTAATTGGCAACTCTTGCCCTTTGGTCCCCAGTCTGTTTTTAGGGGAAGGTCTATGGAAGACATAATGGACTGGAGAAAATAATTTAAAATCATCTACTTGTGTAAATGCTTTCCAAGGGAGTGAGGCACTCTAAAATGCTCCCAAGGTTGGCACGATGGCACAAACCACAGATTTCTTTTAAAGAGGAAAGTAGAGGAAATATCATCATCTGTGCTTTGCAAGCAGCCCCTCTGAGGTTTGGTGAATCACAGAGCCCAGGCTCCTGCCCCACCTGGGGTCCTGCCTGTCCCCATTGCCTTGGTGTCCCCTCTGCAGTTCTGTGAAGACCCAGGAGAGGCAGCAGCCATGAAGATCCTGCTCCTGCTCTTCCCCCTGCTCCTCCTGTTGGTCCAAGGTGCTGCAGGTGAGAGGGGAAGAGGGGAAAAGGGGGAAAGTGTGAGCCTGCACGAAGAGGAATTCAGTGTCCCTGGAAATGACCGTGTTTGTGGGAATGATGAGAAGGTAACAGGGTCAGAAGTGTTTCTCGAGATTCCAACTGGACACCGTGTTGGCATGGAGAGATCCCAGGGAAATAGGCAGGGATGTGGGATGTGAGGAGTCCCTGCCTCTCAGCAGGACTGGTAGCACACCCTGCTCTCCTGGATTATTGCTGTAATAGCTGTGTCTGCTTTTCTTCATGGATACAGGGAATGCAGGTCGATGCAAGCGCCTGGGAGGATTCTGCAGGTTTCTTGCCTGCAGCTCGCCTGCAAAAGCGATTGGAAGATGTTCCCGAAACAGTCCATGCTGCAAAATGTAAGGACATTATCCCTGCCTGAAGAAAGAGTTTCCTCCTTTTTCCCCTGAGTAATCTGTTAGAAATATCTTCCTAACACAGAATTAGTGGGAGTGGCCTAAAAGAGAATGTACAAGCCCTTAAAGGGGTTTGGAGCTGCCCTGAGCGAGGCTGCAGCAGCCCCAGGACAGCCAAGGCCACTACACTCATTAAAGCCACCAAGGACTGAAACATTCACTGTCCTTGGGCAGCCCTGGGGACATGATCCAGGTCTTGCTGCATCTGTAAAGACCAGAAACCAGGGCTGCCAGCACCGAGATAGCCCAGGTCCAACCTGCCTGCACTAAGGACTGCACAAGGTCCTCCCCTGAGCCTGATTCTGCTGCACCTCACCCTGGGCACTGCAGGGCAGGGGAGAGAGTGGCAGGGAAATGTTACAACAGGTGATGTACTTGTCTGTTTATTCTTACAGTAACTGGATTTGAAACCCTGAAATTCCCAAGCAAGACATGGCCCTCGCTTCTGGCTGCTGGACCCATCTGCTGATGTCCCCATCTGCTGATGTCCCCTGCCCTCTGTGCCTGTCCCATGCCCAGCTGGGCTGCCAGCAGCGGTGGCAGCTGCTCCTGCTGGGTGCTGCTGGGCTGGAGCCCTGTGGTGCCAGCCCCGGTGTCTTTGGGGCAGGGGCTGCTTTTCCCGGCTTGAATAAAGACGAGCACTTTGGCATTGCAGGGCTGGGCCGTGTGTGCGTGTCCTGCTGCTGCTGCAGGGCTGCTGTGCCTGCTGCCCCTGGGGCTGCCACTGCCTTGGTGGCAGCAGAAGGCCCTGGGCATGGAGCTGGGGCTGAGCAGCGCCTGTGTCCCTGGGGATGCTCCTGCCTGGCCGTGCTTTGGGGACGCTGAGCCTGGCACTGCCTGCTGGGCCAGGCTGGCTGGGGTGCCTGTGGTGGGGCTGCCCTGCAGATGCTCCATCTGGGGAACAGGAACATTGTCCTGGTGTTTACAGGCCCAGATATCATTCTTTTCTCGGGACTCTACTTCTATGTCAGAAATACCTGCACTGGGAACTGTGGACATAGTGACAAAGCCTCATTTCTAAAATAGCCTCAGCTTTGTTATAAGGTCCCAGCTCCAGTCCCAGCTGCAAAACCTGCAGCAGGAGCCATTCCTTAAAGAGATGTGGTGAGGGGGATGTCATGGCGGAAAACACAGACATAAAGAGAGCTCACAGGTGATTCATGAGCTTGATAGGGATAAAATAATTACCTCAACCAAAAGGTTTCCTTGGTGCTCTTTCATCTGTATTATGGCTATATA
This sequence comes from Fringilla coelebs, assembly GCF_963513975.1. Lineage (NCBI taxonomy): Eukaryota > Metazoa > Chordata > Aves > Passeriformes > Fringillidae > Fringilla > Fringilla coelebs. The sequence continues at coordinate 4,184,372 of NC_140030.1, forward strand.
GGATACGCAGTGTCCACAGTACAGTTTCACTCTAGCATCACTTAAATCCTCCATTTTTCCATACATTCTATTCAATTCATTATTATTTTACCTGCTGCTTCTTGCAGCATCAGCAGGTGAAGAGCACAGAGACCAGGCTGAAGCCATCGGTAGCCCAAAAGTTCCTTTTCCTGTTTCTCCACCAGAGAAAAGGAGGCTTTGGTTTCCTCTTGTGACACCTCTAACAAGGATTCCCAACCCAGGGCCTTGTGTCATCCTGCCTTGTGTAAGGACCCTGTGGGGCTGTGGTTTGCTGGACACATGCAGGGACACAGGGACACATGCAGGGACGCATCCAGCGACAGGGATACAAACACAGACCTTTCATGCTAGAAGCCAGCACCAATCTGCTGCTCTGGCATAGAACAGAACCTTTTCTGAGTCCCTTCAAGAAACCCTCCCAGTAAAGCCACTTCAGTAAGGCTGGCATTTGAAGGTGGCACAGTTTTGTTGGATCACCTGGTTTACAGAACTTGCCATCTATCCTGGCGTTTCTTCACTTTTATCTGAAGAGTCACTAGAGAGAGCCCTGAATATTGCCCTGAAATGTCAGGTGCACAGATCTGTTGTCTGATCAGATGTTCTCGCAGTGTCCAGAGTTGTTTCTCATGTTCTGGGAGGTTTTGCACATCCCACACCAATTGGTTCTTCAGTCAGAGAAGGAGAGACATAGGAAATGGACAGGAGAAGAGGGAATGGTTTCACACAGACAGGGAGCAGGGTTAGATGGGCTACTGGGAAGAAATCCTTCCCTGTGAGGGTGGACAGTCCCACGCACAGGTTGCCCACAGAATCTGTGGCTGCCTCCTCCCTGTAACTGTCCAAGGCCAGGTTAGAAAGGGCTTGGAGCACCTGGGACAGGGGAAGGCGTCCTGCCCATGCCTGGGGGTGGAGGGAGATGATCTTTTAGGTCCCTTCCAACCCAAATCAATGCAGAGGTACTTCTGCAAAAGAAGGATTCTGCTACCCCAGGACTGCACTGCTGCTGGTGCCTGCACCCACCAGTTCCTGTGCCCATCCCAAGGATTTCCCTGCTGGCCCCACAGCCCATTGCTGCTGTGCCAGGGGTGTCACAAGAGGTGTTGCATGGGGACAATGGTGACATTGATTGCAACAGCCCCAGGAGGCCCCTCAGCCTCTGCCCCTGCAGCAGGGAGGGACCAGGGCCAGCCCCAGCACCCCCACAGCCATGGGGCACTCCTGGGTTGGCCCAGGCCACTTGTGCCAGCAGCAGCTGGGGCCTGTCCCACCCTCCAGCACTGCTATAAACCCAGCGTGTTTGGGGCACTGCAGCATTCCCTGGCCCCAGGGGCATCTGCACACAGCCATTCCTGCTGGCTTTGCTGCTGCCTGAACACCCAGACCTTCTCCAGGCAGGTGAGTGTGGGGTCCCTTTCCTGAATCCTGCCCACTCAGGGTCTCAGCTCAAAGCCCAGCAGAGCAGAATCTCCTAAAGTACAAACTGCTGGAAGTGTCTAGGAGGTAAAATTTGACAATCAGAGATTTTTTGGGAAAGACAACAAAAGCCTTCCTGTGAGTCTAAGACGCCAGAACGTGTGGAAGATGAAACTGAGGTTTCCTAAGTACAAGATAGTCTGGAAAAGTGCCAGGGAATGCTGCAGGAAGAACCCAGGATCTTCTATGCTGGGGGAATGAGGACTCTGCCTTGGAAAGTAAGGAGAGTCTTTTCCTGTAGTGTACAGCAGTACAGAGCTTTCCCATCATTTCAGGCTTTCAGTAGCTGCAAAGGTTGATTTCTGTTCCTATTTCTGGGCACTTCCCTGCCCTCTGGCTGCTCCCTGGGTCAGTGCTGCCCTGGGCAGGGGCAGCAAGCGTGGGGCTGGGGAATGTCCTTGCCAGGAATCTTGAGATTGCTCTGGAATTGGGGATGGGCACTGCCAGGCTGAGCTGGGAGAATATTCTTGATTTCAGGGAAGCAGAGTTGGTTGGGCAAAGTTTTTGGGACATGTGTTTGATACGTGAAACCTGAAGGACTGAAAGAGAGATTGTTTCATAACTTTCAGTAGCAATTTTTCCTCTCTTATCCCCACATTTCACTGGCCATGTCTTTTCAATGGATTGGAAACCATTGGCCTCAGGTCTGTTGCCCCATCTCTGAGGAAAGATATTTGGGAAACCTTCAAGGAAATTAATTCAAATATCAGTTGATGCAATCAATTTCCAAAAGACATGAACATGAAACATGACCACAGTTTGGAGAGTGGCAAAAAACTAAGAATTGTATTTAAAGAGAAATGGAGAGGAACTGCCATCTTCTGTGGTTGGAAGCAGCCCCTCTGCAGTTTGGTGAAGCACAGAGCCACAGGCTCCTGCCCCACTCAGGGTCCTGCATGTCCCTATTGCCTTGGTGTCCCCTCTGCAGCTCTGTGAAGACCCAGGAGAGGCAGCAGCCATGAAGATCCTGTTCCTGCTCTTCCCCCTGATCCTCCTGTTGGTCCAGGGTGCAGCAGGTGAGAAGGGAAAAGGGGAGATGGGGTAAGTGTGAGGCTGTTTCAGGGGGAATTCAGTGTCCCTTGAAGTGACCGTGTTTGTGGGCGTGTTGAGAAGGCGGAGGACTGAGGTCAAAGGGGTTTCTCAAATGTGCTTCCAACTCCACTGTAATTTAGGGGGGAGAAATCCCATGGAGACAGAATCCTGGCTTATTCTGTAGGTCAGGAAGATTTCAGGCTCCAAGCCTGTATCCAGAACTTCCTGTTTGGGAGTCTCCTGCCCTTCTCAGAGATGGCTGAGAGCCCCAGGGTTGTTTGAATGGAGGAATTTCCTGGGGCACAAAGTTGACACTAACTATCCATCACCTGAGTGCATTCTTCTTCTTCTTCTTCTTCTTCTTCTTATTATTATTATTATTATTATTATTATTATTATTATTATCATTATCATTATCATTATCATTATCATTATCATTATCATTATCATCATTATCATTATTATCATTATTAAATATTATTATCATTATCATTATCCCTGCTGCTGTAATTGGTTTGTGTGCGCTTTTGTCCATGGAAACAGGAAATATACTGACATGCAGGAGCAAAGGGGGATTCTGCAGCTTTGGGAAGTGCCGCTACCCATACAGAGCTGTTGGCAGATGTTCATCAGTCCAAGTGTGCTGCATCAGGTAAGGACCAGATCTCTGCCTGAAGGAAGAGTTATGTGCATTTTCCCCAGAGGGATCTATTACAAATTTCTTTTAGGCTAGCATCTGATAAAATATCTCATGCTTTTATATTTAGTCAAAGAGGCACAAAAGAGAAGGGAAAAGCCCTTGTGTGATTTGAGCTTCCCTGAGTGAGACTGCAGCAGCCCCAGGTCGGCCAGGGCCTCCACACTCACCAAAGCCACCAAAGTCAAAAGCTTTCATAGTCCTTGGCCAGCACCAAGGACATGATAAAGGGTTTGCTGCATCTGCCCTGGGCTGCCAGCACTGGGATAGCCCAGGTCCAACCTGGATGCACTAAGGACTGCACCTCATCTCCCCTGAACCTGACTTTGCTGCACCTCACCCTGGGCATTGAAGGGCAGGGGAGAGAGTGGCAGGGAAATGTTTCAACAGGTGATGTGCTTGTCTGCTTTCTTCTTGCAGCCGCTTTGGATGAAACCCTGAAATTCTAAAGCAGGACACGGCCCTCGCTTCTGGCTGCTGGACCCAACTGCTGATGTCCCCATCTCCTGATGTCCCCTGCCCTCCATGCCTGTCCCATGCCCAGGGTTGGCAGCAGCAGTGGCAGCTGCTCCTGCTGGGTGCTGCTGGGCTGGAGCCCTGTGGTGCCAGCCCCGGTGTCTTTGGGGCAGGGGCTGCTTTTCCCGGCTTGAATAAAGACGAGCACTTTGGCATTGCAGGGCTGGGCCGTGTGTGCGTGTCCTGCTGCTGCTGCAGGGGTTGCTTGGGAGCAGCTTGGGACCCTGCCTGGCTCACTGGTGACTTTCCCTCTCAAGAATAAGGCCCATAAAAGTATAGATGTTGGAAAAGACCTCTTAGAATATTGAATCCAATCATTCCCCCAGGACTGCCAACCCCAACACTAAACCATGAGCACAAGTGCCACATCCACACAGCTTTTAAATTCCCTGCAGGAATGGTGACCCCACCACTGCTCTGGGCAGCATGTCCCAAACAACCAGTACCCTTTCTGCAAAGAAATTTTTCCTAATACCCAGTCTAATCCTTCCCTGATGCTTTTTGAAACCATTTCCTCTGGTCTGGTCAATTGTAAACTGTGACAAGAGTCTGACCCCAAAACTGTCTGCACTGACATTGCTTTCCAGAAGTAGAGGATTTGGTGAGGGGTGTTCAGAGCATCCCTACCTGCCTTGGCCTTTCCTTCAGCTGTGGTCACCTGTCCTGGCACTGACTCTGGGGCTGTTCCCTCCAGCTCCCTTTCCCTCTGCAGTGAAGTGCTGCTCCCCCAGCCCAGGGGCTCCTTGGCCCAGAACATCTGGAGCCACACTGATGCAGGTGTGGAAAACGAGCTCAGCACTTACCAAGGGCACACAGGGGGAAGTAAAGGGCAAGAGGGAGTGCAGGAATTTTTTTTTCTCCATCTAATTTCCAAATTCCCCAAGAGAACTGTTGGTGTGAAATGAGTGGCAAACCCTGCATACAAAGCTAAGCACGGTTGAATTATGCAGTCAGATCTTCCACATCCTAATCTGAGTATAGAACAAAGTAAAGAGAGACCACAAGGATGGAAACCATTTCCTCATTTCTCCTCTTCCCAACACCAACCCACCTCTCTTGTCCATCCCATCCCTCTCCAGCCCAGCCCGGTGCCGCTGTGCCGCGGGTGTCACAAGAGGTGTTGCATGGGGACAACGGTGACATTGATTGCAACAGCCCCAGGAGGTCCCTCAGCCTCTGCAGCAGGGAGGGACCAGGGCCAGCCCCAGCACCCCCACAGCCATGGGGCACTCCCGGGTTGGCCCAGGCCACTTGTGCCAGCAGCAGCTGGGGCCTATCCCACCCTCCAGCACTGCTATAAACCCAGCGTGTTTGGGGCACTGCAGAATTCCCTGGCCCCAGGGGCATCTGCACACAGCCATTCCTGCTGGCTTTGCTGCTGCCTGAACACCAGAGCCTTTGTCACTGAGGTGAGTGTGGGATCTCTCTCTGAAATCCTTCCCACTCAAGGTCCTGCCTGTCCCCATTACCTTGGTGTCCCCTCTGCAGCTCTGTGAAGACCCAGGAGAGGCAGCAGCCATGAAGATCCTGTTCCTGCTCTTCCCCCTGATCCTCCTGTTGGTCCAGGGTGCTGCAGGTGAGAAGGGAAGAGGAGAAATGGGCAAAGTATGAGCCTGTTGCAGGGGGACTTCAGTGTCCCTGGAAGTGTCTGTGTTTGTGGGAATGATGAGAAGGCAGCAGAGGATTGTGGTGAAAGAGTTTTCCTGAGTGAGTTTTCAGATCGACACTGATTTGGGGTGGAGAGATCCCATGGAAACACAATCCTGGCTTGGTCTGAGGGTCAGGGACATGGAATGTGAGGAATCCCTGCCTGCCAATTCTGCTGGTCCAGGTAGAGGTGGGAACACAGCTGGGCACAGGCAGGGCTCTTCCTCAACCTCATGTTGGTCCTTTATACTCTCTGCTCTGCTGTGCCCCCAGTTTAGGGGGCAGGGACCTTCCAGGTGAGACACATTGCATTTGAAGGTGTGGCTGTGGGGGGATTGGGTCTGAACCCTTGAGGAAGCTGAGCCCTCCTCTTGGCCTGAAATGCACCAGCACTAGGGAGCATCAGCCTGTCTATAAACACAATCTGTGCTCTCAGATAATTACTTTAATTGTTTTGTGTGTGTCTTTCCCCGTGGGAACAGGCAATGCAGAAGCATGCAGGCGACTACGGGGATTCTGCTATAGGCGTTCTTGTTATCGTGGTACACGTCTAGTGGGAAGATGTTCAGCAAGCCTTGTGTGCTGCAGAAGGTAAGGCCCAGATCCTTGGCTGTAGTAGCATTTTCCTCTTTTTTCCTCAGAAATATCTGTTGCTAACTTTTTTCTTGACAATGTGGGAATCCTTAAAATCAGGGGGGTTTGGGAAAGCTATAAAAGGCAGTGCTCAGGAGCAGGAGAACTAAAATTTACAGCTAAGCAGCCACCATAAGAGTTCTCAGCGGAAAAGTTATATGAGAATTAGTTAGGACAAATAAAACAATGGTCTGTGTTTTAACACTCAGCTGGAATAACATCCTAAGCTACAGAAAATATATTGAGGAAGATATTAGGAAATTCTAAGCCTAATAAGCTCTGTACATTGTGTTTTCAGGCTTTCAAGCAGTTGTTATATTCGAAATAAGTAAGCACTGTTTTAACCAAAGGTACATGTGCTTATAGTGGTTGGAATGAACTACCATCAATATGCTTTTGCTTTGTGTGATTGGTCAAAAAACTTCTAAGTGAGTTGTAATATTGAGTTATTTGGCTGTTGTTGAGGATATGAGCTGCTGGCAACTTCCCATCGTCATGACCATGCAATGAGAATGATGCTGGAAAATAAACAGCTCGAGAGGCATTCCTCAGCAGTCCTATCCCATTCCTAATTTTGGATATAAACACAACACCACCAATAGACAACTCATGATAAATACTCTCCAGCATTTATGCTGTGAGAGAGATGCTGAAGGATGGAGAGAATAGTCCTTGAGGATTTGATCTCCCCTCACTGAGGCCACAGCAGCCACAGGTCAGCCAGGGTCTCCCCACTCTCCCCCAGTGCCCAGGGCCTCATTCAGGCTCTAAGAGGACTCACCAAAGCCACAAAAGTGAGAAAGATTCCCTGTTCTTGGGCAGCACCAAGGACATGAACCCAAAATTGCTGCATCTGCACAGCCCCGGAGCCAGGGCTGCCAGCACTGAGATAGCCCAGGTCCAACCTGCACTAAGGACTGCACAAGGTCCTCCCCTGAGCCTGACTCTGCTGCACCTCACCCTGGGCATTGCAGGGCAGGGGAGAGAGTGGCAGGGAAAGTTACACCAGGTGATGTGCTTGTCTGCTTTCTTTCAGCAGGATCTGGGAATGAAACCATGAAATTCCCAAGAAAAACCTCCCCCTTGCTTCTGGCTCTGGAAAATCACCTCCTGATGTCCCCTGCCCTCCGTGCCTGTCCCATGCCCAGCTGGGCTGCCAGCAGCAGTGGCAGCTGCTCCTGCTGGGTGCTGCTGGGCTGGAGCCCTGTGGTGCCAGCCCCGGTGTCTTTGGGGCAGGGGCTGCTTTTCCCGGCTTGAATAAAGATGAGCACTTTGGCATTGCAGGGCTGGGCCGTGTGTGCGTGTCCTGCTGCTGCTGCAGGGCTGCTGTGCCTGCTGCCCCTGGGGCTGCCACTGCCTTGGTGGCAGCAGAAGGCCCTGGGCATGGAGCTGGGGCTGAGCAGCGCCTGTGTCCCTGGGGATGCTCCTGCCTGGCCGTGCTTTGGGCACACTGAGCCTGGCACTGCCTGCTGGGCCAGGCTGGCTGGGGTGCCTGTGGTGGGGCTGCCCTGCAGATGCTCCCTCTGGGGGAACAGGAACATTGTCCTGGTGTTTACAGGCCCAGGCATCATTCTGTTCTCCAGACTCTATTTCTATGTCAGAAATACATGGACTGGGCACTGGGGACATACCGGCAAAGCCTCTTCCCTAAAATAGCCTCAAGGTTCCCAGTTCCAATCCCAGCAGCAAAACCTGCAGCAGGAACCATTTCTTAAAGTGATGTGGTTTGGGGGATGTCATGGAGAATAACATAGAAATTCAGAGAGCCCACAGGTGATTGATGAGCTTGATAGGGATAAAATAATTACCTGAACCAAAAGGTTTGCTTGGTCCTCTTTCATCTGTATTATGTCTATATGGAATACTCAGTATACCCAGCAAAGATTCACTCTCTCATCAATTACATCCTCCATTGTTCCATACATTCAATTTAATTCATTATTATTTTTACTGCTGCACCTTGCAGCATCAGAAGGTGAAGAGCACAGAGACCAGGCTGGAGTCACCAGTAGCCCAAAAGTTCCTTCTCCTGTTTCTCCCCCTGCACCAGAGAAAACGGGGCTTTGGTTTCCTCTTGTGACATGTCTGACAAGGATTCCCAACCCAGAGCTTTGTGTCATCCTGCCTTGTGTAAGGACCCTGCGGGGCTGTGGTTTGCTGGACACAAGCAAGGACCCAGGGACACATGCAGGGACAAAAGGACACATTCAAGGAAACAGACACAGACCTTTCTTGCTGGAAGCCAGCACAAATCTGCTGCTCTGGCACAGAGTGGAACCTATTCTGAGTCTCTTCAAAAACCCTCCTGGAGAACCCACCATCAGTAATGTGTGCAGGTGATGCCCCATCAGCAGAGGTGGTGCCTCGTCTTTTGCTGAGCATCCAGAATCCCTCTCCCACATTTCTTATGACTGTCACCTTGTTACAGTGACTTCACATCTCAGGGTTGTGAAGCAGAAAACGCTGAGACATTGGGTTCCACTTGGAAATCCCCTGCAGCTCTGCTCAGTTTGCGGGGACCAGAATTGCCCTGCCAAACACCTGGAGAAGGAGCTGCCAACTTGGGCACAGGGCACAGACCCTCCTGCCTGGCAAGGACTGTCACTTCTCCCAGTGGCATGGCTGGCATCAAACTCACTGGATTCACAAGTGATGGCTGCATCCAGCTTGTATTTCTTCAGTTTGGTTGGCATTAGAAGGAGGCACAGTTTTTTTGGATCAGCTGGTTTACAGAACTTGCCATCTATCCTGGTGTTGCTCTCATTTTATCTGAAACGCCTTGAGAGAGAACCCTGCTTATCCCCCTGAAATGTCAGGTGCATAGATCTGTTGTCTGATCAGATGTTCTTGCAGTGTCCAGAGTTGTTTCTCCTACTCTGGGAGTTTTTGCACATCCCATGACAATTGGGTCTTCAATCAGAGGAGAAGAAGGATAGGAAACAGACAGGAGAAGAGGGAATGGTTTCACACAGGGAGCAGGGTTGGATGGGATATTGGGAAGAAATCCTTCCCTGTGAGGGTGGACAGTCCCACGCACAGGTTGCCCACAGAACCTGTGGCTGCCTCCTCCCTGTAATGTCCAAGAACAGGTTAGAAAGGGCTTGGAGCACCCTGGGACAGTGGAAGGTGTCCCTGCCCATGGCCGGGGATGGAAGGAGATGATCTTCCAACCCAATTCATTGCAGAGGTGATTCTGTGAGAGAAGGAATCTGCTCCCCCAGGGCTGAAATAATTCCTCTACCTGCACCAATCAGTTCCTGTGCCCATCCAAAGGATTTCCCTGCTGGCCCCACAGCCCAGTGCCATTGTGCCAGGGGTGTCACAAGAGGTGTTGCATGGGGACAACGGTGACATTGATTGCAACAGCCCCAGGAGGCCCCTCAGCCTCTGCCCCTGCAGCAGGGAGGGACCAGGGCCAGCCCCAGCACCCCCACAGCCATGGGGCACTCCCAGGTTGGCCCAGGCCACTTGTGCCAGCAGCAGCTGGGACCTGTCCCACCCTCCAGCACTGCTATAAACCCAGCGTGTTTGGGGCACTGCAGAATTCCCTGGCCCCAAGGCCATCTGTACACAGCCATTCCTGCTGGCTTTGCTGCTCCCTGAACACCCAGACCTTCTCCAGGCAGGTGAGTGTGGGGTCTCATTCCAGAATCCTGCCCACTCAGGGTCCTGCCTGTCCCCATTACCTTGGTCTTCCTTTGCAGCTCTCTGAAGCCCCAGGAGGAGCAGCAGCCATGAAGATCCTGTTCCTGCTCTTCCCCCTGATCCTCCTGTTGGTCCAGGGTGCTGCAGGTGAGAAGGAAAGATGGGAGATGGGTAAAGTGTGAGCCTGTGCCAGGGGCAATTTAGGGTTCATGAAAGTGATCGTGTTTGTGGGAATGATGAGAAGGTAATGGGGATTGAGGTGAAAGAGTTTTCTTGAGTGGGTTTCCAGATGGACACTGATTTGGGGTGGAGAGAGCCCATGGAAACACAATCCTGGCTTGGTTTGTGGGTCAGGGACATGGAATGTGAAGAATCCCTGCCTGCCAGCTCTACTGGTCCAGGTAGAGGTGGGAACACAGTTGGAAGACTGCACAGCTCTTCCTCAACCTCATGTTCATCCTTTCTACTCTGTGCCTTTTTGTGCCTCCAGTTTAGGGGGCAGGGACCTTCCAGGTGGGACACATTGCAAGTGAAGGTGTGGCTGTGGGGGGATTGGGTCTGGACTCTTGAGGAAGCTGAGCCCTCCTCTTGGCGTGAAATGCACCAGCACTAGGGAGCATCAGCCTGTCTATAAACACAATCTGTGCTCTCAGATAATTACTTTAATTGTTTTGTGTGTGTCTTTCCCATGGGAACAGGAGATGCAATTAAATGCAGGATAAAACAGGGATTCTGCATCAAGCATTTTTGCCCTCGTGGTACACGTATTGTGGGACTATGTGCTCGAGGCTATGCATGCTGCAAAAGGTAAGGGCCAGATCCTTGGCTGAATAAAGATTTTTCTCCTTTTTCCTCAGAAAGATCTGTTACGAGTGCCTTTCTTGACAACTCATGATAAATACTGTCCAGCATTTATGCTTTCAGAGACATGCTTAAGAAGGGAGTGAATAGTCCTTGTGGGTTTGATCTCCCCTCACTGGGGCTGCAGGAGCCCCAGGTCAGCCAGGGCCTCCGCATTCTCCCCCAATGCCCAGGGCCTCATTCAGGCTCTGCAGAGGACTCACCAATGCCACCAAACTGAGAAATATTCCCTATCCAACGGCAGCACTGGGAACATGATCCAGGTTTTCCTTCATCTGCACAGCCCTGGAGCCAGGGCTGCCAGCACTGAGATAGCCCAGGTCCAACCTGCCTGCACTAAGAACTGCACAAGGTCCTCCCCTGAGCCTGACTCTGCTGCACCTCACCCTGGGCATTGCAGGGCAGGGGAGAGAGTGGCAGGAAAAGTTACACCAGGTGATGTGCTTGTCTGCTTTCTTCTTATAGTCGCTCTGGATGAAACCCTGAAATTCCCAAGCAAGACATGGCCATCACTTCTGGCTGCTGGACTCATCTCCTGATGTCCCCATCTGCTGATGTCCCCTGCCCTCCGTGCCTGTCCCATGCCCAGCTGGGCTGCCAGCAGCAGTGGCAGCTGCTCCTGCTGGGTGCTGCTGGGCTGGAGCCCTGTGGTGCCAGCCCCGGTGTCTTTGGGGCAGGGGCTGCTTTTCCTGGCTTGAATAAAGACGAGCACTTTGGCATTGCAGGGCTGGGCCGTGTGTGCGTGTCCTGCTGCTGCTGCAGGGCTGCTGTGCCTGCTGCCCCTGGGGCTGCCCCTGCCTTGGTGGCAGCAGAAGGCCCTGGGCATGGAGCTGGGGCTGAGCAGCGCCTGTGTCCCTGGGGATGCTCCTGCCTGGCCGTGCTTTGGGCACACTGAGCCTGGCACTGCCTGCTGGGCCAGGCTGGCTGGGGTGCCTGTGGTGGGGCTGCCCTGCAGATGCTCACTCCTGCGAAGCAGAATCCATGTCCTGCTTTTTATAGGCCCAGAATTATTTATTTTCTCAGGCCTGTCACTCCCTTAGAGGTTGGTGATGGTCCTTTCTCATGGGGGATGCTCAGCACAAGTGAGGATGAGCTCAAGGGAGGCCCAGTCCTGCTCCTGGTGGGAAATGAGCTCCCTGGGTTTTCTGCAGGGGTGTTCCATATGTCCACATAAAGCAGGACATGGCCCCTCCTGGGAATCTCAAACTACACATCTGTGTTTGTGTGTTCATTGTGCACACCCTGAGAATCCCCTCTGTTTTTCTGGGCACAGCTGAGTCTGGCTGGATCCCAGGCAGGGCCTTGCCCTCAGTTCCAAGTCCACCTGGTCTCTGCAAAGCTCTGGGAGCTGTTGGTCTCTCCCTGCTGTCCCAGCTGTGGCTCTGAGCTGGGAAAGGCAGCAGATCCAGCCCAGGGTTGTCCCCATGTCCCTGGGCTGCCAATTGTTCCCTGTCTCCAACATCCAGGGGAAGTTTCCTGGTGGAAGTTGGGTGATGTTTATAGTGCTTGATTGGGGCACACTCAGGACCTCCCCTCAGCAGCCTTCAGCAGGGATTCTCCAACATGCCTGATGCCTCCATCCCTGCACAAGGCAGGACTCTGAGGGTGAAGCAGGATTTCCCTTCCCCTCTTTTTCTCCTCCTCTCCTGCAGGGCTCCTGTGCACAGTGCTGTGGACTCAGAATGACATGGGGTGGGAGCCATGGTGATAGGGGCAAAGCCTCATCTCTAAAATAGCCGCAGCTTTGTTCCCAGGTCCCAGCTCCAGTCTCAACTGCAAAACCTGCAGCAGGAGCCATTCCTTAAAGGTGTGGGGCAGTGAGGAACCTCTGCACAGCCAGGAGAACTCACATGTGACTCATGATCTCAGTAGAGGGGAAAAAAAGGTTTGACTTCTGCCTTTTTTCCTCTTCATTCTGTTTATAGGAAAATTCAACATCCACAACACAGTTTCACAGCAGTATCACTTAAATCCTCTATTTTTTCATCCATTTAATTCATTACTGTTGGGCCTGCTGCTCTCTGGAACATATGCAGGAGGAGAGCACATAGGACAGGCTGGAATTTCTTGAGTACTCAAGATGTCCAGCCCAAAAGTTCCTTTCTCTGTTTCCCCTCTGCACTGAAGAAAAGGAGGTTTTGGTTTCCTCTTCTGACACCTCTGAGAAGGATTTCCAACCCAAGGTCTTGTGTCACCCTGCCTTGTGTAAGAACTCCTTGTGGTTCTGTGGTGTGCTGGATACATCCAGGGACACAGACTCAGACCCTGCTCGTTGGAAACCAGCACCAAGCTGCTGCTCTGGCACAGAGCAGAACCTTTCCCACTTATCTTCAGAAAACCTTCCCAGTAAACCATCAGTAATCTGGGCAGCTGGGCCCTCTGTTTCTGCTGAGCATGCAGAATCCATTCCCCATGTTTTTCTTAATTTCTTAAATTGTGACTTCATATCTCAAGGTTATGAAGGGAAAAATGTTGAGGCACTGTTGAGGCACCAGGTTCCAAATCCCCAGAAACTCAGGCCCTGCAATTTGGGGGCAAGCAGCTTGCTCTGCTAAACTCCTGGAGGGGGAGCTGCTAACTTGGGCACATGGCACAGACCCTTCTGCCTGTCAAGGACTGTCACCAGAACTGCGCTGCTGCTGGTGCCTGCACCCCCCAGTTCCTGTGCCCATCCCAAGGATTTCCCTGCTGGCCCCACAGCCCGGTGCTGCTGTGCTGCAGGTGTCACAAGAGGTGTTGCATGGGGACAATGGTGACATTGATTGCAACAGCCCCAGGAGGCACCTCAGCCTTTGCCCCTGCAGCAGGGAGGGACCAGGGCCAGCCCCAAAACCATTAATTATTGACTTTGCAGGGCTGGGCGTGCACTTACAGGAATGCTGAGACCATTGGCCTTTGGAAGTGAAGGATGGGGCAACACCAATCTGCCTGAGCTGCCAGAGAGGAGACACCTGGCTTTTGTCCTGATGGCAGATATTTATGGACTTTTTCCTGTTGTAGCACAAGTGACCTGTTTGAGAGATCACCCCCTGGAGAAGCTGTACAGCCAGCCTGGGAGACCTGTTTCCCTTTAAGGCATGCTGAGCTCTGCTGGGTCTGCAGTATGAGGGTCCTTCAGAAGGGATGAGGAAAGGACAGAGGTTGTGGGCTGGTAGAGGACTGGTTGCTGTGGGCCTGGGAGATGGGGGAGAACTGAGCAGGGACTGCACTGCAGACCTCAGCTCAAGGACAGATGAACAGATGGAGACCCCAGTCCACAGTGTGGTGGGAACTCCAGGATATCTGGGATGGGTTGGGTGGGAACCAATGCTGGGAGCAGTACAGAGCCCCCAGCACAGTCGAGCACGCAAACCCATGGCGGTGGGACAAACCCATGGCTAAGGGACACCCATAATCAGCAGGACCAGCACAGGGATCCCAATTCCCCAGAGGGAGCATCTGCAGGGCAGCCCCACCACAGGCACCCCAGCCAGCCTGGCCCAGCAGGCAGTGCCAGGCTCAGCGTCCCCAAAGCACGGCCAGGCAGGAGCATCCCCAGGGACACAGGCGCTGCTCAGCCCCAGCTCCATGCCCAGGGCCTTCTGCTGTCACCAAGGCAGGGGCAGCCCCAGGGGCAGCAGGCACAGCAGCCCTGCAGCAGCAGCAGGACACGCACACACGGCCCAGCCCTGCAATGCCAAAGTGCTCATCTTTATTCAAGCCGGGAAAAGCAGCCCCTGCCCCAAAGACACCGGGGCTGGCACCACAGGGCTCCAGCCCAGCAGCACCCAGCAGGAGCAGCTGCCACTGCTGCTGGCAGCCCAGCTGGGCATGGGACAGGCACGGAGGGCAGGGGACATCAGCAGATGGGGACATCAGCAGATGTGTCCAGCAGCCAGAAGCGAGGGCCGTGTCCTCCTTGGGAATTTCAGGGTCTCAGCCTCTGGGACTATAAGAAGAAAACAGACAAGCACATCACCTGGTGTAACTTTCCCTGCCACTCTCTCCCCTGCCCTGCAGTGCCCAGGGTGAGGTGCAGCAGAGTCAGGCTCAGGGGACGACCTTGTGCAGTCCTTAGTGCAGGTTGGACCTGGGCTATCTCAGTGCTGGCAGCCCTGGCTCCAGGGCTGTGCGGATGAAGGAAAACCCGGATCATGTTCCCAGTGCTGCCATGTGATAGGGAATATTTCTCACTTTGGTGGCACTGGTGAGTTCTCTGCAGAGCCTGAATGAGGCCCTGGGCACTGGGGCAGAGTAGGGAAGCCCTGGCGGACCTGGGGCTCCTGCAGCCCCAGTGAGGGGAGATCAAACCCACAAGGACAATTTGCTCCCTTCTTGAGTTGAGCATCTCTCTCAAAGCATAAATGCTGGACAGTATTTATCATGAGTTGTCAAGAAAGGCACTCGTAACAGATCTTTCTGAGGAAAAACTGGAGGAAAAACTTTTTTCAGCCATGGACTGGCTCTTACCTTCTGCAGCACACATATTCTCCTGCACATCTTCCAACAAAACGTGTACCATAGGGGCAAGAGCGCCGGGAGCAGAATCCCCCTTGTCGCCTGCACACGAGTGCATTGCCTGTTCCCATGGGGAAAGACACATGGAACAATTAAAGTAATACCCTGAGAGGTCAGGCTGTGGTTATAGACAGGCTGATGCTCCCTGGTGCTGGTGCATTTCAGGCCACGAGAAGGGATTGGATCCAATCCCCCCACAGCCACATCTCCAATTACAACACATCTCACCTGGAAGGTCCCTGTGCCCCTAAACTGGAGGCACAGCAGAGCAGAGAGTAGAAATGACCAACATGACATTGATGAAGAGCCAGGCTGTCTCCTAGATGTGTTCCCACCTCTGCCTGGACCAGCAGAGCTGGCAGGCTGGGATTCATCACATTCCATGTCCCTGACCCACAAACCATGTCAGGATTGTGTTTCCATGGGCTCTCTCCACCCCAAATCAGTGTCGATCTGAAAACTCACTCAGGAAACTCCTTGGACCCCAGTCCCCTGCTACCTTTTCATCATTCCCATAAACATGATCACTTCCAGGGACACTGAATTCCCTTTACTGGGTGCTCACATTTTCCCCCTTTACCCCCCTTCCCTTCTCACCTGCAGCACCCTGGAGGAACAGAAGGATCAAGGGGAAGAGCAGGAACAGGATCTTCATGGCTGTTGCTCCTCCTGGGTCTTCACAGGGCTGCAGAGGAGACACCAAGGTAATGGGGACAGGCAGAACCCTGAGTGGGGCAGGATTCTGGAAGGAGACCCCACACTCACCTCAGTGACAAAGGCTTTGGTGTTCAGGCAGCAGCAAAGCCAGCAGGAATGGCTGTGTGCAGATGCCCCTGGGGCCAGGGAATGCTGCAGTGCCCCAAACACGCTGGGTTTATAGCAGTGCTGGAGGGTGGGACAGGCCCCAGTTCCTGCTGGCACAAGTGGCCTGGGCCAACCTGGGAGTGCCCCAAGGCTGTGGGCGTGCTGGGGCTGGCCCTGGTCCCTCCCTGCTGCAGGGGCAGAGGCTGAGGAGCCTCCTGGGGCTGTTGCAATCAATGTCACCGTTGTCCCCATGCAACACCTCTTGTGACACCCGCGGCAGAGCGGCACCGGGCTGGGCTGGAGAGGAATGGGATGGACAAGAGAGGTGGGTTGGTGTTGGGAAGAGGAGAAATGAGGAAATGGTTGCCATCCTTGTGGTCTCTAATTTACTTTGTTCTATACTCAGAGTGGGATGTGGAAGATCTGACTGAATATTGCAGTCATGCTCAGCTTTGTATGCAGGGAGCAAAGGTTTGCCACTCATTTCACACCAACCGTTCTCTTGGGGAGTTTGGAAATGAAATGGAGAAATAAAATTTCCTGCACTCCCTCTTGCCCTTTACTTCCCCCTGTGTGCCCTTGGTAAGCGTTGAGCTCGTTTTCCACACCTGCATCTGTCTGGCTCCAGATGTTCTGGGCCAAGGAGCCCCTGGGCTGGGGGAGCAGCACTTGACTGCAGAGGGAAAGGGAGCTGGAGGGAACAGCCCCAGAGTCAGTGCCAGGACAGGTGACCACAGCTGAAGGAAAGGCCAAGGCAGGCAGGGATGCTCTGAACACCCCTCACCAAATCCTCCACTTATGCAAAGCAATGGCAGTGCAGACAGTTTTGGGGTCAGTCTCATGTCACAGGTTACAGTTGACCAGAGCAGAGGAAATGGTTTCAAAAAGCACCAGGGAAGGATTAGACTGGGTATTAGGAATAATTTCTTTGCAGAAATGGTTGTTTGGTGATGGTTGTTTGGGACATGCTGCCCAGAGCAGTGGTGGTGTCACCATTCCTGCAGGGAATTTAAAAGCTCTGTGGATGTGGCACTTGTGCCCATGGTTTAGTGTTGGGGTTGGCAGTCCTGGGGGAATGGTTGGACTCAATATTCTTAGAGGTCTTTTCCAACCTCTATACTTTTATGGGCATTATTCTTGAGAGGGAAAGTCACCAGTGAGCCAGGCAGGGTCCCCAGCTGCTCCCAAGCAACCCCTGCAGCAGCAGCAGGACCCGCACACACAGCCCAGCCCTGCAATGCCAAAGTGCTCGTCTTTATTCAAGCCGGGAAAAGCAGCCCCTGCCCCAAAGACACCGGGGCTGGCACCACAGGGCTCCAGCCCAGCAGCACCCAGCAGGAGCAGCTGCCACTGCTGCTGGCAGCCCAGCTGGGCATGGGACAGGCACGGAGGGCAGGGGACATCAGCAGATGGGGACATCAGCAGATGGGGACATCAGCACATGGGTCCAGCAGCCAGAAGCGAGGGCCATGTCCTGCTTGGGAATTTCATGGTTTCATCCAAAGCGGCTGTAAGAAGAAAGCAGACAAGCACATCACCTGTTGAAACATTTTCCTGCCACTCTCTCCCCTGCCCTGCAATGCCCAGGGTGAGGTACAGCAGAGTCAGGCTCAGGGGAGATGAGGTGCAGTCCTTAGTGCAGGCAGGTTGGACCTGGGCTATCTCAGTGCTGGCAGCCCTGGCTCCGGGGCTGTGCAGAGGCAGCAAATTTGGAATCATGTCCTCAGTGCTGTCCATGGACAGGCAATATTACTCACTTCTGTGGTTCCGTGAGCCCTCTGCAGAGCCTAAATGAGGCCATGGTGACTGGGGGAAGAGTGTGAAGGCCATGGCTGACCTGGGGGTCCTGCAGCCCCAGTGAGGGGAGATCAAACCTTTAAAAACTATACTCTCCCTTCTTGAGCATCTCTCTCAAAGCATAAACGAAGGGGAATATTTATCATGAGTTGTCAAGAAAGGCACTCGTAACAGATGTTTCAGAGGAAAAAAAAGAGGAAAAACTTTCTTCAGCCATGGACTGGCCCTTACCCTCTGCAGCACACATATTCTCCTGCACATCTTCCAATAGAACGTGTACCATAGGGGCAAGCACGCTTGGAGCAGAATCCCCGTAGTCGCCTGCACACAACTGTATTGCCTGTTCCCATGGGGAAAGACACAGGAACAATTAAAGTAATAATCTGAGAAGTCAGACTTTGGTTATAGACAGGCTGATGCTCCCTGGTGCTGGTGCATTTCAGGCCACGAGAAGGGATTGGATCCAATCCCCCCACAGCCACATCTCCAATTACAACACATCTCACCTGGAAGGTCCCTGTGCCCCTAAACTGGAGGCACAAAAAGGCACAGAGTAGAAAGGACCAACATGACATTGATGAAGAGCCAGGCTGTCTCCCAGATGTGTTCCCACCTCTGCCTGGACCAGCAGAGCTGGAAGGCTGGGATTCATCACATTCCATGTCCCTGACCCACGAACCGTGCCAGGATTGTGTTTCCATGGGCTCTCTCCACCCCAAATCAGTGTCGATCTGAAAACTCACTCAGGAAACTCCTTAGACCCCAGTCCCCTGCTACCTTTTCGTCATTCCCACAAACACGATCACTTCCAGGGACACTGAATTCCCTTTGCTGGGTGCTCACATTTTCCCCCTTTACCCCCCTTCCCTTCTCACCTGCTGCACCCTGTAGGAACAGAAGGATCAGGGGGAAGAGCAGGAACAGAATCTTCATGGCTGTTGCTCCTCCTGGGTCTTCACAGGGCTGCGAAGGACACCAAGGTAATGGGGACAGGCAGAACCCTAAGTGGGGCAGGATTCTGGAAGGAGACCCCACACTCACCTCAGTGACAAAGGCTTTGGTGTTCAGGGAGCAGCAAAGCCAGCAGGAATGGCTGTGTGCAGATGCCCTTGGGGCCAGGGAATGCTGCAGTGCCCCAAACACGCTGGGTTTATAGCAGTGCTGGAGGGTGGGACAGCCCCCAGCTGCTGCTGGCACAAGTGGCCTGGGCCAACCCGGGAGTGCCCCATGGCTGTGGGGGTGCTGGGGCTGGCCCTGGTCCCTCCCTGCTGCAGGGGCAGAGGCTGAGGGGCCTCGTGGGGCTGTTGCAATCAATGTCACCGTTGTCCCCATGCAACACCTCTTGTGACACCCGCGGCACAGCGGCACCGGGCTGGGCTGGAGAGGGATGGGATGGACAAGAGAGGTGGGTTGGTGTTGGGAAGAAGAGAAATGAGGAAATGGTTGCCATCCTTGTGGTCTCTAATTTACTTTGTTCTATACTCAGAGTGGCATGTGGAAGATCTGACTGAATATTGCAGTCATGCTCAGCTTTGTATGCAGGGAGCAAAGGTTTGCCACTCATTTCACACCAACAGTTCTCTTGGGGAGTTTGGAAATGAGATGCAGAAATAAAATTTCCTGCACTCCCTCTTGCCTTTTACTTCCCCCCATGTGCCCTTGGTAAGCCCTAAGCTCGTTTTCCACACCTGCATCAGTGTGGCTCCAGATGTTCTGGGCCAAGGAGCCCCTGGGCTGGGGGAGCAGCACTTGACTGCAGAGGGAAAGGGAGCTGGAGGGAACAGCCCCAGAGTCAGTGCCAGGACAGGTGACCACAGCTGAAGGAAAGGCCAAGGCAGGCAGGGATGCTCTGAACATCCCTCACCGAATCCTCCACTTCTGGAAACAATGGCAGTGCAGACAGTTTTGGGGTCAGTCCCTTCTTCCCGGTAACAATTGGCAGGACCCGAGGAAATGGTTTCAAAAAGCACCAGGGAAGGATTAGACTGGGCATTAGGAATAATTTATTTACAGAAACGGTGATGGTTGTTTGGGACATGCTGCCCAGAGGAGTGGTGGGGTCACCATTCCTGCAGGGAATTCAAACGCTGTGTGGATGTGGCATTGTGCTCATAGTTTAATGTTGGGGTTGGCATTCCTGGGGGAATGGTTGGACTCAATATTCTTAGTGGCATTTTCCAACATCAGAAATGTTATGGGTCTGATTTCTGAGAGGGAAAGTCACCAGTGAACCAGGCAGGGACCCCAGCTGCTCCCAAGAAACCCCTGCAGCAGCAGGACACGCACACACGGCCCAGCCCTGCAATGCCAAAGTGCTCGTCTTTATTCAAGCCAGGAAAAGCAGCCCCTGCCCCAAAGACACCGGGGCTGGCACCACAGGGCTCCAACCCAGCAGCACCCAGCAGGAGCAGCTGCCACTGCTGCTGGCAGCCCAACTGGGCTTGGGACAGGCACGGAGGGCAGGGGACATCAGCAGATGGGGACATCAGCAGAAGGGGACATCAGCAGATGGGTCCAGCAGCCAGAAGTAAGGTCCATGTCCTCCTTGGGAATTTCATGGTTTCAAACCCAGCGACTGTAAGAAAACAGACAAGCACATCACCTGTTTAAACATTTCCCTGCCACTCTCTCTCCTGCCCTGCAATGCCCAGGGTGAGGTGCAGCAGAGTCAGGCTCAGGGGAGGACCTTGTGCAGTCCTTAGTGCAGGCAGGTTGGACCTGGGCTATCTCAGTGCTGGCAGCCCTGGCTCCAGGGCTGTGCAGATGAAGGAAAACCAGG
Organism: Fringilla coelebs; assembly: GCF_963513975.1. Classification (NCBI taxonomy): domain Eukaryota; kingdom Metazoa; phylum Chordata; class Aves; order Passeriformes; family Fringillidae; genus Fringilla; species Fringilla coelebs. Next base: position 4,204,774 of record NC_140030.1, read on the forward strand.
ATCATGTCCCCAGGACTGCCCATGGACTCTGAAGGCATCAGTCCCTGGTGGCTTTGGTGAGAGTAGAGGCCTTGGCTGACCTGGGGCTGCTGCAGCCTCACTCAGGGCTGCTCCAAACCTCCCAAAAACGTGTACATTCTCTTTTAGATTTCTTCCACTAATTCTATGTTAGAGTGAAATTTTTAAGAGATTAGGGGAAAAAAGAGAGGAATGTCTTTCTACATACAGGGATCTGGTCCTTACCTTTTGCAGCACAGACTGACAGATGAACATCTTCCAATAGGTTTTGTCTGGGAAATACAGCCGTCAAAGCTGCAGAATCCCCCTCGGCGCCTGCATCGAGCTGCATTCCCTGTTTCCATGAAGAAAAGCAGACCCAGATATTACAGCAATAATCCAGGAGAGCAGGGTGTGCTTGCAGCCCTGCTGGCAGGCAGGAACTCCTCAACTCCCACACCCCTGTTTATTTCCCTGGGATGTCTCCAACCCAACACAGTGTCCACCTGGAATCTCAAGAACCTCCTCTGGCCCCTGACACCTTCTCATCATTCCCATAAACACGATCACTTCCAAGGACACTGAATTCCCCCTGAAGCAGGCTCATACTTTCCAACAATTCCCCTCTTCCCCTCTTACCTGCAGCACCCTGGACGAACAGGAGGATCAGGGGAAAGAGCAGGAGTAGGATCTTCATGGCTGCTGCCTCTCCTGAGGCATCAGAGAGCTGCAAAGGGGACACCAAAGCAATGGGGACAGGCAGGACCCTGACTGGGTAGGATTCTAGAAGGAGACCCCACACTCACCGGCCTGGAGAAGGTCTGGGTGTTCAGGCAGCAGCAAAGCCAGCAGGAATGGCTGTGTGCAGATGCCCCTGGGGCCAGGGAATGCTGCAGTGCCCCAAACACGCTGGGTTTATAGCAGTGCTGGAGGGTGGGACAGGCCCCAGTTGCTGCTGCTGGCACAAGTGGCCTGGGCCAACCCGGGAGTGCCCCATGGGTGTGGGGGTGCTGGGGCTGGCCCTGGTCCCTCCCTACTGTGGGGGCAGAGACTGAGGGGCCTCCTGGGGCTGTTGCAATCAATGTCACCATTGTCCCCATGCAACACCTCTTGTGACACCCCTGGCACAGCGGCACCGGGCTGTGGGGCCAGCAGGGAAATCCTTGGGATGGGCACAGGAACTGGGGGGTGCAGGCACCAAGGACATGTGGGACTGGCAGGACCAGCACAGGGATCCCAATTCCCCAGAGGGAGCATCTGCAGGGCAGCCCCACCACAGGCACCCCAGCCAGCCTGGCCCAGCAGGCAGTGCCAGGCTCAGCGTGCCCAAAGCACGGCCAGGCAGGAGCATCCCCAGGGACACAGGCGCTGCTCAGCCCCAGCTCCATGCCCAGGGCCTTCTGCTGCCACCAAGGCAGGGGCAGCCCCAGGGCCAGCAGGCACAGCAGCCCTGCAGCAGCAGCAGGACACGCACACACGGCCCAGCCCTGCAATGCCAAAGTGCTCGTCTTTATTCAAGCCGGGAAAAGCAGCCCCTGCCCCAAAGACACCGGGGCTGGCACCACAGGGCTCCAGCCCAGCAGCACCCAGCAGGAGCAGCTGCCACTGCTGCTGGCAGCCGAGCTGCACATGGGACAGGCAGGGAGGGCAGGGGACATCAGCAGATGGGGACATCAGCAGATGGGCACATCAGGAGGTGATTTTCAGGAGCCAGAAGCGAGGGGATGTCTTGCTTGGGAATTTCAGGGTCTCAACCCCAAACACTGTAAGAAGAGAGGAAACAAGCACATCACCTGGTGTGGTTTTTCTTGCTCCTCTTTATCCATTCCTCCTGCAAGGAAAACGAGCAGAGGAGGATTGCACTCAGCCTACAGAGGCCAACTCCAGCTGTTACAGATATCAGGAGTGGGATCCTGTGCCTCTCACTATTGCACCAACAGCCTTCCCATTTGAGCAACTGAGCCTTCCCATTTGGGCAACAGAACAACAATTGCCAGTGAGTAAACTTTGTGGGGCTAAAGGAGTGTAGGGTACTACTGGTGTACTTGGGGCTACTTCAGCCCTACTCAGGGCAGGTCCAAACCAAAAATCTTCTCCTTTCCTTTCTTGGCTTTTGCCTCTGAGCATGAATGCATGAAGGTGTGAAGTAGGAGCAGGTTGAAAGACAATAATAACTTTATCCATGAGCAGGAGGAAACCCTTTCCAGAACTTACAGTTTGCAGCAGTGACTCAGTGTTGAACAAACTCCCACATATTTGTAGGGGAAACGACAGCCCCCCAGAGCACAAAATCCTCCTCGTCGGATGCACTTGTCACGTTTTCCTGCTGCCAGGGAAAATCACGCACAGGGAAATAGTTAAAACAGCAGCCTGGGAGAAGAGTGTGTGACTGCACTTTTCCCTCTTCCCCTCTTACCTGCAGCACCTGGGACCAACAGGAGGAACAAGGGGAGGAGCAGGAACAGGATTCTCATGGCTGATGCTTCTCACAGGACTTCACAGAGTTGCATAGTGGACACACCAAAGGCCCTGGACATTACAGCACACACTAAAGTTCTAAATTGCAGAGGGACTGTCACAAATGGCCTGTTCCAACAGTGGATCTCAGGGGCTTTAGGATTTCCTGGGAGCAGCTGGGGAAGTGCTGGACTGTTGGGCAATTTCCATCACCTTATTCTCTATGAATTCTCTTAAGGGACATATGTGACAAGTAATGCCTGATTCTTGCACTAGCAGCCAAATCAGAATTCCAAGACTAGTGGAAAACAAGCAGAATATTAACCCTTGGAAGCTCTACTCCCTCAGGCCAATCCAACACTTCTGTCTGGAGGAGAAATACATATTTCTGCTGAGATAGAGCCAAGGGTGGAACAAGAAAGATTTTAAAATGCAGCTATCAGATGAAACATGTTGCTGCTGCCTTTATTCTCACAATTCTGCCTCTCCTTCTCCAAGAGACAAAGCAGAGTTGGTCTGTCAGAAGGGGCTCATGTCAGCACTCAACACAAAGCCAACAGTCAAACAAGAATTGAGAACTGACCTGGGTTGTGGAGTTGAGGGAAATTCATGTCCCTGGAGATGTCCACCACTTGGTGAAGGAGGTTCCTCCCTATCACTATGGTCAATAGAACCATAGAATGGTTTGGGATGAAGAGACCCCTTATAGCAACTTTAGTTCCAACACATTTTAAAATGAGCAGGTTCAGCTACATCACAGAACCGTAGTGTGGTTGTGGACAAAAAATCCTTCCATGTTAATAGAAGCTGGAAAGAATGGAAAGCATCTGTACTGCTGCTTGAATAGCATCTCCCTACTTTATCCAGAACAGTCTCCAGGTGCCCCAGAAAAAGAAGCCTCAGAGAACTTCCTCCAGCCCCAAGACACATTCCAAGTCCCAGATGAAGGCAGGAAACCCAGGTTTACTTCCAGCATATTCTGGGCTCTGATAATCACTTGACTCATAGAGAAAATTTGTACTCTTTCTTAAAAAAGCTCAAGTGACCTCCAATGCTCACATGGACACTTGCAACAGTTTGTAAATAACAGAGTGTCAGGAGGAGAGAGGCGTAATGGGCAGCTGTCCTCAAGAGACCCCACAGCCACCTACCTGAAGAGGATCTTGGTGCTCAAGCTGCAACAGGAATGGCTGTGTGCAGATGGCCTTGGGGCCAGGGAATGCTGCAGTGCCCCAAACACGCTGGGTTTATAGCAGTGCTGGAGGGTGGGACAGGCCCCAGTTGCTGCTGGCACAAGTGGCCTGGGCCAACCCGGGAGTGCCCCATGGCTGTGGGGGTGCTGGGGCTGGCCCTGGTCCCTCCCTACTGTGGGGGCAGAGGCTGAGGGGCCTCGTGGGGCTGTTGCAATCAATGTCACCGTTGTCCCCATGCAACACCTCTTGTGACACACGCGTACAGCGGCACCGGGCTGTGGGGCCAGCAGGGAAATCCTTGGGATGGGCACAGGAACTGGTGGGTGCAGACACCAGGGACATCTGGGACTGGCAGGACCAGCACAGGACTCCCAATTCCCCAGAGGGAGCATCTGCAGGGCAGCCCCACCACAGGCACCCCAGCCAGCCTGGCCCAGCAGGCAGTGCCAGGCTCAGCGTGCCCAAAGCACGGCCAGGCAGGAGCATCCCCAGGGACACAGGCGCTGCTCAGCCCCAGCTCCATGCCCAGGGCCTTCTGCTGCCACCAAGGCAGGGGCAGCCCCAGGGCCAGCAGGCACAGCAGCCCTGCAGCAGCAGCAGGACACGCACACACGGCCCAGCCCTGCAATGCCAAAGTGCTCGTCTTTATTCAAGCCGGGAAAAGCAGCCCCTGCCCCAAAGACACCGGGGCTGGCACCACAGGGCTCCAGCCCAGCAGCACCCAGCAGGAGCAGCTGCCACTGCTGCTGGCAGCCCAGCTGGGCTTGGGACAGGCACGAAGGGCAGGGGACATCAGCAGATGGGGACATCAGGAGATGGGGACATCAACTGATAGGACAGGAGCAGATGGGTCCAGGAGCCAGAAGTGTGGGCCATGTCCTGCTTGAGAATTTCAGGATTTCATCCCCAGACACTGTAAGAAGAAAGGAGACAGGCACATACCTGGTGTAACTTTCCCTGCCACTCTCTGCCCTGCCCTGCAGTGCCCAGGGTGAGGTGCAGCAGAGTCAGGCTCAGGGGAGGACCTTGTGCAGTCCTTAGTGCAGGCAGGTTGGACCTGGGCTATCTCAGGCTATCCCCTGGCTCCAGGGCAGTGCAGATGCAGCAAGACCTGGATCATGTCCTCGGTACTGTCCAAGGACAGGGAATGTTTCCCTCTTTGGCGGCTTTCTTAAATGGGGAGACCGTGGCTGACCTGGGGCTGCTGCAGCCCCTCTCAGGGCAGTTGCAAGCACCTTCCCTTCTCTCCATTCAGCTCTGCCTTCAATCCTTAAGGGCCCTGAACTTTTAGCCACTCCAGGACTCCTAAACAACTTCTGCCTGACAGTAGCTTTTGTAATTCCAAAACTTACCTTTTGCAGCAATGGAAGAACCTGGAACATTTTCCTTTGATGACAAAGGGGTACCTGCAGCTCAAAAATCCACAGTACCCATTTTCTTTCAGACACTCTTTCTTGTTTGTTGGTGCCAAGGAGGATCCTGATCAACGAAACAGGTCAAAGTGAGTGGGGTATAAATATCAAAAATGTGTCTGGTTCCAGAGCAGGTGTGGCTGGCTCTGGCTCCCAGTCTTGTATGGGAACTGAGCACCAAAAACAACATCCTAAACTCTCTAGTCTGAGTTCATTTTTTCTACAGCAACATGTCCATGTGGGGAAACTCAGAAGGAAAGATCAGCAAGAGCGAGAGGAGTTGCTGTGCTGGATCCTCAGCTGACCAGACCTTCCTCACAGCAAGTCCCTCCCAAATGTTATAAACACCTGAGAACTGTGGTCACTTAGCAGGACCTGGAAAAGCCCTCTGCTGGGTGTTCCCACCTCAGCCATCTCCCCTCTGTCCCTCTCACCTGCAGCACTGTGCACCAGCAGGAGGAACAAGGGGAAGAGCAGGTAGAGGATCCGCATGGCTGATGCCTGTCCTGGGTCTTCTCAGGGCTGCAGAGGGAGCACAGCAAGAACCAAAGCAGGGTCAAGGATTTAGGGGAATCCTTGTGCCTGGAGAGGCCAAGCTAAATGAAGACTTATCCAATTCTTGTCTATTCCCAAAGCCAGCCCAAAGCTTGCTGCCCAAACACCCTGCACAACCCCCTCTGCTTTCCTGAAGTCGGGAAAGTCTTCCCAGCTCTGCTGGCAAGTATCCATCTTCAACTCCAGGGCATTCCCGGAATCCCAGCCTGCCCCTCCCCATCCCTGTGCAGCACTGACCCAGGAAGGAGCAAGAGGGCAGGGAAGTGCCTTGGTGGGCTGGGAGTGGCTCCCCAGTGACCTACCTGAGAAAGGTGTTGGTTCAGAGCACACCAAGGTCTGTCTGTGACAAACCAAGCTGGAATCCCTTGGGTGAAGAGTCCAGCTCAGGGAGTGTCCCTGTGCCCCAAACACGCCGGTTTTTCCCTGTTTCCAGGGGGTGGGGCAGAGCCTTCCTGCTGCTGGCACAAGTGGCCTGGGCCAACCCAGGAGTGCCCCATGGCTGTGGGGGTGCTGGGACTGGCCCTGGTCCCTCCCTACTGTGGGGGCAGAGGCTGAGGGGCCTCCTGGGGCTGTTGCAATCAATGTCACCGATGTCCCCATGCAACACCTCTTGTGACACCCCTGGCACAGCGGCACCGGGCTGTGGGGCCAGCAGGGAAATCCTTGGGATGGGCACAGGAACTGGTGGGTGCAGGCACCAGCAGTGAAGTCCTGGGGGAGCAGAATCCTTCTTGCATGGGCTCACAGGACCAATTCTACAGTTTTTTGGGTTGGAAGAGACCTGAAAGATCATGTCCTTCCACCCCTGGTCATGGGCAGGGACCCTTTCATTATCCCAGGTTATTCCAAGGCCCATCTAACCTGGCCTTAAACAGTTAAAGGAATCCAGGGGCAGCCGCAGCCTCTCTGGGCAACTGGGGCTAACACCTCACCACTATCACAGAGAAGGATTCCTTCCTAATATATCTGATTTAAACTCTGTCAAGGTGAAAATATCTCCTTCTCTCCAATCCTTTGTCTTTCCTACTCCATTGAACAACCAGCTGGTGTGGGATGTGTAAATATTCAGAGTATGAAAGAAAAATATTTGGAAATGTGATGAACATCTGATTAGACAACAGGTCTGTGCACCTGCCATGTCTGGGGGATAAGCAGGGTTCCCTCTCAAGGCGTTTCACATAAAATGAGAGCAACACCAGGATAGATGGCAAGTTCTGTAAACCAGGGGGTCCAAAAAAACGTGCCTCCTTCTAATGCCAACCAAACTGAAGAAATACAAGCTGGATGCAGCCATCACTTGTGAATCCAGTGAGTTTGATGCCAGCCATGCCACTGGGAGAAGTGACAGTCCTTGCCAGGCAGGAGGGTCTGTGCCATGTGACCAAGTTGGCAGCTCCTTCTCCAGGTGCTTGGCAGGGCAATTTGGTCCCCCCAAACTACAAGGAGCGAGGGGCTGGGGATTTCCAAGCAGAACATCTTTGCATTTTCTGCTTCACAACTCTGAGATGTGAAGTCACAGTGACAAGGTGACAATCATAAAAAATGTGGGAGAGGGATTCTGGATGCTCAGCAGAAGCAGAGGCAGCACCTCTGGATATGGGGCACAACATCACTGATGGTGGGATCACTGGGAGGGCTTCTTGAAGGGACTCAGAAAAGGTTCCACTCTGAGCCAGAGCAGCAGATTGGTGCTGGCTTCCAGTGAGCAGGGTCTGTGTCTGTGTCCCTGCATGTGTCCCTGTGTCTCTGGATGTGTCCAGCAAACCACAGCCCCACAGGGTCCTTGCACCAGGCAGGATGACGCAAAGCCCTGGGCTGGGAATCCTTGTCAGACATGTCACAAGAGGAAACCAAAGCCCCGTTTTCTCTGGTGCAGGGGGAGAAACAGGAGAAGGAACTTTTGGGCTACTGGTGACTCCAGCCTGGCCTCTGTGGTCTTTCCCTCCTGATGCTACAGGCAACAGCAGAAAAATAATAAAAATTGAAAGCATGTAAAAATGAAGGATTAAGATGATGCTGCCATGAAGCTGTGCTATGGATACTGAGTATTCCATACAGAAATAATGCAGATGTAAGAGGAAAAAGAAAACCTTTTGGTTCAGGCATTTATTTTATAGCCATTAAACTCATGAGTCCCATGTGAGTGGCTGTGCCATGCTCCCTGAGGTTCTTCACTGGCATCCTTTTAAGGAATGGCTCCTGCTGCAGGTTTTGCTGCTGGGACTGGAGCTGGGAACTTGTAACAAAGCTGAGGCTATTTTAGGGAAGAAGCTTTGCCCGGTATGTCCCCACTTCCCTGTCCTTGTATTTCTGACATAGAAGTAGAGTCTGGAGAACAGAATGATGCCTGGGCCTGTAAACACCAGGACAATGTTCCTGTTCCCCCAGAGGGAGCATCTGCAGGGCAGCCCCACCACAGGCACCCCAGCCAGCCTGGCCTAGCAGGCAGTGCCAGGCTCAGCGTGCCCAAAGCACAGCCAGGCAGGAGCATTCCCAGGGACACAGGCGCTGCTCAGCCCCAGCTCCATGCCCAGGGCCTTCTGCTGCCACCAAGGCAGTGGCAGCCCCAGGGGCAGCAGGCACAGCAGCCCTGCAGCAGCAGCAGGACACGCACACACGGCCCAGCCCTGCAATGCCAAAGTGCTCGTCTTTATTCAAGCCAGGAAAAGCAGCCCCTGCCCCAAAGACACCGGGGCTGGCACCACAGGGCTCCAGCCCAGCAGCACCCAGCAGGAGCAGCTGCCACTGCTGCTGGCAGCCCAGCTGGGCATGGGACAGGCAGGGAGGGCAGGGGACATCAGGAGATGGGGACATCAGCAGATGGGGACATCAGCAAATGGGACATCAGGAGATGGGTCCAGGAGACAGAAGCGTGGGCCGTGTCCTGCTTTAGAATTTCAGGGTTTCATCCCCAGCGACTGTAAGAATAAACAGACAAGCACATAACCGGGTGTAACTTTCCCTGCCACTCTCTCCCCTCCCCTGCAATGCCCAGGCAACAGAGTCAGGCTCAGGGGAGGAACTTGTGCAGTCCTTAGTGCAGGCAGGTTGGACCTGGGCTATCTCAGTGCTGGCAGCCTTGGTTCCAGGTCTGTACAGATGCAACCAGACCTGGATCATGTCCTCAGTGCTGCCATGTGACAGGGAATGTTTTTCTCTTTGGTGGCTTTTGTGAGTCCCCTGCAGAACGTGAATGAGCCCCCTGGGACTGGGGAAAATGGGGAGGCCCTGGCTGACCTGGAGCTGTTGCTGCCCCTCTCAGATATCTCCAAGCACCTTGCCTTCCTTCCCCTCACCTCTGCATTCAACCATCAGGGGCACCAAGCCTTTAGCTACTCAAGGGCTTTAAACACCTTCTGCCATGACCGCAGCTTTTGTAATTCTAAAACTTACTTTTTGCAGCAAAAGAAGAACGTGGAACACCTTCCTATAATGACAAAGGGGAAATTGCACTTCACAAAGCCACAGTATCCATTTACTCGCTGACATTCTTCCCTGTTAGTTGGCTCCAAGGAGGATCCTGATCAGTGAAACAGGTCAAAGTGAGTGTGGTATAAATGCCAAAAATGTGTCTGGTTCCAGAGCAGCTGCTCTGGGTCCCAGTCTTGTATGGGAACTGAGCACCAAAAACAACATCCTAAACTCTCTAGTCAGAGTTCATTTTTTCTACAGCAACATTTCCGTGTGGTCAAACTCAGAGGGAGAGATCAGCATGAGCTACAGGATTTGCTGTGCTGGATCCTCAGCTGACCAGACCTTCCTCACAGCAAGTCCCCCCAAAAGTTATAAATACCTGAGAACTGTGGTGGCTTACCAGGACCTGGAAAAGCCCTCTGGTGGGTGTTCCCACCTCAGCCATCTCCCCTCTGTCCCTCTCACCTGCAGCACTGTGCACCAGCAGGAGGAACAAGGGGAAGAGCAGGTAGAGGATCCGCATGGCTGATGCCTGTCCTGGGTCTTCTCGGGGCTGCAGAGGGAGCACAGCAAGAACCAAAGCAGGGTCAAGGATTTAGGGGAATCCTTCTGCCTGGAGAGGCCAAGCAAAATGAAGTCTTATCCAAGTCTTGTCCATTCCCAAAGCCAGCCCAAAGCTTGCTGCCCAAACACCCTGCACAACCCCCTCTGCTTTCAGTCAGTCTGCTTTCAGTCAGGAAACTCTTCCCAGCTCCACTGGCAAGTATCCATCCTCAACTCCAGGGCATTCCCCGGATTCCCAGCCTGCCCCTCCCTATCCCTGTGCAGCACTGACCCAGGAAGGAGCAAGAGGGCAGGGAAGTGCCTTGGTGGGCTGGAAGTGGCTCCCCTGTGACCTACCTGAGAAAGGTGTTGGTTCAGAGCAGACCAAGGTCTGTCTGTGACAAACCAAGCTGGAATCCCTTGGGTGAAGAGTCCAGCTCAGGGAGTGTCCCTGTGCCCCAAACACGCCAGTTTTTCCCTGTTTCCAGGGGGTGGGGCAGAGCCTTCCTGCTGCTGGCACAAGTGGCCTGGGCCAACCCGGGAGTGCCCCATGGCTGTGGGGGTGCTGGGGCTGGCCCTGGTCCCTCCCTGCTGCAGGGGCAGAGGCTGAGGGGCCTCCTGGGGCTGTTGCAATCAATGTCACCATTGTCCCCATGCAACACCTCTTGTGACACACGCGGCACAGCGGCACCGGGCTGGGCTGGAGAGGAATGGGATGGACAAGGCAGAGTGATTCATGCTGGAAAGAGTAGAAATGTGGAAATGGTTTGCTTCTTTGCATTCTTTCATTTCATTGATGTTATAAATACTCAGAGTGGGATGTGGAAGATCAGACTGAATATTGCAAATGTGCTCTGCTTTGTACAGTGAAAGATTTGCCACTCATTTCACCTCAACAGCCTTGCCTGCATAGTTTGTAGAGAAGAGGAACAAAATAAAATTTCAGGTTTAGCACAGGGGAAGGAAAGGCCACAGCAGGCAGGGTTAATATGAAGATCCCTCACTAAACTATCCAGTTCTAGAGAACAACGTCAACAGAAAGTTTTTGGTGCTCTCTTCTCACAGGTAACAACTGACCAGAGCAAATATCCATAATCAGCACCAGGCAAGGATTCAATTTGGTATTAGGAGGAGTTTCTTTGCAGAATCAGTAGTCAGCTTTGTGACAGGCTGCCCAGGGCACTGGTGGAATTACCAACTCTGGAGTATTTAAAAACCATCTGGATGTGGCACTTAGGGAATTGGTTTAGTGGTTCACTTGGCAGTGCTGGGTCAATGGCTGCACTCAAGGAGCTTAAAGGGCCTTTCCAACATCACTAATTCTATGACTCTGTGATTCCTGGGAGAGCAATCTGTCCCTGAGCCAGGCAGGGTCCCATTACTCTTCTACCCACAAGTACATGGATACACATGTGTTGTGAACCATTCAAATGCCAGTGCTCGAGGTTTGCTCTGCAGACAGGGTAAGGCCCCTGCCTTTCATGGACCAGAGAATTGTCACTCCAGACTGCCTGAGATGGGCAGAGAGGCCAGGACATTTTGCATACTCCCATGGCCAAAAAAATGTATTCATTTCCAGAACAGTGGCACCTTTCAACAGGTCACCCAGCCCGAGATGCGAACACCTTCCTCCCGCTCCTGTTTGCTGGGATGGGGTGTGGAGCAGCACAGCCGCAGCAGGGAGGGCTGTGGTGCTGGAACAGGACAAGGACAAGGAGGAGCAGCAGGGACAGCTCCTGTGAGTCACCATGGCCATGCCCACTCCAGGGACACAGCCCCCAGCACAGCTCTGCACAAGAAGCCATGGTTGTCAGGGACAAGGGACATCTGGTAGGGACTGGTAGGACCAGCACAGGGATCCCAATTCCCCAGAGGGAGCATCTGCAGGGCAGCCCCACCACAGGCACTCCAGCCAGCCTGGCCCAGCAGGCAGTGCCAGGCTCAGCGTGCCCAAAGCACGGCCAGGCAGGAGCATCCCCAGGGACACAGGCGCTGCTCAGCCCCAGCTCCATGCCCAGGGCCTTCTGCTGCCACCAAGGCAGGGGCAGCCCCAGGGGCAGCAGGCACAGCAGCCCTGCAGCAGCAGCAGGACACGCACACACGGCCCAGCCCTGCAATGCCAAAGTGCTCGTCTTTATTCAAGCCGGGAAAAGCAGCCCCTGCCCCAAAGACACCGGGGCTGGCACCACAGGGCTCCAGCCCAGCAGCACCCAGCAGGAGCAGCTGCCACTGCTGCTGGAAGCCCAGCTGCACATGGGACAGGCACGGAGGACAGGGGACATCAGCAGATGGGGACATCAGCAGATGGATCCAGCAGCCAGAAGCATGGGGCATGTCCTGCTTGGGAATTTCAGGGTTTCAAACCCAGTCACTGTAAGAAGAAAACAGACAAGCACATCACCTGGTGTAACTTTCCCTGCCACTTTCTCCCCTGCCCTGCAATGCCCAGGGTGAGGTGCAGCAGAGTCAGGCTCAGGGGAGGTGAGGTGCAGTCCTTAGTGCAGGCAGGTTGGACCTGGGCTCAGTGCTGGCAGCGCTGGCTCCAGGACTGTGCAGACGCAGCAAGTTTGGGATCATGTCCCCAGTGTTGCCCAAGGACAGGAAATGTTTCCCTCTTTGGTGGTTTTGGTGAGTGGGGAGGCCCTGGCTGTCCTTTGTCTCCTTCTGCCCCACTCAGGACAGCTCCAAACCCCCAAAGAAAAGACTTTCCCCTTCCTTCTTGAGCATCTCTCTCAAAGCATAAATGCAGGAGAGTATTTATCATGAATTGTCATGAAAGAAATATTAAACAGATTCTTCTGTGGGAAAAAGGGAAAACTCTCCCCAGCCAGGAAATCCAGATCTTACCTTTTGCAGCACACTTCCATGTCTGAACATCTTCCAATAGTTCTTAGAGGGGGGCGACATCTTACAGAAGAACAAATTCCTCCTCTTTCTTTGCATTGAATTCTACTCCCTATTTCCATGGGGAAAGTCACACACAGGATAATTACAGCAAAAATCTGGCAGCGTGTGGTGTGCTTGCAGTCCGGCTGGCAGGCAGGGACTCCTCACATCCCACATCCCTGTCCTGCCTGTGCCATGATTCATGTGGCCTCTGATGAAAAGTTGCTGTCTAGCCCTTGCAGGGATCATCCCTTGGAGTGATGAGGATTTGAGGCACTCAGTGGATGAACCACTGGGTAAGAAGTGTCACTTTTGTGCTCCAGGAAACCCCCCCATCCAAACAACCCCTGGGGCTCTCTGCCATCCCTCTGCAGGGCAAGAGACTCCTAAACAGGAATAGCTGGGTGCAGGCTTGGAGCCTGAAACCAAACCCCTTCCTCACAGAACAGGTCAGGCTTCTTTCCCATTGGGTCTCTCCACCCCAAATCAGTGTCCAGCTGGGAACTCACTCAAAAACCAGCTTTGAGCTTGATACCCCATTACCTTCTCATCATTCCCACCAACACTGTAGCTTCCAGAGACATGGAATTCCCACTGGTGAAGGCTCACACTTTCCCACTTTTCCCCTCTTCCCATCTCACCTGCAGCACCCTGGATCAACAGGAGGAGCAGGGGGAAGAACAGGAACAGGATCTTCATGGCTGCTGCCTCTCCTGGGTCTTCACAGGGCTGCAGAGGGGACACCAAGGCAATGAGGACAGGCAGGACCCTGAGTGGGGCAGGAGCCTGGGCTCTGTGCTTCACCAAACTGTGGCTGCTTCCAGCCAGAGCTGATGATGTTTCCTCTACCTTTGTCTTTAAAACAATCCTTAGGTCTATGCCACCCTTCAATACCAGTAGTATTACACTATGTCTAGTGTAATATGTATGTCTTGTCTGGGGTATTACAGTATGTCTTGCGTAATATGTATGTTTTGTATAGGAAATTGATAATCTAAGAGGATTCATCCCCATGACCTCCCTCAGAGGTCTTCCAAAGACCTTTACTCAGAACACAGACCTGAGGCCAAGTTGCCAATTCAAACCAAATAGAAGACCAGTGAGATTTGGGAGAGGCAGATAAAATTGCTTTTGGAATTGGAATTACTGAAAGCCTGAAATGATGGCAAATCGCCATCCTGCTGTGGGAGTAGAATCTCCTTCCTTTCCAAGGGAAAGTCCCCATTCCCACAGCAAAGATCTTGTCTCCCTACTGCAGCTTAAAGCACCTTTCCAGTCTCTCCTGTACTTAGGAAACTTCAGGTTCATTTTCCACAAATTCCTAGACTCACCTGAAGGTTTTTATTCTCTTTCCAGCGTCGCAGTTTAACGAAGTCTGGTTTTCGGTTGGGGCGCGGTCCACAGGCCGTGGGGGTGATTCCCTGTGGAGACCCGGTAGAACCAATCAGCTGGCTAGTTTTGAAGATTGACACCCGGTTCAACCACTTAAAAGAGTTGAACACGCCTCCATGAAGACACATTTAAAAACGAACAAAGGCCGGAGAAGTTCTTTGGGGTTCTGGCCTTTGAACAGGAAACTGGCCGGGCCCGGCAGGCCCTGTGTGGGGCCGGCCTTGTGTGGCTCAGCAGGCATGGCTGAGATTTCTGCCCTCTGAGGGGTGGTGAGCAGGCGGAGATTTCTGCTCTCTGAGGGGTGGTGAGCAGGTGAGATTTCTGCCCCCTGAGGGGTGGTGAGCAGGTGAGATTTCTGCTCTCTGAGGGGTGGTGAGCAGGTGAGATTTCTGCTCTCTGAGGGGTGGTGAGCAGGTGAGATTTCTGCCCTCTGAGGGGTGGTGAGCAGGTGAGATTTCTGCCCCCTGAGGGGTGGTGAGCAGGTGAGATTTCTGCCCTCTGAGGGGTGGTGAGCAGGTGAGATTTCTGCCCTCTGAGGGGTGGTGAGCAGCTGCCGAGCCCTCAGCAGGGAGCCTGCCAGGCCCTGTCCTCGTGGGGCAGCTCGGCCCCTTCCCAGCGGGGCTGGGCCTCTTTCCTGGCTGTGAAAAACACCAATCACTTGTTTTTAAAATTTTAAAAGTTTAATAGCAATAAAATGGTTCTAAAAATAATATTATAATTAGAGTAATAATAATTTGGATAATTTGGATTAGGACAATATGAGACAATAGAAACAAAGAATTACAGACAGTCCAGGTACCTTTCTGGGCAACATAATCCCAAAAAAGGACACACTCTAACAGAGGATTAACCCTTAAAAACAATAACCTGTTGCATATTCATACACCTTATACATGATGCATAAACTCCATTCAAACAAAGGAGTCTGTCTAGTCAGTGTCAGCTTCTTCATCTTAATCCTGACGGTGTTTTCATGGCTGAGTGAGGCAGGAAGAAATTAGTTTCTTCTGATAAGGGAGCAATAAATTCTCTTTCTCTGAAAGATTTAGGTGGCCTGTGCCTGCTGTGTTGGTGCGAGTCCTTTCTTTAAAAAAATCTTACATAGCATAGTTTTTATTTTAGCATTATGTTGTAACCTAAAACTATATTTAACACATTACTTAAGAAAATTAATACAGCATAACTTTCTAACATAATACATATAATATTCATTTTAATGTTTGCAAAAAGCCAATCATAAAATACTCATTTTTCACACCAGCAGAGCCCCCAGGTCCTTTTTTCCAGCAGCACTGCTGGGCCATGCCAGCTGGGGGCTATTGTGGCGCTCACATTCTCTGGAAAAATCCCTTCGCCCAGGATTTTTCTCCTGGGAAGCTGAGAAGCCTCAGAGAAAAGGGAAACAATTCTTATTCCATTTGCTACTCCTGTGTTGTGCTCACATGAGGAATGTGTTTGGAGATTGTTTACCCACAGGTGATAGTTTCATTGGATCCTGGTGAGTTGTTTTCACTCTTTGGCCAATCAGTGCCAAGCTGTGTTGGGACTCTGGCGAGACTCAAGTGTTTTTGTTATTATCTTTTTAGCCTTCTGTAAGTATCCTTTCTGTATTCTTTAGTATAGTATAGTTTAGTTATTCTTTAATATAATATAGTATCATAAAGTAAAAAATTAGCTTTCTGAGAGCATGGAATCAGATTCATCATTCCTTCCTTCATCGGGGATCCCAGCAAATACAGATATAGCAAATAGGCTATACTAGGGGCAGCCATGGAGCCAGGACCAGCATCAGCTGCTGTTGGCACTGGGGGTGGTCCCGAGGCCAGGAGCAGCTGGAGCCAGGACTGTCCACATGGCCACCACTGTCCTGGACTGGGAGCGGCCCCATGGCCAGGACTGTGTGGCCAAAATCGGCACAACCAGGACAATGGCTCACGGGCTGTGGCTGCCTTGGCATGGCTCCCAATGAACTTTGTTTAGCTGCTTTTAGCCAGCCATGCTGTAGACAGAAGGACTCTCAGAATCTCTGTGGTCGAGATGACCCTGAGGTGTTAGAAAGTCTCTTTTTCCCAGCCCCAAGATCGACAAAGGAGTCAGGATTCTTTGGCTGTGGTTTTCAAGGTTGTTTATTTTCTGTTCTCTATAACGCTCTTTTTCTGACCTGCTGAAGTCTGTTTAGCAAGTCAGTCCGTGGCACACTGACCGCCTTCAGGGCAGTGTTATCTTTTTGTACTAAAAACTATGTGTACATTATTTATAATAGTTTTCCAATACCTATCACCTATGCTAGACAGTTTCTACTCTATACCAATCCGAAAGTGCCACCATCACCCAGAAAATGGAGGCTAAGAAGAAAGAAGGATGGCATGCCCAAATCCCTTCATCTTGGCTTCTGAACCCCCATTCTAAAAACCTCAAAATTTTACTTTTTCACCCCATGACAAACTATTCTATTTAAACTCTTGTGGCTTGTAAATCTTCACACAAAGTTGGTAATTTTCCCCATGGGTTAAAATCAAAGGCACAGGTGTCTTTTGCCCCGTGCCAAGGTCTCTGAGCCCCCAGCCAGGGGCTCGAGCCCTTTCAGGGCAGCCAGAGGGATGTCCTGGGTTCCAACAAAAGACAAAACCAGCAGCAGCAGCTTTTCTTGTTTTTGACATTTTGCATGAAGAAAAGTGCTGAGTAGAGCTGGGGACCAGCACAGCTCACACAGTGTCAGTGGAGACCTTGTGACCAACAGTGAGAGGCACCGTGAGAGACTTCCCCGATGCAGAGCCTGGATGGGATCAACCTTTCAGTGCTGCAGAACTCTATAAAAACTGTTTCAATTGATACAGCTTGAGAACAAATAAGCCTGCGAACACCAGTTCTGTCCTGAATAAGGAAAAGGAAAGGGTGAAGGCACATAGAGAAAACAACATGAGACACTGAGGTCAGTGAGGAAGGAGTCGAATTCTAGATGGGAGAGGATTGAGGAGATACATTTTTGGGCTGAAATTCTCTTGTGGGGCTATGGGGAAGATATAATTGATATATCAGACTTTGTTTTTTCCTTGTAATTAATGGAGTTCATTGTGGGGATGTACCATTCTAACTACAGCTGTGAGCAGAAGCACCAGTGTTGAAATAAGCAGATGTTGCAGTAGCTGTAGTCCAATGAGAAGCTTGATCAGAGAGAGATGAGAAATTCTGCCCCAGGAATAAAAGAAGAAAACCCCTGTTTTCCCAGAGATGGATGAAGAGAACTTTTGCTTTTATGCTAGAGCACCTCATCCTTAAAATATCACCCCAATAAGTTGACATAGCCCATGAAAGCAGCTGTGGGAGACCTGCAAGGCATTGGGAGGGACTTTCACACTGTAAACACATTTTCCTTTTCCAGGTGGCTGATTCACTGTGACATTGAAGCCATGAGAGAGCTGTTTCTTGTGGAAGGGTCTCCATGGCATGGCAAGAGAGTGTCCTCTCCCTAAGAGAACTGAAGACAATTTTAGAGGTGATAAACTGGCTGAAAGTCCCAGGTTTTGTCTCTTACACTGTCAGTGGGAAAGAAAAGAGGTTGTGAGGGGAGGAGTAGTGTTCTGAAGATTTATTCTGCTTTCTTCATATTATTTATTTTAATTCTGTTAATAAATTTTTCTTTATACTGTTTTAAGTTTTAGCAGCAGAAAATGAGTAAACACTTCTAGTGGGTGCATGGGCATTTGGCCAGCATTAGACCCACTGCACCCAGCCATCTCTGATGGCCACATATTCCACGTGGATGCTTCCAACACTTTTTCTTTTCAGAGACTCTGTGGTGCTGGGCTTTGAGCTGAGACCCTGAGTGGGCAGAATTCCAGGGAAAGACCTTGCATTCACCTTCCTTGATGTTCAGGCAGCAGCAAAGCCAGCAGGAATGGCTGTGTGCAGATGCCCTTGGGGCCAGGGAATTCTGCAGTGCCCCAAACACGCTGGGTTTATAGCAGTGCTGGAGGGTGGGACAGGCCCCAGTTGCTGCTGCTGGCACAAGTTACCCAGGCCAACCCGGGAGTGCCCCATGGCTGTGGGGGTGCTGGGGCTGGCCCTGGTCCCTCCCTGCTGCAGAGACTGAGGGGCCTCCTGGGGCTGTTGCAATCAATGTCACCGTTGTCCCCATGCAACACCTCTTGTGACACCCGTGGCACAGCGGCACCGGGCTGGGATGGGATGGAACAGCTCTGAGCTGCAGAGGTGAAGGGAGCTTGTGGTGACAGCTGCAGGGTCAGTGCCAGGACAGGTGAGCAGAGGGGGAGGAAGGACCATGGCAGGCAGGGATGATCTGAGAAGCCTCATGGCACAGCCATCAGTCCCTATTTCCTCCAGAGCAGAATGACTTCTCCCACACCCCAGACACCCCTGGACCCCACAACACCCCTGGTGCCCCACACCCAGGCCCCACAGCTGGGGATGGACCCAAGGACACCAGGGCAGTGTGTGTCCCATGGGTCAGCCCCACAAGGACTCCTGACCCAGCCTGGGAGCCAGTGGACAACCAGGAGGTCCCCACTAAATTAGGGTGGTCACAGCCACCCCTCCATCCCTGTGTGAGAGGTGCTGGGGTCCCCTTGCTGAGCCAAAAGGCTGGCATTGGGGTCCCTGTGAGTGTCACCTGTGTCCCCCCTCCCACCATGGGTGGAGATGCTGGTGTGGCTGAGGCCAGCATGGAGAGAGGGTTGATGGTGGGACAGTGTTTGTGTGTCCATGTCTATCAGGAATTCACCCCATCCTCTCTGCCCTTCCCTACACACAGAGGAAAGAGATGCACACCCAGGATACACATCTTGGCAGTGGGAATGACCACCACCTTGTATTGGGACACTGGGGGATGGGATTCCCACGGGATCCGGGTCTGGCTGTGCGGGGTTGTTGCTGCCCCCAGCAGTGGTTGGTGCCTCTGGGCAGCATCGTCCCGACGGGCTGGTGTCCTGCTGGGGGATCCAGGAGCGCATCAGGGATACCAGCGCCTGCGGGAGGAGAGGTCTGGCAGTGCCTGTCCCAGCGAGGGCAGCAGTGACAGTCAGCAGTGCCCTGTACCCTCGGGCTGCACATTCCCCGTTTTTTCCCCCAACAACCTCACCGCGAACCCAAACAGCAGCAGCAGCCTGAGCCCTCCGGGCAGCCCTGAACTCACATCCGACAGCAGAATTCCTGCTCGGAGCAGAGGCCGATGCGCCCGATCCCCGGCGGGCAGGAGCGGTGGGAGCAGAATCCCCCGCGGCGCTCGCAGTCCTGGGCTGATGCTCGAACCGGGGACAGTCCTGCAGGGCACGGAGAGAGGAGACTTTCAGCCGAGATGCTGAGCAAAGCCCCTGGTCCCAGCGCGGCCAGCGTTAGCCCAGCCCTGCTTGTCCCCTGCCACAGTGCTGAGCAGGTGCCTGCAGCAGAAATCCAGGTGAGTTTGTGGCACTTGGATGGGAGACAGTCACTACACCCCTAAGCAGGCTCTGGGAGAGGTCTCCATCGTGCCTGCTGCCTCCTTCCTGGAGCAAGGGAGAACTCCAAGGGTAGAAGCAGGATTTCTCTTCCTCCCTGCTCCTCCTCTTCCTCTCCAGCAGGGCTGCTGAGCCCAGTGCTGCTGACTCAGAAATACAAGGGTCAGGACCCATGGAGAGGGGTCAAAGCCCTGGAAGGATGAGAGCTTTAATACAATGCCCCAGCTCTGGTCCCAACAGCAGAACCTGCAGCTGGAGTCTTTCCTTAAAGGTGTGGGGTCAGAGGGACCCTGGCAGGGATGGCACAGCCACCAGAACTCACACCTGACTCAGCAGCTCAGGTGACAAATCCTCCCTAAGGAACACTGACAGAGGACAAACCCTCCACATTTCTTACCTGTCACTCCCTGGAGCATCAGGAGGAGCAGAGCACAGAGGACAGGCAGGATCCGCATGCCTGGGAGTCACCAGCAGAGTCTCAGCTCTGGGGAGAAGAGAAAGGAGGCAGAGGTGAGTGGGAGGGTCCCTTCCTGCAGGTCTTGCGGCACCTGCGCAGGGACAGAACCGAGGAGAGGGGATGTGATCAGTCACTGGTGGGAGGATGCACTCGGCAGCCCGGGAGTCGGAGCTTCCTGGCACCAGCAGCAGCAGTTTGGTCTCTCCACGTGGCACAATATCCCTTGGGATGGATGAGTCCTCCAAATGTCCAGCCCCAAAGCTCCTTTTTCTGTCCCTTCCCCCGACAGAGAAAAACAAGCCGAGCTTTCCTCATCTGACACCTGAGAAGGATTCCCAGGCCTCCAGCCCAGGATCTTGTGTCATCCTGCCTTGCGTAAGCGCTGCTCGGTGCTGTGGTTTGCTGGACAGCTCTGGGGACACACACAGCATCCCTGTTCGTTAGGCCTTGGCAAACACTCAGCTTTCACCACACAAAGGAGCTCTGTCCTCCTCCCCCCGCAGGAAGCAAGCTCTCTATGCTTCACTTGAAAATAACTGGGAAGACGCCACTTGGGATGACATCCCTGTCCAACCAGCAGCCCCTAGGAAGGACAAGCTTTAATTGTGGCTTTGTTTGATGGAGTTTGCTGTGTGTAACCCTTTGCTGTTTGATGGAGCATCTTCATAAATGTTTTCAGCCTTGCTGCAGTTTCATCAAGCCTTACATGTGTGGGGATGGATGTTAAAAACACGCTCGTGCCTGGTGTGTGTTCACTGAGCAGTCACATGGATTGTGGGATCACACAATGATTTGTTTAGAAGGGACCTGGAGGCTCCAGCCAGCTGCCATGGGCAGGGACACCTTCCAGTAGGTGATCATCTAAGCCCCATCCAACCTGTCTTTGAACACTTCCAGGGATGGGGCTGTGGCCACATTTCTCTTCACAGAGAAAAGCAAAGCACAGCCTCCCAAAAATATTCTGATATTCATATTCTCTGAACCTCAAAGAAAAAAACCTCCAATCCTTATCTCATTTGCTGTGCCTGTGTTGTTCACAAGTAAAATATGTTGTAGAAAATTGTTTATCTAAAAAAAATTAGTAAATAAAATGTAGTGTGAATGTTTTAATTCACTAACCAATTAAATCCAAGTATGTGTGTGTCGGGACTGTCAGCTGACAGTCACAAGATAATGTGCAATTGAGTTCAGTTAAATACTTAAAAAATTCAATTTAAATATAATGTAACATAGTGTAATATAGTATAAAATAATATAATAGAATAAAGTAATTAATTAACCTTCTAATAAAATAGAATCTTCCTCATCATTCCTTCCTTCATTGGAGATACCTTATTTCTGATATGGGGCAGCCACAGCTCCTCTGGGCAATACATGAATGTGCCTTTGATCCAGACAACTCACTATATTTTATTGTTTTGTCACTCCCCAGTGAGGGACATTGTACAAACTATTTGCAGATCTGTACCCAGGGGGATCACTACTACTCTGCCATGGTAGTCAGAGCACTCAGGACAGCTTCTTATTTCCTTCACCCCTGAAGGAAATCCTGATCCTACAGCTGCAGCCAGAAAAAGGGAAAAGGCCATGCCCCAATTATTTTTTAATATCTGCTGAGCTGTCTTGGCATCAAAACCCCAGGAGGCAAGGGAGTGGGAGCAGCTATGTGTCCAGTATTCAGATTCCTTACAGGGCTTCATTAAGGGGGCAATTAGCTGCATTTCTGGGCTGTTGCTCTTTAGCACAGGCAACAGCTTAATCCCTGGAAGTGTCCAAGGCCAGGCTGGATGGGGCTTGGAGCAATCTGGGACAGTGGAAGGTGTCCCTGATCATGGTGGGGGAGTTGGTTCTATATGATTTTAAGGTCCCTTCCAACCCAAACCATTTTATGATTCTCTAATTCTATGAGTTTGAATGTGTAGAGTGCTGGGGAGATGGGATTGGGATAAGAAGCAGGGAGGAGATGTGCAGCATGGATCCTAGGGGGTTTCAGCCTGTTTCACCCTAAACTGGCTCTTGAAGCCATTCCCCATCCATAAAGGCAAGGACAGCTCTTTGTGGTGGTGAGTTAAAGCATGATGAGACTGCATTCTGCATGATGGTGGCTACAGGCAGATGAATCTAAAATTACAAGGGCTGAACCCTCCCTGCAAAGTCCTCAGTCCTTGACCAAAAATCTTGTGCCATTCCAGTTTGTGAAACATTCACCTAGTGTGGATTGTGCAAAAATCTCTTAGGACATCAACTGTAAATTGCTGGTTTGGCTCCACTTGGCAACTTCCTCAGGTTTCCATCCAAGGAGATCCCTTGGAGGAGGCTGTTGGCTCAGCTCCCTGTCCTGCACAAGGCTGTGGTTTCAATGGTGCCAGAGTCATTTGCAGAAACGTCTGCTTTGAACAGACCCAGAGAGTGAGGGAGCTGGGCCTGTTCAGTCTGGAGAATATGAGAGGGAATCTCAACAATCCATACAAATATCTCCAAGGGGTGTCAGAGGATAGTGACTGACTCCCTTGAGTGATGCCCAGCCACAGGATGAAGAGCAATGACCATAAATGAAACACAAGAAATTCCACCTCTACTTGAGGAGTAACTTCTTCATGTTGAGGGTGGCAGAGAATTGAAACAGCTGCCCAGGGAAGGTGTGGAGCTTCCTCTTTGGAGACATTCCAAACCCACCTGGATGTGTTCCTGTGTCACATGCTCCAGGTGCCCCTGCCTTGGCAGGGCAGTTGGACTGGATGATCTCCAGAGGAGCCTTCCAACCCTAACAGTTTTGTGGTTCTGTGAGAGTGGGCAAATGCTTTGCAATAAATGGGCAGCTCAGAGCTTCCAGTCAGTCCCTTGCACTTGAGTTGGTTGCTTCCCTTAAAAAGTCAGCCATTACTGCTCCTCCCTTCACAGAGACACAGAATGGTTTGGATTGGAAGGGACCTTAAAAATCATCTCGTTCCAACTCCTTGCCATGGGCAGGGACATTGTCCAGGTTGTTCCAAGCCCCATCCAACCTGGCCTTGGACACTTCTAGGGATGGGGCAGCCACAGCTTCTCTGGGCACCAAGGATTCCTTGTCAGAACAAGGATGCTCCTGACTGTGTAGAGACAGGAGCTCCCTGAGCAGCCTGCACCTTCTAGGTTTTCTGTTGTGGTCCAGGGCAGTTCAGGCTGAATCTCTTGGAAGAGAAGTGATCAGAGGCACAGTGGGGTTGGCCTCTCAGACATGTTTCTGTAATTGCCTCAAGCAATGTCACAGGTCTTACTCTGATCTCCTGATTTGCAACTGCAGCCAACATAAATTTTGCGTATTCACTCCAAATGTATAGTAGACAGAAATGCCAAGTGTAAAATTAGACTTCAGATTACCTATTTGTCCTGCTCAGTGTGACTTTAGTTC
The DNA here is from genome assembly GCF_963513975.1 of Fringilla coelebs. Lineage (NCBI taxonomy): Eukaryota > Metazoa > Chordata > Aves > Passeriformes > Fringillidae > Fringilla > Fringilla coelebs. Next base: position 4,227,924 of record NC_140030.1, read on the forward strand.
TTATAATAAAACATTATGCTATTCCCAGGTCTGAAAGCTCTTGATCAGGAGGTGGGAACCCAAAGTGTACAGAGCAGGGGTGCTGTGAAGTGTCACACTGGAGAAGACTTTTGTGCTCCCAGTGGAATTGGTGATTGATCTCAGTCATGACAGAGAATTCCCTAGCAGGCATGTGTGGAGAACTTTCTAGCACTCGCTCAATCAGCAGCCTAAGAAGGGTAAATATTTTGGTGAACTACACATTCCTGGCAGGTTTTGATTAATTTCAGAATTGTTGTTTAAAATTCTTAATGGAAAGAAGACATGGGAAATTAATGACTTTTGGAAATGAATGACAACACCACACAGGGCAGCCATGCAACCTCCCCACAGCTTGGTTTTATTGAAAGGAGAATGACAAATCCTTGGTGGCTGCTGCAACAATTCCTTGAATCCAAAGATGTCAAAAGTGATCACTCCTGGAGATTCTCCACAATTAGCCACACTACAACCTACAGAAAGGAAAGCATCTTCAGAATTATGATTATGAGGAAAATCCTTCTGCTTGGGCTTCAAATGATAATTTGGGAAGTCATCTTTGCCCAGACAAATCCTAAACTCACCACCTACAGCAGCTGTACCCAGAACGACAGGACCCCAGGTAATTGTTGCCACGAGGGCATTTCCCCCTGTGGCAGAAGGTCCCACGATACCCACACTCCATGTAAGGTCTCCTGGGTCTTGCCAAGCTTCTACCTTAAAAAACAACAAATAAACCAATAAATAAACAAAGACGGGAGACATTTTATTTGCTGCAGGGATTTGCATTTTGCCTAATCCCTGTGAGCTGACAAGGATGTGACAGTTCGGTCCTCAGAGGAGGAGGTCTGTGGGCACAACGACCAAGCAAACACTCTAATTCCTTCTTCTCTGCCAAAATAGGATACCCACATCCAAACTGCCTTTTGGGAACGGTCACCAGCCTGTGCTATTCCCAGAACAGGTTTTATCCATGAAGGTGCTAATTGTCAGGGATCAAAACAACCCCTGGGAGCAGACCAGCAATTAGGCAGGAGGTTGCTGGCCCTGTTTGGTCAATTAATGAAGATACAGCCTGGCAGCTGAAGTGTTCTGGATGCACCTGACTGAGTGCACATGAACCAATTAATTCCAGTTTCCAGCTCATCCATGGAACATTGCAAAGTATTCAGAGAGAGGGGAGCTTGTTCCAGCAAACAGGCAATGGATATTAAATATGGACAGTGCATCCAACACATCCCTGGTGAGCTGGATTCCCAGCATGTGAATGGAGTGATACATACACACCCAAAAAGTCCCAGGGAGTAATAAAGGAGTGGTTTAAAGGGTGAATAAAACACTCCTGGTCTCAAACTAGTGGTCTGTGAGGCATTGTGAGCAGTCTGAGCTCTCAAGAACACTTTTCTTCCCAGATACAGATGAATTTCTGGCTTTAATATACCCAGGAGGTCCTACTGAAAACAGGCCAAACATCCCCTGTGTGTTAAATAAGGTCATAAAACAGACCAAAGGAGCTCTTTGCCTCTGGGAACTGGCACAGGCAGAGGCCCAGGTAAGGATAACCCCAGACAACCACATAAAATCATAGAATCACAGACTTCTTTAGGTTGGAAAAGACCTTTAAGATCATCAAGTCCAATTGTTAACCCAGCACTGCCAAGCCCACCACTAATCCACATCCCCAGATTCCACATCCAGATGGCTTTTAAATCCCTCTAGGGATGCTTTTCCCACATTTCTGGTCGGCTGCAGTTCATCACAGTCTTTTCCCATCCTTACATCCCTAGAGGACACTTTCCACCCTGTTCCCACAGAGATCAAAACTCCACCAGCCCCTGTTTGTGCACAGAGCCCCCTGCAAATGTAGCTGTGCCATTTTCAGGGCTGATATTAAAACACAATCCCTTTTTCTGGACAATAGAGTTGGTTTGGGGTTCCAAACTTCTTTGCACCCCCCAACAGGCATCATGATTTTGTGCTTCTCCACCTTATGTCCCAGCTCCTAAAGGGTATTTGAAGAACATGGGGCCCAGATTCCTTTTTCTTTTTTTTCTGTGTGGTTTAAGCATACTTGATCATTACTTAATTTGTTTGTTGGGTGACTCAGAGACAAAGTAATTTATGTACAATTTAAGCCTGCAGGGTTTAATGGGGAAAACACTGGTGCTGAATGGTAATTTTGGGGTTGCCCCTTTCAAAGTGATGTTTGGAGTATTTGCCTGCAAATTTCGTTTCCCATCCGTTATCTCCAATGAGTTTTGATGATTTATGTGAGGATTCTTTGCAGGAGGCAACTCCCATCCCAAAGGGGACAGGAGAGCTTTGCAAGGCTCAACACCTTCTCTTTAGTCCCTCACCTTACCTGCAGCTCCGTGAAATGCCACCAAGAGGAGAACAAGGAGAAAAGGAAGGATTTTCATGGCAGAGGATGGGCTGGGATCCTGGGTCACTGCAGAGAAAGGAGACCAGGATATTGGTTAAAGCCTTGTCCCTCCATAGTCCCAGAAGTGACACAGAGAAATGCTCTTCAAGGCCTGGAAGTTACCTAAATGAGGTTATTACACATTTTTGTCATGGTCGTGTCTATTGTCCTAAGATTTTCCTGGAGCACACATAGGATCATGGCATAGGAAAAAACTTCCATGCAAAAAATTCAATTTTAAATCCCCTTTTAATTAATGCATCAAGTGACCAGCAATTTATCCTGGATTTCTCGATAACTTGAAATGCATTGCAATAAATTTGATTTGCCTTATGGAACTTAAAGCTGTTAATTCAGAAAATAAGACAATTTTTGCTAGATTTATACAGAACAACCCCATGGGTTTTCTCAGGATTTTCTACTAAAAAAAAGGAGCAGAAAAAGCAATTTTCTTCCCAATTAACTCAAAATCTAGCTTCTCCTTATTCTTGCTTACAGGCTGCTGTTTATTCTTCTCCTCAAGAATTACATTATTTCCAGGATAAATTTTTGAGTATTTGCATTTCCTGCAGCCAGCAAAAACTCCTCTCCCTTATCAACATTTGACACCTCTAGAACTGGCTCATGACAGACTGGAGCCACTGCACAGTTAAGGCTATAAAACAAAATTCAGATAAACATGAAAGGCATGAAGTCTCCATCTCCTTTAAGAAGGACAAAACCTTTTGAGAGAGGCTGAATAATGAGAATATTTTGGTTGTTACCGGGTAGGAGGAGCTCTAGGCTGGAACAGTCCCAGGATCAGTGTCAGCCACGCGTATGAAGATGAAGGAGCAGAGTGTGGGTTTGTGCTGTTTCTGGAGGGTGATGAGGGATGTTGGACCTCCACAGCCTTCTGGTGGCCAATGAGGCTTTGGGGAGCTCTGGGGGCACCCAGTGAATCCTCTTTGCTGTTGTCCTAAGAGGAACCAAGGTCTGGCTTTCAAACCATTGTGTCATTGCCTCAGGAAATGTGTTGACATGAAAAGAACCACCCTGGGCCTCCTCCCTTTGAGCAACAACCCTTTGGCCACAGCAGCTCACTCAAGGTGTCTGTTTCTATCTGTTCTCAGAGGTTTTATATGTCCTTACAAACATGAACAATATATCATCATAGAAGTGAAATAATCATCAGCTGGAATGTTAAAATAAAACCCACCAAACCTATGTTAAATGGGAAGTTCCTTCTTTGGAAATTCAGGAAGAGGGTTAATGGGCTGTCATTAATTCTACATCATTACTGCTGTTGGGAGGGGAAATTTGGACAACTAAGAACATGGAAAAGATCTGCACTAGGAAGTGGTAGGGAAAAAAGTGAGAGAGGAAAAGAGAAATTGAAGAGTTAAGAATAAAAAAAGGAAAAAGTGGTTTGGGTTTGTTTGTTTTTTTTTTTTCACATTTTTGCACCAAAACATTTTCATTACTAAGTTACCTGCATGGCAGGTAAGATATTTTATGCCATATCTATTTATGGAAATTATTACAGCCCATGCCCAGCAATTTTAGTTTTTTATTATCTTTATTCTCTTGCCATGGACAGAAGAGTTCTCTGAGCACAGCATCTTCCTTTCTCACCAAGGATTCCTCCAATGGCTTCCTGCTTTTTACAAGTTCAGGCGCCTATTGCAAAGGGATCTTCACTTCTCTTTTATCCCTCTTTCCTCCTCGAATCCGGCCGGCCCCATTCCGTGGGAGTTGCCGTTCTCCTCCGGCAGCTGCTGGGGCACGGCTGAGCTCATCCCTGCGAGAGCCTCCCTGGGCTCGCCCTTCGTGCCCTGCGGGGATTTTTCTTAGATCTCTTTGTTTTCTTTCCCAATCAAAGCAACTATTTCACTGAGGCTTCCAGCACAGCCTTTTCAGCAGCTTTCAGGCTGCCCGAAGGCTTCTTGTTTCTCTGGGCTGCTCCTTTGGGCGCTTTTCTTTCCTCATTTTTCCTTTTTTTTTTGTTTTTTTTTGGTTTTTTTGAGGTCAAATATTCGCATGTCAAACGTACTTGGTCCCGTGATGTGGTTACACATAATTGTGCTGTGGTCACTTTTACAGAGCAGCTCCCACAAACAGCTTTGGAATTGGGTCCTTTGCACCTAAGCCAGGAAGGCAAATGTTCTTGTGGATGTGAGGACCAGCTGTTTTAAGAATCACAGCAAGAAAAATGTAATTTTACAGAGGAAAAATCTAATGACTGCACCATCATCCACAATCACCTGTCAAATCTGCTCTGCTGCATCACCTCAGGCAAGGGAAGGACCTGCAGAAGATGTGCCCAGGTCCCCAAATCCTTTAGGGCAGGGCTGTTGTTGAAACCCTTCCTTCCCTGAGGTGTTGAGAGGTGTTTGCCAACAGATGTGAAGCCAAACATCTGGGCTGAAAAATGGCTCAGCACATGAGGAACAGCTGGGTCTGTGTGGTGTCACCTGTGGGCAGCTCACCTGGAGCACTGAGCCCAGATCTTGGGGTCCCCAACACAAGAAAGACTTGGACCTGCTGGAGAGAGTCCAGAGGAGGCCATGGAGATGCTGCAAGGGCTGGAGCCATGGCCAGGGACAGCTTCCACCAGATCAGATTCCTTCAAGTTCTGTCCAGCCTGGCCTTGGACACTTCCAGGGATCCAGGGGCATCCACAGCTTCTCTGGGCACCCTGTGCCAGGGCCTCACCACCCTCACAGGGAACAGTTCCTTCCCAAATTCCCATCTATCCCTGCCCTCTGCCAGTGGGAAGTCATTCGCTGTGTCCTGTCCCTCCATCCCTTTTCCCAAATCCTTTTCCAGTTCTCCCTTTAGGCCCTGGAAGAGGCTCTGAGGTCTCCCTGGATCCTTCTCTTCTCCAGGATGTAGCTTACTTGGAGACATGAGGCATTTTTAGCAAAAGACACTCCTGGGTGCTGAAATCCAGCAGAGAAAAGTGCAGCCAAACCAGTGGCTGGGAGGCAGCCAGAGCAACTGGGAGCTGGCAGAGAAGCTGGGGAGGGTGGGAAGCTCTGGGAATATCTTCTGGAAGGCCTTCTGGCTTCCTCCTTCTCTGCCTGGCAAAGCTCTGGGGTGCTGATGGCACAGGATTTATTCCTGGCTTGGAACACAGAAGGAGAGACTGAGGAGAGACAGCTGAGACTCCTCAGGGAGGGAATGATAGTGGCAGAGGGCAGGGGGGATGAGATGATGAGGTTCACATGTCTTCTGTGGGTGACAGGAAGGGTCACATTGTGCCTGCAAGGACCCTGGCATCAGCATCCTCACTGCTGAATTTGCAAAAATTGTTCTTCCCCATCCCACTCTCAGATCTGGAAGAGGCTTTGGTGCTCATTAGAGGCTGAGTTGTCCTTTGTATGCTAAAAATTGGGTTTTCTAGGAATGGGCCATGTGGTATTTGCTGCTGTGGAGGACAGGGACAGCCAAGGCTGAGCTTCACTTGGCTCCAGAGCCCCCATTACACCCCTGACTTTTAAATGCTTCTCTGAAGCTGGGCCCAGCAGTGCAACATCATTAATTAATGAAACACAAATATGGGCAGGGCAGTGGGACAGGAGGAAAACCGGATTGTCCTTTACATCCAAAGGGCCCCCAAACCCAATCAGGTGGAGTTGAGGCTGCAAAGATGCCAAGTTCCTGGTAAAAAGCAGTGCTGGAGACCCACAGAGAGCCTGGGGATGCTCCCAAGAGTAGGGAAACCAGGCAAGGACATTTCTGAGCAGTTTGGTGGCTACTGTTACACAGCAGAGCCTGGGCTCTATTGCCAGAGTTGCAAAAAAAACCTCAATAAAATTTTAAAAAACAACAATAGATGTATGAAAGTCCTGGAACACAGGTACATACAACAGCCCAGCTGATGTACAAAGTTTTGGGAGCTTCCTGCAGAATATTGCAAAACCCACCAAAACCAGAGGTGATATTTTGCCTTAGTTAAACCCCCTTTTGTGGCTTTTCTGATAGCAGCCTGCTGGGAATTTATTCTCTAAAAGGCATCAGCGCTGGAGGCTGTAGGGCTGGAAATTGGGAAAAAAAGCAAATGCACACCAGAGGGCTCCTGCAACCTCCGATGCTCGGGATCCCATTTCACAGCGGTTTCAACTCTGCGGTAAGGCGGGAAAACAGCGGGATTCATTTATGGCTCTGCGCACACCATGTCCCAGCTGCCACCTAGCGCTCATCCCCGCGACACGGGGACATCGCGGGCATCGCACGGGGGACATCGGGGTGGCCCTGCCCCGGTGCACAACGATTTGGGGCACATCGGGATGGGCTTGTGCCAGAGAACAGCAGCACAGGGAGCAATGGGATGGGCTTGAGCCGGTGCTGAAGAACCCGGGGGACATCGGGGTGGGCTTGTGACACCGCACAAGAGCCCGGGGAACATCGGCGTGGGCTTGTGCCACGGCACAACAATTTGGGGGGTACGGGATGGGCTTGTGGCAGTGCACAGCAGCTCCAGGGGCCTCGGGATGGTGAAGTCCCTGTGGGTCTCTGTGTCCCCAAGCCCCCGGGGGTGGCGCAAGCACCGTGATGTCACACTGCCCGGGGAGGGGACACTGGGGGAGGTGCCCGGTGAGGGCGGGCGGAGCGGGAGCGGCCCCGGCGGCTCCTTCCTCCTCCTCCTTCTCCTCCTCCTCCTTCTCCTCCCTTTCCTCCCACCTCCTCCTCCTCCCCGTCCTGCTCCCAGGATGCGCGGGGCCGTCCCCAGGCTCAGCCTGACGCTGCTGGCGGCGGAGAGCGGCGCCCGTGAGTGAGCGCGCAGGATGCGCGCAGGATGCGCGGGGGCGTGCGGGGCTGCGCTCCGGCGGAGGGGAGGGGGAAGGCGGATGGGATGCTGGCAGTGACGCCTTTGCGGCCATCCCGGGGGTCCCGAATCACCTCCGTGTACCCGGGAGGGGGGGCATCCCTGCGCCCCGCGCTTGGGGAGATGCGCGGTTCTGCTCCCGGCATCCCCGCGGGCCCGGCCGTCCTCTTGGATATTTTTTCATATTTGAAAAATTGAATTTTTTCCCCCCGCTTATTTATTTGTTTGTTTATTTTGGAGCCCGAGCTTTTTATCAGAGCCTTCCTGGGGACCGGGCCCCTCGGTAGCGGTGGCTGTGCCTCAGCTGACAAAGCCACCGGCAGCCGGAGCTGGAGATAAGCCCAGGGAAGGGCTGCGAACCCCCTGGACGGGCTGGGAGATGCAGTTCTGGCGGGAATGGCTTCAAACTGACAGAGAGCAGGTTTACATTGGATATTAGGAGGGAATTCTTCCCTGTAAGGGTGGGGAGACCCAGGCACAGGCTGCCCAGAGAAGCTGTGGCTGCCCCTGGATCCCTGGAAGTGTCCGAGGCCAGGCTGGACAGGGCTTGGAGCAACCTGGGACCCACCATGGCAGGGGTGGAATGAAAGGAGCTTTAAGGTCCCTTCCCACCCAAACCATTCTGGGATTCTATGGTTATGAATGGCACCGCTCAGTTGCCGGGGGGGTGTGGCTGTGTCATCCCTCAGCACCGCCTCTCTGCCCTTCTCCAGGGCTCTGTGCCATCATCCACTACCTTGTCCGGGGGCAGCTGGGCTGGTTCGGGCTGACCATGGCCTGCCTGGTGCCCGGCTACGCCGCCCAGCTCCTCAGCATCCTCTGGTTCCGGGCAGACGGACACGCACCCGGCTGCTGCCTCCTGGCGCTCCACCTCCTGCAGCTGGGCCTCTGGAAGCGGTGAGAGACACTCCCCGTCATCCACCCACCCCCCACAACCTGGGGGCAGCCCCAGATTTCCTCCAGCCAGGGTGGGCATCCCGTCACGGTGGCTCTCGCAGGTACTGGGATGTCCTGCGGGTGGCGGCCAAGACGGGCGGCAGTGCCGGAGAGCTGCTGGCTCAGCTCGGGGATGTTTGTGTGCTGCGGCTCCTGGAGGCCCTGCTGCAGACCCTGCCTCACCTCCTGCTCCAGACCTATGTCGTGGTGGCCGTGGACCCAACAGGTTTCATCCCTGGTGAGTTCCCGGGAGGATGGTTCAGGAGTGATGTGTTTGGGTGAGGGATGTGTGTGCCCTCCGGATGGAGGGATGTGCTGCAGAGGGACTGGGAAGCCTTGATGTGAATCAGCAGGGAAAAACCTGGCTGAAAGATGTGCTGTGGCTGAATGCAAAGGTGGCTGCTTTGCCCCAAAGGTGAACTTTCACATGTGCAAAGAGGGAGGTTGCAGTGTGGAGTCACAGCGTGTGCAAGGTCACACTCGCTCATTGTCCATCTGTGGTCTGATGGCAGTGACCAGGGTGGAGCTGCAGAGCTCTGTCCATGGAGACAGAGGGTAGGCACAGGGAGATACTCAGAGGGTACTCTGGATACTCAGAGGGTATCCACAGGGAGATGCTGAGCATGCAGAGACCAGATTTAGGAGGATTTAGTTGAAATGCTCCAGTTTAATCCCTGGTAACATTCAAGTCAGGTTTGGACAGTGTCACTGTTGAGTCAGGAATGGAATGAAGTGACCAAAAAACTGTAACTGTCTTCAGCAGGGTAATCACAAGTTTATTGGAAACCTATTCCTTTTTATACACTGTTCTGATACAGGTGGCCCTGACTGGTCATTTAATCAACACCCTGTCACCATTGGCTAATTAAGAAGACACCCTTTGGAAAACATCTTATGAGAAAACAACTGTTCAAAACACCAGCTGCAAGATTGTTTTAATTCTTTCTCTCAGCCTTCTCAAAAGTCCCCAGAACATTCCTGGGAAAGTTTATCTGGGTTTCTCTCTCTGACCAAACTGTCACAACCACAGGACAGGGCTCTGAGAAACCTGGTCAGGTGGAAGGGGTCCCTGTTCATTGCAAGGGACTGGACTAGAGGGCCTTTAAGGTCCCTTCTATGATTCCTTGATTCTGTGATTCACTTGGCAGGATCAAGGGGTGTCTGGCTTGTATGGGGGTGCCGTGCTACCAACACCTCCTTAACACAGAGAATTGGTCCTGCTGTGCATTTGGCGCTCCATCAGAGCCCTGACTGCCCCTGTCCCCATACAGGTGTCAGTGCAGGGCTGTCCCTGCTGTCCCTGGCCTGGGCTTTGGTCTCCTACAGCCACTTCACCTTCCTGCTGAAGCCTGGACACCTGAGCCCACCGGCTGCTGTCATCCTGTGCCTGCTGCTCTGGAGGACAGGGATGCTGGGGACCCGGGTGCTGGCCCTGGTGCTCTTTGCCAGGCTCTATTCCTTCTGGGTTTTCGCTGTGGCAGGTAAGACCTGAGATCCTGTTCCCCACATCCCACCACAATGTTCTCGGGTTTGTTGTTGCTGGAATGGCTCCCGAGGTATTAAAGAGTCTTTTTTCCCAGCCCCAAGACCAAAGAAGAAGTTGAGATTCCTTTGCTCTGGTTTTCAAGGTTGTTTATTTTCTCTTATCTAATACATTCTTTTTTGGACCTGCTGAGGTCTGCCTGGCAGGTTGGGTTGAGACACACTGACTGCCCTTACAGTGGTGTTATCTTTTTATACTAAAAAACTATGTGTACTTTATTTACAATAATTTTCCAATACCTATCACCTCTGTTAGACAGTCTCTCTCTACTTTAAACCAATCCAAAAGTACCACCATCACAGCAGAAGATGGAGGGCAAGAAGAAAAAGAAGAAGAAGGACAGGACACACCCAGATTCCTCCATCTTGCCTCTTGAGCCCCCATTCTAAATCCCCAAAATTCTACTTTTTCACCCTGTGACAAATCACTATCATTCTACTTAAACCCTTGTGGCTTGTGAATCTTCACACAAAGCTGGTAATTGTTTCCAAGGGCTAAAATCGAAGGCACAGGTGTCTTTGACTCTGTGCCAAGGTCTCTGAGCCCCTTGCCAGGGTCTTGAGTCCTCCAGGGCAGCCAGAGGAATGTCCTGGGTTCTGACACAATGTCAGCCTGCCACGCTCCTGCTGCTGGGACTGTTTGCAGCCTCACCATGGGATGGCTTTGCAAATCCATTCCCTTCTCCCTGCAGGGGTGCACTGGCTGCTCATGTCCTTCTGGCTGGGGGCCCAGCAGACGGATATTGTGGCCCAGCCGTGCCGCTGGAGGCTCTTCAACTGCCTGCTGGGAGCTGTGTACATCTTCTGCTACATCAATGTCCGGCCCGGCCCCTCCAGGACCAGGGTGGCCGTATTTTATGCAGTGAGTACCTGGAATTGTTTTGTATTCCGCATGGATGAAGCTGCTGGGGATGAACAACAGCTTCAGACTCTCCATTTTCATCTCTCACATCACCACTTGCTCAAAATCCAGCGTTTTGCTGTGTCCTGACAAAGCCACGTGGTCACCAAGGTGGATGTGCCTTCTGCCCTGGTTTTGATTCCTGTCAGTGGTAAATAGTAGGTGAAGACCTTGCAAAAAGTTCAGTTCAACAGCTTCTGTTTTAAGTGATAAATTAGGTGCAAAATATAACAGAAGTGCTCAAGGCCAAGTTGGGTGGGGCTGGGAGCAGCCTGGGGTAGTGGAAGGTATCCCTGCCCATAGCAGGAAGTGCAGTAAGATGAGCTTTAAGGTCCCTTCTGACCCAAACCATTCTGTGATTCTAAGAATGGTCTATGAAAGGTCTATTAAAGGTCTATGAAAGGTCCATGAAAATCTAGAAAATGGGTGTTTTCTGTTGTGAGAGGCACATCTAAAGCCATCAGAAGGATATAGGTGATGACTCTCTTCCCTCTGCCTTGCAGATAATGCTGATGGAGAACACACTCCTGCTGCTGTTGGGCACCCAGTTCCTTCAGGTAGAGCTGAGGAACAGCCTGACTGTGACTGGGGCTGTCATGTCAGGGTTTTTAATAGGTAAGAACATTGATTTTAGAGCCTGGATTGCAGATTTTGAGAGTAGTTTCAGGAAATGAGCATCCACACTCCTGTCCCCATTCCCTCTCCAGTTCTCCTGGAGCTCCTTTAGGCCATGGAAGGGGTTCTGAGCTCTCCCTAGAGCCTTCCCTTCTCCAGGGGAACACTCCCAGCTCTCCCAGCTTGGCTCCAGAGCAGAAGGGATCCAGCCCTTGGATTATCTTTTTGCCAAGCAGGGTCATATTTTCCCAGAGGGATGGGGGCAGAGGGAAGTTGTGCAACTCCTTCTTAAAGAAATGGGATGGAAAAGGAGGAATTCCTGTGGTCTTGGATGAGTTTAGGATACGTAGGAAGCTGTCTTAAAAACTTGCTGGTTTAAAGGCCAGAGTATGCGGATGCTGTGACATGGAAGGTTTCCTTCATCACACATCTCCCTGCTGGGCAACAGTCTGCAAATTAATCCAGATTAAATCTGGGGTTGAGTGTGCACTTCCTTTGCCTAAATCTGCTCAAGTGGGATTCTTGCATCCCCAAAAATACTGGAAAGATGTGTTGCTCATACACCTGATTCTCAGCAGCATCTTTGCAAAGGTCTTGTTGATCTGGAAGTGCCTCGAGGTGCCTCAAGGTGCCTCTTCTCCACAGCTGACCAAAATGCTGTTGGGACTCCTCAGTGACACTTTTCTGCTCCTTTCCAGGTGCCACAGCTCTGGTGATTTACTACAGCCTGCTCCATCCCAAGTCCACAGAGATCTGGCAGGGATTCCTGGACACCATGTGCAGTGCTGCAGCAGCTGGGGATGAGGAGGTGTCTGGAGAGAGCTCCCAAGCTGGGCAGAGTTCAGGGACTTTGGGAGACGAGGAGTCCTTGCCAGTGGAAGGGACTAAGACAGAGCCCAAAAACGAGATCAGCTCATCGCTGCTGCAGTCCAAAGGGTGTTTGGAGGACAGCTGGACAGACCATCACCACTGGCTGCTGGTGAAGCTGGCCCTGAAGACGGGAGATCTGTCTGTGATCAACGCAGCTTTTGGAGATGGTGGCGTGGGAGAGGCTTTTCCTGGAGGATGGGTGATGGGGAAACCTCCTGGTGCTGAGCCTGGGGCAAACCTTTCCCTCCCCATGAGGGACATCCATCCCTCTGGACTGGCAGTGGGGAATGGAGGAGGCATCAAAGCCAGCACTGGTGCTCTGGGAATGGCACAGGAGGATGGAGCAGGGCAGGAGCCTGATTTTCCCCCATCCACATCCCACCCCAGCGGCTTCTCCCCAGATTCAACCGAGAGCTCCTCTGTGTATTTCAGTGCAAGCGCAGGAGGCATCGCCTCGCCTGGGACAGGGACAGCCACCAGCATGGCCCTGGTGCAAAGGGACAGCAAAGCTCAGCCTCCCCCAGGCTGCCTGGGAGAAGGAGGAGGAGGAAGAGGAGGGGATTTATCCCTTGGGATGGCCAGCATCAGCCCAATTGTGGGTGCTTGTGCCCACAAGTGTCTGCAGAGAAGCTCTTCCTTTGGTAACACAGGCAGCTGTGGGGTGGCAGGTCTCCCCAAAGAGGGCTCAGAGCCCACAGGGACAGAGGGTGCCCTTGTGGGGTGCCATCAGCTTTGGGACACCCACCCTTGTGGCCCTCAGGGGACTGTGGTGAGGAGCAAGCTGAGGTCACCATGCTTCACCTCCACCCCTAAAGCTGGCCCTAAATGCTCCCGGCGAGGACTGGGGGAACTGGGAGAGGGGACAGACCTGTCTGGATGACCTGAGTGACCCTGTAAATGGCTGCACTGTCACCTTGGGCCAGCCTTGGGGTGACTGTCTCATCAACAGGGCATGGCAGGTGGTGGTGGGACAAAGACTGTCCCCACAGTGCCCCTGCCACATGGAGCAGAGTGCTCCTCCATCACTGGGACATCATCTTCCCTCCCAGTACATCTTGTAGTGGCAGTCTTGAAGAACTTCAAAAGCCTTAAAAAGCCCTAAAAGTCCAGGGCTGGTTATTTATTGAGCTTATTTATGTCACAGACCTGCCAGGCAGCTGGAGCCTTCTGCCTTTGGTGTATTTGTGACAATGACTTGAGGTGTGTCCTTAAACCAGTGCCTGCACAAGCTGCTGGCCTGTCCCAGTGTGGAGATCTGGTTGCTGTCTCCAGGGGCTGCAGTGCTGGCCAAAGCAGTTTTCTCAGGACAAATAAGTGCCTAAATCAGAAAAGTGATGGGTTTTACTCTTCTGGGCAGAGTAAGGCCTTAAGTAAGGCTCAGCATTGCTTGGTTTGTTTTTCTCCACCAGGTTTATCTTGAGGCCTTTGCCAACTCCATTTTTGGAGGTCACATAGGATTGCAGATTCTCTTCCTGCTGCAGACCAGAACCTCAGAACCTGGAATTACAACCAAAAGCCATGTCCTGCTGCTTGCCCACTGTCTTGCCTCTTCAAGTGGTCTTTTCTCTCCAGCCTCCTCCTTGTCCCCTTCCAGCTGCAGATCACAGGACGCCAAAATTATTTAGGTTGGAAGGGACCTTAAAGTTCATCCAGTTGCAACCCTTGCCACATGCAGGGACACCTTCCACTAGACCAGGTCACCAGGTTATAATCCACATCTACCTGGATGCTTCCAACTAAACTTAGCCTCAGGCCAAATCTTAAACCAGTTCTACCCCCACTATAAAACCTGCAGTGCAGGCAGGGTTTATTTGTGTCAGGAACTATAACCATCAATATCATGGTCTCAGAAATAGCCAGTGCTTCCCACCTGGCTGGCTGGGCATGGATTTGTGCTCAGGGCACAGGTTTGTGCCCAGGATGTGGCTTAACATGTTCATTGAGGTGTGATCAGCTGGATTCACCACCAGGCTCCTGAGTGCCATCTGGAGCACATCTGGCTGTGCTCTCCAGCTGTTGTCCTGCTGTGGGCAGGACTCTGCTGCTGCCACAGGGCAGGAAAGGCAGCAGGGAGGGCACAGGATGTGATGAATTATTAAAAGAAGAGCTTCCATGATGTATTCACTGCTCAGGGCTGACCCAGCCAGATGTTCCCTTGGGGCACAGAAAACCCAGTCGGTGCTGAGTATGGAGTGAAGCCACATTCCAAGGGGATGAAGGCTCCCTGTTTCCATCTGGGCCCCAGCCCCCTGTGCTGTGCCTGTGCTCTGCAGGCAGGAGCAGTTCCAGTGGCTTTTCCAGAGCCCTTCTCATTGTGTGGATCACAGAGAAAGCAGCAGTGCTGCCAGGCCTTTGCAGGAATTTTTATCTTGCTTGGTTTTCTACTTTTGATAATATATAATTATTCTTGAAAACACCCCAAACCAGCCTTTGCTGTGTCTGTGTCTCAAGGTGGGGGTGAAAATAAGTGTGGAGGGGTCTCTCTTCCCACTCTTGGCTCTTGCAGCCTCAGGATGAGTTGTCTGTTGGGATTTCCAGTGGGAGGGTGGAGAAGGAACATGGGCAGGATTTCCAGTGGGAGGGTGGAGAAGGAACAGACAATTTTGAGGAAATAAAGAATACTTTTGTGCACAGGAGTCAGGAGTAAATGTGGACTTTGATTTCTCAGAGCACATCCACAGTGCTGGGGTGCACTATGAGCTGATACCTCTGACTTCAGATGAGGTGGTTGTGGAAATCCTGGATAGATCAAGGAATGGCAAAAGAGAAGGGGAGAATCTGGGGACAGAGGGTGCATGAGTTCTGGGGTAGGAATGAGGGTGTTTGTGTGAGGGTTGTGTTCCCACAGCTTGGCTCCCTGATGATGTGAGTTGGTTACTGGTGAGCCATGCTCCCCTTCACCTTCTCCTTGGGAGCAATGTGAAGTCAGGTGGGATAATATGGATTGTCTGCCCTTAAAGGCTTCCAGCCTGTGTGAGAGCCCTGTTGCACCCAGGGTCCAAGTCCTGCCTGCTGGTACAGTCCCAGCACTGAGCCACAGGTCTCTGCCTGAAGAAACAACCTGTATTTAATCAGAGAATCCCAGAATGGGTTGGGTTGGAAGGGACCTTAAAGATCATCTCATTCTTATCCCCTGCCAAGTCCCATCCAACCTGGCCTGGGACACCTCCAGTGATGGGACAGCCACAGCTTCTCTGGGCACCCTGTGCCCGGGCCTCTCCACCCTCACAGGGAAGGATCTCTTCCCTATATCCCACCTCTACCTATTTAGTGAATTCTAAAGCCCTGTTTGAAGTAGAACTCCAGCAGCAAATCACAGCTTCAGACACCCTCCCCCACCCTTCCCATCTTCTGTGGCCCAATGATTTGGTGCACCTCCAGATTTTTCCCAATGCTGCCAGAGTGGGAAAATCACACTGGGGAGGAGTTTCTCCCCAAAACCTCTTGTCTCTTTGCCACCAGAGGGAGATGCTGCTCAAGCTCCAGATACACCTCCAGTGCCTGTGTTATGGAATCATTAAGGTTGGAAAAGCTCTGAGTTCATCCAGTCCAACCACTACCCAGAGCTGCCAAGGCCACCACTAACCCATGTCCCCACGTGCCACATCTACACGACTTTTGAGTCTCTCCAGGGATGATGAGTGGAGAGGAGAGGGAGGTGCAGGACTGATGCTGCTGTGGCATTTTCCTGGGAGCCACTGGGAATGAAATGGGGAGCTCTGGGATACTGGAGGTAGAGTGCACAGTGAGTTCCTGGAGGAACGAGACAATGGCTGTGGGCATCTCCCTTTACTTCCCAGGCATCACTGGGCCATGGGGAATGTTTGAAAATCACTGTCAGGGTCTTACCCTCTTCAGAAGAGTCACTGATCTGTAAATATCCCATGGTACTTTCATGTCCAAAGGTGTGTGTATGAGGGGAGATGCCCCAGATCACACTGGATGCACAAGGGGACCTTGGGAGTTTGATAGAAGTGGCTCCAGCTGTCACCACCATGGTGCTGAGTCTTGATTTTGGTGCTGTATCCTTGGAGCTGTGCCCAGGTGGGTGACCTGGTCACTCCACACTCTGCTCTGTCCTCAGATCAACCCTTGGGGTGCACAAATCCCACAAATCTCAGGTCACTGCTCCGTGTGGAGCAACATGGAGGCCTGGGCCAGTCCAAACCCAGGATGGAAAACTGCAGCTGGTGGAGGGGCAATGGACCAACTGCTCCTGGCAACCTGCTGATGGTGTCTTCCAAATGTCCCACATGCTTGAGGAGACCTGGGCAGATCCTCTGCTCCATCTGCAGCATCTCCCATGAAGCTGTTTTTGGATGAGGAATGATCCTGAGCTAGACCAGGATCTGCCCAGCTTTTGGGGCTGCTCATCACCAATGCTTGGGCTTCAGCCACGCACAGAAGGGCTGGAGCAAGGGGATATCTACATCCCACTGCACTTGGACAGACTGTCCAGGGCTTTTGCCTGCTCTGGAATAGAAAATTTCTGCTCATTTGCCTCCTGTGAACCTTTTCTTTTCCATTTTGTTTCCTAAGGAAACCCTCTCCATCACTTTAGAGAGGTGGAGAGTCATGCCCCAGCCCAGGAGAGCTCAATGCCACAGGTGAGAGGAGCTCTCAAGGGCAACATGGGAGCAGGAGCCAAGCATGAATTTTGACAATGCAGGGAGTGACCCAAGGGCTCCCCAGGAGAACTGGCTGTGCCACTCTGGTGATCTGGAAAAAGGAGCAAACAGGCAGGAACAGAGGCTACGTCCCTAAGAAATTAAACAATACCCAGGCAAATGCCTGGGCTTGGGAACGTGGCTGTCCTGACTGCTGGCACTGTCCCTTCTGTCCCCTTGGCTTGTTACTCTTGTCCCTCTTTCAAGGTGAAATAAAGCAGGATGGAGTTGCACCAACAGGGCTTGAGTGTGGGGCAGCAGCCTTGCCCCAGCCCTGCTGGGATCTCACCTTCCAGCAGCCCAGTCAATTTCTGAGCATTGTCCATGGGTGCCTGGTTTTGTGAAAAACATTCCCTCCAGCTCCAAAATGATGTAACACCACCCCACTTCCCACCCCCCTCGTCAAAAAAGATTTCCCCAGAAAAACCATCTTTTCACTTCCAACAACACTGAAACACAATACTCGGACCCTACAGAAAATAGAATTATTTGCCCTGGGGCTGTTGTTATTTGTCTGCTTTTTTTTCCAAGTTGAAACTTTGGTTATTTTTTCCCCCTTTAATTAAATTTGGTTTGCTGCAAATCCCTTTCTGGTGCCTTCAGTGTTCCTGTAAAAGGCAGGGCCCAGGCTGCAGCTCTGTGCCCATGGCTCCAAGGCTAAACAATACCACAGAGGGGGGGAGCAGAGGGTAAGCCCAGCTAATCAGGACTTGCCTAATAGGACTGAGTGCTTAATGAGAACCCAGGGACTGTGCTTCCCCAGCTGGATTTGGCTGGAGGAAAATGCTTTGTGCTCTCAACACCAGGTTTGAGACAGCTCAGTTCTCTCAGATGTGCTGGAGCAGTGTTTTCTCCCTCCTGTGAATCCATCCTCACTGGACACAAGACAGATCTGTGAGGGATCCGTGGGGATCCAGGGATGCTGGAGGAGCTGAACAAGACCTGGAAGCAAAAGGATCCATGTTTTGCTTGAAGGGAGATCTTTCAAATCAAAACACTGTTTATACCATGATTTTCCTAAGCAAAGTCATCAAAGGGCCCTGTCTGCTCCCCTCATGTCCTTGGAGCTCCCTGAGGAGCTTTGGAGGGATTTTAGGGATTGAGTTCAATAAATAACACCAAATGTTCCACTGTTTTGCCCTGGAGACCTGCTCAGATTGTCTCTGTCCCCACTGCTACACTCCCAGATCGAGCTGGGGTATGGTTTTGGGAAGGGGGTGGGGTAGGGAAGGCACCTCAGACCTTTCCCTGGTCAAGGATGGAGATGTGGGGTTCAGCACGGGAACTTTGGGATGCAGAGCAAGGTGTCAGGGGGTTGCAGGGTGTGCACAGGGAGCCCAGATGTGCATGGTAGGTGGGTGCAGATGTGGGTGCAGAGGTGGGAGGCTGTCTGCACACAAACAGTCAGTTGGTGCAGACGCAGGTGGGCATCCCCACATTCACAACAGGTAGGTTCAAGCGTGGGTGGCTGTCCAGATGTGCACAGCACCAGGGCACAGATGTGAGGTGGGTGCCAAAACCACTGTGTGCCTCCCCCCGCCGTGGAGTGCTAGGGTGTGCATGGGGCAAGCAGGAGCCGTGACCAGAGCTGGGTTCTCTGTCTGGTGCTGGGTCCCGGTTCGGGGCTAGGTCCAGGACTGTGCTGAGCTGGAGCAGGGCCGGATCCAGCTCCGGGGCTTGGTCCAAGGAAGGGTCCGTGTCCATGGCTGGTGCCCTTTCTTAGCTCTCGGTCTGGGTCCACATCCGAGCTTTCCATCGCGTGCTGGGTGCAGGCCTGGGGCCGGTACTGGGTCCGTGTCCAGGGCTGGGCTGAGGTCCGGTGCCGGTACTGAGGCTGGGTCCAGGTCCGTGTCCGTGCTCAGGTCCGGTCCGGCGGGCTCGGGTGCTGGGTCTCGGTTTGGGCGCGGGTCCGTGGCTGGGTGCGGATCCGGCTCCGTTGCCGGGTCCCGGTGCGGGCGGTGCCGGTGCCGGTCCCAATGCGGGCCGGGGCGGTGCCGGTCGCGGTGAGGTGCCGGGTGCGGTCCCGGTGCCGGTCCCAATGCGGGCCGGGGCGGTGCCGGTCGCGGTGAGGTGCCGGGTGCGGTCCCGGTGCGGGCCGGGCCGGTGCCGGTGCCGGTCCCGGTGCGGGCCGGGGCGGTGCCGGGTCCGGTCCTGGTGCGGGCCGGGGCGGTGCCGGTCCCGATCTCGGTCTCGGTGCGGGCCGGGGCGGGGTCGCTGCCGGGGCCGAGCGGAGCCGGGCGGGCGCGGGGAGGGCTCAGGCGGCGGCGCCTGCGCGGGGCCATCGCGGCGCTCCGCGAAGTTCCGCGGGGCCCGGGGAAGTTTGGGCTCGGCTCGGCCCCGGCCATGGCCTTCCGCCGGCGGGCCAAGAGCCACCCGCTCTTCAGCCAGGAGTTCCTCATCCACAACCACGCCGACATCGGCTTCTGCCTGGTGCTCAGCGTCCTCATCGCCCTCATGTTCGAGGTGAGACGCCCCCGCCATCGCCCCCCGCCGGGACCGGCTGTCCGTGTGTCCCCACCCCGTGGACGAGGTGACCCCCCTTGCTCTGCATGGGGTGTCCCCTCCTGGGGCTGTCCCACCTCGGGAGGGTCCCCAGCCGGCCCAGATGCCCCCATCCCGTACGGGGAGGGGGCTGTGGGGTGCAGATCCCTTCGGTCTGGGGTGAGAGTGCCGCCCCATTCATTCCCCATCACTCAACCAGCACTGGTGAGGTTCCCCACATCGCCACGGGGACCCAGCCTGCTGCTGGCTTTAGGGGTGGCACATTCTTCTGCCCCCGCTCCAGCTCTGCCGGGGGTCCCTGCCTGGGGAGGGGGAGCACAGGCGGTGTCAAAACCCCTGCCCCAAACCCACCGCAGCTGCCGGGATGTCCCGAGCACTGAGGGGCACATCAAGCGAGAAGCCAAGCCTTGTCTGATATTCCTATCTCTTGGAAATGGAAGAATTTTTTTTTTGCCTTTCCCCCCCTTTTTTTCTTTAACAGTAGCCCTTTTCCAGGTGTTTTCTCCGCAGCCCTCTGACCCCGCGCCGTGGGACGAGCGCCGGGGGCTCCCGGGCCTGGGGCAGGAGCTCCCCGGCCTTTCCCATCCCGCTGGGCTGCGGGCCACGGGAAGGCATCCACGGCATTCCTTCCCCTGCCGGGGTGGCCGCAGACCCCCGCAAGGCCGCTGTCCCACCACCGCCATGCCGGGAACCCCGCTCTGTCCCTCCCGCTGCTCCGGCTCCTTCCCTCTCCGCCTGCTTTCCCCGTGCGGCTCCGCTTGGCTCCGGGCATCCCGCGCCGAGCAGCGGGCCCCGGTCAGCGGCACCGCCGGCCGGGACCCCCCCGCCTCCCCCGCTGAACCCTCCCCTTCGGCAGTGCCACGTTTCAAAGCAAATCCGGATGGGAAAGGGGTGGCCGGGGGGCCTGGCGAGGGAGGAAAGGCTCCTTCTGTAGCAAATCGCAGGAGGAGGAAATCCATTTCCTTAATTCCTCCCTGCTTTTCTGTCCCCCTCTATTTTTTACTGCGAACTCATTGAATGAACGAGTCTCTTACAGCACTCGAACCCTTTTCAACGTCCTTGTGCATGTATGTATATTTATTTACGGGTTTCAAAACCGACCCAGGAGGGCCAGCTGTATTCCAAAGCCACATGCAAATGCTGCAAAGTTGGGCTGCAAGTTTCGTACTCATACTTTAAAAAGAAAATGCCACTGAAGTTGCATCTCTGTCTCAGGGTTTCTCCCTGCAGATGGGTTTGTTGCATATTGGGAGCTCTGTCTTGGAGAGGTGGTACCTGGGCTTGCTTTTGTTGATATGGTGCTGTGAAGGCAGTTCTAAAATATGATGGAACTTCCCCCCATGGAGGTGGCAGCAGGGAGGGGTTTGTGGTGTATCTGAGGTTTTTTTTTTAATGTATTTTAATTGAATCTCCCTCAGATGCTGAAGGCAGCAGTTTGCTACTCTCCAGCAGACCTCAGGGAGACAGAGCTTGCCATGCCAGGGTGGCTTCCAGTGCTCCCTGTGGCTGGCAGCGTCATCCCTTGGCATGGGGTTTGGGACAGCTCTTGGTCCTTGTGGGTATTTCAATTTGCTTTTATTTTATTGTTATATTTATTCCTTCTGCTTTCTTTTCCCCTGGAGGGGAGATCAGCCTCTGCTCTTGCCCAGCCCTCCAAACCATCTGTGCCTGTTTGTGCCACCTCTGTGGTGAGTTTTGGTGGCAGCTCTGATCCCTTGCCATGGTGAGGAGGACCTGTCACTGTCCCTTCCCCTCCTTCTCTGTCCATCCCTGCTTCCCACCCTGCAGCCAGGCTTCCACCTTCCCCAATGCCAGTGGCCACAGCCAAGCTCAGGCCCAGCGGAAAAGGCCGAATCCTGCTCACAATAGGCCGTTTCCTGCAGGGAAGGTTTTTTTGGGAAGACACAAATAAGATTTTTAACCTTTTCCCAGGCATCCCTCAGGAACTGACTGCTTCCTTGCTCCAGCACCCTGCTTGGGGTGATGCTGGGAGGCTGCCATGGGTCTCTCAGTGCTCAAGCCCAGCATAAGCTACATCTTGAGCATCTTTTTGGATGCACAACCTTTCCCCATCCACATGGATTCACCAAGCTGGTAATTCCTCTGTGGCAGGGAGCAGGTGCTGGTCATGACAGGATTTGGTGGCGTGAGGCTGCTCCTTGGTGTTCCAGGTGATTTGATTATTCCAGTGTTGTGTGTGTTTTTGGGGATCATGGCATTGCTCAGGGAGGGAAGCCCCAGGCTTGGAGGGAGTTTCTCCAAAAAGAGCTGTCCTGAGCTGGGCACTACAAAGGGTTTTTATTTCCCAGCCAGCCCTAAGCCTTCAGGGTGTGAAAACACACTTGGTTGTGCAGCTGCCTGGTGCCAGAGAGGGATTTTGCCACGTGTGTGTGGCTGCTGGAGCCCAGAAAGAAAAGCCTCCCCTTGCTTTTTTTGGTGAAAAACTATTTTTAGTGAGTCTGTATAGAAACGCGAAACAGGTGCTTCCCACCCCCATGCAGAAATTACTTTGCATATCTTTTTCCACCCTACTTTGCAGAAAAATGAAGCAAAGGCCAGGCTGGGTTTCACCTGTGTCTCACCATGGGTGGCTCCTGTGAGTGGTGCCTGGTCAGGTTTGGGGAAAACTTTGCAGATTTTGGAGAAGTTTCTATATTAGATTGCAGCTGCTGTTGTAATCTCTAATGTGGGGAGGCTCAGTCTTATGCCTGGGGTGATGAAATAAAGATATAAACCATTGTTTTAGCAGTGGTTCCATGCCCTTGCTGGGCTTTCCCCCTGTGCAGATTGTGGGATGTGAGTCACGGGCTCCCAGACTCAGAGTTGTGACACTCAGGAGAAGGCAGCTGACAAATGAGCTGCTATTTCCAGGCTTCCTGCTAAATATACTTTCCCCTTCCCAGTCCCCTCTGTAGTACTCTAAAAATTGAGGCCTTTCCATTGTTAATGAGGGAAAACAAAATGCATTCCTGCCTCCCCTGGTCTTTGCCAGATGTGGGAACTGAGGCATGTGGGGGATGTAAGGGTTGAGTGCTGGGAGGAGTGGAAAAAAGGTAAAAAAGCACAGTATTTAGGTTTACTTTTAAAAAGGGAATAAACAGGAGAGTGAGGCAGTGGAAATAGTGTCATGCTGGGGGATGAGTTTGTCTGTGGGGGCAGAGGGGCTGCACCACCCTTGGGAAGGGCTTTTTGTCAAAGCCAGATGTTTACTTTGAAAGGCTTTGGTTCAAAGTTTGGGCTTTAGTTTACATATAGGGCCTGTGTCAATCCCTACTGTGCATCAGCAAGTTTGTCTTTCAGTAAACTCTAGGTAGCAGGGGAAAAAGAAACCCAAAGTTGTGAGAAAAGCCTTTGGACAGCATTTTGTCTGTAATTAGTTTGAGTTGTTTTTCTAGCCCTGGAAATATTTTCCCGGCTCCGACTGCAGAAAACTCCCCCAGCCTCCCCCGCCAGAGGTTTGGAGCTGCTTCTTTCTTCCAGAGTGGCTTTAACTCAAGCAGGACCATGGAGAGATGGTGGCATGCCTGGGGGTTCCTGGCTGTGGTGAAGACAAATCCCACTGGGATGAGGCTTTGGAGAAGGGAAATGTGTTTCATAGAATCCTGGAATTGTTCAAGTTGGAAGGGATCTTAAAACTCTTTCCAACCCTCTGCCATGGGAAGGACAGCTTGCACTAGACCAGATTGCTCAGAGCCCTGTCCAACCTGGCCTTGCACACTTCCAGAAATGGGGAGTCTACAACCAATCTGGGCAAGCTGTTCCAGGAGTTTGTAGAGTGTGCTGGGGAAGGATGCTCAAAAATTATCTCATTCCTGAAAATATTAGTGTTTGAGAGTTGCAGTGGGTACTTCCAGGGAGAGGTGCTGAACTGCCTGGATGTGTGTGCTTAGACACCTTTTTAAAAGCCACTTGCACATCTGAGCAAGTGGAGTTGGGATTTTGATGTGAAGGTAAAAACAGCATCTTCTAAATTGCTGGGTGGGGCTCTGAGCACCGTCATCTATGAAGGATGTCCCTTCCCGTGGCAGGGGGTTGGAACATGATCTTTAAGGTCCCTATCAACCCAAACCATTCTGGGATCTAAAAAAGGACGGGGAAAGCTTTGCTGCTCTGTATTAGGCAGCAATCTCCAGGCTAGGGGGATTTTTCCAATCACCACATTATCAGGGATTAAATGCCTGATGGAAGACAGTAAATGTGTGGTAGTGCTGGGATTGCTTGGCTTTGTCTTTTGCTCTGCCACGCAGGGCTGCAAGGTGGATGTGCTGATTTGGTTTCTGGCCATGAGAAACAGCTTCATTGCTGTCCTGGCTGATCCAGGCATCTCAGGAAACTCATCTTGATGGACACACTGAGTTTTCTCTCTTCGCTATCCATCTGCTCTTTGGTCCTTGAGTTAGTGGCTTTTACCACCAGAAAGCCACTCACTGCTGAGGGTGTGGTTCCTTCTTCATGGCTGTAGAGAGTTCTCAGGACAACTGCTTACCAAATTTACCTGGTTCAGGCACACAGAACCATAAAATCATCAATGTAGGAAAAGCCCTGTAAGGTCATCAAATCCAACCATTCCCCCAGCACTGCCAAGGCCACCACTAATCCATGTCCCCAAGTGCCACATCCCTCACGTCGGGCAGGATGGGGCTGGGATGAGGAACATCTCCTTCTGCATAGAGGTGTCCTTAATACAGGTCAGGGAGTGGATGAGAAATAAATATACAGTGCTTGCTACATGATTCCTGCTCTGTGTGTCTCATGGAGACAAATCCCTCTCCTACTCTCTAAAAAGTTGTGCCAGGAAGGCTTAGGTTAGATATGAGGGAAAATTTCTTTGCTGAAAAGGCAGTCAGTGATTGGAACAGGCTGGAAGTCATGGAATCCCCATCCCTGGAATTGTTCAAAAATTGTGCAGATGCGGCACCTGTGGCCATGGTGGGCTTGGCAGTGCTGGGGGAACAGTTGGATTCCATAATCTTAGAGAACTTTTCCAACCTCAATTATTCTATGATTCCATGAATTGTGCCCCTGCCAGTAGCAGTTTAGTGGCAGCCCTGGCTCTACTCTCTTTCCTGCAGGGCAGAAGCATGCCCAGAACTTCCTTTCCCATATCAGTATCTTGTTTCAGAGCAAACAGACAGCAAGTCTTGTGCCTCTGAATAATCCTCCCATTGCTCTTCCCACTCCAAACTTCTGCTTTCCCTGGCTGCCTGTGAAATGCTCAAGGCTGAAGGGTTTTGCCATCCTGGTGCTCATCCCTGTTTTCCAAGCCAAGGAATCCTGGCTTTTGCCTTGCAGGTGCCTGCATTACATTTGTCTTTGGTTGTTAAAATATTTCACTGAGGCTTTAGGAAGCAACCTGCTACCCCACTGTAAGGAAAGGTGGGGAGTGCTGGGATGGCTCCAAAGCTGCTGGTGGTTCTCCAGCCCACAGGAAGCAAAGGCAGGTGTGGAGATGGGACAAAGAATTGCTTGATGGAGGAACCTTCCTACCAGGTGCTCTGGGAAAAAAGATCAGGAGAATCCTTGGAAACTGTGCTGGGGCTGAGCTCTGTCCAGGCATTGCTTCCCACCCTGGAGATAACTCTGAGGCCATTTTCCTGGACTCAAAGCTTTGGCCTGTGTCCTCTCCAGCAGGTTAGGAGGCTTCACCTGGAGATGATGTCTTGTTTCCAGCTGTTTATAGCGATGGATGTCAGCCAGGTGCTTGGGGAGCTGTAAATCCATCAGGGCCTGCTGTCTTTAGCACATCCATGACACGGCCGCCCATCCCTGCAGCGCCACAGCCACCACTGGCCCCATGCCTTAGTTTCATGCCCTGTGGCAAGGTTTGGATGTAAACTCCAGGTCCTGTACAGCTCTGGGATGAAGCAATTTGGCTCTCCCAGCCAGAAAGGTCTGTAGGAGCCAAAAGTGTCTCCCTCAGCCAGCTTGAGGTCAGGCGATGCACTTTTTCCATTCCCACCCCAAACTCTGCCCATGGTCTCCATCTCCTGCATCTACTCCTCCACAAACAGAGCTCAACATGTGGGATTTCCCTTTTTTTTTTTTTTTCCTCAGTGGAAAAAACAATAAAATCCCCAAACACATGAAAACACACCATGGAGTTCGCTGTCCCTGAGCTGGGGCTGCCTGCACCAGTTGCTCAATGCTGGTGGTGGCAGGATGGGAACACTTGGCAAAGTCCCCCTGTCTCCCCCACAAGCTGTGGAGCAATTTGCAGCTGGGATTTTAATATCCTGCAGCTCTGAAGCAGTGCAGCCATGTCTGTCAAATGCAGCTCATCTCTGTCGCTGTTTGACGGGCACAGGATTTTTTGGGAATGGTTGTGTTTGAGGGTGGGTGCTTGTGAAGTGTTGGAGCTGCTGGAAAGGGAAAATCTGGTGACCTGCTGCCAGTGTGGGGTTGGATGGGATGAAGGCATGCTTGGTGTTGGATGTCTGTGCACTGGATTTTGCTGTGGCCCCAGCTTGAGGGTGATCTGGTCTCAGAGGTGCAGTTTTGGGGTACCCTGTGGGGTGGGTGCTCTGCCCCATCCCCACAAAGCCCCCTGCTTTGCTGCTGGGAAGGAGCATTGCTTTGAATTAAAAGCAGTTTAGTCAATGGTCTCCCCCTGGTGATCAGTGACAGGATCAGAAGGAATGGCTGAGGCTGTGTCAGGAAAGGTTTAGATTGAATAATAGGAAAAGGTTCTTTTCCCTGAGGGTGGCTGGGTGAGGCTCCCTGGGGAATGGTCACTGCCCCAAGCCTGACAGAGTTCAGGAAGGGTTTTGACAATGCTCTCAGGCTCAGGATAGGATTCTTGGGGTGTCCTGTGCAGGGACAGGAGAGGGATTTCAGTGACCTTTTGGTCCCTTCCAACTCAGGATATTCCATGATTCGATTCTGTGATTCAATAAATGAAAAGTGAGCAGCACAGCCCTGGGTTTTGGATGTCCTTATCCCAGGCTTTTCTTCCCCTTTTTGGCTATGCACTGTGGGTGACCAGTGTGAGGTTCTGTGTTTCTGCAAGTGAAGCTGGTGCTGGCACATCTCCCTGGGTGATTTGCCTTTCCCATTGTGATGGGAACAAAACTGGTCCAGAGGAATGGATTTAACAACTGATTTGCTTCTTCTCCCCTCTGTGTCTTTGACAGGTCACAGCCAAGACTGCTTTCCTGTTCATCTTACCTCAGTACAATGTTAGTGTGCCTACAGCAGGTGAGAGATGCCTCTGCTCCACAAATCCTAAGGGAAGGTTGAGTCTGGTTTGCCCCAAATCCTCACTTCCAGCTGCCTTGGCCTCACCTTCTACTGATCAGCTGCTTGGGGTCTTGTCTGGCAGTAAATGCAATCTGACAGAGATGTTAAAAATAAGATATTTTGGGAAGAAGCAAACTTTGAGTGTCTCAAAGCACTCTGGTCATGTCTCATGCAGCCAGGGTTGGGAAGAAATCTTTCCAGGGAGTTTGGGGACTTCCTCTCTCTTTCTGCATGGCCAGGCCACTCTGTGCTCCCTGCAGGATGAGGATGCTGCTCCTAGCCTGGTCAGGCAGGATCCAGCTGTGTGATTGCCTGCCTAGAGCAGCTTCTTGTCTCCCTGGGGAGCAGGAGGGATTTACCTCTTTGCCAGGCAGCAGGGGCTGTGCATGTCATCCCTGTCCTGCTGATTTTTGGGGATGGCACCTGGGGGGGAGGGTGTGGAGCTGCACGTGGTACACAGCATCCCTGCTCCAGGCAGGTTCTGATTCACAGGGAGTAAATTCCAGGAGGCTCTGAGCTGGTGCGGCTCAGAACCAAATGGACCAGAGGAGGTGTCCCAGCTCCCAGCCAGGAAGCTCAGCCCCTGTTATTCCTATTTTGGCTTCTGGTTGCTGCCTTTCTGGCTCAGAGCCTCTCTGGATCTGGCAGGGATCTGGGCACTAGCCTGGAGACAGCCGGAGGTGCTTTGGGTAAAGGACTGGGTTTGGGATGAGCCAAATGCCTGGGGCACAAAGCCTGGCCTGGTGGCAGAAATCTGAGGTTAATTGGGAGTGTTTGAGTAATCATCCAGAGAAAGAGCAGGGTTGGGATTAGGGGAGCTACAGAGAGGCAGACATGTGGAAGATAAAAGCTCTGCCCTTAAAGGCTTTGGTTATGGCTGAAGGAATCATCCAGCTTCCAAATTAAATTGTGGACCCTTCTCCTCTGTGGCACAGTCCAGACAACTTCTGCTGCTGGTTTTTAAGGGATTTATTCTTTCCTGATATGAAAAGTCCCAGGGGGCACAGAAACACCTCCCCAGGACCAGGTATTGGGGTATCAGTACAGGGCATGAGCTAGTGGGGAGAGAGATCTTGGTGCAGCAGCTTCTTGGGAGGAATCTAAATTTTTCCAAGGCTTACCCACATCCCCCACAGCTCCTGCTAGAGCTTCTGAGGTGCCCTGGAGCGAGGAGGCAGAGCACATGTACATGATATTATTTTCTTTGGCCTTGCAATTCTGTCTCTTACCTTGTTCTAGGATGCAGGCACCATTTTTACCTCTGGGTCTGCATAGCACCAGGGGCTCCTAAGGGTGTTTTCATATCCTTGTGCCAGGTGTGTTCATAAATCCTGTTCAAATCTTAGAAATCTGGAATCAAGCTTTCTTTAGGCTAGGCAGGGCTGGTGACAGAGCAGTCTCTTCCCAGCCCTGGTATCAGGAGAGGACAGACTGGATCAGGGTGAGGGAGAGCAGCAGCCAGGAGTGGGCTGAGCTTCGTGTGATGGTACTTCCTGCAGCCTTCCCAGCCTTGCTTCTTCCCATAAGCTTCAGGGCTGAACATAGTCACCTAAAGGCAGATATCTGGGGTATTTTGGGTGCTGCTGGGTTTCCTGCTGCTCCAGAAGAGCACAGCCTCCAGTGGGTCCTATTTCTAATCCACCAGTCCTGTGGTGCTGCCTCAGCTCTCTGAATAGCAGAAGGCATCTGCATGTAGGCAGCTGAATCCTGCTCCAGCAGTTTTCAGGGAGTGGGAGATCATAAGGAAGTGTTAAATCATAACTGAGGGGGTGGAAATCCTACCCCAAACCCTGATGTTCCTAGTGGGGCATCCCTGATCCCATGACCTGCTTCAGCTTCCCATGTTTTCACCCCTTCAGGGCATAAATTCCTATCTCCACAGCTGAGCTGTCCCCAGTGGCAGGGGGAAGCTTTCAGTGTCCCCAGTGTCCCCTCCCTTGAGGTGTGTACCTGTAAGAGGGGAAACCCCCCATGTCTGCCATGAGCTGACCCTGAAGAGAACCCCTTTTCCCTGCCGCTGGCATAGTCATGACCTCTCTCTGGTGTCCCCATGCAAGCTGCTCCCCACTAAGCCCTCACCTGGAAATCCTTTGGGCCATGGGGGTCTGACCCACACTCTGGTGTCTTTGCAGATGGGGAGCTGGTCCAGTATCACTATGGGCTGAAGGATCTGGTCACCATCCTCTTCTACATCTTCATCGCCATCATCCTGCACGCGGTGGTGCAGGAATACGCCCTGGACGTGAGCGCCATTCCCTGTCTTGTGTCCTCAAAATACCTCAAATCCCAGGGGGAGCTCTGCACTTAAATGCTCTTCTGGGGGTGGTCTGGGGGCTGAGGTGGTGATGAATGAGCCTTCATCTCTGGAGGCTGCTCAGGATGAGGAGGAGGAGGAGGGAGTTCATGGTGGCTGATGTTTTCTTGTTGTTTGTCTCTCCCTCTGCTCCTTCCCAGAAAATCAACAGGCGTCTGCATCTCTCCAAGGTCAAGCACAGCAAGTTCAATGAGTCAGGGCAGCTGGTTGCCTTCCACCTCACCTCTGTCATCTGGTGCTTGTACGTCGTGGTGACGGTAAGGCACGGTGCTGCCTGGCATTTGGGTTTCCAGGGAGAACTGTGGGTTCTGGAGCACAAAATCCCACTGGCAGCAGAGTCCCCAGCCAGCTTCTGGGTCAAACCAGGCACATTTCAGTCAGTTTCATTTTCAGCTGTAGTGGATCTTTCCAGCCACTGCCTGAGGGCAGTTTGGGGAGATCCTTCTCCTGTATTGTACAAGGCACGGGTAAATGGGCTGTGAAATATTTTTGGAGCCCCAGAAATCCCATCATCTCCATCCTCTGCTCCAAGACCTGATGCCTTTCTCGGCTTATTTTCCTCCTTATGTACATTCAGTGCCTTGAGGTTTCTGAGTGCCTTTCTTGGGCTAATGGGCAGAATTTTGGGATCCCTCTTTGTGGTTCCTTCCTTAACAAGCTGATGGGGGGGGGGGGGAATCTTTGAAAACAGAGAAACCTTGCTATTCCTTGGGGATGTGTCAACCCAAAGAATTCAGAGGGAAAACTGTCATTTTGGGAAGGTCAGGGGAGGGAAGAACAGGTGGTGTGGGAGAGATCTGACTATTTTGGCAGTGTGAAGTGATGATGCTTTGCTACCTCCAGCCACTGGGGTCCAGCTGTGGTCTGCAGTGGCTCTGGGGATGGATCCTTGGGGCCAGATTCTCTCTCCACTGCTCAGATGGTCCTGCCAGCCCTTCTTAGAAAACTACTTTTCCCTTCAAGGCCAGCATCTCTAGAGATCTGCTGGTGCTTTCTCTGCCCCATAGGGCTCTGTGGAAGGAAGCTTTTGCAGAACAGTTGATGCTGCTGGTTTTGGGCTTCCCTTGCCCAGTGCCACACTGATCAGCAGCTGGAGGGTTGTACAGGGGCTGGAGCCTCCTGTACAATCCACATTGCTGTGATGTGCTCCCCAAACACCCAGCATGTGCAGAGCAGGTCACCCTTGTGCTTCCCTGGCCTTCTCCAGCTGAAAAAAAGGGTCTTGAGACAGACAGGGAATGGATGATGATGACTGGGCAGGACAAATTTCCCATGCCAGCGTCTCCTTGCAAAGAGTAAGGCAGCATCTGTGTGGCAGGAGTGAGAAGGGAGGCCCATCCTGTTAGGCAAGAGGTAGAAAATGAAACCATCCAATTCATATCCAGTTATTTTTGTTGGTGTTTTCTGTTCCTCTTTCTCTTCAGAAGCACTTCTTGTTACTTAAGTGCTGCTGGGGTTGGAGATACCAGTGGGCAAGAGGACTCTGGACCACCCACATGGCTCGCTGAGCCATGCTACAGGAATCTCACCCCTACACCTCCAGAGCATTCCAAGCCCCAAAATATCCTCTCCTGAACTTGGGACCCTCTGTGCAACTGAGCAAGCAGCTTTCAGCCCCCAAACAAGGGGCCTGGTGAAATTTTAGAGGGGTGCTAGAGACCCACAGATGAAGGGCTCAGCCTTGGCCCTCACAGGGAACATGTTTTTTCCTGCAGGCTGTGATGAGATTTGGGTGTCATCCTCAGCTCCTCGTTTCACAGTACCATCAGCCCACCCTCTCATAAGCTGTTTTGTTTTTCTGAAGCCTTGCCTCTCTTCTCTTTTTCAGGAAGGATACATTTCAAACCCCCGGAGTCTGTGGGAAAACTACCCTCATGTTTATCTGCCGTAAGCACTTGTGAGGGCATTTTGTTCTGGGGCTTGCCACTTCCTTCCTCTCCATGGTTTTGCTTGCTGGGAGTGGGGTGCTGACAGCATAGCACCCTCTGCATGCACCCTGCAGCAAGGATGCTGCAGTGAGACCATGGGGAGTGGGGATATGTCATTGGTGAGCCTGGGGAAGGGTGTTCCAGTGGGTTTCATGAGGAAGGCCCTGTGGGCTTGGTTACTCATCCTGCCTGTTTCCTGCATCACCTTGGGTCTCTTTGCTGTTCATTTTTCACAGCAGAAATGTAGTGGGGGATGACCCTTCCTTCTTGGTTTTTAACAAAAGTGAGGTTTGCTGAGAGTGCAGAGATCACAGCACAAGCATCTGGATAAACTCCATGTGCAGCTCTCTTGGCTCAACAAATAATTTCAGCCCTGAAATGATTTCTCCTAAATCCCATGGCTCCAAAACAGTGGAGGGATTGCCTAATGCTGCCCTGGCACTCGTGTTCTTGGGGTCCTGCCTTGGCCTGGGCTGTCTCACGTGGCTCCTCCCTGCATTTCAGGTACCAGGTGAAGTTTTTCTACCTGTGCCAGCTGGCCTACTGGCTGCACGCCCTGCCTGAGCTCTACTTCCAAAAAGTCCGCAAGGTGAGAGCCAGGTGGAGGTTTTGGGAGAGGGAGGGGGGTGGCTGGAGAGGGCTGAGAGGTTGATTTGTCTTTTCTGCCCCTGCCAGGAGGAGATCCCCCGGCAGCTGCGCTGCATTGCGCTCTACCTGCTGCACATCGCCGGTGCCTACCTGCTCAAGTGAGTCCCTGCCTCAGCATCTCTTCCCACACCAGGGATGGGGCTGGGCAGCTGCTTCTGACCTGGGGGTCACCTGGGAATCCTCAGTGGGGTGAGGGGCTTAGAAGAAATAAATGGGATTGTTTCAGTGGAGAGTGACTTTTTACCTAGGCAGGTATATAGGACAAGGGGAATGGTTTTAAACTAAAAGAGGAGAGATTTAGATATTGGGAAGAAATTCTTGCCTGTGAGGGGGGTGAGGCACTTGGCACAGGTTGTCCAGAGGATTTCCCATCCCTGGAAGTGTTGAAGGCCAGGTTGGATGGGCATTGGAGCAACCTGGGACAGCGGAAGATGTCCAGGGCAGGGGGTTGGAGTGAGATGATCTTTACGGTCCCTTCTCACCCAAACCATTCTCTGATAAAAAGCAGAGCAGTCTTGCCAGCCATAGGGTTTTGTGTTGGATATATCCCAGCTCTGCCATTCTTTTGGACAGTGTTGTTGGTTTGTAGACAGGGATTTCCCCTATTGCAGTCCTGCCCTCGCTGCTGCACAGAGATCTGGCTTTGGGCTGGCACTGCAGCTCATGGACGGCAAGGCTGAGGCTGCAGCTGAGTTTGCAGGATGAAGGTTGAAGGTAGAAGGATGAAGTCTGAACAACCCAGTGATGCTTTTTTTTTTCTCTTCCCTGCCAGCTTAACCCGCCTGGGGCTGATCCTCTTGCTGTTACAGTACTTGGCTGAGTTCTTCTTCCACATGGCGCGACTGGTTTACTTCACGGACGAGAACAACGAGAAGCTGTAAGCAGGGGAGCTGCCTGTGCCTCCATCCTCCTCTGGAGCCCAGGAGAGCCTGGATCTTGCTGTCCCCTCCTGGGTCAGCACTGGGGCTGCTCCTGACCACACCTCTGCTTGCTCTCCTGCAGGTTTAATGTCTGGGCCGTAGTGTTTGTGGTCACCAGGCTCTTCACCCTCACCTTGTACATCCTGGTCATTGGCTTTGGGCTGCCACGCGTGGAGAGCCAGGCCCTGGACCCTGAGAGAGGGAACTTCTTCAGCTTCCTCTTCAACAATATTCTCTTCAGGTAGGAATGTCCTCTGTGTCTTCCTTGGCTGTGTTATCCCAGCATGGATTTTTCTGAGTTTGGAAATCACAGAATCCCAAAATGGTTTGGGGTGAAGGGGACCTTAAAGATCATCTTGTTCCAACTCCTGCTGTGGACATGGATACCATCACTGGACCAGGTTGCTCCAAGCTCCATCCAAATGGGATCCAGACAGTGATGATCTGATCCTGATTCCATTTAGGGAAGGTCTTAGTGAGCTGAAGGGGGTGTGAAGGAAGCAAGGAGGGGTTTAAAGGCTACACAGAGCCAAAACAGAGGGGAAAAGTCAGGAAAATAAGTGTTAATCAAGAGAAGTTATAAAGTGCAAGCCTATCTTGGAGAAATGCTTGCAGGCTTTCCCTGTTGTACCTGTAAGTGCATTTACATAGATGTGGTCAAGGAAAAGGCATTTTCCCTTCTGCTTGGCCATGTTTTGCTGCCTTTTGATGTGGGAAGCAGAGAGTGGAATGGGCTCCTCATGCCTTGCAGTCTGTCAAGTCTGGGAGCCTTTCTCACCCTTGTGGGTTGAGTTCAGCATTTGCTAGGCATAGTCTTTCTCAAGCTTTTTGAAGCCAAGGACTGCTGGCACACCTGAGAATTTGAGTGTCTTGATTCATTGATTCTAAACCTGAGAGCTTTATGACATGGAGGGAAAGGAAGGTGGCTGCTCTGGGCTCAGGGGTGGCAGAGAGGAGAGATGGTGACTGGAGGGATGGCATCTGCCACGTGGAGGGGACCTCAGCCACCAGCCCCAGTGTGTGGGGGGAAGGCCGGGCTGGGGGTGGCCTCGCTGCTGTGTTCTCAGCCTGCCTCTTCTCCGCCCCTGGCAGAATGAGTGTGCTGCTGTTGGTGTGCCTCTTCCAGGCCTCGGTGATGTGGCGCTTCATCCACTTCCAGCTGCGGCGCTGGAGGGAGTACTGGAACGAGCAGAGCAGTCGGAAGCGAGCCGCCGCTGCCGCTGGCACCAGGCAGCAAACCAAGCTGCTCAAGAGGGACTCGGGTGAGTGCTGGAAGGGTGGCACTGTGGAGGTGTCAGTCCTGGGGTTCAGCATCCCCCCAGCACTCTGCTGCCTGTGCAGGGTGTCCCCAGCAGTGTCCTGATGTCACAGGGGTTTCCCCATGTCTGCCGGCCAATCCTGAGAGAATAAAGGGTTTTGGCTTGTGCAAGGGACAAAGTTTCTTTCTCCATAGAATCTCAGAATGGTTTAGGTTGGAAAAGACCTCTGAGATCATGGAGTCCAACCTTTGACCAATCACCACGGTGTCAACCAGACTAGAGTGCTGAGCGCCACGTTAAGTCGTTCCTTGGGGACACCTCGAGGGGTGGTGACTCCAAACCTCTCTGAGCAGCCCATTCCAATGTTTAATCACCGTTTAGGTGAGGGAATTCCTTCTAATGTCAAACCTGAACCTCCCTTGTGGCAGCCTGAAGCCATTTCTTCTTGTCCTGTCCCTTGTTCCCAGGGAGCAAAGCCCCACCTGGCTGCATCCTCCTGTCAGGGACTTGTGGCAAGTGAGAAGGTCCCTCCCAAGCCTCCTTTTCTCCAGGTTAAACACCCCCAGCTCCCTCAGATTACAACCCAGAGCCCTTACCAGCTCCATGTCCCTTTGTTGCCATCCCCAGGTTACCATGAAAACGGAGTGGTGAAAGCAGAGAACGGAACCTCACCTCGCACCAAGAAGCTCAAGTCTCCGTAGAAGCCAAGGGTTGTCTCCTGGGGAGGAGGGCGAGATACCAGGACTGAGCAGCCCCTCCTCCTGCTCCTCACGAGCAGCGTCTTGAAAGGCTCGGAATCATCTTCCCAAGGTGTCTCTCGCTCTCCTCCCTTCCTTTCTTGCTCTTGTGAACCGTTTGCAATGAAACCAAAAAGGCCCCGTTCCCCTTCTCCCATCCCCCTCATAGGAACCTTCTCCAGCCC
This sequence comes from Fringilla coelebs, assembly GCF_963513975.1. NCBI lineage: Eukaryota > Metazoa > Chordata > Aves > Passeriformes > Fringillidae > Fringilla > Fringilla coelebs. The sequence goes on from NC_140030.1 coordinate 4,262,434, forward strand.
TCCTGGTTTTTCCTTCCTCTGATCATAAACCAGCGTGCAATTTTTTTTTTCTTTTCTATTTTAGTGTTCGGTTATTTTGGTTAATGATTACAAATGTATCATAGATGGTTCCAAACAATCCTTTTTTCTCCTACAGCATGTTCCTCCCCTCTCTTCATGGTGCTTCCCTGAGCCCCTGGACAGGGCCACGACAGCTTGAAGGCACCAAATGTGTGTTATGGGATCAGATTCCTGGGGGAGTGTGCTGGGGCTGTGAGATCTGAGGCTCAGGGGTGCTCTCAGGTGAGATGGGGCACAACTGGCCAGCACTCAGCAGGATGGTGATGCTGCAAAGAGAGACCAGGGTCTGATGGAGGAAGCTCAATCCTGTCTTGTCTCCTGGTGGATCTCTGGTTAACTGGGGTTTTCTGAACCCTGCTTTTGAGAATTTTTGAGAGCTGGGCAGCAGAGAAGGGAGACAGCTTTCCTCTTCATATGGAAGGTCCACCTCCCAGCCTCTGCTTGCTCCCACTGGGTTTCTTTTGGCTGCCCCGTGGTTGTTCTGGGCCTCCTAGCCCCAAGAGCTGGGCCCAGGGCTCTGCAGCTCTCAGTATTTTGTTGTGGGGCAGCAGCATCCTCAGTTCCCTGTGAATCCTTGAGTTCTGCCCTGCTCTGAGTACTGGCCTGGCTCCTGTCAGCCCAGCCCTTTGCCAGCTTTTCTGTGCCTCGTGGACCTGGTGTTCTTGTTGCTTGTGACCACATCCAGGTGACAGATGGGTTGCTGCAAAGGGTTTTTGCATCATTGGGACTGTGCCCCTTGTGCTGTCACCTCACCTTCCTCGTCCCTGCCGTGCCAGTTCAGCCGTGCCATCGGCAGCCACCAGCTTCACTCTTTGTTTCCAAAGGATACAGCGCTTGTATCCACCCAAGGTGCTATCAAATCCAGGGTTTCTTCCAAAAATCCTAGCCCCTTCATCCCTTTCTGAGCTGTGAATGAGATGACAGGGAAGGAAGGCGAAGGAGACCGGGGCTGCAAGGAGCAGCTTGCATTTTAGGAAAAGCCTGGCTTGTGACGTGTAGCTGTTAGCAGATGGAGTTGTCTCAAATCTACCTCAGAGGCCATCTGTTGCTGCAGACCACTTTCCCCTCTTGCTTCTGCCCACTGCCACCTCCACACGCTGGCAAGAGGTTTTGTGGAAAGCCAGATCCCACCAACTTCATCCCTCGCTGAGTCTGCTGGGGAGCAGCATCTGCTTGGGGTTTTGTGGGTCAGTGCCATCTCACTGGGCTTCTTTTTGGGGTGCCACACCAAGCTAGGTTTGGCAGGTGAGAAGTAGTGGCACCTCTGTCCCCACACTGTCCTCAGGGGCAGTTCCTGAGCTGGGCTTTGCTGTTGGTGCCTCTTGTGCAGTGAAGTCGGCCGTAGCTTTAGTTCTGCTTCACCACAGCAGGAGCAGGGGACTCGTGGTGTGTCCCCTTGGCTGGGTGAGGAGAGGGACCCAGAGCTGGGCTGCTGTCCATGTGCAGTCCAGGATTGATCCTTGGTGTGCCCCTGGCTCAGCCCTTGGGGGCAGCTGAACTCTGGCTCTCTCCGAGTGCAATTCCAGCTTGAGGCTGGTGCTGTTATCCTTTGCGCCAGTCGTGTTTTGAGCCCCTCTTTGAGCTCAGTTGGGTTTTTTCCCCATTTATCTGAGTGTCTTTTGTCCTTTCCTCCCCCTCTCCTTGTTGAGGAGGCACTGGAGGGGGGAAACATGCAGGGACATGAGGACAGTTGGTCAAATTCCACTTGTTCCTCAATCCCCACAACATTTGAGTGTCAAGTGAGAGATGCTGGTAGGAGAGGGCTTTCCCTGTTTTCAGGGGATCTGGGGAAGGAGGCTGGAGCAGATCCCCTGGTGGTGCCTTGCCATTGCTCCTCGTAGCCTGTGCTGGGAGGATAAGACACTTTTTGGCTCAGAGGCAGCAACAGGACCCATGGTGCAGCATGATCAGGGGGAGAAGAGCTTTATGTTGGGGAGGACATGGAAAAGGTCAAGAGTGAGAGGTTTTTCCTTTCTCCTGCCTCTTCCCATCCCCTGCCAGCCACTGCCAGTGCCCTCCAGGAGTGGCTGCTGGCTGGCACCTCCCCAGAGCCTTGGCCAGCCCTTTCTGCAGTGCTGGTGCCTCACAGCAGCCGAGCTGCTGACTCTGTCAGCAGGTGACACATAGAGCCCCCCAAAAACACAGCTGCTGAATGATTCCTCCTCCTGCCTGCTTTGGCTTCAGGCAGCTTTTCTACTTGCACAATCCTGTCTCTGTACAGTAGCTGGTGATGCTTTGTATCCCAAGTGCCTTATGTTGTAGCCTCTCTGTGCACTATAGCAGTAGCTGAACACCCTCCTTTGTTACTACGTATGTACAACATATGCTACATTTATGTGTTTTCTGTTTCCTTTTTGATAGAGCTACCAGGAAAAGGGACATTTGTTTTTGAAACATTTCCATGTGTTCTTTTTATGAGTTTGGTTTTTTAAACCTATAGATGATGGTTTTTTTTTTTTTTAGCCCTCCCCTATATCTGGTTCTCTGAAATCCCCATCCTTCTGATAGACTCAAACCTGGCAGGTTGTTTTGTTTTTTGTTTTTTTTAGCTGAGCCTTTGTTGTGAGGCGATATCCACTGTCATCCTGGAGGTTTGCAATTCCCTTCCAATCAGGGGGCTGCCATGGGCTGGTCCTCTCTCTGTGTTGTATTGCAAGCACAATCCCTGGGCTGCAAGCCTGCAGTTAACTGCTGCTTTTGTTCCTGTGTCCATGTCATTTCTCAGCAGATCCAGTCTTCCTTTCAGCCCAAAGAGCTTTTTCTTGGAGCATTTTCATTGCAAGCCCTAGGTGGTCAGTCTGGCCTTGGCCTCTCTGCCTATGAACTGCCACGAGCTCACTTCCCTTTACTGGATGCTCTTCTCATGCCCCATCTGTGTCATCTGCAGAAAACATCGTGGAATTGTTGGGTGAGGTTGGAAATGCCTCCAAACTTGTCAAAGTCCAACTTGTAATCCAAGATCCAACCCCAAACAGGAGCTCTTGTCCACCACAGTGCAGAAGGTGATGGAGATTATCCAAAACTTCCAGTGGGACATGATTCATTGCACTCTTCCCATGGGCTCAAGGCTGCTGTAGTAGTCTGTGTCCATTATCCAACCTAAGGAGGTCAGGAATTGAGTAGCCTGTGGTTTTTGGGGTGAAGTGTAGTGTTTTCCTGTCCTAGCCTAGAAGAGCTGTGAAATACCAGCGCTAGTTCTCTTTTCTTGTCTTAGGTAGTTGAGTTGGAGAATGGGCTTGGGAAGAGAAAGGGGTGGAGGAAAAACAGATGTAGCATTTCACATACAGTTTTTGAGTGACTCTTACTTTATGGGGCATTACAGTTGCGTTTTATGTTGTTGTTGTTGTTGTTATTTAGGATTCTTTCTTTTTACTCATCATGTTTGGGTTAGTAGTAGCTAAGTTCCAGTTCCCCTGTAGGTCCCCTTACCTTCAACTCAGTGTTTTAAAAGGTATTTTGGTAGGCTTCCTGGTTGGAGGGAAGCATGGTCACTCTGGGAAGTCTCCTCCTTGCCTCCAAGTGACTCTGGGAGCTTGGAGCCATCCTGCATTTGCTGCAGTGCCTGGGGCTTTACAGCAGCCTCAGGCTCTTGCCTTTGGTAGATGGACCCCAGGTTGGGTGCAGATGATGGGTTTGAGTTACAGCCTTTCAGGAAACTTCATGGGGGATGAAAGCTTAGTTTAGAAGGTATTATGCCCAGCAGTGAGGTAGGTTCCTCCTCCTTGGAGCTGTGTGTGGGGTTTTTCTGGGAAGAATGGCTGTTGGAAAAGCCAGGCAGAGGTGTGTAGTTTTTCCTCGAAAATGTTGAACACAACTGATCAAACTTCAGCAAAGGAACTCGAGGAAAAATTCTGTTCTTCCATATTTATGCTTTAGTGCAAATTTCCTGATTTTGGAGGGGGTGGGGGGAATTAACAGTCTCTGGTATTTTATCCCGTTTGTTTCATTCTTCCTGTCACTTCAGGTTTTGTACGGATTTTGTTTGTTGTTGTTCGTTGTTCAATGACTTTTGTGATAAACTCAGCAGAAGTATTTTTCTGAAATAAATAAATAAAAGGCATAGATTCTTCCAGTGCTGTTTCCACGGATGCTTTATTATTGCTAAGCTGTGCATGTGGCAGAGACACCTTCCACCATCCCAGGGTGCTCCAAGCCCTGTCCAACCTGGCATTGGACACTCCCAGGGATGCAGGGGCAGCCACAGCTTCTCTGGCCAACCTGTGCCAGAGCCTCACAACCCTCACAGGGAACAATTTTTTCCCCAATATTCAATCTAAATCTTCCCTCTTTCAGTTTAAAGCCCTGTCCCCTTATTCTGTCACCCAAGCCCTTGCAGCTGGGATTTATCTTCCCACATTTCCTATGTCCACAGCACAGGCAGCTGCTCCAGAGTTCAATATTCATGGCTGCTTTCATCAGAGGGAGTGGAGGATGAGGGTATTTGTAGAAGATGATTTATTTGATGTGGTTTAGGCACATATTTTTGGTGAGCTATATTGTGTATTTTGTGCAGCTGGCCCCAGACACACGACATCACTTGGCTGAGGGTTAGGTTACGGTTTCATAGCCTGTGCAGAAAATAGTTTCTGACAGCTCAAGTAATTTCATCTGTAAGTTTTTGGTCTCTTGAAATCTGAGGTGGACCAGAGATCCCTGGAATGATCCTTGGTCAGGGTGAGCAGCAGCACAGAACAGGCCCAGAAGGGAAGAGCAGTGACCTTTCCAAACAAGGGGAGACAGGAGGGAGCTGTCACGTGGAGACTCTCAGCTATCTGAGAAGTGGGAAGTGGGAATCCACGGCACAAAAGCTGATTTAAAGCAGCATTTTGTTCCAGAGAGCTTTGTTCTCTGTGTGTGACAGCTGCCTTTTCTGTGTGTTCCATGGCAACACCTGGCAGGTGTCACTTGGGGTGAGAAGGCTCCTGCCACATTACCTTCACGGGGAGATGAGTAATGGAGCACGAGTGTCATAACTCTATTGCCATGCCAACTGCCCATGTTCCCTTCTCCTTGGAGACCTGTCTGGTGACATGACAGGTGGATAAGGTGGGTTTAGATGGGATCTCAGTCCTAAAACCATTCTCCCAACTTCTTGTTAAAAAATGCAAAGCTGCTGTCAGCAGATTTGTGTCCAGACCCCTGTTACCTCCAGGTAACTAAACTCATCACAATTACCCTACTTTGAGTAGACCCAGAATGACAATTTGTGGGTTTCCTCCCTCACCCTTATTTTAATCCTTAGCTATTCCAGCCATTCTATTTAAAACAAGACTTTTTGACGTGTTTATAGCAACTGCAGTTTTATTGCAATTTTAATAACAAACTGGCAGTCTTCACTACTTGAAGGTGAAAGGCCCATCTGAGAGAAACCTGGAGTGGTTTTCACTCCAGGCTTCAGAGAGCTTTAGCTCTCTAAAGTATACTGCACTCAAAGGTTGAGAAAACAACAGAAGAACCTGACTTTGGTTCTCAGAATTTTTTTTTCTCTCCTATAAGTTTCATTTCAACATCCAGCAGTGGTGGGGTTTGAGTTTAGGAGTAGTTAAAAGGACAGGGAGAAGTTAGGAAGGAAAAAAAGTTAACATGAAGGTGGAATCAGCTGGGTCTGAAAAAGGGGGAGAGGGAGAGTGAAGCAAGGGGGAATACCAGAACATCCTTTTTGAAGTACAATATATTCAAGTCAGCTGAGAATTCAACTGCTGACCCTGTCCTTCAGCTTCTGGGAAGAGATCACTAGGGAAGGCTCGAAGGAAGTCACGGTAGTTTACCTTGTCTTCATCACAGGAACAGTAGTCAATCAGCTGTGGGGACAAAACACACAGCAAACATCATAAAGAGCTGGAAAAAGCTGCAAAATTGGGGTTGTTTATAAGGGAAACTGCCCAGAGTTCTCCTTGTGCGACAGAGCAGTTATTCTCCCATGAGGATTTCCCCATGCTGGTAGTCCTGAATCTAGGTAAACTTGGAATCATAGAACCATTGAGGATTGAAAAGACCTACAAGATCATTGAGCCCAACCTTTACATCATCAAGTCCAACCATTTAAGGATAGAACTTGATGACCTAAAGGTTGGACTTGATGATCTAAAGGTTCAAGTCCAGCCTTGAATGCCTATAGATGACACTAATCTATGCAAGGAGAAGAGTTAAAGTGTTTGAGTTTAATCTTTATTTCCTTCTAGGCCTCACCAGAGTGGCAAGAGAGCCATAAAAACACAAAGCATGGCCACAGACTGAGATGGGCCACAGGAAATCTTGCACAAATCCCTCCCAAAAGTGGGGTGGGGGCAGACTATGTGAACAGTCACTGTTCCCTGGTGTCACTTTGGTGTGTGCACATGGCATGAAGGGGAGACACAGATAATTGAGCTTGGTGACAGCCCCACTAATGAGCCAGTTCTGGTGTCCGTGCCTGACCCTGCATTGTGTTACAGAGCCACAGCCTTTGTGTGCTTCAGAGGAAGAAAGAAGGCTTTTGTTTCTTTAATTGCATAACTAAATCTCCTTCTGACACCCAGCGAGATGGAAAAGGTCTAATATCACAATTCCTTGAAAGGATTCCTCTTCCCCTTGTCGCCTGGAGACAGATTCTCTGGGGTCTGCTTCTGTGACTGACAGCTGTGCTCCTCTCCAGGCAGTGAACTCTGCCATATGTTTAATTTATAGACCTGCCATACTTCCCAGGGCTCGGGGAACACTGGGATTAAGATTTCAGGAGAGGAGATGGATGTTTTTAGTGCATAGGGCTTAGACTGGGGCTCAAACATGGGAATTTAGCTTCAATTGTCACAGGTTCTCTGTATAATTTTGAGAATGTTCTCTCCCACTCTCAGAGTGGAGCAGGGATTGTCACCCCACTGTAAATTCCTCAGGGCAGAGTGAGCTCTGATGAACTCTGGTACAGCAAAGCCCTGGATGCTTGTCAGGGCCTTTATTCATCCTACATTCAGAGACACAAATCCACTGCCCACGCCCCTTTCTAACCATGGCTGTGATGCTCACAGTGGACTATTTTAGAAAAGTTTTTATTTTAGCAGGGGAAATAACTCCCTCTGGTTTCTAAATTTCTCTAAAGTCTGAGTCCTTTTTGGCCACTAATCTACAGCCCATCACATGATGCTGAGGAAACATCCTTGCCAGTCATATTCCTCCTCCACCCTCACTGCAGGAATTTTTCCCTCAGTTTCCCTGACATTTTTTGCTTTACAGACTGTGCAAAGACTGTGATCTCCATGTGCTGCTTATTGCTTATAGTGCCCAGCAACTGTTAACCAGGGTATTATGATTCTAAAATAATAATAATAATAATAATAATAATAATAATAATAATAATAATAATAATAATAATAATAATAATAATAATAATAATAATAATAATAATAGTAATAATAATAATAATAATAATAATAATAATAATAATAATAATAATAAAAAACCAATAATTATTGTTGTTGTTGTTGCTGCTGTTCTATATATTATATTATATTATATTATATTATATTATATTATATTATATTATATTATATTATATTATATTATATTATATTATATTATATTATATTATATTATATTATATTATATTATATTATATTATATTATATTATATTATATTATATTATATTATATTATATTATATTATATTATATTATATTATATTATATTATTACATTACATTACATTACATTACATTACATTACATTACATTACATTACATTACACTACATTATATATTTTATATTTACTATACATGATATATTATAACAATTTATAGCTATATTATACTATTATATTATTATATATTATTATGCATTATTATATATAATAATATTATTTATTGCATTTTTAATAGCAATTATAATTATGAAATCTATCTAATAACAAAAATAATAATTTATTATTATATTCATATACATTTCATTATAATTATACTCTATATTATTGTGACTTTATTATATATTATAATAATTCATTGCTATATTATTATATTACTATATCTTATTTTTATATGTTATCGTTATTAATATTAATATTGTTTTGGAAAATACTTAGTTCTTAGACCTTCAGTTCAGTTGCTATTGAATCCAGAATGTCTCTAAGCTTTCCTAAGGCACATTCCTTGAACACCTCAGTGTCTACTCAATCCCAGCTCTGCTGAAGCCATCACAGACACTCCAAGCTCTGCAGGAGCCTACTCCTGATCTCTGTCACGATTCCTGATCTCTATCACAATACATGACTTCTTCTACTCATCCAAGACCTGAACCAGCATGATTTTCACACACTACACTGCAGCCAAACATGGGGGGCAGCCTGGATAATATTTTTTCCCTTTTCCTGAGAGGACAGCAATTATTATCTCCTCTAAGACACAGACTCAGTCCAACAGCTCGGGAGTTTTTCTAAACTGAGACTCTCTTGCCCTTTTCTTGAATTTGGTCCCCTTTGAAGGCTAGAGCAGCTGGTTAGGGTTGGTTTTTAGAAGAGATCTTTTGGAAGAGCCATAGGAGGGGAATTCCACATGCACAGCACCCCTTCCATCTGACCTTATTAAGAAGAATGCTGCTGGTTGGCACATTGAGCCTGTCACAGAGAGTTAAAAATCTTGTTTTATCCAGGAAGCCAGAGCCCTCCTTGTCACAATGATGAAATGTCTCATGAAGATGCCTGGTGTCAAAGGGCTTTTGGCGTTTCAGTTCTTTCTGAACCTCCACAATTAAATCATCCAGGTCCTTCTTGGGGAAGCCACTGCAGATGAAAACAATAATAGGATTTCATGTAAAAACTCATTTTGGCAGCCTTGCTGTGACACTTGAGTAAAAAAAAGAGCATTTGCCTGTGTGCTCCATAGTGTCAGAAGCAGTGGGAAATTTGAGTTTCAAATTTCAGAGCCATGATATAACTGCCTCCAAACCATGTTCTGAGATAACAGGTTGTTACTGGGTCACACAAACTGGGTCCAGACAGCTAAAAGGAGGATGTGGTCTAGGCTCTGATGAGCTGATAAGCAAAGAAGTAATAAATGTCCTAAAAAATACTTCCCTCACCACCTGCTGAGCCTGCAACCATCAATCAGCTCAAGTTGGCAGCATCTCTTACAGTGAAGTGATGCTTTTTTGGGAAAAGATGTATCCCCCATCCCTGAAAGTGTTTAAGTGTTGCTTGGAGCAACCTGGGGTAGTGGAAGATGTTCCTGCCCATGACAGGGGTTGGACTGAGCTGATCTTTTAAGGTACTTCCAACCCAAGCCATTTTGTGGTTCTGTGATTTTGGCTGGAAGTCCAAACACTTCTTGAACTCAGCCTTGGTGCAGTGACCACTTCTCTGTGCTGCTGAGCCAGAGCTGTCTCAGGAGGTTTTGGGGCCAGCAGCAGCCGCAACATTTTACTGTACACACCTCACACCCTCCGGACGTGCCCAAACACAGCCCCTTGGAGCATCAGAACCACCAGCAGAGGAGGAGGCTGGAGCCCAGGGAGGCTGCTGAAAATGCCCTCAGCTGTCAACCTTAGCCTTATTTAGCCCCACCACCCCACTCTTTGTAGCCTACCTGCTGGTAGTCTCCACCACCACCTTCCGTGGGAGGAAATGATCCCTTATGGATTGCAGTGTGGCTGCAGGGAAACTCTCTGCATTTCTCTCCAAATAATTAAGCACATATTCATCAGCATCCATGATAATAAACCTATGGCCAAACACTAGGGGAGAAACATTAAAGAAGTAGTGTTACCTGTGGTTTAGCATAGGTTAAAGTAATTTTGTCCTCCAGGAGGGAGCAGGATTCCTCTCCTGTGGCTGGGCTCAGCTTTGAGACAGCTCTGCTACTTGTTTCACTTCTTGAAGTAAGAATAATTTCACTGATTGAAAGGTTCAAGCATTGACAGTAACAAAGTTATATCAGTGAACACTGGCTGCTAATCTGGAAACTCAAATGTGAGGAGACCCAGAAGCAGCAGATCTTTCAAGTGAAGGAAGAGATATGCAATAAATGACATATCAGAGCAGAGTATTATAAATCCAGGCTGGATTTTACCTTCAATTGTGGAACCAATGGTGAAGTCAGAGGCCTCATAGTATTTGGGATTCTCTGGAGTAGACCCTGGCTTGGTAACTTTTGTCCTTTTTAAGTATTTGCCTCCTGTGATGCCAGAGTTTTTGACTGGGGGTTCATAGATGCTGATCGTGTCATCGGCGAGGAAATAAGAGAGGATGAAACGACGATTTCTGTCCTCAGGCACTGGTGATTCCTAGAGGAAAGGTAGCAGTTTTGGAACAGAGCATTTGAACCAGGTTTTCCTTGCCTGGGGTGCTTAGGAGTACCTAGTAACTTCCTCATAACCACCCAGAGCTTTCTTTACAGCTGACTAAACAAAGCACTTGATGCGCTGACATAGCATAACAAAGCACTAGACAGCACTCAGGATCTGAATTTCAAAGGTTACTTGCTTTACTCAAGCCACTGAAGCAGAATCTGGGTTGAAGTTACCAAATATATTCAGTGTTTCCACAGCCTGAGTAATCTGAGAGAAATCCTTTCTCTATCCTATATGGAATGATTCATCCCAGAGAGGCTGTAAAATTCAGTTTTAAATTACATTTTTTCATTATGCTGAGTGCTTGAGAGAGGCTTGGTGCTGTTTCAGCCCTTAGTCACAGGAAGTCACTCCCCTGACACACCAGTGGATTTACTCGCTTAGCTTAAAGCTAAGTGGATCTTAACTCCTCAGCTGTGACCTTTAGGGAACTCCTGCACAATAGGGAAAAGAAACCAGAGTGTTTGGAGAGGGCAGGCACAAGGCAGCACAGGAAATGCCATCGCTGCTGCTGGATGTGCCAGAGGCTCCTTGCATAAGCCAGCTGCAAAGCTGGCACAAAGGCCAGTGCCTGGGTGCTGTTGTGGGTGGAAAACACCATTCTCATGGATTTTCCAGCTTCTACACCAGCATTGGCTGCTCTGCTAGGACAGCTCCTTGCTGGCTGCTGCATCCAGGACTAGCCTGGAGAAGGAGACAGGGGCTGGAGCCAGCAGCAGAGACATCAGGAACTGGCTGGTGGCAGTGGTGGAAGGCAGGCAGAGGCACACTGCCCAGTGCAGGCTGCTTCAGCCAGGGCCATCTGTCACGTAGCAGTGGCAGAGGGAGTTTTTCCATAAATGGCTGTGGGTTTGTAGCAGGTTTGGTTTGTACTTTTTGGCCTTTTTTTTTTTTTCCTAGTTTTTTGAGCTGCCAATTGTCACAGCGAGCACATAACCACCCCATGGCATGCCCCCTGTTGGCTTGGGGAGCTCTCCTTTCCCACTGGCACAAAGGAGAGTTTGCCAACAGCCTTGTCTGGGCAGGCTGCTCCTCCCATCCTCCTGGCAGTATTCCACCAAGGAAAACACTTACCAGGGCCACCTGGTACCGCAGGACCTTGAGATTATTCTCCAGCATCTTAATGATATCTTTCCGTGGAGGCTTAGGAAACAGACTAAGGCAGTTCTGGAGAGAGTCTTCAGGGATGCCAAAACCATTATAGGGAGGAATTACCTGCATCCAGAGGAGATATTAACCATAAACAGCTGCAACTAAGAACAAGACAAAGTTTACAAGACTTGGCAAAGGCCATCAGATTTGGAAGGAAATATTCTGCCACCAGGTAGCAAGAGATGTGACATCCTGCCCAATAGAGATGGTTGACACCAGCCTGGTCATGTGTTGTATTTAATGATAATAAGATTTAATGTATTTAATGATAATAAGAGGATTAAGCAAATCTGAAACTCAGAAAGACAGGTAATTTCTCTGATTAAAGAGATTATGGCTATATTAAAGAACCATAGAATGGTTTGGGTTGAAATGGACCTTAAAATCATCAGTTCCAACTAAACCTTCCCATGCACAGGAACTCAGCCATCAAATGGTTACACGGGTAACCTAATCCCCATTATGCCTGTGGTCTAAGCCACAACTCCAAACAATTTCTGGGCTCAGTTTGGGAGGTAACAAGGGCTGTGACCATCCGCAGTAGGCAGTTTGGACTTGGCAACACTGTTTTGAAGAGTGAGGGAGAGTTCAGTAGTATGAGCGCAGCCAGACTTTCATTTTTATATCTATTATGATCATTCTTGCCTTGTCTTTTTCAAATTGATTTTTTCTTTAAGCTGAACTTGTTTTCTACAGGTTCTTATTAAGCTGAACCTCTACTTTACTATAAGAGCTAACACCAACTGCTTCCTTTCCTCCCTTCTTTTGAGAAATTGTTTGCAGTACCTGTGGAACCTTTTCAAGTGGTTTCTTATTTACATCCACTGGCTGGAAGTCTGTGATGCCATATTTTTCACGGTAGAAGTCCTGGGTGAACTTGTCACAATCATAGATTAAGAAGGTACGTCCAAGGAGGGTGACATTTTTCCCAATAGCAAAATCTTTGGGTGAGTACCACTCTTGTACCTCATGGTCAGTGATCTCCAACACACAGCTTGGGAAATTCTCTATGGAAAAGGGAGCAGAAGGAAAAATAAATCAATCAGGGAGATGTTAACATTTCCTAGTGAAAATGGATATAAAAGCAAGGTGTATAAATAGCTACAGGGAGATGCTGGCACTGCTGTCCTGCCACTGTTTCCCAAAAGATAAAGAATTTAGTGACCAGTTGAAAAACTTTTTTTTGACCATGAAATAATGACACCTTAGCACAGATGGATGTGCCAATCTAAACTTACTGTTCTTGTCCACAAAGATTTTGGGCAAGCGCTGGCGTCTCATCAGTACCGGGAATGGGTCTCTCCCATCATTTCTCTTGTGCACTTCCCGAACCTCCACTGTGTCATCTGCCAAGAAGTAATGGATGATGCAGGGATGGTGATCACCAAAGGCACAGTTGGTGTCATCCCATATGGCATAGAAGCGAAGCACCTAGGGTGGAGGAATAAAAAAGCAGTCAAACATGGATCAGAATTATCTTTTGGTGCCACAGAAATCAAACTCATCACATTGAGATGCTCAAGAGTTCCCCAAGGTTCACCTCCTGAAGAGAGAGGAGAGACACAGGGACAATTTAGTCAGAGTATGGGGCATTTGTGTTTGTCTGAAATTGTCTGCTCTGGCAGCTGGCATCAATATTTTGGGGGAGCAGAGGAGTGGATGCAGCAAGACCATTCCTAATAGAACTGCATCTGGCTGCTAAATTCCAGAGGCAGGTGGCTTATCTCATCCCAACAGAAAGCAAGAGAGTAATGGATGATATTGAGCACAGGCTCTGCAATCCAAAGAGGAGCTGTTTACAAGGCACAAAGCCCAGAAAAAAGCATAAAAGGTTTTGTTTCTCACTAAAGCCAAGAAAGGAGCAAATCTGGAGTCTGTTCAGCAGACTGAGACAATTTAGAATAAGTGAGGTTGCAGACTCTCACAGGACCTGGGTTTCAATAGCACATATTCACTGTAATCACAGAATCTTTTAGGTTGGAAGATCATTAAGTCCAACCTCTGACTGACCCCCACCCTGTCACCCTTCACAGAGCACTGAGTGCCATTTCCAGTCATTCTTTGGACACCCCCAGGCATGTGGATTCCACCACCTTCCTGGGCAGCCTGTTTCAATGTCTAATCACCCTTTCAGTGAAGAAATTCTTCCTAATTCAACCCAAACCTCCCCTTGAACAACTTGAGGCTATTTCCAGTTCTCTCTCGTGTTGCCTGGGAGAAGATACTGACCCCCCTGGCTGTCCCCTCCTGTCAAGGAGTTGTGCAGAACCACAAGGTCCCCCCTGAGCCTCCTTTTCTCCAGGCTGAGCCCCTTCCCAGCTCCCTCAGCCCCTCCTGGTGCTCCAGCCCCTTCCCTGGACACACTCCAGACCCTCAACGTCTTTCTTAAAGTGAAGGGCCCAGACCAGGACCAGGACTGGAGGTGCATCATCAGTGTGATGTGGGAGATTATACAATAATTAGGGTAATCCCCAGCTCTCTCACCTTTGTGTCATAGGCCAGGAACTGCCTGAAGGGGTCGGGACTTGTGGGCGAGGTGTGTTTTTGCACAGGCATCCGACGATGTTCCGTGTAAGGATCCGAAACCAGCTCCTCTGGAGGGTTCACTTCAATCCCTTGGCTCTCCAGGAACACCTAGGAAGGTCATCTGAGGTGTTAGTGCTGACAGGAGGTCTAAAGGTAAGAGGTGACTAGAGGTTACAGGTGGGCTGGGACGAGTGAGGTCAGAATTCTGCAAGTTCACTCACAGAGAATTCTACAGCAACAGCAAAATACAGCAGATGACAAATACATTTGTTTAAGCTGCTTCTTATCTTTGCTTACCCTTTAATTAATCAGAGCAGTTCTGTCCTGAACATCCTAACTCAGATTTCACTTGAGCACAGTTTTCCTTGGCCTTAAGGCTTTAAATGGAAGATAGCTGTCAGTTGGTCTCTTTTATGTAAATGGAAAAGATTAAATTGCTGTATAAACACAGATGTAGTCAGCCTGAGTTTGCAATAATTTAGGGCTGTGTCAGATAGTTAGAAGAAGCTAGTGTCACCCACACTAGGCACATCAAGACCCTTCAGGCATGAGGATATGTGTCAGTGGCAGCTTCATTCCATCTTTCAGGAGTACTTTTCCCACAGAAAGAGTGCAATCTGCTCGTTTATAAAGGGATTTTTTGCTTACCTTGGACCATGAACAAAATCCAGGGTGTTACTCGTGGACTTGCATCAGTCACCCAAAACAATCTCTGAAGTCAAGGGACTTGTTCCCTTTTTGGCTTTGGGAAGTGGTCCATGAAAACATTCAGCCCAGGAAGCACCTATGCAAACATCTCCCACAGGAATATGAGATCCCCCTGAAGACTCACAAGGCAAGTTCACACTTTCAGACTCACCATTTCCTGGTCTGGAAGATGTCAGTAAATGATAAATACACTATTGGCCTTGAGATGTAGACCCACATAGCTCATTCCATGTTTTCCATCAATATTAACATGAGGACCACCTCTTTATTTGATGTGGACTAACTTGAACAGTCACCTGTTCCAGCAGAGCTGGCCACACAGCCACTTTTATACCAATATATTATACATGCTTGGGAACATTCCTGGGCACTGAGGCCAACTGACAAGGAAAAGCCTGGATCTAAACTCTTCCATACTCCAGGACAGGTTGAGTGCATGTCACTCACCTATTGGGAATGGTCCCTGGAGCAGTCTAACTCCTGGCCTGGAAAAATAGTAGCTGATCAGGTCTGAGATTTTACTGGGGACAATCTAGCAGGATACCAGCGTACTGGTAATTCTTATTTCTTGTTATTGGATCATTATTATCTCATTTACTGGTACAGAAATAGCCAGAAATAGAAAAGCAGGCAATGAGTAAGCTTTCTTAGAAAGGTCAGTTCATACCATGATTCTCAACCCATGGATCATGAATTTGCTGCAGATGTGTGCAGAGTTACTGCTTGTATTCCTTTCCACTGTTCCTAACAGAGGAATATTAAATGAGTAAAGAGCCAGGATCACTAATTTCCCTCTCATGTATGCACAAAGTTTCATTTGCACTCCAAGCAGTTAAACTGCACAGACAGGAACTTAGAATTTGTATTGTAAAGAGAAGTCCTGAGGACAAAGGATGGACTTCCAGCAGTCCTGGGGCAAAAATCCTGAGCACCTTACTTGCCCTCAG
The DNA here is from genome assembly GCF_963513975.1 of Fringilla coelebs. Lineage (NCBI taxonomy): Eukaryota > Metazoa > Chordata > Aves > Passeriformes > Fringillidae > Fringilla > Fringilla coelebs. Next base: position 4,278,137 of record NC_140030.1, read on the forward strand.
CAGATGTCATACCCTGAAGTCCCTTTTGGCCTGAAAAAGGAAATCTACATTAAAAGCACAAAGAAAGGCTGGGAGCACCCATATGACAAAAGCTACAGCTGCAAACTGCTGGACTCTAAGAGGTAATTAAACCCCTGCAGTTCCCAGGAACTGGGAGTGTTTCTGTCAGCGCTCTCCCTAGCACACACCTTGGTGAAGGAGTCGCAGTTGACCAGGCGGTAGGTCCGGCCGTAGATGGTGAGGTCGATGCCCACGTTCAGATCCTTCCAGTGGTAATAATCCCCGTGCTCATTCTTGGGCACCCGGTGGCGTCTCATCAGTTTGCCTTGAAACAGACCCGAGTTCTTCACCTTGGGCTCGATGATACACATGGTGTCATCTTCCAGGTAGTAGTAGATGCCCACCTGGCGGATCCGGTAATGCTCCTCTGCAGAGATTGCAACTTCTTCCATGAAGTAAGCATCGAACTTCAAAACCTGCCCAAGGCACAATACAGCAAAGGGAAAGAGAAAGAAACAATTTGAACACCATGATCAGACTATCAAGGCATATAATTTATTTGTAATTTGCTTTGGTGGGGTAAAATTACTGGATTAGATTCTAAAAGTCTTCAGAGACAACTGTGGCCTAATTTGTGAGTGACAGCAGAGGCACCAGGAGTGCATTTATTAAGATGTGTCTTTTGCAAATTCGATGTGCCTGAGACAAGTGTAAAAATACAGCCTTTTCCCTACTTCTTGATCCCCTGCTGTTTCACCTACTGCCATGTGCTTGGCTGCTGACAGTAATCTACTTTACTGACACACATCTTTTTATTTGTCAGCTTTACAGCCCTGATTTAGGGAAGTTATCCACAGATTTTAGTAAAGAGTTCAACCACATCTGAGAATTTTAAAATCTGAAAGGAGTCATCATTTTAAGGCCAGGCTGGAGGAGCTCTGAGCAACCTAGGATAGCGTAAGGTGTCCCTACCCATGGCAGGGAGGCTGGAACAAGATGATCTTCAAGGTCCCTTTCCATGATCTGAAGTCACATCTATTTCAGCACTGACAGCAAAAATTGTGCTGGGGAAACAAGGAAACTAATCAGCCAGGCCCTCTGCTTGGCAAAAGTAGGAGGACTATTCATTCCAAGATTATTCAATGCCCTTAAGAAGGTGCAGGTGGCCAATCAGGCCTTGCACACCCAGATACACCAGCCCAGAGGCCTGGATAATTAAGAGATGATAAAGCCAGCAAGTTCCTATCAGTCAGCAAAGTGCCCCACAAGGGATTGTGACATCCCCAGCAGCACTTGGGCCCCTGCTGCTCCTGTGGCTCGAAGGAAAGGGCAGAGAAGGATCTGACAGATTAAACAGCAACATTTACATTGCTCTGAAGGAACAGCCTCAGCAATTAACAGAGCACATCTGTTCCCCAGCCTGCGTCACAGCCGGCCTGAGGGCTGGCTGGCTGCAGACTGCTCTGGCAGGGCTGGCAGCGTGTGGAGCCTGCACGTGCTGAGCTCCTGAGCCCTGCAGCTCCCACTGCAGCAGCTGCTCCATGCACGGCTGCGGGTTGCAGCTTGGGCCATTGGCACACTGAAAACCAAGGGTAGCTCAGGATTGCTCCAAGCAGACACAGAGCCAGCACCAGTCTGATATGATGACCAAGAAGTAACATGGGAAGCACTAATGGAGCAGTTCAGGTTGTCACTGTGGTGACAACACAAGCACCAATAGATAGACCACGGTCAAACAGGCTACCAGGGTTCCCACTGCAGACTGACTTTTCCAGTTAAAGCTCAGTTACAACCTCAATACAGTTTTGGAAACACAGAACTCCAGGCTGTGGTTTACAGAGCAATACTTTTAAGCTGGAGCTTTCCAGAGCTAATCAAACCTCTTTTCCAACATCTGCTGAAAATGCTCAAGTGTAACTTGTAGGGAATGTCTTACACCGTTTACATATTATAATCCTCCTCCCGAGCAAAGAAAGCCTCTTTCAGTCTGGGATTCAGCTGTCTCTGACTAAGGGCTCTGGCATCTGAAAACTGCTGTATGCAGTCCTGTGAACCCTGGAGCTGACTGTTTATGTCTCCGAATTTGGCCAGTGATATTCCTGGAATCAGCTTCTTTATACCTTTTTGTCATAAGCCACGAATGCTGGAGTGAAGCGGGAAGGTGCAGGCCTCTTGACTTGCCCATAGGTCAGTGTGGCTCCCTTGTTGCATAAATCATCTAATTCATCTTGGGAGAGCTGATTTGCAAAGAGTGTGTCCCCACCAACCCCCTCTCTTGGCAGCCGGAAAAAGGCATATCCATTTTTGAAGTCCATTGTCTGGCACCGATGAAAAGATGTTTTCTGTTGGAAGGAAATCCAGCTATCAAAATACTGCATTAATTTAGCAGATATAGCTACTGGAAGCACAAAATAACCCAGTAAGAGAGTGCAATATCAAGAATGTCTCACCCCACACACATCCCCAGCATTTTATTAATAAACGACTGCTGCAGTTATTTAAAATCAGATTTTGTACCTAGGGAAAAAAACAGTGGAAAAAACAGGGAGTGGTGGATATACAAGGCACGAGAGTGAATTCAGATCCTTGCACTGCCACAGGCTCTGGAAGAACTTAAATCACTGAATTTCCTGACTGCCACCATAGTCAGTGCCTAGAACAGTGTGTCAGCACTTTATCTGCCCTGGTATTTATCTCATCAGCTCTTTGTTCCCTACCCTATTTGTCAGCAGTACAGATCACCATGGGACCTCAGTTACTGCCTTATGGCGCTCCCTTCACTGTTGTGCACCCTCTGTGTATTTCATTGTTATTTATTTTCTTAACCCTCCCCTGGGCATGATACAGGATTTTCTCTGCTGGGTTAAATCAAGGCATGTCATGCTCACAGAAGTGCAATTATGAAATGTACAAAAGCACATTAGTTGTATTATCACCTCTCTACATAGTCATAGACTCCTAGAACAGCCTGGGTTGGAAAGGACATTAAAGATTATCCAGTTACACCCCCTGCCACAGGCAGGGACAGTTTTCACTATCCCAGGTTGCTCCAAGCCCCATCCAACCTGGACTTGGACACTTGCAGTGATGAAACAGCCACACTTTCTCTGGGCAACCTGTGCCAGGCTTCACCATCCTCTTTGTAAAAAACTTCTTCCTTGTATCTAATCTCAATTGAGCCTCTTTGAGTTTAAAACTATCATTCCTTGTCCTACTGCTACAGGCCTTGTCCCATCTTTCATGAAGCCCCTTTAAGCACTGGAAGGGGCTCTGAGGTCTTCCTGGATCCTTCTCTTCTCCAGGTGAACACCCCCAGCTCTCTCAGCCTGGCTCCAGCCCTTGGAACACCTCTGTGGCCTCCTCTGGATTTGCTCCAGAAGCTCCATGTCCTATTTATGCTGAGGACCTCAGATCTGGAGGCAGCTCTGCAGGTGGGATCTCACCTGAGTGGGATAGAGGGGCAGAACTGCCCCCTCCCCTGCTGCCCACAGGGGGAATCAGCCCAGCAGATGGTGGGGGTTTCTGGCTCCCAGCCTCTCATCCATCCACAGCCCCAAGTCCTTCTCCCAGGGCTGCATTCAACCAGAGCTGTGCACAGGACTTGATCTCTGCCAGCCACTCTTGTCCTTCACCACTGAAGAGCAGGGTCAGACTTGAGTGACACCAAACTGCTCCACTTGCTGCACACTCCAGCACACGTGGTACCTCACCTGCACTGCAGGAGCTGCCTGGTCCCACTGGGCTTTCAGCACTTACACCTCCAGAGAAAACAGGGGAAATTATGAGTCCCTGATAATCAAATCTCTTGACTTTTGCCAAGTAAAACAGAGTTGTAAGCATTTCTAGTGCTGAGAGAATAAGCTCCAGCTCCTTTTACAGCCCCAGGCTTGCAGTCAGTCCAACCTCAGGCATGCAAACTGCACCCCCTCACTCGCCCCTCATGGTTAAGCCTCTAATCTTATTTATACCTTCAAGGCCTCACTTGAATTCCACATAACTCCCTGTTTTCTCTTTAAACTGCTACTATAGATCTTGCAATGAAGAGAGCAGTGAGGAAAACAGGTGAAAACAAGATCTGTCTGAAGACATTTTAGCAGAACACCTTATAAACTGACACAGAACTGCCACTTCCTTCTGTTAAATAAACACCAAGGGAATGCTGTGGGGAAAAAATATTCAAGGAAAACCAGGAAGTTTGTCTTTAATTTGAGCAAAATCAGTGTTTGTTAGAAGTGTGCAGGCTTTTAAGAGCCCACATTTGCCTAAAGAAAGCACCTCATTGGTTCATAAGGCTCCTGAGTGGATAAGCTCTCCCAAAGTGAGCCTGTATGCCAGATAACATCTTCCAGGATCAGGTGACTAATGAAAATTTAAAAGGGAAAACCCAGAATGTAAACTCCTAATCTCAGTTGCTGCCAGTGTTTATCTGAAGAAATTCCACTGAATTAAGGCCTTCTTTTTGCCAAGTCTGTAACATTTCACACAAACACCATTCCCTCTCCCAGTGTCTGTTTCCCTGAACCATGAGCACTAAGCAGTAACAACACTTCACTTGAACAGAAGTTTTCTTCAGAACTTCTCCACATTCACTTGGAAACCAAATATTGTGATGCCAGTTTTATGGACTGGAAAACTGCAGATTTCCAAGATGTTATAAATAATTTCAAGGAAATATTATTATCTGATAATAATTCTGAGATAACCTTTATTGCTGGATGGTTATTTGTTATGAGTAATTTACTCTATTTACTATTGGAGGACTCAGTTGTCACTGATTTTAGGCCAGGCTTGATGGGCTTGGAGCAATCTGGTTTGTGGAAGGTGTCCCTGCCCATGGCAGAGGGTTAGAACAAGATGACATTCAAGGTCCCTTCCAACCCAAACCATTCCATGATTCTGTGACAATGAATTTTCATATACAAAGCTGAATGGAGCCAGGAATGTTTTCTGTTAAAGATGCTCTCCAGGAAGGCTGTAAATTCCTGGTGAGCCCAAACCAGGCATAAAGAAACCCCTTTTTTGCTGTTTGTGTGATTTTTTTAGTATATCAGAGAAATAAATGGAAGCATCAGTTCTCTGTGGCACCACTTCTTCAAGAGAGCATTAGGAGGATTTGGGGTTATCAGGTCCTTAGGGCCTGGACCATTGGATGGGGGAAAAGGAGAGGTTGTTCCTCACTGAGGTATCAGGTGCAGAGGATGAGGAGGAGGATGAGGATGAGAGTACTTCTTCCAGGGAACCTGGGAACAGCTGAGAGTGTGTCACTTCCTGGGGATGATCCTGGAAGCTGTGATGACACCAGTTCCGTGGTGGGATACCAGTTCTCTCATCAGGTTATCAGATTCCAGACCAGCACTGTCAAGGATTCAGTTCTCCAGGCAACACCAGGAGAGCAGTTTTGGAAGTACCAGAGCTTTGGAGGAAGGGGTATCAGGAAGGTGTTGATTGCCAATAGGACTGGTGACTTCAAGGTGTATCTGTGTAATAGATAAATTATGTCCAGGAAAAAAATTATATTGGGATGATTTGGGGGATTAATTCCTACTGGAGGAATGCTCAAGGTTTGATCAATATTGGTTCTCCTGGATATATCCAGTTGAGGAGGTATCAGATGAATTTAAGGAACTTGGTTCAGAACAGTACCAGTATTAGTTCAGAGGACCTTGCTTTGGGAAAACTCTGGTGGTTCAGAGAAACAGCATTTTTCCTGAGGGAATCAAGTTTCAGGACTGTAAAGCAAGTTGGGATTCCCCCTGGCATATTTTATGAATTGTGGGAGAATTATTGGATGGATTCAGGGGAACTGAATATCCAAAGGGGTGAGTTTGCAGACAGTAGTTCTGCAGTTATGGAAACAGCTTTTGGAATTTCAAATGAGGCTCAAAAATGAGGAGGAGGAGGAGGGGTGTGTGTGTCTCTCTCCAAAGCTATCAGGACAAATTCAGAGTTATAAGATGGGTACATGATGCAATGGATTCCTTGGGGAAAAGATTAAAAGTACAAAGTCCCCTTGAAGGTTAGTTCAGGGATACTTGGTCCCTTGGGGACAGATTGCAATGTTCAATAACAGTGGAAGAAGTAAGGGAGTACCAGGTTTGCTGTGGGTGGGATCAGGAGATACCAGGTGGGTACAGAGGGTTCAGATCCCCCAGAAGTGATCCAGTAGGTATTTGGTGGCTTTGGGAAACACCAAGTCCCTGGGGGAGGGTGAAGTGGATGTTAAATATGCTGGGGAGCATCAAATGAGTTCACAGAGCACCAGGTTCTTTGGGGGTACTTTGAGTGCCATGTCCAGGTTCTGGTGAGTTTGAGGTTCCCAGGACAAGGGTTCAAAGGACACCAAGTTGTCTGGGGGATATTTGGTGAATACAGGATGTACCAGGCCCCCAGTCTGGGGGGGAATTACAGGGTGATCTGGGGGAATAGCAGGTTTCCTTGGTTCATGTTCCCTGAAGAAACTGTTTCCCCCTATACTCTGCTCTTGTGAAACCCCACCTGCAGTGCTGCATCCAGGTTGGGAGCCCAAAACACAACAAATGCAGGGACCTGTTGGAGTGAGTCCAGAGGAAACCATGGAGATGCTCTGGGGACTGGAGCCCCCCTGCTCTGGAGCCAGGCTGGGAGAGCTGGGGGTGTTCACCTGGAGAAGAGAAGGCTCCAGGGACACCTTAGAACACCTTTTGGTGCGTAAAGGGGCCCAGGAGAGCTGGAGAGGGACTTGGGACAAGGGATGGAGAGACAGGACAAGGGGAAATGGCTTCCCACTGCCAGCAGGAAAGGTTAGATGGGATATTGGGAAGGAATTCTTGGCTGTGAGGGTGGGGAGGCCCTGGCACAGGGTGCCCAGAGAAGTTGTGGCTGCCCCTGGATCCCTGGAAGTGTCCAACGCCAGGCTGGACAGGGCTTGAAGTAACCTGAGATAATTGGAGGTGTCCCTGCCCATGGCAGTGGGCGGAATGGGATGGTCTTTAAGGTCTTCTAACCCAAACCATTCCACAGTTCTATGAATATTGTTGAGTTTAGGGGTCCCAAAACTCCCGTGGATTTACAGCAAGGGTTGAGGAGCACCAAATTCCCAGAGAGTGACTCCAGGGGACACCAGGTACCACGTGAAGCGGGTGCGGGGAGGTGCAGAAGCCCGTTCTGAGGCCACCCCTCAGGGGGCACCCGGCAGGCCAGCCCACCTTGATCTGGGGGGGTTCCCGTGGGAAGGGGTACAGTGGGCGGGCGCGCTCACCGAGGGGTCCTTGATGGCGCAGCCGGGGAGGAAGGGCAGCCCCGACCCGGGCTCGATCGGGGGCCCTGTCCCCGGCCGTATCCCCGGCCCCGGTCCCGGCCCCGGCTCCGGCCCCGAGCTCATGGCGGCGGCGGCGGCGGCGCTCCGGGCCCGGTCTGGCCGACGCGTCTCCACGGCAACCCTCCGCGCGCGCCCAGTGCGCATGCGCGGGCCCCTTCGCGCCTCTCTCCGCTTCTCTCTGCGCCTGCGCACTGCGCGCCGCGCGGTAGCCTTGGCAACGGGGAGGGCTGTGAGGGGCCGAACCGCCCCCCGACCCGCTGTGAGGGGAGCGCGGCCCCGCAGCGTGGAAAGGAAGACGTGGAAAGTGTTAATCTTGTTTTATTTGGGATTTTCCCCTCACACCCCTTCAGAGCCCCCTCATGTCTCCCTCGTGGCCCCTCGTAACCCCTTCACATCAAAACATCTTGGCCTCCCAAACGGGGGGTGGCATCTGGACTGCTTCTTTTTGGAGAGTTTTCCCTGCCCTGTGCAGTGCCCAGGGTGAGGAGCAGCTCTGAAGGGACAAATCCACACCTGGAGTGATTGAAATATTTTAACAGAAGTGATTGTGCTGGTTTATGATGTATATATACATGTATAAAAAAATGTATATTGTTGTGAAATAGTGTATTTTTTTATAATTCCTCTATTTCAAACATTATTTTTGTCTCTGGAGGAAGGGGCAAAAAGAAGCATCAAGGATACTATCAAGGAAAAGGTGGCTGTGCAAAAGTCATTCCCAAATGCAAGAGAGAAAAAAGAGCTAAATCCATCACCATGGAAAACAGAAGTTATTTGTTGACTAGAGAAGTTGTGGATTCCCCAAAAGACGAGGATTCCTCATCCCTGGAAGCGTTAAGAGCCAGGCTGGACAGGATTTGGGAGCAACCTGGTCTAATGGAAGGTGTCCCTACTCATGGCAAGAGGGTTGGAACGAGATGATCCTGAATGTCCCTTCCAACCCAAACCTTCTAGGTTTCCATGAAAAAGAAGTTTTTTGTGCATCTTTGCTTTGATTTCTTTATCATCACTACACCAGGCAAGTCAGGCTGTGATTCAAGGGCAGGCGGCAGATCCGAGGGTTTTGTAAGCAGAATTTAAGCAGGGAGAATTGCAGCCAGACCGTCTGTCTGAGCACAGTGTGGGAGAGGGAAAGAAGCCAGACGGTGGGAGATAAAAAATGAGGCCGATGAGCTCAGAAAGGAAAATAAACGACTGAAGGCCAAGCAGGGCTAGAAGAGCTGAATCTGGAAGACAGAAAAGCTGCAGGTGTGATGGCTGACTTAGACCCACGAGCAGGACCCTGATCAAGCCCTTGCTCTGATTTTTCAAGCTGCAATATCCAGGCAGCATTTAACAGGGAATGGGACCCATCTCAGAGAACGAAACTCACCTCCGTGTGCCAAGGATCATCCACAAGGACAGTAACTGCAAATTTGTCACAAGGCTGTGTGGCACAGTGCCTGGTGCACAGCCTGTAAAGATGACAGGCTAGGCGTGTTCAGCCTGGAGAAAAGAAGGTCCTGGAAGTCCTTGGAGTCCTTTCCAGTGCCTAAAGGGACTCTGAGAGAGCCAAAAAGGGATTATTTACAAGGGTATGCAGTGACAGGACAAGTAGCAGTGGTTTTAAGCTGCCAGAGGGCAGGGTTAGATGGGATATTGGGAAGGAATTCATCCCTGTGAGGGTGGTGAGGCCCTGGCACAGCGTGCCCAGAAAGCTGTGGCTGCACTGTCCCTGCAAGTGTCCAAGGCAAGGCTTGGAGCAACCTGGTTTAATGAAAGGTGTCCCTGCTCATGGCAGGGTTTGGGAACGAGAGGGTCTTTAATGTCCCGTCAAACCCAAACCATTCTGGGATTCCACAGGAGGAAGTAGAAGAAAAGCCGTGGCAGAATGTGGTGTTTAGTAATAGTGACTGTAAAGCAGGAGAAAGAAGAAATGAGGAATTAAAGTGAAGATCTAGATTAAGCTTCATCCTTGGCAACTTCTGTACAGACAAGTCTGACTTGCCAAGGTTAAGATGAGCCTTTTTAGCTTCCCAGATCCCTGCTATCTACTCATGAAAGGCAAAAGGAATTCTTTATCGGGCTCTGCTTTCGTGGCAGTGGGGACACAGATGGAGACATCTCGCCCTCTGGTGGGTGAAGACACAACCTGCAGAAGCTTTGCTCTGCGTGGTATATTAAGAAATAATAATTAAAATTACTGGTTATTGGAAGGAAAAATAAAATATATTCTAGCGGTTTTAAGTTCTGAAATTCAGAAAAACTTGATGAATTATGTATGGGATCACACACAACCCTCCCAGATAAGGTTGATGAGTTGAAGATCTGGAGCAATATGACAGAAAGGGATCAGAAAATCAACAAAACACCATGATGGAGAAATCTCTAAAACTGGGATCCCTAAATCCGGGAAGTCAGTGTGCTGGGGTGTCTGTCTGGAGTGTGTGTAGAGAACACCAGCAGTGTGGGGACTGGGCATGACGAGGCAGAGATCTGGGTGCATCTGCAGGGCCATGATGTTGTTGGGATCAGGAAGGTGAGGTGGGACACCTCCCACGACCCGAATGTTGCAATGGAGGGATACAGACAAGCCAAAAAGGTGAGGAGAGGGAGCTGCCCTGTAGTGAGAGGACAGCTGGAGTGCTTGGAATTCTGAGTGAATGATGAGCCACCAGAGAGCTTGCAGGGGAAGGGTTCAAGGGATAACCAGTTTGGGTGATGTTGTACTGGGCCAGTTGCCTCTCTGCAGGTCCTGCTCCTCATGGGGGACTTCAGCCACCCTGATACCTACTGGAAGGACAAGTAAAGAGGGATGGAGCACCTCTCCTAAGAGGAAGTGCCAAGAGAATTGGGATTGTTCATCCTGGAGAGGAGAAGGCTTCAGCATAACCTAATTGCAGTCTTCCAGAACCTGAAGGTAACCTACAGGAAAGATGGAGAGGGACTATTTACAAAAACACGTAGTGAGTGACAGAACAAAGGGGAATGGCTTCAAAGTGAAGCCAGAGAGTAGATTTAGATTGGGTATTAGGAAAAAATTATTTAGTGTGGGGTTGGTGAGGCCTTGACACTGGTTGTCCAGAGAAGCTGGAGCAGGGAGCATGTACCTTGGTGGAAGAGGATCAGGTCAGGCAATATTTAAAGGATTTTATAGGTGTATATAAATCCCTGAAGGGAGGGTGCAAAGTGGACAGGGCAAGGCTCTGTACAAGGTCCCAGAGCCAGGACCAGAGGGCACAGGCACACACCAGAACACAGGAGGTTCCTCTGAACATCAGGAAACACTTTTTTACTGTGAGGGTGGCTGAGCACTGGCACAGGTTGTCCAGAGAGGTGATGGAGTCACCATCCTTGGAAATATTCAAAATCCATCTGGACATGGACCTGGGCAACCAGCTCTGAGTGTCCCTGCTTGAGATGAGGGTTAGACCAAGTGGCCCCCAGAGATCTTTTCCAAACTCAACCCTTCTGTGATTGTGGATGATGAACTAAAATTTCTCTAATCAGTGTCAGAGCAGTTGTTCTGCACTTCCCTTGTGGAAAAGGAATGAAATCCAAAAGGTATCATGAAACCTTGGAAGTTCTTTGAGAGGCACAGATAAAACCAGACCTTATTGTTCAGTATTGTAATTATTATCTAATATATCCTCTCTGTAATTATTTTCCCTATTTTTTCTAATGACCTTCTGTAGTTGTGTAGTTGTACATTTGGGAATTTCACACCACACCAATAATTTTGCTTTCACAGATTTTTTTTTTCCATTAAAGTTTTTAAATAAAGATCAGTTCAGTACAAAGCTTAAAATGTTGTCAATGTTTTCAACAATACAAAGTCAGCAGGTGGGAGTTGGGAAGGGGATGGTTAATAAGGAACACTCATATCCTTCCCTGTTTCCCAAAGGAAAAAAATATAAACTCTTTTGTACTTCTGTTTAGTAACAAACAGTGCTTAAAAATAATCTTGTCAGTAAAAGATGTAAATTGCAAGGCACATGAGGAACCTGTCCTTACCTTGTTACACAAATTAGGCATAAATACAAATTGAAGGCACCTGTCTCCATTCTCCCCTCCTGCTCTGTACACAGAGCAAATCCTGTCAGTGGGAATTGGCTGTTAAAAGCAAACATGGACCATGGAGCAGACAGCAAAGAGGCTGCCCTTGATCCTTAGGTTCCTTCAGGATTAATCTCCAAAAGAAATAGCACAAGGCACATTGGGATGAATTCTCAGGAGCTGTCCTGGTTTGTAAGATCTGAAGGAACACTACCTCAGGACCAGAGATTCCTGAGGGAGAGGACTGTGACCTCAGGGATCCCTGGGGATCTCAGGTGTGCTCAACCCTTGGTGGTCAGCTCTTCACCAAGCCTGGCCACTGGTACATTCTTCCCAGGCATGCCTTCTTAGGATCACCAGGACGGAGGAGACCTGCTCCAAGGAGAAGCTCCTGGGGGGCTCAGACAAGCTGAGCATTTATCACAGCAGCACTTTGGCTTTTTCCAGATCCAGCCCTGGTGTCCTCTGGATCACTGGTAAAGCTTCCACAGCCACTTCCCAGCTTAGACTGCAGCATGCGGAGTCTGCCCAGGAAGGCAGCCAGGTGCACAAGGATGAAGGAAAGACAGAAGCTGGTTTGAGGAAGAGGAGGATGGAGACAGGGATGAAAGAAGCTCCAGTGTTGGTGAGCCCCTTGTGACACAAGGGCACATCCTCACAGCAGCACAAATCTGTATTGTAGATCCCAGCTCACTCCACCCATCATCATAACCAGGAGGTCGGCTCCAGGTGGGAGTGCAGGGCCACACAGAGATGGGCACGGCTTCACCTGAGGGGAAATGTGAGAGTGTGCAAAACCACCTCCACTGTCCACTTCTGCTCAACTAGGGAGGAGAAAATATGATCAGAAGTACCTTGGAAGAGCCATTTGGGCTCCTCTCCCTGTCCCTGAACGAGATAGAATTACCATACCTCCTTCAACAAAGGCAGGGCATGTCATCCATTTTCAAACCCTCAGAGAAGGGGACACATGGGTGATCCCTTCCTTTGGTACCAGTATAACTCCAGGTAGCAGCAGAACAGGTTTGCTATTACCAGCCATGCCCAATCCTTCTCCATTTCATCTCAGAAATGAGCTCTGGACCAGCCCGATTTACCTTGGTTTCTGCACAGGAACCCACTGATACCATTCAGCCAGTTCCACACCCAGAGCCTTGTTCTGCCTTACCCACCACAAAAACCAAGGCAAATTAGGCTGTGAGAAAAAGCTGCTCACATTGGAAACCTTTTCTCAAACTGGGAGGAGACCCACAAACAAAGCCAGAGGCCATGGAGGGAGCAGTCCATCAGTGCAGCTGAGTGAGTTGAGCAGCCAGCTGCCATGCAAGGAGGAACTGCTGCTGGCCTCCACTCCAGCCCTTCCCTGCCAGCAGCTGCATTGTCCAAGTGAGTTGGCTCAGAATTAAAACTAGCTGAAAATTACTGACATTTTTTCAGTAGGATTGGTTTCCCAAAGGTCCTTCTCCTGGCACTGGCTCACTCTGTGGTGAGATGAACTTATGTGCATGGGAAGAGGTGCAAGTGGGACCACCCCTGCTTGGCATCTCCCCTGAGGCAGATTTTCTTCTAGGTCAGCATGGCTGTACCATTTGTACCATCAAAAACACCCTACAAAATCAAGTCATTAATTTCTAAGCTGAGGCCAAGACTGATGAGAAAGGGTGGAGTTCATGACCTCCTGAAGGCTTTCCTATGACTTCTCCTATTCTCCTATACCAAACTTACTTCCCTCTTCCTTTGTATTTAATTTTCTATAGGGCCATGAGTCCCAAATTTTCCTATTAAACACAGGGCCAGCAAAGTGCCAATCTACAGGTCTGTTTTCCACCACCTATTAACAAATCTGTTGTCCAGCCCACCTTGCTCCTCCAGCAGGACAGCACTGTTTCCTTCAGGTTAATCTTAACCCAGCTAGAAGGCTCTGCAGATATAAAATCCCTTCTAGAGGGAAGGGCAAAGCCCTTCTGGATAACAAATCCCATGCACACACATGGAACATGAACACACACACACACACCTCAAGAGCTGAAACACAGATGAAGTGCAGAAATCAGTGCTTGTCCTCACCAACCATATCCCCAACCCTACACTCTGCCTGCTCAGAACCAGCAATCACAATTCCTTTGCCTGCCCTTGGGCTCAATGAGACAAGTCCGTGGCTGGGATAGATCCCATGAATTCCTTGGTTTTAGCAAGGATTTAATCCTTCTTGATGGCTCCATGTTCAATATTCCCCCAAGGCAAGCACAGAATAGATTCTTCTAGTGGGAGACACAGTAATCCAGCCTTTGTTACCTTGGACAGGAGTGACCCATGGACATTAAGTGACCCTGACCACTATCTTTGCTACTCCACACAGGAATCACCAAGTCCCAAGGACAAACCCATCCCGAGGTTGTGCAAGATTCTAATGTCATCACTCTCCTTTACTTTTGCTGTTTCACCTTCATCTAATACTGATAAAAACATGCCAGAGTCACAGCCCCACTGATCATAGAACAGCAACCCTGCAGCTTCAAGGTCAGCTTTCCCACAATGCTCACCAAGGACACAAAGCACCATTAAGAGGGGAATAAAAACTCCACCTTCCCACAGCAGTGCTGTTGGAAGAGCAGAGCCTTTCCTGTATCAAGCAGATCCCATCCAAGTTAGTCCACATTTCATGGACATTGCTAAAGGTTGGTCAGGCTCCCTAGACAGATGACACAGACCCAGTTTGTCCCAGAGGACCCCAGGGCAAGCCAGGATCTCCAAAGATGTTTTCCCAAAGCCACCTAAGCAACCTAACATTGACACCTTTGACAAGGGAAGCTCAGAGAGAACCCGGCTGGAACAGGAAAAGGATTCTAGCAGCCACGGTGCCACATGTGCTCTCACACCTGAACCCTAGAAACACAGACTTCCTGAAACCTTCCTACTGCCTTTGATAGGAACAGTTCTCACACAGATATGGCCAATCCCAGAGAGGTCATCACATCCAGCTGTGGTCCTCATGGTGTTGTGAGCCCTGGCACACCCTTCTGCAGTCCCACAGCCTCCAGGCTGCCCTCCCTGACCTTCAGCAAGGTCTCATCCATAGCTCTACCAGAATGAACAAGGAACCTCTGCCTATTTCAGCATCCTTGGTTCAGTGACTTGTTCTGGCTTAAAACACTCCATGTCCCCCCCTGGCTGGCAAAAGGCAATCCCTGCTGTGAAAATGCAACCAGCATGAAGTGTCCAGCCCTCCATCTGAATCCAGGGTCCTGGTTAGTCACGGCATGTTAGGCAAGTAAGACAGTCATGTCTCTAGTATGTTATGCCCTTTTTCTTGATTTTCTCTGGTGATGTCATGCCTGTCACGTCCGTGACTCTCAGGAGTCCTTTTTAGCCAGGCTGGCCTTGATCCTGCATCGCAGGATGTAAGCTGTGATGGCACTACAGGCCACCAAGCCAAAAAAAGAGATGCAGGAGAGATAAACAGTGAAAGGCCCATGTCTCTTCAGGAAAATCTCCTGCCTGTTCTTGTAATCTAAAAGAATGGCCTCCAGCTGTGACAGGGTGCAGATGGCCAGGAAGGTGTGGAAGATCTGATGGGCGTGGCCAACAATATCGCAGGAGCCAGGGAAGTATTTCTCAGGGACAGGGCAGGAAAAGAAATAAGCACTGATAAGGAAAAACAGTATCTGGTATGTGTGGTACCAAGCAGCATCCTCCTCACAGCCCCCCAGGTGACACACAACAACCCGGTGAGCCACGGGACTGATATCCAGGATGAAAGCCAGCCCTGCTGGGATCACCTGGCACATCTTCCTCATGATGGGGTAAGGCCGTCGGTACCGGTATTTGGCGTAGCAGCAGCCGGCACAGGACAACCAGCCACAGAAAGCTGCTGCTGGCAGGAAGAAAAGCCAGAACTTGTCGTACCAGGCTTGGTCAGAGCTGTAGTAGAAATGAGCCAGGGCACTGCCATACTGGTAGATGCTGACTCCAACATAGTCAACGAAGTAGAAGGTGTAGTGGTACAGCTCCGACTTGGACTGCAGCAGGTGGGCCAAGAGGCTGCAGGTCAGGTAGGTGACAGAGGAGAGGACAAAGATGAGCAACGGCAAGGACCACGCATCCACAGGCAACTGCTCAGCCTCCACAAACGTCTTGAACCTCAGCAGCACGGCCAGCGCCGCCAGGAGATGAGTCCACACGTTGACCACCTCGTTGTGCTTCTGGAAGAGGCTGAGGAAGTAGTAGCGCCAGTCCTGGCCGGTGGGGCGGTACCCGCTGTGGATGTAGGGCTCGCGGAAGAGCTGCGGCACCTCGCACTCCTTCACTGTGCAGGGCATCTTGGGGAGGCCGTCCTCCAGCAGCCGGGGCAGCCGGCTGAGGTGCTGCCCACTGAGGGACAGCGTGCTGAGCCGCTCTAGGATGGCTGTCATCCTTCAGCCCCGCACCAGGGAACGTCTCTTCCTGCCCTGAGGGGATGGGAGAAAGAGGAAATGTTAATGGTGGCGCACCAGGGAGAAGAGCATGCTGCCATTCCCAGTGGGATTAATCATGGCACCATGGAGACCCTGGCCCTTAGAGCACCTACCAGTGCCTAGAAGGTCTCCAGGAGAACTGGAAGGGACTTGGGACAAGGGCCTGGAAGGACAGGACAAGGGGCAATGCCTGCCCACTGCCAGAGGGCAGGGATAGATGGGATATTGGGAAGGAATTCTTCCCTGTGAGGGTGGTGAGGCCCTGGCACAGGGTACCCAGAGAAGCTGTGTCTGCCCCTGAATCCCTGAAAGCGTCCAAGGCCAGGCTGGACCAGGCTTGGAGCAACCTGGGATAGTGGAAGGTGTCCTTGCCCATGGCAGGGTGTTGGGTCAAGATGGTCTTTCAGGTCCCTTCTAACCCAAACCATTCCATGATTCTATGAATATTGTCAAATTTAGGGGTACCAGATCTCCTGGGGAGGTCAGAGGGAGTACCAGATTCCCAGGGATCTCTGTTCCCTGACCTAAATTCAGCATAGAGGGGGATGGCAGAGCCCTGTCCCTGCAGGTCAGCCTGCATCAGATGGGCACAGCAATGTCACAAGCCTTCCCTTCCTCCCCACTTCCTCAGGCACTCAGCTTGGAGCGTGTTCAGGAGCCACAAGCTGCCAACAAGGGGCTGCAGGAAGCAGTTAGTTGGCAAGGAAGCATCTGATGATTTATGAAGGTGATTTTTCACCCCTTACCCCAGAACAAAATGCTCAAGGACAAAACTGGGATGTAAATTACTCATCTAAGGGATAAACAGCCTGTCTGCATATGAGTTAAGAAGGTCCCAACCAAATCATGGAGGTTGCAAAGAAACTCAACCTTCCCTGTCACACAACTTTCCCATGGATTACTACTCTAGTGAGTATGGCAGAGAGAGAAGTGGAGGAATCCACAGTCCCAAACCTGCAGCCCTCATCCCTCCAGTAAGTAAGAAGCTTTAGGACTGAGAAGGACTGAAGAAATGAGAGGCTTCACATCCAAGCTGGCTGCAGTTTGGGTACAGCACCAGAGCTTTGGGAGCATCCATGGGGCCAATGCTGAGGGACTGCCAGAGAAGTCCCTGGATGCTCAGAGCAGCCAAACCCAGGGCTGGGCACTCCTCTGCCTACTCTGTACCTTGGTAACCTTCACATTTGCTAAGCCCTGGCTGGCAAGATTCAGATTCAGGGCACAGCAGGATCCTAATGTGTGGAGAACAACTCCTGACATTAAATTAATTCCCAATACCCCCTGTTTCCCAATAACCTAGATACCTCTCTTCCCTGCTAGTGTTTGTGTCATACAAAATAGAGGAGAATTCATCACAAATGCCCATGTTAAACTGAAATTGGGGCTGATGGGACCCCACCAGACTGTGCAGGGCTGTGGTTACTCCTGTGAAACCAACACACACAGGTTTGCAGGAGCAGAATCTGTCTCCTAAACTTAAATGCATACAACTGGAGGTGCAGGGAATGGAGGTAGCAAAAAAACCCAAAAAAAACCCCAAAAACCAACCAAACAAACAAAAAAAAAAAAAAAAAAAAAGAAACAACAACAACAAAAAAAGAAACATAAATAAGTATTTTGCCTGAGTGTGAAAAACAGCCAATTTTTGTCCTACCAGCTGTGTCCAGTGGTGAGACACCAAGAGTTTATGTGGGCACCTGGTCTAGTGAAGGTGTGCTGGAACTAGAGGAGCTTTAAGATCCCTTCCAACCCAAACCAGTCTGTGATTCCATGATGGAAGATCCCTGCTAGGCTGTGATACAGAGGACATGACAGTGTTAAACACCATGAGAGAGTTTCTGAAAGCAAGGAGGTGGGACCTGCCAGTCCAGGGTAAGACAGCACAAAGAGCAAAGTCAGAGCAGACTCTCCAGCAGGCAGCAAGTCTCACTTCCTGTAGAAACCCAAAGCATCTGATAAGAAACAAAATATTTTCATGCTGCTTCTGTATTCTAGCAGAGGGGAGCTGTCATAATTAGGTTTCATTTTCCAGAAAATTCTTTCTGCCCTACACTGCCTTGGCTTTCTCCCTTAGGGTCTCTCAAGGCTGGAGGGTTTTTTCTCTGTTTGCCACAGGGGATTTTGTCTGCTGTGTTTGATGGAGCTGCCTTAGCCACAGAAGGCAAAATGGTCCCTGGAAATGCTGTTTTAGTTTCACAGATGTATAATGCTGAAGAGAGCACGCTTGCTGGGCAGTTAATGTTGTGCACACTCATAAAGACTTTGTTTCTCTCCTAAGGGTCTGCAGGGTCCTGATCTATGATGGGACATGCAGTTCATTGAGCAGGTTGTGTATCCCTGTGGAGTTACATGCCAAAATCTAGGCAGGCAAGGCAAATTTTGACTTTGGGCAGTCCTATGAGGGCCAGGTGTGAACAGGAGGCAATACTCACTCTGCCCTGTTCCAATGCACAGCCAGTCTATTCTGCCTTCTTGTAGCTAGTGGAGTTCATTTATAAATCACTGAATTGTGGAGTGCTTCAGGATGGAAGGGATGTTAAAGATCACCTCATTCCAACCTCCTGCCATGGGCAGGGACACCTTCCACTATCCCAGGATGCTCCAAGCCCCATCCAACCTTGGACACTTCCAGGGATGGAGCAACCACAACTTCTCTGGGTAACCTGTGCCAGGGCCTCACCACCCTCACAGGGAAGAATTTTTTCCTGCCCATGGCCAAAGAGTTGGAACAAAATGATCTTTCCAACCCAGACCAGTCTGGGATTCTATGATTCAATGATCATGATGGTGAGGCAGAAGAAGAAAGGACATGCTGAAGTTCCTTACATCTTGGAGAACACAGAGTAATGACAGAGTGAACACCAGCAGAATAGGAACTGAAAACATCCAAGAGGGCACAGCTGCAAGCATAGGGCAAGAGAGACCTGCAGAGAGCAGAGGTGGAGCTGCTCTCCTGTGGAGAAACCTGCTGAAAACTGCACATAAAACAGTAAAGGCAACACATGGTGGGGGGCAATTGAGCCTGGGAATGGGAATGCATGGAAATTCAGTCCATGGCCTGCCTGCTTTGCATGCTGACAAGGGTGTGAGAGAGACAGGCAGCTTCTGTCCCAGGCACAGCCTGGCTCCGACTTGCACCGCTCATACTCATGCCAGGATTTTGCCAAGGTCTCTCATCCCTGGAGCTCAGTGCATGCAGCGAGCATCGCCTCAGAAAGCCTGAGCACTGCACATCTCCCTGACAGCACAGATTATTCCAGGCAGGCTTTCAGAGCTGGAAAATGCCAGTTTTAAACAGGCCATGAAGGGCAGAGATTTTCAAAATAATAGTCCGAAATCACAAGAAACACATCTGATACTGGGCTGAACAATGCTAAATCAGGAACCTGGTACCCTGCTTATTTCAAACCTTGTGATATGAGTGAGTGAGAACAAGTTGGCAGCTTCCAGCGATCATGTGATGGGACAAAGTGAGAGCAATTAAAGTTAGAAAAGAGAGAGAAAGAGAAAAAAAAAACAACAAAAAGCACCAACCCAGAAACCCAAGGTCAGCACTGGCTGTTTCACTTTCACAGAGCCCCTATTCTTTTCCCTTCACGGGGGCGTAGGAGCAGCTGAAAGCCACATTCATCGGCGGGGTGTCTCGTTGAGATTCTGTCCTCACTCCCATCTCCGGGGGATTCAGTTATTTTGGCTGCTCCCAATTAACAGCAACCAAGTATCGTTTGTTCAGGGAGGGAGCTGCAAGGCGAGAAGGAGGGCGTGGATGATGGCCAGGCTGGATCATGACATCCACAATAAAAACTCCCGGCACAGGAGGAGAACGATCCTGTTCCAATTTTTCTCTCCCTTTTGAAGAGGATAATTGGAAACCCGAGCTTTTTCCCAGCTCTTTTGCTTTTTGGTCACAGTCTGATGGAAGGGTTTGAATGAGAAAATTTCCTACAGAGTACGGTCGATTTTCCCACCAGTCTGGCCCCCGAATTCACTGTCTGGGATTGAGGCTGGACCAATGTGATAGATTTGCTTGCAGGCTGGTATTCAGACATCAGAGGTTTACACAGGCTTCCAAAAAGGCAGTAATTCCTGGTAAACAAAGCAGGGAGGACCAGGGGTACTCAGCTTTGGGGAAGTCTTTAATAAATGCATGGCATTTAAAACAGGGGAAAAAAAAAAAGAAGTAGTGGTTGTGGAGAGCATGAAAATAAGAGCAGTGGCCAACAGACTGGTTTGGAGAGCTGCAGGTGATTAATGCCTGAATTCCTCTCTTCTGGCAGTTGAGCAAAAGTCCCGGGGGGACTCCAGGTCATTTTGAAGCTTTGGGTTTTATTGTGACCCATTCCTACATGGGGTTAACTTTGGTGTGACAGCTCTTAGTACGGCAGGATGGCAGGGAGCATTTCAGCTCTGGGAGAGGCTGCACCAGGGCTGCACCCAGCTCAGATGCACTGGATAAGCCCCATCCCAAACCCTGTTGTCTCAAGGCTGGTCCTTCCTGAGCACAGACATCTCCTCCTGTAATTAAACCATTCTGAAGGGCTGGAGAAAACTTTGAAAGACCGTCCTAGGAGCACAATGCCAGCTCCTCCATCCTGCTCTTGCCCCATGTCTTGGAAAGGCCCCTCCAGAGCTGAGAAAATAAGAGACCGTGGACTGGCTCAAGAAGCAGTTCCTGTGCAGTCTTGGTATTACCTGCTTCCTTCTCCTGCCACAGATTTAGGTGCCAATATTGCTCCAGACTGCAGCAGGAACACTCAGAGCTCAGATCTCTTCTCTGGGGAGTTACTGGGATTTACATGGGATTAACAACCAGCACAGGTTGCCCAGAGAAGCTGTGACTGCCCCTGGATCTCTGGAAGCGTCCAAAGCCAGGCTGGATGGGGCTTGGAGCAACCTGGGATGGTAGAAGGTGTTTCTGCCTATGGCAGGCAGGTGGAACTGGGTAAGCCCTTATGTCTCTCCCAACCCAAACCACTCTGTGATTCCATGATTTGATGGTCTGTGCCAGGGACCAATTCTGCCAGGGCAGGTAGCAGGGTGTGAAGAACTTATCCACTCTCCAACATCAGAGAGTGGAAAAGAAGTGGAAATCCCCACAACCAGAGAGGGGCCAGGTGCTTGGGGCTTCTCTAAACTGGTCTTACACTTCCCCATCTAGGAAATGGAGATATCAGTCCTCATCTACCTGAAGGAAACGAGATCTCGTGCTCCTAATGCACTCAGCAGTGCTGGGACTACTTAACAGTGAATTGCACAGAAGATTTTATTTCCCTCAAGGCACTTAGGCACCCTGTTAGATCTACATCAGCCCAATTCCTGTTACCCCATCCAACAGGGACCTGCACAGGTTGGGATGCTCTGGAAAAGAAAAGGTGATGCCATGGATTTACTGAAGGGCACAACTTAAAACAACCTGATCTCTTCAGAAAAAAGGTCAAAATAACCTCGTGGTAAATTTCAAATAAAAGAAGATGGCTCAAATTCTCCCTTTCTCCATACACACACACACACACACACATACACATGGAGTGCAGCCCAAGCAGGGTTTGTCCAAGCTTGTATCCCTCAGGAAACGAACGCCCCGTGATGCTGGGAGACGAGCCATGAAAGCCAGTGGGAGGTGACAGGATCCCCTGCGGAAGCCACAGCAGTGTCAGCTCCCCTGCAATTCCTGGCCTGGCAGTGAGCTGGGCCAGCAGCCAGCTCAGCCCTGCTGGGCAGCAAGTGCCTCTTGACATGGGCTCAGCGTTGCCTGAGCTTTGGGATGGGGCCAGGGGATGAGAGCAGTGGAGCCAGCACAGGCAACGCTGTGCTCGGAGGGCACAGAGCGAAAACAAAGCTGCTGGCAAATGCATCCCAATGAGGGGGGCACCCCTGAGGCCCTGTGGTGTTTGGGGGAGCAAAGCAGGGGAATGGAACCCCAAAGTTAGGAAACCAAAGGTTGAATGAGGCTGGTGGCTTTGTGGTGAGAATCCAAGCACCATGTGTAAGGAGGGGGTTGATTTTCACAACATTAGGTTCTCAGAGATCGTGCTGCTGCACCCCTCAAATGGGGGGCCACACACAAACCAGGAACAACTCCTGGACTGTGCTATCTCCCAAACCATGTTAGGGAATGGCACAGTTCTGGTTTGCTGTGATAGCACAGCTGCAGTTTCCTCATGCCTAACCAGGGTTAGAGCTTGGTGATGCTGCTGATAACACAGCAAATAATTCCTGAAAAAAAAATAAAAAATTCTCCTGGCTGAGGATTCCCTCCTCTGGCAAATCCACTTCCCCTGTATCAAAATTTGCTCAAGGGCAAGGTAATATTCTGCAGCTTTTCTCCCTGATCTCACTAATCCTTTGCTGTTTGTGCTTCCCTGATCCCCTCACCACTTTCTTTTGCACACACAACCAACACAGCACCTGATGCTTTGGGGCTGGATTTCAGGTGGCTGTGAAATCCCTGGATAAGTACACCAGGAATCAAACCAGACCGGGGCACAGTCCCAAACTATAACCATCAGGTTGCTGAAGTGTCAGCACACCCCTGGGCATAGTTTTGGTCCTGTCACCCCCACCAGACCCTGCCTGCTGTATTCAGCCATGCAGAGATCACTAATGGACTGGGACTGACCCTCTCCAGAAACTGGAACTGGGACAGCAAAGTGCCTGGGGGTTTTCCCCCTGCACTGACTGAAAAGGGAGCCTGGATTTGTCAGACTGGCATCCCACTTTCACCTCCTACACCTCCTTTAGCACTAATCTTGCTTCAGTGCAGATCTAGAACTGGGAACTCCTGCCAGCACAGGGAAACCTCAACAAGCCAGTCAATCCCTCCCTGCTCAGATCCATCTGCTGATGGGACAACCCTGGAACCATCTGCCTGCGGCCAGAGTGACCAAACCAAACTGGCCATGTGCTGTTTGTGGGTTCAAATCATCCCCAAAAAATCTCTGGGCTGAGACTACTCAGCTTTGCTGTCATCCACAAAAGCCTCTTGCACAAAACCATTTTTTAAGGCTGTGGATTTTAGAGCTTTGGTCACTCGACAAAAATGTCTATAAATCATGCAGAGCCCTGCGGCTGCTGTGGGCAGAGGAGGCACTGCCAGGGAGAGACTGCAGCCCTGTGCCAACCCCGTGGAGCTGTGAGCTCTCCTCTCCCCTGCACTAAAAGTCTTTGTCCCCATCCTGAACCTCATCCCATTTAACCCCATGGCCTCTGCCAGCCAGGTTCTAGGTTTGCAGTGACAGAAGTGATGCCCTTCCCAGGCGCTGCAAAGCTCCAAGGAGGAGGCAGATGGCAGATTCCCTCCACAAAAGGCATCCAGGCTGTGCTGCATTCACTTGCTTAGAACCCTAGCCAATCCCAAGGATTTGGTGGGGCTTGGAGGGTGGGAAGGAGATGGGAGCAAACTTTCCTTTGCTACCTGGAAGTGTCCAAGGCCAGGTTAGACAGGGCTTGGAGTAGAAGGTGAGCCTGTCCATGGCAGGGAGCTGGAACTGGACCATCTTTAATGTCCTTTCCAACTCAAACCATTTCACGATTCTGTGAAGGATGAAGTTTATAAGGTACGGCATCTGTACAGCTGCAGCCTCCAGCAGCCTCCCTGGGTATTTATTCTTCTGAAATTTACTAATGATTAATTGTTTATACAATCAAAGGGCCACTGGTCTGACCCCATGAGCAAGGGGTAAACTGGCAGATAAAAAATTAAGCTGGTGCCTGACTCAAGACGTGCAAACAGCTGCAAGCTCATGCACGTGACCTGGTGGTGGCACCTCCCTTGTCCCCAGGTTCACTGGTATGGCCATCCCTCCCTGCCATCACTCCCTGCATCCACAGGGACACAGCCCTCGGCTCAGCCACAGGCTGCGGCTGTGGCTGCCGCTTCAGCATAAACAAATAAAAGCAATTAATGTCCAGGAAACAGAAAATCCTGCAGGGTGCAGGGCTGTTAACCCACACCTTCCCCAGCTGTGTGGGAGGGAATGTGCAACTGTGTGGTTTGGCCTGACAAGCCCTGAGTGGGTTTCTAGGAACTGTTTGCAGCACATATCACCACAGCACCCCAAGGCAGGAGCACAGTCTGCTGCTAGAATTCAGAATTCATGGCTGCCTGTCCCCTCCCTGCCCTGGCAGAGGACAAAATCAGACTTCACACCTGCTGGATTCATCCTTTTTCATGACCTTTCTGTAACTTTGCTCTTTTTCAACGACTATTGCCAGGGAAGCATTACAGTCCTCATCCTAATCTGCAGCAAGCCATCCTAGAATCCCAAAATGTTCTGGGTTGGAAAAGACCTCTCATTCCACCCCCCCTGCCATGGGCAGGGCACCTTTCACTAGACTAGGTTGCTCCAAGCCTCATCCCACCCAAAAATCCTCCAACTAGTGATATTTAAATCATTTCCCAGCTCTGAAGCCACAATCCCACAAGAAGTGCACCTCTCCACCCCAGTAAAAACCTGTGTGCCCCTGTGTGTCACCCTGGCACAGCCAATGGGATACTCAATACCCAACCTTGCTCATTCCAGGGAGGAACTGGTTTGGCACCAAACAAATGACTGTTAAATGTTTACCTGAACTTATATATCTATATATTTGTGTTCAAGAAAACCAGAACACTTTAAGACTGTCCACAATATTTTCCTCCCTGCCCCTGGAAAAAAAAAAAAAAAAAAAAAAAAAGATACTTGTGGTGTTTCCAGCCAGGAAAACAAGCAGATGAGATATAGGGGGGACATGACCCCAAAGTGTCCTGGGGATGATCAGCAGGGAACAATCCTTCGGTGACCCTTTGGAGACGCGCCCCAGCTCGTGTCTGCGCAAGGAGCAGGCGGCAGCTCCAAGGCAAACACCGGGAGCTGGTTCTTCTCCCAGCTCACGACTGAACTATGCATCTCCTTCCCGTGGCCTCCAGAGCTCCCCGGGTGTCAAAGTCGTTAAAGGAAAATCCGCCCACAGCCATTTCAAACAAACACGGAGGAAAACCACTGCCCACCTCTCTCCTTCAGGAAGCCCTTGAGACACCGGTAACGGCGGAATTTAAGCAAAATCCGTGTCTCCCTGCTCATCCCTGCCCTCCTTAACCTCTTCCCCAGCACCCACCTGACCACTGGACCGATCGCGGCCGGATGAACCACAGTTGTGCGTGGCCCAGAGGGAAAGATCCCGCATCCCCCCGCATCCCAGGGGTGTCTGCAAGCACCAGGGACCGCACACCGACCACCCCCCGCACCCATCCCGGCATCCCGCTTCCCCTGCAGGGAACGATGCTCCCGGCGCGGCGGGGATGCAGGAGCGCACCGGGAGCGCGCTGGGGACCCTCGGGTGTCCCGGCGGGAGAGGATGGGACCGCAGGGAGGGGATCGCCCGCAGTGTCCGCTCTCAGTGCCCGCACTCAGTGCCTGCTCTCCATCTCCCGCACTCTATGTCCACCCTCATCTCCCGCACTCAGTGGCCGCACTCACCCCCTGCACTCAGTGTCGGCTCTCCCGTCCCGCACTCACCGCTCTCAGTGCCCGCTCTCAGTGTCCCCCCCGCTGTCCCCTCGGTGTCCGCTCTCCCCTCCCCTGTCCCGCTGCCGCCGCCGAGTCCCGGCGCCGCTGCCTCCGGGAGCCCCCGCGGCCGCACCGCGCATGCGCGCCCGCCCCGCCCCGGGGTGGCCCCGCGGGCCGAGCCCGGCCCAGCCCAGCCCAGCCCGGCCGGACAAAGCGGGGCTTAAATCTGTGACACCACCCCGGTCCTGTCACCCCAGCACGGGAGAGCCCCGTGACACATCCGGGAGAGGGCTGTAAAGTCACAGAATCGTTCAGGTTGGGAGAGATCTCCGAGGTCATCGAGTCCAGCCTATGGCCGGTCCCCAGCGCAGAGCAGTGAGTGGCACGTCCTGCTGTTCCTTGGACACCTCCAGGGATGGGGACTCCAGCACCTCCCGGGCAGCCCCTGCCAATGCCTGACCACCCCTTCCGTGAAGTTCTGCCTCATGTCCAACCTGAACCTCCTCTGGCCACAGGCTGAGATACTGTCCCTTTGTTCTGTCCCTTTGTTCTGTCCCTGTTCCCTGGGAGCAGAGCCCGACCCTCCCCTGGCTGTCCCCTCCTGTCAGGGAGTTGTGCAGAGCCAGAAGTTCTCACCTGAGCCTCCTTTTCTCTAGGCTGAGCCCTCCCTCAGCTGCTCCTCATAGGATTTCCAAGTCAGTGCAAGGTGGTTGGGGATGGGAAGGGACCTTTGGAGGTCACCTGGTTCAGCCCCAAAGATCACTTTCAAAGATGGAGATTCTACTTTTAAAGTAAAAATCACGGGACCAGGGGCTATGGGCACCCAGTGAAACAGAGGTGATACATCTGAATACCAGGAAACATTTTTTTACTGTGAGGCCAAGAACTGGCACAGGTTGCCCAGCAAGAGGTACCTCCATCCTTTGGGATATTTAAAATCCATCTGGACATGGACCTGGGCAACCTGCTCTGTGTGGCCCTAAATGAGCAAGGGGGCTGGACCAGATGACACTTCCATGGAGTGGGGGGGAACCCCCTGATTTCAGTGCTGTGGACATGCAAGTGTGGAGGAGCAGATGATTTTCCACAAGATTTCCAGGCTAAAGGCAGTATGCCCTCGAGCCTACTGCCAGCACCAGAATCTCTGGGCTCCACAAAACAGGCATTTGCACCCAAATGGCCTTTCAGGAGCAGCCTCTGGGCTCCTGAGCTATGCCTGGGAAATGTGTGGGAGAGGCTGATGGATCCTGGATGGAACTGTGCCAAAGCCACAGTGGTGGGTTCAGCTGTAGGGTCACCGTGACCCCAGGAGCAGGTTAATTTATGAGTTACAGAGTTTGCCCTCTCCAGGCTCTGCCTCAGCTGGTTCATGCAGGCTCTGCTGCTCCAGCCTGTCAGAACCACTGGTTTTTGATGGGTTTATGAGGAAAACAGAAGGACTGCTTGTTCTGCAGGGAGAGAATCCACAGAGAGGCAGCCCAGGAATGTGACTTTGTGGCTCTGATAAGATCTCTTCAGCCTGGGTGAAGGTTCAGCACATCCCAGCACAAATCTCACAGCATGTGTGAGAGCCAGTGCCCTCAAAGTGAGGAGGGAAAACATCCAGGGTGAAGCAGGTGGGAAGGAACCTCAATGTTTTCCTGTCATTGCACTCAGGGATGTGGATGAGATACAACTGGCAGCTACAAACCCCCCCAGTGACATCTTGCACTCATTTTCTGTCCCTCTAAGACATCTCCTGAAAGACCCATAATACTGCACCATCCTCCTCCTCCATTCCTGAAACTGGGAGGGGATTTTGCCCTTCTGCTCCATTCTGGTGAGACCCCACCTGCAGAGCTGCCTCCAGATCTGGGACCCCCAAAAGCAGAAGGATGTGAAGTTGCTGGAGAGAGACCAGAGGAGGCTGTGGAAATGCTCCAAGGGCTGGAGCCCCTCTGCTCTGGAGCCAGGCTGGAAGAGCTGGGGGTGTTCCCCTGGAGATGAGAAGGATCCAGGGAGAGCTCAGAGCCCCTTCCAGGGCCTAAAGGGGCTCCAGGAGAGCTGGAGAGGGACTGGGGACAAGGCATGGAGGGACAGGACAAGGGGCAATGTAGGAGGTGGGACGTAAAATACAACCCAGGCAGTTGGGGATGGTGGGAGGTGACATCCCTGCTCCAACAGGGATGGACACTGCAATGCTGCCAGGCCACCTGCACCTATTTTACCCCAGTGGGAGGTTTTTAACTCATTTAACCTCCAGGCATGCCCCAAGGCAGCCATGGGAAGGGCAGAGGGCAGCTCTGTGTGGGATAACTGCTCTCCTGGGAGGATGCTGACAGCCTGTTCTGCACCCCAAGCCTGGTGGGTGCTGCACAGTGAGATCTCTTGGATTACTGGCTCTCAGGTGAGTGGTACCAAGCCAGGCTCTGTAGTTCATCTCAAACTTACCCTGCTGTGCTGCAGTCCCTGTTACTCCCTACCACTGACATTTTAAACCCTGAAATGAATCACTCAGCCCCTCCAAGTGAAAACCCAGGTGTGGTTGTGTTTGCCCAGGAGATTAGTCCCAGAGCCAAGACTGGGTTGTACCAGGCTGAGCTCTCCCTACCCTCTACAGTCATCTGATGATTCAAACACACTTTGTGCCCTCAAACATGTCCTGAATGCCTTAATTCCCCACCCAAATGTGCATCATAGAGTGGTTAGGGTTGGAAGGGACCAGCAAAAGGTTGCCCTGTTAGTTTTTAGGTGCTTAGAGTTATTACTCAAAAAAAGGATCTTCTTTTGTGGATCAGGGTATCCCTCCACCAAGAAGCCTCCACACACACCATGACCATACTGTGCTGCTGAGGAGCAACATAACAGCTTTGCACCAAAGACAACTGAGGTATTCCAAGCACCAAATGTAATCCAGGAAGTAGGAGTTACCTTTTCCCTGTATTTGCCTGTAATAAAGAATTCTGACTTGTTATTGTAGTGCGGTAAAAGAGAATTTTTTTGCCCTGTCTGTGCCCATATGGAACTCCTTCCCACTGGGCAAGAATTGATGCTCATCATACATTTGGCAAGTTTTACATAAAAATTCTACAGATGCAGAATTAGAACACTAAGAAGACATTAGAACACGAAGGCTTTCTTTAACTAATAATTCAGGAAAAAATCCACAAAAACCCTAGATTACCAAGTTCAGCCTCTGCAGTCAGAAAGAAGCACTTGATACAGTTAATTTTGGCAGCATCAGCTGTTTCCCACGTGCTGCACAAGGATTCTGTAGCAATTTGGGGTCGGGACTTTCCTGTGTCCTCGTGGTTTGCCCGCAGCAGTGACAGCCCGTTGTGACAGTCTGATGGGGGTTACTGTGTGCCTTACATGCTGCAACTTCCCAGCTTCCCACCAGGGCAGGGAATGGATCCAGAGCAGCCCTGGGGAAAAGGATTTGGGGGTGCTGGTGGGTGAGAGCTGGACATGACCCATCCCAGAAACCCTCCATGTCCTGGGGCAGCAGGGGAGGGGGGATTCTGCCATCTGTACAGCTCAGGTGAGACCCCACCTGCAGAGCTGCCCCAGCCCTGGGGCCAACAGCAGAAGGATGTGGAGCTGCTGGAGAGAGACCAGAGGAGGCTGTGGAAATGTTCCAAGGGCTGGAGCCCCTCTGCTCTGGAGCCAGGCTGGGAGATCTGGAGGTGTTCCTCTGGAGAAGAGAAGGATCCAGGGAGAGCTCAGAGCCCCTTCCAGAGACCAAAAGGGCTCCAGGAGAGCTGGAGAGGGACTTGGGACAAGGCATGGAGTGACAGGACAAGGAGGAATGGATGAAAAAGAGCAGGTTTAGATTAGATACTGGGAATAAATTCTTTATAATAAGGGTGATGTACACTTTCCTGGAAGTGTCCAGGGCCAGTGGACAGCACTTGGAGCAGCCTGGGATAGTGGAAGGTGTCCCTGCCCATGGCAGAGAGCGGAACTGGATGTTCTTTTAGGTCCCTTCCAGCACACACAGTTCTATGATTCTGTGATTCTAAAGCTGGACATCACTTGCTGAAGTGACCAGTGGATCCTGCCCCAGGGCTGAAAGCAGCTCCCAGAGATCCTGAGGAGGAGGCAGAGATGTTTTGCATACAAATGGATGATTTCCAGGCTTGAGGGTGGAGAAAATGAGAGAATAGGAAAAAAAAAAAAAAAAAAGGAACCAGCTGTCACTGTCTTTAGTAACAGACAGAAGTCATGAGAGCAGATGAGGAGACCAAAATAGCAACACCAAACCTCAGCTCTGTGCCTGGACCCTTCGGATTTCCCTGCAAATGTGGTTGGGCTGCTCCATTCCAGAGCTTTGTTGTTGATTCAGCCACTCCTTTGGTTTCGTTTGGAATTCAGTTTTCCTTCTGCCCGCAGGCAGGCCTATGTGGGTTTGTTTTGGTTTTCTATTAATTGCTGAATTTTCCTCCTGCACAGCAGGAAAACAGGATGAATCCCTGTGGGATCTGGAGTAGCTGTGCATCAGGAGCAGGACCACAACAAGATTTTCTGTTCCCATCACTGTGCTAGGGCCATGCTAGAGGCATCTGGGAGGAAAAACAAATCCATATGCTCTGGGTTCCTACTCTGGAAAGAAAGAAGGTGGTTACAGCCCATCCAAACACACTGAAGGTCAGACCTTTAACTCCTTACCCACTTTCCTGTGCTCTCCTGATGAGATACCAGCAGCTGCCTTTCAGTAAAGAAATATACACCCTGATAGTAGTTTTCCATGTTATTCTTCTCCACAATTAGGAAAAAAACCACAAAGAGCTAGAACTGTTTAAAGATTTACCAGAGTGTGTGGGAATAGCAAATACTTCAAGAAAATTATGTCAGAAATGCCTGAGCTGGGTGAAGATGCAGTGGGGTGAAATTCTCCAGCCTATGTTAGGGGAAAGGTCAGGAGGGAGGATTAAGAAGGGCTCCTTCAGCATTAAATTATTTGTGATGAGAGTCAGGACAACACTCTGCTTGTGAGAGTGAATTCACTGCAGGAGCTGAACCCTGGTTAGGGTTCAGCTCCTGCAACTGCAGCTTCAGGAGAGCCCAGTAAATATAAATCCCTTTAATCCCCTGGAAAACGTAGAATTTACCCTGATAAAAACATCTCATAAGTGGTCTCACTTCTCCACATAATTTCAGTTCTAAAAAGTGACTTTTTTTCCATTCTAAACATTGCATTCCATGTTATTATCCTTTTTTTTAATTACAAATAGATTTGAAACCTCCACTCCACTGTGTTGCTTGATGATCAGGTGACACCCCATCGAATTTGGGATATTCTGCCCATTTTTGGAGCTGTGAACAAGCCACAAGCCTCTCCCCTGCCCTTCATGGGTGAGGCAAGGCTACTCAGCATCCAGGAAAGTGAATAGATGGCAACTTGGTAATTGCACTGGGGCTTGAAAAGTGACATTGATTTGAACTAAGATGGAAAAAAAAAAACCAAAAACGAACAAAAAGACAGCAACGACAAAAAAAACTCCGCAACATCCCAGAATCTCAGAAGGATCACAGGATACCTTTAAACCTCAGAAACCAAGTACAGGTGGATGCTGACACAGAGGGGTGTGAGGAAGGGATGAGAACATCCATGCTGAGCTCTGTTAAAGTGCTCAGTGTGCAATTCACCCATGGAATGCTCCTGCATCCACCCTTGATCCTTCTGTTTCTCTGCAAGCCCTCCAGACCCGGACCTCTGTGTGCCAAGTGCTTAATTCCTGTTTTTTCCAGCGGATAGGAAGTGCTAAAGGTCCCAGAGAGCTTGTGCTGCCTTTTCACCCAGTAACCTCCAGAATGCAGCAGGGAGGTGAACCCAGGGAGACCTTGGGCACAATCCTGGGGAGTCTCAAAAGCCAGGGAAGGCTTCATGCTTCTTCCCAGCCTTCTCCACCTCTCTCCATCCCTCTGTCCTCCTCTGCCTGCCCTGCTCCATGAATTATTCAGGCAGCAGTTGCCATAGGGCACTCTCATGAATAACAACAGCGCTATTTTTATCCCTCACTCCTGTTACCTTTTGCCAGGAGCGGGTGGGGCCCTGCCAGCTCCCAGCAGGAGGAAAACTGCAGCACCCAAAACGTGTCCATGGGCTGGGGTTCGTTCTGACCACCCAAATGTGGGTGAGGTCTTCTGCAATCTGCGTAGATGTGCCTGAATCCCACCCTGGTACCTGCTCTGTGTTGTACTCAGGGGGTGCTTTGCACCCATTATTTATTTTTTCCGCCTATATTTTATCTGCAGTGGAGTGTCCATTGCTGGATTTAATATTCTGCCTGCTACAAAGAGAGAAAAAGCATCGCAGAGGTGAAATCTTGAAAGAGTTCTGGCAATGTATATGGGATAAATCACATTTCCTTTGGGGACTTACAGAGATTTCCCCAGGCAGTTTAGATCCTCAGTGGATGATGTGCCCATTAAAAAAAAAACAACAACAAAAGCCAAATATAAATATAAATATTGACTATTATAAATATAACTATAACTATTAATTATAAATATAAATAACTGTAAATATAAATAATAAAAATATATAAATTAGAAATAGAAATAGAAATAGAAATAGAAATAGAAATAGAAATAGAAATAGAAAATAGAAATAGAAGTAGAAGTGCTAGGGGCACACCAAAGGTTTTCTCTGTTCATTCTTTGCGCTTTCTCCACTCATGAAACCAAGAAATGGCCAACAAATCAGAGGGAAGGGGTGGATTTGAGGAGCAGCTGGAGGGAAATGGGTCCTGCTGAGTGTGCAGAAGCAGGGAAGCTATTCCACCTGTAGGGAACATCTCTGGATCTAGCAGGGCAACCTGAAGATTAAAGGGAAAAAAAAAGAAGAAAAATGGAAAGGAAAAAGAAAAGAAATGAAAAGGAAAAGGAAAAGAAGAAAAGAGAAAAAGAAGAAAACAGCAATAAACCATAAGATCCTTTATTTATGCCAACCTGCCAAACTGAATACTGCATCAAATTATTCCAGAAGAGGGCTAAAAGGCCTGAAAATGAAACTCTGAACTTTCACTTTGACACAGAGCAATGTGAAAAAAATCAGGAGCAGGACAAATCTCCAGCACTTGGGCTGTATGTATCCCAAGCCACAGAGTTGCCAGGCATTTCCAGGGAGGGATCTGACCCAGCCACACAAGCAGAAAATGGGAAACGGGGCAAAGGCTGTTTCCTGCTCCTCTTCCGCAGCACCAATTGCAGCTGCCCCCTCTGCAGAGATCAGGCAGTGGGAAATCTGTGCCTCAGGGTTTGCACAGCCCAGCAGACCCCGGGGTGAATATTTATTCCCAGGATTACCCTGGAAAAACTGGTGTGAGCTACAATACCCAGGGGACATGGCCAACTTTGTGTGCATGGTATGCCGTGCTGATCAAAATAGTTTTGACATGCTTTTTTATTCTTTTTCTATTTTTAAACAGAGTTTAGATAAATATTTTTAAGGAATACTGTGATGGTTTTTTTAAGGGGGAGCAGCAGGTTTCCCTGTAGGCAGCAGCACCTTTTGATTCCTGCCTGCAACAGGAATTTCTTCCTCCTCTTAGGAGGCATAAAGGAGGCTTGGAAAAAAGAGAGAAAGGGAGTTTTTACACAAGCAGATAGTGATAGGACAAGGGAGACTGGTTTTTAACTTGCCAGAGGGTGGGGTTAGGTGGAATATTGGGGAAAAAATCCTTCCCTGTGAGGTGGGGAGGCCCTGGAATAGAATTCCCAGAGAAGCTGTGGCTGCCCCTGAATCCCTGGAAGTGTCCAAGGCCAGGTTAGGGCTTGGAGCAACCTGGAATAGTGGGAGGTGTACCTGCCTGTGGCAGGGGGTGGAATGGGATGGGCTTTAAGGTCCCTTCCAACCCAAACCATTCTGGGATTCTAAGACACATCCAAAATCGCCTTTTCCATCCCAAATACCACAGGACCTGTTGATTTTGTGCGGTCACCCCCATACTGCTGGAATCACACCGGGGCGACGTTAAAGGAAAAAGCAACGCCCAGCCAGCCTGTACGGGGTGAAAACACCGGGAAACGGGGCTCCCCAGAATACAATATAAAAAACAAAACCCTAAGTTAGTTTTTAATTAGTTTTTCATTAGATTTTGTTGGGTTCTTCTTGGTTTGGAATTCTATCTGGGTTGTTTTTTGTTGTTTTCGTGTTTGATTTTTAAAATATTCTTTTTTCCTAAAGCGGCATTTTCAGCCCCGCGGTGACGTTCAAGAGCCGGAACCGGGATCGAATCCGATCCCCAGTACCCCGCCATGGGCCCGCCCCCTGCACCGCCCCCGCGCTTTGATAGGCTAAATGTCTTGTCCATCACTACTTCGCCGTCCCGTTGGTTGGCACTGGGAGCTGCTGACCAATCAACAGCGCCAAAGGGCGGGCTGGGGGCGGGTTTCCCGCGTGGTGGCGGGAAAGGAGCCGCGTTTGGCGCGAAACGGGAGCGCGGCGGGGGCGCATCACGGGGCTTGATCTGATCGCGGGGCCTGATCGTTGGGTCTGATCTGATCCCGGGGCCAGCCGGCTTCCCTCGGCTCTCACCGCCTTTCCCGGCAGCGGCGGCAGCAGCAGCAGCGGCGGCGGCGGCGGGATCCGTCCCAGGGCGGCCGGCAGAATGGCGGCGCCGGCGGGCGGGCTGGAGGACGCGGAGCTGCGGGAGGCGCAGCGCGATTACCTCGATTTCCTGGACGATGAGGTGAGACGAGCTGGGAGGTGCGGGTGCTGCGTGCCTCCCGGGGTTGGGGGGACACCTGATCTGTGTCCCCATGTCCCCTCCCCTGTATCCTCGGGGATTGGGGACTATCTCATCCTTGTGCGCCCCCGCCCCTGTCTACTCCCGAAGTCCGGAAACACCTGGTTCCTGTGTCCATCCGTCCCCAATAATCCATGCCCCCGGGAGTTGGGAGCTACCTCATCCTCCCTGCCATGTACCCCAGGGGACTGGGAGCCTGTGTCCCCCCATTCCTACCCGGGTTTAGGGAGCACCTGTGTTGCCCCTTTCTGCTTAGCCGGTGTGATAAAGGGGATCCAGCTCTGCAGGTATGGGCCCCTGGGGGGTTTTTCACACAGGCTGACATGCAAAGTGAGTTGCTTTTTTGGGTATCTTTCCCCCCGCTCCCACTTGCAGGAAGACCAAGGGATTTACCAGAGCAAGGTCCGGGACATGATCAGTGAGAACCAGTATCGGCTCATCGTCAACATCAACGACCTGCGGCGCAAGAATGAGAAGAGAGCCAGCAGGTGGGTGTGGGGCACCTGAGGACACCTGGGGCACTGGGCTTGAGAGGGGTTTCAAAGGTACAGCCCTGGTTCTGCATGTCATTTGTCACAAGAAAGCACCAAACCTTCTCCTCTGGTGAAAGCCAGGGCCTCCCACCCTCCCAAGGAACAATTCCTTCCCAATATCCCATCTAACCCTTCCCTCTGGAGGCATGAAGCCATTCCCCCTTGTCCTCTCCTTCCATGCCCTTGTCCCAAGTCCCTGTCCAGCTGTTTTGGAGTCCCTTTAGGAACAGGAAGGGACTTTAAGGTCTTCTCTTCTCCAGGCTGACCAATCTCACTTCCCTCAGCCTTTTTGAGGATGCTCAGGGATACTTTGGACCAGTCTGGCCAGGGTCATGTGAAGCTTTCATGATGTACTTGGAATTGTTCTTCTCCTGGCTGTTGGTGCCAGTGCACCTCACACAGAGCTGTGATGGCCTTCAGTTTTTTTTTACCTCCTGCTCCTGATAAACTTGTGGAGCAAGCAGGGGTGTGGGAAAAAGCGTTGATGAGGAAGGGGTTGACCCACCTGCTTTGTCACCTTCCTGTGCCGCAGGCTCCTGAGCAATGCCTTCGAGGAGCTGATTGCCTTCCAGCGTGCCCTGAAGGATTTTGTTGCCTCCGTCGACGCCACCTATGCCAAACAGTACGAGGACTTCTACATCGGGCTGGAGGGCAGCTTTGGCTCCAAGCACGTGTCCCCACGGACACTGACAGCCTGCTTCCTCAGCTGCATCGTCTGCGTGGAGGGCATCGTGACCAAGTGTGAGACTGG
Source organism: Fringilla coelebs (assembly GCF_963513975.1). Taxonomy (NCBI): domain Eukaryota; kingdom Metazoa; phylum Chordata; class Aves; order Passeriformes; family Fringillidae; genus Fringilla; species Fringilla coelebs. Next base: position 4,313,427 of record NC_140030.1, read on the forward strand.
GGGACACCCCAGGGGCTGCGGGTGTGCAGAGGGCAGGGGTTTGCTGCGGAGGAGCTGGAGCCCTCCAGGAGCTGTGGTGTGGAGAGGGACTTGGGACAAGGGTCTGGAGGGACAGGACAAGGGGGAATAGTTTTACACTGACAAAGGGTAGGATTAGATGGGATACCGGGTGGGAATTCTTGGCTGTGAGGATAGGGAGGCCCTGGCACAGGTTGCCCAGAGAAGCTGTGGCTACCTCTGAATCCCTGGAAGTGTCCAAGGCCAGGTTGGATGGGGCTTGAAGAAACCTGGGGTAGTGGAAGGTGTCCCTGGCCATGGCAGGGAGTGAAACTGGATGATCTTTAATGTTCCTTCCAATTCAAACCATCCTGTGATTCTGTATCCTGGCAACCTGGGCCAGGGAGCTTGGCTGAAGGTCTTGAGTGTTGGGATGGTCTTTAAAATCAGCCAGTCCTGCCCATGTTTGACAGTGAGTTGTGACCCAAATAATTCTAATGTCAGAGACCTTTTGGGGGCTGTCTGCTGACAGAGGGGTGGGACATCCCAGTCCCTAACTCCTCTCTTTTCCAACCCCAGGCTCTCTGGTGCGTCCCAAAGTTGTCCGGAGTGTCCATTATTGCCCAGCTACCAAGAAAACAATTGAGCGTCGATACGCAGACATGACCTCCCTGGATGCTTTCCCATCCAGCTCCATCTACCCTACAAAGGTGAGGTGAAGCCGCAGCAGGTTCCTCTAGGGAGAATGTGCCAGCTTCAGTATGGAGCTGCTGAGCCCCAGCCTCCAGTCCTGCTGAACAACCTTTTCCAGCAGCCCTGTGCAGGGTGGGTAATGCACCCTGTGTCCTCCCTGCTCTCCTGAAAAATTGTGCTCATTTTTCCATTTGGGTTCCTGCTTTAGGATGAAGAGAACAACCCACTGGAGACAGAGTTTGGTCTCTCTGTCTACAAGGACCACCAGACCATCACCATCCAGGAGATGCCTGAGAAGGCCCCAGCAGGGCAGCTGCCACGCTCGGTGGACGTGGTTCTGGATGATGACCTGGTGGACAGGGTGAAGCCTGGGGACCGCATCCAGGTGGTGGGCACCTACCGCTGCCTGCCAGGGAAGAAAGGGGGCTACACTTCAGGCACTTTCAGGTGGGTCTTCCTGGGGCTTCAGCCCTCTCACCCTGTTTGGCTGGTCTCTGGAAGGTGAGATCTGGCAGGTGGCCATCAGAGAGTTGGGTCAAACAGTAGCTTAAATCACTTGGAAGTGGTTTGCACCTTGATGCTATTTACAAGATATGCTGAGTTGGAAAGGACCCACAAGGATCATCAAGTCCAGTTCCTGGCCCTGCACAGAACACCCCAGTAATGCCACCCTGTGCAGTCCTGAGAGTATTGTCGTAACTCTTCTGAGCTCTGGCAGCCTTGGGGCCATGCCCATTCCTTGGGAAGCCTGGTCAGTGCCTGACCACACTCTGGTGGAAGAACCTTTCCCTGATATCCAAAACAAACTTCCCCTGACCCAACTCCAGCCATTCCCTTGGGTCCTCTCACTGGACACCAGAGCACCCAATTGGTGCCACTTCTCCACTTCTCCTCATGAGGAAGCTGTAGACTGTGGTGAGGTCTCCCCTCAACACATAATATGCAGCTGTGGCTTCCAGCTGTGCCCAGAAGGGTTTGGATGCTTCTAAAAGATGCTCCACTGATGGTCCAGCACAGTCAGATCAAGGCTGCTACAGCTGTCAAAGCTTTCCACCCCCTTCTAGGGCTTCCTAGAGTAAGTGATGGCCTTGTGGAAGCTTCTGCTTTGTCTCTGTGGGGTTTGCAGAGCTGACCACAGCTGTGTCCCTTCTCCAGGACCATCCTCATTGCCTGCCACGTGAAGCAGATGAGCAAAGACCTCCGGCCTCTCTACTCTGCTTCAGATGTGGCCAAGATCAAGAGATTCAGCAAGAGCCGCTCCAAGGTATCTGTTTGGTCTCCAGGCATGAAGTTTCAGCTTGGCATGTGGCTAAGGAGGTTCTTGTTGGGTTGCAAGTAGCTTTTCAAGCCTCTTAGCAGGTGGCTGGATTATCTAACTAATTTTCTTTCAATTTTATGCTTAGGCTGTGATCAGGCCCTGTTGTTTTTCTTGTTGCTTCTGTACTGCTTGCAGAGCATCCTTCCTCCTGGCAGCTTTGCTGTGTTTTGACTCTACCAGCAGGTTTCCAGGGAATTTGCTCTGCAGGAGAAACACCTCTTTTCTCACCCTAGACTGAGGTAATGGGGTTCTGCCCCAGCCTCTCATGCTCAGAGCTTTCCTTTGTAGCACAGAGAGTAGCAAGCCTTGCTCTCACTGCTTCCAGTGCTTGTTTAGGTGACAGTGATGGTTCTGGACTTCAGATAAATCCCACTGTGAAAGGAGAGTCTGGCCAACAGTCTTCTCCTTTCCAAATATTTTTCATCCATGTGGCTCTGTGATAGGAATAAGCCGAAAATTGGGCTGAAATGCTGTTTTGAGGTATTGCTTGTTCTTGCCTGCTCCAGCCCATGTGACAGGCCATGCTCTGCCTCTGCCTCTTCTGCCTAGGATATCTTTGACCAGCTGGCCAGATCCCTGGCTCCCAGCATCCATGGGCATGAGTATATCAAGAAGGCCATTCTCTGCATGCTCCTGGGAGGGGTGGAGAAGATCCTGGACAATGGGAGCCGCATCCGAGGAGACATCAACATCTTGCTGATAGGTCTGGGAGGGCTGGGCAGAGGCACCCTTGGTTGATGTTGTTGGGAGTGAGGGGAGGTTCTGGATTTAGTTTTGTGGAGTAGCTGAGGTTAGAAGTACATCTGGAGGTTCCTGATCCAGGGATGTGTGCAGGGCTGAGCTGGTGTCAGTGGTAGGCCAGGTTGCTTTGGGACATGTCCAGTTGGTTTTGGACATGTCCAGGGATGGAGATGTGTCCAGATGAGGAGTCTTCAGCACAAGGAAGGTGTGGACCTGTTAGAAGGAGTGCAGAGGAAACCTTGGACAGGAGTGCAAGGAGTGGACCTCTCCTGCTCTGGAGCCAGGCTGGGAGAGCTGGGGTTGTTCAGCCTGGAGAAATCTCTAGGGACACTTCAGAGCCCCTTCCAGTGCCTAAAGGTGCTCCAGGACAGTTGGAGGGGGATGTGGGACAAGGACCTGGAAGGACAGGACAAAGGGGAATGGCTTCCCACTGCCAGAGGGCAGGGATAGATGGGAATTTGGGAGGGAATTCTGGGCTCTGAGGGTGGTGAGGTCCTGGCACGGAGTGCCCAGAGAAGCTGTGGCTGCCCCTGGATCCCTGGAAGTGTCCAAGGCCAGGTTGGATGGGCCTTGGAGCAACCTGGGATAGAGGAAGGTGTCCCTGCCCACGGCAGAGGGTGGAATGAAGTGACCTTTAATGTCCTTTCCAGCCCAAAGCATTCCATGGTTGTAGGGGAGTCCATGACCTCCTTGAGCCATTATCCCAGTGTTTGCTCATGGTCAAGGAAACTTTTTTTTGTTTCTGATGTACCATTGGAGTTTCCTATATTGTGAATTGTCCCCATTGCTTCTTGTCCTTTCCCCATCACCTCAGGTCTCTTATCTCCATCTTCCCTATTTCTTCCCATGGGTTTATTGATGATTGTGGGAAGATCATCTGCTTACCTTATTTTATGAAGCCTGAACAAAACCCTTCTATCCCCTTTCCCTTCCACCTCCCCCTGCTCTGAACACCCCCAAACCAGACACAGGGTGATGGTGCAGTTGTTCTCCAGGGGATGAGTTATTCCTAAACATGCCATTCTCCATCCCAGGGGACCCTTCTGTGGCCAAGTCCCAGCTGCTGAGGTACGTGCTGAGCACAGCACCCCGGGCCATCCCCACCACCGGCCGGGGCTCCTCCGGCGTCGGCCTCACCGCTGCCGTCACCACGGACCAGGAGACAGGTGAGGAGCCCTGGGGTGGTGGCTGTTAACTCCTGGCAGGGACTCTGTGACATCCAAGGCTGCTCATCTTGATGATCTTGGAGGCCTTTTCCAGCCTTAGTGATTTTATGGTGTTGGTTCTGCAGTGGCTCTGGCAGGACCTGCTCCACCAGAAGCTTTATGTTAATGATCATTCAGGGTCATGGGATCCTGTGTTTTGGGGTATTTTTTCCACCTCTTTTAGGTGGTGGTTTTCTTTACTCTTCTTCCACTTGGTGCCACATCTGAGGGCTAGTGTGGAAACCCAGGGCACCGGGAGTATTTCTCTGTCGACTGTGGGGTGTCCTGACCCCCAGGGGAGCACTGACTTTGACTCTCATTCATGGAGAAAGTTTCCTAGACTTCAAGATAGAGCTAGAATCCACAAAAGTGTGAAATAGATTATAGAGGTGAGGAATTTAGGTTTTGGGATTTTTAGTATGTTGTGGATGGAAGCAAGATGGAGGGCACAGGGTGTTGTTCTGAGTTTCTTCTTCATGCTTCTTCCTTCTTCTCCATGGGTTTGGGTAGCATTTTGTAATTGGGTGGAAAAGTCTGCATTGTGGGCTCTGTGTGTTCAGTTATTGGGTTAAAAGGGAAAATAATCTAGGTGTCAGTTCTTAATTGGATAGTTTAGTATTAAAAGACCTTGTAACAAGAGAGAGTTGGCCATTTTGTGCCTTCTAATGAAAAGCTGCCCAACTCACAGTAGTGAGACTGTGTTACTGGTAAGAAATATTAAACACTAGAGTCTGAACACAAATTACTGTCTCAAATGCCTTCAATCCAGACCCAGAGAAACCGACTGAAACCTCCACAGGCTAGCAGCAGCCTTCCTCATGGGAACACATTCCTAGCCCTGACCCTTTCCCTAAGCACTCTCTGCTGTAGAGTTGGGTCAGAGAGCAACCCAGAAGGATTCTGCAGCTCCTTGATGTTCACCCTCATCCCAGGGGTGATGGTATGGCAGAGCAGGAATGTGTAGGGCCAGGGGGGGATGGCTGACCCTGTTTTTCCCCCATCCCATCCCATCCCATCCCAGGGGAGCGGCGCCTGGAAGCGGGAGCCATGGTGTTGGCCGACCGGGGCGTGGTGTGCATCGACGAGTTCGACAAGATGTCCGACATCGACCGCACGGCCATCCACGAGGTGATGGAGCAGGGACGCGTCACCATCGCCAAGGCCGGCATCCAGGCCCGCCTCAACTCCCGCTGCAGCGTCCTGGCTGCTGCCAACCCCGTCTACGGCCGGGTGAGTGCTGCTCCTACCCTTCCCTGGAGAAGGGAGGAGGCAGCTGCTCAATTCCAAAAGATCCCCCATGTTAAAACAGCCTCCTTGAGCCAGGCCTAATAAGCTCTTAGAGGACTATAACACACCCAAGGTAGCTCAGCTACCCTTGGAGGCATAAAAATCAGCAGGATGGCTTCTGCTGCAGTGTTGGAAACAAAAAAGTTTAATAAAAACAAAATATCAAACAGAAAAACCGAGCCAGGTGCAGGAGGTCTTTGCTCCTGGTAAAACAGCTCACAAAAGCCATTAGTTTCTTTGTTCACTCCTTTTTCTAGTTAATTATCCAAGCAGCACTTTTTGGCTTCTGTCCAATTAGCTATCCTTAAGTTTGAGGTGAAGTCCCTAAGATCCTATGAAGTGTCTTTTTCACCTAATCGAGGAGAGAAACTTCTGGCCTTCTTTCCTTTTTGAGGGGACAAAGGATAGTTTTGTCACTTCATCAACAGGGGCCACATTCCTATACCCCCAACAAGTGACTTGGATGCGTGGCACAGCAAAGACCTTGTTGGTTTGGTGTCTGTTGTGGTCATGGCTTTGCTGGAGGAGAGAGGAGCTCCTGGGGTTTCTCACCATGTCTTGGGGGTTTGGGCAGCCCAGTGGACACTCATGCTGCTGATGAGTCTCTGTCTTGGTGTCTGATCAGGGATCACAAAAAATACTTGTGTCCTTGGAAATAAGAGCCTTGCAGGATGGGGGGAAATGGTTGTACTGCTGCAGCAGGCTGGGTTTGGTGTGGTATCCATCCATCCATCCATCCATCCATCCATCCATCCATCCATCCATCCATCCATCCATCCATCCATCCTTTTAGGCCTGGCCCAAGGAGGTCCTCCCAACCTCCCTGGCAGCCAGGACTGGCCAGTGAGGCTCTCCTGTAACCCCTCACGTTGTCCTTCTCCAGTATGACCAGTACAAGACCCCCATGGAGAACATTGGCCTGCAGGACTCCCTCCTCTCCCGTTTTGACCTGCTCTTCATCGTGCTGGACCAGATGGACCCCGAGCAGGACAAGGAGATCTCAGACCACGTCCTGCGCATGCACCGCTACCGCAACCCCAACGAGCAGGATGGGGATGGTGAGTCCCATCCCTCCTCAGCCAAGGGATGAGCCCCGTGGTGGCAGCTCTTGCTTCAGAGGGTAAAATCCTTTTCTCTGTACATTCTCCTTTCCAGCCATGCCCCTGGGCAGTGCTGTGGAGATGCTGGCTACGGATGACCCTGACTTCATGCAGGAGGAGGAGCAGGAGCTGCAGGTCTATGAGAAACACGATGACCTCCTGCACGGGCCCAACCGCCGCAAGTGAGTCCTTCATCCCCTGGAGCTCCCTGAGGGTGTCCAGCACTGTGGGTTCATGGGTTTGGCCTGAGTATCCAGGCAGTGCCAGCGATGCTCCAGCTGATCCATGGGTAGGATGCTAAGGGAGCCTTGCTTGATCTCTCGTGCCAGGCAGGTGTGGAACATCTGGAGCTGAATTCCCTACACACCCGGATGCCACTGGAGGGGGTATAAATGGATGGGGAGACCATCCCCACTATGGCTAATGTGGATGTATGTGCATTCCTGCAGGGAGAAGGTTGTCAGCATGGAGTTCATGAGGAAGTACATCCATGTAGCAAAGATGATCAAGCCTGTGCTGACCGAGGAGGCGGCGAGCTACATCGCTGAGGAGTATTCCCGCCTGCGCAGCCAGAGCGAGATGAACTCAGATGTGGCCAGGGTGAGCCCTGGGAGCTGCTCCTTCTTGGGCCAGGAGGAGGGAAACTGAGGCACAGCCCTCTCTTCTTATGGGAGTTTTCCACCTTGGCCTTGTGAGTGTCACACAGACACCTCTCTCTGTCCCCCCAGACCTCCCCCATCACAGCCCGGACCCTGGAGACCCTGATTCGCCTCTCCACAGCCCACGCCAAGGCCAGGATGAACAAGACTGTGGATATGCAGGATGCTGAGGCAGCTCTGGAGCTGGTGCAGTTCGCCTACTTCAAAAAGGTGGGGGGAAAGTGTCCCTCTATTCCCAGAGGATCCTGAGATTGGAAAAGGTTGGGCTTGGTGCAAGCTGAGCACCCTGGGTTGCTGATGTGAGCTTCCCTGGACACAGTGTGGGATCAGGCCAACACTTCAGGATTTTGGGTGCTTGGGGTTGGTCAAGGAGCTTGAGTGAAAATAAGGTCTGAGTCCACCCTGCCTTTGCCACAGGTGCTGGAGAAGGAGAAGAAGCGCAGGAAGCCGGCGGAGGATGACTCGGAGACTGAGAAGGAGGAAGATCAGGAGTTGCAGGACAAGGAGGAGCGCCAGACAAGGAGGTAGGGGCCACAGCAAGGGAGTGGGAGGGACATAGTGCAAAGGGCACCAGCCTCTTCTCAGGTTGGCATGGGCCTTGGGGCCCACTCCATGTTTTGCTCAGCCAGGTGGTTTGTCCCACCCCATTTGTAGTAGAGGGACACCATAATTTAATGGGCAAAGAGCTGGCTGGATAGCACTGGCACAGGGTGCCCAGAGAAGCTGTGGCTGCCCCTGGATCCCTGGAAGTGTCCAAGGCCAGGCTGGACAGGACTTGGAGCAACATGGGATCGGGGAAGGTGTCCCTTCCCATAGCAGGGGGTGGAACAGGATGGTCCTTAAGGTCCCTTCCAACCCAAACCCTTGGTGACCTCTCTTTTCCCTTCCCAGAAGGAAGAAGGCGCGCACGGAAGGTGAGGAGGGCTCCTACGACCCGTACGACTTCAGTGATGCTGAGGAGGAGATGCCACAGGGTGAGTCCCTGGGTTTGGTGACACCTGGCTCCTTGAGGGTGCTGCTGGGTCCGACAGCCTGGGGAGCAGCAATGCTGCTGTCACCTGTGGTTCCTGGTGTGGTACACTACCATTCAGAGCCACAGATCCATATGGGACAGGGTTAGATGGAGTGTTAGGGAGGAGTTCTTGGCTGTGAGGGTGGTGAGGCCCTGGCACAGGTTCCCAGAGAAGCAGTGGCTGCCCCTGTTTCCATGGAATTGCCCAAGGCCAGGTGGAATAGGCTTTGGAGCAACCTGGTATAGTGGAAGGTGTCCCTGCCTGTGCCAGGGGTTGGAGCTGGATGATCTTTATAAAGTCCCTTCCTACCCAAACCATTTTGTGATTCTATTGCTGATTAATTTTTTTCCATCCACCTCCAAACCACAGCATAAATAACAGTATTGGGAGGCAGTTTGGCATCACCCCCCATCCTGAGCCCAGTACTTTTGTTCTCTGGGTATTCAGTCACCAGGCTCAGGGTGAAGGTAACTCTTCCTTCTGCTCCAGTTCAGGCACACCCTCCGAAAACACCCGAAGCCTCAGGAGCTGGTGAAGGGAAGAAGGTGGAGTTGTCTGAGCCAAGGTGAGTGGGGGCTGTCCCTGTGTGTCCACTTCCCCCAGTGGCTCCAGGCTGTTGTCCCATGCTGGAGATGGATCTGTGATGCTCCCAGCTCCAGCTTTTGCCTTTGCTACTGAGTGCTGCTGCTGGAATGGGGAAGGGCTGAGGCATCTTAGGCTGGGAACAAGTGGAAGGATTTTTGTGTGTTCTCCAAGGGTGATTCCTTCTCCTCTGACCAGGTTGAAAGCATTCAAGGCTGCTCTCCTGGAGGTGTTCAAAGCCTCCCATGCCCAGTCTGTGGGCCTGAAGAACATGATGGAATCCATCAACCGCGACAACCCCGAGCCCTTCTCGGCCGCCGAGGTGAAGGTGGCCCTGGCCCACATGCAGGATGACAACCAGATCATGGTGTCTGATGACATTATCTTCTTAATCTGAGCCTCTGGGTGCAGGAGCCCAAGCTTTTCGTGGACTCTCAGCCTGGCAACTCTTCGTGTTTGAATGCTTCATGTGGCTGAGCTGGATTTTGGGGAGCTGAAGTCTGCGCGCTTCCTTGCTGTGCATTTCTGGCACTAAAGAAAAGAGCCAGGAGCTCTGGAAGTTTTGCTGGCTTCAGGGTCGAGTATTAGGGAAGAGGTTTCTGCAAGGAGACAAAAGGAAAAACCTAGGAGCAAATTGTCAGTGTTTTTAATGTATTATTTTTAGCTTTGATGTTGAGTTACAGCTTTTAAATAAAAAAAATCTGGATTAAGGAATCCAGCATTCAGTGGTGGTGATATGAAGCAATATGAGAGCTCCACTGTTAGTGAAGCTTTTATTTTCCCCTTTGTTTTTCCATTTTGCCCCCGTTATATAGCTTAGATCTGCTTGTCTCACAGGGAAAGGTGCCTAAAGCCTGTCCTGTTTGTTCTGCCCTTCCCACCCATCATGTGGAGGTTGATTCCTGGCAATGGAGGGCCAGGTGTAGTCTGATCTGATCCACTGATCAATGGGTCAGCTTGAATTTCCAGATTTCACACCCCTGATGGAGATTTTGCCCCCAGGGAAGGAACCTGGAAGGTCTCAGAGCTGCCCAGGAAATGTGTCCCTGGCACAGATGGATTCCATCTCCTGCTCCTGCCTTTAGCCTGGGATCATGTCCTGGGGATGGCAAACTTTCAACAAAATCTGAACACATAATCAGACCAGTTCTGGCTGCTTGTGGTCCAGAGCTGCTAAAGGTTTGGGTTTTTCTTTAGTATCTTCTTCTTTTGCCTTTGTGAGTTTGAGTGTCAGAGAAACCCCTGAACAGGTTTGCTGTTGTCACTGCCTATCTCCAGACACTTGCACAGCTCCCTTTTTTCCGAGTGCCATAAATCTTTCTTGGGTTATAAAAATGTCTCTATTGTTCACCCCATGGCTGGCTGTTCAGGAGGATGTAGAATTCCCACTTGTGGGGATGCAGCTGCACTCACACACATGGGATTTGTGCTGCTGTGGGAGGGCTTCAGCTGCAGGGTGAGCTCTAAAAGCCAGATTTTGGAGCTCCTCTCATCCAAAAAAGCCATGACAGCAGGGTTGGAGGGGATTTTGCATGTTTGCAGCCTGAAGATCTCTGGGGGGACCTGCAGGCAAGGTCTGGCTCAAAACTGCCAAAACTGGTGAAAGTTAAACACAGATCCTCTTCTCTGGATATGGGATGGCAGAGCTGGCATTGTTCAGCCTGGAGAGACTTAAGAGCCCCTTCCAATGCCTAAAGGGCCTCCAAGAGAGCTGGAAAGGGACTTTGGAAAAGGGAGGGGGGGACAGGACACAGGGAATGGCTTCCAACTGCCAGAGGGCAGGGATGGATGGGATACTGGGGAGAATTTTTTTCCTGTGAGGGTGGGGAGGCCCCTGGATCCCTGGAAGTGTCCAAGGCCAGGTTGGATGAGGCTTGGAGCAACCTGGGCTAGTGGAAGGTGTTCCTGCCCATTCCATAATTCCATGATTTTGTGTTTTCCCCACCTTTACAGCTGGGGAACTAATACTGAATTTCCCGCGAGAGGACACCAGGAGGAGCTCCAGGGTAGAGAAATCTGGTTAATTCCCTGTCTTTAGCCGAGGGCTGGCTGCGGGCTGTGGGTGACTCCCATCCCCCTCGTGCTGGTGGCCACCTCGGTACATCCTTTGCAATTGGAAGAGGGTCTTTTTTGACAAAGGAAAACCTGCCAAAGGTGGCTGGAGAGGCAGGAGCAATCTGCTGGAAGTACAAGCTGTGTCCTGTGCTGCAGCTGAAATTGTTATTATACCCTGTCACCTGGAGTTTTTGGAGGCTGTGATTTCAGCCTTTAGCTGCTGCAGGCTGTGGAAGGTCCTCTGAGCACCTGGTCTTGTGGAAAGTGTCCCTGCCCATGGCAGGGGGTGGGACTGGATGGTCTGTAAAGCTTCTTTCCAACCCATATTATTCTGTGATTCAATCATCCATGAAGACCTGAACCTAAGCGTGTAACATATCCTGCAGTGCAAACAGTGCTGTTTCCTTATAGCAACTCAAGAGTAGAAAAGTTCTTGTAAGTAGAATTAAAATACTCTTTTATCTCCAAGTCCCCATCCCTGCTCCAAGCCCTGGATGTGTGAGAGGGAAAAGCTTTTTGAGATAACTTTATATAAGGGAAAAAATCTTCCCTGTGAGGGTGGGGAGGCCCTGGCACAGGGTGCCCAGAGAAGCTGTGGCTGCCCCTGGATCCCTGGAAGTGTCCAAGGCCAGCTTGGAGGGGGCTTGGAACGGCCTGGGATAGAGGAAGTTGTCCCTGCCCATGGTAGGGGATTGGAACTGTATGATCTTTAATGTCCCTTCCCACCAGAGCCATTCTGTGATTATAGGAATAAAAATATTTTTCCTCCTTTGTGATTATTCATGTTCAGTGGCCTCTTTTTGATGAAATTTTTTTTTGTGAACTTCAAATCAAGTTCAATTGTAGGAAATTCTGGGTCAAAGAGGGAATCCCTGCTGAAGTTACAAGCTGCTGAAGACATAAGAAGTGAGTGGAAAGTGGTGGTGGGGGTTCATAACCTGGTGTTTGGTGTGATAACGTCATTGCTTCATCACGCGTAACCATTTCCACTCAACCCCGTTCCTGCACAATCCAGCCCATTTTCATGGCAGTGCCCTTTCCTTTCATGGTGAATGCTCAGGGGGAAAAAAAGGAGGTCAGCTTCTGGGCTAAAAAAAGGGGATTTCTGGTAATTCTACCCTCTCTTGCTTCTCCATGCTCTGAGTCGCATCTCAGTAGATGCGCTGGTGAATATTTGGGACAGTCAGAATAGGAACAGAATGTGTCACAGCACTGGTGTTGCCTCAGGTGGATTGGGTAACCTGAAATGTGACAAATGTACAGGAGGAGAGTGGCTGGGCTCTGAGCTGTCAGTTGAACCAGACCACAAAGTCATGACAACATCCTGCAGTGATGTAAAGCATCAGTCACCGGAGATTTCTGCTGCTGTGATTCAAGGGAGGTGACAGAGCAGGCACCATCAGTCCCTTCTCCTTGGAAAGTTCTGTGAATTTGTAAGAGGTTTCTGATTTTTTTTTGGTAGGACTGAAAATGTCACGAATCTGTTGATTTCTTGGATGGCTGAAGATGAATTTGTGTGAAGTGTCCTACACTTCATTCCTTTGCTTCCAACTTGGCTACATAGCTTTGGGAAATGTTTCTCTCAGGGCTTTTCTCCACAAAGAAGATTCATCAAGTTATTATGTAGGTTTTTCTTCTGCCACAAAAATAGCTTTTACTCCCAAAGAAACCTGCTGGTGCTCCAGGGAAACACCACCTGCACCAACTTTCCAGTTGGTGGCTGCTCCTTGCTGGCTCACAGCCTGCAGAATCCTGTTTCCACTTCCATTTTCATGCCTGCCTTTCCTATTAATTATTAAGTGAGGACTGTGTGATTGAGAGGGATTAAATCTTCCATGAACACAGAGGAACAGGACCAGGTGGAGGGATTCAAATGAAGTTTCTGACCCAGCTCCTTCAGGCTGTTCAAGGATGATGATCAACCCAAGTCCCACCATATCCCACATGAGTCCCACCAGACAAGTCAGGAGAGGCTTTCCTCACACCACCTTGCTGGCTACAGGGCCATGGGATTTATTAGAGTGTTTTGGGATTGTGCAGGACTTATGGGATGTACAGAAGCAGCAGCAAAGTGTGCAAAGGAAAGGATAAAGGTGGATCAGTAAGAAACTGTGTGTGGAAGTGCTAAAGATGTCAAGGTGGATGTCACAGACACATTTTATGAAAAATCCTTTTGTTAGGATTTTTTCTCCTGAGAACCTGAGAGGCCTCAGAAACAAAAGATAAACAATGATTATCTGCTGCTGTGGAATGCAACAAGTGCAGCTTTGATTAGTCTCATGTAGTTGTTTTTAATTAATGGCCAATCACATCCAGCTGTCTCGGACTTTTTGGTCAGTCACAAGATTTTATTATGATTCCGTTCCTTTCTATTCCTTGCTAGCCTTCTGATGAATTCCTTTCTCCTATTCTTTTAGCATAGTTTTAATATATCATTTTCTTTTAATATAATATATATCATAAAATAATAAATCAGCCTTCTGAAACATGGAGTCAAGATTTTGTCTCTTCTGTCATCCTGGGACCCCTGTGAACACCACCACAGGTGGACCAACTCCAGATTATCCCTAAGTTTGGACCCCTCCTTGTGCTTCAGCCCCATTCACCACCATGTATGTCCAAGGAGCCCAACCAGGAGAAATGCTGCTCCGAGGTCCACGCAGTTTACAGGGCCAGAGAAGGGACAGAAAACCAATATTCCATCAGCACAGCTCAGGCAGGGACTGGGAGTCAAAGCTGAGCCAGAATGGGGCTCCTGGTGAAGGTGGCCAGGGCCCTAACAGGGCGTGTGTGAGTGTTCAGAATTCTCCACCATGTGTCACCACAGCAGGAAGGCATCCCAGCTCCTGGAGCCCTGATATCCCCCAGAAGGAATTCCCCATGGCACTTCTTCTTCCCCTGCCCAGCCCCTCCTGGACACGGGGATCCCTAAGACGAGGTGGGTGTGGATTGTGCAATTGAAGGGAGGTTAAATGGTGAAGTTCCATGTCCTGCCCTCATTTTGAAGTCCATGTTGGGTGCCTGACTTTGCAGCTCAGTGATCTCTGCTGTTGGGCTTGTTTGAGGCACGTGGAAGTGCATCCACATGAGTTTGTGGTAAAACAACACTATTATTAGAAAGAACGGGGCGGAAAGGAGTGAAAAAAAAAAAAAACCACTTGCCTAAACAAGTTTTTTTTAAAAATTATTTCCTTATCTCTTGATCTGCCTAAGTAAATGCTATTGGCTGATTTGGGATGCTGGTAGTAGTATTTGCCCTTCCCTTTTTTGGAGGTAGATGGGAGGAAGTGGGCTAAAAATTGCAATATCAGCTCCTAACCTCAGGTCAGGTAAGCCAGCTGTGCTGCAATGGAAAGGGTGGCAGTGCCTCAGATTTACTATAAAATGGAGAGCACAACTGTCTTTGAGACACAAGCAGGGTTGAAAGGGTCTCTGAGAAGGAGAATTCTCTTGTCCTGTTGCCCTAACATCCATCCGAAGCAGCAGGGAGGTTATCATGGCTTTCAGCAGCTCTGCTGGGGTAAGTACTTCTATCTAAAATAAAAGATAAGGTGTATTTGCTGCAAGAGAGCAAGCAGAGTGCAGATCTTTGTACAGAAAACCCTTTTAGCCTTGCTGGGAGCTGAATGGGATGCTGGGTGTGTCTGAGGCAGCTGCTTGGTGAGGGAGTGACAAGGGTGTGGTGGACTATCCATTATTTATTTCTCTCTCACTCATCAGCACGGCTGATGTGGGATTGGCAGAGTCCTTTTCACAGAGAACATGTTATCACAATTTCTGAAATGTCATTGTGGATACCTAGGCATTTGAACTTCAGCCTGTCAGCTCCTGTGATTTTCTTTAAAGCTCTGCATTTATTTTGTCTTCTCTTTAGGAACTGGACTTAATAATCCTTGTGTTTCCCTTTCAGTTTAGCATATTCTATGCTTCTATTATTTACTAAAACTCTGCCTACTGGAAATGGCCCAAGAATCCCAGATTTTCTTGGGAAAAGGGCTATTTCCAGCAGATGGCTGTGGGTGGCCAGTTTTTACTATCCTGAGAAAGCCATGGCTGGGCAAGGTTTTAAGCTTAGGCACAGGGGTCAGCTGAGTCCTTACCCAGATTTTAGATGAAAAGATGGTGCTGTGTGACCACAGAGTAGGATCTTCGTAGCTTGTTGGACAGATGCTTCTTCCAGCTATGAACCAGAATTTAAATCAGAGTTTATCATCAGTTATGATGAGTTTTATTAACATCATTTTGCTATTTGCTCATCTTGGCCCATTTCACACAAGCATAAGTATGAAGATGGTCCAGTCTAACCAAGACTTGGCTCTTTGTGCTTTCTCTTTCCTGACTGGGCAGAACTAACGACACCTTTCTCTCTCCCAGTTCAGATCACTGGTTTTGGTGCTGGTTTTAGCCCTGACTGTGAGGAGCTCCCCCCACAGAAAGGCTGGTGCTTCTGCCAGGCTGAGGGAAGGTTGCCTGAACCAAAAGGATCCCAAATTCCCCACAACAGTGAACGTTGACATTCGGATCAGCAACTCAGATCATGCCTTTGGGATGGTCCATGACATCAGGAACCGGTCTCTCGCTCCTTGGGATTACAGGTAACTGTTCAGTTGTTCTCTAAATTGTGAGGCTGTGCCACACCACAGATGGTTTTTTGTGGTGACTGTGGTTCATTTTCAGTGCATGCCCAGAGTCCCATATGGTTCTGATGTTGGCTGAGATTTCTTCAAGAGAAACTGTTTGCTTTGCAAGGGGCTATCACTGGAATGGTTTCTAATCATCTTTATTAATCACAGAATTGTTTAGGCTGGAAAAGCCCTCTGAGGTCTTTGAGTCCAACCATTCCCCCAGCACTGCCAAGGCCACCACTGACCCATGTCCCCAAGTGCCACATGCATATGGCTTTTAAAGCCTTCCAGGGATGGTGATTCCACCACCTTCCTGGGCAGTTGTGCCAGGCCTTGACAACCCTCTCAGGGAAGAAATTTTTCTTAATATCCAATCTAAACCACCCCTGGAGCAACTTGAGGCAGTTTCCTCTTGTCTCTTGTTCCCTGGGAGCGGAGCCTGACTCCCCTGGCTGTCTCCTGTCAGGAAGTTGTGCAGATCTGGACCCTGAGCCTCCTTTTCCCCAGGCTGAGCCCCTTTCCCAGCTCCTCTGAGTAGCTTTATGACCCCTCTGCCCCAAGCCTGTAGTTCTGCATGGCATTGAAATAATAATGAAATTAATTATTCCTCTAGGAAAAGAATGATGTGAGTACATTGACATTTCACATTTTCCTAACAGAAAGAAATATCCAAATGCTGAAATTAAAACCAAACAAAAATGAATAGGGCAGTTGTGAGTTCTGTATTATTTAACCCAGCTCCACTCCATTCATCATCTGCTAAAGAATGGTACAGTAATATTACCCTGCCAGTGCTGATTCCATTTCTAGGAAATCATTGTGAAACCCTTGAGGACAAGGAAATCCTTTGTGTCTCACAGTGAGAAAGCACAGGTTAAATAGGATTATCGAGACATAACCAAGAAGATCCTACCAAACCATGATGTCCAAGTTTGTGGTATTTTTGGGGTTCCCCATTGTGGGGAGGAAAGATGAATTTGACTTTATGTTTTTAGAAGGCTAATTTATTATTTTATGATATTATATTAAAGAATGTTATACTAAAACTATACTAAAGAATAGAGAAAGGATACTTACAGAAGGCTTAACAAGACACTAATGAAAAACTCGCGACTCTCCAGAGCCTCGACACAGCTGGCAGTGATTGGCTATTAAGTAAAAAAAATTCACATGTTGGATAAACAATCTCCAAACCACATTCCAAAGCAGCAAAACACAGGAGAAGCAAATGAGATAATATTTGTCTTGGTTTCAAAAGACAGGTGTCTTCTAAGGAAGGCAGGAGCTTCCCCTGAAATGGAAAACGTAAACCCCTTCCCTCTGAATTGCTATAAATTTTAAATTCAGGGTCTCTCAGGCAAAATATGTAGGAGCAGGAAATAACAGTTCTTTAATAGGGAAGAAAATAAAAAGATAAATAATGCAGTAAACCAAAACAACACTGACAGAGTCAGAACACACCCTGACACCCTGTGGGCCAGGGTGCTGGTAGCAGTCCCATTGGAATTGTGGCTGCAGCCCTCCTGGAGTGTCAGAGGTGGTTCTGCTGGAGCAGGGATCCTGTAGAAAGGGTGCAGTCTTCCTCTGAAGATCCAGGGGAAGAGAGCAGCTGTTCCTCTGGGAAATCCAGTGGAGAAGCTGTGCTGGTGTTCCAGAATCTCCAGATTATATCCAGGTAGGAATGCTTGGCTCCTCCCTCTGGGCTCACCTCTCCCAATGGGATGCTGTAGCTTATCAGCCATGCAATGACATTCAGTAGCCTCTTATCAGCAGATGTCTCCCCAGTTGTGGAAGAGATAAGGAAAACTGCCCACTTAACTGCACACGACAACTGCCGTGCAGACGGTAAATAGAATACACCTTGCTTGGCAATCCAGGACAATATTGTTTTCCTTTATCTCTGAGGCTTCTCAGCTTCCCAGGAGAGAAAAAATCCCGGCGAGGAGATTTTCCCACAAAATCCTAACAGTAACACAAGTGCTTAAATCAGTTTTGTGTCCCCATTCCCAGGCTGGACGAGGATCCTGACCGCTTCCCGCGGGTGATTGCCGACGCCCGGTGCCGCCTGTCGGGCTGCGTGACCCCCCTGGGGCAGGAGGACCACGGCCTCAACTCGGTGCCCATCCAGCAGCAGATCCTGGTGCTGCGGCGGGAGCAGAGGGGCTGCGTGCCCTCCTACCGCCTGGAGAAGAGAATCATCACCGTGGGCTGCACCTGCGTCACCCCCGTCATCCAGCACCAGTCCTAGCCGCAGCCATCAGGGCAGGCAGCGTTGGGAAGGGGGAGTAAATCCCATAAAAATCCCTCTGGTGGAACCTCACAGCTGCCCGCCTTGCATTCCAGGAATTCAACTCGTCATTCCCCTTCCAAACCTGAGCAAATTGTCTCCTGAAAGTCATGATTCTTGCTGTTGTTCATTCATGGGCATCAGGATGGGGATCGTTGGTAGCTGGTGGCGGTGGGGAGGAAGAGTTTTGTTTGTGGCCCCAAGCAGTGAGAGGGTAGAGCTGTGCTTTTTAAAATTTTATTTTCCATTAATTGTGGTTTATATCAGTTTGGTGAACCAAATTAATTATCACTTCCAAAGTTGTCCTTGGCAGTAAATTGCTGTAATTGAATACCAGTCCACCAGCACTGCCACAAAAAAATCCCCATCCTGCATCTTCTCCCTCCCTTCTTCATCCCTATCCCATTTTCCCTCTCTGGCCATCCCTGCTGACTGGGATATTACTGGTGTCAGTCAGATATTGGTGCCACCAGGCCTGATTGTCACCACAGTCTGGGTTTATGTCACTGCTGCAATTGATTTATTACAAAACATTTGGGGAGGTAATCGATTCCACTTGTTGATTGCTAAAATGGTAAAGAACCAACAGATATCTATATTTCTATTTATGTCTTCTATTTATGGCTGTATTTATGATTCTGTGTGTCCTCAGAGTATAAAAAATGATAAATTTAATCTGTATTTATTCAATAACTTATCTGCTGAATAAAAATAATATTTTATTTTAAAAAATGGTTTTTCATGGTAGTTCAGAATGACAACAGACACAGAGAAGGGGCTTGTGCTGCAGTAGCACCGAGAGATTTCAGCACAGGTCAGGTATTTCTGTGCAGTGAGATGAGTAAGAGGGAGCAGAAGAGAACTTGCAGCCTAAATAGATGAAAAGATACAAAGAAGAGGCTGAAAGCAGTGAAGGGAGGCTCTGCAGGCAGTGGTGGCAATGGAATGAGATTTTTTTAGACCTCTGGGATGTTCTCTAGGGATGGTGGGAAGAGAGACATTCCAGGGCTGCAGCCAGGATTTGGGAGGGTTCATTAGAGCTGGGAAAGGTCTGTCCTATCCTCCTCCAGGCAAGCTTTCATCGCCATAAACAACCCTCTCCTCCCCCAGCTGAAAGGCTGGCTGAGCAGGAATGCAGGGAGATGTCAGATGGATTCATCTCACTGCTCCCCAGCCAGGTAATTCACAGGTGCTGGATGGGATTGCAGTGGTGGATGAGGACCCCTCACATCAAGGAACCAGGAACTGGACCTGCAGGGCGTGGTTTCCTGCTGGGCTGAGGTGTCCTGCCTTAGGAAATGAGGAATTGCCCTTTCCCTCCCTGAGCTGCATGAGGAGCACAGCCTGGCACAGCTCACTGCTCAGGAGTTGGACTGGGGGATCCTTGCGTGCCCCTCAGGATATTCCATGATCCGATAGCTAGCTACTATTTTATCAAATTCCTGCAATATTGCTTTTTTTGACATTGCTCCTCTTTCATCCAGAGCTGAGCCAGGCTCTCAGACCTCTGAGTTTGGTTTCTGCTGCAGGAGGTTTTCAGCTTGCATTTCCTTTTACATTTAAATCAGGACAAACCCACGCAAGCATTCTAGTATTTCATTTTGACTGCACAGAAACCACTTTAAATCTGATCCACCTGGTGCAGGTAGACCCTGGGTTCCCTCCCCAGGGTGGGCCAGGTGAGTTGTTGGGTCTAAATGAATCCAGGCCAGGCTGGGCAGGGCTTTGGGCCACCTGGGATAGTGGAAGGTGGCAGGGGATGGAATGAGATGGTCTTTGAGTTCCCTTCCAACCCAAAACTTCCACAATTTTGTGATTCTATAATTCTATGATGTCTCCTCTTGTTGGGATGAATGAAAGTTGGACAAGAAATTTTAACAGATATGTATGCTTGGCAGAAAGATTTTTTTCGAATGTAGAATCTGAAGAAGGAATAGAAATGAAAGCAAGTTTTGATACAGAAGAAAAGAAGTGCTGAGCCAGTCTTACTGGATAACTAAGAAGGCATAGGTTATGTTAGTTAGAAGGGATTTTCATGGTTTGAGCAAAGGATAAACCCACCACAAACAGAAGATGTTTTTACCAAAAAGATTCCACAGCCAAACAAGACTGCCAATGTTGCAAGTACAAAAAAGGTCTCAGAATTTTCCACTGCAAGAAAACTGAAAAACAACTTCTAGCTTAAACTGTAACACACTAACATTTAGTGATTGGAGAATAGTAACATGAATATGGTAATTATAGCAGTTCTGATAGGCTATAGGTAAAAGCAGAGGTATAGATTGGTTCTTCTGTATTAGGATGCTCAGCAAAGAAAAGTATATAATGCATTGTAACCAAAATTAAAAGGTCTTCAGGCTTGTCTGCAGCTGGAGCTGACAGCTGTAGGTGCAGGCTCTGTCACCCACCACCCTGGACTGCTGTAACATCTCGGATACAACAAACTGCATTTTGAATTCCTGCACCTCTCACCCAGCTCTCAGGTCCTCTGGTGCTCTTTGTTGAGTCGGGTGTGTTCTGTGCCCTGTGGGTCACTGGGAGCCACTCCAACCCTCCTTGGGTGCCCTTCTCATTCAGTTAGGAGCATCTGCCCCCGTTTGTGGCAGCAGCTGTTTCGTTATGACCACCGAGCTCTTCATGTGGTGCAGCCCCAGCCCAGGGAGGCGTCTCCTGCTCTCCTCTCTCAGTAACCGCTGACCAGGAAATCGCAACCTGCTGCTTACTCCTGACCTACTTCTCTCCACAAACCTGCCTTGTGGGGCTGCCCTCACTTGTTTTTCAGGGAGAAAACTACTCTGCATTTCTCCTCTCAGTCGTAATTACTTTGACACTGGGTTCGTGGCATCATCCTGTGCTGATGCTCCTAAACACCCACCAGCTTATCCTAAGAGTGGTCCTAACTGGATGGATAATGGAGTGGCTAATTAGGAAAATACACAGATGGCTAATTAAGGAAATCTTACCCAAGGTTCATGAGGTTTTGCAGACAGAGCTCTCAACTGCAAACCACACACCACTTAGGGAGACATTGCTTGTACATGGGGCTTGTTTCCTCCTAATGGCATCATTCTTAGAGTGCAGCAGCTTGTAAAGCCTGGTTACTTTTTGGGTGGTGGTTTTTGCTGCCAGCAATCTATTCATGTGGGAGTTGGAACTAGATGATCTTTAAGGTCCCTTCCAACATAAACCACCCTGTGATTCTGTGAATCAGTGAACACAGCAAACAAATTTTAGCTTCTTATAAACAGCACAGTCATATCAGCACTGAGAGCAAGTGCAATTCACAGCCTTTGCTAAAGGCTTTGCTTGGTTTGTTCCCTTTGCAGCAGTAGTCCCAGACCCTGGGTGCCCAGCTGGGCATCTCTGGCTCTGCAATGGGGCTTGGAGCATCCTCCAGGGGCTGGGCTGTTTTACCAGGAGGAGAAGACGCAGCTGGAGGTGTAGCAGCAGTGCCAGTGTCTTCTTGTAACCTGCTGGGCTAAGCAGCCTCCAGTCACAGGTTGGTATCTGAGCCTTGTGGCCTCTCCTATTCCTTTTCTCTTCTGATTTCCTCTCCCTAACCTCCTACTTTTGTTTTTGGCTCACTGCTCCCCTTGGCTGTGTGTTCTGGCAGCTGATCCTGGTGTGGCAGCTCCTGTGGGATGTTGGGATGGGCACAGTGCAGAGCCCCCTGCATTACCAGGGGCTGGGGGGCACAGCAGTGACCCAGCACAGGTAGATGCCTCCTCCCAGACCTGTGCTGTGACCTGTGAACCTGTTGACCAGGAAGTATCTCAGGCCTCTTTAGACCCCTGACCACAGGCAGATGCTCCTGGGAGGGTTCAAAGGGACTGCAGGCCATGGCCACCCATTCCACCAAAATCACTGCTTTGGAAAGTGTTACAAAATTAAATATGTAAAGAAGGGAAAGGTTGCAAGTGAAAAGGTTGAAAAAAACTAAGAATTATCTGTTGTTAAGGCAGAGGGTTAATGACTGGAAAGCTGACATGGCTTATTAGGAGTTTGACATTATAGGGAAAATTTTAAGGCAATGAGCAGTTTTCTGATCAGTCCAGAAATGCTCTGGGAGAGTGATTTTCTGATCCTGGGGGGATCTGTGAGTTGGTGCCAACATGATGGGTACAGATGATAGGATGAGTTTCTGTATCAGCTGCAGGTTCTGGAGATGGCCTGAGAGACCAGACCAGAAACCTGCTCCCATGCCACCATCACCTCCTCTCCAGGAGACTTTCCTTGACCTTCCCTGTGAGGGTGGTGAGGCAGGGGCAGAGAGAACCTGTGGCTGCTCCATCCCTGGAAGTGTCCAGGGCAGGTTGGATGGGGCTTGGAGCAACCTGGGATAGTGGAAGGTGTCCCTGCCCATGGCAGGAGGATGGAATGAGATGATCTTTAATGTCCAACCCAAACCATTCTATAATGCCACAATCTCCTTTTGTTTCCATCTCCATCTCCTTTTTCCTTCTTTGATATTATTTTTAACCTTGTGCTCGAGAAGAATGAGTGGGCTGATTCTGCATTTTCTACTGTTGCAAGGCAGTGACAAAAAAATCCCAAACCTGCTTAAAATTTCTGTGATTGTCTGGTACCACTCAGCAGATCCAGAGCTGTTGGTGGGGATGGGATGGGCTGGTGCTGGCTGTCAGGAGCTGAGAAGATGCCAGCTAAGCTCAGCACCAGTCACAAACTACACTTTCTGCCTTTGCTGCTCCCAAAGAGGAGTTCCAGGAGCTGGACTTCAGTGATCCTTATGGATCCCTTCCAACTCAGGATATTCTTGGACTAAAAACATTTTTCTTATTTTCTAATTATTCCCCATACTTCCAGGGCTAGATAGGGACAGCAGGTTCAGGTTCTCAGCTCTTCAGAGAAATCCCTTCTTGTTTTTGGTGTAATTGTTTATTTATTCTTTCTTCAGTAACGTGGCTCAGCTTTTCCACCTTTTCCTATAACTTCAACTAAATATTAAAAATATGTTTGACGCACTTTGGGGCTCACAGACTGCCAAAATGCTGTTTTCTGGGCACAGCTTTCTATGAGTGAGTAAAATCAGTACAAGCCATCATGTTTCTGTTTATCTGCATTCTTAGTAAGCACAGTATATTTGTATCATGATCAAGATTCCCAGTTCTGGTAAATGAATAGAGATGGTTTATCTTCTCTTTAACTTGACTCTATAATTTTTCAGGGTTTCTTTTTATTTCGGGCTTCTGAAACTTGTGCTCTTGGCCCTCATTACAGCTGAATCTGAAGCACCTTTAAGAAGAATCTGCTTTCCATCCAGATTGCTTTGATAAGTGGCAATGATGAGCATGATTATCTGCAAAAATCCAGTTTCAAACTTCCCTTTCTGCTGGGTTTTACTCACAGGTTGCCAAGACACTGCTGCTCAGGTTTTGCAAACTGACAAACTGAGGTGGGGAGCAGTGCTGGACTGGAAACTTTTATGTTGGAGAGGATTTTGCAGCAATTCCGCTCCACTCCCTCCAATGACAATATCACTTAAGAGCATCAAATTAGCAGAAATTTGCACTGAAACTCTTGAAAGCAAGGAGGAACAATCTTTACCTGTTGAACCTCAAACTGATAAGAGCTGTGCATGGTGAAAGAAGAGCTCTACTCTCTTTGGCGTCTCATTGTGGTCATTATTGACTGTAGAAGGATAAGGATGCTGATGAGGTCACCCTTGTCAGGATGCAATGGTTTGGGATTATTCTGCATCTTTCTAACTGAACACAGCAAGGAAGGAAATCAGGGAGGAAAATCTCTTGGCTCATGGTGCCAGGAGTTAGGAGAGAACTTGCAGTAGGAAAGAAAACACTCCTTTGGCCCTATGAATCCAGCTTGTTAATTAATCTATTAAATGCTTCTGCAGGAGCATGTAGAACACCCAGGCAGCCTGTAGGTGTGAGCACAGAGTTGTCCAAATAAATAAAAGTGGTGCTCTCCTAAGGCTCAGATTTAGCTGGGTTGGTAAATGGTTCACCAAAAATCATGCTGGATTTTTGCAAGGGAGTGTATCTGCATTTAGGCCAGGTTGGATGGGGCTTGGAGCAACCTGGGGTGGTGGAAGGTGTCCCTGCCCATGGCAGAGGGATTGGAACTACATGACCTTTAAGGTCCTTCCAGCCCGTTCCATTCCATGATTATGACACTGATCTGTGAAGTCTGTCAGCAGAAAGCTGTTGGCTTTTCCATGCTCCAGCTGTGTCATCTCTTTCTGACTTGGTTCTAAGTTTTTCCACCTCAGCATAGCTCTCTCAGCATTTTCCAGTCACCACTACACATGTGCCAACTCCAGCTAGTGGCACATGACTTCCAGGGAAGAAAGGATTGGACTTTCTGCAATTTTAACTGTTGGAAGTTACTTGGGCTAATTGCAGATAATTTGACAAAACTCCTAGGAGTGGTAGGACATTAAAAGATTATCTAAACGACCAGGAAGTCCATTCTGTTTCAGTCTTCCTGGACTGATATTTAAATAAATCTGTGAAAACCTTTGCGGATGAGTGTTCCTTTCCTTGATGTTTTTGGTTTAGGCTTTTTTTTTTTTTTTTTTTTTTTTTTTTTTTTTTTTTTTTTAAGTCCATTCTTGCTTAATACTTAATACTTGTAGGACAGTCAGCTGGGTTAAACTTCATGACCTGCAGGAGACCTTAAGGAAGAATAACTGGAGACAAGGTCACAAACTAGCTAAGTTAGGATCACACACACTCCCAGATTCCTCTGTTTAGGCAGAGTTACATCAATGTTTGAAGGTAACTGAAGGTGTGGACAGGAGTTCATTGCTGTGATTGCAGGCACTGTGGTCAGCCTGAGTTAATCAATGTTTCCTTGGCCCAGTGTTTATCTGCCAGGTCAGGGAATGGTGTGGCTGTGCTGTGTGTTTGGGTTACAGGGGCTGACCCACCTGGAGTAGGTTAGGGAGGGTTTGGGCTCACTGGAACAGCTGGAGGCAGTAATTCCCGATAGCAAAAGTTGGGATGATCACAGCTGGATCTGGAGAAGATGCTTTCACCTGAGAGGAGCTCTCATTAGAGAGAAAAAGCTCCTCTCAGACTCCCAGCTCTGTGCCCTTACAAGTTCTGCATCTGCTGTTGCACTTGCCAGTGCCTCAGCAGGGCCACACCTCCCTGGGACAGCAGCAAACAAAACATCCACATCTTCACCAGCCAGCCTTGCCCTCTGAACCACAGGACATGTTCACTGGGGCACTTCTAACCCAAGTGTGCTTTAAATAAACCCACCTGCTGCTCCAGACACCCACCCACGCAAGCGCCATCGACCGCGGCTGAAGTGCTGCGTCAGGGTGCTCCACATTTGAAGTGCTGAGAACGTGTTGGAAGGACACGAACACAGAGAAAAATCATGATTGCAATCAGCCAGATGTGGTTAATTGCTTCAGTCACCCGCCTGACTCTCCTGAGCTTCCCCCAGTGTACCCAAGTGGTGCCTCTGCTCCTCGGAAAACGGGCTGGGCTGAGATTCAGGTAATTTTGGAGTGAAGTTAAAGCTCAGCAGTGGGAATCTCTTCTTGGAGTGAAGTTAAAGCTCAGCAGTGGAAATGTCTTCTTGGAGTGAAGTTAAAGCTCAGCAGTGGAAATGCACTCGCTGTTTTAGGGGAGGGAGCTTCTTTCCCCCCAAAGAAGCATTCAAAGTGTTGTGTTGAACCCATCTTTACAAATCCTTTTCCAATTGGGTAATTAGGTGGATAACTGGGTAATTACCCAGCAGAAATTTCTTTTTTTGCTTGTCAGTCTTTGATGCAAATCTCTTTGATGCCACTTTATAAATAATTTTCCTCCAGGTATCTTAGCTTCTCTATTGGCAAAATAGTGTTTTCACTATTTTTATTTTTTCCCATGGGCTTTACATTCTACTGCTGCAGAGGTAGATGTTATCAAGAGAATTGGAGGATATAACATTTTGTAAATCTCTTTTATGGTCATGATAGAGTGATTTTTTGCCTTATCAGGGACACTTCTTTAGAAATAAAGGAGAATACCAAAGAGATTTTCACTCTTTTTTTTTTTATTACATAAAGATAAATAAACATTACCTTAATACTTAATATATATATATTAGGATAATACATTATTATCATGTTTTCCACAAGCATAAATAGACTTGCATAAATAGACTTACATAAATAGGCATTTCGAAGTGTAAACTAAGGATGGGTAGAGTTCCCATTACTTTTCAGCCCGACACATGAAGAATTCTAGATTCTGAATTTATGGAGTTCAGGATTTTGGGGGAAAACATTTTTTACCCAAGACGCCTAAATTTCAACATATTCTGATGTGTCCTTGACAAATTTACTGGCTTGATTCAGCTTTTTTGGAGGCCCCTTCCATGCAAGGAAGTTCCCTGTGGCTCCTCGCTCTTGCACCTCCAGCTCCCTTCAGGCCTGGTGCTGGACCAAGGGGGTGACACAGGTGCAGCCCACGGTGATTTTTTTCTTCTCCAGCCTGTAGGACTGCTGGCAGCCCCTCTGCTCCCTGCGCAGGACCAGGATCTCCTGCGTGATGGGCACGGAGTTGAGGCCGTGGTCCAGCTGCCCCTCCGGAGTCACGCACCGGCTGTGGCGGCACTCGGCGTCTGCGATCAGCCGCGGGAAGCGGTCGTGGTCCTCGTCGATCCTGGGGGTTGGCAGCAAAGGGAATGTTTGAATCCAAAGGCAGGATAGTCTGGATGATGCTGGGCTCCCTGCTCGGGAGCCTGTGCATGCTGGGGGGTATTGCCTATGGGGGGACAGCACATTCTCCAGGACCGCAGGTTTTTCCGAAATAAAATGTAAGTAATTAAATATTAGGTAGTTTTAAATGTGTGCCTGCATGCAACTGCCTTTGCAAAGGATTTGCTTCGAGCTGGCACTGACTTTGAAAGACTTATCAGAAATTATTTTAACTTTCCAATGTGTTACTCCAACTAACAGACCCTCAATCCTTCAGCTCCTCCCCAAGACGTGAAACGCTGGTGTTAAACCACTGTTGAATTTGGTGCATTAATAACCCTCTGAGGTATTTTTTAATGGTGTTTTACATAAAGAATGCTTTGGAAGATAAAGTTTGCCCCAGTATACAAATTAATTATTAAATTATAAAAGTCGTTTGCTTTGCCTTCTGTATATTGCCTTCACCATGTGGTTTTTTTGTGCTGGTTCCCTTTCAAAGAGGATTATACAGACATGGATACCCTCATATTTCTAAAATCTCTCAACTGTGAAGCACTGAAAATATGATGAAAGCATTTTTCTTGGCCGGGGTATTCAGTGTTTTTCCAGGGCATAGGGACAGGGTTCATACCTGTAATCCCATGGAGCCAGAGAGCGGCTGCTGACATCTGGACTGATTCTGGTGTCCTGGTTCGTGCTGCTGATGCTGAGGTTGACTCTGACAGTTTGGGGGAACTTTGAGTCTTTTTGGGTCAAGCATCCAGCAGATGCTTGCTTGAAGAGATTATCTGGCTTGAGCCCAGGCTTGATCGCCTTCCCCATGGCAGCACTGCTGGCTGACAGCACGGCCAGCAGCATGAGGAGCAGGGGTCTGAGCTGGAGAGAATTGGTATATTTAGGACACAAGACAGGTGTGAAATTCGTCCAAAGTCAGCCTAACTGGTGATTAAAGCCCCTACTGCAGGTTGGAGTAATTATGGAAAAATGTGCTGTATGTTGCATCCACTTTTGTTCTCATTAACTGATTCTCACAGTGCTGACAATTATATTTACACCCAGTTGCAATCTGGTTGTAATGTTAAATTATAGAAAATAATATAATACAGAAGATAGCAGAAAGGGTATAACAAAAAGAAAGACACTTTAGGGTTGAGTTTCAATATATTTCTTGCCTCAAAAAATGCTCGGGGAGCTCCATGTCCCTGATGTACAGCCTCATTGCTGCCCCATGAGCATTCTCACATTTTAGTTTTTCAATTATTAATTATTTAAACAAACATTTTAAAGGTGGGTGCAGATTCCTATTCCATCTATTACGATTTAAATACATCTCTGTCAAACTGGGGGAAAATAAACTCAGAATTCAAGTTCTTACCAGAGAAGCGCGGAAAGTCGGAGACATCTTCGTTCTTTCTCTTATTGCTTCTGATCCTTGTCCTGGGCTCTGCTGAGCTGAAGGTGTCTGGGCACATCTGCTGCTGGACCTTTTATAAGGGTTTCTGGGGGCTGTGCTAAATAAGCTGGAGTAGGTGTTTTTTCCCCCAACCTTAACTGTGGTTTCTGACCATAACCTAAATTAAGAAGTGTATGTATATAGGTTCCATTAACACAGGTGGAATGCAGGATAGATCTTAGATCTGTAGATGATGTCATTCCTTCAGCCATGTCACTCAAATGGTGACAAAACCACAAACGTTGCAAATTTGTGGGTGCAAAGTATTTGATTTTAAATTGGGATGCTGTAGGTATCAAACCCAAATGTCTCTGGCACAGGTTTGGATCTGTCCACTGCTTGGTCAGTCCGATGTTTTTTCACCCCAGATTGGGCAGATGTTGGACAGCTGGCCACCATCAAATTACTCTCATATTCTTCCCATGGGCTGCAATTTTTCTTGATGTCTGAGGAGCACTGTCCCTGCTCAAGCTCAATTCTCCTCTGAACTGGGCTACTTCTATTCACAGTTAAACCTCAGGTGTGATATCTCAGTGTTGATCAGAATGCTTGGTGATAGTGAGTCCCAAAAGTCAGTCACTCTCCATGTAGGAAAAAAAGTGAGTGAACTTTCTTTCAAGCTTGGCACCTTTGCATTTTGCTTTAATTTTCCTTCTCTCATGCTATGAGGCAGTGTTTTGTTCCCAAGGAAAGGAGTTTGGGAAGTGTGATGGATGTAGTTAAAATTCCAGTTCCTAAGTTAGGGAGAGGACAGAGGGGTTCCAGGGAAACTTTGTGAAGGCTGAGAGATGCAAAATGACACAAGACACAGGTAACCCAGAGGAGCTGTGGCTGCCCCTGGATCCCTGGAAGTGTCCAAGAGTTGGACAGAGCTTGGAGCAACCTGGGATAGTGGGAGATGTCCCTGCCCATAGCAGAGAGTGGAACTGGATTATATTATAAGGTCCCTTCCAACCCAAATCATTCTATGATTTTAGGATTCTATAACATCAAGTTTGTTCTCTGATATTCTTTTTTTAGGAAACACTCCCACCATTTTGCTCTGGCAGTGGGTTTCTAGTAGCTCAGATGGGCCCTATGAAGTGACTCTCAGCGAAACAGCCTTGAGCTGCTAATCAGAACTTTTCCCAGGTCAACAAAAATTCTGTGGAGAAAGTACAGATTTTTTATATTTGCTTAATATTTATATCTAAGCCCAAATTTTACTCTCCTTGTGCCATCCAAAGGAGGATGCAAATAAAGGCAGAATTTAGTTTGCGGGTTCTGGGATACCCGTGACCTACATCCGCTTGTTTTAAAGATGCTGATGTTTCAGAAATTAAATGTATATTTCAGTTTCCCTCTTCAAGTTAGAGGTGTGCAGGTTAAAGGAAACGGTCCCCTCAGAAGGGGTTTTCTCTACTGCAACTTACTGAAATATCCTTTCAAAGTGGGTCAGTTAAATTGCCAATTTTAGAAGTAAAATACGTTTTCAAAAGCCTACAAGGCTGCGGAAGGTCAGGTTCAACCAGCCTGACCCTAAATTGTCTACCTTAAATGCGTCAGTGGTTTGGGTTGCCTAAGCAGCTGAAAGGTGAATAGTTTAGCATTTGAACACGGCTGATGCCCCACAACATTACGATGGCCAAAAAAAAAAATATTTCCATGGTTTGTGTCGAGGCATAAACGCATTTTTTGGCAGTTGTCGTAGGTGAGATGTGAAGGTCTGAGGAGAAAATGTGCCTCTTGAAATTTCTGATTTCAAGATTTTTCCAAGCTCCAAAGAATTATTTTGTAATTCTTAATGGTCTGAAGTGAAAAAAAAAAGTTAAGATGATTTTCCCCATGAGATTAGAAGTTACCCCAAAGGATTTGTCTTATTCTGACACGTAGCTATCTCTTAGCTATAGGTCTGGAAACTGGGGCACTAAAAAAGGCTTACTGAAACAACAACAAAAAAAATTAAAGGTTACCAAAAGTCTTTTGAAATGAAACCTACCCCTTCTCTTGGCTCTGGTGAAAGCTTTCTTGAGAGTAAGTTACTATAGAAGTACTTTACCTGTCTGAGATTCCTCAGGCACTTAAATCTGAGTGTGTTGGACACTTCCCGTCCTCAAAGACTATCTCAGAATAACAGAATGGCTCTGCAGACCCAGCAGCATCCTCAGGAGCCAGGTGGCACCAAACCCAAGGACTCACCCTGTGACATCTCCTCCTCGGCGTCAGTGAAGTTGTACACGATTAATTAAATTAAAAATTAATGAATTAATTTTATAATTTAATTAATTAATCCAAGAGGAGCCCTGCTCGCCTTCTGTACACTCCTTCTTCCTTCTGGGAGGGGGAAGGAGGGGTCACCCAAGGGTTTGGGTAGGACAGGACTTTAAGGACCATCCTGTTACCGTTCTGTTCCATCAGTACCCATCCCCATCTGCAGTGAACTCCCTACAAATACATTTCTAAAGACAGCTTTTGCTTTTACAAAGCCTGGGACTTTTCTACTCTGCGTTCAGATTTGATGCTGAAAATAGAGGCACTGGTTTTCATTCAGACAAACTCTGTCATCTCAGTGCTTAAAGAGACCTATATCAGTCCCAAACTTTTGTTGGCTGTTTCTTTTTATCTTCATCTTGGAATCCAAGCCCTATGAGGAACGACTGAGGGAGCTGGGGTTGTTTAGCCTGGAGAAAAGGCGACTCAGGGGTGACCTTATCACTCTCCACAGCTCCCTGAAAGGTGGCTGTGCTCAGGTGGGATTGTTCTCTTTCACCAGGCAGCACTGTCAGAAGGAGAGCACACAGTCTCAGGCTGCACCAAGGGAAATATAGGCTGGATATTAAGAAAAATTTTTTATTGAAACAAGGATAAAGTTCTGGAATAGGCTGCCCAGGGAGGTAGTGGAGTCACCATCCCTGGATGTGCTTAAAAAGAGACTGGAGGTGGCACTCAGTGCCATGGTCTAGTTGTGGTGTTAGGGCTGGGTTGGATTTGGTGATCTTGAAGGTCTCTTCCGACCTGGTGATTCTGTGAATTCAAGATCCCAGATCACTCCTCTGACCCTTGTCCCAGCTCCTTATTCATTGAATCACAGAATACCCTGAGTTGGAAGACACCCACTTTGACACCAGCATCATCCAGTCCAGCTGTTCGTGCCAGCCTCCCAAACCCTGCCATTTATCAAGGAAATACAGGGCACCCAGCAAACAGCCCTGAGAGCAGCAACATCTAAAACCCTGAGTAGCTGAGCTCTCAAGATGAGTACTTTGGGAACAGAGAAGGGCACAGGTATAAATCTGACCTTGGGATGCTTTTGGGTGGCAAGAACAGTTGGGAAAGCTCATGGGTAAATCAGCCTCTTTTGGTGTTTATCCCTTGCCAGGGGCAGGGACACCTTCCCCTTCCCAGGCTGCTCCCAGCCCTGTCCAGCCTGGCCTTGGACACTTCCAGGCATCCAGGGGCAGCCACAGCAACCATCCAAGTGCTGGAGCTTTGGAGTCCTGAGTGAACTTGCTGTAAATTAAAAGAAACTTTACAAATTTTTTTAAATTGACATCAGTTAAGTTTATGATACTTTTGTAAAATAAGATTGTTTTTTATTTATAAGAAGGAACACATTTACTTATTTTTTTCTTTGTGGAGAGAATGCATTTTTTTCCTTTTGAGTATATGTTATAAATCCCTATAAATACAGGAGCCATCTGCCTTCATACAGGTAATACAATGCAATGCATACAAGTATTGCATGACCCACTCTGCATTGTGGAGGTCATTTCTAGGTTTAGACTAAGCCTGACTTCAGTGGTGATCTGTGAGAAACTCAGAATTTGAGAAAGATCCTGGGAGGGCACATGACCAGGACTGCTGCCCCAAGTTATCCAAAGGTTTATTCCATAGCATAGGATGTCAGCTCAGATAAAAGCTAAGAAAAGGAGGAAGGGGGTGCATTTGTTATTGACAATATTTGCCTTCCAGAGAAACTGCTCTGTGTGCTGAGGCCCTGCTTCCCAGGAAGGGGCCAGACATCAGACTGATGAGAAGTAGAGAATAAAATTATCTTTATTTCTCTTTGCTGATGTATAAACTTTTATGTCTCTTATTGTAAACTGTCTTATCTCAACCCAGGAGTTGTTTCCCATCTTATTTTCTCTCCCCTATCCCACTGGGAAGGGGGAGTGATAGAGTGGATCAAGATCCTTCCACCACAAGCCTGAAGAAGAGAAGGCTCTGGAGAGACCTCAGAGCCCCTTCCAGTGCCTAAAGGGGCTCCAGGAGAGCTGGAGAGGGACTGGGGACAAGGGATGGAGGTACAGGACACAGGGAATGGCTTCCCACTGGCAGAGGGCAGGGATGGATGGGATATTGGGGAGGAATTCTTGGCTATGAGCAAGGTGGGGAGGCCCTGGCACAGGTTTCCCAGAGAAGCTGTGGCTGCCCCTGAATCCCTGGAAGTGTCCAAGGCCAGGCTGGACAGGGCTTGGAGCAACCTGGGGTAGTGGAAGGTGTCCCTGCCCATGTCAGGGGGTGGCACTGGATGATCTCTAAAGGTCCCCTCTAACCCAAACCATTCTGATTCTCTGAAGTCACTGCACCAATCTCCCACCCCTCGATTCTTACACAGGAAGGAGACCCAGCAGAAGAGCTAAAGTAATGTTTTCCTCTATTAAACAGCTGTATTTTTCCTCCCCAGCCACTGCACTGCAGTAGAAATGATCATCTCCTACTTCATGTCTAAATTCCTGCTTCATGCCCGTTTTCCTGGAAAAGCACACCTAATGGAGATCACAGTCTCACATCAACTGTGGTTGCTGCCAGTGGCTGAAATGTCCTTTGCATAACTAATATCTAATGGATTCTCAGTAGGTGGGAAGCCGACTTTAAGAAAATGAGCTGCAGAGTGACATTTTAGGATAGGAGTATTCATGGAGCATTGAGAGGTCAGTGCTATTTGCCCAAAATCCAGCCCTTACTTTGTGTTCCACCACTCACTACTCCCAAACCAAATTAAATTCAGAAAACTTGTTTTCTCACCAGTATATCCCTGTATCCCAGAGCTTAAACTCAGAGTTACCAGGCAGGTCTGATATGGCAGCCTGCAGAAATAAATTCATTTCTACTGTAGCCATTTTCCTGCTCCCAGGTAAAATCTGAAAATCTTGGTCATTCATTGGGGAATCCGAAAAAAAATCATAGAATCACAGAGTAGTTTGGGTGGGAAAGAACCCTTAAATGTCATCTAGTCCAACACCCTGCAATGAGCAGCATCTTCCACAACATCAGAGCCCCATCCAACCTGATCTTGAATGTTTCAGAACCATTTCTTTTTAAGAAGGGAAGTTCCTATTTTTCTGTTTCCTTTTTCTTGAAGAGCACTCACTCCTGGCTACAGCATTTTGTGTGCAAGAATGTGTCACAATCCAAATTTTTACAGAATAAGTGACTCAGAGCAGTTTGGATAAGAGTTGTAAAAGCACCAGTAGGATACTGATTTTTGAGCCCTTTCACCTCACTGTGGTTCAATTTGACTTTTATTTTTTTTTAAGTAAGTAATGGAAATTGACCACTTTTCCAATCATATGCAAATTCTGACCACAGTGCAATGAAGTTTCCAGAACTATCCCAGGGAGGGGTTTCAGAGAATAAGCACTGCTGAAGGTTTCTTCCTCAGAGCTGTGCCCTTGTGAAGGGGGGGTGGGGACCTCAGGTGGATGACAAAAACCCCATGTCCCATTTTAACCTGAAAAATGCCTCTAAACCAGACCTGATCCTTCTGTGCTGATGCCATGGATACAAGGACAAAGTGAATAGGTGCGTGCCAGGCAGAATGGACCATCCTTGACTCTTTTTTCTTCTGGCTGCACTGGCTGTGCTGAGCCCAGCTAGGCTAGAAAAGGAATTGTGGTCTTCTGTTTCAACCAATGTACAATTCTGAATGATTGTGGCCTTTGAGGGCTTGGGGAAGCTTTTAGAAAAGCCACAGCAACTTTTCTACATGGGCATATAGTGATGGGACAAGGGTAAATGATTTTAAACTGGCACAGGGTGGGTTTAGATGGGATATGAGGAAGAAATTGTTCCCTGTGAGAGTGGTGAGGCCCTGGCACAGGGTGCCCAGAGAAGCTGTGACTGCCCCTGGATCCCTGGAAGTGACTGAAGCCAGACTGGATGGGGCTTGGAGTGACCTGGGATAGTGGGAGGTGTCCCTGCCCATGGCAGGGGGTGGAACTGGATGATCTTTAAATGTCTTCTCCAACTCAAACCAGTCTGTGACTCTGTGATTAGTGGGAACAAGACAAATGGGGTCAGAGCAATGAGCTTCTGGAGGATAAAAATGAAAAGTTATGGCTGATGAGAGGTTGATACTCTGACTGCTCTTCACATTTCCTGTGAAAGCCACTCTGTTCTGAGCAGTGGAAGATTGTATAAATATACAGGACTGACACATACAACTACAAGCAAACTGTTTTCCCTTTAATCAGTTAAGGAATTACTAGAAGCTCTTCCATTATAGTAGCTGAATTTCCTCTGTCTTTTTTTGCATTTTTCTATATTTTTTTTTTTTTACTGTGAAGACTGAACTGCTAAAAGGAAACGTACCTACACTTCAACCACAGAGAAATCCTCTTGCTGCAACCTACACCTTCAGCTTCCAAAGCCTGTAAAAACCTTCACACCATCCCTCCAGAGACTCAGCTCTGCTGCCTCCCGTGGTGCCCATGGCACAGCAGCAGTGAGGGAGACGCCAGATATCACAGGGCTTCTGTGGTGCACAACCTCTGATGGCTGATAAGCAGCTTTTGTGAGAAGCACGAAGGCAAAGTACCCAAATGTCTCATCATCCCAGCCTGAAGCTGATTTGCAAGGGATTCAAGCAGGGCTTTACCATATAAAGTTGCATCAGGAAGTGTTAATCAGGTGATGGGGTGAATGCTAATCAGGATGTTAATCAGGGTGATTGCTTGTCTGCCCTATTTTCTTTATTTGTTTGCAGCAAAGGGAAGATTGGCAGAGGCTTTCTGCATGTTTGCAGGACACCTTTGCTCCTTCAGGGGAGAATAAATGAGGTTTTAAACTTGGATTAAATGGTCTCACACCCTGAGAGAACCTGGATATAGCTGGTGGAAGAGCAGATAAATGGTAGTGGGTCAAGAGGTGGGTCTTGGTCCTCTCAGGAAATAATTATAAAGAAAGAGGAGAGTGTTGCTATTAGGGTACTCAGCAATCACCAGAGATCCTCCTTGATAATGATGCCCAAAGTATTTTGTGTGGTCAGTGTCTGTTTTTGAAAGACTGAAAGAATGAAGTGGATTATATCAAGTTTACAGAAGTCTTCCATTTTGAATATTTTCAATGTAAATCTACAGGCATATATATTTATTTATTATGAGGAAAACTGGCTCCTGGGATGAATGCAGCTTCCTAAAAACTGACAGTTGTGGCAATTAATGCCCAATAAAATTGGACTTTATTTCACACCCATAAACACTCTACAGAATGTTCTGAAGGTGGATCTGATTTGTGCCCTTGTTTTTATTTACTGTGAGCAGGGGCTTTACTCAATGCAGAATGGCTGAAGGGGACTTTAGGTCTCAAGTAGACAGAAATTGGATCAGTTTATGTACTTCTGAAGACAGAAGAACATTGGTAATTTCTAAGAATTATTTCTTTCCTGAATTTAGTAATTTTTGATCCTGGTTATCTCATAATTGTTTGGCTAATAAAATTCAATGGAAGAGTGTGGGGTTTTTTTTCAATTAATCAGTGTAAAAAACCCACATAAGCAGTGAAAGAAGGTGATAGACAATCACTGAGTGTGACATGAAAATGTTGCTCTCTACACTCCCCTTCATTCCTGCTGTGCCAGTACTAAATCCTAGGGATGCTCCTGTCTTACAGAGCTTGGCAGAGGAAGGAGTGAGATTGTCCTGCTGTGCTCATTCCATGGCAGAGAAAGCTGAACCGTGGTAATTTCAACAGTCTGTGCTATTTCTTGCTTTCCAAAACATTTTTGGTGGGACAAAATGGTTCAGAAATTCACCAGAAAACAAACAATTTTTTGTTCTTTTCATAAGATAATTGAACAGGGAAAGAAACTGGATTTTTGGTCCTTATTGATACAAGATGGTTCATTCCAGGTCATCATCAAACACAATTATGAGCTTTGAGTATTCAAAAGACCTTTCCTTTTAAGTGTTGTTGGTGTTTTCTATTGTTCCTCATTTATTGCAGTTTAAGAAATATCTGGCTGGAATATCTGGGTTTAATCATTGCTGAAATGCAGGAGGAACAGAGGATGAGGAGGATATCCTTTGCTAAGCTACCCTAATGCAAAGGATGCTTACCAAGAGGGAATATCATGTCAAGAAGCTAAATTTGAATTTCTGTCTTGTCCTGCATATTTTATTTTCCTCATGTTATTGAGCAAATAGACACAGGT
Organism: Fringilla coelebs; assembly: GCF_963513975.1. NCBI lineage: Eukaryota > Metazoa > Chordata > Aves > Passeriformes > Fringillidae > Fringilla > Fringilla coelebs. Next base: position 4,349,529 of record NC_140030.1, read on the forward strand.
ACTTTTTTCCCCACTCATATTTTTGACAAGATTTCTCTGGGGTTCTTGGCAAGACAGTTGGCTGAAATCTTTCTTACTTTTAAAGTTGTGGGACTATTTCCACTTATGTCCTGGTTCTCCAGGATTTTCTTTTTATTTTGCTTGCTCTGCCCACTGTTGGGGTGCTCTGGGGATCCACAGCCCAGTGCTGTGCTCTGCAGGTGTCCTTTGCATTGATGTGATGCTGAGCAAACCCAGGTTGTGTGGAGAGGACATGCAGTGAGAGATGAGGTGTTAAAAATCCCCTTTTGGCTCATTCCCAGGTAAAAATGAGATCAGTTGACATCAAATGCTTTGAAACCCCCAGGGATTTAGGACTGAAATGGGGGATCTCAGTAGCTAAGATTCATGGGCTGTCAGGGATCACACAGTCCTTGCCCAGGATGAATTAACTGTATGTCTGGAGTGAAAGGGAACCTGGGGAATAGAATAATGGACTGGTTTGGATTGGAAGGGACCTTAAAGCCTATCTCATTCCAATCCCCTGCCATGGGCAGGGACACCTTCCTCTGTCCCAGATTCTCCAAGCCCTGTCCAGCCTGGCCTTGGACACTTCCAGGGATGCAGGGGCAGCCACAGCTTCTCTGGGCAGCCTGTGCCAGGGCCTGCCCACCCTGGGAACAGTTTGTCTTTTGACCTGAATTTACTAAACCTTCTAGACTCAGGAGTCTTTTGTGTGTCTGGGTTTTCCAAATGACATTGCTGAAAAAAATGAAGTTGTGCTCCATTGCATTTGGGGAGATGGGCACTTCCTGTCCTTAACAGAGATCCAAAATGCTTTGGAACAAAATGATGCCACTCCTCATTCTGCTGCATCCATGCTCTTTCCTCCCCATCCATCCAGCAAAAAATAATGGTGTCGTGTATGATGAACATAAAAAAGCTTATTTTGATACACATTTGTTCATTTATTTATTAACAGCTTTGACATTTTTTTGGTGGGGTGAAGATGGGGAACAACCAGCTGGGCTGAATGTCTGAACTTAGATCAGAATTCACTGCCTGGCTCAGAGAACAGGACTGCAAAGCCATTTTCAAGTTGTTTGGCTGTTTTTCTTCATGAGCTGCAGTGTGGTGTGGATAGGAAGATTCAGAAGATCCCTCTCATGGAGATGTGTGATCTGGTGTGTTTGTTGTGGCCAAGTGGATATGGGATAACTGATGTCAAAAACCTTTGCTGTGCAGATTATGGTTATTTATAGCTCCTTTTTGCATTAAATAAGTAAAAAAGACACTTGGACACAGAGGGTTTTCAAGAATAGGTTGCCCATGTTCTTAATGGTTTTTTTTTAATAATTTAATCACGGATTACTTGGACTGTCAGTCCAAGCAAAATTCAGGGTGTGGATGCAAGTTTGATAGGGAAAGGAAAGAAAGATGGTTGTGGCTCTGCAGATCCATGCTGATTTAGAAATCTACTGACTGTTTCAGAGCCAACAGCTTTGTATGTGGTATTTTGAGCCTCTGGTAATCATGGAATAGTTTGGGTTGGAAGGGACCTTAAAGCTCATCTCATTCCAACCCTCCTGCTGTGGGCAGGGACACCTTCCCCTAGACCAGGTTACGCCAAGCCCCATCCAACCTGGCCTGGAACACTTCCAGGGATGAAGGCAACGCTGGAGTAGCCCTGCTTGCAGTGATGCTTATGAAAACCAAGAGCCTGTCCCAAACCTTCCCAGGTGCCCATCCTCAGGTGCACCTCTGGAGATGCTCGGAGCGGCGGCAGATCCATCTGGCAGGAAGGGCTGGTGGGGCTGAGCTGAGGCAGAGGCAGGCAAACCTTTGCTGGCTTGGTGTTTTCCACACTGCTATAGCTGGTTGAAGGGGACCAAACCTCCGAGGAAGACGGGCTTGGTTCCGTTTGACCAGCCAGAGCAGAGCATAGCTCCAGACCACAGCACGCGCTCGGCTCCGCTGCTCCTGACCTGCAACGGGAACAGGACATGTGAGACCAGGGACACGGGGACTGATCTCTGCTCACGGGGACAGAAGGGTGGTGCAGCACTTATGGCACCACCTTAGGAGACCTCACCACTCTGCACAGAACCATGGAGTGGTTCTTGTTGGGAGGGACCTTAAAGATCGTCTCATTCCAACTCCCCTGCATGGGGGCACCTTCACACGGCGCTTTCCTTCCTGCTTCTTTCTCTTTTCATATTCTCCCTCTCTTTCTCTTTCTTCTTTTTAGTTTTTAAAATTATTTTTTAAATTGTGAAGAAAGGGAAAAGTGGGAGGGAGGAAAGACCTCTCCTTTGTCCATTGAAGGGGAGTCACCTGCCAGTTGTCAGTCAGGCATCACTTTTCAGAGCCACCCTGAGCCCTCCAGCTGTACCTGGAGCCTCAGCAAGGAGACAGCTGCCAGAGACCATGAGCAGCAGGGCATGGGGCAGCTTCCAAACAGGACAAAAGCAACATTTTTCCTGCCCTGTGCATAGGCCCCTTTCCATGTGCATGTGGTTTTCCAGGGACTTAGAGTCATTGGATCATGAAGGTCAGAAAAGGCCTCTAAGATCATCCAGTCCAAGTGACTCAATAAATTTTTCTCTGAAAAACATTTTGATTAGGAAGAGGTTTTCCTTTTCCTTTTCCTTTTCCTTTTCCTTTTCCTTTTCCTTTTCCTTTTCCTTTTCCTTTTCCTTTTCCTTTTCCTTTTCCTTTTCCTTTTCCTTTCCCTTTCCCTTTCCCTTTCCCTTTCCCTTTCCCTTTCCCTTTCCCTTTCCCTTTTCCTTTCCCTTTCCCTTTCCCTTTTCCTTTCCCTTTCCCTTTCCCTTTCCCTTTCCCTTTCCCTTTCCCTTTCCCTTTCCCTTTCCCTTTCCCTTTCCCTTTTGTCTTCTCACTGCTCAGTGTTGGGAGGAATATTAGTTTGAGTAACCTCTGGACTCCTGTGCTTGCTTCATACTTTCTCTTTGTTCATTGGGGTATTCATTAGCAAGGGAAGCATCAGCAAGTTAAATTCAATATTCCCTATGGAAACACCTACCTTACTTACACCTTTCTTACCTACACCAAAGAAACACCCCCTGCAAGCTTCCAGTTACAAAATTCACTTCATACTCTGCCCCATCTGCACTAGAATGTTGCAAACTTGACGAAATTTGGGAAGAATTAGAGTTTTTTACCTTCCGACATGGTCTGGGTGTGGTTACACAAGTAGAGGAGGGAGGAAAGAACAGAGTAAAAAGAGTAGCCTTGACCTCCCAGACAGGCTGTAAGTTTTCCCAAACCTTAGCCCCATGTCTGGGTTATTTCTTCTCCCATGTCCTTGCAGTGTGTGTGTGCCTGTAACTCAATCCTGGCCCGTGCTGTGCAGGAAGAGTCACTGCTGATCCCAGGCTCCGGCAGAACAGGCTGGGAACAGCTGCAGAAAGTAAATAAAGGATGGGATTCCACTCCAGGGTTAAACCCCACATTTATGCAGTCAGTCAAGGCTGGGTACAAGCTCAGCTGGCCAGCCAGAAGTTTGGCTTCATTTGCCAACACGTGAGCACCTGGCACCATCCAAGGGGCCACAGGTTGTCAGGCACAGCCACGTGTGATGCGCAGGTGGAGCACAGAGCTGAAGAAAGCTACTGGAAGCCATTCTTAGGCTGTCTCCAAGGGCACTGGGAGGCAATTTTGGCAACTTTTTGGCAACAAAATAAAGTCCACAGTGCCACAGACTGCAACAGGTTTCATCACCATAGAGATGAAGAGACTACCAGGTGCAGAAAGGAAGAGTTGGGATTGACACATGGGCAATGGGTTGATCAGCAAAGCCAGGGAGGGAGCACGGGTCAGGATTCACACCCCTGCCAGGATTCACACCCCAGCCTGCTCATTCCACCAGGAGCCTTTTTGTCTTGCCTAGTTTTCATGATCAGAACCATTTGGTTTGGGTTAGAAGGGACACTAAGGACCATTCAATTCCAACCCCCTGCCATGAGCAGGGACACCTTCCCAGGTTGATCCAAGCCCTGTCCAGCCTGGCCTTGGACACTTCCAGGGATCCAGGAGCAGCCACAGCTTCTCTGGGAAACCTGTGCCAGGGCCTCACCACCCTCACAGCCAACAACTCCTTCCCAAATTCCCATCTCACCCTGCCCTCTGCCAGTGGGAAGCCATTCCCTGTGTCCTGTCCCTCCATCCCTTGTCCCCAGTCCCTCTCCAGCTCTCCTGGAGCCCCTTTAGGCTCTGCAAGGGGCTCTGAGCTCTCCCGGGATCCTTCTCCAGGTGAACACCCCCAGCTCTCCCAGCCTGGCTCCAGAGCAGAGGGGCTCCAGCCCTTGGAGCAACTTTGTGGCCTCCTCTGGTCTCTCTCCAGCAGCTTCACATCCTTCTGATGCTGAACTCCAGGGCTGGAGGCAGCTCTGCAGGTGGGATCTCACCAGAGCAGGGCAGAGGGGCAGAATCCCCTCTCTTGGCCTGCTGGCCATTCTTCCTTAGGTGCAGCTCAGAAGGGAAAAAAAGGATGATTTTTCTCTGCTAAATTTGTCTTCTAAATTATCACAACCTATGAGTTGTTCTGTACAAGAAGGACAGGATGAAATAATGGTTTGACAAGTGCTTTCCTGAATTACATCTAGGAGACCACAGGGGCTGGGTCAGATGCAGCAGCCCTGGCTTTGATTCAGACTGAAATTTTGCAAAGCATCCTGGTGGCTGAGGAACATAAATGTCACTGGTTTCAGGGTCTATATTGGTACATTTTATAGGGCTGAGGTGCAGGCACAGGAACTCAGTGGTTTCTGCTGTGTTTTGCACAGTTGCTGGCACAGTTTTGACCTGTGTCAACTGGGACTGACCCCAGCAACCCCTAAGCTCACTTTGCTATTAGAACTGGTCAAGGGCCATTCCTTGGCCAGTTGGGAGTGTGAAGATGATTAAGTTGGGAACATTAATCACTGAAACATACATATGGTTTTTAAGCTTCTAGCTAGAGCAGGTTTGTTAAGGGTATTTTGGGATGGAATTCCTAAAATTTCCCAGGGGAAGTGAAGGTCTGAAAAGCTTTCAGACCTAGGCCTTAATGATAAGAACAGTTGCTTCAAAACATTTCCCAGATTCTTTCTTAAAATAAATTAAGACTGACTGAAAACTGCCTTGAGTTTTGAATATTTGGCCTATGGTAGAAGAAAGTAATGCATGAGAAGTGGTTTGAACTCTTCAGCTCCATGTAACAGGATCTTCAGGATATCCTGGAGACATCCAGGATATCTCCAGGCTGTTCTAGAGGGGTTAAAGGCAACTGGACCACTGTTTGCAAAAAAAAAACCAAACAAAAAACCCATATACTCTAACTCATTGCTAGACAATGTTATTAGAATAAAATATCAAACAGTGCTCAGAGGAGGAAGAGACATTTGTGACATGGCAGGACTGCCCTGAGTTGTGATAATACAGATCTGGGGGAAAATCCCACTGTTTTTGACAAGTTTGTGTGCCTGCTTAGCTCCATAGTGCCATAATAATCAGGAGGTGACTTCCTGCAGCCTGTCCTGTTACTGTACTGAGGCAGTGCCATGAATTAACCTTCAACAGTCCACTACAGCAATCCCTGTGCCTGTGGCATTCATTTTAATCTCATTTAATCTTGTTATGAATGACTGGGAGTACAGAGGAGAATTTTGTGACATCTGGATCACACTCAGCTCAGCTCCTCACAAGTCAGTCCTACCCAGTGCTTTTTAATTCTTCCTGTGTCACTTAATCCAAAACATTTCCCACCATCTGAGAATGGATGGCAGCATGAAATAGGGTAGATCTAGATTAGATATTGGGAAGATATTCTTGGCTGTGAGGGTGGTGAGGCCCTGGCACAGGGTGCCCAGAGAAGCTGTGGCTGCCCCTGGATCCCTGGAAGTGTCCAAGGCCAACATAGGATAGAGGAAGGTGTTGGAAGTAGATGAGCTGCACGGTCCCCAAACCATTCTATGATTCTATGAATTATTGATACTCTCTGGGATGTTGTGATTTTCAGAAAGCCCTTGAAAAGCACGTTCAGTATGGTGTGAATATTATATGGATTAGGTGAAACCCACAGTCTACTTACTCCATGCTTTTTCCAGTGAAAGATGTACAGAATATATCCTACTTATCAAATCTGCATGGATCAGGAATTTGCAGCCTTTTCAGATGTTCAGATCCCTCTGTGCCCTCTGTGGGTGCTGAGGGCACTGTAGAGTGAACATAAACTGCTTGGCTCTGTTTGACAAAGTCAAATTCAAATGAAATGCAGTTAGAGGAAATCTTTGGGCTCCTTGCAGCTGCTGGGAGCAGAGGACACGGCGATGTCTCCCTGAAACCACACACTTCCTTACATTCCATAGCAGCCTAATCCATATGGGCATATAAAGAAGCATGTCATCTCATAAGAGAAGCCTGGATTGTGCCCTCTGGCCAGCAGGAGAGCTCTCCATCCTCCACTCCTGAAGGGGTGATGATGCTCTTCAGTGTTTCAGAGCCAGCAGTCTGCTTCCTCCTTGGAAAAGCAGTGACAGCACAACCCTTGTAACTTCCCTGGTGCCCAGAGCACTTTGGGATGTTTTGGAGGGATGCTTTCAGGTGGTTCTGATTTTTTCCAGTGCCTGTGGGTCAGCAAACATTCCAATGTGTGCCTCTGCACAGTGCTGAAGGCTGGAATCTCATGGAAGTGCATGCTGGAGAAGGTCCTGGACTTTTTTTGACAGCCCTGAAATCCTCAAAAACTAAAGTGTGCTGTAAAAAAAAAGTCACGTGAGTGAGAGGTGATAGACTGTGTTCTTTCCTTTCACTTTATCATTATTATTTGTACTGAGGCAGGACCTGGAGGAGCTGCCTGAGCAGAGGAGTTGCTCGTTCACACACAGGGACGTGGTCCCTGCCCTGGAGAGCTGCCTGGCCAAGCAGGCAGTGCCTTCAGAACCAGAGAGCAGCTCACCAGAGCCTGCCCTGGCTGATCAGAAACAAATTTAGGTCCAAGGGTCACACACAGACTGGTTTGGGTCAGAAGGACCTGGAGGGCTCAAAGCAGGAGCAGCTTAGATCAGGTTGCTCAGCACCATGTCTAGTTGGTGGCATCCCCCCAAGGATGGAGTTCCCTCAGTTTTTTGGGGTCTGTTTCCTGGAGTTTGACCAAGCTGATGGTGAAAAACCTGTTTGGTAATAACTAATTGAAATTTCCTGTGTTCCAACTTGTGCAGTGTCCTGGTGCTCCTTTGGGAGGAGCCTGTCATGGCACAGAGGGCAGGACATATGGATGGATTTCTGCATTTAATGATAGAAATGGTCTTCAGAAGTGAAAACCAAAGTACCCTGGTGTCCCCTCCTATGCCAGTCCTTGATTTGGGGTTGTTGCTCACTCTCTTCCTCAGTAGGGTTTGCATCCTCAGGGATGCTCAAAGGGGGTTATGGACATGTTTGGGAAACAACTGGTTGAAATCAATTTGTTCATGGAGTTACAAATATGATTTATTTTTAAGTGGAACCTTCTCTGAGGATGGAAAAGGAAGGGAACACCCAAGTTTCCAATATACAACCAATCCACACAAGTATATAGGACAGGAAAAGAAAATAAGCCTTTCTCTTCCTAAAGAGCCAAAAGACCAAGGAATGATCTCAAGTGATGAGAAGCAATAAAATCAGCATGGGAATAACCCCAAGCTTTGAAGGAAACATAAATCCTCTTTGAAGGCAGGCCCAGCACACACTCCAGAGCACAGAGCAGCACTGCACACACTCCTCAGAGGCTCCAGCCCTCCCTGGAGCATGGTTCCCCCTCCCCAACTTTGCTGTCACTCCCCAGGCATTTTATTGTGATGGAGAAGTTGGGTCAGAGCTCTCTCCATGCCTGCAGGGCTCTCCATTCTCCCCTGTGGCAGAGGTACTCCCCAGCATGATGCTACTTCAGGAAATATCAATTTTCAGTGTCCCCCAGCGTCTGATATTGCTGATTTTTCACATCTCACATGCAACCATCTCAGTTTCTCTGTCCCCATAATTTCCCCCTGTCAGCTGTTCAAACCTGTGTCAGTACCTGATATAATGATATCTGCAAAAGGTTTGAGGGTGGAAATCCATCCCATGGCATTGTTTGTGGTAATACTCAGCTGGGGCAATGGATTTACAGAGTGAGGAGTGTAAAAATGGCTCAGAATTATTTCCACTTAAAAACTTCATGATTCTGATATTGTACATGCTGCTCCAAGTAATTTTGCTTGTACAAAAATCCCCATTGACTGCAGTGAAGGGATGAATGCTTTTGGGGGAAGTTGTTTTTTTGTCTTAAAACCAGATGAAGACTTTTCTTTGTGATTTCTGGAGAAATTAATGGCAGGGAATTTCACACAGACATTATTTCAATAACCTCAGTACCTGCTCAAACAAATGAATGCAAATTCTACAGAAAGAGATGAGTCAGTCAGTGACACAGGGAATTATATTGTTTAAAAGTTCTCAGACCCAGGAGTAGTGTCTGGATTTCCATTATTTAGAGATTTTTACACCAAGCACAACAGACGTGTTCAAATTATTCCAATTCTTTTTGGGAAAGCAAAATATTCCCTTTTTTTTTTTTTTCCTAAATGTAAGTCAGATCAATGTTAAAGGAGTTCAACTACATTTTGAGATTAAGAACTCAGTGTAATATTTACTTCCCAGTTGATGAAGGCCTTTGACTCAGAGGAGGGGAGGAAGATGAGCCCTGCTGACGTCAGGGTAAAACTTTAAGAGATTTCAGCAGAGCCATGGCACAGGCTGTGGGTTCCCAGACTTTTGAGTGCATAAGTCTCTTTACATCAGCTATCAACAAAAAATGAATGAAGAGATATTTCTTCTTAGCCTTATTAGCCCTCAGTTTAAATGGTAGTGGTGCTTTTGTAAGTTTCTCATAGGCCTGTATCAAAGTACCATGGAAATTTGGGGGTCAGATAATGGATTTAGAGTGATTAATGAGGAAACAGACTTAGTTACTGGGAAGATCCTTGATCCCAACCATGTAGGTAGGTAAATATTATTTATTTTTGTATGCTATTCTAATCCAATTTGTAGACTGGGATTTTAAAATCTTATGTTGATATAAATGGGAATTTATTGATGATGCTAAAACCTAATTGGAGCAAGATTTGTATTAAATGCATTGACTGGAATCAACTGGGACTGTTGCAGTAAAGACTCACTAAGCTGAATTTCCAGACCACACTATTCCAAGATTTATGAAACCCAAACCAGGAAGAATGAAGAAATGTGGATTAGGAAATGATAGCTAAATAGTTAGAAATTAAAGAGCTGCCTGGGACAGATACTTGAGTACAAAAGTTTGGCAGGAATGGCCATAAAAGCCAGGAAGGAAAAGAAGGAAGTCAATAGAATATAAATGCTTCTATTTACAACCAGCATCTCTCTTTTTGCCCACCCTGGAATATTATATTCCTCGTGAGCAGCAGACATGCAAACTAAGAGCCAACAGTCCATGGCCTTTGGAGCCACTTGGAGTAACCCAATCATCTGAGGCAGATCCAGAGCCACATCTGTCCCTGCCTGGTGTGAGGAAAAGGAGGAGGAAAGAATGGGGCAGCTGTCCTCCAAGGGTCCCTGTGGCTGGGAGGGTTTGTCACCAGGGTGAGAGGGGAGGTGATACGCCCAAAATGGGATTTCTGAAACCCCTGGCATGTGGGCAGTCACTTGGCTGGGCTCTCTGTCAAGTCTCTTTTTCCAGCCTGGATTGCAGGACGAATGCTTTCCAGGGAGCAGTTGTTACTGGGAGGAGGGAGCTGCTCAGCCTTGGGTTTTCCTGTCTACACTCACATGCACAGAGAGGCACATGGATCTGACAGCAGTGCAAAGAAGGGGAGGGATAAATAGGAGTGATCCCATTGATTTAAAGTCAATTCCTAATGCTCTGACCTTCTCCAAAGGAAATATTTGAACCCAAACCATTGCATTTTTTTAAATTAACTACCTCATTTTCCCCCTGTCTGCACCAAAAGGCACCTCACATGAGGCAAAGACTCGTGTAGAGCCTTTCCTTGGCTCTTTTGCAACTTTTCTGTGGGCAAGTCAGTCAGGTTAACATTTTAGCCTTGTGAGCCAAATTAGTTATCTCAGGGAAGATTTCTGAAGCACAGTTTCATTTTAACCCAATCTTAACCACAGCCTCCAGGAAGCTTAAAACTCAAGAAATCAAGTTTGCCTCTGTCTGCAAAATATTGCCTATATCTAACCAGAGACTTTATTTAGGCCCTTGGGTTTTGGAGAAGTTTCAAGAGCCTTTTTTTTTTTTGAACTTTGTTGGGGTTTAATGGGAGTGTCTCAAAGTTTATTGAGTTTGCTCCATAAACTGGGGTGCTCAGCTCTCTGCCTCAGTGGGAGCAAGGCCTCAGTGAGCCCCTCTGAGACATCACCCAGTCCCAGCGTGCTGACATTAAATTCCTGAAACAAGGGAGCCAAAAAGGAGAGAGCAAGTGAGTTGCCCAAGGCTATTTTGAAAGGCTGTGTCAGAATCACCAGCAGCCCTTGTAAGGTGCCTGTCCACCCTGCCCATCTCCTCACTAACATTTTTGTTTCACTAGAAAAAGATATTAATATTGTAGTTCTCTAAGTTATATTTTCTGTTGTATCTGGTGATTTTAAACTGAGATCTTCAGGCTAATTTTATGTTTTATTTGAGCAGTCTGATTCTTTGCACCAGAGAAGAGTAACTGCCCTTGAGCTAAGGCCATCAACATCCCCAGATTTTGGGTGAGGATACTGAGGCACCAAGGCACAATAATTTGCCTGGAACAAACTGGAGGGCCTGTAGAAATGCCCATCCACATTCCGCATGGCCTCCCCTGCTCCTTGGTTTTTACTTTGTCCACATATCTTGAATGCAAATTAATTTAATGCAATTTACAGTAACTGTCCTTCAAGAAGCCCAGTAGGATTTGGCTTGAAAAACAGAGGAATCATCCTTGTGTTTTTACTGCACCTAAAACTGTTATCTGGGGATTTTTGAGTCTCCTCATGTCACAAACCCTTCCCCAGGCTGAAGCTCCTGGAGGGCAGGAGGCATCATGTACAGCCTTGGGAGAGAGCACAGTGCCCTTTTCCTCTGCTTGCTTGGGTGTTTTTTGTTAGTTCCTCTAGTTGTGATCCAAGAACAGGGAAATGAGGGAATGAGCTGAGACAAGAGGAGGATAAACCCACACTGGGTTTTGACAGCTTCAGTCATTCATTCCCAGTTAATTTTTACAATTCTAATAGGCTGGAAAAATTAGGAACAGCCACCCATGGAGAGCAAGGACCAACAGACAGGACCCAGGAGTGTGTCCAGAGGGGGCTGTCTCTCTCTGTGGACTCCAGAAGGAGACAGAGGTGACTGTGCTCATCATTCAAACTCCTCACTGAAGGGCCTGAGGGTAACAGGGATGGATTTGGATCTGCGTTTGCCTGTAATCCTGGTTTTCCTTGGTGAAATGGGGAAATCACCTCATTGCCCAGTAATGATTCTGGAGCATTAAATTAGCCAAAATTAGTGTGGGGATAACATAATTCAACAGCTGGACATGGTGACAGGTAGGCACGATTGGGTGGTCACCACTTATTTCAAGGTGAGAATTAAAATCAGGTCACTGTCCCTGGAAGGTGTTCATCACCTGGGCTCCATTTGCTGTCAAAGGAGGCTCCTTGGGAGCAATCTGAGATTGCAGAGCTTCCCAGGGATGAAATTGTCTCCCCCATGCCACAGCCCCTCCCCAGCAGTCCCTGTACTCCCTGGGTCCATGAAGGGCTGACCTCTGAGAGGAGAGACCTGGCCAACAGGGCTCCAAACACCAACCCTGCTGCGCTTGAGAACAAAACCCCAGGTCAGAAGATGCTGCTGAAAATCAAGCACAACCCTGGGGGTGGTCTGTCCACAGCTAAGAGCCTGAGCACACCCACTTTGAAAGGATGCTCCAGTGCCACAGCCAGAGATGACATCCAGGCAGAGGGGTCAGATCCCTGGGAGTTTGCTAATGAGCAACTGTTTGAACCATGAGGACACCACATCACCTCCTCTCCCTTTTCCATCCACAGCATCTTTTGCCCTACCCTGAGCTCCTTAGGATGCTTTCCACAGCCCTGGATGTGAAGCACTGGCTGTTGCCTGTGCATCCCATAAATCTCACACACAGGAGGTATTACATGAGAAAAAAGAGGAAATCTCAGACATTACCTTCAGCAAAGGAGCAGTTGGTCCCTTCATCCTCCTCTCCTGGGTCCTTTGTGGCTTTGTGGCACCCCAGGGCTGTGATCTGGGCTGGCATCCCCAGCAAGGGGTGGGGTTCATCCTTGTCAAGGTTTCCCCAGGGAAGCAGGAGCTGGGCTGGTCAGAAATGCTCTCCAGCAAGCAGCCTATGCATGGGGCTGCCCAAAAGTCTCGAAGCAGCTGATCCTACCGACCTCTGTGTGTGTGTGAGTGTGTTTGGGGATCTGGGCATTTCCCCCTCTCCCACACTCCTCTACACCACTGCCACCTTTTTCCCCCCTTTTCCCTAGTAATAACCTTATTAAATACCCCTCCCTTCCCTCAGTTTTCTACCACCTGAGCTCATTTCCTCCCACAGCTCGCTTCAGCATCCTCTCAGCTCCCTTATCAAGGTTTTGCTGTCCCATCCTGCTCAGGGCACAGCAGCCTGCAGCCCCCCTGCCCCGGGGCTGGCTCCTCGCCGCCGCTGTCCCCGAGGATGCTGCTGCCATCCCCGCTTGGTCCCTGCCCTGCCCGGCTGTCACCGGCCCTTTTGTATCGCCCAGCCCCGGGGCCAGCCCGCCCCACGGCCCCGTCCTGGCACCTGCCCGTGTCCTTTAGAGCCCTCAGTGTCCCTCCTGTCCCCCTCAATCACCCTCTGACAGCGCCGCCGCTCCAGCTGTCCCGGGCCCGCACGGGCGCGTTTCGGCTTTTATCCCTTTTTCCGATGCTGTAACTCAGTCCTGCCAGGGGGGGAAAAAAAAAAAATTAAAAATCCCATCAAAGATTTCCAGGAGAAAGCCACTTACTGCAGGTACAGCGGTGTGAAAAATGCGTATTTTATGACTGGCTTTTCGCAAATATTAAAATGAATATTTTATGTGTTATGTTAGAAAGTGATGCTGTATTAATTAAGTAGTGTGTTAAATATACTTTTAGGTTATAAGAATGTTAGAATAGAAAAATGTTAAAATAGAAACTATGCTATGTAAGATATTTTTTTAAAGAAAGGACTCACAGTGAGATAGCAGCCACAGGACAATTAAATATTTCAGAGAAAGGGAATTTATTGCCCCATTATCAGAAGAAATGAACTTCTTCCTGCCTCGCTCAGCCATGAGACACCGTCAGGATTCAGAGGAAGAAGCTGACACTGACCAGACAGAATCGTGTGTTTGAATGGAATTTATGCATCATGTATGAGGTGTATGAATATGCAAGAGGTTATTGTTTTTAAGGGTTAATCCTTTGTTAACATGTGTCCTTTTTTGGTCTTATTTTGCCCAGAAAAATGTACCTGGATGTCCGTAACTCTTTGTTTCTATTGTCTCATATTGTCCTAATCCAAATTGTCAAAATTATCATCACTCTAATTATATTGCTATTTTTAGAACCATTTTGTTGCTATTAAACTTCTAAAATTTTAAAAACAAGTGATTGGCATTTTTCATAAGCGGTTTTATCTCTTAATGGCCAGAGAAGGAGGAGGAAGCTGGGTTTGGAGCTGGTCCAAAGCCCTGGTGGGTTCTTTGCTTAGGAGTGGTCAGAGGAGCTGGGCTTTGGTGAGAGACAGCAGGAGCTGAGCCCAACCAGCTCCATGAGCCACAACCAGTACAGCCAGGATCCTCCCAACCCTGGTGTTGGTAAAAGTGTGCCTTTTCACCTCTTCTCCATCAGATAATTTTAAAAAATTATGTCCCCTGGGAGACTGGAAATTAATCCATTGGTGTGGGTAAAAGTTTGAAGAGAATTTTTGCCTGGCAAATAATGTTAATCACAGAATCACAGAGTCATAGAATAGTTTGAGTTGAAATGGACCTTAAAGATCATCTTGTTCCACCCACCTTCCACTAGACCAGCTTAATGCAAACCCCATCCAACCTGGCCTTAAACACTTGCCCTTTTTTTCCCCTTATGTTGAAATTTGAAAACATCTTCAGTTTTCTCTGAGTTAAAGAAGCAAATTGCAAGCAAACTTGTCATTCTGCTCCTTACCAGATTCCTATGACACATAAATCAAAATGCCCTCTAAAATTTTCCACCATTTCCCCTCCACCTTCTGTCAAAATCTCAATGCTGAGTGTAATCTTGCTTCATAGGGCAGAAATACTTTTGAAACATTCTCAGTGTTTTTTTGGAAGGGAAATATTTTTGTGTTAAAATCAGAGTGGCCATACAACCCTGCAATCACTTCCAGAGGTTTGAGTGCTCACCTAAAATGAATTATTAGGATGGGGACAAAAGGAAGGGAGCAGGATCTGTGTGTGGTGAAAGTTGGGCCGTCATGGGATTATTTGAGAGAGCAATGACCAAAAGTAAATGAAACAGGCCCAGGCAATGCTGCTGGGTGCAGGAACTCCACCATCCTCACTGCAGGGACACCCTCAGCGTGGTTTTGGCTGAGATGATTTCTCTCTCCCATCCTTTTTTAAACACAGTTCAGGAGTTTGCATAGAATAAGACCCATCCCAATAGGCAGCTGCATGCAGCAATCCTGTTTTGGAGGTTGAAAGGCTTCAATAATACCAGTGTGGGCCATCTGGCTTCACTGCCAGCTGCGCCAGTCATATTGAATTTACTATTTCAGATGCAGGGGAAAGTGTGATTAAAAAAAACAACAAACTTGCTGTGCCATAAACTTTTTCCAAGATCTTGGGCACATCATCTCATACCTCAGTTTCCCAACCATAAACAACATTTTGAGAGCATCGTCCTCTCCCAGCGTGGGATGAGGACCTAAGAGACCCTCTGGGGCACTCAGATATCCCATTAATTCTGGGCTGTGAGGGTGGTGAGGTCCTGGCAGGTCCCAGGGAGGCTGTGGCTGCTCCATCCCTGGAAGCGTCCCAGGCAAACTGAGGCTGACAGAGGGGTTTGGTGTCACTGGAATGTGCTGGTGCTTGCAGGCAGTGCCAGGTTTCACAGGGATGTGGGGATGGTAGCTGGGAACAAACTGGGCATGTGGAAGCTGTAAAAAATGGAGTTTTTCTATTTGGAGCCACTGATACATCTTGTAAGGATATTGAGAGCAGCATTTGGCTCAGGGACCTCACATGATCCCGTCCAGTCATGAGATGAACTCTGTATTTCCTGTAAGGTATTGCCCCATTCCTTAAGGAAAGAAAGGAGGTTGTACCCCCCAGAAACCACAACCTTGGCCTGTGGAACACATTTGTGAGCTGAAAATTTCAGTACAGAATGGATAGTATTTTATTTTATTTTATTTTATTTTATTTTATTTTATTTTATTTTATTTTATTTTATTTTATTTTACTTGATTTTATTTTATTTTATTTTATTTTATTTTATTTTATTTTATTTTATTTTATTTTATTTTATTTTATTTTATTTTATTTTATTTTATTTTATTTTATTTTATTTTATTTTATTTTATTTTTTGATTTAAAATTCTACTTATCTGAAAAATAGCAACAACAAAAAAGTTGATTGTGCTGAATTAATATTTTCTTTTAATCCCAGTTAACAACCTGTAGGGGATAAACTGCACAAACTACACAAACTACATTTGCTTTGTTTTTAGTTTATTTTAATTCATTATTTTCAATTTCATTGAGGTGTAGATAAACCCAGCCCAGAGCTCCATGCTGATTGTCATCTATAAAATTATGGATGTGCTGGATAACTATAAACCCACTGTAGGAAGGAATTTCTGTACTCTCTCTATTTCTATACTCTCTGGGTATTTCATTGCCCAGAGAAGCTGTGACTACCCCTGGATCCCTGGAAGTGTCCAAGGCCAGGTTGGACAGGGTTTGGAGTGGCCTGAGATAGTGGGAGGTGTCCTTGCCCATGGCAGGGGGTGGAATGAGTTGGGTTTTGTCACCATTGGTACAAAGTCCTTGTTAGAGTGAGGTAGAGAGGAATGATATTCAGACATTTAAATTTAATCTCTTCCAGATTATTCAATTCAATTTAGAAGATTGATTTTTATTTTTATACATTCCCCAGAGGGACACAAAGAGGATGGAGGGGAACAAATCATTTGCCCCTCTGGCTGTGCCTTCATTCCCAGTGCCTGGGTAAGAGTGGCCAGGAACGAGGCAAGTGGTGGTGCCTCACACCTGCTTGCATATTTGTGGGGGTGGAAAAGAGCAGATGTCCAGAGCTGCCAATTCTGGGAGTCCTGCAGGAATGTGGGGCCTGTGACAGCTGACTGAGCTGGAGGGGCTTTGGATGGGGGTGGGAGGGCGTTTTGGTGCCTGCTCATGGCCTGGGAGAGCTGGTGATAGGGAAGGGAGGTGGAAAGTTGGTGTAGAATCTGTAATTAAAAGGTTGTTTGGACCTGGAATATTTATGTCCTGGAAATGGAAATTCATTGCTCTTCCCTTGGGAGACACCCAGTCTTGATGTCTGTGCTGGATTTTGGGTATGTTTTCTGGGTTAGGTGATGGGAAGGTCAGGTTGGAAACCTCTTCAGCCTTGGGCTGATAAAGAGGAAGCCAACAGCTACCATCAGTCCAATCCCTTGGAGTTTCATTCCCTTGCACCATAACTGGGGGACAGCAAGAGTGGTAGGACACAACCATCTCAAGAAAAAGAGTGAGAATTAGCCTGATTTGCACCCAATATTCAACAAATCTTTGTAAAAAGGTCTCCTGAGCCTTTGCATTCTCCGAAATGGCCATTGTTGAGTTCATTTATACATTGAATTTATTTATTTATTACCTTTGCAAATTCAACGTCTCAGGGTCTAGCATGTCACTGATCTCACATTACCCCTGCTGTTATCTTTACTGATAGATGAGAAATGAATTTCCCAGAGCCCACTAAGCATGGAACAGACCTGGCAAGTGAACCTCTATTCCAGGTAGTTCCATCTCTTAAGGACACCCAGTCTCAGCTATGGAGTTCCAGATTGTGGCTATCCTAATTTATTGGTGTTAGAATAGGAACAGAATTCCTGCCTTCTCCCCTGTAGAGGGATGTATTTCCACAGCAGGGGGATTGGAAGGAGATGAACTTTAAAGTCACTTCCAACTTCAACCATTCTGTGATTCTTTGACAGCTCCATCTGCCTTCAAGGCAGAAGAAAAGATCCTGAAGAAGGATTGTTGAGTTCTGACATATATTTAGACAGGATAAAAAAAAAGGGATGCCTTAGGGTAGAGTTTCAATCTCATCCCATTGGTGTTTTCACCATTAAGCAGCTTAAGGAAGATCTCCTCAAAATCCAATTCCAATTCAGGCTTCTGGATATCTACACACTGGATGCATCACCCAGTCTTCATCACCAGAAAGACCAGATTGGTCTTTCTGAAGTCAGGATGTGAAACTTAGTGTCCCTGGCTGCCAGAGGACTGAAAAATCCTTCCTGCAGTTTCCAGGTAACTTCAAGGCTTCATCCAGCACTGATGAGAAGAGTTTCTTCACCATTTTCCTCTTCTCCCTCCCCATCCTTGCAGCTCCAAAAAAACCCATGAGTTCCTCAGGATGCCCTTGGGGTCACAGCAGAGCTGAGCAGACCCTGAACCCAAAACCCCATCCTGCAGTCCCCCAGGGCAGGCAATTACCCAATTAATGCCTTGCAGTGAGAACCCTCGAGCACTAATTGAGCTGGATTTATGGACGGGGTGGGGTTCAAATGAGGGCAGTGCCAAACTTCGTGTGACTTAAATAAATTGAGTCCCCACTGCCAGGTCGGTGATGTGGAGCCCTTGCAGATGCACTTTGCTGTCCCTCCACCCAGGAGCTGCTGCAGGCATCATCTCTTGTGCCCAGCTGTTGCCCTTGAGGTTTACACAGCTGCCGTGGGGAATGGGGGGTGGGAGCTGCAGCCTCCCCAGTGCCTCAGACCCACAGCAGGGTCAGAGGTGGCCACGTTTGGGCTCAAAGAGGAACAGGTGGGTACAGGGCTGGCATTTGGAACACTGGCACTTTTATTTTTAATGGCCCTCCCTCCCCCCGGCACACACGGCGCTGGAAATGACTATGAAATGCATCTGGCTGGGCTGAACAGGCCTCCTGCCCTTAAATAAGAGAATCAACTTGGGTTTGGGGGTTGAATAGTCATTCAGCTCACATTTTAATGCATGCAAACCCATTCTGAATTAAAGCATTAATTTAGACTTAAAACGTATGGAGCAGGCTCTGATCAAGGCTTCCTTCCTCATCCCACCCATGGGCTCTTTTTCTCCCTGCTTTTGTTTTTCTCTTTATTGCTGGGTCGATGGGTCTGTGCAGCACCAAGCACAAGGATATCTCAATTAGAGATGTGGGAATAACCAGTTATTCAGATCACTGGCAGTACTGAAAAGCTGGGGTGAAAAAATCTTGCTGTGGTTCAACTCAAGTGGTTTTTTTAAGACGGGGTGGGAAGCGACTTCTTACCGGATTCAGGCAAAGAAGGTAAGCAGGAAAAGAGAGGGAAGTGTGAAAGAAGTTGTTTTGAGTGAGTGTGAAAGAAGTTGTTTTGAGTGAGAAAATAATACTCAGAGCATTAATAATAAATAGAAGATGTGCTGAGCAGTGAACAACCTATCTGGGGCTCCCAACAACCCTGAAACATGACTGACACTTTCACTGAGGAGAAAAGTGATAGAAAGTCACCACATTTATGTTAAGCTGGTACTGCTACTGTAGGAAGGGGTTTGGAACTAGGTGATCTTTCAGGTCCCTTCCAACCCAAACCATTCTGTGATTCTCTGATTGCTTTCTCCTGGAGTGACAGGTTTGCTGTTCATCCATCTGACTTCTGTGAGTTTCTGGTTTTTACTCCTAAGAGGATAATACCCCTGGGATATGACTCCCTGAGCAGTGAGTCCACCTTAGCATGGTCCACCTGGGAGTCTGCTGTGTGTGCCCCCAGACTAACAGGGTTTGGGCAGAGAGGGGCCATTAATGCTCTGCTTGAGCCCTCTGTGTGATGACAGGCTGTGGAGCTGCACACCAGGCCAATGAGACCAAATCCCACCCCAGGGATTTGACAATGGAAAAAGATCTCATATCCAGTGTCTGGCTTTACACATCTCCCTGCACAGCTGGGATCATTGTAAGTTGTTCTTTTCCACTTCTTTCTTTCTCTTTTTTTTTTTTTTTTTTTAATCAGGGCTGTGGCAGGTCTTACATAGAAGGCTATTGGTTAAAAACAAAAATCAAAAAAAAAAAGGAAAAAAAAAGAAAAAAGAAAGTGTCATTTGAGTCCAGCCCTGAGGAATACAGTGGCAAGCCATTCCCTCTGCTGGAGGTGAAGCAAAGCCCAGGAGCAGCCTGCTGCAGGGTCTTTCCTTTCATGTGACTAATACACACAAATCCCCCATCCCTGGGGGCTGGGGGATCACTGACAGCAGGGACAGGCTGTTAGAAAGGGGTGAGGGCAGCCAAACTGTGCCCTCCTTTCATTCACCAGGCTCAGCTGTCCCACCTGTTCCTCCTGCTTAGGCATGGGGGATGGATGGAGGGGATGGGGCAGTGGCAGCACTCACAGTGAAAACTCCTCCAAGGGAAGGAGTTCCTTTTTTAAATGAGAGGAAAGTGGGCTTTTGCTACAGAGGTGGAAGGAGACAGGCTGCAGGGCACAGCAGGGCTGGCATTTTCCTGAATCACTTCTCTGAGAACTGGGGAGCAGGCCAAGAACAAGTTTCCTAATGAAAGACTAATGATGGATGAAGCTCAGTAGGTGCTGGGTTGCAGTTTGATCCCGAAACCCAATCCTCCACCAGCTGTTTGTTTAAGCAAATGTCGAGGTTCACTCCACAGCAGCGCCTGCCCAGGCTTCCCCAAGAGATTTCTTCTGCCCAAATGACACCTCTTGGTTTTGTCCTTCTCTCCAGGGTCCAAACTGTGCAGGTTTCTTTTGGGATGTTATCACCTACTTTGCAAAACCTGCAGCAGGCATCTCTTCCCACAGGCACTTGGGATTGTGCCCCTTTGCCCCTGTTTAAACTGAAAGCTGCTTTAGGGTTGGGCACTCCCTGGTGCTGTGTGGCTCCAGAGCACCCAGCAGAGCAGAACTGGAGCCTTTTTTAGGTGCTGTTTGGGTGACAAAAAGCCCTGCAACACAGAGACTGGAGGGGTGATGGTCCATCACACCGATGGGAAGTGTGGATGTTTCTGTGAGCAGCCCAGCAGAGGAAAATCTCTGGGAAGAACTCAACACCACAAAGTTTTTCACAGCACAGAAGCAGCTAGTGCTTTATGTTTTTTCCCCATTATGACTGTGTTTTCACTTTAGGAGGATTTCTGTACCTGGCAGGTGCTGGGGGCGTTTAGTCTGGAGAAAAGGTGGCTCAGGGGGACCATTTTGCTCTCTACACCTGAAAGGAGGGTGCAGCCAATTTGGGTTTGCTCTTTTCTCCCAGGTACCAAGTGGTAGGACAAGGAGAAATGATCTTAAGTGGTGCCAGGTTGGATGTCAGGGAAAATTTCTTCACTGAAAAAGTGATTGCCCAGGGAAGAGGGGGAATCACCATCCCTGGAAGTGTTCTAAAAACGAGTAGATGTGGCACTTTGTGGTATGGCTGAGTCATGGGCATGGGAATATTTGATCAAAGGTTGGACTTGATGGTCTTGGATGTCTTTTCCAATCTTAATGATTCTGTGGTGGGTCTGGGAGCCAGCTCTGGCTCTGGTTTTCCCTGGCAATCCCATGTGCTCTGCAGACCCCAAGGGAGCAGGGGAGCATCCTCTACATGGCTGGGAGAAGACCAAAGCTGAACTGACAAATCCCCTGCAAGATGCTGGCTTCTCCTGGCCCAGTTTCCTTGGGCATACCTGTCATGGACATATTTTCTGAAAAATGCTTTCACTAGGATTTTTTCTCTTGGGAAGCTGAGAAGCCTCAGAGGGAAAGAAAAACAATAATTATCTGCTGCTGTGGAATGCAACACGTACATCTTTGATTGGTCCATATGAGTTGTTTCTACTTGATGACCAATCACAGGTCCAGCTGAGTTGGGATTCTGGTCCGTCACAAGATTTTATTATCATTCCATTCCTTTCTTTGCTAGCCTTCTGATGAAATAATTTCTCTTTCTTTAGTACAGTTTTAGTATATCATTATCTTTTAATATACTACATATCATAAAATAATAAATCAGCCTTCTGAGAACATGGAATCAAGACTCTCATCTCTTCCCTCGTCCTGGGACCCCTGAGAACACCACCATACATCCCCAGGGTCCAGCATCTGTCAGGGGCAGAGGCTGGGGGGACCCCACATCCCCTCTGTGACCCCCAGGAGATGTGAGCACAAACAAACCCAACCTTGAAACCAAAGAAGTCTCAAACCTGTCATTAAAGCAGCTGCACTGGCAATAAATTTAGAATTTGAAGAAGTTTAGTGCCTGTTTAAAATGCAGCAAGAGTAGCTATGGGAACAAGCTCAACAGAGTTTTTATCCTGCTGAAAAGTGACCCAGTAAAGATGTGGAAGGCTCATGGAAGCACCAGCATTTTTCCTCTCAAAGGAAAGAGTTGAATCTCTTTAAAATCATGTAGAAAAATGGGCCAGGCAAGTCAGGCAGTTCAATTATAGGCTGCAAATGTAAGTAGAAGTAATGGTAATAAAAGGTTTTAAAATCTCAAAATCCTAATAATGTGAATATTAAGAATATTCACATTAAGAATCCTTAATGTGAATATTAAGATTTCCAAGGAAGAAAATGCTTTTCTTTTCCTTTGTAAAGGAACAGTAAAAAGGGGAGAAGAAGCCTGAATACTGTTCTCACCAGGAGACATTTTCAATTCCCCATCCCTGGAAGTGTTCAGGGTCAGGCTGGAAAGGGCTTAGAGATAGTGGAAGGTGTCCTGCCCATGGTAGGGGTCTGAATCTAGGTTATCTTTAGGATCCCTTTCAACCCAAACCATTCTGTGATTCTAGGATTTTTGGCCAGGAGCTCTTTCTTCTGATTTGGGATTGATCATGAACAACCTCTATTGGCTGTCTCATACTCAGATCCCTGCTTAGCACCACTGCCCTGCCTCAGCTCACCTCCCCATGGACAGCAGCCTCACCCAGCTGGGTTCTGAGGGCCAGCAGGAGGAAGACTGGGATTCAAAGGGAAATTTGATCAGAGAAGGTTTTCCAAGTCCCCTGGGTTCCTTTGGAAATCCCAGCTCAGCACCCTGCCTGTTGGTGTCTAACGAGCCTCTCAAGAAAAAAAGACATCAAACCCAGGATTTATTATTAATCAGCCCAGCTTCTTAACACCTTCTCTGTGACCTTGGTTGCTAGGAAGTTGGTGTCAATACAGGAAAAGTGAAGTATTAATAGAAAGAAAGAGCAGCTGTAAGACCTCAGCGCAGAGCAGCATGGCCAGTGGAAGTTTTCCAGGCCACTGGTAACCCAGCCTTCCAGGAGAGGGATAATTATTTCACACTGAAAGATGGTAGATTTTAGTTAGATATGAGGAGGGAATTCTTCCCTGCAAGGGTGGGGAGGCTCTGGCACAGGTTGCCCAGAGAAGCTGTGGCTGCCCCTGGATCCCTGGCAGTGTCCAAGGCCAGGCTGGACAGAGTTTGGAGCAGTCTGGGATAGTGGAAGGTGTCCCTGCCCATGGCAAATGGTAGAATGAGATGAGCTTTAAGGTCCCTCCCAACCTGGACCATTCTGTGATCCTATGGTAATGCCAAGCTGGAAAGCAGCGACCTCTCCCTGTGTCAGGAAAGCAGGGATCACAGCCCTGGGCCTGGACACTGTCACTAAGCTCAAGCAGTTTCAAGCTGTTTTTCTTTACTGTGTGTGCAGCATGGCACACCCTGCGCTGGGGGGGAAGCTGCTTATCCAAAGATAAATCCAGAGAAACACAGTGCTGCTGTGTGGCATCAGTCCCCTAGAAACCTGATCTAGGGAGTGACACCCCTGCCCAGGACAGGGGGCTGGAACAGATGGCTTTTTTGGTCCCTTCCAACCCAAACCATTCTGTGATTTTATCATTCTATCATTTCACACTCCAAGAACGAGCCCCATTAGTCTGGCTTTCCCCTGGGATGCATTTTTCTCTCTTTGCAGGTGTGGGTGCAGGAATTGTGCATTCCCACCTCATTTCCTCACGCCTAGGCCTGACTCTGGCACGCAGGAGGAAGGGAGGGCTGCTGCCCTTGATGTGGGGTGCTGGATACATCAGCAGGGCTGGGAGGGAGGAGGGGATTGCAGTGGTTGCAGACAAAATTGTTAAACCTCTCTTTATCCCACATTATCCTCCCCTCAGCTGTCCCCCTGGGAGGTGCCGTGTGGTGTCCAACAACTGCCATGTTCCTGTCGTGAGGTGATCGCCGTGAGACGGAGCGGGGAGCGTGAGGGGACCCCTCATCTGGCTCCTGCAAGGCTCCTCCATCCCACAAATCTGGCTCCTGCAAGGCTCCTCCATCCCACAAATGCTCCAAGTCTTGGGGAAACAGAGTCTTTCCATGCTGCTGCCTCTGGAAAAGGCCCCATGGGCTGTGTCATCCCTGCCTTACACACCAGCGACGCTGTTTAGGCCAAATCACGCTGTGGTGAGTGCAAGAGCTGGGAATAAATCCCACATCTCCTCTTCTTGTGCTGCCTGCCTGAACCTGGGCGTTTCCTCGGGCACAGGGAACCAACACAGAACACTCCTGGGCCTGTGTCAGGCAGAGCAGTGGCAGCGTGGCGGCTGTGGGTTGTATTTCAGGTGCCTGACATGGCTCCATGCTTCCATCTAGTGACAAAAAGCCACTGCTCGCCCCTCCTGCCTGGCACTGCCTCTTCAGGAATCGCTCCGATTCCGGATGCTGGGCCTGTGCCTGGGCCTGTTTCCATTTATTTACTCAAAATCTAAACCCCTAAATGAGTAACTCCAAACAAACAAAACCAGGGGTGAAGTTTTTGAGCACAATTTTCCTTTGGCAGGAAAAAAGCGACTTGCACATAAGTACAAACATGCACTTGCTCATCAAAATGTGCTGGTTTCCTCTTTAGTGGGTAATGTCCCTAAAAACAGGCATTAGCCTGTGGTGACAAAGTATTTACATATCCTACAGAGAGGCTCCTCTGTGACTTGGCCATTCCTCTCCTGATCTGAATTCCAGGCCTGCGTTTCTGGTTATTAAGGGGCACAATGTTTGTCATAGAATCGTGGAATACAGAAGGGTTTGGCATGGAAGGGACTTTAAAGCTCATTCAGTTCCACCCTCTGCCATGGGCAGGGACACCTTCCACTATTCCAGGTTCTTCCAGCCCTGTCCAGCCTGGCCTTGGACACTTCCAGGGATCCAGGGGCAGCCACAGCTTCTCTGGGCACCCTGTGCCAGGGTGTGCCCACCCTCACAGAGAAATCTTCTTCCTAATATCCCATCTAACCCTGTCCTCTGTCATTTCAAACCCTTCCCCCTTGTCCTGTCCCTCCAGGCCCTTGTAAATTGTTTCTGTCTTTCTTTCTTGTGGTCTCCCTGCAGGTACAATTAGGTCACCCCAAAACCTTCTCTTTTCATAGCTGAATTCTCCCAATTATCTCAGCTTTTTCTTGCAGGAGAGTTGCTCCATCCCTTCAATCATCTTGGTGGCCTCCTCTGGACTTGCCCTTTCCCTTTCTTTTCACGTTTCAGCTCCTCCATGGGTAGGGCTCCCTATGCATTGTTTTACTAAATCTGTGACTTTCTGCAAAGAATAAACTCCTCATCCCAGCCAAATCCTTCTGATCTGCAAATCTTGGACATTTGGTTGAGTTTTTCCTGGATAAAACATTTCCTTAGGACTGGATCACAAAGTGCTATGGATACTAATACCAACACCAATAGTTTTTGCTGTCTATGACCTGGAGAGTTTGAGTGGCAGAGTGTGTTGGGAGCAGCAATAAACCATAGTGGCCCTTACCAGCCTCACCTGGGACCACCCTCCCCAGCCTGGCCGTGGTTCCAGAGCACAATTTAACCTCATCTGTGGCCCTGTGCTCCCTCCCTGAGCTGTGCTGTAGAAACACTGCTCTGTAATCCCCCTCTGGTCCTGCCTTTTATCAGGATCACGGGCTCGTGTTGTAGCTGAGCACCCTGCCCAGTCTCCTCTTGTTTCTGAGGGGGTTTCCTGAAGGGACCTTGCACCTGGTCCATCCCTTTATTTGGGGCTGTGAGTGGACCCTGTTACCAGCATCTCTTTCTGTCTTTTGGGGTTCAAGTTGTCATCCTTGAACAGCGTCTTCTTTAGCAATAATTTTTTGTTTGAGAATTCCCTCGAGTTTACTCTTCCTTCTGCCCACATTTCCAGTGCAATTCTGCTAATGAGTAAACTGAGTGTAGATCACTGGTGGGGTTAACTCACACGGGGTTCCTGTAATCATTGGCTGAGACACTGAGGCTTGGCCTAAGAATAAACCAAGCACAACTGGTTCCACTGCTGGGCAGAGCTCCAGAGCTCCCCTGAGGGTTGATTGCCCGTGACTTTGTGCCACTGAGTCTCTGAACTGAGGCTGAGCAAGCCTGTTCCACCTCCCTTGGGGGCTGAGGTGAGAGCATGAGCACATTCTGCTGCTGTTTGGTGTGTGGTAACTCATTAAACCTCAGTTATGCTGTGGGGTCTGGGAACTTCCTGCAAATTTCACTGGAAACTTCCATGAAGGTTTCCATACCAGGGCAGGAGCTCAGCAGCCCATTGAGGGATTCCATCGAAATCCATCTGGGCTTCAAAGAGAGGAGGGCAGAGGTGGGAGTAGAGATGCTGCTCAGTGTCTGGGGGAGGCTGGATTGCATCTTCCCAGGAGCCAAGGCTCTCCAGGGCATGAATGATAACACAGTGAAAGTCCACTGCCCTCTTTTCCACAGGCAGAAAGACCTGCAGGGTTAAAGCTACTTGAGAAGTGGTAAGAGATCTAAACACCCTTTGGGTGGAATTCCCAAATTCCCAGATGCTGTTTGGAATACCATGGAAAAATTGAATTAATAATATGTAAGGGAACTTTGAAGTCCACCTGCTGTGAAAGTCAGTCCCAGATTGAACATCAGCATATCAAGAAACAGATTTTTTGTCATGTTGTAGGAGGGGAAAAAAGAGGATAAAATGGATTAATTGTCCTCCTATTGGAGGACCTGACCATATACAAGTGGAAGAAAAATCCCAGATTAATTTTGTTATTGTTAATAAAGTCTTGGAACAAAACAGTTAATAGCAGCAAGTAGCTTAGGTTAATAATTAAGCACCCTCAGTGGACAGCTCTGAGCTGTCTGTGATGGGATTTGAGCCTTTTGGGAAGCTTGTCTGCTGGTGGGTTTCAGCACTGGGCAGAGTGACTGATACAACCCCAGCCTGAAACCTGGGACAAAGCTGGTGCCAAAGGGATGGAGCTCTTGTGCTGCTATCAGAGCCCCTGCTCTTCACCCATCAGAGGAATGGAGGGACAACAAATTGAGTAAGGTAAGTAAAGCCAGAAAAACTCCTAAAAAGAATAACAATATTAAATCCAAATTATATTTTCTGCATCTACATTGAAATGCAGCATTCACTTGTGCTGGACTCTGCCCCACGCACTTTGCAGGGTGTTAAAATGTGCTAGAAATAAATAGAAAGTGGTTACAGTGGGTCTTGTGGTCCATAAGCAGTAGAAACCAGGTTGGATGGGGCTTGGAGCAGCCTGGTCTGATGGAAGGTGTCCATGCCCATGGCAGGGGGTTGGAACTGGGTCATCTTTAAGATCTCTTCCCACCAAAACCATTTTGTGATTTTAAAATGTGGCTAAATTAATGCACCTGCGCTTTTTCCATACCGAGAGTGAAGGCAGGAGAAGTTGATAGTCTGTTTTTAAATCTTATAACAGCTCCTGACATGGCCTTTATAAAGGAATTGTGTGATATCTCTGGCTATGACAGCAAGTAAGACCTGGCCTGCAAGCACTCAAATGTTTATATTCTTAAATTGTCAGAAGACTTCACAGCTATTGCTCCCACAGATTTGCAGTGAGAAGAAAGAATACAGTTTTTTGGGGTTTTTTTAAAGTTACAGGGAAGGTCCTGGAGCCAGACTTTTGTGAATTCCTCATCCAGTGTTTAAGATGAACTTTTGGAGAACATTCCTGCTGAGTGCTGGGCTGATATTCTTGGCAGGTGAGTGATGGAGAGGTGTTGTCTCCAACCACACCTGCAAAATCCAGTGGGAATTGGACATAGACTGCCTGTGAGTAGTGGAGAAGAACCTCTAAAAGGTGTTGAAAAATATGGGATATTGACTGTAGCACACTGGACATTGCCTACCATTATTACTGGTTTTCCATGGCATTGTTTCCATAGCCTTGGAGGAGGTTTCTGCATTAATTTTTAATTCTCTGTGTTCTACCTGAGTTCATATCATACCTATTGTTTTTTGTTTACTTGATGACAAATATGTCACTCTCTGCATGTTGATATTAGGGATTCATGATGTGAAAGTGTCCAATATTTGGCTTTGGTGATCAATACTGATATTTGATCAGATTGCATCCAAGCATAGCTAAGAAGTTGGAAATCTCCTAAAATGTTAATCAGGAAAGTGGATATCACCATAAAATGACTTCTGGAAAATTCTGGTCAGTGGCTGCATAAAAGGAAGCCTGGTTCATTTCTGAGCTTCAGAGAATGAGGGTACCCAAAATAAATCCTAATTTATCTGAGGAATTTGGTGTCTTTATGAAAAGCATGGCATAGCAGGTTATAGGTGATTAACATCATGAAGCAGGAGCTCTTTTCCAGGCCTGAATGTCTCTCCTAAGGACTTCAGAAGCAAACAGCTGGACAGACTGTCTGGGAGCCAGAAAAGGGCATATTTTGTAGCCCCCCTTAATTTTGGTAGGGTGCACAGAAGTCAGCAAACACATTTCTTTGAGAGATGAAGGAATAAACATGATATTTATCATCTTTAATTCTTGAGGATGACAGGAGGCTCAGGCTGTAGCTTGGTTCACCAAGCCCTAAAGGCATCAACACCTCCCTGAGGAGAGCTGTAAACAGGGGAGAGTGGTGGGAGAAAAGGATGAGAAATATGATTAATTTGGATGCTTAAGAAAGAGAAATGGCATGAAGGGTGGGATCACAGGAAGGCAGCTCTCAGGTCACTGTGTCTCAACCTGAATAAGGTTTTTAAAATATTTGCATTTCCCTTCAGCCTGATGGAGTTGGTTTGTTTTTGCAGGGACAGCCTCAGGATCACTTGTGAAGCCCCAGGAGGGCAGCACTGCTGGGGGAACATGGATTACCATCACTCTGGATGGTGAGCTTTAAATTGAGGAATTATGTGTTGACATAGAATCATAGAAAGAATTGAAAGGGATCTTTAAAATAATCTTGTACCACCCCCCTGCCATGGGCAGGGACATGTTCCACTATCCCAGGTTGCCCAAAGCCCTGTCCAGCCTGGTTTTGAACACTTCCAGGGATATCAAAATAACAGATAATCAGTTTCCTTCTGGGGTTTGTGGTTGGAGTGACAAACCCTACCCAACAGAGCCACAGGCTATAACACTCACAGCATGAAATCAGCTTGAAATGATGACTATATAAGTTATTGCTGAAGGTTTACTTCGAAGCAACAGAAGTCAAAATGCTGATTTTATTTTTTTCAGATGTAGGCCTAGAAATTTCTTCCCTACACCTGTCCTTTTATTGAAGAAAAGCTAAAAAATCTTCCCTCTTCATATATCCTGTGATGCTGGAGCAATTTAAAACTCTTACGATAAACATGAGATCTGAGTAAAATTTTCAGAAAATTCTATTTTATGCCCATTTTGGCCCCAAACCAACTGTACAAAGTTGGGTCTGATTTTCCACAGTGATGAATGTTTATTCATTGTGAAGAGAGTTGGTTTCTGAATCAGCTGTTCATGGTCATTACCTGGCATAGGGTGCCCAGGGCAGGGGTAGAGTGACTAGGGGGATTTAAAAATCTGTGGAAATGCACTTGGGGATGTGGTTTTTACCCTTCCAACCCTCTCCCCCATGCCCCTGGAGGGAAAGGGAGTGGATGAGTGGGGCTGAGTTGACAGCTGGGGTTAAACCACCCCAACATGAAATTCCACAAACAGGGTTTTAAAAAGCCTGATCAAGGGCTCTAAGCATTATTCCTATAGAAGATGGGTTATACCTCCAAAAATGCTCCTTTTGTGACTGGGCGTGACCCTGTCCTCACAGAGCTCTTCTGATTGATTTTATTGCTTAGGCTCAACATCCCACCAGGTAGAATCTGTCTCTCCAGCCAGTGCATCCCAGCTGGAGGTGTCCCTCGTGCATCCAGACCTGCCCAGGCTGCCATGTGATGTCTCTCCTCTGTATCTGGACTTGCCCACCATAAGGTGCAGAACAAGGTATGATCCATAGTTACACTGTGGGTGAGACCTTGCCCTCTGTCAAACAGGATCCTCCTTTTCCTTCAGTGTCTGCACAGGAAGTCTGGGAGTTGAAAGAATTCCTATGGTGTTGGAATCTGAAATTGAGGGAATTCTCAGAACTTTGGGCCTGTAAGCCAAAGTTTAGAATTAAGCACAGGATTTAATCTGAGACTTTGGAAAAGGTTTCCAAATGTAGGTATTAGAAGTGAGAATGTGGATTTTTAGTGTTTAAAACAGAGATATGTTAAGTTAAAGTAGAGGAAAGTTTAGAGTTTTAGAGTATAGTACCATATAGTATATAGTATATATATACAGAATATACAGTACATATATATATATGTACTATATAGTATATATAGTATGTATAGTATATATATACTATATATACTATACAGTACTATATGTAGTATACTACTGTAGTACTATATATAGTACTATAGAGTATATTTTTGTGTTTGACTAATAAAACTTAATGATTGACTAATAAAACTTACACTGTAGTATGAGTCTATAAGAGAAAATATTTAATGATTGGGTTAAAAGTATAAATAACCTTGTTGATAGTGTTTTATTGGTTAATGAATTTTTAAGAGGTCTTGCTGCTAGAGGTCTTGAGACCTTCTGAGCCATGTGGTGAAGGTGTGAGTTGAACTCACCTTTCTTGCTTATGTAGAAGATAAGAAAAATAAATCACATTATTTAAAACAACTCAGAAATCCTGTCTTTAACTCATTCAAAATTCCTTCACAAATCCTCACCCTGTGGCCTCACTGAGCACCTGCTAACCTGCTAACCTGGGTTGATTGATTTTTGTTTTAACTTCATGAAGCACAAGGATACCTTGAGGCATATGGGTCACTGTGAGGCTTCTTGGGCAGTCCAGGGTAAGACCTTCAAAGGTTTGTAGACATCTAGCTCTCAGATGCAAAACTCCCAAGGAAATTTGGAGGAGACTCTACTTTTGGTGTCCTTGACCTGTCCAAGGTGATAGAGAGAGGTTATGAATAGAACAGGAAATAAATATGGTTCCAAGCACCAGCTGGGCAGTTGGAGCTGCCTGTTTCCTATCCTGTCATAGCTTTAACACAGGTTATTGGACTGGAAGACTGAGGTGTCTGAAGAGGGACCTAATGGGGCTCTTCCATATTTTTCTGCTTTGATTTGGCTGGGAGTTAATTCTGCTGGGTGCTGTGCTGGGAAACTGTGAAACAAGGATGCAGCATTAATTTATGGACCAGGATCAAGATGCCCTGCAGATCAGGGATTGGTTTTATTACTAATGAATAACAATTATTTTCTGTGCATGCCTAATGAGAATGCTTGTGTTTTGCATTAACAATAATTTAGGTGGAGTTCCAAGCAGTCCTGTCACCTTCTGCTCTTAGCTATGATTTCTTGCTGTGCTTCCACATTGCTTTTAAATTGTTATTTTAAAGTTTGGCTTCATATGTGTGAAGTTTGGGCTGACAGGGTAAAGCTCCTTTGCCCTGTGGAAGTCTCAGTGGGCTTGCTGTGAATGGAGACTCTGTAAAGGACATGGCATTTCCTAAACACAATTTGTATAAAAATAATATAATACACATTTTCTTCCACCTAGGTCTTCCCCCCAGGAAGGTTTGTACTATGTGGAGGTGATCTTTAAAGGACATGTGATTAACAACTTGACTGAGGCGGAGAAAGAGAAATATTCTTTCAAGGTAATCACCAAGTGCAGAAGTGAGGAATAAGAATTCAATGTACTGAAGAGAGTGAAGCTTCAACATTGTGTCACAGGAAATACATTGAAATGGATGGAATCATGGAATGGTTTGGATTGGAAGGGACCTCTAAGACCATTCAATTCCAACCCTAAGCTAAAGAAAGATGGGGAGAGACTTTTTTCAAAGACATGTTAGAGACACAACCAGGGGGAATGACTTCAAACTGAAAGACAGTAGGTTTAGATTGGATGTTTGAAAAAATTCTTTAATGTGAGGCCCTGGCACAGGTTGCCCAGAGAAGCTGTGGCTGCCCCTGGATCCCTGGAAGTGCTCCAGGCCAGGTTGGACAGGGCTTGGAGCAAGCTGGGATAGTGGAAGGTGCCTCTGCCCATGGCAGGGAGTGGAATGAGATGAGCTTTAAGGTCCCTTCCAACCCAAACCATTCTGGGATTCTGTGATCTCTTGCAGAGCAGTATTCTTAACCATGACTGTGCTTTGGGATGAGGCCTGGTATTTTTGAAAGTCACATCCCACCTCTGTGCTAAGTTTGAGCAAAAAACCCAGCATTTTCAGTAAATTGCACATTAAAGCTGAAGAGTCATTGGGTGGTTCAGCTAGCTTAGAGAGCTGATGAAAAATCACCAGGGGATGCTGTTAATGAGGCACGTTCCAAGCTAAATAAACCACAATGTGTCTCTTTGTTTTGGGGCTGGGCCCTGGGAGCTACATGTATTAAAATTAATTTTGCCTCTTCATTAGATTGGAAAAGCTGCTGCAGGCACCAACAAGTCTGAACAGCTCACAAGACTCTGTCAGCCAGAGGCCCCAGTTTCATGCTGCTTTTGGCTTCTTCCTCCACATCTTCTGCAGCCTGGAGTATGGTGTGATGTTGCCTTTTGTCCCCAGAAGTGGCCATTGGTGGTGGAAGTTTGTGGCTGCTCATTCCTTTTTAACATGGCCAGGAGGGAAGGCAAAGGCAGAGCTCTGAAAGGGAATGGGCTTCAAGGAAAACTTAGGAAAAAACCTGATATGTGCAATGGTACCTTTGAATTAATGCAACAAATTAATTTTTTATTACATTTATTGGGCTGTGAGCAGCAACTTCAAGAGCCAATGAGGTCATGAGGGAGCTCATAAAGGAGGTGGAGAAGATGAGCATGTCCAAAAAGGATGGGGAAGGGTCTGGAGCACAAATCTGATGAAGAGCAGCTCAGGGAGCTGGGGGGGCTCAGCCTGGAGAAAAGGAGGTCTAGGGGGGGCCTTCTCACTCTCCAAAACTCCTTGACAGGAGGATGCAGCCAGGTGTGAGCCTCTTCTCCCAAGTTACAAGACACAGGGTGAGAAAATTGCCTCAGGTTGCACCAGGGGAGGTTTAGATTGGATATTAGGGAAAATTTCTTCCCCAAAAGATTGTCAAACACCAGGGAAGTGGAGGAGTCACCAGCCCTGGAGGGATTGAAAAGCCAGGCAGATGTGGCATTTGGGGATATGTTTTACTGGAACTAGCAGTGTTGGATTAACGGTTTGACTTGATGATTTGCAAGGTTTTTTTCCTCAGGGGTAAAGGTGGTCCTTTCCCTAAAAAATCTGTGTTGTATTGCTGTAAGATGGGCCAGAACAAAGGTCCCCTGTCTTAAGATACCCAGCCAAAGAGTGGCTGAAGTATTTCACATCTATGATGATGGAATTGTTCTAAAGGATATACTATTGGGAAGAAAAATGGTGTCACCATCCAAGATAAAATGCAGGTTTTAACTTCAGCTAAAGCACGACTTAGAAATTGGATAGTGTATTAAACTGTGTCTTCTGACATTGGATCAAGCCAGGATGGGCAATCTGGGCACAAAAGATGTAAAAATATCAGTAATCCAGACTGTGAATGGAGAGGGAGTAAGAAGGGAATAATTCTCCTTACTCCTTTCCCAGAGCAGGAATCTGCTGCAAAGATCAAGTGTGGAGTGTGAGTTTCTGAAATGCAGCAGCTGGCTGGGTTGTGAGCAATACACCCTCACGCCTCACGTGGGGTTGGACTGCTGCAGAAATAGCTGACATTTCACTGCAAATTTCTCTTTGCAGTTCTCAGCTGAGCAGACACCTGTGGTTTACCAAATTAATCCATCATCTGGCACCCCAGGTAGGGGACCTTTCTTTAATCTGTACTGCCATGCAGACCTTTTGCTGATTGGGGTTTTAGATCAGACTTTAATATTACATGAGAAGTCATTCGCTGGTTTTGGTCTGAAAAGTTAACTGGAATATAGCAGATTTCCCCCCCGCCCCCCCCCCCCCTTTCTATTATTTCTGTATTTCCAGGTTTCTTTAGATAAAATTGAAAGTTTGATCCTCAAAGTCAAGATTAAACAAAAGATTTTGGTCTCTCAAGAGTTCAGACAGTCACATGGATGATTATATCACAGAGATGCACCTCAATCTAAATCAATCCCTAATTTTTAATTGTGTTCAGGTCTAGATTCTTGTGCCTTGCTTTAGGATGTCAGTATGGATGTTTCTGTGTGTTAGCTGGATGGATGTTTCACCTCTCAGTGTGAGTGAAGAGCAGGAGATTAATCTGATCACTGATATGCCAAGATCCATTATTTAGACCTTCACCCTGTTTGGTGTACAAACGATGTAATCTTGGTTGTCTTGTGAGGTTCGACAGTGGAATTGGGTTAGAAAGTGGGGTTTAGCTAACAAAAGAGTTGAGGAAAATTGTCAGCTCTGTGCAAATTCAGATCTGCAAAAAAATTTGGAATGAGTTTGGGTTTTTTTGGCGGGAAACAAAGACATGTGCTTCGAGAAAAGTGAATTAAGTGCAAAATCATCGTGAGCCATGGTAAAAGCTGAGAGTACATTCAATACAAGAACCTCGCAAAATCTACAAAGACCATTAATTCCTTTTGCTCAGCTCAGAAAATCTGCAAATAAGTTCTCTGCTTTTAAAAGACTCTCTTCAATTTCCATTTCCTCTGAAACAGGAAATTTAATACAGATTCATGGGAAGACAATTGCTGGCAGATATGAGACCCTGGACTTCAATGTGGATTATATTTATGGGTAATTATGAACACTCAGCTATCTGCTGCAGTCCCTGTAAATTGGCATTTCTTCCATCAGCCTCCTTGACAGCAATAAATTGCAACCAGTTGGCCCAGAATTGCCATTTACTTCCTTTGTGGTTTATTGCAGCTCATGAGTTGGGCTCCAGCAAACTTTGTTAATCTAATTGCAACTGGTCCATTAAGCTGGTTGGTTTGTTTACTGGCAGCACAGTCAATCACAGCTCAGTGTGAATTGTACTGTAATTGCAGCTGGCTGCTGTAGATTTTATTTTGGCTAGCAAATTAAAATTTAACTAATTAAAATAATGTCAGAGTTGAAAAGTTAAATAAATTTTCCCCTTTCCATTTGCGTTTTTATTTTTAAAGAAAGAAAACTATTAGTTTGAAGCAGATGCTCTGATGAACCAGAAGACTAAAGAAAAGTATTTTGAGACAAAAGGCTTTGTTGTTCACTGCTTTAAACACTCTGTTGTTTTCTTGTTCTCAAAGGTTTGAGATTTTTTTAATATTGCTTCTGTGGTTACATGCAACAGAGAGAAGCCGTTATGTTTAAACAAACATTATTTTAGGACAGCAGCCCCTTTAAACACAGTTAATCCAAAATGATCATCAACACTGTCCTGCTGTGTGTCATATGTATTTCCATATGTATGGATATGTCACCAAATGTTAATTTATGATTTCTGTGCAAGTGGCAGTGAAGAACTAAGCCCAGACAAGTATTTTAAAGGTAAATTATTAATCCACAGTTACTCTGCTGGCAGTTTAAGCATCATTTCAGGAGCCAGGAAAGGTGTGTATTCTCAGTAGTTAGAAATTTTAATTGAAGCATCACATATTTAACGCTGGCATACTTTTTAATTACTTCTCAAGCTGATTGGAAATGTCCCTTGCTAAGTGATTAAACTCCCTGCTGGCATGAAGGAAGGTCCAGTGCAGATTCCTGCCATGCCATCCCTACGCTGTGCACATCAGCAGCCTTTGTTTGGGATCAATTATTGTTTTACCTGCCTCTAGTGGAGCCCTGGAGGCTTTGATGAGAGGGAAGAAAGGCTGCTCTGTCTGAGCACAGGCTGGACGTGCCTGCAGTGCTCTGCTGCCAGATTACTCATTTACAGCTCAGCCTCACCAAAAGGAAATGCCCTCGAAATCCCAGCATACCAGACAGGTTCCCTTTGTAGCTACACATGAATAATTTGCCCATTTTTGGTGTGTTAGGAAATAGGTACCAGGTGGGGACTTGGACTTGACCAGAGCAGTCTGCCACTCAGTCACGCTGATTTAGGATTTGGAGCAAAAAAAAGGGAATGGCTTTTATGCTTCCAAGTGTGTTCTGCACCTTTTTCCGGGCTTTGTATGGGATGCACTGGTCCAGTGATGCTGAGCAAACATTTGGCAGCCCTGATATTTTTTTTTTAGTCTTCCTTAAAAGGAAAGGTTCTCAGTATCAGCCACCTGTACTAATAAAAGCAAACTCTTTTAGGAAAACCTCATAAAACTTCATTCTGAAACATGGGCCATAGAAAACTGCGTTGTGAGGGATGGGTCATCACAAAGTGTTTGCATTACAGGTTTAATTACCTATTTCCTTTAATTGGCTGTTAATTCTCAAAGAATCACTGCCAGCCTTTGCTTACTCTGCTAATTACTCTGAATTTATTTCTCATTTCTCCCACCTCCTTCCTCCTGTCCAATGGAAGTTGTCCCATACTGATTCTTTAAGGAACACATATTTAAATTTTTATCAGGAGCTTTGGTGATTTCAGCTGGAAGTTGTTTGCAGTGGTTTTCCTCAATGAAATAAAAGAAATGTCTGAGCTGCATCTTGGTTGTCGTTGCTGTAGGTGGTGCTGCCTGCTGCTTTGGAAGGTGTGGGTGGGTATTGCCCTCCTGGAGTTCAGCCTTGCCCTCAGGGAGGAGGGATTGGATCATTCAGGGCTGGCATGGGGTGTCTCCAGGAGGCCTCTGCTGCACTCTCACAGAGCTGCAGCTCCCACAGTAATTGAGGAATGCACTTTGCAAGTGCAGATATGAGAGATTAGGGCATGTCCCATTTTCTAGAAGGTTAATAAATGTCAGATACAAGTGGGAGAAAATTCCTGTCCCTTGGGAAAATATTGACTGCTGATGGTAACAGGACCACGTTTTCATCTGCATCACATCATAACTTTCCTGTTTATTTTTTGCCCAGGCCAGCTGTTCTTACATCAGAAGGAGATGGATGGACCAGTCTCTGCTCTTTTGCTGACAGGAGAGCTGGAGCCACGTCAGTTCTAGTTTACTTTGGGTTTGTGTAGGTGCAAGGGTTCAGCACAGCTTGTGCACAAAAATATTTGTGGCTTTTGGAGAAACTCTTCTGCTTTGGGTTAAAGTGGAGACAGAGCCTGGGGAGTTATGGTCTGTGATGGGGTGGGGGAGGGCTGCTGGCTTTCTGCAGCTTTGAATGCTTAAATATGAATGTGAGTTAATGGTGGGAATTGTGTCAAATTGTGTCATACCACGACTCCAGAGGGTTGATGTAGTGCCAGCATGTCTGTTTTAATGCTACCTGCTCATTCTCACAGTTTAGGAACCTGCAGA
The DNA here is from genome assembly GCF_963513975.1 of Fringilla coelebs. Lineage (NCBI taxonomy): Eukaryota > Metazoa > Chordata > Aves > Passeriformes > Fringillidae > Fringilla > Fringilla coelebs. The sequence continues at coordinate 4,386,330 of NC_140030.1, forward strand.
GGAGCAAGTAAAGGGGAAACAATTTTGTCCTTCTATTCACCCTCCCCTTGTGCCTGCACTTGTCCCTGCTCCATTTTTTATTTCAAGGGAGGGTTCAGAAGGCCACCAACAGCATCAGCTTCTGGAAAGGATTAAGCTTCTGGTGTAAAGGAGCCAAGCTGGAGCACTGCTGCTGGAGGACATCCTCCTAAGCTGCTGAACTCTTGATCATTAGTGGGAAGATGCGTTGTTCCTCTCCCATCTCACCTGCTTCACTCCCATGTTCCTAAAGACAGCAAACCATGACTATCTTGGGTGTATAAGCCCACATCTTCTATTGGTTATCTGATTCTACTATATTTTGCTTTTTTTTTGCTCTCAAGGCTCAGTGAAGTCCTTTGTCTCTCCACAGTTACCCTGTTCATGTGAAGGATGGACTGGGGACCCTGTGGTGCCGGGTGGAAGGGAATCACATAGGTTGGTGAAAAGGGGTAAAAACCAAGGGTTTCTATCATTCCTGCAGCTCCAGAGGATGCAGGGAGAAGGGTGTCTGTCATGAGTTTCTGCTCTGTCTCCAAAGCTGGAATGTGGCTCAAGGCTGAGTCCATAAAAGCAGCTTAGATCAAGGCTTGCCAGCCTTCAGCACAGCCCCTGCCCTGGTTTGTGTCCTCTGCACAGCCTGGGAGAGCATGAAAGGGAACCATGATGTGATGTGGGCACTGCTGACAGCCAGCAGGGGGATTTGGGGTCCTTGATGAGTTTCCTACTTTAATCCTTCTTGTCTGTGATGTCCCTTCCCTTTAGTGCTTTATTAGAGGAATAAATCAGGTGTTCCCTTCTATTCACTGTCTCCAGTAGCAGGTGGGATCCCTTTCATTTTTTCTCACTTCCAAGCACCCTGAAGAAGCCTCTAATTTCTTGTGGAGGCTTTGAGCTCCAGCCTTCCTGTTTGGGAAGGATATTGTGAGTTAAATATGTAAAATAGATTTTCCTTACTGTTGTAAGGAAAGTATAAGGAAGGGAGATTTGGGCCCAGAGAAGCTGGACAATGTTTGGTAGGATTTACTTCATACTTCTGCCTGAAAGCATTGTCACTTTTCTCTCCCCCAGGGTCCCACAATGTCAGCTTCTCAGTGTTTAACAAAGGAAAGTGAGTAAAATAATATTTTCTCTCTTTTACTCTGGTTTTGCCTGGGAATAGAGCTGCATTTGAGTCCAGGATGAGTGAATTATGCTTTTACCTTATCATGTGTTTCATTGCTCAGAAATAAGGTTTGTTATCTTGAGGAGATGGTTGTCAGATTTCGAATGACATGGGAGAATGTTTCTCCCCAAAGTATTTCCACTCTGGTGTTTCATACTTTACCTTCAGTGACCAGAACATAAGACATCTTATCTTGGACAAGGGGGAATGGCTGAAGGAGGATGGATTCAGATTGGATATTAGGGAGAAATCCTTCCCTGTGAGGGTGGAGAGGCCCTGGCACAGGGTACCCAGAGAAGCTGTGGCTGCCCCTGGATCCCTGGAAGTGTCCAAGGCCAGGCTGGATGGGGCCTGGGATAGTGGGAGGTGTCCCTGCCCATGGCAGGGAGTGGAACTGGATGGGCTTTAACATCCCTTCCCACCCAAACCATTCTGTGACCTGTTAAATCCAGCTGAATTAAAACCTTTCACCTTGCTTTTAACTATTCATCCAAATGGGAAAGAATTTAACATTAAAGGAGGTGAAAACAGGTTCTGACTGTGTCAGAACATACTTTACAATGTGCTAGTACTTCTAATAAAGTGTTTCAGCCATTTAATGGGGCCTCATGAATCAATGCCTCAATGTGCTGGTGAAAGGAGTTGTTGGAGCTTGCAGAAATGTTCCACTGTTCCCCTGGAGAGTCTGTCCAGCCCTGCCAAATGAAGGTTTGCTTTTATTTACATGTCCCAGGATCACTCAGGCATTTTCTCTCTTGCAGGTCAGCAGTGCACAAAGGTGCTTGGCTCATCAGTGCCAAACAGGAGCTTTTCCTGTACCAGACTCATCCAGGTATTCACTGATCCACCTCACTGGCACAGTCCTCCAACAGTCCCAGTGTGATCTAACAAAACTCCCCTCACTGTTGCTTTTCCCAGGGATCCAATCCTGTTTTGTCCTCGTTTTGGTGTCCCACTGCCCTGGTATGGGCTTGACTAAGCAAAAAACAACCAGATTTGTGTGTGTTGTTCCTTGTCTGTCAGATCAGTTACAGAGTCAAGGTGTTGCTCATAGAGAAACTTTATCCTCTTAAATCACTCTGTATTTGGGCTCCCTCCTTACATCACTCTGTATTTGTTGAGGCTGAAATTTTGGAAATGCAGACCTCAGAACTCCCATACTGGCTACAGGGAGGAGGTGACGTTCAGCTACTCCAAGAATTGAGTTCTGGAAAAGTAGTGAATGGCAGGGTACTGCACCATTAGTTTAAAAAAATGATTTAAGGTACCTTAAAATAAGCTGCATGTGATGTTTCAAGTTGTATTGTAGACAACTCTTTGTTAAGAAGGCTAATTTTATGTCTCTATTTACAATTTAAAGCACAGTAAAATGAAATAACCATGCATGAAGTTGGCTGTGGGCAGAGCGTGAGCAGAAAGATATGCTAGATCTGTCCAGTAGACAGTACTGTGCTAGTCAGTAGCCAAGATTGTAAAATTGCTGTTTAAACACCAGATGAATTAACAAAAAAGATGGAGGTATAGAACAAAATCCCTCATCTTTTTCTTATTAGACTTCTTTTTTTTCAGAGCTATACAAGTAGAACTGGGTGGTTAAGCTCCAATACGAGTGCAAAGTGGGTAATTGCCATCAAAAAGAAAAATAGTTTTCCTTTGGAATGGCACACTTGTCATGAAAGGATCTCATGGTTGTGATGTGGACACTGCTCCCTCCATTTGTCCCTGAAGTCTGAGGGATTATTGGAAAGAGTGGTAACATTTAAACCTAAGGACTAAGCTGAGATGTGAGTCAGAGAAGGTCAAGAGGATTAAACCAGTTTTAATTTTGCCTTTTTGTTTTCTTTTTCCACCAGAGATCCTCAATAGCACAGAACAGAGCAGTTTGCAATCTGAGCATCACAGATCCAGCCCCTGCTAAGTAACAGCCCCAGCATTGCAGTGTTCCCCCTGCCATGTGGCCAGATTATCCATGCTGCTCATTCCTGGTGTCATCCCAGAGGCTCCCAAAAAAGGGGATCAGCGAGAAGCTGGTTTCATTCACCTGGCTGGAAGCAGTGCAAGTGCTTTCCCAGAAATAGGGCTGGGATTAACCTCTGCCAGGCTTGTGCTCAGATCCCTCTTTCCTTCCCCTGCAGAGATTTTCTCCGTGTTCCCAGACGGAGGGAGCCTGGCAGGGGGCACTGACCTCACTGTCACTGGGGATTTCTTTGAGGAGCCAGTGCAGGTCACTGCTGCAGGTAAGAGCAGAGACATGTGAATTTAAATTTTTTTAAATACAGTTTGACCCTGACTGCAAAATCCAAGAGGTGTTCAGGGATACCAATATGGGTATTGTAGGACTCACCTTGTCCTCATGCTTGTTTTGCATGGGAGGCATTTAGAGAAGTGATACAAATAGATAGATAATGAGAACCTTTACCTTTAAACAACTCATCTTTAAAACAATGCCCCATAAGTTACACACAGCTATGAGAAAAGCTTATAGAAAAATGAGAAAGAAGTTCATGATTACATATTTCCCTGGTCAGCTGTTATTTGTAAAGAGAGATACAAGAAAACTATTTTCTTCTGGAGAAATCTCCATAACATAAACAAGAGAGACTTCTCTCCCTAAAGAAACTAAAGAAAAGCTATCCTAGAAGTAGTAAACTAACTAAAATTTTAGGTCTTGTTTCTTGGCATTGTCATTAAGAAAAATGAGGTTGTAGGGGGAGGAGAAATATCCTAAAGGTTTTGTTTTAATTCTTATTACTTTTTCTTTTAGTTATTATTAATAAATTTTTTTATACCCTTCTAAAGTTTTAAACCTACTTCATCTTTCTCCTAGTCCTACCTCACAGCAGGAAATGAGTAAATACATCCTAATAAATACCCTAGTAATTAACCAACACTAAACCCACCCACTCACTAATACATTAACCAAAAAAAATCTCAAATTAGCAAACCAAAACCACTGCACACCTCCAGGAAGCTCCAGTTATTCTGATTGTGGGCATGAACTGTTCTGTTTGCTGGTAGTACCAGCCCAGGCTTGTGGCAAAATGTTGATGCTTTTTGGGAACAAGGTGGATGGGAGGGGATTCTGCCTCTCTGCTCTGGTGACACCCCACCCAGAGTGCCACATCCAGGGTCCTCAGCACAGGAAAATCATGGACCTGTAGGAATAAATCCAGAGGAGGGACCCAAAAATGATCAGAGGGATAGAACACCTCTACGATAAGGAAAGGTTGAGAGATATGGGGCTGTTCAGACTGGAGAAAATAAGGCTCCAAGGAGACCTTGAAGCACTTTCCAGCTCCTAAAGGAGCTCCAACAGAGCAACCTGGTCTAGTGGAAGGTGACCCCATCCATAAAAAGGTGCTTGTAACTACATATTTGTAAGGTCCCCTCTGACCCAAACCCTTCCATGGCTCTGAGATGTGTTTGTGCTGCAGCTCAGCTGTGTCTTCAAGTCTCCCTCAGCACTTTTGTCTCCTTTCCCTGCTGGCAGGTGTTCCCTGTAAAGTCAAGCACGTCTCTCCCCGGGAAATCAGATGCACCACTGAGGCTGTTGGTGAGGGCAGGAGGCTTGGTGCCCCCCAGCCAGGTGAGCTGTTCCTGGAGCTCCAAATAAGCAAACACACAGAGAGAAATGTGGGGCGGAAACCCTTTGGTGATGAATGCAATCATGAAACAGGGCTTTCCAAAACACTGTCTGCTTCAACATCGATTTTGGGGTGGTAGGGAAGGAGGCTGCAAATAATCCGAGGGTTGGAGCACCTCTGCTATGAGGAAAGACTGATGAGAGAGCTGGGGTTATCCAGCCTGGAGAAAAGAAGGCTCCAGGGGGACCTGAGAGCCCCTTCCAGTGCCTCAAAGGGGCTTTCAGAAACGTGGGGAAAGACTTTTGTTAGTAATACGGCAGGGGATGACAGTTTTAAATTAAAAGAGGGTCTATTTAAATTGTTTCTAAGGAAGGTATGTTTTTTTTACAATGAAATGGGGGAGGCTGTGGCACAGTTTGCCCAGAAAAGTGGTGGATGCTCCATCCCTGGAAACGTTCAAGGCCAGTTGAGGGGCAACTCTGAGCAGTCTGCTCTGGTTGGAGATGTCCCTGCTCGTGGCAGGAGGTTGGACTGGATAAACTTGAATGGTCCCTTCCAAATCATTCTGTGACTCTGTAGCCAGGAAAACCAAGGTGGAGAGCTCAGCCCACCAGGAGCAGACAGGAGATGGTGGGAGGAAGGTCAGACTGGTGTGTGTGGCTGTGGGAAATGAGAGGAAAAAGGCATGGAAAATATTCAGAGGAAGGATAGCTGAACTGGAGGCTTCTGGGGACGCTCCTTGGGTGGAGCACTCCTTGAGTAGGAGATTTTAATGCATAAAATGAGGCTTAACTTTGACTGGGGGTCCGTCTCAGTGCCTTTTCCTGCAAGAGCAGACATGTGAACAGGTTGGTTGTTCCTCCCTCTGCAGAGTTTTGTTATTTCTGTTGGAGGGTTTCAAGGTAAAACAAATTCCCCATGGCGAGATCTGTGTTCTGCCTTAGACTGCAAACTACCCCACAAACAGAACCAATTTATTATTAAAATTTTCTCTCTGGCCTGCCTCCTACAGCACTGATTCCAGCATGTGCTCTGGGATTTCTGCTGGCTGCTGCTGAGAATACTTTTGTTTCAACTTTCTAGGAAACAGAGGGCTTCTCTTTGAAGTCTGGGATGATGCCTCTGATCTGACAGAAGCAGGTCCTGGATACAGATGGCAGTTTGTACCTAATGCCAGCTCCCCAGTAAGGTTTCTGTCTGGGGCAAAGAAGTCCTTCAGGTACTCAGTGATCTTAAAAAGAGACGAAGCCATGGCAATCACCTTTAGCAGTGTAAGGTGGAGCAAAAACACCTGACAGCTCTTTATAGCAGAGCCTCACTGCACAGCTCCTATAAATCAAAGCAAACCCTTTGCTCCCAGGTCCTTTTGAAGCTTAAAATATGCAGTGAAGTGCTTTATTTTTTTCCTCCTTTTGCCTTCCCTCAGTATTTCTGCTCTACCTGGCCTAGATATGCTGAAATACCTCTGAAAAATTTTGCTCTGGAAGTAGAAGGAGCTCCAGTTTGAGGGTGTTTTGGGCAGGAGCTCTGGCCAGATGTGGAGGGGCAGATTCTCAGCCAATGTTGGCAGCAAAGGTGGAGTTAATACATATAAATAAATTCCTGAACTATGTTGGTTCCCATCGCAACTTCTGACATGACCTTGAGAAACTGTGCAATGTGCATGAATTCTTACATTTTTCTACCACTTCTCTGTTTTTCTTGTTTGATTCTGAGCATTCTGTTTTTGGCTTTTTCTGCATGTTCAGGGTTAAGACTTAGTTTGAGAAGAAATGCACTGAAGTGGCCTCCAACAAAATCATACTTAGTTTCATGAAGCTGTTTTTTTCTTTCCTTTTTGAAACTTTTGTAAAGCATGATTGACATTAAATGTGAAATCGGGTCATTTTGAGGTTACTTCAGCTTTAAAATAACAAGTCTTGTTTTGTTAAAATGGTTTAAAGATGTTTTCATGTTACTCAGTGTACATGTGAAGGTGGGGTGTGGGGATGATTTTTGTTTTGCATTTTATTTTGCTGTAACTCTTTTGTTTATTATGGATGTTCTGTTTTTGCACAGCTCCAGACTCCGTGGGTTTTTTGTGGCTCCTGAGACCAACAATTACACATTCTGGATTCAGGCAGATGGAGAGGCATCTCTCTACTTAAGTTTGTCCCAAGATCCAAACCAGAAGGTATTGTTATTGATAGAGAAAAATGAGAGAAATGGAAATTAAAAATGAGGATGGAGAGGGTTTTAATTAAGGTAATAACAAATGGGAATTTCCCCAGTGTGGATTGGTTTATTACCTTTTATGAATCTATTGCAGAGTCAAAGCTGTGTGATTATTTTTGATATTTTACATCTGTCTGTCCATTATATAGCTCCTAAAAAAAAAATCACTCTTGCAACCAGAGTAATTGATTATCTTTTCCAGAAGATTTTTTTTTTGTTAGTTCAGCACATTTCTGTCTGAACTGAAGCCATCCATGAAAGGTTATTTGGGGACTGTTATAAGTGCTAGAGTGAGCCATAGGAGTTACCTTCTTTATGATATTGAACCTTAAACCAAAGTTTTTTTGAAATTATGTCTTTTTCCTGTATAATAGGAAGGAATTTGTGAGCCATCAACCCATGGCTATTGGTTATAAACACAAATATGTTGTTTGTTTTTTTATTTTTGCAGCTGTGTCATTGGAGTAAATGTTATTTGGGGATGGAGAAATGTTACTAACTGCTTTAATGGCTTCAGACTGAAAGATAGTTGGTTTATATTGGATATTAGGAAGAAATTGTTCCCTGTGAGGGTGGTGAGGTCCTGGCACAGGGTGCCCAGAGAAGCTGTGGCTGCCCCTGGATACCTGAAAGTGTCCAAGGCCTGGTTGGACCCAGGGTTTGGAGCAGCCTGGGATAGTGGGAGGTGTCCCTGCCCATGGCAGGGGGTGGAACAGGATGGTTTTTGATGTTCCTTCCAGCCCAAACCATTCTGTGATTCTGCAATTTGGTTGTTCTGCACACAGGTGAGAATTGCTTCTCTCCCTGCTGGCAATTCAGATTGGTCTGAGAACTGGGTGAAGAACTGGAGTGAACTTTGGCAGCCAAAATCCCAGAAATTTGAGCTAAGTGCTGGCTCAAGGTACTACCTGGAAGCACTGCATCATGCAAAGACACCCAGCAAGGGGATGAGAGTTGGAGTCCAGATTCACAACACGTGGCTGGACCCCCACGTGGTGAACAACTACCACACTGAGAGGCATGAAATTCGGGCTCAAGCCTTGCACCTCCCAGAAGTGCAGGTCAGTGCTGCCTGCAGCTGCCTTGGTGGTGTCAGATGTGAAAAAAATGTGTTTCCACCTTGTTTACATCCTCCTGAGACAGCTGATGAGAAGAGCATCTCGAGCTGAAGTTGTCTGTGGTTTTTACATACATTAGTGGGTGTGTGTAAGCACTCAGGAATGAGGGAAGTTTTTTCCTGGTGGTTAAACCCCTGCAGGTCAGGAGCTTTAAGGACCATTTGCAGCTGCTCAGGTCATGTTCTCCTGTTAGTGTAAAAATCTGTTCTTTGTCGGACAAGGGCAGTTTAAGAGCAGCTGAAGTGACTCTTGGAAGGGATCCCTGGTTCACAGAGGCTATAAAAGGCAAAGTGCTGGCTGTAAAATCCTGCTCAGTAGAAGATTCCAGGTTTGAAGTGTGTCTCATGCAGTTTGCATCTGTTTTCATTTCTTGATTTGCTTCTCTTTTTCTTCCAGATGTTGACCGTGTCTGGTACAGGTTATTTCAGTATCTCCTGGAACAACACACTGAAAATGATCCCCACAAATGCTACAGCCCACCAGGTAGGTGCCATTAAACACAGAAATGGTGGAATTATTGGTGAAGCTCTGGTGCTTGACAGAAAGTAAGATTCAGCCAAGAGGCTGAAATAAAGTTTATGTGATGTAGAGGTGATTTTTTTTTTTTTTAACTGAGAATATCTTACAGTGAGATTTTTTTTTTCTTGATCGTTGACTCCTGAGTCTATTCTAAGCTTATCACAACACCCAGATATCTTGGACTTCTTCTCTAAGGCCAGATGGGTGTTGTATGGCTCTGGCTTCTTCAGCAGCCCATAGGCTCTTGATGTCTTGATTGTTAGTTTGTCAACATTAAAGTGACCCTGAGTGATGGCTCCATGGCAGTCATTAGACTGAGGATGTCCCAGACCCCTGAAAACTTTTATGTAAACATAAAAGTTTACACTCTGTTGAGATAAATTTTGTTATATTATTATTAAACATTTTAATTCTCTTAATATTTGGCTACCTGCTTTTTCAGAGCTGCTGTGCCACTGATCCCTGGCTGATGAAAAAGGAAGTGATGATGTGTGTGTTGAAGTCTCTGCTGAAATGATTGTAACTGAATGCTTTCCACTTTCTTAATTTATTTTAAAGGTGCAAGCAGCAATTGAAGAACTCCTTTCAGTAGGATGTGAAACTGAGCCAACTTCTGCTAAAATGCTTTTTCACTGTGGTTTTGAGAAAGAAGGTAGGAAATTTCTCTGGCAAATAAGTGGCATTTATTGTGAGGATGGATCTGCTTTTTTGACATGTGTTCTTTAAACTTTTACTGGTAGGAAATTTACACTTTTAATGGGTATAAGTACATATTCATGTTTACCATCTATTTGTTGTGTGTATGTATACATGATCAATATAATAATCACAGTGAAAGGATATCCACAGTTGGAAGGGACCCACAAGAATCATCAAATCCAACTCCTGGGCCTGTACAGGACAGCCCCTGGAATCTGTGCTGGAGAGTTGTACAAACACTTCTTGAACTCTGGCAGGAGAATTCTCAGTAGAACTGTTTGACAATTTCTGGACACCCACTTGCCGTATTTTTATGAATCTTGACTGCACTGGTGTCTTCTGAAAAACTTTGAAACCTCTCATTTCCTTTTTTTCTGTCAGATATGAAGAACATCATCACCACAGGACACATTGTCAGTGGAACAGAGCCTTTCTGTGGGAGGTTCAGCATCCGCAGACCAAGCCAGCTGGTGAAAACTTCCCCATCAGCACTACCAAGATATGACCTTACTAAATACCCACATGTAAGTGGCTCTCTTCGCAAGCAGCTTGCACTGGCCACTGAATATTCAGAGCCTAATAAACAACATAAAGTCGTCTGGTCAGCTTACAGTTCCCCAAAATCTATCAAGCATTGTGTCTTAGCACAGGGCAGAGCACCTTTTATTTGGTTTGAGAGTGGTTTTGGATCTCTGAGATGTAAACACAGTTTAACACACCTGGCTGTTAATTGTTCCTGGGGATACAACCCTTGCTCTGGGAAAGGAAGAAGTGGGATGGTGTTGGAGAAAGGTGGAAGGGACAAGGACAAACATTTCTTGACAAAAGGAAAAAACCCTTTGTTGTTTTGTGGTCCATTGCTCACTTTTCTGCTCATCTTCTCCTGCTTTTGACAGGAAGAAACCCAACACTTCAGGAAAGCCCCAGGGGTCAGTTTGATGCCATGTTGTGGCACACCTGGGTGCCAAAACTGTCTTCTACAGCTCTTATTCCCTCTCCAGCTTTCTTGGAGCCCCTTTAGGCACTGGAAGAGTCTTTAAGGTCTCCCCAGAGTCTTTTCTTCTCCAGGCCAAACAAGCCAGTGTTAAACCAGAATTGAAATAGAATCATCTCCTTTTTCTTCCATGTACATTATTCATAAATTACCTGTGTTTTGATTTGTGAAAGTCTTTCCCCCATTTTTGCAGGTGTGTTTCGCACATAAAGGACACATGAGCAACATCTTTCATCTCTCAGTGTCCTACATGAATGTCTCTTCATGTCCAGTGAGGAGAAACCTCACCTGCCAGTGGGACTTCAATGAAACTGACTCTAAAAGGTATCCAGACAATTACAGTTATCAAAGATTACATTTTCCATAGTGAGAAGGAAAACTGAGGGAAGTTCTTATTTATATAGGAACAATTTGTCACTTGGAGTAATCTGACAAAAGCTCTGTTCCTACAGAGGCATTGCTGGAATGTGTTTCCATCCTTTTTGGAGGATTTAATGAGTAAATTTTCATATTTCTTGCTTTGTGCACTATCTCACCTCAGTGACACACAGGTGTACTTGAAGATTTTTGAGAACATAAATTCCCCATTTTCTTTCCCAGTTGATTTCCTGCAGTAGGAGAGAGAATTGCTTGGTTTATTTTACGCCACCCTTTGAAAGCTTTGAAAATTGGTGTAGCCTTTGTTTTTGTTTATTCATTTAAAATTCCATGAGTAGAAAACATTTGATAGCAGACATAAAGCTTAGGGCAGGCAGACTTAAAAAAATCAGGAGTGTAAAACAATGAAGAGAGCTGGGCATTTGAATTCTGGATTGACCCTCACTGAGGTCACTGATGCTGTTGTGGTATTTTGACAAAAATAAAGCAGGTGTAGTCATTCCCATATCCCATTCTAGTGATTCAGAGGGGAAAACATAAGCAGAGATCTAAATCCTCATTTCTCACTCTGGGAAACCCAACAAGGACATGGTGAGTAATCACAAACCACTGAGCATGTGGCTTGTGCTAAATACCAGTAGTAACAAAAACAGTGCCTGATATTACCTGGAATCTTCACAATCACCTCAAATTTGTTTATTGACCCAACCTTGTTGTCTTCCAGCTGGACATTTACCTGCACCAACCTCTGGAAGAGCTGTGTGAATCTCTCTGTGCTTCTCCAGGACCTCCCAGCCAATTCCCCAGTATTTGTGCATCAGATAGACTTGCAGAGCCCTGTGCTGCAAAAAGAAACACCTGGATCATTTTATCTTGATGAGCTCATCATTGCTGACAGAGCTGTGATTGGTAAAGGCATCTCTTTTGGGTTCCCCCCCCTCCCAGGATATTCTGTTAAATCTATAGCAATAAAGATGGATGAAACTTTTTCAATGGAAAATTTCACAACAGGCACAAAAATACTTCTTTTTCTTGAACTTATATTTATTTTTTTTGTGGCAGCAGTTGAGAAGGAATGGCCAAAATATCAATATTCTTGATTTATTTGAAAATGTGGTTCTACAAATGGAACAGGCTGTGGTGAAATCAGCATCCTAGGAAAAGTTAAAAAGTGTGTGGATGTGGCACTTGGGCACATGGGTTAGTGGTGGACTGTGCAGTGCTGCAGAATAGTTGGAATCTGTGAACTTAAAGGCCTTTTCCAAACTTAATGATTCTATGAAATATAACTTAAAAACAAACAAACAAACAAAAAAAACCCCAAAACCCAAACCAAACAAAAAACCCCAAAACCCAAACCAAACAAAAAACCCCAAACCAAACCAAAAACAAAAACCAAAAGAACAAACCCAAGCAGGTATTTCCAGCTATCAAATGACAAACTGACAATACCCTTGGCACAGTCCCCTCTGCTCTCCTTGCTCTAATGAATGTTTATGTTTTTTCTTTCAGTTTCTCAGAGAGACCCCAAACCCTTGTGGCCAGAGGGGAGGATAATTGAAGCTGTGTCTGTGGTGGGGTCTCCTCCCACCTACAACGTGTCCTGGGGGGTGTCTGGCTGTGGTGCTAGTCTGCCCCTTCTCTCTCCAAGGTAGGGACAGCGAGCAGCTCATCTCAATACCCTGTGGCACCTTTGAGAGTTCCCCCTGTGTATCTGGAGCTGGGTTCAGCTGCTGAAAACAAGAGGTGCTGAAGAAGTTTGAGATGACTTGGGGTGTCAGATACCTGTGGGTCACCAAGGTGTGGAGTGAGATTGGAAGGAAATCTAAGCCCTTCTGGAAGAGCGGGTGAAGATCATCCAGAGGTGTCTCTGAAACACTGTTACTGACACCAGTTCCCACATTAGGCACTGGAAGTCCACCTCGGGAGTCTTTGTTTGCTGAGATGAGGTTTCTGATCCTCCCAGCAATGACAGAGGAATCAGAGCCATGGGCTAAAACTAGATCACAGACTGTAACATTAAAGGTTTGTACTGGCAGGAAAATAAGTCCGTAAAAGTTGGATTGTAGCCAGCTGAGTCAAATGTAGCATCTTAACATAAACCACCAAGGGTAAGGGCAGGAATGAAAATACAGGGGGATTTTTGTGGTGCTTGGGATGTATAACCAGAGGTGTAGCTAATAGGAAGAGGGAAAATTTTTACTCCTGTGTGGAGTCTGAAGACTGACATTGGTATGCTGCAAATAACACTGATAGCTGTATTTTTCAGATAAATTTAGAAAAAAAATGGGAAAAATGCCATATATGCCATAAGCATCATTATGGAGCTGAGGAAATGCCTAGAAGAGGAGGATTTAAGAAGCTCCACCTGTTTACCTAATTAAAAAAAAAAAAAAGGTTAAAAAGCAGTTTGATCAAGGTACATCTCACCAGGATAAAAAAAGGTGCTAGGCACAGGTGGGCTTTTCCATCTCCCAGAGGAAGGTATCAGAGAAAAGCAGGAATCAGCACAAGCTTTAAAAATGGGTGAGCTGAGCACTGTCTTTGGATGTCTTCAAAATATACCTGGCTCTTTCTCTTCGCTGAACACGGGCTGTGATTTAATCCAATAAAACTCCTACCCCTGTCAGAACAGGAATATTGGCTAAAATCTTGTACCAGCTGTACAAAGGGCTCGGTGATCCTTTTGGTTTTGTTTCGTGGCAATTTGCTCTGCAGAAGCCACTTGTTATCCAGACACTTAACACACGGTGGCATCGTTGTTCCGCAGAGAGGCTCCTTTTCCTTTGAAACACGAGAATTTTCGTGGCAAAGGAGAACAGCATTTTAGCTTTTAGAAACTGGACTTTTGTGAACTTGAATGACTCCAATACAGATGTGGTGTCTGGGGGCATGGTTTAATGAGGGACCTGGTAATGCTGGGTTAAGGATCGGGCTTGATCTTAGGGGTCATTTCCTACCTAAATGATTATACAATATAAAAACTCACTGTAATTCAGGGGACTCGAGATTTTAATGGGCTCAAGGAGATTACAGTGTGCAGCAGGAAATATTTTTTGCTTTGCTGTGGCAGACACTGTCCAGGCAGCACTGAGCTGGTTCTTTAGAAACACCAGTAGTGATGTTTCTAAACACCACTGGTTTGCACCTGATGCTTGATGGTGTATAAATTATTTCTTCTATCATAAATTTAAAAAGGCAATTTTCCATAATTTTCTGCTGTGTGCACTGCCTGCCTAATTCACAGAATTCACAGAATCATTGGGTTGGAAGAGACCTTCAAGATCATTGAGTCCAACCCAGCCCTAACACCTCAACTAAACCACTGAGTGCCACATCCAGTCTTTGTTTAAACACCTCCAGGGATGGTGACTCCAACACCTCCCTGGGCAGACCATTCCAGTACTTTATCACCCTTTCCTTAAAAAGCTTTTTCCTGATATCCAGCCTATATTTCCCTTGGCACAGTTGTGTCCTCTGGTTCTGTCAGTTGCTGCCTGCAGAAAGAGACCAACCCCACCTGACCACAGCCGCCTTTCAGGGGGTCGTAGAGAGTGATGGGGAGTTTGAACTTGGGAATATCCAGTTTTCTTTGAGGTCTGGGCATCTTCCCCTTAAATCCTTCAGGAGTGTTGTTCCCATAGGTGTCCCTGAGCTGTTGGTTGACTTGGGGGTGTCAGCAGTGAGGGTCTCCGCTGCTGATGCCTTCCTGTGACCCCCTCTCCGTCCCACAGAGGCGCAGTGCTTGGGGAAGGCTCTAAGGAATATGGGCACCTGAGCGTGTCCACGGAGGATGTGAGAGTCAGCCTCACCATCCAGAGGCTGCAGAAGTCATCCCCACCTCTTGGAGGAACCTTCCACATCCACTTGGCCAACACAGTGATACCAGGTAAGGGAAGATGCAGGTCAGGACCTGGATTTCCTGAGCAGGGAGCCAAGGGAAGAATTAATTGCCAGAGAAGTTTTGGCTGCCCCATGCCTGCATGTGCTCAAGGCCAGGTTGGTTTTTATCAAATAGTGTGGATGATCTTCAGAATAGACATAAGGAAGAAATTTTTTAAGATGAGGTTGGGGAAACAGTGGCAGGGGTTTTCCAGAGAGATGGTGGATGACCCATCCCTGGAAACATTTGAGGTCAGATGGAGCTTTGAAAAACCTGGTGTAGGGCTCATTGCTGGGATTAGATGACCTTTAAAGTCCTTTCCAGCCCAAATCCTTCTATGATTCTACTCTATAATTAATACATAATATATATATTATGATTCTATCATAATTCTATGATTTTTTTGGTGTTTAGGCTCCAATAAATGTCACTGTTTTGGCAGCTGCAGAGGTTTGAACCATGACAGCCTTGCACTCATAATGAAATCCCTTCCTTTCCTAGGAGCAGGCAGATGTGCTCTCCTGGAAATGGAGATATCCACTGCTCCCTAACATCTTTTGCAGGTGTTTCAGTGCAAATCTCTGCCCACCAGCTCCGCAGGCTTTTGCAGGACAATGTGGACAATTTTACAGCTCCCTTCTTCAACACCAGTGACTTCACTGTGACCAGAGACCCCAGCTCATGCTATGAAAGTGTCTGGACACTGACTTGGGAAAAAACAGCTGGAGACTTGCCCAATCTTATCAGTGTACAATAATTTCTTTTACTAATCCCTTCTTTGATCCCCATTTGATGTCTTTGGTTTTGGCTGATTCACTCTCACAATGGTTGTTTTTATGAAGACACTGTGGAAATTTAGGCAATCTTCCTATTTGGAACAGCACCTTAAGCATATTCCAGATTAAATTATTAAAAAAACACAGTTGTAGGAGAAGAAATTATATTGAGTCTTTGATTCAAAACCAGGAGACTTGAGTGTAATTTCTGCACAGCAAAGGGGCTGGTATACTGAAATGAAATCTTTATTAATTATATATACAATAATGTTTCAGTACAGTAACTGAAGCTCATCACAGATTTGTGGCATCATTTATTTGCCAGGAGGGTATTTTTCTGAGAACTATTTTGTCTGGTTTCATATCTGGTTCTCATAAGTCTCAGGTGAAGGTTCACTTCACATTCTCCCATCCCAAGATTTGTCCTGCTAGTTTTGCTTCAAGCAGAAGGGTCTTTTTGAGGAAGGACTCACACTGAGATGCTTCCTGCCTCAAAAGTAAACACTATTTCTTGGATATTCAGCTCCTAAAAGTGGGATGTCATTTTCAACAAATTCCAGTGCCCAGGCCTGGAGGGTGAAAAAAGTTTGAGCTGCATCTTCAGCTCTTGCACAGGCCCTAGTTTTACCTAAAGTCATGTCTTTGAGAAGATATTTCCGTGCCTAAATCCAAATTATATTATTGGGTATTAGAAGTTTATTTACCAACCTGATTCCTGAACTTTGTCATCTCTTTGACTGCAAGGTGAAGGTGGGAACAGGGAGGTATTATGAAACCTTGAGTAATGAAGATTTAGAGGTACAGATATGATTCATGGAAGAAGGGTGAGGCGTTAGTGCTTGTAAAATTCTGTTTTAATTTAAAATCACAGGACAGAAAAGGATGAGAAACTTGAATTCTTTTATCTTTTCCAGGTCTCTGCTGAAAACCTCACTGGCCTGAAGCCAACTGTTTCTACTCGTGTGGTTTATGATGGGGGTGTGTTTATTGGACCAATATTTGGGGACATGCTTGCTACTCTCCATAACCAAACACAAGTGAGTTGATGTGCTCTCACAGTTTTCACTGATTCAGCAGGGTTGTGTAGCTCCAGGAGCCTCACGGATATTTGGGTACCTTGCTCTGCCAAGGAATTATTTCAGGAATCTGATGTTCTTTGCCATAAATTTCTCATATTCTGCTGCCTGGTATGTGGAGGAGGACTCCTCCAAGAGCTGTTGCAGGTAGGGAGAATGGTGATCATGAGTGATGGAAGACAATATCTTTTTTTTTTTTAAATCAGTCACCAAGGGATGAAAATCTCTGAACTCCCACCCTTGGTGGGTCCTGTGATGTTGGACACCAAACTGGGAATTACACAATTCACCTGCAACACTCTGTGACACTGATGGGCAATGTAAATGAGTTGGTGGCTGGGATACCCATCTGTGAGTTAGGCAAGTCCTGAACCTCTCTGGATCTCAGTTCCCCAGGGGGCAAGAGAGAGATAGGAGAGCTTCAGGCTGAAGGAGGAATCATTCCAGTCTGCTGGATGGACAAATGTGTTTCCAGCTCTGCTCTCAGATGTTGCAGAACAGTGGCTATGGCTGGCATTGCTTCCAGCAGACTCAGGCACTGTGGCTATAACAGGGTGATTCTGGATGTCCTCCAAGCCCAGCTGTGCAACATCTGGGGCCAAGTCATCCTCCCTGTTTCATGAGCGATGGGAATTGCTCCTCTTCCAGTGACTCAGCCACCTATGACATCTTTTCCTTTTGTGCTGCACAAACCCTCAAACAGCCCAAGTGAAACAAGACCCAAACAGCCCAAGTGAAACAAGACCAGCAGCAGCAAACAGATTTTCTGGTAGTTTTTGAAGCTTTATTCTGGCAGTGCAAAAGTGTCCCTCTAATTATTGTGTCTGTGTCTCAGCAGACTATTTTGCAACTCTGTGCTCCTTGCATTTCTTTGGGACAGATGCTTTGCTTTTTGCAGGGACACCCTTAACACCTGGAGAAGGATAAAGAGGGGCTCTTTTATGCTGTATCCTTTGCCAGCTCACTCTTCAAAAATGTCAAGATCTCAGGAGGGATATTTCTTGATATCTCTTTTAGATAGTCAAAATCACAGCCCAGTTTTTTTCCTTCAGCTTGAACAACAAGTGGCAAAAAATAAAATTGAGGGCTGCATGTTGGGAAGACACATTGTGGGTTTCACTTTAATTAGTCTTCCAGGACGTTTAGACATAATAAACTGATTCCCATGGCAAAATGGGAAGAACTGGGGGAAGGCAAGAACAGTCTTCAAAGGGTGACTGAAAGAACAGGAGTTGGAGGAGGTGTGGGTCCCAGGATGGTGGGAGGTAGGCTGGAGATGCAGCATCCAAAGCTGTGCCTTGGATGAGCCCTAGCAATCTGCTATTTAAATTTGCAATTAAATTTGCAGTGGGACTGCAGCAGGGTGAAGAGCTCTCTGTTTGTGTCCTGCTCTAGCATGGAGTGCTCTCAGTAGCTCAGGGTGGCTATCAGCATCTATCAGGTAGTTGTGGCTCTAGAAAACACCTCTTTGGAGGTGTTTAAGATATCACTCAACTTTAAGACATCTCTCTGGTCTGTCTGCAGGTGGTGGTGATGGTGAATGATGTCCTTGCAAACTGTTCTGGCTCGTGTTCTTTCCAGTTCAGCCAGGAATTGACACCCATAGTCAGAGATGTGGAGTATTCATCAGGTAACAGGGCCTGGTGCCTGAACACAGTGGCCAAAATTCTGTGAAAAAGATTTGCCAGGTGCTGGTGATTTCATGTACACTTGTATCCTTTTGTAAATTTTTGATTTTATGGAAACTGCTCTTTTATGGGTCACTTCTGATCAGCTCCAGTTCCAGACATGCTGAGTGTACAAGTTTGTCCTGAGAAGGGCAGTGGAGCTGGGAAGGGGCACAGGTCTGAGGAGGAGCAGCTGGGGAGGCTCAGCCTGGAGAAAAGGAGGTTCAGGGTGATCTCACTCTCCACAGCTCCTTGATAGGAGGGTGCAGCCAGGTGGGGCTTGGTCTCTTCTTCCAGGGATGAAGAAATAGGATGATAGGAAATGGCCTTAATGTGCATCAGGAGAAGTTTGGAATAGTTATCAGGAAAAATTTCCTCATTGAATGGGTTGTCAGACTCTGGAACAGGCTGCTCAGGGCAGGGGTGGAGTCACCATCCCTGGAAGGGTTCAGAGGGCTTGTGGATGTGGCCTTTGGAGACACAGCTTAGTGGTGAACACAGAGGTGATCTCAGAGGTCTTGTCCCACCTTAACTACTCTGTGATTTTGTGGTAGAGGCATAAAGGGGAGAGAAATAATGGCAGGTTTGATGCCTAAAGCAAAAACAGCTCTTGGCTCAAGTTATTTTTAATAAAAATTTAAGGAAATATGTAACAGGTGGACAGGGATGGGCAGGAATTGCTGGTTTGTGGAAGAGTGAGATATGACCAGTGGTGGAGTTTTCAGGATGTCCTGTTGAAGCTGTTAGAAACTTTTAACTGTTGGCTGAATTTAAATTCTGGACATTGCTAGCCCAAAATTCATGAGTCCCTTTGATTATATTCCTTCAGGTGAGGGGTCCCAGGCCACAGTGGTTCTCAGGGGAGCTGGCTTTGGTGGGGAGCAGCTGTCCCTGCAGGTGGAGGTGGGCAGGAGGAGCTGCCCCATCACAACTGTGGATGAAACCCAAGTGGTTTGCCAGGTGCCAAGGCTGCCCGTCGGGATCTACCCGGTGACACTGCTGGTGCCACCTCATGGCTTTGCTCTTGGTGGCACCACAGGACAAGGGATCTTCCTCACAGTCCAGCCAACACTGGGAGCTGTTGAACCTCCTTCGACTTCAGAGATTGGTAGGTGTGAAGCCCCCAAGGCAGCTGCTTCCTGCTTCTTCCTTGGCACGGCATGTTTTGGTTCTGTACTGTCTCCGCCAAAATTTTCACCAGATGAAGAAGAAAATGTATGGCTGGACACACTGTGTGTGCCCCAAAGCACAGTCAAAAATGACCTAAAGACTGACAGATTCCCTTTGGCTCTTTGTGCAGGCAACCAGTTTCCTGAGTAGTTTTGTTTGGGAATTATATTTTCAAGTGCATTCATTTCAGCAAATCATTAGTGCTCCACACTCATTCTCCCATATCCATTTGACACATAGCTTTGTAGTATTGGAATTAATCTGGCTAATTAAAGTGGGTATTAGGGAAAATTTCTTCATTGGAATGGTTGCCAACTGCTGGAACAGGTTGCCCAGGGCACTGGTGGAGTCACCATCCCTAGAGGGATTTGAAAGGTGTGTAGATCTTGGGGACATGGGTTAGTGGTGGGCTTGGCAGTCCTGGGTTACTGGCTGGACTTAATGATTTTAGAGGGTTTTTTCAAACTAAATGATCCTATGATTCTGTGGCTGTGGAATGGCTGAACTCTGGTTAATCCCAGCCCCACTGAAAGAAATTCATGTTCTGAGGAATAATTGAAAACTCACTTGTGTTTAGGTACAGAGCTAAGAAACTTAGACAAGTTAAAGCTAAACTGAATCTCCTTCCCTTCCCATCATACCTCCTCTCCTTGAAATAGAAGAGGAAATAAAGAGTGATAAATTCCATACCTGAAGACAAGAGCTGGAAAGTTTTTGGTTTTTTTTAAGAGGAAAGAGTCATCTCAACCCAATGAGAAATGTGGCGAACACTCTTGATATAGCTGGGCTGGGCAGTGAAGGACAGTCTCAGATTATCCTTTGTTTTCAAGCAGCAAGGAATGCAGCAGAAACAGCATGAACCAGGTCTGCTCTGACAGTAAAGTTACCCAGTCATTTCTCTGTAAATCTCAATTTATTTTTGGGATCATGGTGACAATCTCCACTGAGAGCAGCACTGGCCTCAGTGCAGCTCAGACATGGCTTGGAGATCTGACTGGGCCATGCTTGGCCACTTTGGAGCAGCCAGAGAAAAGGACTGCTGGTCTGTAAAACCATTCATGGACAAGCATGGGATGGACTTGGGACAACACAGGGCTCCTAAGCTAGAAGTTATGGCCACCTTTCACTGTGCTGTTGGATTGGGGATTTTTTGTTTGTTTTTTTCTGTTTTTTGGGGGGGAGGAAGGGGTGGTTTGTATTTTTTTTTTCTTTTGAGTTGTTCTTTTTTCTTTTTTTTTTTTTTGGGTTGCATGAAAAGAAAACTATTCTAACTCTTTTACTATCATTTTTTTCCCCTAACGAGAGGGTCATGACACACTAAGTTTAAGAATCACTTTTAATTCATAGAAAATCCAAACAACTCCAACCACCTCTAAAACAACCCAGCTATGGCAAATTTTAGTGCTTGGGCTTTGCTTCTCCTTTTCTTTGCTGGCAAATCCACTCCTCCCAATTACAGTGATCTGTCACTCATTAAAAAGAAAGCAAGAATAATGCTATCTTACATTACATGTGCCTGGAATGCTTATAATTGGAAAGAATTACAGCTTCCATCTGTGTTTTTAATTTCTCCCATTTCAAATACTTCTCTTCAATCTCATTGTAAAGTGCACACAGGCAGTATTTCACTGCATATAGATACAATGTAGATATCAAAACTTAACAGCATCAGTCTTTACACAACACTAGTGGATTCTGAACTCTAAATCTGAAGCTCCTTATCTGACAGCCCTTGCATTTGCAAGTGGCTCCAGTTTTTACTTCTTGTTCTTTCTGACTCTGCAAATTTAATGTTACAGGTCAGGAAGGCAACAAAGCACCTTGTATTTTGCTGCTTCAGCTCCCTCCTGTCAAAATATCCCTGGTCACAGTGGTGCCATGCTGGGAGATCCCCATGACCTAACTCTAGAAGCATGGAATGCCTTTCTAAAGATACTCCCACGTTCCAGTGAATAGCAGGAGCTTGCTGTTAATGTATCTGATTGCTCTCGTTGGCCTGGATTTGCTGCCAGCCATAGGAAATCAAGACTAAGCTTCTATAATTCTCTGGTGGTTTAAAGAATTAGCAGGAATAGGTAATTTCAGAAAAGTGTGCAAGGGAATTTTTCATTAATATATAATTACTTTAACTTTACTTTGCTTACATCACATGTGAAAAGAGGGATAAAAGCTCAGTAGGTTTACGATATAGCCATGCTAATAAATACAAATAAACACTGCACTAATTAGTGCCTGTCTGAGCAGTCTGTTCAGCCATAATCCTAAAACTCTGCAGTGTTGAGAACAAGAGAAAAAGGTCTAAGTTTCAAGCAACATTTCCTTTTTTTTTTTTAAAGTTTCTCTGAATCGCATCAAAGCACAAACTCCAGCTTAGAATTGCCATTAATGCCCACTCCTGTTCTCTTTCCTGTTTCTCTTTGAAACATGCCTGAATCCTCTAATCACTTGGAAAAGCAAAGGGGCACCTTGGCTCTTTGGAAGTGGATGCTGAAGAAAGATCAAGCACAAGCCTGACTTGAGTCGGGCGTGATCCCGCCCGGGATTGGAGCGGCTTAGTCTGGCACGGAGGAGAGCTGAGCTTGCTCGGTGCTCCACGGAACAAATCCCTCCGTGACTTCCCTCACAAATCCAAGTCTCCAGCCCTGCCAAGTCCCTTTTCTATCCCAAGTTTCCTAGACACATGCTACAGGCTTTTCTGACAGCAGGGAGCTTGGCAGCTGTTTGAACTGTGCGAGCACCTGCTGCGTTAAGCTCATTTTCCATTCTTAGTGCTTCTTCCTTCCTTTCTTATTTCGTTCTTGGGCTGGGGATCTGGCTAAGGGGGAGATCACAGGCCAGGGCTTGCTGGTTTAAATAAGTATGTCATTAAAAAATAAACCAAGAAAAAAACCCAGTCATCCTGCATTGTGGAGTAGAATTCAAATCAGATTCTAGTGAGGCAAGAAGAATCTCTGGTGCAAAAGAGGGAGCCAGGCACAGCAAGGTGGAACAGATCATCATCAGCTCAGCTGAGAGACTTTTGTAGTCATCTATAAACAAAGAATTCTTTGTATATTAAAATACCCTACATATTGAATATCATGGAATAATTGTTTGTTTTAGGAGGACTCAGAGTGACTCTCAGGGGGACCAATCTGGAAGGGGTAAATGCGGTGTTGTTTGGATCCCAGCCTTGCCCAATTTTGGAGGAGGGCAGAAATTCAACAAGAATTCAATGTAAAGTTCCTTCTCGGGTAAGAAACCACACTCTGGGGAGCAGTCAGAAGCCAGTGTGACTTCCTGTGTTTTCCTGGCCTGAGCTGCACTAGGAAAGGGCAAAGAGTAGCCCCTCAGCCAAGTCTTGTCTGTGGGTCAGTTTACTGTGGACTCTACAGATTAGACCAGCTTAGGCAAAAATGGATTAATAGGAGATTTATGAAAACCAGTGAAAAAAGCAAGTTCCTCAATTTAGTAAGAGGAGCTTTAACTTTGCAAATTAAAAACTGCATAGTTAGTCTGGAATTTTATTTACTAGTTTAATGTACTTGTATGGATAAAGCAAATCTAAATCTGCACAGTCTGGGATTGTTTTAAGGTTTCAAAATCTCCATAGATGCTCTTTAAAGTCAACATAACTGTAAATATTTAAGTAGAGTATGTTGTATGTGAAAGTTTCATCAGTGCCACATGCCTGACTTTTGTATGGGAGAATCAGGAACATAGGAAATAACTTTTTTTGTTTTTAATTGTTTTTAATTGTTGTTTTTAATTGTTTTCTTTCCCTCCCTAGGGGTCTGAGGATGCTTCTGTCCACGTGACACTGATTTTTGGGTACGAGTCAACAACAGTAACCAACTTGTTCCAGTATGATCCTTCCTTAAACCCTGCACTTGTATCCCTGAGCAGGAACAGAAGTGGCATAGCAGGTGAAAATGCTGATGTGTATTGGGCATCTTCTGGAGAAGGGTTGTTAGTGCTGTTGGTGGTGGGGCAGAGGGAATTTATAAATCTATAAGGTTTGATCTAACAGTTTGATCTAACCTTGTTTGTTCCCTTTTAAATTTTAGTTCCTGTATTTCCTGCTAGTCCTGGTCCGTTGTGGTTGGTTTTTTATTGGTTTTTACTAGCATATATGAGGTAATGAGTTGCTTGCCCTATGGTATGGATGATGTCCACAGGATGTCAGGTTCAGTGTAGTCCTGCTTTTGTGTCAGGCTTCTCTAACTCTGCTCTGAACTGATCCCATCCATTCA
The DNA here is from genome assembly GCF_963513975.1 of Fringilla coelebs. Taxonomy (NCBI): domain Eukaryota; kingdom Metazoa; phylum Chordata; class Aves; order Passeriformes; family Fringillidae; genus Fringilla; species Fringilla coelebs. The sequence continues at coordinate 4,409,823 of NC_140030.1, forward strand.
TGCAGTGATGGGGACCAATGGAATGGCATGAAGCTGTGTCAGGAAAGGTTTAGGCTGGGTATGAGGAAATGGTTTTTCACCCAGAGGGTGGCTGGGCACTAAACTAATCTACCCAGGGAATGGTCACAGCCCCAAGGCTGCCAGAGCTCAACTAATGTTTGTACAACTCTCAGGTACGGGGTGGGATTCTCAGGACTGTCTTGTACAGGGTTGGGAACTGGACTTTGATGATCCTTGTGGGCCCCTTCCAACTCAGGATATTCCATGATTCTGTATTTCTTAGTAACAGTCATCCAGTAACATGATTCTGTATTTCTTAGTAACATTCAATCCATTCTTAGTAAGATTCATCCATGACAGGAGAAATGAGCTCTGGAGAGTTTCCTTCAGGATCCCCAGGAGGTGACCATGAAGAGCATCATGTGTATTTTGGGTTACTGAAAGCAGGGGATAGGCAACATTTTTTATCTTAGTTCCCATTTCCAAGCCTGTTCCTTCCTTTTTGACCTTCTGATGAGTTACTTTAGAATAGGAACATAAACCTCACAGAATTCATGGGGAAAAAATCCTAATTAGATCTCACTGTTTGCCATTCCTGTCTTCTGAAAGTTTCTATTTGGAGTTGTTTGGGTTTTTTTGTTTTTTTGGGGCTTTTTTCCCCGCATTTCCCTCATTTCCCCCCGCCAGGATTTTGGCTGTGTGTAGAGAAAAGAAAGCATAAATAGTGAATGATGTCCACTAATAAACAATCCTTTTAGGAAAGTTTAGCACATTTCTGCGTGGCAAACTGACAACAGTTATTTGGTATCTGAGGCAGTGGGGAAGGAGATGGGAGGAAGACAGAAATATTCCTGTTTTCTTACCTATCCCATTCCTCCAAGAATATAATAATCTGACTTTTTTCTCTACTTTTGCAACCTCTCCAGTGAACATCTTAAAGCTACTCTCAGCTCCCAGATTCCATTGGACTTGTTGGTGACTGCCAGTGCCAAAATTCGTTGTGCACTCCCAGCATTTCTGTTCATTTTTCCCCAAATGCCCTTGTCATTTTCTATTACTCCAGAATGCATAAATAAGAGAAAACGTCCTTTATCATCTGAATATTATTCAGATACCACAGCACCAAGGGGAGGTTTTTGTAGCCGGGGGCAGCTCAGGTGCAAAGAATTCCTTAATGTTACAGTGTCTCATGAGCTGTGGTGGGGCTGAGTTCAATCTGCTATTCAGAACCTCCACGGCTTCCTCTTTTAATATAATTTTCCTTCTATATAATAAAAAGAATAAATAAATTACACTGATGCCTTCCAGGCATCTGGGATTAAGCTGACAATTGACCAAGAGTCCAAAGAGTTCATGTTATTAACATATTCAACTTCTCAGGCTTTCAAACTTTATTTGAATCTTTGTGAATGCAGAATTGAAACGTACCAGCTCCAAGACCTGCTTAGAGGAGCAAGTAGTTGAAGGAATCTTTGTCCAAGTTCTTCTGCTCCTTCCTCCCTCCTTCATCCTTTCAGGGAGACAGGAGGATGAGATTCACCTCCTAAACACATCCCTGTACTTGGATGTTTTGCATGGTCATTGAAGATAGATAGATGGTTCTGTGTTGGGATTTGCCACAGCTCTTTGTGTGTCTTGCAACAGAAAGAATCATGGCATAAAGTCTCCTCTCTTCACTGACCACAGATAGAGCTATCAGTGAAAATGCCTTTATTTGGACTGATGGATACCACCTTATTTTTTTAAGCTATTTCAGAAGAAATTAGGTTATGAAAATCTCCTTGGCTTTTTCCTTTCCTGTTAGTGCACTGTGCACTAATAAAGAAAAATATCCTCTATCATTTGACACAGTTTGACACACAGCAGCTTAAATAGGAGAGAGAGCCATGATTACTGAAAATAAGGTGCTTTGGAGCAGAGCTGGTTTTCCCTGGAACTGAGTTAATTTTTTTCATGTAGGGCTGTGTTTTGGGTTCGTGCTGAAAATGGTGTGAGTAACACAGGGATGTGTTTTGTTATTGCTGAGCAGGGCTTACACAGAGTCAGGGATTTTTCTGTTCCTCACCCCACCAGTGAATGGGCTGGGGGTGGACATGGATTTGGGAGGGGACACAGCTAGGACAGCTGATCCCAACAGACCCAAGGGATTATCCAGACCATGTTGCTCATGTTCATTTTATAAAGCTAAAGGAGGAAGAGGGAGACAGAGTGATGGTGTTTTGTCTTCCCAATTCACCATTCCCTGTGATGGAGCCCTGCTGGGATGGCTGAGTACCTGCCTGCCCACAGGAAGCAGAGAATGAAGTCCTCGTTTTGCTTTGCACCCATAACTTTAGTTCTACCCATCAAACTGTTTTTATCTCCACCCACAAATTTTCTCCCTTTTATGCTTCCAATTCTCTTCCCCATCCCACTGCAGGGGAGGGAGTGAGCAGATGTGCGGGGCTGAGATGCCATCTGAGGTTAAACCATGACAAGCACATCTGACTTTAGGCACACAAGGAATTTTTTTTTTAACTGTGGAAAGTTCCTATTACTATTACATGACTCCATAATTCTGAAAAACAGGCTCTAGATAATTTATCAGGGATTAGGAAAAAAAAAATCCCAGAACCCCTCAGCTGCAGAGCTTTAAAAATCCCTGTATTTGGTTTTTATCTGGTTCAGATATTTATAGGAGAGATATTTATGGTAGGGGGACATGAACCCTGTCCTGAGTGCTGCTGAGAGTGGCTGTTGGTGGTCATAACCAAGGTGCCTGTGCTGATGTCTCAAGACAGCCCTGATAGCTGGTGACCTTATGCAGAAGAGACAGAGTAGGATAGAGAACCACTGCAGGGTTTGGCTGATGGGCATGACTGGACCTACTCAGGCATGATGGGACTCTGCTCTTCCTCAGGCAATGGCCACATGTGCTAAAATAACCATTGCCAGAAACACTGAAAAGGTTCCCTTCCTTTCTCTGCAGGAGGTGAGGAGCTTCACATTGGAATATCCCAGTTTGCCAGCTACCAGGGCTCAGATGTCAAGGTCCAAATTGGGGACTCATGGCCACAGATCCAGGCACAGACAGAGCGTGGGGTTAATGTGACACTCCCAGCCCTGCCTGCAGGGTGGTACAATATTTCTGTGCTCATCAATGGCATTGCTGTCACTTCAAACAGGTGTGTATCTTGCTCAGAAGCTTCATTCTCCATCTTGTTTGGTGTTTTAGAGTTAATCTGAAAAGGAAGATTTGAATTTTTCACTAATTCTGTACCTAAAGGTGAATTCTGCAGTGTGGTGTGAAATGATGAATAATTATCAAGGCATTTATTTATCAGTGGAGGCCGAGTCAGCAAACTGCTAATGCTAGTCAATTAACTTCCCTTGGATCAGTAGGAGGCAGGAGAGAAACATTTTAGGGAAAAACAGTTGATTTGATGAAAAATGCATATTCAGGCAATCAAAGGTATTCGCAGATTCAGGTCAAATGCAGATAAATCCTGCTGTAGGAAAACAGCAGAAGAAAAGAAACACTTTTCATCAGAAAAACAAAAGCTAGTTTGAACAATACAAAAATGCTTTGTTTGGAGAATTTTTTAAATGATGATATTTCCATTTCCTAAGGTGACACTTCAAGTTCATGCCTAGATAAATGTAATATAAATGAATTAAAATGTGGGGGAAAGCTGACCTGAAATTGGGATATAGGAATGTATTCAAAAGCAACACAGTTTTGTTCCTCAGCCATGGCAGCTGCCAGGAGTGATCCTGAAATGACAATACTGGGGAGAAATGAGGTGTTTCTATTGCTCACAAACCAATTTAAACTGCTTGTAATGTTAATGAAACTCAGAAGGAGAAAAATTGTGGTTGGTGGGATGGCACAGAGGGATTCATCCCACCTGGTACTGGAGTTTGTAAGCAGCACCATCACTTCATCTCCAGGGATAGACTGGAGGGAGATGGGTCATCCTGGGAGAGGGCTCTGAGCTCTGGTGGGCTGGATTGCAGAATTGGGAAGATCCCTTCTCTAAAATGTCTTTTTAGGGAAGGGGATCTTTTAGAAAGCAGGGTGATGAAGTAAAATAAATGTAGATGGGACAGAAACAGAGCTATAACTTCATCTGGGTGGGCTTCAGGATCTTATGTCTGGACTTCCTCTTGTTCAATTTACTGCGCTCTCCGGTGGGAGGGTGTGAGGAGGGAGGGCAGCTGTGATGCCTTTTCAATGCATTTCTGTTGGGCATAGCTACAGTGGGGTCTGCTTGCCAAAAAAAATCCTTATTCTTGCTTCCTTTGATGGGAAATTCAGTTGGACTAAATTTGGCCCACAAGCTGGCAATTGATAACAGAGTGTCTGTGATAGATTTAGCTCAAATGTGTCCCTGCCCAGGGATGGGGAGGGTTGGAATGAGATGATCTTTAAGGTCCCTTCCAATCCAAACCATTCTGTGATTCTAAACCACATGGAAAGATTTGGGGTGTTGGGTGGTCTTGTCACTGTGACATCAAACAAAGGGGATGTGCCAGGTGGGTGCTTGGCTTTCCGGGAGTTGTAAGGAAGAAAAGCCCTGGAACAGGAAGGAAAAATAAAAGAATATCCCTAACTGCCCCAAATCCTTTCTGTGTTGGTTGTGTTTTGCAGGGTTGAGATGTTAATCCAGTACCTCTCCGAGATCTTCAGCATCCAGCCATGTTGTGGCTCCATTCTGGGTAAATAGCATTGCTACATCTGCAGCCACTTATGGGGGTTAAAGGGATCAAGGGCACAGTTTTCCTGCAGGAATGGAAAGTGCATCCCATTTCACATCCGTTTGAATGAGGGGGGTTTGGATCTGTGACCCTTTATTATGCAGGCATCGACTGGCAGACAGCAGCTGTGTGGGATTGTAGTGAGCATCCCTCCATCTGGTTGGCTGGCTCAGGGCTCCCTGTGCTTTGAATTTGATTTCCTCAAGTGTTTGCTCATGTATCCTTGCATGTTCCCATTGGGAAAACATAGCACACCCACACCTGGTTCATCTGTGCTGTTACTTTCAGTCATTTTGCCCCCATCTTTCAAGGTTTTCCATGTGAAAGTTAGGTGGAAAGCAGAGTACAATTGTGGTTTGAAGCAAACAATAATTTGAAGTGATCCCAAAAGGGATGTTCATTTTTGCTATGTTGAAAAGACAAAATAAAAAAAAAAAAAACCTTTTTCAATGTTAATTTTAATCAAAAGGGAAATATTTATTAATCCTGTTCTAAGCTTTTAGACATTGGAAATAATTTAAGTGTGTTTCTGAGCAGAACATCGCTGAATTAAAAAGAAAAGTTTTACTTTAAATCTTCAAAAGCAGATTTGGGGTGGCTGATTTATTTTGTCATTTGGCTGGTGGTGGAAGAGAGTTGAATCCCTGTAGTGAATTTTACATGAGTCCTTAGAAATGCTTTTATAGGAGACAGAGAAATTCTTGTGTTACAACCTCAGGTCCTCCACAGATTGCTCTCCCAGGCTCACAACACATTTAAAGACACAAAAATTCAGAGGCTTCGTGGTACGTGATTAGTTCAATAGTTTGTGAAGTGCTCAAGCCTTGAAAGATGAGAGAGGGCATAGAGCTTGGAGAGCAAATCCTATCAGTTTTGAAGATTAAGCCATACTACAAAAAAATAATAAAAGCTTTACCTTTTTTATATTTCAGGGTAAATTGAAAATTAAATAACAACTGATTAACTCTTTGGTTGTGGTTTTATGAATGGCTTAAGCTGAATTAAAATCTCTTTGCTGCAAAAAGCACCGGTCCCTTCCCCCCTACCTGTAATCTTTTGTTGTCTCTAACACTTGTGTGTACATCTGGGTTAAGGATTTGGGCTCACATAAAAAGAAACCTCATCATAAACCAACTTATTTTTTCAGCTAGATCATGGGAAAAGGAAGAGAAAGGGCTTAATGGAGAAAGAGGTTGAAACAAGGCAGGACACTGGGAGTTCCAGTGCTACAAACAAAAGGAGCATGAACAGAGCCTTTGGGTGGGCTCCTCCCTGTGAGGGTGGTGCAGCCCTGGCACAGGGGACCCAGAGAAGCTGTGGCTGCCCCGTCCCTGGAAGTGTTCAGGGCCAGGTTAAATGGAGTTTGGAGCAACCTGGGATAATGGGAGGGGTCCCTGCCCATGGCAGGGGGTTGGAAGAAGGTGGTCTTTAAGGCCTCTTACAACCCAAACCATTCTGTGGTTCTATGAAATCTGACACTGCCTGAGTTTGAAAATATTCACAGTTGCATTCTTCTTCACTGTGAGCATCAGGAACAAACTACCTCCCCACCCACCTGTAGGGACAGTCCCATCATATGAAGAGTTCAGCCTCTGTTTATTCTCAGGGGTCTTTCACAGCAGCTTTCTCCATTTCTGTGGTGGCTTTCTACAGTCATTTACTGCCACAAAGGTCCCTGGCTACTTGTTACCTTAGCCTCTTGTCCACGTAGGATTATCCTGATATATGGCTGCTATTGTCTCCTGCTGTCTTGTCCAAAAAAAAAGAGCATTTTATTTCTTCTTTCCTTCCTGTTATGCTTATCAGCTTTATCATAAAAGGTTTGTGTTGGAAGGGACCTTAAAGTTTATGGTTTGAGATGGTTCAGAGTAGTAATGAATTCCTCTTCTGCATATAATTCCCTTCCTTATTTTGCTTTGCTCCTAGGTGGAACACTGCTCACAATCTCTGGTGTAGGCTTTAGCCAAAATCCTGCCCTGGTTTCTGTGTCAATGGACAATCAAACCTGTACAGTTACTCACCTGGAAGAAGAGACAGTTTGGTGCCTGACCCCGCCAGCTGTTAATTTGTCTAATGAAAATTCACGTGACATCTCTGTCAGAGTAAATGTAGCCATCAGCAGTGGGTCATTTCAACAAGCTCTCTTTGCAAATAGGACCATCACCTTTAACTACCAAAGAGCTTTGACTCCCCTTGTTACTGCTGTAGAAACAGAAATCATAGATGGCAGCCTGCTCTTGAGCATTCAGGGAATAAACATCACTGGATCTGTGGCTAAGCTTGGACACACTGAATGTCAACTTGAGTTTCAACGGGGCAACCAGTCTGCAATGTCTTATCAGTGCTCATTGCCACTGAACAGCCTGGAACCTGGGACTTTCCCCATCCAGGTCATCCAGAGGCAGCTGGGATATGCTCAAGTGACAGCAAGGCAGCAGGCCCTCACAATAACTCCACAGATAACCTCCATATTCCCATCACAAGGATCAATCTGTGGTGGCATGTTGCTCACTATATCTGGTATTGCTTTGAAATCCAGGAGGAATTTGGTACAGGTCAGCCTGGAGAATAATTATTCCTGTGAGATCCAGAAGTCTGAGAATGACTCCATCAGCTGTGTTGTCCTTCCAGGGGCCCCTCCTTTGCACCCTCCGTGGCTGGCTGAGGCATCTCGGGCTCTCAGCGTCACTGTGGTTGTCAATGGGGTCCGCAGTGTGTGCCTTGGGGGCTGCACACTCCACCTTCAGGAGCACTGGACCCCCCTGGTACATCTGGTGACCTGGAAGACCAATGGGACATCCACCCACGTGACAATCAAAGGACAGAGGTTGGCATGGCAGGGTGACAGCCCCGTGGTACATGTGGATAACGGCACTACCTGCAAGGTGACTCTTTGGAATGAGACCATCATCAAGTGCCAGACAGCCTGCCTGGCCCCGGGGGAGCACAGCATTTCCATATCCAGCAGGAAAAGTGGCCGTGCTTGTTTCAGAGGGACATCCAGCCTTCTCACCATCCTGCCTTGGGTGTACCAGTTTTACCCACAGGATTTCAGCACCAATGGGGGAGGCTTGCTCAGCTTGGCTGGGTTGGCTCTGAAGGGAAAGAGGATGACTTCAGTCCTCATAGATCATCACCCTTGCCTCATTCTCAGCATCACCTGCGTGCTCATCCAGTGCACGGTACCTCCAGGGAAAGGCACACGGGCTCTGAGTCTGAAAGTAGATGGACACTCCTATTACCTTGGAACAATAAGTTACAGTGAGGAATTTACCCCAGCTTTCCTTTCACTTGTTTCCTCTGGTCTCCTTTTAAATTTGACAGTATCACAGGTCACAGAGATGGACATTATCCAGGTGTTTATTGGAGATTTTCCTTGCAGCAATATCACCATCAGCCGCTCCACATTGCAGTGCACAGCTCCTCTGCTCCCTGTGGGCGAGTACCCTGTGCTGGGCCTGGACATTCCCAGGGGATGGGCTTCCTCCAACCTGGTGTTCACTTCTCATCTGGCAGTGACAGCTGCACGTCACAACTGGGGTAAGTCATGGAGTGTTCCTGCAGTTCCTCCACAGGGTTTTGTGTGGGCTGAGTGGGCTTTTTGTCATGAAAGCAAAAATTATGAATTAAAAAAACTCCAAACTTAATTGTTGAGAGCCAGCTCTTAGGCTCTGTCTTAAATCCCATTTTCTGTTCTTTTCTAAGGTGGCCTGAATGGAGGACAAGTTCACCTGCATGGAACTGGGTTTTCCCCAGGGAAGACTTTGGTCACAGTCTGTGGTGCCAGCTGTGAACTCCTGGACAACATGACAGTGACTGAGCTGAGCTGCCTTGCCCCACGCCTACGAGGTCAGTTAAAACTCAGAAACTGTCATTGTGATAAAAATATCCCCTAAAATTTGACCCAAAATGGGGAGTCCTAGTGTAGCTCATCCCTGGGGAACAAAGTGCAGACCTGGAGAGAGAAAAGGAATTAACATAGCACTGACAAAGTTTGGACTTGGTGATCTTGGAGGTCTTTTCCAACCGCAATGACTCCGTGAATCTATGACTTGTGTTTTTTGAGCTCAGTCTGAGGTCAGATGGTGTCAGGGTGAGTGTCCGTGGCCACGGATGTTGGATTAGACCCATCATGTCTCTGTGGCCACACTTGCATGACATGAATATTTCCTCACAGCAGTTATTCCTTGGGAAAGCTCCCCATGTGAAACATGCATATGGCCTGCAGGGTTGGGTGCCCAAGCACCACTTAGCCATCATGACCATCTTAATGATTTAAGCTCCCTTAAATGCCTTTTCTTCTGAGGAAACAGTCTCAAGTTGCACCAGGAAAGTTTAGTTTAGATATTAGAAAAGTTTTTTCACATAAAGTGTTTTCAAGCTTTGGAAGACAATGCCCAAGGAAGTGGTGGAGTCATCATTCCTGAAAGTGTTAAAACAACATGTGGATGTGGCACTCGAGGACATGGTTTAGTGAACATAGTGTTGGTGAGATGATGGTTGGACACGATTATCTTAAAGGACTTTTCCAACTTTAACAATTCCTTGATTCTGTGGCCACACGCATTTTGTATTTTGGTTGCATGGTGGGATGGCCTCAGTGGGGTAAAGGTGTAGAAGGAAAAAAGTGGATGGCTGCAAGGGTGAACAAATGACAGACCATGGCCAGGTCATACCTTTGGGAAGCTGGAGATGAGGATTTGACTTCCTTTAGAGGAGAATGGGATCATCCATCATGACCGGAGCATCTTCCTTAACTGGAGAGAGACATGATGATCTCCATGTGTCTCTTTGAGAGAAATAACCCTACCTAAATTTTGGAACTAACTCTTCAAAATGAGCATTTCCTGGGACAAGATACCTTTCTTCCTTTTCCTACTGAAGGCTCAGAATTAGGCTTGTCAGATCTGCAAAAGGCAGAATTTAAGGCTTTTAAGTCTCAGCTCTGAATCATGTACCACGCTCCAAATTCAAAACATGGAGTATTCTCCTTGGTGCTTGACTCCTTGGTGGAGTCCCCATCCCTGGAGCTGTCCAAGGAAGGACTGGATGGGGGACTCAGTGCTCTGGACTGGGTGACAAGATGAGGAGCAATCAAAGCTTGGATTCTGCGATCTTGGAGATCTTTTCCAACATTAATGGTTCTGTGATTCAGGGATTCTAACACTCAGAAGCTTAACATTTCAGCCCCTTCATAGCTTTGAAGTTGGAGATCATCTGGAGACCTGCAGAAAAATTTGCTGTCCAGAAATGAGGCTGTCCAGACATCCAGTATCCAGGTGACCAGAAATTCATGGCCTCTTATTCTTTGTGGATGTGAAAGAAAGGTGGCAAGTTAGAGTGTCCATCAGGGTAAATTCACAGGGGTTTGTTCAAAGGTGTGTGGAATATCCATCCTCCAAAAATGAAGTTGAATAGTTTATTTGCCAAAACCCACCCCAGTGTGAAATTTAACATTCTTTTGAGCACAGGTTGGGACAAGAGGCCTCCAGGTGTTCTCTTCAGCCTCACTTATTCCCAAATTCTAAATTTACTCTTGCCATTTTGAATGGGTCCTTTCATAGAATCCCAGAAAGATTTTGCTGAAGGAACCCTAAAGGTCATCCAGCTCCAACCCCAGTGCCATGAGGAATACTAAAAAAGATGTAAAGGAGAAAGAAAAAGGGCTTAAAAACTGAACCACAAGCACTCAAAAAGAGACACCAAGAAGGCATAAAGAGCTCAGTTTTCTTTGTTTAAAACAAGGCCCATGCACAGTCCACAAAACTGCTTGTTATTTTAAAAAGAAAAAGACATGGTGCTGGAGTGCTGGAAAAAAAATAAAGCACAAAACCGGGCACCCTAGTTATTGTAGGGAGAATAGCATACTAAAATTTTATCACATTGGTCCAAACTGTGCTCAGAACTCCCTGAGTGGTTGGCAGAGGGATCCTGGGGAAAACTATCTTAAGGCAGGACCACGATGCTTGTTCCTGTCACTAGATGTCAGCAAGTGAATGCTGATCGCTGGTTGTGTGTCTGGAGAGGACAAGCAAGGGAAGCCTTGCCTCACCCTCTCTCTCCTGCCCCGGGTTTTGCAGCCTCGCCAGTTTCACCAGTCTGGTTGCAAAATATTTGTTAATTAAATATTTACAAACAAATACATATTTTTTTTTTATTTTCTTAAAAAAATAAAAATCCTTTTGCAGGCTGCTCAAGTCTCTGTTTGTCAGGCTTGTTGTGCTCCCCGAGACACTTGTGCACATCTACATCTGGCATGGGTGAATGTGTATACAGAGCAAGATGCTTTCCAAATACTCTTCCACCTAATGCTAAATATTTAAGGACTTTTTTTTTTTATATTTAAGGTTTTGACCCTGCCCCTCACCACGTTTAGGGTGGTCTAAGTGCAGTAACTCCAGTCTCACCTCATGGTTTGCATTGTGCTGTTCGCCTGGGGAATTTTGCCACTTGGTGCTGGCACATCCAGTGCTCAGACCTATCTTGCGCTGCCTCATCCACATGGGAGAGGTGGCAAAGAGACTCCAGGACTGTGAAGGAATGGGAAGGGGAGGTCTGTGGTGCTCAGTGTTGTGTCCCAGCTGGATATCTGTCTGACCTTTCCCTGCTCCGCTTGCTGAACTGGCTGATGTGAAGAGTTTAAGCTGCATTTCTTCTGTTACTGAGGGCTGTGAAGCAGAACCCCCTCTCCTCTGGCACTGTGGGATGTCAGGTGGCAATGGCTGCCCTGGCTCTCAGCGCTGGGTCATGTTGTGTCTGGCTTGCTTGAGATTAGAGATGTCCACGTGGGAATCCCCAACCGGTCCATGTGGCTCTCGCATGTGATCCAGCCCACAGGGCAAGGCTCTGCAGGTAGGAAATGTGACTTCTTTCCTTCTTTCCCTTTGAGCAGGAGGTTTTCTAAGAGATGAGGAATTGCCAGGCTCAGCAGGATCCATCCATAAGCCTTCCTCATGGGGCTTTCCTTAGGAGCTGGTGCTGAGCGGGGTCACAGCGAGGTTTTGGTTTGATCACTGGCAAGAGCTGGGAATGTTACTGAGATATGCTCAAGCCGGAGCACAAGGAATGGGGATGCAAGACCAGACTCTTTTATAAAAACTGTTGTCTCTTGCAAGGTGCAGAAAAATCAATTCAAAACAGAGCTAAAATTTGATTTTCAGCCTTAAAGCGTAAAAAAAAAATTAACAAAATAAATAAAATTAACAAAACCTCACTGCCTTCAAGGAAAAACAAAACCAAAAGAAAAATGCCTAAATCAACCCATGAGTCTTTAAAGGTAAAGATATATCTGGCTTGATCACCATGCCTGGAAGGGTTCAAAAGCCATATAGATGTGGCACATGGGGACATGATTCAGTGGTGGGTTTGGCAGTGCTAGGAAAATGTTTGGGCTCAATCTTAGAGGGCTTTTCCAACCAAAATTATTCTACGATCATGAAAGCTGTCCCCTTCTCTGGTTGTTGCTTCTTTGCCACTGCATGAGCAAAAATGCAGTTGTAGATTCTGGTCAGGTTAAATTTACAGAACACGTGGGTAGTGTTTGTGGGATCGAGCTGTGGTCCTATGAAAGATGAGAAAACTGGCAGGAAGCTTGAGACAGCTGAGAAAATAACTGGTTATTCCTCTAAGGTGATATTAGGGTAAATGCCTAAGTAAGTCAGTCCTTTAGATTTTATGTTTTACATTAAGGTGAAGGTAAGAAAGGCACCTTCAAAAGGAGATGAATTGATAAGAGGATGCATCAGGGTAAAGGCCGAGTCTGATTTTCCTGGTTGCATCAGCATGCTTGGGATAACAGGTCTGACTTTGGGGTTTTGATGTAACAGTTCTTGGGACCTCTGTTTAAGGGTTCTGGACCTGCCATTAACCAGACTGCACTGGTAAAAGTGGATGTTTATCCCCTTTTAGATTTAGATTAGAGGCTAGATATCAGACTGGTTTAAACGGATGTGTGGTTCAGTGGAGCTCTTTGAATGGGGCAAGAGGAGAGAGAGGAGTGAGTTGGGGTTCTAACAAGGAGATGCACTGAGCCAGGACAGTGAGGACTAGAGCCAGGGAAATTTGGGGATTTGTACGAGCAGATGCAGAGGATATGAAGAGGGTCTGTTGTGGTGTTGTGGCAATTGGGACCTCAGTATAAACCTGGGCCTCTGATGTTTATTGTGGAGATCAAACCAAAGGATCCAAATGGTCCCTTCTACCTTTCAAATCCAGAAATGAAGCTAAGAGGGGGAAATAAAGCATATTAATTACATGGCAGGAATGTTCTGACAGTGAGATCTATCAGGCAGTGGAATAGATGCTTGGAAGCCGCCTCTTGGGACTTCTGAAACCTGTCTCTGTGAAATGAATGTCTCACAGGGAGCAATTCTTCACAGGCAAAGGTTGGACTCGATGACCTTAACAGGTCTCTATCTCCTCTCCTTTTTATTGATTTTTTTTTTTAATTCTTTGTCCTCCTTGCTAAGCCCATGTTGCTGCTCCACAGTCCATTTTGTGAGGGGTGGATGACCAGGGATGTGAGTTTTGGCTCTGGGAATCCTTGGGCAGTTCTTCAATCAATCCCCAGCTGCCCTTGGAGCCTCCTGTAGGTTTGAGCCTCATCACATGTCCAGCAGTTGTTACTAAACAGTGACCCAGAACAAAGCCCTTGTGCTGAGCATCCCAGGATCCTGGATTAAGCCAGAGTATCCCTCAAAGCCAGGGCTGGGGGTAGTCAGTCCCTAAGCCATTACCACCACACAGAGATTTGGCTGCCGTAGTGTCTGATCTCAAAAGAGAAGCTGTAATGAGCTGAGAGCATTCATCCCAGCAATGGGATTGCAGGTTTGATCTTTATAGGGAGTATAAAGCCTAAAGCAGCTTCATTCTGGGGTTTGAACACTAACCAATTAGGCAGGGGGAAGAATTGTGTCCCAGAACAGGCAGAATATCCTTTTAGGATGTGCCAAAAGTGTGTTGAAATCTTCAGTTGATATTTTTTTACACTGTTTGGTAGGAGATAATGGCACCAACAACACCAAGGGCTATTTGTGTTTCATGGTTGGAGGAATGGCAAGAGAAAGGCCAAGACTTCCTCCTAAATTAATAAAGATATTAAAACCTCTGAGAGGAGGGAAATAGGAAGATCTTGGAGAGCCCCAAGGAAGGAATGGGAAAAGAACATCGCCTCTGATGGACAGGAGATGTAGGGCGGGAAGGTGAGATTTTCCCCTCCCTCCACCTGAGAGAGAGAAAGCAATTTCAAATTTGATTCTGGGGTGTACAGATGAAGTAGGGTTTGCTTAGATTTTGCTTCCTCTGATCTCTTTGAAATCCATTGTTGCCATATTCTAAAACTTAGGTTTTTAGCTTTGTTTACCTGGTTTGAGTTAAAAATCATTTCAGCCATTGTTAGGATACAAGGCCTCCTGTTCCTACAGGCATGATAACTTTGGGATGAGAGCACTGGAGCACAGCAGAAACTCCCAATTTCCACATTTTGGGGTTGTTTCAAAAGTGCCAGACTGTTCATGTGCTGAGCTCTCAGGGCTGTGCAGGAAACACCTTCTGGTGACCAACATGAGCCAGGCAAGTTCTTTGACAGCAGCAAAATGTCGAGGAAAACAGTCCTGACATTCTGTGAGTAATTTCAACATTCATCCCAAAATAGAGTTCAAGTGGTTTTCCACATAGGAAAACTCTGCCATGTTCCTTTCAAGACCACAAAGCCTTCCTGTAATGAATTGGTTCTACTCCAGGTGGTTGCAAATGCAAGATCTTTGCAGAATTTAATCCTCTTGGATGCTATTTATTTGTCAAAACACAGATATTTAGTGCTGCTTAAGATGCCCTTGGAACATCAGGAAAGATGTATGACTTTTGTTGTAGTCATAGAATACCTGAAGTAGCACTAGATAGAATTTTTTGCCAAAAAAGCAAAATCTTGCCATCATTCTTTTAGGCTTCTCTGCCTATTACTTGTCTTAGATGTAGGTCTACAAGGCAGGGGTTGTGTTTGGCTCTGTTTGGATGCCAAGCAAGAAAATTGCCCCTGGATTTTGGGAAGGAAAGGGGTTAAGCATATTGCAAAATTTGCGAGCGTGCGGGTAACTTTATTTTCTTATTCTAAATCCAGAGAAGAAAAATGGAGAAGAATTGTAAACTCTCTAAAGTTCAGAGCAGATGAACTGATAGGTTTTAATATTTCAAAAAATACCTGAAACATTAAAGAGTTATAAACTCTTCAGAAATACTCCATATGAAATAGTAAGCTTCAGCAAAATGTGCTAAATATTTTAGTACAGGAAATAGAATACTTTCATATTTTTACAATTTCAACCCCCATTTTTTAGGATTTCTTAGGAGACAAGACATTCGTTATCAATGACACTTCCCCAGCAAACAAGGCACCTTTTGAGCAAATTGGAACTTACAAAAGCAAATAGGAAAAATCCCTTTTTTGGTAAATTCACATTGATTGGATTTCTGATGCTTAAGGAATACTCTTGGATGTTGCAGTGCAGTCTGTTATACTGTCCACAGACTTTTTCAGGAGTTCATTAGAACTATTTGGTTAGTTCACGATTAATGAATATTCTCTAAAAGTTGGAGCTTTGAGAGTAACAGATTTAATGTTTGTCATGGTTTAATGCTTAAAGGACTCCTGTCTAAAATTGCTAAACCCAAATATTTCAACTGAATCTGGACTTAAGTGACAGTTCATAATAATTTTTTTCTAGCATTTTTTGTCCACATTTAGAATAAGAAAATCTAATTTTTTCTCACAGGATCACACTGAATCACTTAGGTTGGGAGAAAAACTCTCCAAGATTGAGTCCAACCTGTGACTGATCCCCACCTTGTCACCCAGACCAGAGCACTGAGTGCCACATCCAGACCTTCCTTGGATACCTTCAGGGCTGATGACTTCACCACTTCCCAGGGCATTGGCAAGTGCTGAACATTCCAGTGCTGAACAACTCTTTCCATGAAAAAAATTCTTCCAGATGTTCACACTACTTGTTCTTTAAATAAACCTCAAAACAGCTGCTCCCATTACAAGTTTTACCTCATTCAGGGAGGCAGACTTGGACCACATCTCAAGTCATACTCAGCAATAAAGCAAGGAGGGAGATCCCAGTTCCCACCTGTTCCCCAGGAGCCCTCCAAACTGTGTCCAAGTTTCCTCAAAAACTCTTTCTGGGTTTCAAACTTGTGATATATATTAAGTTGTCTTAACATGTATCTCCTTGGTAAAAGTTTTGTGCCACATTCCTGAACTGTAAACCATGTTCTAGCTCTTCCAGAAGAAAAGTCCATGCTTGTATTTAATCCTTTATATCATCTCCTTCTGGATGGAGCACTTGGATCCCAAAGGCCATCCTGGTGCTCAGGACACAGAGGAGGTTACATTTGCTCACACAAAGCTGAAGGAGCTGGCATGGACACCTAATTCTGCTTGAAAAGGATGCAGCTAAAGAGAGGCTGTGTGCACATCAGGAGCCAAGGGACCATGGAATGGTTTGGTTTAGTTCCATGGGCAGGGACACCTGCAATGACACCTCTCAGTTGTTAAAATGTGCTCAACATCCATAGTGTTTAGGCTGCTTTGGGTTACTTTTCCCTCTCCTGTCTTGCAGCCTCTCTGGCCATTCTCTGTGGTCTGACACATTCTTCTGCCAGCTGCCAAGAGGACAGAGCCACCTTCATTGAGTGTGACATCCAAGTCCTGGTGGGCCCCTCCCAGCAGAGAGGATCTGTGTCCTACTTCTACATCTGTGGGGACACCCCACCCCAGGGACACTTTGCTGGACTCCTTGCCAGGTTAGTGCTGTGTCTCTCCATCAGCCCAGTGGGTCCATCCACAAATTACAGCCCCCCCCCATGGCTTTCCACCTTTTGCAGAGTTGTTCCAAATGATGGACTGAAGGAACAGATTCTCAGTTCTCACAATGATGGCAATAGAGCTGTTTAGCCTTGAGACCACTAGAGAGCTCTGCTGGGTAGTGGAATTCATTCCCTGTGCCTATCAAAGCATCTCCAGTCCCCCCTCCTTCCCTCCTGCTTTTTTAAAGTGTTTGAGAGACATCAGAAAATCCATCTCGTAAACAGCCTGCTTTGTTCCTTCTTAGGTTTTAATATTTATCTTCTGATCCAAAGCAACATCTGGTGGATGCCAATGGGAAGAAAGATTAGGCATTATGAAAAGCAGAAGTCTTCTTTTTTCTGTTTTTTTTTTCCTTTTTTTTTCCGTCTGTTTTTTTCGTCTTCCCCCCGCTCTGCCTTTCTCCAAGCACTTTCATGAGTAAAATGTCAAGGAGTAAATTCAGCAGGGTGTGCAAGAGTGCTTATGCCTTGCAAATCCAAGGCCAAGCTGTCCAGGGGTATAACTTGGAACTGTTGTCTTTGATGGAGCAGTGAGGATTTATTCCTGCTGAGCACGCATTTCTAGGGATACATGGGATGTCTGAGTTAAGGAATAAACAGGTGAATGATTAAAGATTTGGTTTGGAAGGGACCTCAAAGGTTATCTTGTTCCAACCCCATGGGCAGGGACACCTTCCACTATCCCAGGTTGCTCCAAACCCTGTCCAACCTGACCTTGGACACTTCCAGGGATCCAGAGGCAGCCACAGCTTCTCTGGGCACCCTGTGCCAGCGCCTCCCCACCCTCACATGGAAGAATTTCTACCTAATCTCTAATCTAAATCTCCCCTCCTTCAATTTGGAGCCACCCCTACTTGTCCTATCACTCCATGCCCTTCTGAAAAGTTCCTCTCCAGGCTTCTTGTAACTCCCCTTTAGATACTGGAACAAGTTGAAGAAAACTTTCCAGAAGGTATTTAGTAAATAGAGAATTAGAACAGCATTGTAATGCACTGTGCATGACTTGCTGTACGTGGTGAACAAACTTCTGGCTGCTGCATCTTGCCACAGTCCAGGTATTTCAGTGAAGTTGCAGAGATTTGATCCTCATCCTGACCTGGTCCTTGCATCACACCTGGTGTTGATTCACCAGAGGGAGCTCTGGATAACCTGAGTTGAGGGGAAAAATAAAAACCAACTGGCATTTACTGTACAAAGACAGCAATCTTTTAAACTTGATAAAAAAGATAAAAAGAGAAGTTTCCAACTAAAATTAATTAAAAAAAAACTTAACAAAGCTGTGACGCCTCTCTATGGGTCTGTCATTTCTTCTTCACCAGTTTTTTAAAATTGATCTAGATTTCATCAGGCCTGGACTTTTTCAGACAATTCCTCCCAGTTTTGAGAAAGTCAGTGTTAGGGAGAAAGAAATTATTTTCCTGCTGAGGAGATAGAGGGCAGAATTCTGCCCTGATCTGTACAACTGTCCAAAGCTACACCGTGCATTGGTAATATCTGTAACATCCCAGGAGATGGGGAGGACAGATTTTTTAAGAAGACAAAAGTAAGGAGACTTAGAAGGGGGGGAAAAAAAGTGAAATTGAACCAATTTAATCAGTTCTACTGCTCCCAGAATGACTTGTTTTAAATAAAGAAATTCCAGGAGCCTGGCCTTGTCTGGTTGAACTTTGTTTTGCTTTTCCTCACATCTGTGTGAGCCCAATCCAGAGAACCGACAAACCTGAGAGGGACAGGACAACCCCAGATGTGTTTCTTTTTTGCTTCTTTTTCCCTGGATATCAAAATTGTGCTCTGCTCTTCACTGATAAAAAAATGCATCCTCAATGATATACTCAATGATATAATAACAACAACAACAACAACAACAACAAAAACAACAGTAGCAACAACAACAACAACAATAATAATAATAATACTTTTTTTTTTCTTTCTCCTTTTCTTGGTTTGGGTTGCCACTGTGGAGAAAGTCACGAAGTCCTTTTACTGTTTGCTTATTGTTTTCAGTGTGGTTTTTAGTCCAGTTTAACTGTGAATGCTCCAGAGACAGGGTTTATTATTCCTCCTGGGAATCCTATCAGGGAGAGATTTATCAAATCAATCAACTTTTTTTATCCACTATTTTTCCATTTTTCCCACTTCTTCAATGTCTTTCTTATTGTCTTAACCTTTCACCCTATTGTGCTCATGCTTATCTTTTAGTTGAAAATTAAAACTTGGGTTGATTTTTTTTTTCTAGTGATATTATTTCTAAATTAAATGGAAGTTTATTTCTTGCTAAAGGGAAGCAGGGGCAAAGGTTGGTTGTTTTCAAAAAAGTTTCTTGAAATCTTAGAATGAATAGAAGGAAAAAGTTGAGAGGTCTGAATCATACAAATTAACTTATTTCAGAACTTCTGAAAACTCTTTTCCACATTTCAGTCCAGAAAAATATTTAATTTTAAAGTATTAATGGAATTTGCAGGAAAGTCTTAGAAAATTTAAATGTTTCCACCAGAAAAGAACTATTTTGAGGATTCCTGAAATAATACGTATTCATTGTTTTAATTAATAATAGTAAATAATAATAAAATATATATGAATTTTAGTTTGTGCAAATGCTCAAGGTTAAGACATTTGTCCCAGGATGGGGACGAAACCACTGAAGTAATTCCTGGCTTAAGTGCACATTGAATTTCTCCTGTTTTTCTTACTAATTTTATAGAATCACAGAATAGTTTGGGTTTGAAAGGACCTTAAATCTCATCTCATTCCACCCCTCGCCATGGGCAGGGACACCTTCCCCTATCCCAGGTTGCTCCAAATCCTGTCCAACCTGGCCTTGGACACTTCCAGGGTTGGGGCAACCACTTGGACAATGTTTTTCAGTGGTTTAAATAGGTATTTTCCTTATGTAGTTTGTACCACAGCCCATACTTTATCTGCTCATAATGGCAAAAGGATATTCCTTAAAAGAGTTGTAAGCTTTGCCATTAACAACCTGAATTCCATTTAATAATTTACTCTTTTTCATGCGTTTTCTTTAAACATTGCAATTCGTTAAGAGTGTTTCGGAATGTCCTTGCATGAGGACAGAAAGGAACTGGCTCTTACAAGAAAAGCATATTTACTTTTTGCAAAAAAAAATCCCAAAAAACCCATGAAAACCACTCAAAGGTCCTTGCATTGATTAAATGTTTGGGAAATTGTGTCCATGCCCTGCATGCAGCTGACCACCACCTCCTTCTGCCCTTAAAATTGTTGGTTATTTAAGAGATGTAGTTTTTTCTTGGATCTTTAAAAAGTACTTTGCAATCTTGAAAGACAGCTCAGTCCACTGAATTATTGTACAGGACAAGATCAATTCTCAAAGTGTTGCTATCAAAAGCCAGCACAGTTTCCCCAAGGCTGGCTTTTGATTATTGATACAGCAGAGGGAAAAGTTTATTTAAATATAAAAATAAAATTTGCTGTTAAAAGGGTTCAGCAACTTGCAAAGGCTTAAAGGCTTTTTTGTTGTTGTTGTTGTTGGTTTTTTTTTCTTGTTTTGTTTTTTTGTGTTTTTGTGGTTTCTAATGTGGCTGATTCCTTCACCACTTGAACTCTGAATAAAGGCACCAAAACAAACAGCCCCTAAATGCAGGTCAGAGCAGAGCTTTGTTTGCAGAGTGAGCTGCTGCATCCACCAGGGAAGTTTTCAATCTTCAGGGTCATCAAACCACTCTGATCATCACCCTTCCAACAAAGCTCTGAGTCCTGACTTTCCAGTTGGGTCAATTTTGGGAGAGATTTGGGCAAAGGAGGTGCTTCACCCCCTCTACTCCTCTCTCATGAGACCCCAGCTGGAACAGTGTGCAGCTTTGGGGTCCCCAGCACAGGAAGGATTTGGAAATGTTGGGGCGAGTCCAGAGGAAGCAGGATGATGATGATCAGAGGGATGGAGCAGCTCTGCTGGGAAAACTTGGATTGCTCAGCCTGGAGAAGAGGAGGCTGCGGGGAGAACTTCAAACACCATTCAATGCCTGAAGAGGCTCCATGAGATCTGGAGAGGGACTTTGGACAAGGGCATGGAGAGACAGGGGAATGGTTTCAAACTGACAGAAGGTAGATTTTTGAGAGTTGCTAGGAAGGAATTGTTCCCTGTGAGGCTGGTGAGGCTCTGGCACAGGGTGCCCAGAGAAGCTGTGGCTGCCCCTGGATCCCTGGGAGCGTCCAAGGCCAGGCTGAATGGGAGGTGGGAGGTGGAAGGTGTCCCTGCCTATGGCAGGGAGATAGAACTGGATGGTCTTTAAAGTCCTTCCAGTCCAAACCATTCTGGGGTTCTAATCCCAGAGACACTTTAACAAAACCCTTTTATATGGGATTTTCAGGAACTTGAGGGCCTCTTAAAATCCTGATCCTGCCTATCTGATCCTCTGCTTTGTTGAGTAAATCACTCTGTGAACTCTGCCCTTTCTTAGCTGTTCAGAAAAGCTGTGTAATTTCTGCATTGCTGGTTGTTGTGTTGGTGTTGCTGTAACTCCTCTCCTTTCTCCTCACCTTCCTACAACTTGCCTGTGTGAATCTGATGGTGGGGTGGGGAGGAGAGGAACAAGTAGCAATGACCAAGAGTCACAGAATTAGGTTGGAAAAGACCTCTGGGATCACCAAGTCCAACCATTAACCCTGCACCACACTTTGCTCACCACTAAACTATATGTTGAATCCTATAGCTCCCCACAATGAAACACTACCAAAATCAGCAGCTGTCAGCAGCAAAACCAAGAAAAAAATGTTTCTCTCCTACCACGTTTTCTGTTTCTTCTTCCCCCTGTGCAAGGGGAGGCTTTAGAGCAAATGTCTGCTGGTATAACTGGCACATATATCGAATCTCCTTAGCCTGGGCTGTTAAGTAAGTTTAATTAATTTACTAAGTTAATGTTCCAATGTTAGCAACAAAGCATCATTGCAATCAGCTGGGTAGCAGGAATTGGAACCCCTAAATGAGCTCATTTTTTCACAGTTGGAATTAGGGACCAGTTAGCCAGTTGTGTGGTTTTTCCAATTTCTCCCCTTGCCCTGGGGGAGCTGCAAGTTATTCATTCCCCATTGCTAAGTGTGAGTAAGATGGGGAGGGGGGAGACACAAACCAACCCTACTCCTTGTAGGAGTCCATCTTTGCTCCCAACACTGCTGATTCCCTCCCTGTTGTCTGCACTTATCTGCCTGCCTTGGTCCTAGACTGGCATTTGTTCCTGTTTGTGATGGTTTGGGGAAGGAGAAAAGCATCACTGAGAGATATTTACTGCATGTGTTTTCATCCTGAGTGTGTGCAGATAAAGGGGGGAAAAACAAATAAACAATAAAAGAATGGAAACAAAATTACCGAAATTTGCAAAGTTTGACAAATGGTGGCCAGGAGTTGCCACAAGCTAATGGCTTTCAATGATTAATAAGAGTAAAAATAATTGCATTTCATTAAGATTGATGACACCCCATTTAACCTCCCTTCTCGTTTCAGCCCTAAAGTGGAAAGAGATGAAGTTCTCATCTATAATAGCTCCTGTAACATTACCATGGAAACTGAGGCAGAGATGGAGTGTGAGGGAGCTAATCAGCCAATTACTGCCAAGATTACTGAGATATGGAAAAACTGGGGCCAGAACACTCAGGTATAATCAAATCTTTTTTACAGACTGATTCAAACAGCTTAAAATTAAATTTGTAATATTGTGTACATTTAAAGGGGGGCAAGAAAAAAAACAATTTAGGCTGAGCAGCAGCAATATATAATATTAAATGCTCTCCAACTTTGAATAGCAGTTCTAATGCAGCACAGCTGAATTAATGGTTAACTATGGCTAATCATGTATTTTATGAGACATAAATGAGCTTTACCTTATTTTCTGAGCAATCTATGTATTTTTTAACACTCTCCCTTTTTTTTTTTTTAATATAAATTCAATTTTCTTATAAAAGTGTTATTTTCTGTTGAGCAGAAATCTTAGCCATGAGGTACAGTTTCAGCTCTCTGGCAGAGACTTAGCATTCAGTGCAGCCTTGGTTATATTTGATTTTTGCTGCTTTTCAGTAGCTAAAGGAAAATGGGACAGTGTTCCCAGTGCTATCTGTGGGTATTGCAAGAAAAGTAGACATATGCTAAGAGTTCATGACAAAAAAGCTATAATCCTGAACCAGCATAAATTTTAAGACTTGATAGGTAAAAATGTCTTTGCTAACCTGAAATGTCCTGTTAGAGTCCTCACAGTTTTGCAGAGGGGGGGTTTAGCCACCTGAAAGAAGAAATTTAGAGGGGTTGGATATTTGTTGAACACCAATTATCCCTTCTTCATTCTCCTTTCCTAAAGGAGCAGCTCCTGAGATGTGGTGGAGACCTCCTGAATACAGGAACGTGTCAGTGGGGATAGTTACACACCTGACTTAGGAAAAAATCTATTCAATAAAATTTTCACACAGTCTTTTAGCACAGTTTAGGAAAATGAATTTAATTTGCTCAGCATCAACGCTAAAGCTACCACAGTGAGTTTAAACTCTATCTACAGAGAGATTTCCTGTATTTAAGGACTTTAAATTTACTTTGCAAGCCCAAAAAGTAGCTGCATTGTCCTGGCAGAGTAATTTTTGTGCATTTCTAGTGTTGAATTCTCTATATAGTTTTATAAATCTGATCTATTTTATATTTAGCAGTCTCTGAATACTTGCAAATCTACCTTACATGAATATTGCTATAGCAGTGGAGTGTCCTAAATTACAATTCCTTGCTTCTGTTAAGCCTGTCCTTGGTTTGTGAGGGAATGTCAGATGTAGAATGTTACCTATTAAGGTTCATTTGCTCATCAGCCTTGTTAGTTATGGTACCTAAAACATGTCCAGCTAAGGAGAAATACAACCCTCAAAAATTGTTGGTTGGTGACTGCAGGAGTGAAGGGAAGTGCCCAGGCAAGCATGAGATCAAATGGTAACTCCTCCTTACATTCCTATTTTCCTTCCCAAACGGGATAAGGGCATCTCTGGAGTCCCAGAGCCTGGGCTGCAGCACAGAGGGATATTCCCCTCTGCTGTCTGTGATCTGGGCTGTGTCACAGCTCCTGCAGCCCCAGCAATGGCAGGATGACAGCTTGTCTTGTGACTCAGGTGGGATGGGAGTGAGAAGAGGAAGAAGCTGTGAGGCTTGCTCCTGCTGTGGTTTTTCTGCTCAGAGTAGGGAAAACCAAGGAAGTCCTGAGTGTCCAGAATGTACAAATTCATTCAGAGCAGGATGAAAAGAGCAGCGCTTTAGATCTGGGATTTGCTGCTGCTTAATGAACCCAGTGGGCATTCAGAATCATTTTATCCCTCTTCCCAAAACTGGCTTGGGTGAGCAGAGGTGGATGGGTGGGGAGTTCAGATAAATGGCTTCAATTTTGGTCCCTTTCTGGCTGACAGCATCCCGTTAAGATTTACGACCTGGTGCAGCGCATGCATGCTTCACTGTGGAGGTTTAAATCATGTCATGTGAACTGGCCTTACCTTTCCAGTGGAAAAAATGGTCCCCAGGTTCAGCACTAAGCAGTGAAATGCATTAATAGCACCACGTGCCTTAGGATAATGGTGCTATTAGCAGGCAGCACAACTCTGTGTGCAAGTAATGGGGCTGCATCTCTTTATAATAACATCTGGCACTTCTCTTGCATGCTCATGCAAGGATCTCAAAGCATTCTGTAAAAAAGGGGCATGATCCTGTTCTCAGCAGAGCTACACTGCTCAGTGGTTTGTGTTCTGCTGCCAGCTGAAGGATGCCCAGGCAGGCCAAGAACCCAGCCCAGGTCTTGGGTGCTGCGGGAGGGTTTTTCAGAGGTGATTTGGTGATGATGGTGGAGCAGGATTAGCTCCAGGATGGCATTGGAAGTAAAAATGTAGAAAGGCTGACAGAGGCTTATGGGATGGAATGAATGGGCACTGGCAAGAAGAGAGAATAGCCTTGGGTGAGAGCAGAAAATAATAAATAAATAAAATGTAAAATATTGGTTTTGGGAACTTGAGCCTGAGAGGTAAAAATGGTGACATCACCAAACCTGCCAGAGTTCCAGCAACATTTGGACAACATTTTTGGGCACAGATTAGGGTTCTTAGGGCTGTTTTCTGCAGAGCCAGGAGCTGGCTTTGATGATCCTTGTGGGTTTCTTGAAACTCAGGATATCCTATGATATGCCCACTATTCTATCACACAGATTTTAGGGTATTTTTTCATCAGTTTTATTATTTAAACAACTTCATTTTCTGGTAGGTGCTGCAAAATCTATCACTCAATTTTTGTCCTTTCAACTCTGGTCTCTGAGCTGTTTCTTGCATGAATCATAGAATCCTAAATGTTGGAAAAAAACCTCCAGAAACATCAGGTGCATGGTCACAGCCAGGGATTGGCTCAGTTCTGAATCTAGAGGACTCCCAGAATTTCATGGGGATTCAAGGTGCTATGTGGAGATTTGTGATTTTCACGGCAGAGTTCATGAAATTTCAGTTCAACTTGGATTTTTCCTGATGTCTGGTCTGTGTCCCCCCACTCCCCCAGAGAATAATTTTTATGATTTTCATTAGAAACTGATTTAAGCTCTTGCCTCACTTTGTGTTTGAAGTATTTTGCCCTGGATGATTTAATTAGGTCACAAGAAATAAGCAGCAGGCCTCTGCCCCACTGTTGCATTCAGCATCATTAGTGTTTGTAACTTGCTCTGTTATTATCTAAGAAGAGTTGCACAATTATTTTTATTTCAGTATATAATGCAATTTAGCCTACTGAAAAGAGAGGGAGGGCAAAAAAAAACCCCAGCACTGATTGTATATCCCACAGGACTTAATTAGTTCACAGCTTCAAGAATGCACTGGATAATGGGAAGACATGAATTAAATAATAAAAGGGAAAAGAAAAGTTCTAATGCTCACTCAGTACCTGTCCACTTCCACCTTGGCTGCATAATGAGACGTCAGCTCAGGTGACACTGATGAGATGTGCAAAACACCCCAAAACCACAAGGAGAGGATGCTCGTGGGAGGGTTTGACCAGGCTGGGATGGCTCTGAACCCATTATGCTTAGTGAGCCTTCCCATTATTATTCCAGATCGCTGGACCAGACCTAATCATGATGCAAACATGCTGCTGGAGCAGCTCTTCCCTGCTCCCACTCCCCCTCCTCTGCTGGCCCACGTGGCTGATGGAATATTTGGCAGAGGGCCGATAGCACACATTCAGTCAGCCCTAGGGAGGCTGAACTAGTATCCCAGTGAATTCCCTGCCACCCAACCCTCAAGGGGTCCCTGTTGAGGGGTAGGGGGTTAATAAAAAATAACTTGCCAGGTAAAAATGCCATCCTGGATTATGGCTCCTCCTGGGTGTGCTGCGCTGCTTTGAGTTTGTTCTCAATAGATGTTGAGATTTAAGGGGTGGCTTGGAGTATTGAGGGTGTGTGAATTCTTAGCTTGGTGACTGATACAGGGATAACTGTTTTGTTCACTTCTCATGAAAGAAAAAAATATAAACCCCCACAATGGCCATGTCTGAGATATATACAGTCACCTCAAAAATCCTTTCTGTTCAGCTTCCACTTAATCAGGACTGGATCTTCAAATCCCTTGGATTCCTCTGTAGGTCTTAGAATCATTCCTTTCCTTCTTTTTTTCAGCCTTTCCCCCCTTACTTACCACCTCTCTTGATGCCAAAGTATTTGGAGGTGAGGGAAGCAATGGAATGGTTTCATTTCATTGAATGGTGGAGATATTTGGTGATTTACAAAGGTGGAAAAACCAAGGCAGCTTTCAGGGGGCATGGAAGGGTCTTTGGCAGCCCAGGGCACTCTGGGCATAAAGGACTGCTACTTTATTACTCACAGCAGGACTCATGAAAGGTCATGGATTGGTTTGGGTTGGAAGGGACATTAAAGTTCCTCTCATTCCAACCCCCTGCCATGGGCAGGGACAGCTCTTGGGCATGTTCTCCATCTGTGAGGGTTACAAGTGATGGGAAGTGACTCTTCTCTTTTACTCTCATTTTAGAGCTCATGTTGTGTGGATGTTTGATGGGTGCATTTTTGGGGGTGAAGGGCTCATACTTGGCAGTCCATGAGGAAAACCACCGCAGCAGGCTGAGGATAGTCAGGCTGGGCAGGGATCATAGAGTTCACAGATGGGTTTGGGTTGGAAAAGATCTCAAAAAGATCATCTAGTCCCAATCCTCCTGCCATGGGCAGAGACACCTCCCTCTAAACCAGGTTGTTCCAAGCCCCATCCAGCCCTGCCTTGAACACTGCCAGGAATGGGGAAGGAACAGAGCAGATTCCAGTTTGATATGGAATTTGTTTGGAAGGGGATAATAAAACAGCTGTTCTGTTTCATTCTCTTCTCCACTTGAAGAAGAACTATGGTGCAATAGATATTTAATTCCCATGTATCCATTTAGAGAGTACAAACTCAGAACACTTTATCTGGCCATGGGGATCACAACTTGCTGAGGTCTGGGAATAGTTTCATTGGATTTATTAGCAAGTAGCCTGATAGAACCTGACTTTATGTTGTCTTGGGCTGTGAGTAGAGCTCCCGGGTCCTTTGGCAGTGCAACCAGCCAAAAATAGCCATGTCATACAGGATGGGACATCAGAAGTAGGACTAGCTGAACCTCTTCTACAATATTTTGTGTGTTTTTTTCATAAATATGCACTTTTAACAAACCAGCAAGCCTACCCCTTGCATCTTCAAATTCCCTGTTTTCTTAACTTGATATCTTGGTCACAGTGTTATTTTCAGAAGGAGGTGAGGAGGGCAGTAAAACCCACCAGATCCTCACAGAAAAGGGGTGGAACAATCCATAAAAAAAACAAAAACAAAAACAAAAACAACTAATAAAAAAAAAGCCACAAAACCAGTCTTGGGGTGTGGAGGCTGCTGGAGCAGAGAGGTACCATCTGCAAGGTTGTTAAGTTGTAGAGAACCAAGATGGGCTCCCCAGTAACCACAGGCAATGTGAAGAGATAAATGGTTGACCCGAGCCCGTGTCAGGCAAGGATTGATGCCACTATCAGCCCCAGTGCCTTTGCAATGATTTTTTAAAAAATCTCTGATAGAGTGTGTTATCTAGTTACTGGCACGAGGGCAATGGCCTGGAGGCAGCAGGGAGGAGGGGGGAGGAAGAAGGAAAGGAGGAGAGGGAGAGAGGGAGAAAGGAAAAAAAAAAAGGTCATTCCAGGAGGACAATCTCTGTTGGACTAAATGAGAAAATAAGGGCCTTGCTCTGGAAGGGGATGGTAAATAAATAAATAAATAAAAGGAAAAAGGGGCTGCTAGGTGTGTAAGGAAAGGTTAAGTAAAATTGCTTATTTGTTTTCCTTTTTCTTTTTTTCTTTTTTTTTCTTTTTCTTTTTTTCTTTTTATTTCTTTCTTCATTTCTTTCTTTTTTTTTTTTCCCTCCCTTTTAATGGGTTCAGCCTTGGGCTGCAATGGGAAATTTAGGAGTTGTGCTTGTGGTGTGGTTTTATTTTTCCTTAACTTTTTGCTTCCTGATTTGAGTTTAACTGTTTCCTCTCCTGCTGTTAGATTAAAAATTAAAGGCTGAACTGTAACTTTCTCTTTTTCTCCCCCACATTGTGAAAAACCTCTTCTTTTTATTTTCAAGCCCACCATCTTTCTAATGTCTCTGAGGAGATTCCTTCCTGAATTGTAAGTGGCTTTCAGGGAACACTCTTCTCCCCTCCACTCATAGAGCTGCATTGGAAGCTGTCCCCAGGATATCCTGGGGTGTGGAATGCCATAACCCCCAGGATAGGATGCCAGTCCCTGTAATCCAAAGCACCTCAAAGCTTTTCCATATGCATTTAAACACACCTGTGTGAAATCAGAACTGAACACTGCATAGTTTAATGAGAGCTGTTTTCCTTTTCCCACTTCCATTTATCCCTGCTCCCAGCCTTTAAGAGATACAGATTTGGAGTGAAAAGCACCATTTTGGAAGTGCTGCTCCAAGGACCAAAAAGCAAATCTTTCCCTTCCTGTACAAAGGAAGGCTCCAATACAGGTCAGGAGGGTGTGTGGAAGCTCCCTGAGTGACTGTGGGCTTGTGTCCTCTCCTCTTGCTCCCAGGGGCTTGCACAGAGTACCACTTCTCTGTTTAATTATGACAGAACCTCTAATTGACTCCTTCAGCAATTCAGCTTTCTGGAGGGGAAAGATTGTCTGTGTTTGGAGCCATGGCTTTGGCTCTCTATCTGTGGGACTTGGTCTCACAGAATGATTTGGGTTGGAAAGGTCCTTAAAAGATGCAGATCCTTCCACCAGGCTGGGTGTCTCAAAGTCCTGTTCCACCTGGCTTTGTCTCCTTGTGGGAAGGCAGTGGGAATTCTGAGTGTCTGGACTGTGATGGGGCGTCCAGCCTTGGGCTCTGGGTGAAATTGGAGGAAGCCTCGTGCCTTCTCCAGCTGCTCATCTTGAATTTAATGGGAAAAGGGCTGAGCAACCTAGAAACACACCTAGCCCAGGCTTGTTCTGCATTGGAGTGTGGCTTAACATACCTGATGGTCTTGTGTCGTTGTTGAGACAGAGACAACACAAAGCAACACACTCCATTTTCAGAAGGCTGCAAACAGTTTTGGTTATAGATGGAAGCTTTTTATACATTCTTACAAAACTCATAAGTTTACGCTTTACTCACTGGCCACAAGAGACAAAGAAAGTGCTCATTGGAACAGGCAGCTACAGATTTCTCTTATTTATCCTTCTTTCTTTCTTGGTTTCCATGTCAACGACCTTGGTAAAAAATTCTTTCAGGGGTAAGCATGGATCCTCTTATCAAACTTCTCTCTGGCTCACAGAAGTCACTGGAAAACCTCTTCCACAGTCTTGTCCTTCGTGTGGTGTGATGTGGGATAAAGATGTGGCCTTTCAGCCCCTCGTGTCACTAACAGAGGACTCTGTCACCCTCTGACTGTGTCCTCTCCCCAGTCCCACCCAGAGCAGCACCGTGGGCTGGATGCTCCACATGGTCTTTTCTGTGTACCAGAGGCATTGGCAGACCTACAACTCCTTCCCAAACATTCCTGGGGTCTGGCTCAGCACCCAGCAAGGACTGGGCATGTGGGGGACCCTCTACTGAAATTTGGGAGATTTCAGTGGCATAGTCTTGGCCAGAGTGGGATCATTGAAGGGATTCTTGATGTGGTTGGGCCATGGATGTAGTTCTAAAGTTCTGAGTCTGGTGCCTGGCCAGTCCTCTGCCCACGAGGGCCCAGATCAGGTGTCCCACCCCATCCACAAGAAGGGAGAATAAGTCTTGGATAAAGTGTGTGGGAGGGGAACAGAGTTATGATTTATTTCTTTGGGAAAAAAAAAAATCAATCCTGAGGATAACAAAAGCCTGAACATTTGATCTTTTAGCAAACCACTGGTAGTGATGGAGACACAATCATCTTGCATTATGATTTCTTCTGTGCACAGAGTTTAGAGTGAGGAATAGAGAAAGTTTTTTTCCTGGTTTTAAAGTTTTTCCTGGTTTTGTTACTGTTGGTGCTATCACGACATTTAGCATAGACTAAAAATGTGAACTAGGTGTACAGCTAGAGGAAAAAGCAAATATAAAGTAGGGAGATTTCAGTTCAGAGAGCATTTATTAATAACTTAAAAAAAAATGCTGTAGCAGGAGGGAAAACCAGAGCTCTCTGCCATGATGAATCTACTCGAGGCTTCCCCCTGTCTCAAAGGAAAGGGTTAATTTGATGTGGCTGCCAGTAAAAGCAAGCTGTTTTCATGATGAGCCTGTAATAGCCGGGTGATAGACTGGCTTAACAACTGCTCGCTAAATGCTGGGTACCACCCCCTGATTGGCAGCTCCCTAAGTGGAAGCCCCTCGTGTCCAATCTGTCCTGAATTGCTGCAGTGCAAAGGACTTCATTAAGGGATTGTGAGGGGACCTCCTAAAAATCAGCAAATAATTACGCTGGGGAGGAGGGGAGGGGACCGAGAGCTCTGTGGTCCCCGTGAAGAAAAGCAGACTGCCAGGGCAGGGAAGCATCAGGTGAAGTGGGTGCTATAAACACTTATGCTGGGTCTTCTCAGTAAAGCTCAGTTTAGCCCTGTCTATGACTTAAACAAAATATTCCCGGTCAGCTCCCTGGGTGGTGGAGGGCTGGGAGCTGTTAGCTCATATTCAGTTAAATTTCAAATGTCAGAGCTTGTTAGTGGTGATTTTAGCCAAAGACAGTTTGTGAGGAGCTGGGTAAATTTGAACTTCCTCAAATAAAATTGAGGAAAGAGATTGCTGTTTTGCTTATTGATTTATTTTCCTGCTTTCACACATCTTCTCTGGGTCTGGGATTCTGATCAAGGGTCAGGCTCAGCTTCACCCACTTAGGGGTCACAGTACTCCCTCTTTCACACACACTTTCTTCCTCTTTCATTCCCAAATTCACCTTTATTTGCAGTTTTTCCTCCTTCCTTCATCTGTGTTTGCTGAGTAGAAGATGCAATTTTTGCTTTCAGTGTTGAAGGGAGCTTTTCCCTGAGCTCACCAGTAAACCCTGGAGGGCAGGCACAGGAAGGCAGCACAGATAATTCTGTGGTAAATTTAGGTTAGATATCTAGGAGAAATCCTTCCCTGTGAGGGTGAGGAGACCCTGGCACAGGCTCTTAGAGAGGCTTTGGCTACCTCATCCCTGGAAGTGTTCCACACCAGATTGAGTGGGGCTTGGAGCAACCTGGTCTAGTCAAAGGTGTCCTTTCCTCTGGCATAGAGTTAGATCTAAATGGTCTTTAAGGCCCTTTCTTGCCCAAACCAGTCTGTGATTGCATGATTCTCTGAAATGATTTGGCTCAGAAGAAGTCGGGCAGTCAGTGTTCTTCTGCAGTGACTTTTTGGGAGCCTTAATAGGGTGAGTCAGGGAATGGAGCCACTAAGCTAAAAATGTTAGATGGCCCAGACAATGCTGCAGAATTGAGTTTTTTCCATGCTGAAAGGACTGTAGATGCTGGTCACTGGCATGGCTCCAAGCCAGTGCTCAATTTCAGATCTGGAGGAGGGAATTTCTGGTAGGTACATGAAGGGTTTGAATAGAGGTCTCACGGGTAACAATTCTGGGTGGGTTTCTCCAGCTGATAGCTGGCATTTCCACTTTTACCTTCATCCTCTTTTGTGTGTGTGCTCTGGGATGGTATCCAACTCTCTCCAAAACAAAATTCACCCTTGGAATATCACTCAGCACACATCTGCATTCTTTAGCATTTGTATGAATTCAAATACTGGGGTAAGGATGTGCCAGCAGGGACCCTTGGGTAGAAGGACCGTGGGTTTCATATCCTGCCAAATGATTCACAGGCAGACAAGTGTGTGTGTGTGTGTGTGGGAGGCAGAGAGTCAAGGCCATGGAGTGTATTATTGCAGGGATCTGTATTCCCAACAAAGATGAGCTGTTACAGCCCTGTTACAGACAGAGGGATATCTTTACAGCTCAAACAGCAGCAGTTTGTGCTTTCAATTCAAAGGCTCCTCAGTTCAGAGGGCAGTGTGTTGGTGGGGAGGTTCTCTCTCACGATAGGCTCTCATCTTGTCTGATTTGAATGAAGTTTGGGCTAAAATCTCCTGAAATGACAAGAGCAGTTACTGTCCCGTGACGTGTGTGATGCTCTCTTCAGTGGAGGAGTTCTCATTCAGGCCAAGTGGTTCAAAGTGCACTAAATTAACTCCAGCTGCCTTCTGGCTTCTGTTGTGGGGCTGTCTGCACCCCTGAAATCATCTTTCGTGTGCCACTGTGATCTCAAACTACTGAAAAAAAATTAAAATTAAATAGGTGGAAGTGCTGTTCCATTGAGAATCAGTTCTAATTTTAGCTACATAAAATAAATGTATTAAAGTGTACATATCTGTTGCAGACATGTTCTCATTTCAAAGGCGTCTTGTGGTGGGGATGTTCTCCCCTCTTTGTGCAGCTCCTTGTGCGGTGGGGTGGGAGGCTTTATCTGGATTTATCAGAGTTAAAGAGACACCCCTGGCTGAAGGAAAATGGCATGGGTGTTCCCAGTGCTCTAAATGCCACTCAGTGCTCGGATTCCCATTAGGAACTGATAAATTGAGCCTGGAGTGACAGGGCAAAGCTGGCCTTTGCTGGGGTGTGACATCGTCCTTGCCCCCATGACCCTGTGATACCCTGTTGCTTCTGTGACCTTTTCTGTACCAGTCCCATCTTCACCTTTTTACCTTTGTGGCAGATAAGTGTTTTTGATGATGACAATAAAGATACCACGAAGCACTTTTATTCTTGGTTGCCCCATCTGGGCTGCGCGGTTGATCCGAAGGGCCGGCGCTCCAGTCAGATTGCACTATCAGATGGAGCTGGCTCTATTTCCTGCATTATTCTTCCTGGCTGTTCCACATTATGCAATTATGTTTGCATTTAAACCTGAGCACTTACCTGTAATGATGCTGTGGCTCAGTGCACGATACATTAGAGCAGCAGATAATGCACACAGATAGGCTGAGGGCAGCATGTTGTTGATGTGCTAAAGCTAAACAGGACACTGAGTTTGAAAGCGGGCTCTGAAAGCTCGCAGCTTGGGAGGAGCTGCTCCAGAAGCTCACATTGCTGAAATAACAGCTGTGCAGGGTGAGATTGTCTACCTGAGGGGCAGGTGCAGGATTGTTTCCATTGCAGAAGTCAGACACCAGCACTGTTGGTCACTGCCATGACTTCTGCAGTAGCAGGAAAGCCTTGGAGTCCCAAATCTTGCATCCCTGTAGCACAGCGTGAGGTGAAATGATTCTTTCGAGATTTAAAGGAAGCTTAGAGGAAGGCTGGAGATGAACTTTTAAAAAGGGCATGGAGTAACAGGACAAAGGGTAATTGCTTTAAGCTAGAAGTTTTTTTAGATTAGATATTGTGAAAAAATTCTTAGCTAAAGGGTAGCGATGCCCTGGCACAGGTTTTCCAGAGTATCTGTCACTGCTCAATCCCTGGCAGTGTCCAAGGCCAGGCTGGACAGGGCTTGGAGCAACCTGGGATGGTGGAAGGCATCCCTGCCCATGGCGAGGGGTGGAACAGGATGAGCTTTAAGGACCCTTCCAACTCAAACCTTTCCAATTTTATGATGAACCTTTGAGAAGTGGCTGTGTCTCTGCTGCTGGCCAAGCCCTTTACACCTCATCACACCTGCAATCATCCCTGTGATGCAGGGATAATTATGAATGCTGCTGCTCTTCATCAGATCCTACCCTGGGTAGATGGTCATGCTCAGTAATAATCCATGGCCCTCACTCGTGGGCTGAGGAGATGTTGATGCAATTAAGGCAGAATCAACATTTGTCCTTGGATTGTGCAGTTTTGCTGTCTGATTGCTGTATTTTATGCATAGGACAGATCAAGATGTAGCCTAAACACAGTTTGCTCTCTTCCAAGCACTTTTAAGTCTTTGCCTGGTAAATCACTGCAAAGCCCCTGCAAGCCAGCCAATGGAGATGGTTTGTGTATCAACTCACCTGTATTCCCAATGCTTCCATGGGAGCTGTGGGAAACTGGATCCCACATTGGTGCTCTGACCTTCTCAGCTGACTCTAAAACACAAGGAGTTCCACCTCAAACTGAGGAAGAACTTCTTTACACTGAGGGTGTCAGAGCCCTGGAGCAGCTGCTCAGGGAGGGTGTGGAGTTCCCTCTTTGGAGACTTCCCAAACCCACCTGGATGAGTTCCTGTGTCACCTGCTCTAGGTGACCCTGCCTTGGCAGTGGGGTAGGACTAGATGATCTCCAGAGGTCCCTTCCAAATGTCTCTGTTATTCTGTTTATCTTCCTACCTGATCCAAAAAAATCATCATCAGCTCTCCCTGGCACTGTTGGGTGGATGAGCCTCACTCTTCCTACCCCATTTACTGTAGCACCCATTCAGAAATCCTGCTTGCTGACACATAAGGACATAATTTGGTTACTTTTCCTGCAGGTGGTCGGCAAATTGTTGAGCTAATCTTTGCATTTGCAATATTTGCTCTAAGATTAGTAAGTGTAACTCAAGCTCATTCAACTGGGAGACAATATTTGCACAGTGCAAAGGCTGACACAGTCACCAGGCTTGGTTATCCTGCTTGTGTAAACAACTTGATGCTGTAATTTTCTCATTACCATTAAATTGCTGTTTTTAATTTGTCTCAGAAGCCTCCATAGTTTGAGAAATGGCTGGTTTAGAGAGATGTGCAAATTATGTGTGCCCTTTAACAGTGCTCTGGAAAGGAAAACCCAGCCCTGTTGTATCTAAACTGGAAGGTAGCACTGAATTCCTCAATGTGTTTGCACTGAGGATTTTCAGCAAGCTGGGCTTAAAACTCTGTACTAGGGTAGTTTCCTCTGTAATAAATAATCAGTCACTGAATATCAGGTTGTAAATGAACACTGTGAAGATTCTTACGAATTAACAAGGAGTTACAAGAATATAGACATTCTGTGAAACAAGGCTCTTCATATGCTCCAAGAGAGTTCCTCTGCTTCCCAGGGCATTTTCTTTAATATTTGAAATGGAGATTTCTGATTTTAGGCTTATCCTCCCATCATGACCCTGAGGGACCTAAGAACAGCACTTTGTTCTCATGTGAGTGTGGGTTAAGGGACCTTCCCAGAGTTCTCAGGGTTTGTTTAATTATGGAGTGAAGTTTAATTATAGAGTTAATAGTGTTCATATCCCTGCATTATTTGGTATTTTACATTGAATTTGGGTGAGTTTTGTTGCCTGTGTGTACAAAGATGGCTCATCTATACCTGGGATACACCCCCTGACAACAGTGATGTCTTTTCAGTATCCTCTCTATAAAAGCACCATTAGATTTAACTAATCCTCCGTGTCCTTAATTAAATGCTTCTGGAGCAAGGAGCCTTACCTTCTGTGCTTCAGAATTGCAGTGATTACTCCCCTGCTGAATAAACCTTTTTTTTTGTGGTTGTTTTTTAAGTGGCTTTGCTGGTTTTGTTTGGGATTTTTTTTTTTTAAACAGGAATTAAGCTGTTTCTCATGCCATTGTCCAGTTGCAAACTGGCTTGAGACTGACTTGTGCCATGGCCTCTGACCTCCAAAACTGCCCACTCATTTTTTTCCTGAACTAATCAGCTCGATGAACTATTTACAGTTGGCTTTTGGGTCTTCTCACTGCTTCTGTGGCTGCCCCTGTCTGAGTAATTAATGATGCTGTGGCTTGTTTATGGTCTTGAGTTACTAATGCTCTTGGCTGCAAATGCATTTTTACCTCTGGGACATGCCAGTTTCCTGGTTCTAGTCCCACCTCACCAGCCCAGGTCAATTTTTTGTGTGTAAACAGATTTATCCTCTAATAGTTTGGGAGAGACTAGAGTCATTCATCAGTCCCATAGAGAACATGCCCAGCCAGATTCTTCCCTTCTTGTGCCTGTGCGACTCAGCAGAAGTCAGAGAGATTTCTGCAGGACAGCTGAAATTAAAAGAAATAAGAAAAAGGGGAAAATAATCCTTTCTTTTTAACTCAGGGTACAAGGAGTCTCAGTTAAAAATAAAGGTATTGGATAGTGCATCACATGTCCAGCCATGAGCCCTGATCCTTGCTGTATCACTGCTTTGGGAGTAATTAAAGAGGGACCTGGTGGGATAATCCCACCTGCATTTTAAAGCTGGAGTAGTGGGTAAAGCGAAGTTACACAGCAGCAGATGATGCAGACAGTGATAAAAAAGATCAGCTTGTGGCCTTGGAAATGGTTTATTGGGTTGTGTTCCAGGCTTGTCCTGTCCCAGGCAGTCATGTCAAGAATGCTAAATCATAAGGGAGAACTGAGCTTGTCCCTGGAAACCTGTTCCAGCCTCTCCACGCAGGTATATTCAGGAGCATTCTGCTCATTTACATGCTTGGTTTATTTGTAGCTACAGTTCCTTCCAGACTTCTTGGGGATAATAATGTCTTTTGGCATAAATGATGAATTTTTTCACAGCATATAGTTCTCTAGATATCTTGTTTCTCCTTTTTTTTTTTTTTTTTTTTTTTGTGTGTGTGTGTTTTTTTGTTTTGGTTTTGTTTGGTTTTATTTGTTTGTTTGTTTTTTGAATGTGTCTAAGGCTACTTCCTTAGTGATTTGTAATTTGAGCACAACAATTTCTGCCATTTTGGTAAACATTTATTTCAGAAACCAGAAGAAGATGGTCCCATTATCTCTCTACCTTTGTTGCCCAGTTTGATTACCAGTGTCTGCTCAGGTTTACCCATGGATGGGATTTTTGGGGTGTCCTTAGCAGGGCCAGGAGTTGGACTCAATGATCCTTGTGGGACCCTTCCAGCTCTGGATATTCCATGATTGTATGAAATGGAAGTGATAAAGGTGAATGTGGTGCTTTCACTGGGAGGATAGATGTAGATTTTCCATTTTAAACTTTTCCAGGGGTTCTCCTTTCTCCCTTACTTTCTTCTCACTCACATACAGCTTGGAAATGTCTCAATCAGTGGCAAATTTGGAGCATTGTAGTGATGTGCACATGGATAAAAGTCCTTTATGGTGGTGCTGAGCACATTGTAGAATTCACTAGACTCCTTTGGCACTCTGTTTTCCTAAGAAGTCAGTACAGGCTACTTAAATATTTGAAGGCAGCTTCTCTGGAATTGCTGGATGTGCAAGAGAAACTACAAATACTGGTAATTCTTAATCTCTGGCTTGTCTCCCTTTTTCTTTTTTTTCTTTTATTTTCCTTTTTTTTGGTGAAAATTGGCCTTTTTGGAATGGGCAGGGCAGGGTTTGCCTAAGAAGTGTTCCCAGTGTGCTGGTTTGCAGCTCTTTCCTGGTTGGTGTTTGCCCCTGTAATGAGCATTAGGTGGTGCCTTCTGTCCTGAGACTTCTTGGAGAAGCTGTGGGAAATTCAGCCTGAAAAATCATAGAATAATTTATGTTGGAACAGAATAAATTACATTGGAAAAGATCTCCAAAATAATCAGGTCCAACCATTCCCCCACCACTGCCAGCTCCACCACCAAACTGTGTCTCCAAGTGCCACATTTATGTGTTTTCTGAACATAACTTCTGAACTTCCAGAGATGATGATCCCACCACTTCCCTGATCATCCTGTTCCTTGACTAGCTTCAGTCTGATCATTTATTGATTTCATAGCACAGAAACTTAAATTCTACTAATTTCTTTTTGGAAGTCAAAATCCATATATTTGTCCATGAAATGAGGCTTTGCTTTTAGTAGAGAGAATATTTTTTTGGCTTTATACTTGTTTTTGCACAGTGTAAGATGTTTTCTGTTCTCTTTGGGATTGTCCCATTCCATCTTTCCCATAAAACTGAGTATATGCCTTCATTCTCTCAGTGAGCAAAATTCTTATACACTACAGGGAATGAAAAGACAATGCAAAAGTCCTCTGGTTTTGGTTTATATAGAAAAAGCACTTTTTTTATACTGAGTGGTGAAGTGCAGGCAGGAGGCTGTTCTTGAAGAACAGGACAAATGAGAATCCTGAAATTGTCTTGGGGATGCTGTTATTCAGAGGAAGACATCCCCATGCCAATTGAAATTCCATAGCTTTACAGTTGTGGTGAGTATTTTCCAGTTAATTTGGCAAAGGGTTAGAGGTGTGACAGGCAGGAGAGGCAGGGAATGATGCCAAAAGACAGGTTCAGCTTCTTTGGGCACTGGGCAGCATTTTGCTTGTTAATTCTACTGACTGTAGCAAATAACTTGCATTTGCATCCCTTTCAAGTATGTGTAGGAGGGAGGAGCCTGCACCAATTTGTCTGGTTTAATTATAGATGTTCTACCCACCTTCCTAATTGCTCCTTCATTAAGAAGTAGCTTGTTTCTTTTTTTCCCTAGGAGCTAAAGATAATCAACTTTTGTTTGTTTCTGTAAATATTTTTTTCTGCCCTTGAGGAGATAATTATTTCTATTGTTGCATGAAGATGGTGGCCAATACAGGAGGAATAATTAGAGCAGATGGCTGAAAATACTTCCCTTGTAAAAGACATCTAGCATAATAAAATACCTCCTCTTCTCTTTTGTCTCCTCCAAATATACGTTTTTCTTTCCTTCAGGTGGATGGGAGTTGGGTGAGGGGGGTGTAAATCTTTTCCTGATGTATTAAACTGAGGAGCTGTTAAGAGTTCACAGCCTGGAAAGTGAGCTCCCTGCATCCATCACTGAAATTAAAGTGTTTTCAAATGTGGTGTGGAGTCCTGGGTGTGTGGCGTGGGGAAATCTGCGTTGCACTCCATCACTGGGAATGTTAACCTTGTCTCTCCATGCTGACTGAGGACAGGAACACTTGCTCTCTGTACTTGCTGGTTAAATGGCAATCTGTCAGCACCAGGCTGCTCTCCTGGGTGTCAATCTCGGATGTGTGGGCAGGCAGCATTCCAAACTTTTGTTCATTCATGGATGCGCTCACTGGGACAGGGGAGCTTCCTCCTGCTAAAGATGGCAGGAACCACGGATAAAACTGTCTGCTGGGGCTGGAAGTGGTGGGAAAACCCTCCTGCTTTTAGGATTCTCCCTCTGGCATGTCACAGGTGGAACCCACAGCCTGGAATTGTGGAATGGTTTGGCTTGGGAGTGACATCAAAGAACATGTTCTTTCAAAACCCCTGCCATGGGCAGGGACACTTTCCCCTATCCCTGATTGCTCCAAGCCCTGTCCAGCCTTGCTTTGGACACTTCCAGGGATGGGGGAGCCACAGATCCTCTGGGAAACCTGTGCCAGGGCCTAACAGTAAAGAATTTCTCCTTAAGTCGAGCGAAGAAGGGAGAATAGTGAGCACAGCAGGAAGCAGGGTCTGTGTTTAACTAAATCACAGCTTCTTGGTTTTGTTTTAATATTTATTTTCTGATGAGAGGATGAAAGCTCTTATCTTTGTGCCCATAATTGTTATTATAGTCCTTTTCTGGGATTGTACTCTAAACAAATCCTACTTAACTAAGGAAATTGTAAAGTTATCCCAAAGTGTGATCAAATTATCTATTCTGTATCTAAACAGCAGTTTCTCAATCCTTTAAAGCCCAAACCTTGCATTTTGGTATCCTTCCCATTTGTGAATTTTTTACTAGCCTGGGTGGGAATTTAAGTTTTTCACTGTTATTTGTTCAGTTGTTGGAGTCACTGCTGCTGTTTCTGAGCCCTGGCAGTCACAGGCACAAGCTGACAAACTGATCCTGAGATGTGTCCCCAAAGGCTGACAGAAAGGCAACCCCAGCCTGGCTGACAACAGCAGCAGCTAAAAAACATAAAATGGCAAGAAATCTGCCTGGAAAATGGAAAAAGAGGTTGCAGTAGGCAGGAAAGGGGGTTAAGGTGCTGAATTGGAAAGAGGTTTTGTGTCTTTTATTGTATGCTACAAAATGTTATTTTGTTTTAACATAATTCATTAATTATTTTGAAGATATGATTGGGAAGGAAAAATTAACCTGTGTTATAACACGCTATGGCCCCGGTACACAAGGTTTGGGCTTGATGTGAGTTGTGCATAGAATCCCTGAATATTCTGAGTGGGAAAGTACCTGCAAGGATTATTGGGTACAACTCCTGGCCTTCACAGGACACCCCAAAAGTCCAATCATGTGGCTGAGAGCTTTGTCCAAATGCTTCTGAGCTCCATCCAGCTTGGTGCTCTGATCTGGGGAACCTGTTCCAGTGCCCAGATTTCCTCTGGGTAAAAAACCTTTCCCTAGTAAATAAAAATTCCTGTGTGCATGACACATTCCAAATGGATGTCAGAGCTGGAAAGCACTTGCAGGACTCTATTCATTGAATTTTCAGGTCAGATCCCTTCCCAGCTCCTTCATCTCTTTGATGCCCCAGGATGAACAACTGGGGTTTCTTAGGGATTCCCAATGCTGGTGATTTCCCACCCACAGGAGGTTTCTGCCTATATCTTGCAGGTTTGGCTCCCTACTGGGTTAATGCCATCTGCTGTGCTGGATTCAAAATGTGAAATGTTGCCAGAGTGGGTTTTCTATAGATGTGTGTTGTGAGGGCACATCCTGCAACATTTTGGGGGACAATTTTACCTGTTCAGTTCAGGTTATAATTGTTTATTTAACTTATTACATTGCATAAAGCATACAACCAGAAGAGATTCGTGCCCCAGTTTATCTACTGATTGTCACAAACCCTGCAGCATTGCAGCATCTTTGTTGTCTTGCTTCTCTTGTTAAACCTCGTTGAAATTGGCCACATTCTAATGTGAGCTCTGACAGTGACACAGATGGCTGCAGAGATGTTGTGGTCTCATAAGCTCTGTTTCCTCCAAATCATCTTTCCAATTCTGGTGCACACTGAAGCCAGAGCGTGGAGCTGCCACCCCACTGCAGCAGCTGCTGCCAGCCAGCTCCAGCTTCACAGCTCAAGGTTGGTTTTATGCCAGCTCCCCTTCTTCCCATCCTGATTTTCCAGCTCCCTGCCATTTTTCCTGAAGCTGGAAAAAGCACAGAAGGAAAATGCCCAGCACCAGTGGCTGACACACAGCTTTCCCTGGCTCTGCAGGTTCCTTCTGGTTCATTCACCAAGCCCACGTGGGGTGGGCACTCAGCCACAACCCTGGCACCTGCAGCTGCTGCTGCTGCTCTTCAGGCTGAGAAGTATTTCAATTAAACATCAGAGGTCAAATACAGGGTGCCAGGAAAGGGGGAAAAAATAGAAAGAGTTTTGCTTGTCTGAAAAAAAAATAGTGAGAAGGATGTTGTGATGCTGTCACCAGCCCTGCTTCATGACAGATGTGCAATTAATTTGTGTATTAGTTGATGTTATTTTACCATGGGCTGCTTAAGTGCAACTGGTTATAAACACCACCACCCTTCTGTAAAGGTTCTTAAGAATTCTGTTGCAGCTGGAGATTGCAATGTGCTTTTCTCCCAGAAATCAGGGAGGATAATCACATGGGATTCACAAAGTTGAGGAAAATGTACTGGTGGTTCAGGGCAGGCATCTGTTTCACTAAACTTGCATTAGACCACACCCTCTTCTCTCAAAGATAAGGAGGTGCTCTTGCATCTTAGGGAAGGGTGCAGGACTGCAAGAGAAGAGTCCCCAAACAAAATTATTTGATGTTTTTCCTCAATCCCTACAGAGCTGCCTTCCCTCTAACCTCACTCTGTGCTCTGGTAATTTAAAGTGTGTTCCTTGAACAAACCCCCTTTTCTCCTCCTAAAAATAGATTCTTTGGATTTATTATCTCTGTGGTAATGCAAGGATAGTACAAGTGATTATAAACAGCTCTTGGTCTTGTGTTATTTAGCTGATGTTCATCTGTTAAATTTTATTTATAAAGAAGAAAAAGTGATTTTACAATAGTTAAAAAATATTGATTTTACAAATCAGAAATCACTTGAAAGACACACAGGCAGGTGGTGTGCATGACAGTGGTCTAAGCCAGGCATTTTCTCACTGGAAACTTTTAGGTATGGACTGGGTGGAAAAATAGAGAATTTTATGACCTTGATTAACTCATTTTCTCCCTCTATGAGGGTGGGGAGGTGCTGGGACAGGTTGCCAAGAGAAGCTGTGGTTGACCCTGGATCCCTGGAAGTGTCCAAGGCCAGGTTGGATGGGGCTTGGAGCAATCTGGGATAGTGGAAAGTGTCCCTGCCCACAGCAGGGGGTTGGAACAAGGTGATCTTTTAAGTCCTTTCCAGCCCAAACCATTCAGGGATTCTGTAATTCCACCGTCAGGTATGATCACTGAGATTTTTGTGCCAGGTGGTGTTGGGAGAATTGAACAGATATTGAGTCCTCTAAGAGGTGACAGCATGAACGGATTAAGCTCAAACACTGATGTTAGGAATAGAGAAGCTTAAATGAAGAACTAGAGTGTTTTCTAGCTAGAAATCCCTAGCTGCCATCTTAAAAGAAAAAAAAAAAGAAGTCAAAATCAGAAGAGGAATTTATTCTTAACTCTTGCAGGGCTTCTATTAACAGCTGACTAAGTGCTAGCAAGTGGTGCTAGCAAGGAGGTCTGGTACATTCCTTACAGCCTTGCCTGCCCATGAGAGTTAGTTGTAAAGTTCTGAGTGGTTTCAGAAGGTCAGAGTGACTTCAGAGTGACTTAAAGGCACTCAGCAAACCTTCTCAACCAAATGTTCCTGTGGATCACACCATTTCACAGCTGCCTCCTCCAGTGTCATGCTGATAGCATTGGCAGCATGTGTGCCATACAGGAGTTCATGGAATTTGTAATTTTATGCTACAGTTGGCTTGATAAGCAGTGTACACAGCTTTCTATGAACTGTCCCCTCCTCTGAGATAAAAACATGTTTATTAGCTGTTTTTCAGTGGATCTGTTGTATATTTCATGCAATCTGTTTCATAGCATTGTTGATGAAGAGTAATTCACAGCCTCTCTGGAAAGATAATGGGTAAAGGCATCTATC
Organism: Fringilla coelebs; assembly: GCF_963513975.1. Lineage (NCBI taxonomy): Eukaryota > Metazoa > Chordata > Aves > Passeriformes > Fringillidae > Fringilla > Fringilla coelebs. The sequence continues at coordinate 4,452,765 of NC_140030.1, forward strand.
CTTTCAGCAGGAAATTTGTCTTAAATCTCTAAATACAAACAATATAAACAAATGAAAATTTAACTTGTCCTACTACACTTAGCAACCATGCAATAATTTTACTTTGGTAATGATGAAGTGGTTCACTCCCTCTGACACCAGTTTTAACTCCCAAGCATTTTTTACTGCCTTGTGTGTTAACGCAGTCCCAGGCTTCACTCTGAACTGAATCAATTCCCTTTGTAGAGAAATCATAGAATGGATTGTAGAAAATCCCAGAATCCAGCCAGAATGGATATCAACCCGTTGTATCATTTAGCCTGGGAACCATCATTCATTCCCTGGTGTAAATAATTAGAATAGTTTATAATTATTTAAATAATTAGAGTGGTGCGGGTTAGAAAGAACTTAAAGCTCATCTGAAGGTCCATGGGCAGGGACACCTTCCACTGGGCCAGGTGGCTCAGGGACAGCACTATGGGAAATATTCTATAAAACATCAGGCACATGAAACTAAACCTGAAAACAGCCCAGTAAAAGAGAATAATGATCATAACACCCCCATTATTGATTCACCTCCACTGCAGCTCCAGAGCAAAAGCTTTAATGCACTAGATGTGCTCCATTTGAAAATGGAGTAACTCTGTTTGGCTTTTGTCTTGAGGTTATTCTTTCCACTGCTGTTTTGGATTAGCACAGCCCAGTGAGGATCACAAATATTTCAATGTCTGGTTTTCCCCCCCCTCACTGCCTCAGATGAATTGAGGATGTTCTTGCTGGTTCACATATGAGACCACATAAAATGTTTTGGATGTCTATGTCTACATTTGTGCATACGTGTCCAGGCAAAAATATTCACACCTTCTTCAAGAAATTCACCATCAGGGCCCTAAACAACCTGGTCTAGTGGGAGGTGTCACTGCCCATGGCAGGGGGACTGGAAGGAAATGACCTTTCAGGTCGTTCCAACCCAAACAATTCTGTGATTCTACAAAACTTTCACTGCAAAGTGCATGCTTGAAGTTTAGAGGTGAGGAGGGACCTTTAAACTCAGGAATCACTTTACCACTGCACATCATAGGTCAGTCTATCATCAGTTTTTGAGTTATTCAGGGCTTTATTTGGAACTATTGTGCTCACCCTCAAAGCAGAGGCAGTAATAACACCAGATAATCAGAGAGAGCTATAAAGGTATTTGAGAGGAGGAATGTCTGTCTGAATGAGGATGAGCAGCTGGAGGGCCTTTAGGAAAAAAAAAAACAACCAAACAACAACCTCTAAAGCAAAATACTGCCCATCCAGCAGGATGTTTTCATTCTAAGCTCTTCAGGCTATTTTATGACATTGCCAGGAGACAACAGCGCAGTTCTGCTTCTCGGGAGGCAGAGAGAGACACACACCAGGAAACCTGGCGCAAATCCCTCATTCCCCAGACCAGAACGAGACAAGGGGCAACCCCCAAATTGTGACAAGCATTCCTGAAGGCCAAGCACCTCTCCAGTGCCAACATCCATCTATTCCTTTACACAGGGTCCCTCTGGAAGTCATCTTGCCCAGAGCACGGCAGAGGAGATGCCAGTGCCACGCCGGACGCGGCTCCGGCATCTCCTCCGCTGTTCTCCGAGCAAACCGGCTTCTTGAAGGACGGAAAGGGGCGAGCTCTGAACTTCCCTGGGTGTTTCTCTTTGCAGCTCGCCCTGCAGTTGTGCGGCCGGTGGGACGAGGACTCCAGCTGGCCTGCGGGCCACCAGCCGCGAGATGGCGATAACGTCACGATAGAAGGCGGCCGGACGCTGCTCCTGGGGACCGCCACCCGCGTCCTCAACCTGCTGCAACTCAAAGGTCTGCAGGAGGGGGGTTCGGTGCTCTTCATCCTCCAGGGATGGGGTTTTTCATCGCCCTGATCTCTTCTTCCATTCCCCAGCTCCAGCATTAGAGGAGATGGCTGCGAGGCTGAGCCTGCTCTCAATAGATGGGGGCAGTGATGGGGGACAGGGCAAGAATTAAAATACTCTGTGTGCAGAAGGAGTTGTTTATGCTGCTTGAGGCATAATGAAAATATAAGGAAAAAGGTCTTTTTTCCCCTTTTTTTTTTCCCAAGTCTACCAAAATTGCTGCTGTCCTGAGCAGTGTTCACTGGTAATGGCACCCCTGATAAAAATCTACTCTGTTCTGTTTGGCATCTTTGAGGCAGGTGTGTCACAAACACCTTCACAAAATTATTGACATTATAGAATTGCAGGTCACAACAATCAAATACAGTAAATAATCCCAAATCCTAGAGCCCAGCTGGTGGGCAGTAAGTAAATAACTGAGCACAGTTATGATGGGAAACCCTGGATTTGCTGGGTTTATTTACCTGTACATAGGCCCAGAATAAGAATGAGACAGGCATATCTCTGTGGGTTTCAAAGTAAGAATTTAAAGGACTTGTAATTCCATGCCAGAAATCTTCCCTCCTGAAAGTTAGATCCTGGTTGTGGAAACTGCTGTGCACATGCCTGGTATTATGGGAATGAGTTGTGCTGGTGAAAATGCTGGTTCAAAGTTAAACCTCTGCTGAAATAGAGCTCAAAAAATGAAGCAGGAGTTTTTGCATGTTTAAAGACCAGGATCATTGCTGATAAAATTGCTGTTATACTAAAATGATACTAAAGGTACTACTTTTTCATTGAGATGATGGTGAAAGTCATGCATTTGACAATTGTATTTTATTTTAAATTTGAATGATAATTCATTAAAGAAAAAAGTTTACAAGTTTATCCCTATCATGAGAACATTTTCAAAACTGATTGAACTTGCTCAGTCTAGGCTCAGAGGTTTTCAAGAACTGCTACACTCCCATTTAAAAGCAAAATTAAAAATCAGCTGAGATTTGGAGATTAAAAAAAAGGTACAACTTTGGTACAATCCTTTTCCCCAGTGAAAATTCTAAATCTATGATTCAAGATTATTCTTAACCTCATTTTGATTATGCCATACTTTAGAGGAGGCAGGTCAGAACACCAGATTTTTTTTTGGCTGCAAATCTGGATGAAGATTTTGGGGCTTGGTCACTGACTTTTTGAAGAATTGGGGCAAAATATTGGAGCAGAAACCTTCTGAGCTTTGGACCTATTCAAAGGCTCATTTTGATCTATGAGTCAGCCCTCATGAAGCTACTGGAGCTCTGATTGAATTTAATGAAGTCTGGAGTAGTATCTTTATGGCTTTGGCTCATCTGACATTCAAATCATTCCTCTTTATTGTGTTTTCCAAGAAGCCCTGGTTTATAAAGTCAATTCAGTTAGAAGAGCAGCATTAGAATATTCTAGATGCCATTATTTTCACCATTGTTACATGCTAAACAGAGGGATAAAACATTTGACAATTATAACCTGCAGGAATCTTTAGTCTGAGCTTTGTGAAGTTGCCTGTATCATCCACTGCCACTACCATAGGTTCTCTGGCTGTGTAGCCTTGGTTAGATTTGGAATCAAGACATGCTGAGATCTATTCTGAAATGAGGCTGAGATTTATCTTTCCTTATCTTCCCCTTTTTTTAAGCTGTCCAGCTCAGGGGAGTTTTTTAGGCTCCTGTATTGATAGAAACACACATCAACAAAGGCCTGTTCATCTTAGGAATTACAGACACCCATCTCAAACTGAATCACAGGTGATCCCTCAGAGCACAGCTACCACCCCATGAGCAGATCAAATAATCAACCACTTCCCCCAGGTGCCAGATGGGCCTGGCAGTAAAGCCCTAACCCCTACGGTAGGTGTCAATATGTGCTTCGATTGAAACATCCCATTCCTGTTTTACCTGGAGAGTTTTTCTTAGCTGGAGCTGGAGAATGGGATTAAATTGTAGCTCTGCTCCCTTTGGCTTTCATGACTCAGCATCAGGCTGGCTGTGCAAGCTGAAAATACAAGGTTTTGTGGATGGAAAAATGATGTAACACTACTGAATACACTGCTGCTACACTGCCCATTTTCTGGTGCTGTGTCCAGCAAATCCAACACATGTTTACAGGCCCATTTCTTGACATTCCCCTTTTTTTAAGACACCATGAGGATTTTGAATACTGGCCCTGTGTTGTCCCGTTTTGATGATTGCAACATTGCAGCAATTACTTAAAGAGTGTTAGAACATCAACTTCACATGCAGCCTTAAACTGCCCCTTCTTTGGCCATATTAACATATAGCCCCAAAGATATAGAGGTTCTGGGAATGACAAGACTGTCTGGGCAGAAGATCTGGAGGTCAAAACAATAGAAAAATAGGATTAGGCAGCCGGGTTCTGCTCACTGCCACGAGGGCTCAGCAGTTTCTCCCTCCTCCTCAACAAGCAGAGCATGGATATTGAGAGTGGAAAGTTTAATAGTCAGGCTGTGAAACAGCTCAGACAAGACTGATTGAGGAAAAGATACAAGATAGACTGACTGTAGATAATTCTGTATGTTCAGCAGATTGCAGTTATTTTTGTAATCCCAGCATCACAAGCATGGAAATATTTATGATAACCCAGGACAGATGGAAATTTCCTTTGCACAGGGCTTACACTGGAGGAACTTTGTGTTTGATGGGTTGATACCTCAGACATGTGTTGTTGCCTTTGTCTGAAATTGTAATGGTCTAGGGAGGTCTGGAGACCAAAAAAAAAAAAAAAAAGAAGCTGTCTGGTCATTCAGGAGTCCCTTGGAGATGAATTTTGCGGTGACACTCCCAGTTACATCCCAGTGAAATTGAAGATCCCCACCTGGGCAGTTGTTTGCAAAGGCAATTTTGGGGTAGCCTCTCTCACAGGTATAAGGGAGAAGATTGCTCTGATCCTTGTACTGGAAAAGACACATTTTCACTTAAAGAATCATTTAGGTTGGAAAAGACATCCCAGATCATGGAGTCCAACCTTTGACCAAACACCAACATATCTGCTAGACCAGAGCACTTGGTGCCGCATGCAGTTTTTCTTTGATTCTCTGATTCTGTGAATATTTTGAATTTCTTGCAATCCATGTTTTGATCAGACTTTGTCCAGAATGGATCCTGTGAGTAAATCAGGGAGTGGGGAAAACACAGATATTGATTTTGCTTGTCTTTTCCTCCTCTTTGATGCTATTAGCAACAAGCATCAAATATTCTCTGATACACCGACTGCAGTAGTTGTCAAATAAACTGCTTCAGTCACTGCTGAGAAAGATTGGGTTTTAATTCACTGAAAGAAGGAAAAAGTATTTCCCTCTGTTTTCTTCTCTATGGCATCAACTATTCCTTAAACTAATTTTTAAACCCCTTGTCAGTAGGCACAGTTGGAACCTGTTCCTGTCATGGTGTTTTCTGTGCCCTTTTGATCAATCCATTTGGGATAAGCATTGTGATCTTTTTTTATTTTTTTTTTCCAGGCAGTTTCCAGTTCATATTTTCTTTTTTTAATCAGGCAGAGACATTACAATTAAAATACCATAAAAGTGATTCTGGCAGTATTGCAATAAGCATGTTTTTTAATTAAAGAAAGAACATGGGATGTACAAATAGTACCAGTTAATGGGAAATTTCATCCAATGTATTTTTTAATTGAGATTTAAAAGGAAGAAAAGTCAGCTCTATTTCTCTCTGTCACTGTGTGATATTTTCCTACATTGTTACGGTGAGCCTTCAATAATTAGTCTCAGAGCTTTAGAATCCTCTCTGTTTTCATGAAAAACTGTGAAAGGCATCAGTTCTTTATTTTTCAGTATATTTTTCTGCAGGGATTCAGTGTTATCCAGTAGAGTGCAACTCAGAGATGTGGGCATTCCTGGAGGAAGGGTTTTAAGGGCCTGAATCTGTAGCAGTTTAAGGTGTGGGTCTTTTCAGGTCCTCCCCCAGCTCCAAACCCTGGTTCATGTTTGGGTGTGGACTGCAGGTTTCTTTTGCCATCATGTTTCATACGGGCTTACACAATGCACATTGGACTCCCAGGACTCCCACTTGCCAATTAAATTGATTTACTGCAACTTCAGCAGCTCTTGAGACTCCTGTGGGATGTTTCACAGTGAGCAGATCTGTGGAAGCTAATCCTGGCCAAGGAACTGAACACAGCTTTGGCAGAGACTGAGCAGAAACCCCGGGCAGCACCATCTCTTTCTTCTAACCACTGTCATGGAAAGAGGGAATCACAGAATCACAGAATGCTTTGGGCAGGAATGGATCCTAAATCTCACCTCATTCCACCCCCTGCCATGGCCAGAGACACCTTTCACCATCTCAGGCTGTTCCAAGCCCTGTCCAGCCTGGCCTTGGACACTTCCAGGGATCCAGGGTCAGCCACAGTTTCTCTGGGCACCCTGTGCCAGGCCCTCCCCACCCTCAGAGGGAAGAAATGTGCACCCAATGAATGTCTGTCACCTGGGGACATGAAATGACAGCCCAAGGACCTTTGTTTTTATCACATCCCTGTAGGTGGTGTTACCTGATGCCTTCATAAGACTCACTTGGAAGTTCCTCAGTTAGATCCCAGATGATGTCAGACGTGCTAGAAGACACCCTGGAGTGTCTGCACCTCTTCCCCACCAAGTCGTCTCTCCTCTTCCAAATCCATCCAGGTGTTGTTAAGTATCTCAGAGGCCCCTTAGGAGCTGAAGAAATAGAAAGATTTCTTTGAAGGAGATACATCTATGGCAGCATCTTCTGGGATGCTGGTTGGAGTTGCCTTTTACTTGTCTCCTGAGCTCTGAGGGAAGAGCCTGATCAGTTTCCAAGGGAGCACGTGCCATCTGAACAGATGGCTGTGAGCACAGCAAGCCAAAAAACAAAGGCTTGTCAGGCTGGGGGAATGAATTCTGTCTGAGAGTAGTGAAGCAGCTGCTGATTCCTCTCCCAGGGATGGATTAAGGCGTCCATCCAACAAAATGCTGGAATACAAGCTTAACTTTTGAGTGTGTTAGTGGTGTCCTGGTGGAAATACACAGGCATTTGAATTCAGAGCTAATCTGGGATCTGTACCTGTGTGCTGTGAACATGGAGGAACATTTTGAGGGAGGTGCAGGATGAATTTTGGACTCTTGGTTTGAGCAGCCTTTTGGATGGGGCCAATATAACAAAATTCCTCTTTGCATCTTGTTCAGCCATGGTCCAAGCTGCAAACAACTTTCATGGTTCATTGGAATGTCCTGTGATCATGTCAACAGGGTGCAGGTGGCAGACCCATGAAATAATGAATTGTCTTTTTTAAAGCTCATGAACTTTGTATTTTTCTTTCTGTATGCGACAAGATTTTAGTGGCTTTGGTTTTTTTTTTTCCTGCTTGGAGGCCCTACCAGGGACATCCTTGGAGCAGAAGAATGAGCAGCAAGGGGACTGCCAGCACACTAAAGCCTTGTGGTTATACAGGATCAAGCAAAGCTATTCCAGCTCTGGCAGAGGCATCCTGCTGTTTGCCACTCAGGGATGCTGGCCAGGAATAGAACTCCTGATCCTGACCCTGGGGAATTCTCATGGGGAATTCTGTGGCTTTGTCATGTGAAAAACCAAGTGAGAGGAGCTGGAATGAGCAAGCTGAAGGCTGTGGGGCTGAGTTATTCCTGGTCATGGAGCACCCAGAGCAGATCTCCTCTGCACTGTGATGGGAAGAGGCAGTCCAGGTGAAGGGATGAGATTTCAATCTGCAAATCCCCTTCCATGCAGAGGAGGTTTCCTAGTTGAAGGTTATGACACAGTAGTGATATATAAGACCATTTTGTTGATACTCTTCTACCACTTGATTATTAATAAAAAATAAAAATGTCTTGAGATTATCCAGCACTCTTCTTGTAGTTGCTGGCTTTAACACTGTTATTCGGCTTTACATAAAGAAGTAGAATTAAATCAAATTTGAAGTGGAACTGAATAGCTGAAGTTGAGCTAAATATAAATATGTTACTTTTATCCCAGCTCCCTAATGAGCTGTTCTTTAGGAAAAATATCTTATGTTGACAGTGAATGCAAAGTGTGGCCTCAAACATGTGTCCATGCAAAAGGTGTACTTTGGAATGGGGACTTTGCTTCCCTCCAATTTCAGAAAATCTCTAGAACAGTCTATATCACAACCTAAATGAAAGTTAGTAACATTGCTTTTATTTATTATGAGAATATCTGTTTTATAACTATTTCTTTTATTTAAAATGAAGTTTTTGAGGAGGGATATAACCTGGTATGTCTGCAAGTGTGACTCATCTTCACAGAGACAAGGAGAAAGTTTCTGCACCAGTCTTCCCAATCTTCTACTTCATTGTTTTTGGTTTTGTTTTTGGTTTTTTTTTTTTTTTTTTTTGGGTTTTTGTTGTTTGGTGAGGGTTTTTTTTTTGTTGTGTTTTTTGTTTTGATTTTTTTTTTTGTTTGTTTGTTTGTTTGGTTTTTTTTTTTGTTTTTTTAAGAAGTGCACATTGCAGGCTCTTTTCATAGTTAATATTTTGGATACCTGGGCTGTGGCATTGCATGAGTGAGTCCAGGACACCTGACAGAGAGAATTGTTAATACATTCCCTTTCCAAATCCTTTACTTTTGAGCATGTCCTCCACCATTTCCCAGGGACTTCAGGAGGTAAATCTCTTTTCACAAAACCACTGGTGCTGTAATTGATTATTCTTTCAGCAGATTAAACCTCCCACCTTATTATTAAGTTTGTTTTCTTTAATATTTTTTTAAATTATTTGGTCTGGCTGCTTCTCCCTTCCTGTGGGACATATGGAGTTGCCTTGTTGGTTTTTTTTCTTTCTTTTCCTCCTCTTTTTTCCCCCCTTTGGTAAAGACAGATAGAGAAAGATTTCTTTTCTGTTTGTGCAGAGGTGGAGGCTAATTGCTGGGTTAATTGAGAAGAATGGTGCTTCTGATGTTCTCACAAAGTATCAAATAGCCTCAACATATTTCTCCCCTCTCTCCCTCACTCCACCTAAAGAGACCCATTGAATTTGCACATTACTGTACAGAAGTGATTATGGGCTTAATTGTATTTATTTTGCTTGGTGGGGAGGCCATCATAACAGTGGTTGATTGATTTTTATAAAATCACCCTCAAGGTCATGTGTGGGACTTTGCTTTCCTGTGCAGCCATAACAAACAATTTGAGGGTCACAGCCAAAGGCTCCGTTGAGCAATATTCCTGTTTGCTGCTTTCAGGGAAGGGGTCAAGTGCAATAAAAGAAGGAAGCATAACTTTTATTTTCTTTTTTAAAAAAAGGAGAAGACAACCTTGTAAAGCAGCAGCTGTATATTTATTCTGACCCAACAAAAACCACAGAGGTGTAGAGGGACAATATGCAATTTTTCGACAGAAGAATTTATAAGTTTGGCCAGAGTTTGTTTTACATACAAACTTGATAAATGGTTAAATGAGTCCTTCCTAATGCTTTCTTTTCTGTTCTGCAGTGCTGCTCTTCTTTCATCCTCAGCAGCTGAACTTTACTTTTCCGCTGTGTTTTCTCCCAAAAACTGAGAACATTTGGATTTGTCCTGGGAGATTTTTATGAAGATTTGCAAAGATCCAGGGGACAACAGCATTGTGGAGTGACCATGAGTGAAGCTGATCTGCCCCTTTTCAGGGTTAAATTTTGTTCTGACTGCTGCTTCTAAAGGAAAGCAAAGGAGTCACATACAGCAAATTCCACAATCATAGGATGGTTTGGTTGTAAGGAACCTTAAAATCATCTCGTTCCAACCCCCCCTGATGTGGACAGGACAGCTTAAACTAGACCAGGTTGCTTAAAGCCCCATCCAAGCTGGCCTTGAACACCTCCAGGGGCAGCCACAGTTTCTCTGGGAAACCTGATCTAATTCCTCACCACTCTCACAGGGAAGAATTTCTTCCTAAAATCAGGGCTTCTGGTGTTCAAGCACCAGGGGAGGTTTAAATTGGATATTAGGAAGAATTTCTTTACTGAAAGGGAGAGCCAGGAGTGTAACAGACTTCTCAGGGCAGTGGTTGGCTCACCATCCCTGGAAGTGCTCAAAAAATGCATGGAGCTGATGTTTGGAGACGTGGTTTAGTGGTGGACTTGGCAATGCTGTGTTAATGGTTGGACTATGTGATCTTAGAGGCCTTTTCCAACCTCAGTGACTCTGATTTCCCTCTGAAAGGGTCAAACTTGCAGGCCAGGTGTGCACAGCTCCTGCTGGAATTCCTGCTGCTGCTGGGATGAGGTGGGACTATTGCTCCTACTTGCACCCAGAGCAGTCAGCAGCATCCAAGCTTCTCAGACACTCAGAAATCCACAAAAGATATGGAAAGTCTTCGATGAATAGCTTGAAAATTTTGAATGGACAATATGTGACCGAAGCTTGGGAAATCTTGTTTGAGACAGAATTGTGATTTTGTAATCAGAGGATAGGACAACTGTCTTCCAGCCCTCCTGGTTCAGTGGTACAGCGTGGCAGCAATTAAAATACTCATTAAAAATTGTATGGAGAGAAGTGGAAACAGAAATTACTGTATTTCACTGAGAATAGAGCATAGAAAGTCAATAAAGACCTTAGGGAAGATGTCTTTTTTTATGTTAGGAGTGAAATAAATCACAGTGATTTACAGTTCCATTTATAGATTGTGGTGATAAAATTATTAACACTGCTGCTATAAAACAAAAGTATTTAATAAATATTTCTGTTCTCAGCATGGGAAGAAACAGGATGGTAAATTATACCACAAGAGGAAGATGGACCAGCAGTCCATTTATTGCCAAATAATGCTAATAGAATGAAAACATTAAATATTCTTTCAGAATACACATTCTTAAAATCAACCGGTCCAGTCTCATTCAAGATCTTTAAAACTGCTGCTGGAGTCAGATATCTGGTGTTGTTTTACATGAAACAAGCTGAAATTTCTTCTGGTTCTTCACAATCCATGCAATATAATTTGCAAAGGCTCTATATATATATAAAGACTCAATATTAATACATTTGTAGGTAGAAAAGTATGTCTAGGGAAAGAGACTATTTACACATAGGAGAGTTGGTGTTTTTGAGAGCAAACCTGTGGTTTCCAGTGGTTATAAGCAAGAAAATGTGAGATCTATCTCTTTCTTTGATTAAGCATATTCTGTAAAAAATGGTGTAAAAAATATTGGAAAGCAATGAAATCTGGCAAGAAAATATTTACTGGATAGTCCCTATTCAAATATTATTTTTAGGAGCCTAAAAACTGAGGACTAAGTTACAAGACTTTGTTATAAGCTCAAGAAATCAATTAAACAAGGAAAAACCCTCCCAAGTGAGACTAAAAAAGGAAATTGGGATAAGCAAAATATGAGCAATGGTGAGCAATAATCAAGATAGTACTTAATCTGTTTTTCATATTAGAACTTCTCTCCCTTTTTTAATTTTTTTTTTTTGTCCAAATACTGCAGTTAACCCAGATGTCTGATCTCCCTTCTTGCTAAGAATTGGCAGTGTTCTCATGGAATCATGGAATGGTTTGGGTTGGGAGGGACCTTAAAGATCATCTGATCATCTTGTTCCACCCCCTGCCACGGGCACAGACACTTTCCACTACCCCAGGTTGCTCCAAGCCCCATCCAGCCTGGCCTTTAGCCACTTCCAGAGTTGGACAGCCTCAGCTTTTCTGGGCAACCTGGGCCAGGGCCTCACCACCCTCACAGGGAAGAATTTGTGAGGCAGGAGAGACAACTGGGTGGTCAGTAGAGAGATCACCATTAAAAATTGCTTCCACCAGTAGCAAACTGGCCACGGGATGAGCTGGTACAGTTATCAGCTACTTCACACAAAGGGAGCAGGGTACACCCTTTGTAAGAGGTGTGGAGCTTCCAGACTTTGGGAATTTCCCTACTCTCTCCTGGGAAAGATGGCTTGGAAGGCACATCCCATGCGCAGTGTGACAAAACGAATGAGAGTCCACTCTGTCCTCATCCATGGTACAGAAAGGGACAGAATCCTTCACAGAAGAGGAAATATGGAAGGAGATAATGGAATAAACCATCCTGAGGTGACAGACTGGGATTTTCAGCTCATGAGAGGCAAGAACAAGGGAGGCATTTAACAGAACTGAAGAGCCTGAGTCAAAAAAAAAAAAAGGGATGGAAATGGTTTTTCATGCACTATGCCTTTAACCCACAGAATTCATTGCTTCAAGAAGTTGTTGAGACCAAATATCACAAAGATTGCAAAGACCAGCTCTTTATTACTGGCAAATCTGATCCAGTTATACTAATAGTCAGTAGGAGGAAAATGTTGGCAAGGAGTTGAAACTTTATGCTTTGAGGTGAAGCGAACCTCTAATTAGGGATTAAAATGAGATTTTTATGGGATGGGGAGATCAACCCACAGCCAGCTAAGAGGGAGACGTGTCTCTCACTGTATTTGGAAGCATCTGGTTTTGAACAGCAGCTGGAAGAGTTTGCCGGATTAAATCAGGCACTGATCTAAACAAGTTGCCAGTTCTTATGTTCCAAAGCAGTTTTCCTCTCCCCTCTCCCAGTCACAAGTAGTTTGTAACCTAAAAAGTAACGTAATACAAATTGAGTAGAAATATCCGTTTTCAACATTAAGTGACTTAGTTGGTTAAAATTGGGTTTTTCCAAACACAGCTTCCTTTGGCTGTGGTTGGAGAGTCTGCCCAGGCTGACTGGCCTTGCTCAAGTCTAGAAATGCAGACCGTTGTAGAATCAAAAATGGACTGGATTAATTGGGTCTTTAAAGGGTTGATAAATATATGGGGAGAAATAAAGAACAAAGTGTAAATTTCACAGGATGCAATAGCATGTAAGCCTTTATTTTGTAATTTTATTGCAAACCCCTTTGTTTACCTACCTCTTACAGTTCCTTTGACTGTGAGAGAATGACTGACTGAATATATGATTGCATTTTGTTTTTCTCTTGTCTTCAGGTGGCAAACTCCTGTTTACTGGGCCAGGACCTGTAGAACTGCATGCTCATTACATCCTGGTGTCTGACGGAGGAGAGCTCCAGGTGGGATCTCCTGAGGCCCCTTTCCATCACAAAGCACACATCTATCTCTATGGAAGCCTCCATTCTCCACCATTATTTCCATATGGAGTCAAATTCCTGGCAGTGAGGAATGGGACCCTTTCCATTCATGGTGAGTACATTCTTTTGTTGTAAAAAGCAAAGAACAAATGAATAACAGAAAACAAAACCAAAAAAACCCCCCAAAAACTACACACACACACACAAAAAAAAAAAAGTTTGGAAGAAAAATAAATTGACAAAACTTTGGTCATGATTCTCATAGAATCATGGAATGGGTTGGGTTGAAAGAGACCTTAAACACCATCTAGTTCCAACCGCCATTCCATGGGCAGGGACATCTTCCACTATCTCAGGTTGCTCCGAGCCCCATCCAACCTGGCCTTGGACACTTCCAGGGATCCAGGGGCAGCCACAGCTTCTCTGGACACCCTGTGCCAGGGCCTCACCACCCTCACAGGGGACAATTCCTTCCCAATATCCCATCCATCCCTGCCCTCGGGCAGTGGGAAGCCGTTCCCTGTGTCCTGTCCCTCCATCCCTTGTCCCCAGTCCCTCTCCAGCTCTCCTGGAGCCCCTTTAGGCTCTGGAAGGGGCTCTGAGCTCTCCCTGGATCCTTTTGCTCTCCAGGTGAGCACCCCCAGCTCTCCCAGCCTGGCTCCAGAGCAGAGGGTCTCCAGCCCTCAGAATATCTTCATGGCCACTTCTGGACCTGTTCCAACAACTCCACACCATTCTTATATTGTGGCATAGAAGAATTTAGATATGGAGCTTTTCTTGAAGACTATGAAGTATGGGTATAGAATGGCCATTTGTTGGGGCAGGAGTTTGGACATGGAATTCAAGTCCAAACTCGGCATGATTCAGAACATTGGTGCACATTTCTCAAGTTCTTCTCTACTGGGCTATTTTTAAAAGCTCTGTGTCTCATAAAGGAGGAAGAGGAAAAAAAAGAAAAAGAAAAACCATCTGGATGTCTCATCTCCCTTCCTCCTGTGCTTGTGTGTCTACCTTCGTGTTGGTGGGTGTTCACACCCTCCAGCAGGTCTTGAACTTCCACCCTGTGCCCTCCAGGAGGAAATGTTGCTGTCTGAGCACACAGACGTGTTGCTTTTGGACAAAAATGATGTCAGGCACCCAGGACACCATCTGAGCACAGGCAGGGAGTGAGTTGTGCCTCTGTGCCATCATCCTGCCAGCTCACAGGAGCTGAGCAAGGTTGGGAGAGGTCGGGTTTGGAGGGGAGTCAGTGAACAGATGCTTTTCTGAATCAGGAGAGATGAGCAGGGGGAGGAAGGAGCTGCTGGCAGGGCATGAGAGGTGGGGCTGCACCTCAGCACCATGTCAGGTGCTCTTGAGCCCTTCACTGAGACACAGCAAGGCTCAATTATTTACTGCCTGTAAAAGGCTTCAACAATTTCAGTGAAGTGGCTTTGCAGAGCGTTTCTACCCCATTTCCTGGAGGGTCTCTGTGAAGGAGGGCTATTAGAGCATCTTGGCTGAATTGACTGTCTGTTACTGGCCATTGAGTTTCACACAGTTATCCCAGCCCTGAGCTCAGTAATTCCTGTTAGATTAAAGCCTGCCTTCCAGAAAGGCTTGGTCTTTGAGGATGTCAGGGGAGACAGAAACCAACTTCTTCCTTAGAGGCTTTTTCCAGGGGATTAATTTGGTTAATCATCCATTTTTTCCCCCCTTTTAAAGAAAAGTATTGAGATTTGAATTTGCCTCTTAGCAGCTTTTGCTGCTTCACTTTCTCTGTTTTCTGCCACTTGAAAGTGTCCTTCCATTCTTGGTTTGACCCCTGTAAGCCAGGATTTTGTCCTTAGATTGTCAGCACTTTACAGCACGAGCCTTCACTTTTCCATGCTTTTTGTTTTCTAGCAAAAAAGCCAGTAGCAACCCTTGGCATCTGTGCCTCCTGTGCTGCTTCTGCTTTCCATTCCAAGCCTGTATCAACTGTGCCTTGGTAACTCCATCACCCACAAAATTGAAGACAAACAGGGCAGAGCACATTTTGCAGTCTTATCTTGACAATGTGATGGAGGAAGGTAAACCCAGGCATCCACATCAGTACCTTTGAGTCTTTTCTCAATGATAATTTATCCATTTTACTCAGTGCCATAATTCTCAGTGAGCCTTCATTCCCTAGGAAAACAAGAGGATGAGGTCTGCAATCCAGGTATTACCTGGATGGAGATGTACAGAGTCGAAAGTGGCTTGACCCTTAGTGGAAAAAACTCTGTTTCAATTTTTCATAAATTATTGGATTATTGAAAAGCTTGTGTGGGAAGGGATGTTAAAGCCATCTAGTCCACCCCCATTCCATGGGCAGAGATACCTTCCACTATCCCAGGTTTCTCCAAGCCCCATCCAACCTGGCTTTGGACACTTCCAGGGATCCAGGGGCAGCCACAGCTTCTCTGGGCAACCTGTGCCAGGGCCTGCCCATTCTCACAGAGAAGAAATTCTTCCCAATACCCCAGCTAACTCTGCTCTCAGTCAGTTTGAAACCATTTCTCTGGTCCTGTCCCTCCAGGTCTTCATCCCAAGTCCCTCTCCAGCTCTCCTGGAACCCTTTTAGGCACTGGAAGGGGCTTTGAGGTCTCCTTGATCCTTCTCTTCTTCAGGCTGAACACCCCCAACTCCTAATCTATTATTATTATTATTCAAAACCAATTCTTATTCAAGAAATCATTATTATTTCTTATTCAACATATCCAGAGTAGCTAAGAAGTCACTTTTAAGCTCTGCACAACATGCAGCCCCAGTGCATGGCTGCAATTATTGTTCATTCAAACCATGTAATCTTCAATTTAACATTGAAGTAGTACAAGCCTGCTAGAAAACTTGACAGAAAGTAGTGGGGTCTTTTACTGGGTTCATATTGCTTACATGGAAAAAAAATTCTGCTGTTCTGTCTTCAATTTAGCATCAGTCTGGTCTGTGGTACAGAACAAATTGTGGAGCATGACAGCCCCTTTCATATATATATATATATATGTGAAAGAGACTGACATGCTCTGCAATATACATTCGTGAGATACATTTATACACATGAATATATATGTTATCTCAGATCAAAATCATTAAATAAGCAGGTTTCCAAATTCTTGGCTGTCTTGGCAAAGACAGGGCTGAGCACATTTTAATTCCTTTTCTGTTTCAGGCCTGAATGTTGGTGGATGCTCTGCAGCTCTGGTTGAGTTCAGATTGTTTAGTAAGCGCTGTCAGCTCCTCACTTTGATATGTTAATATGACTAAGGGTTTCCCACAATTCCCTCATGAGTGGCAGTCCTTTGCTCTGGTACTTGTAGCAGACTGGGAAATTTCACTGTTGCCTTTGGCTTTAGCCAACTCCCCTGCCAGTCAGAGCGTGCCACCCATAAACTGCCTGTCAATCACCCATCACTTGGAGAGGGGGCTTCAGCCAGCCAGGGCAACTCGACTTTTTGACAATGTAATTATGGCCCTTGCATCCGCAGTAGGGGCCTGAGCAGGGCTGAGAGAGTTTTATTGATTGTTCAGAAGGGAAATTTATCACTGTCTCCAGCTCCATTCGCGCTCTATTCCCTGAGAAACTCTCCTGACAAGCTTCGGGAGAGAAGTTCAGCGTGGTGGCCTTGGCTGTTCTTGTGCCTTTGTCCTTCCCAGGGAAGCTGGAGACATCAGTGGATGCTGAGTGGGGGCAGGAACTGGCTGCAGAGTGGAGATGCTGCATCAGAACAAAGGCCACCCAGTCTGTCCTTGTGACAGCCTGATCTTGTGGTCCTAACATTTTTATCACAGAATCCCAGAATTGGTTTGGGTTGGAAGAGGCTTTAAAGACCATCCAGTTCTACCCCCAACCATGGGCAGGGACACCTTCCACTACCCCAGGTTGCTCCAAGCTCCATCCAGCCTGGCCTTGGACACTTGCAGGGATCCAGGGGCAGCCACAGCTTCTCTGGGCACCCTGTGCCAGGGCCTCTCCACCCCCTTCTTCCCAATATTCCATCTATACACACCTTCCTTCAGCTTAAGACCATTTATTCTTGTTCTGTCCTTCCAGGCCCTTGTTTAAAGTCTGTCTCCAGCTCTCCTGGAGCTCTTTTAGGCACTGGAAGGGGCTCTAAGTTCTCCCTGGAGCCTTCTCTTCTCAAGGCTGAACACCCACAGCTCTCCCAGCCTGGCTCCAGAGCAGAGATATTGCCACACACTGAAATATTTCAAATTTATATTTTTATTTTCAGCAGCCCTGTGTAGGTCATCTTGTTATTCCCTTGTGTCCCCATGAAACAGATTGTGACTCTTTCCAAAAAGAGACCAGCATTCCTTTGCCAGGCATTTATCTAAAACTTTATGTCAGCACTCTGGGGGAAAAGAATATGAGCTGTGAGCAACCTATTCTAGTGGAAGGTGCTCCTCCCATGGCAGGGGTTGGAACTGGATGATCTTTAAAGGTCTCTTCCAACACAAAACCTCCTGTGATTCTCTGATTCCATGAGCCTGTTCCCCTGAATTTTGACTAATAATATGTATCCCCTCAGTTAGATGAAAAATGTTACACTTCAGATTAAAAACATTTGCATTCACGTTGTCCAAACTGTAAAGAAAAAACAATGTCCTGAGAGTTTTGGTTTAATAACTTACTTATTTATAATCAGGATAATTTAAACAGAGATGTCAGTAGTCACTTCAAAGCTCTAAAATCATGGCCAGTCCTATTGCAAAGAATGTCCCTGCATTTGCAATGGCGAAAATTATATTTTAGAGATAAATATGCATGACTTCTATCCCAGATTTCTCTGCAGCCAAAGCCATCTGATACTTTTTCAGGGTTAGCTCAGAAAAAAAAAAAAATTATCAGTTGAACCAATTATTAATTTTAATTGCTTTTAATCAATAATAAAACACAAAATATTTGTGAGCTGTTCACTGTGCTCTACAAAGCCTGTGCATTCCTCCAGAGATCAAACATTTAATCAAATGCCTCTTGCTTTGCCTCCATTAGGCAGTGTTATGTATCTGTGCTGAGTTTGAGATTAAGAGATCATAGACAACATGAGAGAATTTGTTCTGCTTTACTCACATATTAAAAAGAAAAGCTTCCCAGGGGAAAAAAAAAATCTGTAGCAGGGGGATTCAAGATAGGGTGCAGAGATCTGTTCGAGAAAAGATTATTTTTTACTCTACTGAAATGCATCTATTCAGTAAATGTTATTTTTCACTACCTGAACTTCCTGATTTCCTGAGCTTGCTCCTATAGGTTAGTTTTCCTTAGGTGCCAGCTATTCTGTGTGGGGGGTTCAGGAGCCTTTTTTCCTCCTGTGTTTTTCCTCTCTAAGACCTTGACTTTAACATGATGCATTAAAGCAGATGGCTCTGGAACAGAAGGCTGAGCTGCCTTGAATCCCCTCGTGTTCACCAGGGGTAAGAAACTGCACTTAGGCACTTCCCATGGAGTAACTAATGTACAATGACTTGTGCCTTCACTTTCTTACTCACAATATAAGATGACCATTAGATTTTAAAGACCTAGCAGACGGGGGAGAAAAAAAAAAACAGTTGGGTTCAGGGCAAGCTGCTGTGTCTTTCACAGTTTGCCCTTCTTTTTAACAGAAATGCATCTATTAGCTTTGATTTAAGCTTAAATCAGTTGATTTGTGTTTTGGTGCTGATCTTACTGGGAAAAACATGATGCAAAGGGGACAGAGAGATGGACACTAATATATATTATATCATAAATATAATATAGGTAGTAAAGACTTTAATAAAATATAATACAATACACACTATATACTGGAAGAGAATAGAATAAAATAGGATAGACTAGAATATAGATATAGACCATAGCTAATATACCTATATATAATTACCTTGTGATTCCTGACAGGGTGCAGGTCTGTGGGTTGTTACAAATGTAGAGGCATATTATATATTAAATAATTTCCTCCTTCAAACTTTCAAATATAACGTCAAAAAACTGCTTCCAGTTCTGGTGTCAACAAAACCCAGGTTATTGGCTGGAGGAAGAGAACACCCAGTAGCAAATTCAGGGTTAATTTCCACCCTGGATAGGAGAAAGTCTGAGAAGTTTGGGCTTCCTGGGTAGGTGGTGGAGGTGGTCAAGAAAAACCTGGATGTGGCACTCAGTGCTCCTGTTTAGTTGACAAGGCAGGGGTTGGTTACAGGTTGGGCTCAGCCTTGGAGGTCTTTCCAAACCTGGGTGATTCTGTGATTCTGGGAAGTGTGGCAAATTGAGGGACCTGGATTCAGCCCTGGCTTTCCCCAGAGCTGCAGGCTGAGCCAGGCAGGGACCCTCCCTTTGGGCTCACCCTCACTTTTCCTGGTGCTGAATTCTCCTCCATCACATTTTGGGGACACAGGGAGCTGATCTTAGCCTGGCAATGGCTGTGCTGCCCCACATTCCCAGTCCTGCAGGGAGATATGCCCTGTCTCACTCTGCAGCAGCACAGGAGATGACCTGGCAATCACACAAAGTGGCACCAGCTCTCTGCAGCTCCCTGCAGAATCCCCTGTCCTTGGCTGCCATGGCTGGAGCTCTTTGTTCCTGGGCTCTGTCTAAAGACCTTTTTCTCCACAGCATCTTTGGTTGTGAGCTCATTTTAGGTGTGGAGGATAGATTTTGGTTTATACAATGGCATAACAGGAATATCTTTCCCTTTGTTTTCAGGACTGATGTGACTTAGCAAAGGGACTGGGGGAATCTCTGATTAAAGGGAATGTTTGGAAATTTGTGCATTTATGGGGCAGCATGTAGGGAAGATACATTTTTTGCAATGTAAATTGTTAGAAAAGGGCAACAATCCTCAGTAAGATCCTATTATCATGGAATGGTTTGTGTTGAAAGGGTCCTTAAACCCATTTCATTCCAAATCCCTGCCATGGCAGGGACATTTTCCACTAGACCAGGTTGCTCTAAGCTCCATCCAGCCTCACCTTGAACACTTCCAGGAAAAGAACATGACAATCCTTGCTTTCTCCAGGGTGCTGTTGGAAGATATTCAGGTGGAAATACTTTAAGTGAAAACTGCAGTTTCATGAACAGAAAACACTCAGCAGGACTAGGTCACTTTCAAGGATATCTCAGTGGAGAACATAAAAGTTATTCAGTTTGTCCTCTTGTCTGGGTGATGTCAGATTTTTCATTTTTGCTCCCTGAGAGAAGATTCAAGATCAGGTTGGATGAGGCTCTGAGCAACCTGATCCAGCTGGTGTTCCTGCTCCTTCAGCAGGAGGAGGGCAGCTGGACTAAATGACTTTTAAAGGTCCCCTCCAACCCAAGCCATCCTCTGACTCTGATTCCAAACTATGATTGGAGCCCACCTAAAATACCCAGCAGGGACCTGATGCAGCTTCTTGTCAAAGAGCTGATAAACTCGTGGGTGTCCTAAGGGTTGACAGTTATAAATCAGAAAGGACCTTCTATTTCACCTGGGGATGGGGATGAAAAGCTCAGTGCAGTGGCTGTGGCAGGAGAGCTGCTCTGCATCTCCCCAGGAGCTGCCCACAAACAGCAGTGAGTCCTGCAGGACTGCACAGGGGTGGGAAAGCAACTCCCAGTTCCAGGCAGAGATCTCCCTGTCTTTCTACAAAAAACCAAAAAAAAAACCCTAACAAACTCCTCTCATTGCAAAATAAGCTAAAAACATGCAAATGCTTATGGGTTATACCTAGGACTGTAATCAAGAGAGAGTAAAAATAGCTGGAAACGTTCAAGTCCAGAGGGTTGACAGCTCACAGTTCAAGCAAATGTTTTTTAAACACATTTGAAAAAATAGGAAATCAGCTTTCATTCTCCTTTTTTGATTCCCTTTTTGAAACAAAACCTTTATGGCCAGTGACTGGAGTAGTCACAAGAGCTGAGGTAGCTGTGATATTAAAAAAAATAATTATAAAATCCAGGTTCATAAAATATTTTTTCCTAGTCCTTAATTAAGGATCTGTCACTTGAAGACAGATCTCCATTTAGCCATAGAGAGCTGTAGCAGCACACCTTTGTGTTACCCTGACTAAAAAGGCTTCCTGGAAAAGATTTAAAAGATTTTCTATTCCTTTTAACTTGAAGAATTTAATCCATTATTATTCTCATGGTTTGTTTTATCATCTGAAGCAACAGCAGTAAAATGTCTTTGTCGTGGATCAAAAATATATTTTTAAAAAGTCAAATTTTTCCTAAAGCACCAGTTTCCAATGGCAGTACTGCCAGTTATCACTTTGACATTTGAAAATTTTAGGAATGGCCAAGCTAAGTTTGATTAGGAAGTGCATTTTGGGTCAGGAAAAGGGAATAACAATAAGGGATTATGACAATGGAGAGGAAGCTATATTCCTAAAATAGTCTGACACCAGAAATGCTGCAGGAAAGTGTGCTCTATTTTATTACCAGAGACAATCAGAGAGTCAAAGAGTGGTTTGGGCTGCAAGAGACCTTAAAGTTCTTCTAGTTTCAACTCCCTGCCATAGGTGAGAGGTTTTTATATTCCTTAAAAAGAAATAAAACTAGTTATAGTTCATTGAATTATATTATCAACTTCTCTCTTGAAAAGTTCTTTTTTGTTGGGTTTGTTTTTTTTTTTTGCTTTGTTTTTGGTTTTTTTTGTGGGGGAAGGAAAACAGTTTTCTTTTCACTTTGTTCCTGGAAACTGAAAGCTCCTATTCCCATTTACACTAAAGATTTACAGTATAGCTACAAGAGATTGACAAATTATCTGTAGTGTAATTTGTACATTCCCAGTAAGTAGATTTTGTGTCTGAGCCCTGCAGTTCTCGTAAATTCCTTTTGTGGAATAAAGGGATCTCATTACCTCAACTTTAAAATGCCAATAAACAGTCAGGAGGTGTAAAAGAGCTTTATAGTTTGTCAACACCCTAAACAAGTGTGTGTTCACAACTGAGTTAATTAATTTGTGGTAAATAGAAGCAAAAATGAGATGCAGCATGATCCTGGGTGCCAGAGGAGAAGGGTTCAAACCCTGTCACCCCATGACAAAAAGGGGAAATTTTCAAAAACATTTAAACAACTTTTGGGAGAAAGACCAACAGATCCATGGCAGGCTTAGAACTGGAACCAGTTCCCTTAAAACCCATTAAAATATTCCAGTTTGTACCAACCCTCCCATGTGTAAACCCTATTCTCCAGCTCTGCCTGACTCTGGATGTGGCTCACACTGCTTGCTGTCAGGCTTGGTTAGGAGGTTCCCACGGAGTCTAAAGTTAGGTAACAACATGTACTCCAAAAAGTCTTGTTTTCAGGTCAGGGACATCTGTTTTCCATGAAAGCACCTCGTCATCTTGTCATGTAAATTCTTAGGCCCCCATAGGTTTAAAGTGAAATTCATGTAACCCAATAGAAATGTATGAAAGGCAGAAGTTCTTTTCAACGGGAACAGAAGTGTGCAGGCTTTGACTACTGAAGACAAGCTGGAATTGAATGGATCAGTCTCAGCTGGAAGGAGAATTGTTGTCTGGAAAGTTATTCCCTGGAGGGAGGGGGATTGTTAATAAAAGGTAACTGAGATCTCAACACCTCGTGGTGTCCTGACAGAAAGCTGGAGGTGACTCTCAGAGCTGTGACCTCCTCTTTTGATTTTGGTCTGTCTCTTGGACCAGGACAAATCACCTGCTTTTGAGTTTATCTCTTTAATCTGATTCAGTTTCCCTTTCCAGTGAGAAAGCATTCCAGTAGCTGCAGGAATCCTGCCACTGGAGTTTATACCTGAGGAGTGAGGAACAACTGAAAATTCCAAAAGGAGTCTAAGTTGTTGGAATTGTTGAAAGAGTTGTTGGAAGAGTCTAAGTGTTGATTTTCAGAGGTGTTGGACTGTTTCTAGATGGAAAACAGACTTTATTTTTGAGAAACTGGCTGGCTCAGTGGAAACCCTCCCCAGCTTTATCCCCAGATTCCTGTGTTACCCCAAACAAGCCTCTTAACCTTTTTTCATCTCCTCCACACCTTCCCCTGTGTACAATGAGATTAATAATTTTATCTTGTGGAGGCCTCAGCCATGTTTCCATGGCATAAAGAATCCAGCCATGGGCTCTTTATGAGTGCTGGGGTAGGACTTGTCTGTGTCCAAAGGAGAGATTCCCACTAGGTCTGACCTTAACTATCTGCCTGTGTGGAGTGCCAAACCCAAAAACATGGAATGGTTTGGATTGGAAAGGACCATAAAGATCAATCTCCACCCCCTCCAGCATGGTGGGCCTTGGTTTAATACAAAAAGATAAATTAAAAATTAGGCACCTCATTTGGTGATCAGTGTCAATCCAAGTTTCTCTTCTAGTAGAAGCTGGGAAGCATTTAAAGGCAGTGGGCAAGAGGTGATATTTTCTAAATGTGCAAAGAATGTGTAAAATTATTACTTGAGTGCTTTGTAGATGGTGTCACAAATAGAGACTTCAAAGATGTTTTGTCTGAAGCAAAATTTCCCCCTGTGACGAGGAGTGGGATGTGGAGGCGCCTTTCTCGGCTGAGATCTGCGTCACTGCTTTGGGGCCCCTCCCTCCCTCCCTTTGTGCTCTGGGGTGCTGAAGGTTGGCAGAGAAGCTGGACTTGTGCTTGGGGAGGCAATCAGTGATTCCCTAAAGGGAGCCCAGGTCTGTGCATCCCTTCAGGCTCAGGGTCACTTGTACCTCTTTAGGGACAGCCACAACTGAGGGCAGATGGAGTTTCCAAGGCTCCTTGGCCTCTCAGGTGTTTTCTGAGTCACTTTGGGTCAATCCCCTGGTCTGAATGAGGGGATAACTTTCCTGTGCCTGCAGTGGCACAGAGAAACTCCTCTAGGTGATTCAGATTGTGTAGGATCCCCCGGAGCTCATCTTCCCCTCTGACTACAGGACTTGTTTCCTAAACAATTTGCAGCAGCCTCTCCTTACTCTGTAGTAATTCCTTTCAAACCCATTTATTTCAGTGTTTCCAACTGTTGCAGCTTCAGCTTTCAAAGCTGGGTGACCAGAGATGAATATCAAACACCCAGATAAAGTTTTCAGTGCCCTTTGAGTCACTCACTGTGCACCTGGAAGAAGAAATGATGCTCACGTCCTTTGTAATCAAAGGATTGTAACTAATGGCCTAATTTGTTTAAACCTACAAGTCTCAGTACAATGCATGTTTTGCATTGTGTGGACAGATTTTCCTGTGACCCTGGAGGTGTGTGCCCAGACACACCTTGCTGGTTTGCTTAGTTTTGATGTGACTTGGAGATATTTCTGTAAATGTCAAATTCACATCTCCTGTTGAGCTACTTAGAATCAAGGAATGGCTTGAGTTGGAAAGGGCCTCAAAACTCATTTAATTCCCACCCTTTGCCATGGACAAGGACACCTTCCACTATCCCAGGTTGCTCCAAGCCTCCAACCTGGCCTTTGACACATCAAGGGATGGGGCAGCCACAGCTTCTCTGGGCAACCTGTGCCAGGGCCTGACTTGGGAATTTCCTCCTAATAACCAATTTAAATGTCTCCTCTCATAGTTTAAAGTTTTCCTCCTTGTTCTGTCAGTACCTATTGATATCTTGTCACTGCTGAGAACTGGGTGAAACCAGCTAGGTAAGTGACATACCATCCCATAGCGATTTATGAAATGTTTTGTGTTAGAGGTCATAAGAAATTAAATTTATACTGTTTTTTTCTTAAGAGTGGCATTGTACACATCAGAATGTTCTTAATCATTTTACCAGGTCCATACAAGACTGCAAGCCCACATTATGCTTCTAACAGGAAGCATAACCATAGTCCTGATGCCAAGATATTCTCAGTCTTATTATATGTGATTAATTAATTTGGAATTAATTTTCAAGTCCCTTGCATTTCTAGGCTGCACCATTCTTCTCTGCTCTGTATTTAAGGGTGTTCTGTTAAGTCATTTAGTAAAGTGCTCCATTCTTGTATTGCCTGCAACAGATTTTTGTCTGAAGGCTCTGTCCTGTACCTTTAACATGAAGTCACTTCTGCTTTAGATCTCTAGATGGGATTTTTTTCCAACTTGTGCTTGGTTAATTATTAAAAATGAGTTCAATAATTAAGGAGTTATACAGATTCATCTATTTTTCAGCATTTGGAGTGTTTCTGCTCACAGTACATTTTGGGGGAAGAAATAATTTAAATACACCACAGCTGTTGGTCTTCTAAACACTTTCCCCTCAAACAGGTAATTTATTTACCTGTTGCACAGCCCAAACCCAGGCACTGAAGGTTGTTTTATGAACTTTGCATGTTTCATTCAAAATAGAGTTTGTTTTCAAGGGGAGTATATTATAAATAGGGCAGAGAAGCCTCAGTTATGGTTCCTGATTGAGACCAGAAAGGTGTCACTGACCTCTTGTGTGTCACTTGTGCTGCTGGAAGTAGAGGAGATTCTGAGCTGGAGGTGTTGTATGTGGGAATACAAATGGGAAGCAAGGAAATGGATAAATGTAGTGCTTAGGGACATGGTTGGTGGTAGACAGGAAAGAACTGAGTTAATGGTTGGACTTGATGGCCTCACAGGTCTTTTTTAATCTAAATGATTTTATGATTCTGTGAAAGTGGGATCTACTAAACTTGTTTGGTTGGTTAGTTTGGTTTGGTTTTCCCTAACAAAAACACACTGAACTTATTGGAAAATGGAAGCAGATTCTGAACATGCAGAGGAATCTCCCACCCCACCTAGATCATCAGGAAAAAAAGGTACAACAAACTGTGGAATGGGAGACAGGTAGCTGAACACGGTAAGAGGTGAAAAACAAGGAAAAGGAAATAAAGGAAATGGGGGAATATTTGGATGCCTTGAATATTCTTTTAAAGGAAAAATCTCCAAACAATTGAGAATATTTTTGGTTAAAATTTCTGAGTCAGAGCTTGAAAGTGGAAAAAAAGCCTGAAAAAAGCCTTTTCCATCAGAGCATGTTTTGAATGCAGAATGGTGTTTCCCACTCCTCAGTGACATGAGCTGTTGCCCAGCAGTGCTGCTGTGGAGTGTGTGTGACAGATGAACTCCACAGGGGTCAGCTGAGTGTCTGGACACAGATGCATGAGAACACACATTAACACAGGCACACAAATCAACACCAGAAACAACATGTCCAGAGATGGAGAGAAATCGTGCAGAGCTCCACATGCAGATGGCTGCTGCCAGTCGTGGGCTTTTATGCCAGCCCTAAAAATTCACAAGAATAACTCAGTGGAAGAAGGCAAATGAATAAAAATTAAGAGAGTGCTGCTGGTAAAAGAATGCACATAGGATGGTATTAAGAGGGTGTTTTTGAGCTGTATTGAGGCTGAGGTCTTTGATGTCTGTGAATGGTGGAAGGTGGGTTTTGTCTATGTCTGCATTAGAAAACAGCGTGGCCCTATAGCAGCAGAGCTGTAGGGTGAATGATGTATGTGCTGAGGATGCAGGGTCCACATGTTCTAAGGGCTGCTAGAGAGTCATTCCAGTCTGGTTCCATTGGCACCTGCAGTGTCCTATGTGTCCTACTGCATTTCAGCTTCTGCATTGGTTTCACAGAATCCCAGGATGGGTCAGGTTGGAAAGGGACCCCAGTGGGTCACCTGGTCCAACATCCCTGCTCAAGCAGGGCCATCCCAGAGCACAGGATTGTGTCCAGAGAGTTCTGGAATATCCCCAGTGAGGAGACTCCACTCCCTCTCTGGACAATCTGTTCAGTGCTCAGTCACTGCCCAGGAAAGAAGTTCTGCCTCCTGTCCAGGTGGAACTTGCTGGGATCAGTCCCTGCCCGTTCCTCTGGTGCCATTGCTGGGCCCTGGAGCAGAGCCTGGGCCCTGCTCTGAGCCCTCCCTGCACACAGGGACACCCAGGGCTGAGGGCCCCTCTCAGCTGGGTCTCCTCTCCAGGCTGAACAGCCCCAGCTCCCTCAGCCTTTCCTCCTCAGGGAGATGCTCCAGTCCCTCCATCAGCGTCATCATCTTCATCACCCTCGACTGGACCCACTCCAAGAGCTCCATGTCTCCCTTGACCTGAGGAGCCCAGAATAGGACAGATGCCAGATGCACCTCACAGGGCTGAGCTGAACAGCAGGAGATGTTTGATTCCTTCCAAAAGAGTTTGAAATACCTTAAATGAATGATGTCTGGGAGATTTTCTTAGCTGGAAGTTGAGAAATTTCAAGTTTGATTTAAGGAAATGCAATAATAGTGAAGTATCTCAGGTTTAGATGCCCATCATTGACACAGAGCAGGTGCTCACGTATACTTCAAGATAAAAGAGTATAAAGAGTGTGATTCTCTTGTAAATTTATTGCCTTGGAGGTGCCACTTCTTATTTCCATCTTCATTAAGGAAATAGTTGAGACACTATTATATAAGTAATGAAGATACTGGAGTATAAGGATCAAGAAAGTGAAGCAGTATATGGACAGATAAGTTTGCTTAAAATAATTTGAAAATGATTTATTGGATGCAACCTCTACACTCAGAGATTTCTGCTATTATTACTTTCCTGCAGTATGACCAAGGAGGACAGTAACTTGCTGTGGGCTAAAGGTAAATGATGATCTATTGCAAGGGAGGGAAGAAAAGTATTCTAAAGGTGGATGTGTGAGGCACACGCTCTCTCCTGATGGTGTTCAGTGTGTTGCACCTCACTGGACCAATCTTTTCCAAAGCCTGAGAGGGAAATGTCAAAAGTTAAAGCAAACTTTATTAAGTGAAGAAAGGAGGGTTATAGGGCAAGACATTTCATTGCTGGGGCTTGATATACAGAAATTTCATAGAATCATTGAATTATTGAATGGTTTTGGTTGGAAGGATCCTTAAAGACCATCTCATTCCACCCCCCTGTGATCGACAGGGACTCCTCCCATTAGACCAGGTTGCTCTGAGCCCTGTCCAACCCAGCCTTGAACCAGGAGAAAGCTACTCCTCTTTGTTTGTTTGTTTGTTTGTTTGTTTGTTTTTTAAGTGGATTGACTTGCTTTTTAACATTTTTTTCCTTTGTTCTTTGCAGGCTGGATGCCCAAAGTAGTTTTCACACACTTGAAATCATCAGCTAATACCAGTGACACACGACTGGTGCTCCAGGAACCTGTTGATTGGCAACCTGGTGATGAAATCCTGGTGGGAAGTTCAGGCCTTGGAGATGCACAGCAGCAGGAGGAAGTGGCTGTTATCCAGTCTGTGAACAACACAGAGCTGCACCTTAGATCACCACTCAGGTATCCTTCCAGGAGATTTTTATAGCAGAGAGCTAAACAAGGAGAAAATTTGATCAAAGTCAGGATTTGCTGTTCCCTGTGGGACATAATAACTATATAAATCCCTTTAATAAAGGTGGCCAGTGATATTTCAGTTCCTCACTCCCCCTAAAGGTAGTGGACGTTCAATCCTGAATGTTTAAATTCTATGTTTAAATTCTGTATCATGCCCTTGAACTCAGAAAACCTTTGAAGCAGGAAGCACTGATGGCCAGTAAAGTCCAGTAGTGTCAGTATAGGAATGACAAAGAAATTTCCTGCATATTCAATTCCTTGAGAAAGTGCATATTTTTCACAAGAAATGTATGACTTGTGTAAAAAAAAAAATCCTCTCTTCCTGACTGATTTTCTTAAGTAATACACTCAAAGTAATTTTTTTTACTATGGAAATCTGCTTCCATATTTCCAGTGAGTGTTAATTTCACTGCACTACACTTTCTTTATCTATTGTGCATGGAGACCTTGGACAGACTGAAAACTGCACTTCTTACATTGTCTATCTGGAGGCAACCTAACTCCAATGCCCAGGAAGATTAAAGGTATTATTTTGGGCTCGAGGCAAAAAGTCCTGATGGTTTTCACCCAAGCCTGTTATGGGAAGAGAATTCAAAGGCTGAAATATATTGTTGTAAATCTCAATATATTGTTGTAAATCTCGTAGAATCATAGAACATCCTAAATTGGAAGGGACCCACAGGAATCATTGACTCCAGTTCTTGGCCCTGCATAGGGAAATTCCAAAATCTTCACCATGTTCCTGGAAGAATTGTCCAAATGTTTTTTTTAGCTCTGGCAGCCTTGGGGCTGTAATCACTTCCCTGAGGGGCCTGTTCCAGTGCCCAACCACCCTTTGGATGAAAAGCCTTTTCCTAGTGACACAACACAATATAATATTATATACATAGTCTAAGGAAGGTTTGAGAGCTTGTGAAACAAAAGGATGAAAGCAAACATCAGACAAGGGAAAGCCTCTCTAGCACTGATTGTGCCACTGTCCCTGCCAAGAAAAGGACTGAAACCAGCTCAGAATTTGGGAGGTTATGGTCATAAACATGAACAACAAGAAATCATAAACGTAATTCTCTCCATTTGGCAGGTGCAGATGATATTTTTTGTCCTTTGTTAGGTACCCCCACAGTGCTGGAGAGGGATGGGGCGATGGCCAAGGTCTGCCTTCCAGTGCTGTGGTGGCACTGATCAGCAGAAGGGTTGTTATTCAAGGAAATGTCACACTGGAGAGGATGTCCCACCTCAGGCAGTGTGCAAATGCAGGTGAGAAGGGCTTTTCTCACAGAAATGTACTGGGGAGGAAAACTGCTTCATTAAAATCCCATTGTGGCAGCCTCACTGTGTATTAGAACTCTTTCTTCCTAGGATAACTTCTAGATAATTCCAATGCCAGGAAAGAGAGTTTGTCTTTCCAAACATTGTTTGACATTGAAGTGTGAAGTCTTGGGAGTTGAACTGCACTTCATTGTAATATCTCAGATGTATTATTTTCACATTGTTGTTTCAAGCCATCTTGGGAAAGACCCTTTAGTTTTGCCTGAGCCTAAGGGTGTAGAAAAGAAAGTATCTTCTGAAAACATGTTTCAGTGTACATAATATATTAAATTTTTAATTGTGTTTACTATTTAGTCACTTTAAGAAGAAGGAAAAACAAAACAGCCCAATGCTGTTTGTACTCTTTAGCGTAAAATATTGAGATGTTGTTTAGTGTTTAGGGTTGCCAAGGAAAAAATAACAGGTGATGAATTAAGTATCACTGGTGAAAAAATGTTAAATATCTCAGTTCTCCTTTTACCTGTATGAAATGTCATGGAGTTTGACAGGAGGATTCCTGATTTACACCATCTATTCAAGAAGCAGAATCAGACACAGTGATTATAATGTGAGGAGAGTTAGGTTATCTGGCAACCCAGGTGTAAGGCTTCCTTTAAAAAAAGTGCCTTGGGCTTTCAGACTGTGACACAAGACTTCATTTGATATCCAGCAACCAGCTGCTTATATTACTCATGGATTTATGGTCCATTTTGTGTGGAACTCATAAATATAGGCTCTGAAATGCACTAACCATTTGAGGTTTTTATTTGAGTTAAAGGATAGGAGGATTTCTCAGAGGAGTCACCAGAGGAGGAGTGAGCAATGTTTTTTGTGGTTAATTTACCTTTAAAAGAAAAATAAGCATTTTTGGGCACCAGCAGGCAGTGCTGGAATTTGAGATCCCCTCTGCTCTTCCACTGAACAAGCCCAAGTAAGATATTCATAGTCTGAATCTCATACCAAAATATCTCACACCCATGGAAGGGTCTTTGGGAATTTTACCCAGCCCTATGATTTAATTTTTTGTCATATCATGGAATCCAAGAATGGTTGGGTTGGAAGGGAAGTCAAAGAACATCTTATTCCATCCTCCTGCCATGGGCAGAGACATTTTCCACTATCCCAGGTTGTTCCAAGCTCTGTCCAGCCTGGCCTTGGACACTTCCAGGGATCCAGAGGTAGCCACAGCTTCTCTGGGCAACCTGTGCCAGAGTCTCACCACCTTCACAAGGAAGAATTTCTCCCTAATCTTTATTCTTGTCTTGAAACTGTGGGTAGCAACACTTCCCCGTCCATCTGCAGGGAGAGTCAGGAGAGCAGAGCTTGAAAAAATAAACCAGAATGCCTCATTTCAGTTTAGTTCTATACATCCATGCCCAATCTCCTTTTCAAGAACCTCATCTAAGGGAAATCAATGTCAAATCCCTCTTCCTCATGCATACAATTATCTAAAATTAACTCCAAGGAGCTGTCCAAGACATAAAACTACAGCTTCCTGCTTGTTTTGATATATTTCCCTCCAAAATGTGCAGACTTTTAGGGAAAGAGCCATACCTATTTTTAGGAACATAAAAAATGTTTGCCTGTGTTGCCTTTGGGTGCATGTTTCCCATCTCTGCTGGAGTTGGAGTTTCACTGGGTCAGGGGGATGATCTCCCCCTGCACATCCCACCCCACAGGGAGGGTGCCACTCACAGCTCCCCCTGGGTTGTGTCCTAGGTCACCCTGGGTGTTTGTACAAGAGAAGTGAGAGGCAGCTGGGCTCTCGGGACCTGGGAGCCGTGGTGGTTGTGGAGGCCTTCCAGGGCCAGGCAAGCCGGCTCCAGCTGGAGGGGATCCAATTCCGCCACATGGGCCAAGCATTCCAGCGCCACTGCAGTGCCCTGACTGTCACTGGCAACACCTGGATGGCAGGTGAGCTCCCTGCACTGGAGATACCAACCTTCTCCTGCCCAAAGCTGGGACAGGCACACTCAAAACCTGCTTGGCTCTTGAGTCAGTTGGCAAATTGGATTGTTAAATGTGAAAAAAAAACCCCTCACCTCTAGTCTAAGCCCAAGTGACAGAGTGCTTTCACCTGCTTCACTTCCTTTGTATCTCAGCTTCTTTCTAAAATAATATTTTTTTATGCTACACTGCTATTTTGATGTAAAAGAGAGTAGCTCTGGTAGTGAATGCACCAAGACACAACTGAAATGAATGCACCAGGACACTATGAGGGGGCCCAAAAATGCACCGAGACACTTTGAAGAATCCCAAGACACTATGAGGGAGCCCCTTCAACTAGCCAGCCCAATGACTCAGGGTTGGCTAGTTTCAGGGGCCAACATTTAATTTTATTATCCAGAGGTTAAGGAACATATTAGGTTCTTTTGACTTTGTTACTGTCAAGTGCCAAATCCATCTCTGCAGAAGTGGCAGTGAGGGCTCTGAAGACTGGTGGTCGTAGGGGCAAGTTAGGTGGGCTCAAAGAATATTTTAAGGGTGCTGAATGGATTTTCCCTTCCTAAAGTACATTTGCACCTCTCACAGAATCATAAAATGGTTTGGTTTGGAAGGGACCTGTTCTATCTTTGTCACTGAGTGAGGGTCAGGGCTCCCTGCTGGCAGAAGGCAGCCCTGGCCATGATCTGGATGATGGGAAGGTCACCATGCCTGGCTAGAGGAGGGGTGTAAAATACCCGCCCTCAATCTGCAGTGATTTGTGCTCACACCACTCCCTTCCTTCCAGACTCTTACATCCGTGGTTGTTGTGTTCTGGACTCCTTTGGTCAGGGCCTCCATCTGAGAGGGATCTCCAACTTCAGTGTGGACAGCAATGTTTTCTACAACATTTCAGGCCATGGGCTTCTCCTGGGTAAGTGAAGCAGGCAAATATCCACACTACATCCAGCAGCAGCTTGTGCTGGTTTCCATTTGCATGAAAATGCTTTGGAGGAAAGAATGGCAGATCCTTAACTGTACTCTGAGAACTTTAATCACATCTTCTGCAAATTGTGGTGTCAGTGAATTTGGAATAAAGCTTCCACAATTCCACACACAATTCCCAGCAGCTACTTCCATTTGGCCTGCTCTTTTTCTTTGGGTCAGTTTTCACTTTTTGGATCAATTTGGATCAATTATTTTTCAGGGAAAAAATAGTAGATTTTTTTTTTAGGGGATTGATTCATCTATCTTTGGAAAATTGTCATTATGCCGTATTTAAGACCACAACTCAGTGAAGCATTTAAGAGAATATTACCTTTAACTTCAGCCATTTGATGTCGAAGATAATGGAATGAAAGCATATGTTAAAAGTTAACCAGAGGATTTAGCACTTAAATAAATTGGAGCTTGCAGCAACAAAAATGTTAAACAACAGAATATTTCTCCTAACTAACCATCAGGAGACTAACTTCAAGCATCTTCTGCTGGGATCTCCTGTTTCCTGAGTACTTAAAGATATAGCTCGATTTTTGTTTTCTGTAAGAGATGGGATAAAAATAACCAATTATGAGATAAACAGAGGAGAAAAAAAGAAAGCCTTCAGTTCTGATCCTGCAGTTCCCCACCCACAGCAAGTTTCTGTGCTGGGTGCTGTGTATAAACATAATGAGGAGTGATATATCATGATTTAAACAGGGAAGATTATTAACCCAATGTGATTATACACACCTTGCAGATGAAGAGAGCTGGCTCACAGAGATGCAAGGACTTGCTCAAGCTGATGTACAGAGCCCTTGCAGCCACAGGGAAGAAGAGCAGGACCTCCAAGCTGCTGGCATCCCTTGGCTCATTCATGTTGGGACCTGTGTCTGAGTTAAAGGACTCCGAGCTAAGCTTAAGTTTCAGCTAGAATACACCTCATCCTCAAGATGCTTCTAATGGCTTCACTGTCAGCAGCTCTTGAGGGTCTGATGGATTAATTTATATATAATTTTGTTGCCTGTGAAGGAATATTTATTACAGCTGGCTCTTTGCAGCTCTGGAATTGGATTCTCTCAGTGATTTCACCTAAAATCCTTATTTTCAGAGAGTTTGCAAGACCATCACAAAATGTCACTCTGGGCTTAAAATTATTGACACACAAGGTCTGAGCTTGAAAGCCAAAACCTCAAAATCCTGTAGGGCTGTCTAAAGGACTTCTTTAGGGTCATGTTCATGCTCTGGTAGCAGCATTGCTTGTAGTACATAGAGACTGGAAAAAATTGAGAAAGCTGATTCCCTCAAAATACTGAGGGAAGACTAAAAGTATTTGTTGCTCTCCCAAAAACCAAAGGGCACAGGTTTTCTTGTGAAGTGGCTTATATTAGGGGTAGAGTAATGATTTGGGAAGAGATGTGTATTATGAATAGAACTTGAGATATTTGAAGGTAATGACTTCTCTAGTATAAACAAAACTATATGGATGTGATTTGCTCCTAATGCAGGGCAGAGAGAATGGGCTATGCATAGACTCCACCCGGGATTCCACTTTGTATTCTTCTTCCAAAAGAGCAGCAGTGCTGATCATAGAATTATGGAGTCATTAAGGTTGGAAAAGACCTTCAAGGTCTTCCTGGTCCTGGAAGTTCAACAATTAAACTGACCCTGCCAAGCCTACCACTAAACATTGTCCCCAAGTGCCATATCTCCATGGCTGCAAACGCTCCCAGGGATGGTGACTCCACCACTTCTCTGGTCAGCCTGTTCCAATCCCTCACCACCCTTTAGGTGAAGAAGCTTTCCTGATATCCAACCTAAACCTCCCCCAGAGCAACTTAAGGCTATTTCCCCTTATCCTATCCACATGTCCTTATTTGGACTTGGTTTGTATGGGACTGTCCACTACTTGCCATTGGGTGGCCCATTTTTTTACGATGTAGTTTAAAAAATATTTATTTGGTTTTCTTCTTCCAGTTTCTATGCTGTAACTAGATCTGGGGCACCCCAAGAGGTCCGTGTTGTCTGATCAATTGCTTGATTGATTTTTCCCTTTCTCTTCTCCTACTCCATTGCTTAGGGGGGCAACCCCCCAGTTTTGTGCAGAGGCGCACCAGGTGTTTTTCAGCCTGTTTAGAAATTTTCTTACATGTAAGTAGGGCAGTGAACGGAGACAGGAGATAAAGAAGACTTTGAATTCTAGTACTGCCAGGAGCATGCCTGTGTGTGCATAGGTGAGCCTCTTTTCCATTCTGAACCACTCTGAGTCTCTTTTCTCAACTGTAAATCTGCTTTATAATACATCTTTTATTTATTTTTACCATAAACTTGCAGTCCAGAATATATGAGTTGTGGTATAGTCACAAATAATATCTTGCACAAAAGGGAAATAGATGTGAATATAACACCTGGACTTGTGTATATTGAAACGAGAATCATGATCATAGAGGGTTTCCAGCTATATGTAAATTTATGTTTATTTTTCTTTTTTCTTCCTCTTATTTTTTACTTTTTTATATTTTTTTCCCTTTTTTTTCCCTATCTTTTTCTTTTAAAGGTGAAGGACTGGAAGAGGAGAACAAAATCAGTAACAACATAGTGATTGGCCTTTCTGTAACTGATGGTTTGTCCAATATTGAGTCACTGTCACCAGCAGGGATCTACATCAGGGCTCCTGCCAGCCACATCAGGGTAAGAAGTTCTGGTATAAGACATAACATTTCCTTTCTAATCAAAGGTATCAGAAAGACACAGAGCTTCATTTATCTGGGAGATCACATACACAATATTTGTTTCTTGGCTGAGCTGTCAGAACTTGTGCTTGTGATGGGATATTGAAACAAGTGCATATTACAAAATAAATTATGTTCCT
This sequence comes from Fringilla coelebs, assembly GCF_963513975.1. Classification (NCBI taxonomy): domain Eukaryota; kingdom Metazoa; phylum Chordata; class Aves; order Passeriformes; family Fringillidae; genus Fringilla; species Fringilla coelebs. The sequence continues at coordinate 4,487,974 of NC_140030.1, forward strand.
GGGTAAATTTATTACTGAGAATTTTGCTGCGTTTGAGTGGAATGGAATATTACAGTGAGAGAATTCATCCTGAGGTACTTTAAATGTTGTTTTATTTTATAGTGCTCACAGATTCAGAAAACTTGGAGAAAGCTTAGTCTCAGCTTCTCTAGATTTTCTGCCATTATTAAAAAAAAAAACCACCTAAATTTTAATGGACTGAATACAAAACCACTAAAATTCAGCAGCATCAATTACCCCTCTGTATGGATTTAAAATCACATTGACCATACAGCTGAAGATTTGCATTCCAGGATGAGAAAGAGAATATGTTCCCTGTCCTATGAAAATGACATTGATTTTGAAAGAAAGGAAGCTCCTCTATTGTGAATGGTTATAAACCACCAGGTTTTTAAAGAGCTAACAGCTTAACAGCCACACATCAAAAAGCTGAACTCAGAAAAAATACTTTTATTCACTAATTCTCTGATGCTTTCTCTTAGTTCATACTCTTTTTTAGTCTTATATTTCAGAATAAAGAGTCACTTTATGTGTTTTATGGAAAAATATTATTTTCATCCACTTCAAACCACTTTTCTTTCCCAGCTATTTAAAGGAATTACATTGAAACTGACCTTTCTTACCACACTTTCAGTAGTGAAAATGCATATTTTCATTTAAAAAATAATCCTAACCTGTTCTATTGTTAACCCCCAGTAACCAAACCAATTACTGTTTGTGAAGACCTAATCACCCCTGGGGTTTCTACTCCATGAGGAAAGATTTACGCCTAAATTTGAAGGTGAAAAAGAGACCAACACATTTCCTGTGTTTTTATGAAGACAGGGGCACTGAGGAAGGAGAGAACTTTTCTGTGATTCCCTCGAGGCCATGTTTATCATTTTTAAGGCCATCAAATATGGTTTTAAAATACAACAACCAGGCAGAATCATGAGAATTTCAGCTCCACTAAGCACAGAGTTTTGTACTGTCATGCACTGACTTACCCTGGAGCTGTTCACTCCTTTGCCAGTGGCTCAGCTTTTGAAAAGGTTTGCCGCAATTACCTCCACGGGTTCCTGGGAGCTGCCTGTGCTGGGTTTTCAGCACATTCATTTATCCCTCCCTGCTCACGTGAATTTGCAGATAGAAAGCTACAGCTGTGGCTGTGTACCCCAATATCAGGGGGTCCTTTCTGCTCTCCAGAGATGTGCTGCTCCAGGCAGGGTAACAGATGGCCCTCAGATGGTTGCTGATGACCTTCATCATCCTGAGGAATATTTGAGGAATTGCAGCCTCAAAAGGAAAACTCGAAGAAGTTGGCCAGCTTAAAATTGTTATTAACTGTGCTTACTGTACAACAGACCAGGCAGTGCTCAGGAAGGCAGCAAAGCACAGGGATATTAAGAGAAAAAGTCACATTTCTCCCTGGCAAAAGAACTGGTGACTTTTTCCTAGTGGAATAATAATCATTAAATTCCAGGGTTTCTGGTGCAGCACCAGCATGATGATGCTGTAGTCTTAGCACCTTTTCTCTCATGAAAATTCTCAGATCAAATGACTCAAGCTTTTTATGTATTTATAGTCTTAGTTCATTGGGGAAATTTGAAGAATGTAATGGGAAAGAATCATCTTCCACCTGCCTAGTTCTCAGGACAGAACATGCAATAGAAACTTTCCCAGTTTAAAATTTAATTTTAGGTGTTTATCAGTCTTTTTGTTTATTGGTTTTTTGTGGGTTTTTGGGTTTTTTTTTCAGATTTCCATCTTTTGATTACTGGCTTTAACTTATTGGCTGCTCTCTTTAAGGCAGGGGCTGCAGAGAGCTCTAGGTACAAACTGTGTAACACCTTCTGTGCATGATGGCTTAAGCCTTTCTACAGTGAGACCTGCAGTAATGTTTTCATAACTAGTCAATTTACTTGGGAGCTTAAATTTGCATCGGTGGCTGAAGAGCTTAAATTTCCTTGAAATTCAGTGGTGGCCTAAACGGTGTGGAAATTGGGACAGAGCAGTCACTCAAACCTGAGCCTACAAAGACATTTGGAGACCCAATTCCCACTGGTTTCCATTTGACTGAAGCTTTTAAGTTCACTGGTGAATCAGGCTGTTAGACAAAATTTTATACTCGGACAGTATGAGTGCAAACTGATTATTACAAGGTTGGTATAATTTTTTTTAAACACAGTGTGTAAGCCCAGGTTATCATTTTTTAGAGTCATGGACAATCTCATTAGCAGGCTGGTTTCTTGCCTTTTAAATGCTATCAGCACAAGGAACTGAAGATGCTCCTCTGTGATATTGGCTTTTTTCTCACTGAAACATCCACCCTCTGTCCTTGGTTTTCTTTTTGTGTGCAGGAAAAATAGTTTTATAGAGTAGTTTTTTATCTTTTTATGTTGTCTCTCTGGGCCTGGTGAGTTTTGGCCTTTTTGCTGTTCCAACCCATAAACATTCAATGCCCTGAAATGCCAGAGCCAGCATGCAGTGCTCATGCATAACAACATATGGACTGGGCTTAAGACATCCAGCAAGAACCTCCCTCTCTTTTCTTGCCTTGGTGTTGAGGACTGGGAAACAGCTCAGATGAATGGATGGGGTGGAGCTGAGCTGGTGTCTCCATGTCAGAGGAGTGACTGATTGTCACACTGTTGGGAAATGCATTTGTTTCCTAGTGTCACCTCATCCAGCCATTCCCCACAGCACCAAAGAGGTGAAGCTGCATCTGTTTGGCTCCGTTTTCCCACTGTTCCATCCCTGCTGAGATCTTTTCCAAACGCTTTCCTGCAAAGAGGACCCACACCAAAGCAGGCACATTGTGAGTTCTACTCACATCCTGCCCAGCTCTGAAACTCTGGGAGTGGTGCTGGGAACACTGTCCAGAGCTTTAATGTCATCTTTAAGGTCAACAGTTTGAGTCCCTATCTAAAAGAAATTCATGAAATATTTACACCAGCAGAGTTGTAACAGTTAAGAGACACTTAAACCGTCAGCCACTTGATTTTACTGACTTGCAGTGCATACCTCCAGGTTTTTGGCATGCTCAGGGAGGTAATTTCTCTCTGGAATTTTGGTTGCATGGACATTCGTAATATACTGACTTCCACAAAGAATTGATTTCCACACAAAATTCCTTGCTTGCCTAAAACCCCTGCCCTCCAGCCACGAGCTGGCTGAATAAATATGCAGGTTTTCTTTTTTTTCCTTTTCCTTATGAATCATCTGTAGAACGCACGATTGGAGTCGCAAGTAAAATAGCCTGGAAATGATGTGACTGGACTGCAGAAGTGTTCTGTTAAAGGAAAAGGGTCTGTAGCTGCACTTTCAGAAAAAGCAGCAGTTTTACCAGGGGATAGAGAAAGCAGAGCTCTGGGTCTCAGTACTTTATTCCTTGACAGATGTCAGGGATCAGGACTGCAGGGAGCACACTTGGATGGGTCAGAAGAAAGTAATTGGTATATGGAGGGTTTCACCTCTAGGTCACGAGGCTCAGCTTTGATTTGGACCATCAGGGACCAAAAAGTCATTAGTATTTTAACAGTGTCCATTGACCTATGAATGGGAGTGGTGG